>NW_028227265.1:85177692-86448942 GCF_978045245.1 Mus caroli
TGTGAGCCATTATGGTCCCTGCATATTGATTTCAGAGATGCTCACCTTAGAAGAGAATGGAGCCTTTAAGAGAATTATGTACTTTTTTATTTCTCCCTTGTAGTTGGTTTATTGGAAAAGCACTGGATCAAGGGAGAGACTGTCTGGGATTCAATTCCGTGGGAACGTTGACTGCCAAATGTCAAGAGTAGTGACTGCTCACCTGCATCAGCACGGCCCACCGTGTTGATGCATGAGAGCGCATTCTGCAACAGAGAAGTGTTAAAATGGAAAAAGTGTTATCTCTTCTTTTGAAACTTTAACCACAGTTGTGTGTGTGTGTGTGTCTGTGTGTCTGTGTGTCTGTGTGTCAGTGTGTCGCTGCTGGATTAAAGTTTTAGAGTATTTACTTCTGCTCGGAGATGTTACATGAATGTTTCCTATTCCCAGAAATGTTTGTTTTTTTAAAAAGTTTGAATAAACTTACAGTAATGACACTCTGTTCTTTACAAAGAGGCCATTATTTTAGCTGGCCATCCCATCTCTTAGTACTCCCAAAGACCTGGCGTTTGAAATATTCTTTTAAAGAAGTGCACATTATCACAGAGTTTGTCGCTGTCTCTAACCTTCTTTTAAAATCACCAGAAGTTTAGGTGATTATTTTAGGAGAAGCTTAAAAAAATAAAAAAATAAAAGGTTCCAAGAGCCAAGCTAGGCCTACAGATTATCAAAAAGCAACAGTGATAGCCCAAGGTTTTCTGTGTGTGGTGGTTTGAATGAAAATGGCCACCGTAGGCTCATAGGGAGTGGCACTATTTTTTTTTTTTAAATTTAATATTTTTTTTATTACATATTTTCCTCAATTACATTTCCAATACTATCCCAAAAGTCCCCCATAGCGCCCCCCACTTCCCTACCCACCCATTCCCATTCTTTTGGCCCTGGCATTCCCCTATATTGGGGCATATAAAGTTTGCAAGTCCAATGGGCCTCTCTTTCCATTGATGGCCGACTAGGCCATCTTTCGATACATATGCAGCTAGAGACAAGAGCTCCAGGGTTCTGGTTAGTACATCATGTTGTTCCAACAATAGGGTTGCAGATCCCTTTAGCTCCTTGGGTACTTTCTCTAGCTTCTCCATTGGGAGCCCTGTGATACATCCAATAGCTGACTGTGAACATCCACTCCTGTGTTTCCTAGGCCCCGGCATCGTCTCACAAGAGACAGCTATATTTGGGTCCTTTCAGCAAAATCTTGCTAGTGTATGCAATGGTGTCAGCGTTTAGAAGCTGATTATGGGACGGATCCCTGGATACAGCAGTCTCTAAATGGTCCATCCTTTCATCACAGCTACGAACTTTGTCTCTGTAACTCCTTCCCTGGGTGTTTTGTTCCCAATTCTAAGAAGGTGCACAGTGTCCACACTTTGGTCTTCATTCTTCTTGAGTTTCATGCGTTTATCAAATTGTATCTTATATCTTGGGTATCCTAAGTTTTGGGCTAATATCCACTTATCAATGAATACATATTGTGTGAGTTCTTTTGTGATTGTGTTACTTCACTCAAGATGATGCCCTCCAGGTCCATCCATTTGGCTAGGAATTTCATAAATTCATTCTTTTTAATAGCTGAGTAGTACTCCATTGTGTAAATGTACCATAATTTCTGTATCCATTCCTCTGTTGAGGGACATCTGGGTTCTTTCCAGCTTCTGGCTATTATAAATAGGGCTGCTATGAACATAGTGGAGCATGTGTCCTTTTTACCGGTTGGGACATCTTCTGGATATATGCCCAGGAGAGGTATTGCTGGATCCTCCGGTAGTACTATGTCCAATTTTCTGAGGAACCGCCAGACTGATTTCCAGAGTGGTTGTACAAGCTTGCAATCCCACCAACAATGGAGGAGTGTTCCTCTTTCTCCACATCCTCGCCAGCATCTGCTGTCACCTGAATTTTTGATCTTAGCCATTCTGACTGGTGTGAGGTGGAATCTCAGGGTTGTTTTGATTTGCATTTCCCTGATGATTAAGGATGTTGAACATTTTTTCAGGTGCTTCTCTGCC
Organism: Mus caroli; assembly: GCF_978045245.1. NCBI lineage: Eukaryota > Metazoa > Chordata > Mammalia > Rodentia > Muridae > Mus > Mus caroli. The sequence continues at coordinate 85,179,738 of NW_028227265.1, forward strand.
ATTCGGTATTCCTCAGGTGAGAATTCTTTGTTCAGTTCTGAGCCCCATTTTTTAATGGGGTTATTTGACTTTCTGGAGTCCACCTTCTTGAGTTCTTTATATATATTGGATATTAGTCCCTTATCTGATTTAGGATAGGTGAAGATCCTTTCCCAATCTGTTGGTGGTTTTTTTGTCTTATTGATGGTGTCTTTAGCCTTGCAGAAGCTTTGTAGTTTCATGAGGTCCCACTTGTCAATTCTCGATCTTACAGCACAAGCCATTACTGTTCTATTCAGGAATTTTTCCCCTGTGCCCATATCTTCAAGGCTTTTCCCCACTTTCTCCTCTATAAGTTTCAGTGTCTCTGGTTTTATGTGAAGTTCCTTGATCCACTTAGACTTGACCTTAGAAAGCACTAGAACAAAAGGAAGCAAATTCACCCAAGAGGAGTAGACGGCAGGAAATAATCAAACTCAGGGGTGAAATCAACCAAGTGGAAACAAGAAAAACTATTCAAAGAATCAACCAATCAAGGAGCTGGTTCTTTGAGAAAATCAACAAGATAGATAAACCCTTAGCCAGACTCACTAGAGGGCACAGGGAAAGCATCCTAATTAACAAAATCAGAAATGAAAAAGGAGACATAACAACAGATCCTGAAGACATCCAAAACACCATCAGATCCTTCTACCAAAGGCTATACTCAACAAAACTGGAGAACCTGGATGAAATGGAGAAGTTCCTAGACAGATACCAGGTACCAAAGTTGAATCAAGATCAGGTTAATGATCTAAACAACCCTATATCCCCCAAAGAAATAGAAGCAGTCATTAATAGTCTCCCAACTAAAAAAAGCCCAGGACCAGATGGGTTTAGTGCAGAGTTCTATCAGACCTTCAAAGAAGATCTAATCCCAGTTCTTCACAAACTATTCCACAAAATAGAAACAGAAGGTACTCTACCCAACTCATTCTATGAAGCCACAATTACTCTGATACCTAAACCACAAAAAGACCCAACAAAGATAGAAAACTTCAGACCAATATCCCTTATGAATATTGATGCAAAAATCCTCAATAAAGTTCTTGCTAACCGAATCCAAGAACACATCAAAACAATCATCCATCCTGACCAAGTAGGTTTCATCCCAGGGATGCAGGGATGGTTCAATATGCGGAAATCCATCAACGTAATCCAGTATATAAACAAACTCAAAGACAAAAACCACATGGTCATCTCCTTAGATGCGGAAAAAGCATTTGACAAGATCCAACACCCATTCATGATAAAAGTCTTGGAAAGATCAGGAATTCAAGGCCCATACCTAAACATGATAAAAGCAATCTACAGCAAACCAGTAGCCAACATCAAAGTAAATGGTCAGAAGCTTGAAGCAATCCCTCTAAAATCAGGGACTAGACAAGGCTGTCCACTTTCTCCATACCTATTCAACATTGTACTTGAAGTCCTAGCCAGAGCAATTCGACAACAAAAGGAGATCAAAGGGATACAAATTGGAAAAGATGAAGTCAAAATATCACTTTTTGCAGATGATATGATAGTATATATAAGTGACCCTAAAAATTCCACCAGAGAACTCCTAAGCCTGATAAACAGCTTCGGTGAAGTAGCTGGATATAAAATTAACTCAAACAAATCAATGGCCTTTCTCTACACAAAGAATAAACAGGCTGAGAAAGAAATTAGGGAAACAACACCCTTCTCAATAGTCACAAATAATATAAAATATCTTGGCGTGACTCTAACTAAGGAAGTGAAAGATCTGTATAATAAAAACTTCAAGTCTCTGAAGAAAGAAATTATAGAAGATCTCAGAAGATGGAAAGATCTCCCATGCTCATGGATTGGCAGGATCAACATTGTAAAAATGGCTATCTTGCCAAAAGCAATCTACAGATTCAATGCAATCCCCATCAAAATTCCAAATCAATTCTTCAACGAATTAGAAAGTGCAATCTGCAAATTCATCTGGAATAACAAAAAACCTAGGATAGCAAAAACTCTTCTCAAGGATAAAAGAACCTCTGGTGGAATCACCATGCCGGACCTAAAGCTCTACTACAGAGCAATTGTGATAAAAACTGCATGGTACTGGTATAGTGACAGACAAATAGACCAATGGAATAGAATTGAAGACCCAGAAATGAACCCACACACCTATGGTCACTTGATCTTCGACAAGGGAGCTAAAAACATCCAGTGGAAGAAAGACAGCATTTTCAACAAATGGTGCTGGCACAACTGGTTGTTAACATGTAGAAGAATGCGAATCGATCCATTCCTATCTCCTTGTACTAAGGGAGTGGCACTATTAGGAGGTATGGAAGTACGCTGGAGGAAGTACGTCACTGCCTGGGTGGGCTTTTAGATTTCAGAAACTCAAGGCAGGCCAAGTGCCATTTTCTCTTCCTACAGCTTGCCAATCCAGATGTAGAATGCTCAGCCGCTTCTCCAGCACCATGCCCACCTGCATGTTGCCATGCTCCCTGCCAAGGTGACAGTGGACTAATCTTTTGAACTGTAAGCCAGCTTCAATGAGATATCATTTATAAGTGTTGCTTCGGGTCATGGTGTCTCCTCACAGCAATAGGAACCATTCCATCTCCAGGAAGAATGACAGTTTCTGTGCTCCACTTCTGGGCTTTGTAAAAGGGGGCTAAAGGAACAAGAAGGGAAGAGACCAGGGTTGGAAATGATGTGTACAGTAAAGAACTCAGACTCAATCCATTCTTGCGGAAGATGTTTGACTTACTAGTGAATCTCCAGAAAGAATGTAGCTCCCATGTGCCTGATTAGTTCCCACCCTCACAATGGCACAAGGCATAAGACTGAAGGTTAACTGAGTGACATTATATGAGCAGAGCTATTATAGGAACTGTACTGAGTTTCCACTGACTGTTTGCATTTAAGTTCTCTTAAGGCCCTAGCATTTTACTGTGATCATTTCAACAAGTGAATTTCCTTATTCTGGCTAACTGGCTGTATTAGTTAGGGTTTTACTGCTGTGAACAGACACCATGACCAAGGCAAATCTTAATAAAATAACATTTAATTGGGGCTGGCTTACAGATTCAGAGGTTCAGTCCATTATCATGAAGGTGGGTACATGGCAGTATCCAGGCAGGCATTGTGCAGGTATAGCTGAGAGTTCTATGTCTTCATCCAAAGGCTGCTAGTGGAAGACTGATTTCCAGGCAACTAGGGTGAGGGTCTTATGCCCACACCCACAGTGACACACCCATTCCAACCAGGTCACACCTATTCCAACAAGGCCACAACTCCAGATGGTGCCACTCCCTGGTCCAAGGATATACAAACTATACAAAGCTTTCTTTCTTTCCCTACAAAGATCTTACTTTGCAGCACAGACTGGCCTCACACTCTTGCTCCCCCTGCCTCAACCTCTCTAAATTCTTGAATTTTGGATACATGCCGTTACACCCAGCTGCTGCTTTTGAACAAGATTCTGCTCTTGCTCCCTGTAGTGGGTTGGCCCAATGCTGCTTGTATTCTAATGCTAACTTGGGTCCCCCCAAACTGCTTGCCTCATTAGGAGAGAGTCCACATGCGTGTAAGTAAGACACTGAGGGACGCTGACCTGAGTTAATTCCGATTGGTAAATAAAGATGCCAGCAGCCAATAGCTGGGGAGAAGAGACATAGGCGGGATTTAGGTTTCCTAGGCTTGGAAAGGAGGAAGGAGGAGAAAGGAGCTGCCGTGGAAGTATAGAATGTGCAGGAGTGAGGACGAGAACTGCCATGGGATAAATGAGCCACAAAAACGTGGCCATGTGCGCTGGCCAATTGGAGTTAAGAGCAGCTCAGACTGAACACAGAAAGTAGTAAGTGGTAACTCAGAGTTATCAGTAGGAAAGTGGATTCTAACAGCATGGGGAGCAGGCAGCTGCCTACGGCAAATTAAAATATAATGTGTGTGTGTGTGTGTGTGTGTGTGTGTGTGTGTGTGTGTGTGTGTGTGTGTGTGTGTTTCATCTGGGAAAATAAATGGTAAAGGCAGGTATTAACCCGCACCAGGATTTGTTAAATATTTTTTAACTACAGCATTCAATATATTGTGATATATTAGGGCAACGAGAGTCTTACCTTTAACACTTAACAGCTGTACATACTTCTGTACATATACTACGTATGACTAAAATCAGGAGTTCTAGTTTGCCCCTCTGTACTGAATTAAAACAAAAGTGGTCAAAAGCCACTTAGGGAGGAAAGGGCTTATTTGGTTTGTGGGCTACTACTGTCCATCATTGAGTGAAGCCAAGGCAGGAACTCAAGACAGAAACCTGGAGGCAGGAACTGAAGCAGAGACCGTGGAGGAATGATGCTTATTAGCTTGCTTCCAGGCACACATTCAGCTGTAGTTCTCATACAGCCCAGGCCCATTTGCCTAAGGGATAGTACTACTCACAGAGGATACTACATCAATTGTAGAGTGCCTACATCAATTACCAATAAAGAAAAAGTTCCATGAGGGTAATCTAAGGAAGGCAACTCCAGTTGACATTCTCTACCCAGTTGTATCAGATGACAACCAAGATTAGTCATCACATCGGGGTATTAACATATTCATCTCCTACAACATTTATTTTGATGTCATAAATACTCAAAAAATCCTTCTAGAATATGTAATAAGTAATTACCTGTGATGGTTTGTACATGCTTGGCCCAGGGAGTGGCACTATTGGGAGGTGTGGCCTTGCTGGCGTAGGTGTGTCACTGTGGGTGTGGACTTTAAGACTCTACTCCTAGCTGCCTGGAAATGGCAAAATATACAACAATCGTGCATCAGAAAGCTGAACAACAGAAAGGTATTCGCCCTAAGTCATTCCATTAGAAACAATAGGATTGGTATTCTGGAAAAATCTGAAATGTGAACATGGAAGGGGGATAATTATAGGACTTTAAATATCAAGCAAGAACACTTTGCAATAAGCTCCCCTGAAGGTCACCTGGCTGCCCAAAGAAATCTCAACTTTTTTCATTAAAGTTTAATTGGATGTATATGCTGAAACTGATTTCTTTTCAGATTTCATAAAGGAGGAGTTTAGACGTGTAATGTATTCTTTGATAACTTTATAGATGAACACAATGAATGAGTGCATTTATCCCTGCTCTGCTCCCCACAAGCTCCTCCAAGACCTCCTCAAACATTGACATCCCCCTTCGTGTCTTCTGCATTTTTACCTCGGGTCCAGCTAGTGCTGCTCAGATGCTCATGAGAGTGAGGTGCCATCTATCTACTGGAGCATGAACAACTGACCATGGGCCACAGGAATTAAAACAACTTAACTGTCCCTCCTCCAGTGACCATCATTTGCTAAAACAGCTTCTCAACAAGGGGTGAAGCCTCATGAGCCGTTAACAGCTTAATCTTGTACAGATCTTATGCAGGCAAACCACAGCTACTGTGAGTTAATGAGAGAAGAGCCCTGTCACGTCCAGAAAATGTTATTTCCCATCAGTCTTCCCTGATTGTAGTCCTTACAAGCTTTGAAGTGTACAATTTTATTGCTTCATAAGACCTTTATACATTTTTATAAAGACTACCAATCTCCTTCTACATTTTCTCTTGTAACTATTGAAGTTCATGTTATTCATTTCATGTTTGAATTTTTTTCTGTAGTAATTGAGATCTTCTCATTTATAGGTTAGCTAAAACATTGCCATATGCTTCTTATCTGTCTGAGAATTAAGGGCTAAGCAATGAGAGCACCATAATACTTTATAGAGGATCTGCTGACAAGTGTCCATCTCATTAGTTTTCACAAGCAGAGAACTCAGGTGTGTAGGGTCAAGATTCCAACAATGCTTTTGGGGGAATGTCCTCATTAGAGTTAGTATCATTATGATAAAACACAACCAAATGCAAGTTGTGGAGGAAAGGGTTCATTTTGCTTACATATCCATGTCATAGTCCATTATTGAAAGAAGTCATGACAGGAACTTAAAAAGAGCAAAAACTCAAAGGCAGGGGTTGATGCAAAGGCCATCAAATAATATTGCTTACTGGCTTGCTCCTCATGGCTTGCTCAGCCTGCTTTCTTATAGAACCCAGGACCACGAGCCTAGGGATGGCACCACCCACAGTGGGCTGGGCCCTTTCATATCTATCACAACCAAAGAAAATTCCCCATGCTTCCATGCAGCCTAATCATATAGAGGCAATTTCTCAATTGACTTTATCTTGTGTCAAGTTGACATAAACCCAGCTAATATGGGGTCCTTTATTTTCTTGGCTGTCCCTACTCATGCTGTGACAAGAAGCTGATGAATATCTGCTGAGGACAGCAAAAAATATCAATATTTACCCTTATTATCAATATCATGCCTAGATTCTTATTAAAATGTGGATTCTTATTAAAATGTTGGTGGGCTTTTAATGTTAAAATTCAAAAATGTTTCTCTAAGTTATTACTACAGGTCACTTGGCAGCTAGTTTATTATTTCAGAAGGCTGTTTCTGGAAATAAAATATTGAAATAATAATAGTTTCTAAATTTTCACTGAATTCAGGGGTCATGGTTCTGTTTTATTCTTCCATTCACTTCAGTAGACTGTTGCCCAGGCACGTAAATTTTGATAAATCTAATTTCACAGTCTATAAAATGAGGTGATTAATCTCAACATGGGTTCTAAGGTCGCTTTTATGATTCTGTCACCTAGACATGCAAAAGCATAAAAGATAGCCTGTCTTTTATCCTCTCGGTTTCAAGAAATAAAGGACTCCATCAAGTTCATTATACTAAATAGGAAATGATTTCTTCCCATATCTGTGAAATACTATAATGAATGTGGCCTTGGAATAGAATATAGCCTGTTTTGTACATGGATGGTGATGGAAGAAACAATGGTCAATTGAATCGAACTCCTTTGTATGATGGGCATGAATACATGGAGATATATATGTATCATTCGTGTGTGTGTGTGTGTGTGTGTGTGTGTGTGTGTGTGTATGTGGCTTACGGCCCACAATCAGGCACACAGCTAAAACAATGTTTGAAACAGCCTCCATTCTTAATCAACTTTTAATTGCTAGCAAGTAATAGAAGACAAGCTGAACAGTTGAGTACAACAAGAAATCATTTTCATCTTTATAAATGTGCTCACACAAACTTACACATGTAACTTATCAAAACAAAGCATGTGCCCTCCAAGACTTCAGGTAGTTCATCCTCAACAGTGACAGGGTACGGGCGGAAGTAAAAAGCAGTAACAACATGCAACGAGATAATGGGTGTATTTTCAGAAATATAAATTTAGTATCAAAAAACCCAAATTTCTTAAGGTTTTATTCAAATGTATACAGACTATAAGAAAACAGCAATGGGAACAAACTAGTAAGCAAACTCAGGTTAACATCGTATGTGGAATTACTTTGAATGAGCTGACCAGTATTGAAGTTAATTAACATGGACCCTGAAGCTCAGCGGCCACGGAGTGAATGAAGAAACCCTGTTAATAATTCCCTACAATGCGAATCCACTCACTGACACGGTTCTCAGACCTTCGTGGTAGGCGTTGAAGCTCTTCTGGCATTTGGTCCTCCATGTACCAAACCACAAGAGTCTTTAGGGGTTGCTGATCTTCATCACAGGAACGAAAGACAACTCAAAGTTTGTTTTATTCAAAATAGTGTCTTGTCTTTGTGCTACTAAATCAGATAGATTTACACCAAACACTGAAAGGTGAGAGTTCTCTCAGGAACTGGAGTACCAGATTGACACAAGAAAAGACATGCCCGGTGTCTGATGTCTACAGCGACAGTAGTGAACGGGCATTGTATTTGTAGACTTCCAGAACTGATAAATAAAGGTATCATTTCCTACAAATGTGCCATTATTTTACCATTATTAACAGCATAGCCCAGCATACAAATAGTCCTTGACTCTTCAAAGCTGTAGAAACTGATCATATCACTCAACATCACCAACATTGCAAATTAAACAAAACGCAGTTAACTGGGCGATATATACAATATGAGTACATAAGAGTCCCTAATTATACATAAATAATTTCTCTCGCATTAAACTCTAACAATAAACTACATTTTTTTATTCATTTATAATGTTTCTGTCTCAGAAATGAAAAATACAATCTATGATTAAGGCTCATGACTTTTATATGTTCATTTTTGATTATTGTTCCAGAGTTAAAGTTATGATTTTTGCTTTACACTTTAAAACTTGATTAAATTTGTATGATTCAGCCCATTTCCTTCTGCTTCTAGACAAGTAGAAGTTCATTCCATTAGGATATGTCCCAATATTTGGGAAACTTGATCACCAAAGGATTTCTTAGCATTCTTTAGTTTGTTATTATACTTATATCTCACATATAGAGTTTAATTTAATATTTTTTCTTATTGGCTTTATACTTTATACTTTACCTCTAACCTTTTGTCCTTTGTCAAAATAAACACTCATTTATTAACTTGTTATAATTACCTGTAGCAAATATTGATAACAAATAAAGCCGTTTGCATGTATTCTGTAATTTCAAATGGATTTCAAAATGCCTGTGACCTACAGCAATTTTCCCTGTGCAGGAATCATTTGCAATTGAAGGTGCGTTATTCTCAAACATAAAAGTCAAAGAAAGAAAAAGTGGGCTAGAGGAAGAAGATTTGAGAATTATTTTTTTAAGGGAAAAGGTTGCTTAAAGATTATTATGCTATGAATGGGTCATGGTGGTGTGAGTGTGTAACCCCTGAAAGGATCCACAAGTTCAAAGCCTTCCTGAGCTACATAGTAAGTTTAGGTCTAATTTGGGCAGTTTAGTGAAACTCTACCAAAATAACAAGGGAATGGAGGGTTGGAAACATAGCTACTCTGTGTTTGCCTAAAATTTGCAAGGCCCTGGGTTTAATCCCCAGTAACACACACACACACCATATACACATACATACAAAAACACCTCCACACACATACCACAACATATATACCACATATATACAAACACATTATGCACACACACACACACCCCATACCAACATACACACACCACATATACACACATACACAAACACTACACACACACATTCCACAACATACACACCACATATATACACACTACACACCAACATACACAGGCACCTGGAAACTCTTACTGCATAATAATTGGGTCTTTTAAACTGACTTAAAATATACCTACTACATTCCAAATGAGCTTGATTATTCACAGTGAAAGATTTGCTAACATCCTCAGAGGTGGTCCAAAAAATAATCAAAACTATTATTTATTATGACATTCAGAATGATTGTGCTTATTCAATAAGCAATTATGAATTTAATGGTTACGATTGACTACCCTACCTGATATCCTCCAAGAATACATAAGGCCTGAAGATATATTGAGTGAAAATGCCATTGCTTAAACGTGTAAATTATTTACACACACACACATGTGCATATTTAGTAACGAACATGCACTTGATAAAATGAACTTTCTAAGTCATTTCTAAGCAAATGATAATTCAGAGAGTGTAGTGTAGAGATACCAGCTAACTCAGTTGTTCAGCTCGTGATGCTAATATAGAATTTGTGATATGTCCTGACTTTAGAATGTTATGTTACATATTATTTCCACCATTTAAATTTGATTTGGATAAGAAATAGAAGTTTTGGATGTAAAAGAATTTGGTAACATTGTGAAGATACAATTTGTGCTTGTAGGGGCTAGAGAGATGGCTAAGCAGTTAAGAGCTAAGAACATTCTTTGTGTGGGCATGTGTCTTTTTAAAAGCTTTTTATTGGTTCTTTAATAATTTCACATTGTAGCCTGGCAGTGGTGGTGCACACCTTTAATCCCAGAACTTGGGAAGCAGAGGCAGGCAGATTTCTGAGTTTGAGGCTAGCCTGGTCTACAGAGTGAGTTCCAGGACAGCCAGGGCTACACAGAAAAACCCTGTTTTGGAAAACCAAAAAACAAAAAAACAAAAAAACAAAAAAAGATTTTCACATCATATACCCCAATCCCACTCATCTCCTCACCCCTCCACACCCACTCTCTGCCCTTGCAACCCCACAAAAGAAAACAAAATAAAATAAAATAAAATAAAAAATTTCTCCACGAAAGCTGTGGTTTGCCCAAGCAGCCTTTCTTGTAGATGTTCATTGCCATGAGTCACTGGGCTGGTTTGAGGCCTCTGGCTCCTGCTGCAGGTCCAAAACCTGCACTATTTTTGCAGGGAGCTTCAGCCTGGTTTCCAGTACCCAGTACACATAGCTTTCAACCTACTGTATCTTCTGCTTCCAGGGACTCCAGGAAGGTACCTGTGCTTGTGTGCACAGACAGCCATGCAGAACACACACATTGCAAAAGGTCTTTTTTTTTTCTTTTTTTAAAATATTTTTTATTACGTATTTTCCTCAATTACATTTCCAATGCTATCTCAAAAGTCCCCCATACCCCCCCCCCACTCCCCTACCCACCCACTCTCACTTTTTGGCTCTGGCGTTCCCCTGTACTGGGGCATATAAACTTTGCATGTCCAATGGGCCTCTCTTTCTAGTGATGGCCAACTAGGCCATCTTTTGATACATATGCAGCTAGAGTCAAGAGCTCTGGGGTACTGGTTAGTTCATAATGTTGTTGCACCTACAGGGTTGCAGATCTCTTTAGCTCCTCAGAAGATGGAAAGATCTCCCATGCTCATGGATTGGCAGGATCAACATTGTAAAAATGGCTGTCTTGCCAAAAGCAATCTACAGGTTCAATGCAATCCCCATCAAAACTCCAACTCAATTCTTCAACGAATTAGAAAGAGCAATCTCCAAATTCATCTAGAATAACAAAAAACCTAGGATAGCAAAAACTCTTCTCAAGGATAAAAGTACCTCTGGTGGAATCACCATGCCTGACCTAAAGCTTTACTACAGAGCAATTGTGATAAAAACTGCAAAAGGTCTTTAAAAAATCTTGGGCATATATACCCCAACAATTACCTGTGACATAATTACTCATTTCCTAAATTTTCCTGATGAAAATAGTCACCAGAGGAGTTTCATCTGATAATCTCTAATTTCCCAGAGAAATTCTATTTAGATATGCAGGTAACAGCAAATTTATCAAACTATACTTTCTGCCTGTGTGTATGTGTATGTGAATGCATGCAGATGTACCTCTCCTTCTGCCCCCTGTGTGTGTGTGTGTGTGACTATGTGTGTGTGTGTGTGTGTGCGTGTGTGTCTATGTCTGTATCTGTGTGTATGGTCACAGCCACCAACTTATGCTTGTATATGACAGTTTTGTTATAGGTCTCTATAATACAGGAAAACATCGCCTTTGATTTGTAGCAAAGCATTGTATGTAGCATACACCACGGTAGTCCCTAGCAGACCCCTGGGATAACATACAGCCAGCATTTATATAACCAGAGTCTGTCAAACACAATTTATTTTTGTTTGATTTTTGCCCCAAGACATAAAACCTTATTGGAATAAACAAACACTGACATGAATTACTGTAGAGTCTTGGTTTTGCACTTTCTGTTGAACGAGAGCCATTTGGTCTAAACTCTTCCCTCCTCCAATCAGACCATTGATCTAGAGCTCATGTAGTACTGTACCCGAGTTCTCCTGAGCCCTTCGTTTTTAAAAGAACCCTAGCTGGGTGTGGTGGTGCACACCTTTAATCCCAGCACTTGGGCGGCAGAGGCAGGCGGATTTCTGAATTCGAGGCCAGCCTGGTCTACAAAGTGAGTTCCAGGACAGCCAGAGCTATAGAGAGAAACCTTGTCCCTGTCTCATAAAACCAAAAAAAAAAAAAAAAAGAACTATCTGTAGATGATCTAGTCAACCAACAGAAGTTCAAAGTAGTGACGAAACCACACTAGTCTAAATAACTAATAAAGTTGAATAAAGCATACTTAGCCATTGCCTTCACACTCACAGCTGAATACAATTTTGTGGTTTGGTAGATCTTGGTCAGCCGGCACATGCAGAGCAGCTCCGAGTGTCGTCCGATAGTGTGGATGAGAGATAGAGCCACCCAACACTGTGGTGCGCGCTGGTGGCTCTGGTTTTTGCTATGCTATGGAGCCATTTGTAAATTCCATTTACGCTTTCTGCTCTTTAGTAACAGTCTTTTACCTCAATTTTCAGCTCTGCTTCACTTACTCACTTACAAGTAAAACACACTAATCTCTTTTTTTTTCCTCCTCTGGTTAGAAAACTTTTTGAAGATGTGAGGAGAAAGAGATTACAGTCATCCATCAGGACCTGCTGTGGACTAGTTCCAGGATCCCTGTCACCAAGTATATGAAAACCTGAGGATGCTCAAATAACGTAGAGAAAAATGAGGCAGGATTTGCATATAACGAACATATAGCTTCATATATACAGTACTTTAAAGCATTGCTGGGTTGCATATAATGTTTAGTGCATTATACTGCATTGTTTAGGGGGCTAATAAAAAGAAATATGTCCACTTTCACCACAGGTGGAGTTTTTCTGACTATTTTAATTCAGCCATAGGTAAGAATTAACACTCTGCATCACTCGTTTACAATAAAAGGAAGGTACCCATGGTCCCTCTTGTCTTGAGTTCCTTCCACATTTTGTTCAGGTTTGGTCTGTTGCTATGTATTGTAATGCTAAATGTGGGCAACCCCCAAGACCTGGTTGCCCCAGGGACGAGAGAGTCTGCACACAGACCTCCTCTGCTGATACAAGTTGTTCATTTAACATACGGTGTGCCTGTTCAGCATTCCCCTTGATACTAGCAATCTGATTATGGGGCAGACAGGAGATCCTTTCCAACAATATGGCGGCAACCCTGAAGAGTTTCAAGTTGGATAGACTGGTTTCTAGACAAAAGAAAGCAAACAAGGAGAGCAGTAAGACCCCAACCAGTGTGGATAATCTGCTAGCACCACTGGCTTTTCAAACAGAGTCCACCTTTAAGTTATTATTGGGTATTAGTGGAGAGGGCTTACATTTAATCTTATCTGCTTCGTCATTTGAACTGTCCACAAAGAACATCTTGGCTGTGCACAACGAGACAATAATCTTTTTGTATTCTTTTCTGAAATTCTGATTCAGTAGTCCGTATATAATTGCATTGAGGCAGCTGTTGAAGTACGCCAGGTAGTAACTAGCCACGAACAGCCACTCTGGGATCCTGGGGACCATGGTGGCAGGGTCCGAGGCCACAATAAGACCTATGAGGTTGAGTGGGGCCCAGCAAATGGCAAAAAGTACAAAAACTACGAACATGGTGAGAAAGTTCCTGAAGTCCTGGGGCTTCAGTTTGGGCTTGTTGTCCGGTTTCACCCTCCGTCTGACCTGAAGGACCAGGACCCATATCCTTAAGTAGCAGAAGATGACAATAATCATAGGCACGATGAAATGGAAAACCACCACAGCTATCGTGTACGCCGAGCTGACAGACTGGGTGAAGGTACAGGAGTAGATCCGGGGATCGTACTGGAGAGTTCCGGTTTGCAGGTTGGGCATGATGGCAATGAGTGTCAGCATCCATATCAGGAACACGTAGCAGAGCGAGTTCTTGTTACTGTATATTTTGTCGTACTTGAGGCTGTGGCAAATGTAGCAGTAACGGTTCATAGCGATCCCTGTGATGTTGAATATTGAGCCGATGACACTCAAGCCCATTAGAAATGCGCTGATTTGACAGTGCAGATATCCCAGATTCCATCCATTGTTAAGGATAGATGTCAGCACCAAGGGATAAGGGTAAATAGCCACCACGAGGTCTGCCACAGCTAAACTCACCACAAATATATTCCCTGAGAAAGAAAGATGCAGAAAACACAAATTACCACTGGAATAATATGCAGTGCATCATTGAACATGCGCTAAAGAAAGGGGCTTTGGGAAGATAGCCAGTGCAACTTGCCATGCAAGATTGAGAGGAAGGGTGGTTGGATTCTCTGCACCCATCTAAAAGCCCCATGGGCTTGGATGCCTGCCTATAGTCCTAGAACAAGTGAGGTGTAGACATGGGGAGCCCAGAGCAAGCAAGCTAGCCAGATAAGAGTAGTGGCAAGCTCCTGGGTTCAATTGAGAGAGTCTGTCTCAATGAGACAGTGTAGAGTGTACCATGACTGAAGAAGACACCAGCTATCAAGCCCCAGCCTCAAACCCTTGAGCATACATGTGCATACACCTATACAGGCATGCAAATATATATGTTCATATAGCATACATACTTCCATATGCTAAAGGAAGGGAAGAAGGAAGGGGTAGGGAGAAAGAGGTGGAGAGAAAGAGGCAGAGAGACAATTCAAGCGTACGAGAGAGAGAGAGAGAGAGAGAGAGAGAGAGAGAGAGAGAGAGAGAGAGAGAGAGAGAACAGACTATTTCTACAACTTTTGTGATCCAATATTGCCAGATGATAAATTTAATATATGCCCCCAAGAAGTACAAACACTGTCCTTGTTGAGTGAAGTCCTTTTTATGAATTTCCATGTCTCCAGAACATCCCATTTCTCAAAATATTGAATTTCTGATTAGTTCCCCCTTCTTTTAACAAGTCTCAGGATCATCACACTTTCGTGGCTTCCTTTGCTTGGGATGGCACCTGAGAAGTCGGACATCGTCCGGTCTCTCAAGTCAGCCTCAAAGGGCATCCTTAAAACCAAGGTCTTTGATCTCTTTAGTTCTCCCAAAGGCCCTCTAGCTTCTGAGGTTGGAGGCGATTACACCTTTCACCATCAGTTTCTGGATTCGAATGCTGGTATCGCCCCTCCCTGGCTATGGAACTAGACCAAGTTATTTCACTTTGACCAGTTTCTATTCCCACTTCTGTGTTACAGAGGTGCTTGATAGAGTATCTCCCTCCTAGAGTCAAGTGAGTCTTAGGTGAGGTAGTGTATGTCAAGCACTGTGCCCTGTCTGCAACTCATATAAAACCCGGTCATTTCCTGCAGAAGGAGAGATAGGAATTCTCTTGTATTTATGAATAACTTAAGATCAGAGCATTAAATCCCACATATTCACAATAAGTCTACTAATGTCATCTGTACTAACGTCATAACTGGACATGTATAGAAATGTATAGAAAAAGGACTCCAGCTGAATTTATGAGCTATTCTACTGCTATGCTCTTTCGTTTTGTGAATTTTTAAAGGCTTCATTTTCTAATATCCCTTCTGTTTTAAATGGCTCCTCAACCCAGTTTTGAAATTTTGATTAATTTTTTTCAAAACCCATCCAAAGCAGACATGTCCACAGCCTTTTCTTATTTGCCCAACCGGAGATAAGCAATGGCCTCTTTGAAGATGTCAGAATTGTTTTATTCACCCTGCTTTGAATTTTAAATAGGTTACAATACATTCCATTTGATAAGAACTTACCAGACGAATATAAAGGATTCTGGGGTACTGTGAAGGAACAGACAGGAAAGAAGAACCGTAACAGAATCCAGAGCAAGTTTGATGTCTTCTGTAAAAGTGGATAGGTTATTAACCTATGTGGAATGGCACAGAGTTGAGACTAGAATACACCACCTCATAGGCTAGCATAATGGCTCCTTGGTAAAATGCTTGACACACAAGCATAAGGACCCTATGTGAAAAGTGAGGCATGGTAGCACACACCCACAATCAATGTAACAGAAAGACAGAGGTAGGTAAACCCCTGGAGCACACTGACCATCCATTCGTTCAGCACATACAATAGCTCCTGGACCAGGAGAAGCCTTGCTTCAAACACTAAAGAGGACACATTGGAAGGAGACACTCAGGATCCATCTTTGTCCTCCATAAAAATGAACACACACACACACACACACACACACACACACACACACGTGTACCCTGAACATACGTGCAAATACAGAAACATACCAAAACCAACCCCCCCAGAAGAAGAAATGTCCTTAAAATGTCAGTAATTGTGACTAAATAATATAGCAGACTTACCTAGTAGTGTTCTTAAAGGAAGAGAGAGAGAGAGAGAGAGAGAGAGAGAGAGAGAGAGAGAGAGAGAGAGAGAGAGAAAGAAGAAGAAGAAGAAGAAGAAGAAGAAGAAGAAGAAGAAGAAGAAGAAGAAGAAGAAGAAGAAGAAGAAGAAGAAGAAGAAGAAGAAAGAGAAGGAAGGAAAGAAGGAAGGAAGGAGGGAGAGAGGCAGGGAGGGAGGGAGGAAGGAAAGAGGGAGGGAGGAAGGAAGGAAGGAAGGAAGGAAGGAAGGAAGGAAGGAAGGAAGGAAAGAAGGAGGAAGGGAGGGAGGAAGGAAGCTCCTTCCCTGAATCCTCTAAACAAAACACACACAAACATCGCAGTGAGAGGAGACAAAGCCACCAGATAAACACATCTACATAGACTCTCTGGCTTATTTTTCCCCCAAACATTTGTATTTCCCAAACATTGATTGAAAATTAATTCAAAAAATTTAACTAATGATTTAATTAACTCACTTAGTTGAATAGTAATAAGGCATAATTGTTGTAAATGACAAAAAGGATCAAAGCCACACACACACACACACACACACACACACACACACACACACAAATCCAACCAACCTTTGACAGCATTTGTGGTTTGAATTTTAAGCTCTTTAAAAGTAAATCTACACCAAGCCATTTTACCACACGACATTCTGGGTTAAAAAGCACTTTTCTGATGCTACTTCAGTGTGCACCATACATATCAAATAATTTTAAACTATTAAATGTTTTTGGGATACATTGCACTGACTCCGGGATCTAGGCATTTCGCTTGCAATTTGAAATTGTCTGTGGAGAAAAATAATTTGCTGTTAACCCTTTAGCTGCATCTCTATGAGCAGCTTTTAAAGGACCGACTTTTAAAGAATCCGGGGAGCTGGAACATTAAGTAAGGTGACTGCTGCAGAAACAGAAGGATCTGCGCTAATACCCCACCACACACACCCAAGAAGAATGCCAGGCGTGGCTACACGCGCACACACAGACCCAGTTCTGTGAGTGGTACAGACTCCCAGAGTTCACTGGTGAGCCAGACACCAATCAGTGAGCTCTGTGCTCACTGGAAGACTGTGACTCAAAAACTAAGGTAGAGAGAGTAGTTATAGCATATCCAGTGCTTACCTGTGGCCTACACACACGTATGCACACATGTGTTATACATACATGCATACATACATGTACACACACATACATATGCATAAACATATGTAAACATGCAAAAACATATGCTTGCATGTACCACAAACAGTCACACAAAGAATTCGATTTTACGGCAAGTTTTCTGGAAACTTTTCATGTGTTTCTTACATCGTGGGCACGAGGAACAGACACACACTGTCTGTGATACCGCCTAGAAATGGAGGAAACGCAGGTGTACCGACAAGCATGCAAACATCTGCCTTTGGAGAAGGCAAATCTGCCGAGCAGAGCCAGAAATACCCCTCCTTCCCCCACCTATCTGCGCCCAGTCTTGAGTCCCCTTCCCTTGTTAATCCTGGGATTGCAGGGGTAGAGGAGACTTTGTTCTGACTGCGAATAAAGTGAATGGCGCTTCTTTATAGAATGCATTGTCCACCAGGATGGAGTTTCTCATGGCATGATTCAAACTAAGGGATTTATTCTACAATAACGGGGCCATGCTCCTGGAATCCACTGAACCTATTATGTTTCGCATCCCAGAATATTGATTTTGAAGGTTCGTTTTAAAGCCAACTGCATCATCCCATGGTTCCATCTCCCAGGCTGGGATTCCTGTGTTATAGTACCATTAAGCTCATATCAAAGATTCACTGGTCATAAAGTCAGGGGTGGATGTTTCCATCTTTCCTTTTGCATCCACACTAGAGACTCCTTACCAACTTTAGGTTTCTTTGGTTTTGCAAGTCATCAATCTTCAGGCCCCAGACCATATGGATCCCAAGCTATGAATCTAGCCCAACACCTGAATAGATCACAGTGACATTGCAGATGAATTGACATCATGCTGCAATGTCAAAAGCCCAGAGATCCTTGATAGACTAAATCTTAGTTCTGAAGAAGAAAGTCTTCTACCAGCTGGTGAGCCATGGTGTCACTAAACTGGAAGTAGAGACTGTCACTGATATACCTTGGGTTCTTCATTTCAATGAATCAATGTATATGTGTGTGTGTGGGGGGTACTATTACTGTAATCGGTCTTAGTGATTGAGAGGGAAGGCAGGTTGTTATTATACAATAAGACTCGTAAACTATACCTTAAGGGCAAGAAAGTCCTAGGAAGTTTTAGCACTCCCAGATCCTGTAAATAAATCCAATGGAAAGCTAAGATAGCCCAAATCAGGTAGAAATATCAATTTCCCAGAGATTTAGAAATAAATATATGAGCCACCCAAACAGGTAAGGAACCATGATGTGTGGAGGGAAGAGAAAATGGGGAATGGATAGTATGTAGAACTATTCATAAGGATCATGTGACCAACCGCAGAGATGAGCACTAAAATAATTATGGATATTTCTTGTTTACCATGTTGTCATGCTACTAGCCATTGTTTTCTCTTCCCTTATGATATCAGCCTGCCATCCAGTCTGTGGGGGAAGTGAAGCTTGCATTTCAGTAAACTGTAGTGTATAAGTGAAGACTGTGACTCAGAGGGAAAATAATAAAACTCATGTAGAGATGAATAAGAACACGGCTGTCTTAGGAAAGCTTTGCTGCGCTCCAGTTTTCAGAAGAACAGTGACATTTTGTCAGGCGTCATTTTTGGTACCTTCTTTATTAGGAAGTTACTTTTTGACTAAAATAAATATCCACTTGTCAAGGTACCGTAAGGGGATCTACTGCTTTGATGGTGTGTTGAGTCACTTGAGGCAAATTCAAACAGTGCTCCCAGAATTCTCTTCCCCATAAGATTTGAATCAGCATTGCTCACAAAAGATGTTCTTTTACTTGACACAGAAGAGAAGAGTGAGACAGCCACTGTACTTCTCATGCTTGAAAAGATTTGTTAGACACTGATGTAGCTCCACCATGAAGTTAGCCGGGCGAGACTTTAAGAATGTCCTGTCATGGACCAGACTTTTATGGCTATATTAGGCACTTCGTTGCTTAAAAGAAGTCTGTCTCATGCAAACCTCATTCTGGCTTGCCTTTGGATAGCTACTTCTGCATCACGTGGTGAAGTCACCATGCTGACACAGACATTGTGGCCTTGACTTTAGGTTTCTGTCCTTAACGTTGCCACATTAACCCTTCCACAACGACAATCTGTACATTGCTGTAATGTGAAGAGAATGGACTTTCTCCAGTGTGCTCTCTTCAAAATGCTGTCTGCAGAAGCGCGGCCGTAAACTCTGTCTTCATGTCTGCTTAGTCTCCTTACTGGATAAGCCTTACCAGGGTTGCTACTAATGCCCGCCTCAGATCCTCTTTGGCAAGAGACCCCGTTTCTCTCTGAAATATCTGAGACCCACAAGCTCCCGGTAGGTTCACAGTGGTTTGGTTCTCCAGAGACTGCCCTCAATGACCAACGGTCGATACACAGAGACAAAAGCCACATTACAAGCATGGTCAATGCTGTGGATGGATTTATACACAGAGGCTTCGAGTTGTAGATTAAGCTAAGCCCAGACTTTCCCTGAGTTCCCATCCTTGCTAACTCTCTCCCTTGCCTTATGTTGCTTAAAGAACCCCTGTCAAGACTCAGCTTAACCATGACAGATCAACTCTCTGACTTAAGTTTATATAACACCTCTTTAATAGGAAAGATCTGTCAGCCTCTTGCCAGGTCTGATGTCATTTGATTTCCCCATGTGTGTCCTTGGTAAAGACAGTCAACTTATCGTAAGTTAGCAGGCTGCCATCTCAGATATACCCCGCTCTGCTGAAAGAAAAAAAAAGACCCTTTAGTGCTATCACTCTGCCTTTCAAGCAACATTTATGTGTTTTAAAAATCCCAAAAGGCTTCCCTACTTGAGAGAGGATGAAGCAGCTGACCACACAGGATCACTCAAGCTTTCTTTGGTGGGATGCTCTCTGGTAGAGAAATTGTCCATAAAGTTTAGTAGGACTTGTTGGGACTCTGATGAGGAGCTAAGGGTGTGTATGAGGGATTATGAGCAGTCATCAGTGGGTCTACAGTCTTGCTTTCTACACAGTTAAAATCCAAGGCAGAAAAAGGAAAAAAAAAAAAAAAACCAAAAAACAAAAAACCAACAACCCGAATTGGCCCAATGATAAAAACAGAACCTTGGTAGTTAACCTAATTTAACCAACTTGGCTGGTTTTGGTTGGGCCAAGGGGAGAGATTAAGATTAGCGACTCTCTCATAAGAATAGAGAGGAACAGCCTCATTGGGCCACCAGCCTTGCCATTCAGCTATGACAATGTGCAAGAACTTAAGACAGCCCTGCAGCTCTGTGATAACCTCAGGTGGTTCTCTAAGGAAGCTACTGGCTTCCTGGGAGAAAATGAGAAACTTAATCGCTCACATAAGCTAATCAAGCTTTGTAGGGAGAAGGAGATGGTCTAAATGTTTCTTGGCATCGATCTCTGCTCCTTTCACCCTCTCTGCATGTGGCTACGCTCCCTGGAGCAAGCAACACACAAGCATGCACACTCAAACAGAACCTGGGGCCCTCGAAAACAGTGTAATCCAGGACTCTGCCTGTGGTTCTTAGGAACACGGAGCTCAGCACACAGTAGGTGCTCAAGAGAGGTTTTCTGGAGGAGCGTACTCCAAGTCTCTAAGTGACATCTACATAGTAAGAATCAATTATTCTCCTGCATTTATCTACCAAGGTTCTGTTTTTATCATTGGGCCAATTCGGGTTGTTGGTTTTTTTGTTTTTTTTGTATTTTGGGTTTTTTTTTCCTTTTTCTGCCTTGGATTTTAACTGTGTAGAAAGCAAGACTGTAGACCCACTGATGACTGCTCATATAGATTTTTTTTTTTTTTTTTTTTTTTTTGGTAAGCAACTGAACTTCAGCAAATTCATAGATTCAGATCCAAGAGGCTAGGTTTCATGAAGGACTTGTTTTAAATGTATTGTTTACAGCCAATTCAATGTGGATAGATGTTAATGGTCTGACAAGAGGAAACTGCTAGGCTACTGGGTGGAGGTGGGGATGGGGGTGGGGGAGGATATTCTTTGGCTGAGCAAGGGGACATTCAAAGCAGTTTTTTTTCCGTGGTGTGTGTGTGTGTGTGTGTTTCAAATCCCAGGGGGCAGTATCTGACATTCCCGATTTTAAAAGGTCTGGTGGCTTTAGAAATGTATCTTTTCAGAGACTAGAAGCAATCTGCATGCCAAGTATAGAAAAGAGTTTCTGTCTGGATTCACATCCTAGCCTTGGCGGTTGCTCGTCTTATCTCTGTTAAGTCGGTTTCCGAGAGCATCCAGCGCCTTGCCCTGTCGTAGACCAAGGTGATAGTCGCACTGGTGAGGACTGAGAGAATGTAATGAAATGCACTTTGCCTTGGGTGAATACTCAGTTCTCAGTTCTGCTCCCCTGATGGGAACCACGTGTGTTGTTTTGCAGAAAGTCCTTGTCATGTCTGAAACCAAGGTCTGATGAGACTCCTCCCATCATCCCTCAGTAATGGACATACCTCCACTTTCTTAAACGCTCTTCCTCCCGCTGCCAGCTGGCCTTTTCACTCAAATACTCAAGCAAAGCTGGCCCCGGCACGGTCTCCTTCCTTTCAGGGCGTTTGTAACCCACTTTCTACCGATATCGGGACGCTACCCATTCTCCACACTGTGTGAACCTTTTTTTTTTTTTTTTTTTTTTTTTTTTTTTTTTTTTTAGCACTCAGTGACCCTCTTGCCTATCCGTTCCTCCGCCTCTCCCATTGTTGCCTAACACACTGCTTACAGGCTACCCTGTCCTTGGAACACAGTGTTTGTGCACACTTTCCACATTATAGCCTTCGTGTAATACCTCGTTTGTATCCTACACTGTATGCATCTGAGAATTTCGGTACCCTCGTGTCTCCCTGGCGTTACTTCTCTTCCAGATCTTCAGTCCCCGCTCCTTGTCTCCAGCTTCCCATCTGACACTCTATCTGCTGACTTAAAGAAAGTTGGAAAGTGTCTCACTTGCCATATGAATACAACACACATACATCAAAACTGACTGAGAAACATTCAATTCCTTTAAAATAAAACAAAGCACACGCCCTTCTGGTACAGTCAGGATCTCAGTAGTTGTTAAATCCCCCCAAACCTCCTGTGTGATTTCTTCATTTGGCTACATTTGTCTCAGAAAGACAATTTAGACGAAATATAAAATATTGACATTATGTTACAGCCTGTCTTCCTTCAGAGGGTAACAAATGACTGACAGCTGCACTATTCTATCCACATCCAAGAATTAGGTTGAAACAAACAGGTAATATGTCAACCACATTAACAAAGATTAAAAGAATCAACATTGACTCCATTAGAGGTGGTGGTCTTTGCTTCCGTATCTACTCCCCCCCCCAATCTTGAATCTGGGAAAAGCCCAGGTTAATTAAGCAAATTAACTGTACTAAATGATAGCTCTAAATTGCTAAATCCAAAACATCATCACCCTCATGATTTACAGCAAGAAAACCATGTTGCCGATTTACATATTAAATTTAAATCAAGGCTAGGGCACGGAAGATAAAAACTAGCAATAAAACAGTATGAAGTAAGGTTCCCATAGAAGGGAGTTTTAAGAGACTGCAGAGATGGATGGCTCAGAGGCAAAAATGCTTTCTGCTCTTGCAGAGGACCTGTAACTCCAGTCCCAAGCGTCAACACTTTCTTCTGGTCTCTTTGGGCCAGAAAGTTTTTCTGCTATGTTAACATGTTGTGATTCATATAGCTTTTTAGTGCATGCTTTGTTCTTATCTATTAGATAAAATAGTTTTAATGGCTGCATAAAAACAAAATCTAGGCAAACTGGAGAGACAGCTTGTGAGGAATGGAATTCACATTACACACAGTGCATCTCTCTCCATCTTCCCAAAGATGTGTCATTGCCCTGTGAGGAAAACTTCCCAAAGCCTTTTTTCCAGTATTTGGCGATACACAGCATACAATCTCTATCTGTGATCACCCACTTTGAGCTAGCAGATCAGACCTTCTTTCGGCTCTCTGACACTTGGGCCCCTTTGATCAACCTGTCCCACCCATGTCTAAGGCACTGTCCTGTGCATAACTTCATTCACTTAAAATCACAAATAATATAATAATTTCAATTTCAAATTTATGTCTTACTTTTATATGAAAATAAAGTGGACAAACCTTTAGGGTACTTGCTAGAAAAGCATGTCTTTGAAAGTAGGTGTCATTTTTTTTTTTAAAAGAATTTAAGGATGTGGGCTGGAGAGATGGCTTACTGGTTAAGAGCACTGACTCGTCTTCCAGAGGTCCTGAGTTCAATTCCCAGCAACCACATGGTGGCTCACAACCATCTCTAATGAGATCCAATGCCCTCTTTTGGTGTGTCTGAAGACAGTGACAGTGTACTCAGATACATAAAATAAATAAATAAATCTTTTAAAAAAAAAGAACATAAGATGTTCTATAATTCTTTTTTTTTTTTTTTAAATATTTTTATTACATATTTTCCTCAATTACATTTCCAATACTATCCCAAAAGTCCCCCATAGCGCCCCCCACTTCCCTACCCACCCATTCCCATTCTTTTGGCCCTGGCATTCCCCTATATTGGGGCATATAAAGTTTGCAAGTCCAATGGGCCTCTCTTTCCAGTGATGGCCGACTAGGCCATCTTTCGATACATATGCAGCTAGAGACAAGAGCTCCAGGGTTCTGGTTAGTACATCATGTTGTTCCAACAATAGGGTTGCAGATCCCTTTAGCTCCTTGGGTACTTTCTCTAGCTTCTCCATTGGGAGCCCTGTGATACATCCAATAGCTGACTGTGAACATCCACTCCTGTGTTTGCTAGGCCCCGGCATCGTCTCACAAGAGACAGCTATATTTGGGTCCTATAATTCTTCGTATTCATTGCCGTGTGGTATATTTGTGAGATGTGTGCACATGTGTGTCCTTTTTTTCTTGTGTGCAGAAGCCACAGGAGGACATTGAGTCCTCTGTCACTCCCCTATCTTAGTCCCTTGAGACAGGGTCTCTCACTAGTCCTGTACATCACTGTGTCAGCTAGGCTGGCTGGACAGACTGAACCTCCTTCCCTGTGTTTGAGTTACCACATGTGTGGCCTTGTCGAGCTCTTATGACAGCAATAGGGGATTTGAACTCATGTTCCCATGAGTGTGCAGTAAGTGTCCTTACCCACTGAGCTATCTCTTTCTCCTCTACATGCTGTGCCTTACACAGATTTAGAACAGAGACCTTTACTCTGAGGTAGTATCAAGAGTTTAACGGCCAATCATATTCTAGCTTGCACTGTGAGAATACAATGAATATTTATCCCAATGAATATTCAATTCAATCAACACTCAGCTGGATATCAAGGCAGGTAATCATCCTTCCCAGCTGTATGCATTAACAACTCAAGTTACCTGGAAAACCGTGACTAATAGCACTCCCCTGTGTCCCTTCCTTAGAGGGCAATCCCTTCAATGTGATTGTCATCAATGTCCATCTCCCTGGGGGGAAAATGAGTGCTTGAAATCTCAAGCCTAAAAATGTAAAAGCTTGTCTGCAATACTATTAAACCTCACTGAAAGTTTCTATGCTGTCATACCTCTCTTGTGAGTCAACTTGCTTGGCCAACCTATTTGAGAGGTGAGAAAAACGTGGGTACCAGTTGAAGAGATGCCTTTACAGGGCTGAGTGGATGAAATGAAAAGCCCACGCAGAGCTATGTGCATGTACCGTTATGTCTTTAAGAAACATCCATTGACTGCATCTTTGATGGTCTAGAAACCCTAAGAGAGCATGTGTGTTTCTGTTTTGGAAGGCAGGGTCTCTCTGCCAGCCTGACAACCTGCACACAGGTAGGAAAGGAAGAAAAATCAATACAACCAGCCTGTGTAAATCAATGTTTGCCTATATCCTTTTGACTCATATCTCATTATTTAGAGGTAAGTATTGAGAAATGCAGAAAGCTTCTCACTCAGCAAATCAGTAGGTGTAAATCTGCAACTTAAAAATGGAATTGAACTGAAATTGATCAGATTGTATGTTCTTCCATTCTTTCTCTTAAACTAAAAGGAAGTGATCATACAGAATCCTTTGGAGAGTTTTTGAGGTATTTTTTTTTAAACCAATTTGAAATGATTTTAAATCTTCATTTATAGAACAATCTTTTAGAGTGTATACTTCAGTTATATAGTTAAGAATTCCATTTAGACATTCTGGAACTTCTTAATAAAAGATGTATTTTTCTTTTAATTATATGTACATATATATATATATATATATATATATATATATATATATATATATATCAAGAGTGGTACACACTCTTAACTGAGGATCTATCTCTCCACCCTCTTATATTCTGGAACATTTGGTTGCACATGTTTATACACATATTTAGGGATTATAATAGATATATAATATGTTATAATACCAAAGAATTGGCACGTGAAACACCTCTGCATTATTGTAGCTGTCTCCATTCCTGCCCTTAATCTTATTAACTCCTCTTCCATCATCATCACCATCATCACCACCACCATCATCATCACCATCACCACCACCACCATCATCATCACCATCATCATCATCACCATCACCACCATCATCACCACCATCATCATCACCATCATCATCATCACCACCACCATCATCATCACCATCACCACCACCACCACCACCATCACCATCATCATCACCACTATCATCATCACCACCACCATCATCATCATCATCATCATCATCTTGAGCTGCCTTTCCCTTCAAGTCCTACCAGGAGCTCCCAGCGTTAACTGAGGGCAACCACAGCATTGACCAGTCACGGAAACTTGTTACAGGGAACTTAACTATCATGATACAGCGGAGCAGCGGGGCTCGTAGGGCCCGTTTCCTGGTGAAGGATGATGGAAGTCCCTTTAGAAAGGATGTTAAGAATCTGCAATATGTTCAACAAAGAATATACAGGGAGCATAGGCTTCCTATGAGCCCGAGTCCCCATAGGACGTATGTGCTATGAGGGTGTGGAAACATTGGCTAGGAGAAGCACGTCACCGGGTTCCGAGACCTTAGGGATGTATGGTCTAGAGACCCTTCCTACATACTCTCTTCTTTGTTCCTGTTCTCCAAGAAGTGAAAAAGATCCCGCTGTCCTGATGATCTGCCCAAAACGTGGGTCGCTGTGATCAGAGACTGGACCCTTTGAGACAGACCATAAGCCACAGTAACTCTTCCCACATAAGTAAAAACTTGAAGCGCCATTTTCTCAGAGCAAAAATGAAAGTAACTCATGTAGGTCCCAACCCTTCGATTCCTGCCTGAATTTCACTTTTTGCTACTTTGTATTTTCTATTTGTTTTAGGATAGAATACTTAAATTAAGGTCAAAAAAATAAAAGCAAACTAAATAGAACTAATCGTTGCGTGCTCTATAGAAATACTGTATACTGTTATTTATATGTAAAGTCAAATATGGCAGGTAAATAGATGAGTGAATAGGTAAATAGACAGGTGTGTGGGTAAGTCCACTGGGAGGCTGCTTCTAACCTTATCTTCCTAGGTTGTGCTGTGGGAGGTTAGTATTAGCCGCATTGACTAGACAGAGGACCTGTGTTCCTCATCCCAGAGGCACACTACACACAAAGATAGTCATGAAATTCAGCTTGGATCCTGACTTTAATTCCTGGGTTTGGGTTTGGGTTTTTGTTGTTGTTGTTGCTGCTGCTGTTGGTTGTTTTGTTTTGTTTTGTTGCTTTGTTTTGTTTTGTTTTGTTTGGCATTGCCCGGTTGCTGGGTTGTCTGTGTTCTACAATAACAAAACCTGATTCCCGGGCTATGACTTTGGGCTCTCCATTTTCTCAGCTGCCTGACGAGACTGTGATGCAGACAAATGAACTGTGGGAGACTGCTTTGAAACCTGCGTGCTGTGCTATGCATTTAGTTATGGAGTGTTAGAGGCCAGATTTGCTACATGGGAAAATAAGTAGAAACCAGATCAAATATGCTATTCTGGGAAAAGTATGACCAGAAAAAAAAATGCAGTTTTATTAGTTTCTTGTTCTAATATTCTCAGGTTTGGAAATGCTTCTAACACAGATTGTTCTATAAAGTTTTTAAAATTCCCCAAGTGTTGGACTGGAAAACTAATTCATATAATTGTTGCCATTGGTAAGGTATACATTACATATAGTAAATGATTTGATTCTGTGCAGAAATAATCAGTCAACAATGAGCACCAGTTTTTGTTAAGCCAATTACGGGTCACGGCAATAAGAGAGTAAAGTGTTTCCGCTCGTTTAGATTAATGATGTACTGAGAAACTGGCTCAGCCTGCTGCTTTCAATTCATCCCAAAAGATGAATTATTATTATATTTTTACTAATACTCTGGTTCGCTTCTAATTGCTGCTCACCATAACATTCACAGTGAGGAAATGCAAGACACAAAATTCTTTTTTGGGAAAAACACTTCTGAAAGCATAAAATGATTTAACATTTTTTCCCAGATGTCTGTTATCTTTAAATAAATTTCTCTTTCTTCCAATTATCTGGTATGTGTATATTTTATTTTGATGTCTAGTGTTGTTTTCAAAGATCTCACGGGGCATTGATGTTTGAATCACTAGTAACCCAGGTGACAAGCCAGTCTTATGACCCTCATACAGACATACTAAGTTGATGGAGCAGGAGACAACATATTATTCTTTATATTTGAATTCTTCTAACGGGTAAAGTGCTAGTTTTCATTATCTATGGGTTACAGCTGAGGGCCATGTGCTACTACTTAAACTTCAGTTCTGCCGTTTTCTTCTTAAACAGTGTCATAACTGAATGGCAAGGCTGGCCACTGACAGAGGCTGCTCCTTTCTAATGAATATATCCTGATAAAGAGTCACAAAAATTCTAATCTCTCCCCTTGGCCCAACCAAAACCAACCAAGTTGGGTACCACAGGGG
This sequence comes from Mus caroli, assembly GCF_978045245.1. Lineage (NCBI taxonomy): Eukaryota > Metazoa > Chordata > Mammalia > Rodentia > Muridae > Mus > Mus caroli. The sequence goes on from NW_028227265.1 coordinate 85,207,696, forward strand.
CCGTGGAACAAATCTGAACAAATTTTGGCCCAACCAAAACCAACCAAGTTGGCTAAGTTGGATGAATTGATCCCTCATACACACCCTTAGCTCATCATCAGAGCCCCCAGCCCAGGTTACTAAACCTCACCCATAGTCTCTCTACCAGAGAGCATCCCACCGAAGAAAGCTTAGTGATTCTGTGTGGTCAGCTGCTTCACCCTCTCTCAAGTAGAGAAGCCTTGAGGGGTTTTTAAAACACATAAATGTTGCTTGAAAGGCAGAGCAGATAGCATTAAGGGATTTTTTTTTCAGCAGAGAGGGGTATATCTGAGATGACCACCTGCTAACTTAAAGGTAAGCTGTCTGTCTGTACCAAAGACACACGTGGGGAAATCAAATGACATCAGACCTGGCAAGAGGCTGATGGATCTTCCCTACAGAAGAGATGTTATCTATAACATAAGCCTCAAAGCACAGGCTCTGGGCCACTGGCTTTAGCAAGTCCCATGCTTCTCTGTTACCCAACACCACTATCCTCATAGAGGGGCATTTGATTTATTGAGAAGTCTCATCTGCCTGCACGGCTATCCCTTGGTAACCACAACAGATTTGTTCCACGGCCCCTGTGGTACCCAACTCTACAGATGGTCAGGTTGCTTACATCAGGTGACAGGATAGCGGCATAGAAACGATGCACAGCTTCCATACAGTTTAAATCACCTCCATGTTACTTATGCTACCCAGAGCAGATGCCGACTGAGAAGACACCAGGAACGTACCTGTCATCCCAGCTACTCTGTGGAGGTGGGGGGGGGGGGGGCGGGGAATTCCTGAAGCCTACAAGTTCAAGACCAGCCCAGAAAATTAAAGCAAAACCAAATTGTGACTGCTATATAACATCTCTCATGGAGTATTTACGGAAACCACACATGCCCAGTGTCTTTGACCCTCAATTGGTTGATCTCTGGATGCGGACTCCTGGAGATATGAACCTATCCCTGGCATGAAATTCACTCCCCACTCTGTCTCATTCTTGTTGACTCCCAAGGGGGCTTGGAACTTGGAGTAAGATGGGTGGTTTATTGAGGGTGCAGAATGCTGTCAACTATGTCTGTGGCTAGAGAGTCACTCTGGGGGAGGAGCAACATTCCCTTCAAATACACATGTTTTATTTGCCCTGCTATACATTCAAATTTAACACCAATAATGATAACATGGGGGTCTACGGTAGAAGGACACAAGTCATAATTAGCAACCAGGCCTTTGCTCTGTAGTGTTTTCAGATCTGAGCAGGGGCACCTATCTGCTTCTGCAGCGAGCACCACAAAAGCACACATTCGCTCAGTTTTCCAGGAGTGCTTGGATTGAGTTTATCCATGATGTTGTCTGCCACAGTGTGCTCTCTCCTGATGTGCAGCAAACCTTCTTGATGCTCACAATCATGGGCACTGAGACCCTAGTATGGAAGCTTTATAGAATTTTGAATTTTCTATAAAGCCCAACAGGCTATACCTAAAAGTCTAACATATTGTTAATGTTCATCTTTTGTTTATATACTATACAGCTTGAATAGACAGATAACTGAATTTTGAACAGGCAGAATATTATATTAGGAAAAGTTTTAATTAAGTGTAATGTACATAGAGAAAAATGCAGTTCTGCTTTTTAGCAAGCCAAAAAAAAGATAATAATAATAATAACAATAATAATGTTCAAATGCCTATTTAGTATTACTTTCTCCATCTTTTTCAAAGTATTTTCATTTCATTTGATACTTGCAACAATTACAACAAAGCTTTGTGCGGGGCAAGGGTGTGGGTGTTATCCCTGTCTGACAGACGTGGAAAGTGAGGGTGGATCACAACTGATTTCCTGGATTGGTATGTATACAGTGAGAATCTTATACCCACTTTAGATGCATCATTTCTCGTTAGCAAAATTTGCACGGGAGCAGAGCAGACAGTCTGTCAACCTTTCACATCTGCTTGGTTGCTTAAAGGCAGTGCCTGTTATGATTGACCAGCCCCACCGGTCATAAAATATCAGAGATTTCTTCCTGAAGACATCAAAGGCAAACGTAGTCTCTTGAGAAAAGGAAGAGGGCAGAAATAATTCTGCCATGGTACCAGACTTCTGAAGGAAAGAACTGCTTTGAAAGTCAGATGTGTGTGCTAACCTTATCTTTTTCCTCTGTTTCCCAACTTTCCCCTTTTCAAAAAGAGGATGTTTTTATTTTTATATGTATGAGTGTTTGCCTCCATGTGGGTATGTGTACCACGCGCATGCCTGGTGCCCGTGGATGTCAGAAGAGTCTGTAGGATATCTGGAACTTGGAGTTACCAATGGATGTGAGCTGCCATCTGAATGCTGGGGACTGAACTTGGGACCTCTGTAAGAACAGTCACCGAGTCGTCCGTCCAGGTTGCTATTTTTCTCATCTTCCCGTTTTTAAAACCAACAAAATAAATTGAACAAATATATAAATTGCTCAATCATTAAAACATTTACTTAGTTTGCCTGGAACTCAATCTGTAGACCAGGCTGGCTTCAGAATCACAGAGACCCAGCTGCCTTCGATTCCCAAGCACTGGGATTCAAGGTGTGCACTTGGCACCTCTGAAACTTTTAATAGGCATCTAACAGTATGCTTGAATCAGCTAGCTCTCGCTATGGTCCAAATCACTATTTATTCTTAAAAAAAAAAAAAAAGCCTCAAATGGTTTGAACTCAATGATGGTGTGTTTGAGCCAGAAGTCTAGTTATATAAATATGATGCTCTAAAGCTTTGCAAATTAAAACTCACCAAGGGTCTTCTGTACAGCGAGTGGAATGAAGTATATGGACTCCTCAAGAATTTGCTTAGACAATAATGTTCAAAATAGGAGGACAGTCGGGGTACTTTTCCCAAGCCACCAGGACCGTGAACGCCTTTTATAGGCAATGTCTCATAGGATTCAGACTTCTCAAGTAAAGGTTATAGAGACCAATGGAGCAAGGTAGGTGAGCTCCAGGCAGGAACCCCAAGAATTAGAGCCTCCCACTACTGAGCCTGGAAGACACTGAGCCTCACTGCACCCTTCTCTGTAAAGTGAATGAGTCTGACGCCCAGCCCTTGGGCTCACCCAAGGACTTTCTGTATGGGTGCTCAGGTCCCCAGTGCAGCCTGTGGAAAGAGACTCCTAGCTCTCAGAAGGGGTGTGCTCCCCCAACTATTCACTTATCCCAACTATTCACTTATTACAGTGGTGGAGATCAAGCCTAGGGCTTTACCAATGCTCCACAAACAACAACCACCAAGCTATTGAATTCTGAAGACTGGATTCTAGTTTAGGCCGATCATCCGTGAAAGGAAGTCATCCCGTTTTCTAAGCCAAACTGAATTCACATTATCAGATATTTTCAAACTAATTCTTGTACTTTGCACAGCCTGAAGTGTTGCAGAAGCTAGGCCAAAGGTGGGCCACGTGCTGCCTGAATTTGAGTTTTCACCAACTACCTGGTTTAGGACAAAAATATCATTTGGGGCCATTTATTTAAGCAAATGGATTCCCCCCTACCCTTCGACCAAAAGTTTACTTCTAAACCAGGAACAGAAATCCAAGCAATCTTGATGCTGTTTGAAGGCATAAAAAAAGCTTAGGAAGAACCCACCAAGCTGCTCTTACGCAGGGTAACTAGGTCAGCTCATTGCTCCAGGGAACCCCAAGTGTAACTCAAACACAGAATTAACTCTAGTCCTATATTCTATGCAAATGCATTTCTCGCTACAGTTTTCATCTTCTAAAATGCAGATTTGACGTGAGGAACAAAGGTGCTTCCTCAGCATTCTTAGCATCTTCCCAGACTGCCTTGCAATTTGGTGCTATTAGCCGAAAACCACACCTGACAACAAAAGCCAAGCAGAAGCGCTGTCGTTTTGGCGGCTTCTGCATCTTCTAGTTTTGCGAAGTTGGGGAAATGGATTTTATGCAAATTCAAACAACTGATGATGAGTTCGTTGATCTAGATGAGTAAAGAGATGCTGTGGGAGGGAACAGAGTTTTACATCTCTAAGAACTGAAGACTCCTGGATGATCTTTGTCAAGGCATCTTATAGAGGGACAGGGTCAAGAGAAAGGAGGGAAAATTATTCAAAGTCTCATTTCTCAGAAACGGACTTTCTGAAGTTTTCTCTGTGTCCTGCAACAGGGCTAGCGCTGGGAAAGGTGCCTGGAGCCCCTACCTGAGTTCCTGAGCTTCTTGTTGCGGTACACAGACAGGATGACCAGCAGGTTGCCCAGAATGTCCACCACGATGGTAAAGATGAGGATGAAGGCCAGTGTTGAGGCCAGCCACGATGGTCGAGGTCTCCCTCCCTCCCCGCCGCCTGGAGCCTGCTGAGTGGCATTGAGCAGCTCGCTGCCATTGCCCTTCATGGTCCCCTGGGTGCCTCACCGCAGCACAGCCAGGGCCATCGTCCTGTCGCTCGGAGCCCTCAAGTGCCCAGTTCTGCTCGCGCCCTCTCCGCCACTTTTTATGGCCCTCCCGCGTCTACTTTGCATCCTATGGTTGCTTCGCGGCAGTCCTGCTCGCTCCAGCCCCTCCCAGTGGTAGGACACCCTCTCTGCACTTGGCCACTGCCGCCTGCTGACACCTGCTGTCCACTGCCCAGCAACTTGGACTCGGAGGTCTCACAGTGCGTGCACGTTGCGCCCCCGTGTGGTGAGACTCGGTGAGACACGTGGAGGCATCAAGTGGAGGGAAACTTGCACCCTGGAAGGCCTCGATTCACAGACTTGAATCCTAACCAGGACTAGATGCCCAGGATGTCTTATCCGGAAAATGAAGATGAAATAGAATCTAACTCATCAACTTTCATAGTCAATGATGTGTAAAAATAAAGTAATAATGATAGTAAATCACACCCTTTCCTTCTGGCATAGCACGATTTAATGTCTGTGCTGTGTGTTTCTGGCAATTAAACGAAACAAAAGGTAAATATTTGCAGATGACAGGTGTATATGTTCTTTTGAAACTATCAGTGAAAACAGAAACTCGAGATAATAGAAGCAGACGTAGAACCACAGTGTAAGATTTCTGGGAAGTGTATTAGCCAGCTCTGTACAGAATGGAACAAAACCCCAAAACTTTCTTCAACACGGGGAAGGAGACTTACACAAGACATATGTTCTCATATTGAACACTTAAATTTTCATGCTCTACATATATTTTATGGCAGTCCAATTCCTAAACATTTCCAAAGTCCCTTTGAAAGAGTGGAGGAAAATGAAGAAAATATATTTTAAGAAGATGAATACCAGAAAAGCATGACATGACAATATTAAAGTATGTATTAAAATTAAACAATGTATAGTAGCTCTGGAGGCTGAGGCAGGAGAATCAACACCAGGTTGGGGGCAACTTGAGCTGTGGTCAATCGGTGTTGCTGTATAAAATCCTGTCTCAAAAAATCCTATTAAGTAAAATGGTTGTGTTCATCCATAATTTCAAGAAGAAATGCAATGCAGAATTGAGGGGCCCGAGCATGTGGCTCTGTCATTAGGGTTCCTGTCCAGCATTTGCAAAATCTTAGACTCCATCTCTAGTGCTGTATAAACTGGATGTGGCACCTCAGCCACGTAACCCCAGTACCCAGGAGGGAAGGCAAAGGATCAGAGGTTCAAGGCCATCCTCCGCTGTTCAGGACAAACCTGGGACGTGCGAGATTTCGTCTAAACCAAGAATAAAGCACAGACTTAAGAAGGTTAACGTTTTAAATTAGCAATGAGGGAAATTGGTGATGGACAGGAAGATACCTTTAAGGGAATGTGGGCAAGTGAGTCTCTAAACTTGAGGTAAGGAAGGGCTCCCTCACTAAGTGAGCATGAGAGGGAGAGTGGGACCAAAACCCATCGTCGTGAGCATAGAAAAGACCCAGGAGCTTAGGTCACCAACTGCACAGCCCTGGGAGAGCTTTTTCAAATGGGCGGTCTTACACCATGTTAATCTGACAGGGTTTGACACTGTGAGGGCCATATGTTGGCTGAAACCCTGCAACACTGGCCAGTGAAGTAACGTGCAGAGGTATGCAATCAGTCATGACTGAAGACAGGTTTTGAACTTGAGTCCCCCTGAGTCCACAGCTCCAAACCTCATTTCTAAGCGACTGTGTTTCTCAATAGACCGGTATTGGCCACAGAAAAGTTTGACACCTATAATAAGAAAAACATAACATAAACTATATAAAACAGGAGATGATATATGGTATAGCAATACAATATATGATATGATATATATGATATATGACATGATGTATATCATTGATATATGACATGATATATGTATGTGAATATATGATGTAACAATGAAGCATTAACGAGTGTAACATTTTTGAGTGAGTGTGGGTAAAAATAATGGCAAGATGACTAGGGCTCATAATTAGACAATAATTAAAACTGGAAATTGAGAATTAGAGGGTGTCACTGGGGTATAGTATATGTTTAGCATACCTAAAGCCCTGGGTTTAGTTCCTGGTACCACTACTCAAAACCAAAAGGGCTCAATTTGGGGGTAAATACACAAAGCCTTTTCCTCCATTTTCTCTCTGAAGTTCTTGTAAATTGTATATTTTTTAAAAAAAAACAAAACTGGGCTAACGGGACGGCCCAATGGCTCAACTTGCTAAGTTTGAGACCTGAGGTCCTTTCCCCCATTTCATTAAAAATCGATTTTTTTTCTTATCTAATACATCCTGATTATGATTTTTGTTCCCTTTACTCGTCCCAGTTCCTCCCACTTCCCCTCCCCTCCCAGCCCCTTTCTGAAAGTCCTGAGTTCTTATCTCCAAAGCCCACATAGACAGGCCTCTGTGTCCCGATGGGGAGCAGAGAGGAGCAGCCATAGGTCCAAAGTCAGCTAGCCCGGTGTTTCCAACACGGACCAATAAAGACTCTGCCTCAAACAAGGCAGAAGGCAGGACTCACACCCAAGGCCCAAGGCTGTTCTCTGATACATGTGCCTTGGCTTTCTCTCTCTCTCTCTCTCTCTCTCTCTCTCTCACACACACACACACACACACCTAGTAAGCCAGAAAAGTGGGGCCCACAAGAGAGCTGATTGTTCAGTTATGGTTTACAGTAAGAGCTGCAGTGGACAAGAACAGCTTAAAGATGGATTTGTGATCTTTGTGGGAACTGCTACAAGACATAGCTCCTGCACTCTCCATGCAACTCCAGAGACTGACCTGGAAAGAATGCCTGAGCTCAAAGCACACCCAGAAGGGCTTTATCTCAGAGGAGGGCTGGATCTCCAGTGGCATGCTGGGGAAGGAATGAGGTCCTCCTGGTGGGACAGGAGCATTTGTCTGTCACGGTAGCTAACAGAGAAAGATACGTTCTTTTTTTCCTTCCAACTACAGGTGAGAAACTGAATCATTAATTTCCCTATAAATGGGTTCTCTGCTGCTCAAAACCTTGCTGAACACAAGTCCTGAATACATTAAAAGCCTCTGTGGGATTTTTTTTTCTACCACCGAAAGAGAAGATGTACAATCATACATTATACACCTGGACACTGCCTGCTGGGCTCAAATAAAGGATATTGCTGTGTGAACACACCACACATACACACACACACACACACACACACACACACACACACACACACAGAGAGAGAGAGAGAGAGAGAGAGAGAGAGAGAGAGAGAGAGAGAATGCACCTGGTGCCACTATATAGAAATTCGCTTACCTCTAAAGCAACAGAGACTTGTCCAGATTTGATAAACTTACTTCTGCCACAAGGAAACATTAGATTTCAGCCATGAGTTAGTCCATCTATAGCAGGGCTGAGACCTCATCTTAAACCCTGAGGGTGTGGGGAACTCCAATCCCTTTGATCTTAGGAGAAGTTCTATTTTTCTAGAGGGCCCGCCATAAAGCTTGGATTAGAACCGGGGCCTGAATGTCATGAGCAATTTCATTCCAAGTGTCTCCTGAGCACGCCTGGGAAGCTTCAGTAAGTCAAAACATTTGTAACCCAGGAACCATGACTGTGAAAATAAGTTTTGTTTTTGTTTTTGTTTTTCAGGAAGGAGAGCAAGGGAGGGGCCTCTGGGTGTGGCCTTGCTGGAGGAGACACAATAACGAAGCTGCCCAGAGGTAAATGATTTCATAGCTTACAGACATTGACTGATAATACCCTGACCACTAACAGAAAGACAGAAAGGCCAGGGATATGCTTGGTATGGTGAGGTGCAGGCCCTTGCTGAGGCATCCCTTCCTGCTGAGGGACCAGCCGAGTGTCAGATATAGTACGGGATAGAGTTTATTCAGGTCATGAGGAGGGGAGTTGAGGGGGTGATAGAGACAGAGAAAGGGAGAGGGAGAGGAGGGGAGGGGAAGGGACAGGGAAAGAGACAGAGAAGGCCATGAATACGTGGAGAGAGAGAGGAGGGGACAGATAAGGAAGAGGGTAAGAGAGCAAGAGAGAAAATAGTCCCTTTTATAGTGAGTCAGGCACGCCTGGCTGTTGCCAGGTAACTGTGGGGCGGAGCCTAGAAGAAATGCTAACAGTGAGGGGGGACGGTACTTTCTGAACCAGGGGCCCAAGAGCTTCACCTCCATTGTTCTTGCCAGCAAGGACAGGAGGGTGTCACTCTGTGTCCTTTCCTCTCAGCGAAGCATGAAGTAGTCCATGAGGGTATTGTTCTTGTGTTCTGAGCTGGAAATTCACTCAGTGATGTCCCGCCCGCCCCGCCCCCTCCCCTGTTTTTTACAGATTTATTTTTATTTTATGTATTAGTACACTGTAGCTGTTTTTAGACACATCAGAAGAGGGCATCAGATCCCATTACAGATGGTTGTGAGCCACTATGTGGTTGCTGGGATTTGAACTCAGGACCTCTGGAAGAGCAGTCAGTGCTCTTAACCGCTGAGCCTTCTCTCCAGCTGCTTTAGTTTTGAAAAGGTTTACAAAGTGAGCAGAAAGGCTCTTTATGATCTACTTTCACCGAGAGACAAAACCAGAACAAAGCAAAACAAACAAACAAACCAAAAAACAAGCCCATAATATAATAATTTTGCTCTTTGTTGTGTGTGTGTGGGGGGGTGGGGGGGTGATGTTTTGTTGTAAGATGGGATCTCACGCTACTCTGACCTCAAAGGCCCTAGCCAAGGGTCACTTTGAACTTCTGACCTTCCTGCTTCTGCTCCCCGAGGGTTAGGATTGCAAGCACGTGCCGCCACGCACAGTCTCCTGCATTCTGGAAATCAAGCCAGGGACTTCCTACATGAAAGGTAGGCACCAACGGGCTGCTCCCCGTAAAAAAGGATTGTTCCGTAGCTCCATGCTTGTGACCCTGTAACCACACCGAGAAACTGTTTCGCAGTCAATGGCCCTTGCTCCTCCTAAGTAACTTCTGTTGCTGGTTATGTTGACTGGGTAAAGAGAAAGCGGTCTAAGCTAATATTTGAGAACACGGCTCACGAGATGAAAGAGCCAGGTGATGACGAATAGAATGAAAGAATGAGGCCAGGTGCAGAGTGGGGACAAGGGACGGAGCTTCAGCGTCTCTAACACTTTAAGCCAAGGTGAAGTGGACCTCGCAAGGCAAAGTGTGGGAGAAGCAGGCTGAAAGAATGAGAACTCCTCCCCCATCTCCCTGTTTCCTGGATGCTGCTGTTCACATTCCCACCAGAATCCCCTTCTCTTTTAGAATGTCATGCATTCCGTTGTCTTCCCCAACATCCTCCCTTAAAGTGTCTTGTCTTTCCCATCTTGTGGACCTTTTTCTAGTTCCTTGGCCTCTACCCACATTTACTCTCCAACAGGCATACATACTTAACAACTAGCAGCTAGGAGCCACATACAAGAGAACAACTGGCCCACTGCATCTGCCTTTCTGAGCCCTCACCCCCTTTAACATAATGTTTTCTAGTTCCAACCATTTTCTTGTAATTTCCTTCTTTAAAAGATCTCCATTTATTTTAGTCGAATGTATATGAGTGTTCTGCTTCCATGTATGTAAGCGTACATATATAAATTCCCCTGGCGCTGCAGCGGCCAGAAGAAAGCATCGGATGCCCTGGAACTGGAGTTGCAGAGAGTTGTGAGCTGCCGCATGGGGGCTGGGAACCAAACCCATTTTGGTGGAACCAAACCAAGCCCACTTGCTGTTCCTCTGCAAGAACGGTGAGTGCTTTTAGCTATTGAGCTAAGTTTCTAGCTCTCCACACGTCATATCGAGTTGCTATATGAGTAAAATCCTATTGTGTGTATGTGCTATATTCCCATTATCCATTCTTCCACTGATGGACATGTAAGCTGATTCCATCTGCTTTGTACTGTGAAAAGAGCATTAGTGTACATGGATGTACACGGATCACTGTGGTGGGATACACAGACCTTTAGAGGCTGGGCATGGCAGAGACTCACACCTTTAACCCCAGAACTCAGGAAGCATAGGCACACAGATCTCTGAGTTTGAGTGCCAGGACAGTTAGGGCTGCACAGAGGGAAAATGTCTAAAAACAAAACAGTAACAACAGCAGCCCCGGGTTGGTTGCATGTGCAGGAACGGTAGAGCTGAGTCAGGTGGTACTTCTAGTCTTAGATTGCTGGAGTTCCACACTTATAACCATAATGGCTGCACCAGGGACCTTTTCTTTCCCAAATCATCACCAGTATGCATTGTCTTGAAGTTGGACATTCTCTGACTGCAGCGAGGTGGAATCTCAAAGACCTGTTGCTTTGCTTTCTTTTCTTTCTTTCTTTTTTTTTTTCTGGTGGCTTGAAAACAGTTTTTATGCATTAACAGCTTTCTATTGGAGAGGTTTGCTCTTGTTTTTATTTGTTTTGTTTTTTGATGTGTCTTCACCTGATTTAGCAGGTGGAATTTGTGTTTTTCACGAGGTTTATAAATAAAATGTTATGTTGCCCATGGTACCTAACAACAGAACATCCATTGTAAAGTGTGTATCTACCAGGAGTGGGAAAAGACACTCTCTTCCATTAACGATGCCAAGAGACCGGATTCCTGCTGCATCTTATACACTGCACAAAAATAATTCAAAAGAGAATGAGAAGCCCACGTGTACACCGTGAAACCAGGAAGCTTCTTCTATAGGAGAGTGTAAGAGAGAGTCTCTCTGACACTAACTCTGGTATGTTTGTTTGTATTTTTGTTTGTTTGTTTGTTTGTTTTAAAGAGGAGTCTGACAATTCTAAGAAAAGTAAACTTTACTGAATTTTACATCACTGACTGAGTTAAAACTGGGAAAGGATCATGGGTGAGAGCTGACAGTGGGCCTCTGCCATCTGACTTGCGGGTTCACAGTTGAGTCTCACATACAGTGTGTGCTTGTGAATAGATAGCTCAGTCAGCATTTAACTCTCTTAGGCTTTGCTCCCCAAGAGTTTTTTCTTTTCTTTTCTTTTTAAGTTTCAACTCATAAATCAGAGATATTTAATTCAATACCAAAGAACTAAAAGTTGGATCTCGGGCTCTAGCCACAACGTGAATATTGATGCCATGCAACAAACAGTATAAAAGGTTTGGTTCTGTTTAGTTTGAGATGGGGCCTAGCAAAGTAGCTTTGGTAGACCAAACTGCTCTGGAGATAATGCTGGCCTGCAATTTGCTTCAATTCTCTTGCCTCTTCATCCATAGCGCAATGATTATAGTCATATGCCACCATGCCTGGCCACCAACAGTGATTTGCAGAATCCAGTGTTGGTAATGGTGGAACTGTCAGTACAGTAGGGGTATCCTTCACTGAAGGACGCATCCCTTCATAGGGTGCGTATTATATATATATATATATATATATATATATATATATATATATATATGCAAATACGAAGGTTAGAGGACAAGGCATAGGTTCTCGACTTTTGCTGTGCAGGGTCTTGGGATGGAACTCAGGGTTTCAGGCTCAGCAGCGCACTCTTCCACTGACTGAGTCATCTTGCCAGCCCTATCAGTGCAGTTTAATGAAAATGTTAATGAAAGAAATCCTCATAACACCATTCTTTTAGAGAACATCTCTTTACTTTTTTTATTCATTTACATTCCAAATGTTGCCCCATCCCTGTGGCCCCTCACAGAGTTCTTCCCCTATCCCCCCTCTCCTTTGCCTCTGAGAGGGTTCCCTCCCCCCACATCCCTCCTCCCCGGGGCATCAAGTCTCTACGGTATTAGGCACATCCCTCTACTAGGCATCCCTCTGCTAGATAAATGTGGGGGCAGGGAACGGGGTGTTCAGACCAGCCTGAGTATGCTCTTGGGTCGATGGCTCAGTCTCTGGAAGCTCTGAGAGGCTGTGCCAGCAGCTGACTGACACAGTTGCAGATACTCACAACCAAGCATTGGATGAAGGTCAGGGACCCCTAAGGAAGAGTTAGGGGAAGGACTGAAGGAGCAGAAGGAGATGGCAACCCCACAGGAAGACCAACAGTGTCAACTAACCTAGAGAACATTTTCTGAAGAGCTTTAGGAAGAGAATCTTTGTGGCAAGGACCTGAAGTTTATGACTCTTTTAAAGAAAAAAAAAACACCCAACAATTTCAAATGCTTATGAGTTTCACTTATTGATGACTTTAACATCAACAAAATGGTCATATTGGTCATCCAAATAGAGAAGAAGCCAGAGAATTGTGGGAAACCTGGGAGGGGCATCTACATAGCTGTCATAGGCTTTGCTCCTTCAAGAGCTTTGTTGTTGTTATTGTTGTCGTCGTCATTGTTGCCGTTGTCATTGTTGCTGTTTAAGTTTCAACTCATAAACCAGAGATATTTAATTCAGTATCAAAGAACTAAAAAGTTGGATCTTGGGCTCTAGCCATAGTGTGAAAATTGATGCTATGCATCAAATAGTATAAATGGTTTGGCTTTGTTTAGTTTGAGACAGGGACTCCAACAGTGAGGGGGAGTAAAAAAAAAAAAAAACCATTGGAGGTGTTGTCGAGAGAGATGCATCATCCTCAGAGAGTATGTTGGAGAGAGTTGGAAAGGACCCCAGTGCAGGACCTAGTCAAGGAAAGCTAAGCACAGGCCGTCATAACATATAGATTTCAAAATATGTCATAAAGGAATCTGGAGACTGTATACATCCTGCATAGCAAAAATACATAGTGTATAGAGCAAGCAGTGTACAGAGAGAGAGAGAGAGAGAGAGAGAGAGAGAGACTCAAAATATCCCTTACTGGAATCTGTGCATAGTAAGACATCGTTTGCACTTACCGAGGAAATCAGTGTTTGCACATCTTTTGAAATGAAGGTTCACTGGACCCAGAGTCAGTGTTTGATCAGCTGCATTGCAAATGGTGAGCTTTCCAGAGGGAGAGGCTCTCTCTGCCTAGTTCTTTCTGGAGCTGGAAAATTAGGTCTCCCACAAATACTCGCTCAACTATTCACCAATAGAATCCTTGTAAGACCAAGTTTTTAACCTTTGTGTTTTTCAGCGTCTTTCTGAAAAACCTTTGTGTTTTTCAGCGTGGATTCAGTGGGGTGGGGGAACTAGCAAGATGAGACACTAACATTAGTGTTGGTGGTCTTAAAATTCTTCCATATTGAGTCAGTGAGATAGCTCAGCAGATAATGGCACTTGCTGGCCAAGCCTGGTGACCTGAGTTTGACATCTGGGATCTACGTGACGGTGGAATGAGAGACCTGATTTCACAAAGTTGTCTTCTGATCTTCACATACTATATATAGCATGCATGCTTACACAAATGCATCATGTATAGCAAACAATGCACACACACACACACCCACACACACGAGCATATATACTTATAATTTTCAAAGGAGCATTAAAAATTAGTATTTATGAGTGCAATAAAATGAGGGATTCCAAATTATCAAACTTATGAAAATTGCCTTTATAGAAAGTAGACTTATTAATTTGGGGAAAGGTTAAACTTGATAAGAATTTGATGCCCAAAGGCCCTATTCCCTACAAAATTAAGCCTTACAGAAGACCAATACTCAATTTCCATCACCCATACAGTGGCTAGCAGCCATGTGTAACTCTAGCTCTGGGAGACCCTTCCCTTCTTTTGACCCTTGAGGGTAGAGAGACATACACGCAGGCAAATACTCATTAGAAAGTAAGAATCAATAAATCTCTTTTAAAATTAAGCCTCAGCTAATTATCAACTCACAAATACAGATTCCCTGCATTTTTAGCTTGCAATTTCCTGAGTCGTGCTTTCAGCAGAAAAGTCTGACTGTTGCTTGAGTGATACGTTTAAATTGTCCCGTGCCTTAATTGACTTAACACTGTCAGTGTTCAGTTTTGAAAATTAAATAGATGTCTTTTATTAAAACAGCTCCCAAACAATTAGACATCTTCTTTTTGTTATACAAAGGGAAACCCTGACAACTGACACGGGCTGGCGAGTCTTCTGTCAGCTGGGCACACTGACCAGAGCTATCTGAAAGGAAGGAATATCAATGGAGGGGAATCCCTCTATAAGATCCAGCTGTAAGACATTTTCTCCACTAGTGATTGATGGGGGAGGATCCAGCCCACTGTGGGTGGTGCCATCTCTGGGCTGGTGGTCCTGGGTTCAATGAGACAGCCTTCTGAGCAAGCCATGGTGAGTAATCCAGTAAGCAGCGCCCCCTGTGGCCTCTTCACCAGCTCACATCTCTAGGTTCCTGCCCTAGGCTTAGTTCCCACCCTGGCTTCTTTCAAGAAAGAACATCAACCCTGAAGTGTAAGCTGAATAAACCCTTTCCTTCCCAACTTGCTTTTTGGTCATGGTGTTTCTGTTGCAGCAATGGGAACCCTAACTAAGACATCCCTGTATGAACATGGAAGCCATCATGCTATTATGTCAGGAGAGTCAGACACAGAAAAATACCTGGTTTCATTTAACTGCAGAACAAAACCCAACCAAACAAAAAACCCAGATACATAGAAACTGAGAGAAGAAAAAATGGCTACCAGGGGTCAGGTGTGAAGGTCATGAGGAGGAGATGAGGTGGAGGTCAAAGGTCAGACGGTTTTATGTATACAGCTTGAGCCGTACTAGATCGAGATCTAATGTATAGTATAACGATTACAGCTATGAGTTACTTTCCTGTTGCTGTGGTAAAGCATCCAAATCAACATATGGGAGGGAAGTTTTATTTGGGGCTCACGGCTCGGCTAAGGAGGGAGGATCTGTAATGGCAGAGTGCCATAAGGGCAAGAAGCCAAAGCAGGAAGCCTACAACAAACATGAAGCAGAGAGACCTGAAGGGGAGGCTGGCTACAAAGTTTCCAAGCTCACCTCCAGGCATAGACTCTTTCTAACAAGACTCCACCTCCTGAATCTCTGCAAACAGCACCACCTGCTGGCGACTGCTTGCTCAAATATATGAACCTGTGGGGGACATTTCTCATTCTGTTTGCCAAAATAGGACATTTGCCAACGGAGTAAATTTTAGGTTTTATTTATTGATTGAATCTTGGCTATGTAGCTCAAACTGGCCTGGAACTTATAATTCTCCTGCCTCTACCTCCCAAATGCCAGGACTACAGCCCTATGCTACCATCCCTAGGTCTTAGTACTTTTCACACACACACACACACACACACACACACACACACACCATTTGTGAGCTGAAAAGATAAATATGAATCTGCTTGAATACTAAGTAAACATTTTACTATGTGTATCAAAACTATATATACCAAAACATGAAGCATTACATAAATATATATATGTAATCAAAAAAATGAATACAAGAATCCAATATACATACATACATACACACACACACACACACACACACACTCATCACAGAAACTAGAACATGTAAATATATACCAGCAGTTCTGACTTGCAGGTAGGCTAACACTGTGGATTTGAGAAAGTAGAACTGTGCTCCCAAGTGTTTGACTGGAGGCCAACCCCATACTCAGCAGAGGTGCACCCTTGCATCAAAACTATTGGTTAGGGCCCATAAACATTAAAATGAATTGAAGTGATCATCATTAGGTACTTTGGCAATTCCATCTTACCCCGTGAAGATAATTGGATAATGGCTATGATGTAGAAAAATAGCTCCTATTCATCATCTGGTCTGCATACACAGACACTGTGAGCACTTTGCAAGATGTATTGGGTCCAATGACATTTTCATTGAAATGAATGTATCACTTTTTTCTCCCACCAGGGTCTGGCATCATTCGGAAAGGTAGCCTCTTTGATGTCCAAGCTCGACAACGCGGGCACTAAGTGCCTGAGTGTTCATAAGCATTGGGGTTTTCTTGGAAGAAAAAAAAAAATGAAGCTCTCCATTTTTATTCGATTCAAGTAGTTCGTTCTGTTCACAGCGGAGGCTGTAAACTGCGAGTGAGGAAATTAAATTCTGACTCTCCCCTCAGCTGGTGCGCTAATTGAAACTGAACCTAATATCTCTGCTGAAGAGCAATCAAAAAGTACACAGAGTGAATGTGCAATCGAGAAAACCATCCGCAGTGACCTTTAGAGTTCCCGACTAGTCTCGGTAGCCTGAATCCGGCGGATATCTTCTCCCCCATTGCCAGCCAGCAAAGGCAGTGCACAGGGTACCATTTGCTAAAACCATGTGGAGTGGAGGGTCGGGATTATATGCTGTGAGGTCTCATGGATGACAAACCCCAAACCTACCTTCTACACAAGCTCCTGAAAATGAAATCAACATTAAAGCTAATGTCACAGAAATGACTCATTCCCTGGCTGGATTTTATTTTCACTGAAATAAATTTTCCTGAATTTGTTTTTTCAGAAGGAGAATGGAGGGTAGGACTGTCTCCAGTTGTCTGGCAAAAGTCTATTGCAGAGAGATTGGCCTGCTGGTCCTCACTGGGCTGCTCTCTCGGAGAAAGAGAAGGGAGAAAATGCCGTCACTCCCTCACAGTGGAGACCCTCACTGCTGAAGAATTTGCGGCAGGGTACTTGTTGATGCTCCAGCTTTACACTATTGGAATTCACCTTCGGAGCAATGTCCCCGAAACCCACATTTCTAGAAACCTGTCCTGAAGAGAAGTAAAAATGAATATTTAGTCATTAATGCTTCAAATGCCATGGAGAAATGGAAAATGTCTGAAAAGTAGCAGCTAGGTGAGTGCTACTTTGCAGCTGCTTGGGATAGATGGTATTTGGAAAGTGATCTTGCCCTTTGAAGTCAACAAGCAGGATGCAGGGCTTGGTATAAATACCCCTTTAGGTGTGTGCCACACTCGAGTCACTGACGCACCCACAGAGTTAACGCCATACACAGCTCAAACAGCTGCTCCCGGATGAAAGGCCGGCTCCAAATATATCCAAACCACTTCTTTTTCTAAATCAAAACGTAATAGTAATTATAGAACACCAGCTTTAGAGTGGGCTAGTTGTATGCCTGAAATCTTTATAAAATGCCCAATTCTCCTGGCCCATTCCAATTCTGCCAACTGATGAACAGAAACAAACCAGGGACCAACAGGAATGCCAACCTGAAAGACCAAAAAAGGATGGTGCCTGGAATCCCTGGTCCACTGCTACAGGCAGCTCAGCATTCCACAGAGGAACAGATGCTAAAGGGCTGGAGTGGCAGAGGGAAGATGGGACTCCACCTCCAATGTAGTTCATTTCCTCCAGCTGTATTCCATGTTTGACAGACAAGCATTCTCTACTGGAATACTCGCTTCCCAGACATTCGTGCATGGCCACCTCAGCCATCTAACGGTTTCATTCAAATAACAGCTTGCCTTCTCCAAGTCCCAGGTCTCTTCTTCCCTCATACATCAAAATGTTTCCTTACTTAGCACTGTTCCATACACTGTTTTATAACTTACCGATCGGTCCGCACTTTACCCACCAAAGTGTAAGCCTCAAGCTAGGCTCAGTGTGGTACAATCTCCGACTGCCTGCAGATCAAGATGAGAACTCCCAGCTCCTTCTCCAGCACCATGCCTGTCTGTGTGCCACATGCTTCTCACCAGGACGGACTAAACCTCCACCACCGTAAGCCAGCCCCAAGGAAACGCTTTCCGTTAGAAGACTTGCCGTGGTCATGGTGTCTCTTCACAGCAATGAAATCCTAACTAAGTGGGTTCATCCAGAGACTGCAGAGTTAGTAAAGGCAACAAGATGCCCTCCTTCAACAGTGCACAGTGCTGACAGGCACAATATAGTACTGTGAAAATTCAAAAGGAGCACACTGAGAGCTTTAAAGGGTTGTATGTCATAGATGGACAGTTTTACGAATGTCAGCTATTTTAAACTGCATGACTTTACATGTGTGCGTATGCACACACACACAATTATAATTCATGTGTTTTACAAATGGACATGTTGGCAGGCAACTATAATCCCAGCGCCAGGGAAGCTGGTAGAGTATAGGGCTTATTGAACACCCAGATGCCCATTAAAACATTTATTGGCCATAAACTGCCACCTAGTGGCTAATATATAAGTATGGCCTGGCCTGGCTTTGCAACTGTAAAAAGACTTTACATCTATGTTGATCTCCCTTATTTCAATTTACCAGGTGGATCATGAACAGCAATATAAATGCAGAAGAAAACCAGGCAGTAAAGCTAAAGTATTT
Organism: Mus caroli; assembly: GCF_978045245.1. NCBI lineage: Eukaryota > Metazoa > Chordata > Mammalia > Rodentia > Muridae > Mus > Mus caroli. The sequence continues at coordinate 85,226,221 of NW_028227265.1, forward strand.
TATTAATAATTTATTGTCAGTAAGAAAGGCTGGCTAATGATAGTTTTCAGTAAAAACCTTTACAAGACCATTGCATCACAAATATACAGACACTATAAAAACCGTGTCGTGGTGGTTTTGGTTCTAAACAGGTATGCAGAAGGTCCCCTTCACACTTTCCAATAATGAAAAATGTTTATAATCCTAATACAGCAACCCATTTAATAAGACATGTCCAGTAACAGGTCATCCACACCCCATATGTACAGCTACACTGGACCGAAATGTGTCAATGAAATGTCATACTTCAGAGGGAAAGAACAGCGTGAAACCCTGGTTACATCAGAAAATCAGATGCTAGGCAAACGATGCTAACACCACACAGATCCAGCAGAAAACAAAAACACGAGGCGTCCTGAAAACCTAGGTAAAAACTAGGAGAGGGGAAAAAAAACAAAAAAAAATCAAATCTGTACATAAAATTTACACAAAGAAAGCAAAAATTAAAATAATCGGATCTATATAAATACATGAATCATGCTAACAAGACGACGACAGGACCGATTTCCGTTTCATCATTTTAACAGAGACAAATCTAAATACGAAAAGATGCTCAGGGGATGGGACAGGGGATGAAAACCCGGTCGATTACAGTCAGTTGGGACGCTGGAAATGGCTAACATGTCAAGAGGCTTGTGACTCCGTGCAGCCACGCCTACCGCGGCTCACCGAGAAGCGGCCCAGAGGGCTGCAAAAGAACAACGGCGGATGTCACCGATAGCATCTCTAGGTTCATGAAAGTCCAGGCACTTTGGGGAGGAGTTTGAGCGTCACACTTCCGTATGCTGCTGGGAATCTAGCGGAGGGATCGTCACCTCTTCGAAGTGGCCGTCGTCCCCGCTCTCGTAGTCGCTCATCATGACCTCAGACTCCACTTCACAGCACGCTGACACGTCGGAGCAGGAAGCCGTCGAGGCGTACACGGACATGGGCATGTTTTCTATGGTGGGCGCTTCGAAGTTTCTTTGATACCCTGGGGGGTAGGGGGGGTAGGGTTCTCTACATGGACTGTTCTCGCCAGCGCCTTGTTTCTGAGGTTCGGACATATCGGCGGGGTAGAAATTGGGCAGGTACTGATTCAGGTTGAACCTCTGCCGACTCCGGGAGGAAGATCCCAAGCTACCTGCTGCAGGCATGTCCCTGGGTGGGTGTATGGACTCGAACTGGTCGCTGAACTCTGGAGGCAATGGTGGCAGTTCGTCGGGTGCAGGGAAGTCCTCTGGTGGGGGTGGAAAGTCACTTTCAATGTCATAACCCCCAGGGTAATAGTCAGTATCGATGGCGTTTGGATCAGCCGAGTAGAGGGGTGTGTGCTCGTCGATAACCTCGTAATTGGGGAACTCTTGTATGTCTGGCAGAGGGACACTTGGCATCCAGTCTGATGTATCCCAGTGGTACCCTTGGTAGAAAAGGAAACAAGATTTCAGTTTGTTTCTCTTAGCTTCTATGCCTCGGGGAGAGAGCTCAGAGTATCAGACACAAGACACAGAGTTAGGTGTGCATTCATCCCAAGCCCATCGCTCCGCAAACTCCGCCCCGACACAGTGACTATTTCCGGAATGTGAACTTGCGGGTTTTAGACAGAAGCAGCTGTACCACTTAAAACACATGCAGGTTTTTTGTTTTGTTTTTTTTTTTTCTTTTTTCAAACAATTCTAACCACGCTTCAACTTTCCTTCTGTAACTGCTGGCCCTGTTCCATAGGAAGGCGGTACAGGAAGTTAGTAAGGGGCTTTCAAGCAGAAGGTCTCTACTGGGGGAAATTCCAAACATCACTGGGCTTTGTGCTGCCTGCCATCCAAAAAAATACTAATTAAGGCAAATCTAAAAGTAATAAAAATAGCTTTTAACACGTTAAACTCAGTAGTAAAGGCAGCAGTGGTTTCATTGGTCTCATTAGCCATGAATAGAACAATGAATTATTTTAATACTGGCTATGCAGCAAACCAAGTCCCTAAATCAAACAAAATATAACCAAATAATTATAAGCTATAACAATCTTTGTTACCATTTTAAAGTATGAAAATGCCCCCTCCCCGCTTGGTTGTTGTTTTCTTTAAAGAAAACCAAGGCCTAACTTAAGGGTAGGAGTTTCTGTTTTGAGAGCCGGGAGAAGGTTAGGTGATCCGTATTACAAGGCAGTGCACAACAAGGGGTTTAGTTACTGCGGTAGCATCAAGCACCCGGGAGAAGCCTGTCATCATTGGGTCGAGCTTTCCCAATGACTTCCAGTGATTATTAATGGACAGCTGGCATGCATAAGTCACCTCTTGGTTTGCTGAGGTCAGGAGCAGCCAAAGATTCTTTTGGTGGCAGAGTAGAAAGAAAAAGAAAACAGCGATAATTAAAATTGACAGACTTGGCTGAGACGGCAACCCAGATAAGCACATGGTACAATATAACGCGCCTGTCAAGGCCCAGGTGGCCGGACACGCTGTCTTTACCTCACTCTCGGCTAATGATCACAAATGAGAAAATCATGATGCTCAAACTAGATGGGATATGGCAAGGAGGAGATGAGAGATGATAAACTTGAGGCTTTGCTGTGTGTTTCCAGGGAAACACCTGCCTCAGGAAAATAATAAACTACAGATACTGATAAAAAAATTAAGTATTATTAAATTAATAAATTAATTGGTTACTTAAGGGACGATCTAAAAACATGAGCTACACAATGCACACACACACAGTGCACAGAAAAACCTTCAAAAGTATAAGTTCGGAGAAACTGGTATCACACGCTCAGACAACCAAAAGTTGACCATATCCCAACACCTTACTCACGTTCACTATGGTTTTTCTATGTATACTGTTAACCTTTCTCTAGTGAGCTCCCGAATTAACTACTTCATGGCATGGCCTCTTCCCATCAACTCTGCAACTGTACTCTCTCTCCCAGTGAGCACATTACACACAGAACTCTGGCCCCAAGTCGAAGGAAATGGATAGAAAGCACTCAGGACCATGGGATGCTCAGCCTGCCTAAGGTTCAGATTGGTTTTCTATCAGAAATGAGACGAAAAGCTCACAGATTATTGTGACATCTCAACAAGACAACGTGGGTCAAGTGTGGCCCAGCAGGTAAGTCACCATCATGGTAAGAGGAGTAGTCACAGTAGAACTGTAGCCAGTTTTCTAAACAGAGGTAATGCTTTCTGTGCATCCCATAATGTCTTTGAAAACTATGACAATGAAGTAATTTCTGACAAACTAATAGCTGACTGATATCTCTGGTAGGAGTTTAAATAAAAGTGGAAAAGATAGATGTTTCAAAAATATGAATAAAAGGAGTATTTAGGGGCGCTTTTTACACATCTTTTATAATATTCTAAATTCCTTTATAAATGAGGCCTGGCAACCTTTGTTGGACACTAAGCATTTGAACTTAGGTGCATTTCCCACTTTAAATTCACTTCAGATAAGAAGATAAATCAGTAGAAATCACATTGAGGAGACTTTAAATTTCTGCTTCTTTAAACTTATCAATATTTAAGATATTGGGATGTCATCCTGTTTCAGCTAAAACAGGGTAGACAAAATATGGATAACACTCTGATTCTCAAAGTGAAAGCACGGTACTTTTAAGAAAACAGATTGAGTCCTTTAGCAGCTGTGACCACTGAACTCACACTTGTCCTCCTCGCAATCTAGCAGATAACCATGCCTCTTCCACCTAAATGCGCCTGCTGACGTGTCCTTGCAGAAGAGTCATGTGTGTTTACTGATGATGCTGTCTGAAGACAGTTTGCACGTGGGCAGGGGGCACAGTGCATATGCATGTGTGTGTGCATTCGTGTGTGTGCGTGTGCATGTGGAAGCCCACGGTGGACACGGAGACTCATCCTCAGCCTCCCTTTCTCCAGCTTAAGCTTGCCTCGGCTTTCCAAGGCAGGAATTATCAGCAGATCACCGAGCCACTGATTTACATGAGTCCCTGGGATCTGAGCGATGGTCCTCACACCTCTGTGCCAAGCACTTTATCCACTGGGCCATCACTCCAACCCTGTGTGTACGCTCTTGATGGTCTAGGTAAGTTATTTGGAAGCACTGATTTTCACATTAGGAGATTTCTAGATCCAAATCAACTGGACATTTACTCAAAACGAAAGTCCTCAGGCTCAACACAATTACTCAGTCAGAAACTGGCGCTGGAAACCAGCCCCGAGTCTTCAACAGCGATCCATAACATTTAAAACAAGTAACGAAAAGACATGCATACAGATATTTTCACAATGCACTAGTACTGTGAACATAAATGTCCCAAAATGAAAGCCACCAAACCTCCCCAAAGGATGAACTATTTTAATAACAGGACAATAGGCAGACTCACAGCACCCCAGTTACAGTCACTGCAAACCACAGACACAAAACACAGACACTTATACCTTCTTTAGTCACCGTGTCAACGACAGCGTTGACAAGGTGTATTACAGTCACTATGGAAGCTTGTAAAAAGGCACAAAAGGAGCCAATTAGGAAAATCCTTCGTTAGTAGAAAACAGCTCATTAAGTAAAATTCCTTAACTCAATGCAATTTCTCCCCTAAACTGTGAAATTTGAGACCACTAGATAATTATTCAAGACCCTTGCACTAACTAACCCGCTAGTTACAGGTCTCAAGACACTTCAAATCAAGCTATAGGCTTGCCACTATTAGTCAAATGAATGAAATAACCAAGTTTTAGTAAAAGCTAGGGAAAAAGCTTTAGCCAAGTATTTTATACGATTATAGTTATGGAGTATATCAGGGGGAAATACAATTCAGGTTTGCGTCTCCTGGACAAACGGTTATATGTTCAAGGAACTGGTTGTTTGTCTGAGAATAAGGAAATCTAGGGAGACATAATTACAAGACTGGTTGTGTCCCTGTTGCTTAGCGTGTATTTCTCATGTCGCAGACGCCGTACAGATTGCTTTTGTCATTTGCATATTATTTTAAAGTACCAACATCAACGTGCATGTAAACTGGGTACATTCTAATCCTGAGACCTAATGGCTATTTAACCTAATGCACAGAAGAAAACATAACAAGACAAGCTTCCTGCTGTCACTAAGGCTCTCATGAGGGGGAAATGGAGAGATCACCCTGCATTAGCTGGGTGAGCTGAGGGGACAGGAATGGCCTGTCACAGGGAGCTGTCCCAGCTGTGACCCTGTAGAGCTTGGCATTCTGGCCACAGGTTCTGAACAGGGAATGAAAGGAGCCGTCAAAGCAGAGGCCTTAATTACCGGGAATGTGAGTGAATTCTAGGCACGGGAGAGAGAAGGAAACCAAAACCTCCCTCAGAGCTTTCAGCGAGGCAGGCCCCGCTGACATCTGAACTTCAGCCCTGAGACGTAGCAGCCTCCTAAACTACAGAACCACACGAGAACCGGCTGTGCTCTCTTGAGCCCTTAAGTGTATGGCTAGCCACTAAAAAGGCGTAGAAAACTGCCGATGAAATGATTTGTGCAGACGTGGCTCAGACTTGAAGTCTATGACTGAAAATGACTGACTGACTGATGTAGGGATTAAAACTACGGACAGTCCCTTGCAGGCTTTGCCTCACGCTGCTCCTGCCCAAAAATTAGCTTTGTAAGTAATCTGACAGTGACTTCTCCAAAGTGTCTGAATGTTGTTAAGAATGGGATTTCAACAATTAAAAAAAAAAAAAGAAAGAAAATGAAAAATTATTGACAAAATTCTTAAATGCATTTTTGAACAGCATTGAACTTACAAGGGCCAAAGTATAAATCATTTAAGCTGGCAAAACAAACATTTTAGGATTGAAACTAAGGGAAAAAAATAATCCTGCTTTGTTCTTGATGATAAGCAATAATATATCCGTATTCTCTACCCAAGAATAAACAAGGGTGTGCTGTAAGTAATGAAAAACATGCTTGAAATCTTCGAAGAACAGGACATATTTATAGTCATCTTTTTTTTTTTTTTTTTTTTGGTTTTTCGAGACAGGGTTTCTCTGTATAGCCCTGGCTGTCCTAGAACTCACTTTATAGACCAGGCTGGCCTCGAACTCAGAAATCCGCCTGCCTCTGCCTCCCGAGTGCTGGGATTAAAGGCGTGCACCACCACGCCCGGCATATAGTCATTTTTAATAAAGAAAAGGGCTCTGCAAATTTTTATAGATAAGCAGATGCAGAGATCCATAGATGTAGTCATTATAAATTTTACATCACTCTGGTCATGGATCATGTTATTTTTGGAAGTGATAGTTATTAGCAAGTTTCTTCTTTCCAATGATAAAATATTCTTAATGTGTAAACACACTGCAGTTTTACACAAGGAGAAAAATTTAAAATGGAGCCCATACTATCTGAGATTCAATTATTTCCAGTTGATAACCACTATTGTGGGGCTGATAATTTTTTGTACACGTGCTAATACGGTGAAGCTCTCTATCAGCGCCATCCACCCTGGGGGACACCAGATAAACAGAACTGGAGTCATAGAACCCGCTGCCAAACCTTCTTTGTTAGAAATATAATCCGACTTACTAGCCGTCTCTTAAACTCTGCTCTCAGTCAGAACGCTCTGATCCAAATGGGAGCTGGGGCAGCGGTGGTTGGGGAAGAGACAAATAAAACCTTGTAATACCGAAGGTATGACCAAAAGTGAACATTTCAGATTTCTACATATCTTTTCTCAGAGGGTGCTGCATGTTATGAGTGTGTACTGCATGGTTCCGAAAAACTGTTACAGAGATCTTGGAAAAAACCCCACAAAGCTTCCATAACACTTACTGTTATGCAAAAAAAAAAAAAAAAAAAAAAATATATATATATATATATATATATATATATATATATAATACCAGAGTAGCCAAACAAGGAAAATTAACATTATTTTCTTTCCTATTACTATAGCTAAAACATCTCTTGAGTAAGAACATTGTTTTATTTGACAGAAACCCTGTGCATGCGAGGCAAGTGCCCTATGCCTGAGTTACCTTTAAATATTTCCCCTGTGTAGGTCCATGCAAGTACTTATACCACAGTGTACATTTACTCCAAGGGGGACATGGGACGTTTTCATACTTAATTAGGGAACCTGGACTATCTATGATGTATGTGTCTATACGTTGGTATACAGCCTAAGGAATGACAGCAGCACTTCAAAGCGGCCACAGCCTCCCAGGTCAGCATCTGAAACCTACCATTGTCATCACAGGACTCTGACTGGAAGGAGCTAAGCGACTGCACCTCAGACAGGCTCTCCCGGGCACTGTATGGCTGGGAGGGCTTTTCCTCCAGGGGCTTCTTGGAGAGACAGGGATCCAGATCAACCACTTTAGCTGAAAGGGAGAGATGGCAGGTAAGCAGTGAGTTCCAAGTTCCCTAAGACTCATGGCTACACTCATGGCTACACTTAGTAAGAAAGTAGCTGCGCTTGTATGTGAGGGGAGGAGGAGCAAGCTAGAGGAGCATCCTAGAAACAAAACAATAGAAAGGTCTACACATATTCTCAACAGATCCAACAAATAATAAAAAAAAATTAGTATCTTAGTGACCCCACCATTTTTCTCGTTACAATAAAACACCCCCAAATCAAAGTTGATAATGTGTATCAGTTATATCTAGAATATTAATTAACACAACTAGATCTAATTGAATAAAAATAAAGCTCCCAATCCCCAGCCAGTAACTGGAATATGCAAACGAGTTTTCATGACCATTTCAGATTGGAAAGCTTCATTCATCATTAGCCCCGTAAACCACCTTAGCCAAGACAGGAACAGCACCACCACTCCTGCAGTACTGGCGAGACAGAAAACGTCACACCCTTACCGTCATAGTCAAAGTCCCAGCTAGGCTTCTGTATGGAGTCGCTGTCTGAGGGCGAGTTGGAAGGCGGCGGTGGAGGCAAGTTTGGAGCTACGCTGCACACAGCCACAGCTTTTCGATGCCCGTGCATAGACTCGGGGTTGAAGGTGCTGAATTCTGGATGCTCTGGGATCGCGGAGCCTTCAAAGGAATTGCGGTCAAGGTTGTTTCTCGAGTCGCTTGGAATGCTGGGAGTGTAGGAAATGGGACGGACTGGCACCTGGGGCGGGATGTCGGAGTAAATGTTCTTGTTCAGCTTTGAATCAAAATAAGGTCTCTGCAAGAAAGCCGTGGTTGGCCCCAAACGTTTGTCTTCAGGTTCAGCCTGGTGTTTCTTCTTCCGACTGATCATCTTCCGGCAGAGGACGAACACCATCACTAGTAAGACTATCCCAGCTATAAACACAATAATCCCTATTCCCTCGGCCAGTCCGATGTTCCACGGGGTGGACACGTAGTGGTTGGGAGAGGCATCCTCACAGTGCTTCCCTCTGTACTCCTGGCTGCAGTTACAGTGATAGGAGCCGTGTGTGTTCTCGCAAAGGGCCCCGTTCCGACAGGGGTTCCCAGCACACTCATCGATGTCACTCTGACATCTGCCAAGAAGAAAGACCTTTGCAGTACATGTCAGACTGCACCTGTCCTAGAATTCTTCAGGATCGACACTAAACATACCCATCCTTCATAAGAGATGCCAAAACAAAGCTGGATGGGAAACAATCAGAAAATATCCAAAAACGGGAACCAGAAGAGGGCTTTTGTGAATTAGTTACATGGTCATAGGCTGAATGGATATTTAGGAGCCAACCATATCAAGCAATATCTAGCTGCATTTTTCCGGAATTAATTAGATAACTGAACCAGTTCAATAGGTTAAAACATAGGCTGTTCTCAGGTTTCACAATCAAGCTATCATTTATTTAGCAATTTTAAAAGCTAAGGTACATTTTAACAAGTGGTGTGTGCTGCAAACCCTTCTCCTAGGCCAGGTTGAATTTCAGTGAAAATGGTCCTGTTTGGGATTAGGACGGTTCTGGAAGACCTATGAGGGAATAGAAAATGCTCTCCATTTTAAAACGCTATTCCTTCTGGAATTAGAGTCATCTTCTTTCGCACGTCACTATCACAGAATAGATCAAAGACAGTTCCTTCTGCTTTTCTAAACAGGGGCACAGGGAACACATGGCTTGTACACGGCCACCCTCAATTCTGAGGCTCTTTCCCATTTGAAAAAAAAAATATCTACTTCCAAATTATGAGCAAGTCGTTATTATAATAACGACTCTGAACACTGATATATTCTTGACAAACACACTGATTAAAATTGGGGAAATCCACAGATGTACCAGGGCTGCAGAACTAAGCGCAAAATTCAGGATTATAATGACTCCAAGGACAAAACAATATAGAATAAATACAGGCAGACCGCACCAGCAGCCTAATGAGACTGAGGGGTGCTCGCCTGAATGTCCTTTGCTAGACATTTAAATATTACATGTACCCAGTAGCTTTGCTATTGAGACTGGGTCTTATCATTGTTATGGCTTGATAAGGTTGGCTCCCAAATATCCATTCAGCCTATGACCATGTAACTAACCCACAAAAGGCCTCTTCTGGTTCCCGTTTTTGGATATTTCTGAGTGCTCTGATTGAGCTAGAACTATGTAGACCATGCTGGCCTGAAAAACTCAAGCGATCCACCGGCCTCTACCACCTGAGTGCCGGGAGTGTGTCTGAGCCTGATTTCACTAACTTTTGAAGCGATAGCATCTGAAATTAGTTTCTTATGCATTTTTTTTCTCAAGATATATAGGTGTATTATTTTTTGAGAGATCTAAATGTCTAAATATCTAAATCCTAACCACCTCTTAGGCTTATTCTGGGGATTAGTATAATTAATAACAATAATTAGTATAGTTACTGTAACTGCCCAGCAAGATGCTGGATCTATGTTGGTACAAAACACTGTGTGAGAAACCATGATGAGTACCTTCAAAAAACAGGAAGAAATGCAACCAGATTACAAGCATTTGCTACCGCCAAGGACCCACACTGGCAAGCTTTGATCCATTCTTTTGTCTCAAGACTTTCATAAAAAATGCCAATGAGAATCACCATGTCCTGACCTGATGTGGTGTGAGTTAACGGTCGGCACGCTGTGGAAAGGGTGCAGCAGAAACGAAGCTTCAAAGAAACCATTTACCTTTCTCCCCTAAAGCCTGAGTCACACTGACAGACAGCACCATCCAAACTGTCAAAACACGTTCCACCATTCTTACAGGGTTCATCTTTGCAGTACGGACTAAGCTGACATCTAAATAAGGAAAAACACATGCAAAAAGAAAAAAAACAAAAAAAGCCCTCATGAGTTCACTGCGAGTAAAAAACAGACAGCATTAACAGCGAAGAACACTGTGGCCCATCCGGTGCAGAATTCCATGCTTTAACATTTCACCTTACAAGTCACTAAGAAAGAGATACAAACATACCTCTGACCAGTGTATAGCCCCCTGCACTGGCACACAAAGCCGCCGTTGTCTACCATGCACGTTCCTCCGTAGAGGCAGGGGTTGGAGGAGCACGGGTTGACGCTCACCTCACAGAACGTCCCTACGTACAACGCGCTGCACTTGCAGTAATAACCTACACCATGGAAAAGAACAGAAGACCCAGTCAGTGACCGCAAGAGGTTTTACGTCCTTATACCTTTATGCTCAAGTGAAGATACGGTGCCCCAACAGCTACGAAACGGAGTAAAATTCCCATTCTCTCCAGGTGCAGTTATCTATAGGGGTCGAAAACCTCTTTTCTAAACTACTGGGACCAGAAATGATTCAGACAGTGGAGGGTTGGTTTTTTGTTTGTTTGTTTGTTTTGTTGTTGTTGTTTATTTGTTTTTGTTTTTTAGGTTTAGGAGTATTTCCTATAGATTTTACAGCTGGAACATTTCTAAACTGGAAATCTGATATTCAAATACCTCTAACCCTGGAAATTTAAATAATACATTGGGGGCAGGGAGGGGTGTCAGAAAGTTCTGGATTTGGGAGCCTTTTAGAATTATTTTAAAATTTAGTATGTTTTGTGACTAGATTTAGGTAATAAAATTTATATATGGCTGGTGGGTCAAATGGAAAGGGCAGGAGAAAAAGGCCCATTGGTGGACATACACTAAGCAACAGCAGTCAACAACGGTTTTACTACCACAAGTAGTGTTCCCAGCGACATGCAGTTAGAGACCGTGGCAAGATAGTTCACTTTTCTCCCTTAAAAGCTGGGCCTGGCCCTAGCCTATCTTTGGCTATGGTCACTGCTGCAGGAGGAAAAGAGCACAGTAAACATTGGTTCCTGAGACCAGACCAACGTTATGACACAAGCCACTGAGTCCTGACCACCTTTCCTGTGACAAAGACAAGAAGCGATGACATCACTGAATGGGAGGAGGCAAACCAATGCTATTCGGGAGAGTTGCCTGTAAATGTGCATGCATGTGGGTACCATCTGAGCGACTGCAGCTTCACGAAGCCTACCTCCAGTAGGCGAGGGATTGCAAACGCCTCCATTTTGACACGGGCTGCTGGAGCAGTCTTCTGTGGCGGTCAATAAGCACCCATGAGACAGATCCACCCACTCTTCGATGTGCGCGTAGGCTCTTGGCTTGTTGTTCAGAGGCAACTCCTGCCCATTCAAATAAATAGAATCCATGCAGCCCCTGAAGCCATTGGCCACCTGGGCGCCTCGCCCATGCTTTGTCCCTTGCTGGCGGAGGTGGCCACCAAAAAAGACGTAGTTGTCCAGGTTGAGGGTTTTCAGAGCCCCTGGCGCTGTGCCCGAAGCGGTGTGGACTTCATCCAGAACCAGCTTGGCATAATTGCCCTCCACTTCCAGGGACACCGCGTGCCACTGCCCGTCGTTGACCTGAATGCTCTGGACGGAGACAATCCCAGGGCCGCTTCCACAGTCAAATTTGTACTGCAGTCTTCCGGTATGAATCTACAACAGAATAAACATCGTTCACACTGATCGCATATGATCTTCAGCATCAGTCTGTGCAAAATCTACATACAAGAGGGGGATGTTTAGTGAACAAAGGTAGAAAGAATACAAGTTTGCATCTAGGTGCCACAAACTCATTCATCTACTACACGAATAATAAAAATGGATCATCTGGGGGCTCCCAAATGCCAAGTGTACATCCAAAACTAACAGGGACGTGACTAGTTATTAACTGCTAACTGAACACACACAGCATACACACACGCACACACACACAAAATACCACGTAGAATTTCCATTTAAACGCCAATATTAGCACGGTATCACGAAGAGACTTGAATGTTAGCTGTCACGTGTCTCAAAGTTTTTGTTGAAGAATATCAAAAGTAAATTTCTAGGCTACCGGGCGGGGAGCAGAAAGAATTTTTGACTACACCCAAGTGTCAACGTTATCCAGGCACTTGCCATGCGCAGTAAAACCACCTTTCTTAGTTTGTTTTTAGACGGGACAGTCAGGACACGAGGTAGAATTTAAGTTTCATGGTCTCCCTTGGTCTGAGGTCACAGGATGCAGAAGCCATACCTCTAGGATGCTGTAGTCAGTCCCTCGTGCGTACATGACAACCGCGTGGGAGGAGTAGGTTCTCAGACGCATGCTCAGCTTCATCTCCAGTCTGTTCTCATTCTCCAGCAGACGGTACTTCACAAAGCTGTTTCCCGTGAAAGTTATAGATGAGCTCCCTACGGATATCAGAAGAAAGTTCTATCAGCATCAAACTTAAGCATGGCATCGACAGTGAGCATGATCGATCGCCTTCCCTCCCTGGAGGCTGACTTTGGTTTGTTTTTGTTTTTTTTTAATTTAAAATTGCAGCAATGGGGAACGTGTCCATTGGCTTTCACAGACAGCACAGCACACACAGCTGACTCTCAACGAGGAAGAGACTGAGAGCTCTGTGTTAGAGAAATAAAGTCTAAAATAATAACAAAAATAAATATAAAAATGTTCCGCATAAGTTATTAGTAGGCAATTTGAGGGGAAAAAAAAAAGGAGTGTAGCCTCAAGGTGATTAGGCAAAACCTGTCAGACAAAAACACAAAACAATCCCCATTTCTCCAAGAAGATGAAAATCCTATCAGCCTCTGGAAATGAAAATTAAGTTATGCAGAACTGACTAAATAAAAACTCAATTTCAAAGTGACAAAAGGCACATTTAACAAAATAGAAGTCCAATACTAAGACGCGAGGGCAGATTGTAATAAAAAGCATATTAATTATAATACCCAGGGTTCTACTCATTCAGAAACAGACAGCCCAAGAGGGCAGACACACTATAGGAAATGCAAGCACCAACTAATTAGCAGAGTGATTCCTTCTTCCATAAGCAGCCAAAAACATTAAAAACTTCAGTAAGATTTCAATTCCACTAGGGAGAAAGTATGGATTTTAATTGAAAGCTTTCAAAACAGATAAAAGAGAATGAGACAGGAGACCTTTATGTATGCCTGGAAGAAATGGAAACTATTTGTTCAACTACTTTGGAAACTAATATGACAGTATACCTAAAAAATAAATAAATAAATAAATAAATAAGATGTATTTAATTTTTGACAGCAGATTCTAGTTTTGGAATATCATAAACAAAAGGGGAATAGCACCAACCTATAAAGATGAACTTGAAAAGATTTTTTTAACAGGAAAGATACATTCTTTAACAGGAGGACATATATAGAATGGTGACTAAATCCGGGTCTAGTTATTAAGGACAGTGAGGATTACGCACACACAATGGGCTTGGAACATGTCTTTAATGAGCTAAGTAGGGGAATAAAGCAAGAAGCTGAGGACTGTAGGAGAAATCAGGCAAAAGAGGATTAGAGAGAAACAAGAAACTATGAAGCCCCACAGTCTATGCAGCCATTGCCCCACCCTCCACCCCCCAACCCTCTCAGGCCAGGGCAGGGGCGTGGCATGGCCGAGGCAGGGGCGGGGCTGAGGGCTCAACAGCTTAGTGAGGTCCTGCTCTCTGCCCATCGCTCCCCTTACACCTCGATATAACCTGCACATAATTCTTTCTCCAATAATGAAAGTTATCAAAGCACTGCTGAGGATGGTTTGAAATGAATTCACATGTGAGGAATTCCTGGGAGTGTTTACCTGGGCATTTACCGAAGCCGCCCCCGGGGCACACACAGCTATACTTCTCCTCTCGGGGATCTGCGACACATTCAGATCCTGCGGGACAGGGGTTATCTTCACACCCATGGTGGACAGGTGGGCATTTCCCGTCTTTATTTAGAAAAGCAAGAGGAAGAGAAGAGAGAACACAGGAATTAGGAAAATGATCACTACTGTTGTTCCCATTCATTCATTCATTCATTTTTGTGAGTGTTGGAGGGTTGACTCTCAGACCTCCTGTATGCTAGATCGGCACTCATCCACTGACTTACATTATCTCCAGACCCCTTTTCATTGTTTCATTTTGAGATGAGATATCATTATGCTGCCCAGGCTGACCTGGACTCACTTATGTAGCCTGGGCTGGTTTTGAACTTACAAACCTTCCAAACAGATGAGACCATAGGCCTGGCCATAAAATCATCATCATCATCATCTCCTCTTCCTCCTCCTCCTCCTCCTCCTAACATTTTAAAGTTTAATGTGTATGTGTGTTTTACCTGCATGTATGTCTACGTACCACCTGGGTACCTGACACCCTTAAAGTCACAAGAGGGCATCTCTGGATCTGAAGTTACAGATGGTCATGGGCCACTATGTGGGTGCCAGAAATCATCAAACCTAAGTCTCATGGAAGAGTAGCCAGTAGGTTCTTAACTGCTAAGCCCCCTACCACAGTCTTTAACGCTCTTCTCCACATACATAGGCGCTATTACCTTTGCAGAGACACACTGCTGTTCTGTGGTGTCGGGGAGTCACGAAACTCAGTCTGGCCGTGCTGTGAGTCGACATGACGCTTTCATCCACAGACACCTTCTCATCACAGAACTTCCACGGGCAATCCAACCCTGCACAGAGCTTCTGGAACACATCCAGGATCCTCACACCAATGATTTCCTCAACGTCCGTCACGGAAGAATTAATCTTATGCAGAAGTTGCTTTGTTGAAACGTGGGTGCCGCCTGACCTCTCGACAAAGAGTAAGACGTCCAGATGCGAATGGGGTTCAGAGGGCTGCAGGCTGACGATCTGTATGTCGTTCTTCCGGACGCCCAGGATGTTGCGTAGGGCTCGCTGGAAGTTGCGCCAGTAGTCACCAACAAACTCCTCCGGGGTGAGATTCGCGAAGCGAATGGCGACGGTGTGGTTCAGCATCTCCTGGGTCACTTGTTGGATGTGCACGGTGATGTCGGCCACCGTGGTGAATTTCCCATCTGTCACGCTGACATTGAGAAGGTACTGGCCTATGTCCAGTTTTCTGTGTGCAATCAGCTTGCCCCCCGCGCTGGAGACAGAGAACAGGCCATCCATGTGGGGATCCAGACTGTACGTCAAGGTGTCATACACGTCCTGGTCGGTGGCGTGGATCTTTCCTATGACCCCACCTGAGTATTCCTCTCCAAAGGCGGTGATGAAAATCTCTAGTGGCAAGATGGCAGGAGGGTGGATGCTTTCCTCGATCACCCTGATGTCAATGTGTGTCATCGATGACAGCTGAGGCTTTCCGCTGTCAGCCACCTGCAAAGACAGAAGGCGTTACTGCGATCTCCTAATAAAAATACATGACACAGTCCACTTGTGCTCTGCCCACATATCAACTGCTAGGCATTCATTTCTTGTCATGAAGCCCAGTGAGGAAAAGGACAACTGTTTTGTCCCTTACTCATATGGACACTGAGTCACACTCCTGCTTGGGAAGGAGTAGCCAAAGTGCCACCAAGACAAAACCAGACGTGAGCTCAAAAAAACAAACCATATTCTTTTTTGTTTTCCTGTAAGGATGAGTAAGCTATCTAAATATACAAAGATGGCCACCTGTGGATGCTCTCTGAGCACCCCAGGGAACCCATGAAGACTTCGATCGGTACCTTAACGTGCAGAAGGTGATGATCCTTCACTTTCCTCTTGACCGTCGCCGCTGTCAGGAGGACCCCGTGCTGATTCACCTCAAAGGCGTTGTCATCATTTCCACTCACAATAGTGAAGAAGAAGGGGGGGCCGTTGTGGGAAGAGTCCTTGTCTGTCACTACCAGCTTCAGGACGCTGAAACCCACGGGTTTGTTCTCCTGTGTAACAAACAAAGAACAAAAAGCTATCAAGACAGGGACATGTGAGGCTTCCCGGTAAATATACAGACAATTAAACCTCAATTCTAGTGCATCAAGGATGAGAGAAGACAGAGAGGCATGGGGGATTGGAGAGGGCAGAACATGGGGACTGAGAGAAGTAACAGGAGGAAGGAGATCTGAGAAGAGTCAAGGGAATGGAACAGCATCCATGGGGTTAGTGAGAAGGATGGTGAGGAACCAGAGGGGGCGGGGGCGGGGGCGGGGTTGGACCAGTGCAGTCGAAGACAGGATTAGGAAAAGTTCTTCCTAGGACAGTGAGAATATCTTTCCTAAACCAAAGCACAGCATGGAGTGAGGAATGCTGAGCTGAGTCCTGCAAACACCTCTGCTATACTAAGACAGGGGCTCCTCTACAGTTTTCTAGAAAACGAGTCTGGAAAGGAAAGCTACTTCCCATGAGTGTCTGGAGCCAGTCAGAGATGGAAGAGGCTGCACACCCCTCCCCCCCGAGTGCGCCACCCATTTACCTGGATGATGACACTGTAGTTGTCTCTGGAGAACAGGGGAGCATTGTCATTGACATCGGAGACATCGATGTTCACCGTGGTTGTGTTGACTCTGGGTGGATTGCCGTTGTCGGCAGCTTGCACCGTGAGTGTATAACCTGAGATCTTTGCCACGGGAAAGAGAGAACAACGTGTGTCACCTGAATGGTGCCAATCAACCGGGAACCACTGATGTCATTTGTCTGGGCAATTCCCTAAAATTAAAATAACAACTCCCAACCAGTGAGGGAGTGGGTGCACTATTTTCTCAACAGAGATGGTTATCAGCAAGAAGCAGATTCTCTGCTCTCTCCCATTACAGGTCTTATTAAAGTACTTGATCTCGAAACTCTGACAGCTCTATTAGAATACAAAGACAAATTATGCAAATGACCAGAAGAAACCAAACCGCTGACCTGGCTCAAAGGCTGTTACTTTGGTAATACCACAGGTAGCATCTTCAACAGAGGCTAAGGCTTACAGAGCAGGGGGTAGAGACTTGAGCTGCGTCTCACCCCAAGTGCAGACTCATTTTCAGCATCTCAAGATGTGCCAGGTCACCGTCACCTTCAATTTCACACTTGGGTTATACTTAGCCATTTAAATCCCTCAAGGTAATATCTGTGGCCACTTGCAAAAGAAATCAAGTCAAGTGAGACAGCTTCCCTGTTAGGGCAGTTCCCTGTTACAGTATCTTTAGAGCGAGCACTGGGCCGGGAAGATGGATAAGTCCTGGAGTACCATTCTGTAGGACATCAGTCTAGCCAATGCTCGACCACACAGCCTTGAGAACTCCATCAGGTCACAGTGGATACACGGGTGTTAAAAGTGCTAGGTTCTTTAGTGACAATTACTAAATTTCAGTCAAGTTGGTTGACTGAAATTTCAGTCCGAGTTTTCAACACACAGAAATCAGAGGCAAGAGTACTGTGAATTTGAGTCCAGCCTGAACTATATAGCAAGATCCGAGTTTAAAAAAAAAAAAAAAAAAAAATCACATTTTGCTCCTCTGCCTAGTACAATAGATCCTTCTGAGCCTAAGAGTCAATCAAGCCTCCCAGACTCTTAAGAACATGCCACTCAAAAATAGTAAGCCAGTGGAAGAGCTGGCTCCGCCCCTCCTGAGCGGAAGTGTGGCCCACTTCTCCCTGGCTCTCCACAGTTGATGGCTTCTGGCAAGGTTGCTGATCTCTTGTGGGGCTGGACACTGGGGGTTTGTCCACTGAGTACATGGGCAACACAAGACTGACTACCTGGGTTTTGGTTTTTGGTTATTTTTGGTGGGAGAAGGGGAGCAGACATGAGAGGAAAGAGAGTTGAGTTTAGGAAGTAAGTGCAGTTTAGGGTGCATGATGGGAGATTCCCAAATAATGAAGGAAAAAAGACAGTCACAATAAAACAACAACAAACAAACAAAAAAGACCAAACAAACAAACAAACAAACAAAAACAACTAACCAAACAAAAAGAGCCCCCTAAGAGCCAAAACTTTAACTGATTTTCAAATACTTCTGTCCTGGCTCAGCATATCCTAAGATGATGGTGCTACCCTTTGGGGTCTTCACATTATACCAAGCAGGTCCGAACTAGTATTGCTTTAGTGCTTTGATACCAATTTAAGTCCCCCTTTTAGGCTTACCGTTTCCCGGTCTAGGGGCTTCGTCACTTTCACTTCTCCTCTGACAGGGTCAATTGTGAACGGACTTCCCTGGTTCCCCTCTATAATGGAGTAGTGGATGTGGCTGTTTGAGGGGCCATCAGCATCGTCAGCCATAATCTAGGAAACAACAGAGGAAATAACAGCTAGCTTATTCACGGCAGTTACTTAAAAGCCACTGATTGGCTGAGCAACGGGCTTCCTGGTTTGCAGTGTGAAGACTCACACATCCTCATGGGACAGGACAGCATGAGCGCTCTAGCCTTGAGCCATGTCCTCTTACTGAACAACTGCAACCCTCTAACATATTTACAACAGAACCAGTTTAAGAATGAGAGTGACTTTACTAATCACCCCTTCAAGATCCAACAGAGGCAGCTGTGAGGGAAGAGACGCACCGTAATGACAGGCTGCTCGAGAGCCGCATCTTCACTGACCACGGTGGTGTAGGTGTCTTGGCTGAACACGGGGCTGTTATCGTTGATGTCTGTGACGTTGATGTTCACGGTCGCCACGTCACTCAAAGAAGGCGTGCCTCCATCTGTGGCTTCCACGGTCAGGTAATACTCATGGGAGCTTTCATAATCCAAGTTCTCAATGATAAATATGGCCCCTGTATGGACAGACAGAATTACGTCCAGCCCACGGCAGCTCCATTTCTTATTACAACGATGATGCCTCTTAACACATGTAGTTCTCAATGCAAAAAATAACTTGTATGTCTTCAGCTTTAATTCAGTAATTAAAAATTATGATTTTTTTTACCCACCCAACATCCCTGTTTATTTCCTTTATTTTTATCATATTCCTGGTGGCATTAGTCAATAACGCTCTCTCTCTGCTTTAAATGACTATAATGCTTTTAAAATGATGGTGGCTCTTAGTCCTTCTTTGATGTGGTTCACTACAGACTTTAATACTTTTTTTTAAAAAAATTCAACTCAGTGCGTTTTGCTTCCCTTCTTATTGTTACTATTGTCATGAATGTTCTTCTGAAAAGAATACAGTAACTCGCCACTTAGTCTTGTTAAATATCCCCTCTGAGAATGGAACCCTGGGATTGTGCTGCTTCTAATACTAGCAGTTGGGAGGCTGGGGCAGGAAGAATAAGCACATAAGACCTGTCTGGACAACACACCAAGATCTGGTTTCAATAAACAATTAAAGAAATAAAATAAGATCCCTCGCTGATTTAACAATACTTGAAAGAACACTCTGCTCGACCTACTCCATCCTACTTGAAAGGATAATTGCTACAAGAGTCCCACGGATATTATATAAGACATTCAAATTACATTAAAAGTCATGAGACACCTTATTCTTCATCAGAAATAGTCACACACCACACACACAACTAAGCGCAGCCTGGAAGAGTTACATTTTACAATGTCCTGAGAGTGCAAAAGCATTTTAGACCACAGGCTACCAGCATTAGTCACAAAGCAGGAGTTAGTAATGGTTGATCTTTAACGCGGCTGGCTCCTTAGAATCCAATCTCCTTTGACTGGTGTATGTAATGAGTAAAGAAGTCAACTTATAGAATTAATAGATGTTCAGTATAGGAACATCTGTCAGGAGGAAGTCACTCTGTGTACCTTTGATATCAGGATTAAATGAGTAATTATACAACGTTATCACCACTAAGCATCCTGCCTTGGCACACCTGGGTGTACTGGCTGGTTTTGTGTGTCAACCTGACACAAGCTGGAATTATCACAGAGAAAGGAGCCTCCCTTGAGGAAATGCCTCCATGAGATCCAGCAGTGGGGCATTTTCTCAGGGGGTGATCAAGGAGGGGAGGGCCCATTATGGGTGGTGCCATCCTTGGGCATCCCTTGGGTTCTATAAGAGAGCAGGCTGAGCAAGCCAGGGGAAGCAAGCCAGTAAGGAACATCCCTCCATGGCCTCTGCATCAGCTCCTGCTTCCTGACCTGCCTGAGTTCCAGTCCTGACATCCTTTGGTGATGAACAGCAACGTGGAAAGTGTAAGCTGAATAAACCCTTTCCTCCCCAACTGCTTCTTGGTCATGATGTTTGTGCATGAATAGAAACCCTGAGTAAGACACTGGGACACTGAGTGAGAGCCAATAGTTTTCCAAATTGGCTTGTAATATATGATGGATACGCTAGAAAGTAGGTATTATGCAGGATCAGAGTCTGACGGTTTCCTAACTGCTTTTAATCCCACTCAGGAAGAGAAAACGAACCTGAGTGTTACCTCTTCAGAACACCCACCAACCACGTTGCAGGAAGTGCCAGGCAGCCCTCAGTATGGAATGAGTGCTTCCTCACTTCACAGGGAGGGTTACCTGTCTTAGAATCGATGCTGAATTTTCCATGTTCATTTCCACTTATGATGGCGTAGGTGATTTCCGCGTTGGCCTCGATATCCCGACTTGCCGCGTACACGTGGAGAACCTCCGTCCCGATGACAATGTCCTCAGACACACTGGCGCCATATTCACGGTACTCAAACACTGGCGGGTTGTCGTTTATATCCAAAACAGACACAACCACCGTGCCAGTAGCTGTCAATCTCCTTGGCAATCCTTGGTCCACTGCTTTCAAAGTGAGAGTATAGACTGCTTGTAGTTCCCTGTCCAAATGCTTTTCCAACTGGATAATTCCAGATCTCTCGTTAATGGAGAACTGCCCGTCAGCGGATTCGACCAGCGAGTAGGAAATCTTCCGGTTCAATCCTGGCAAAGCATGAAATAAATAATCCTATCAGGTTTCGTGGCGAGTAATTTAAAATTTAAAAGCACAAGACATTTTTAAATGATGAAAATGCAAACAGATAACATGCAAAGAACCTATCAAACATAATAATCAGAAGAAAGAACTCAAATCATTGACAGTAGTCAGGATTTTTTTCAATGTAATAGCTTCATTAATTCATTGAGAACTTCATGTATGTACAACATGTATTTTGATAATTCACCCCCACTTCTAGCTCCTAGGTCCACCCCTGCACACCTTCCACCTCTATATGCTTTTTTTTTTTTTTTCTTTTAAAAATGATTTACCAACTCCAGTATGTACTGCCCTGTACTCACTAGGATAGAATCATCCATCAAAACTGTACATGAACAACCAGGAAAAGAAAAATGGCTCTCCCTCCTTCTGAAGCCAATCATTGTCGATACCTTCTCAGCTAGGAATAGGGGCCCTTGAGTCCCTAATCCCTGATATGCTGGAATCTATAAGACTTACTGAAATGAAATCTATTTGTTAATTAACTTCACCCAACAAAGAATTATTAAGGTTGACTTTTAAAAATATCTTCAATATTAATGAACCAAGAAGGTATTTTATCCTCTATTATCATAATGTTTGAATGTATATACTTACTTTCTTCACAAATACGTTTGAAAATGCATACAACTTTAGGAATGTAGTACTAGCTACATTCCTGTGATGCTGTAGCTTCCTTAACAGCACTACTGATTTATTCCCAAAAAGGCACTTCTAGGGGCTGGGGATAAAACTGGTACAAAGCTTAGCCAAGCATATGAAAGCCGCAGGTTCAAACCCCAACATGGGTGTCGGGGAGTGTCAGTTAATGGCGTCAACAACAACACCTTAGAGACACCGCAGCTACACTGCAGCAGGAAGTTTACTGATGCAATTGTCAAGACTTTAAACATTCATGAAAAATGGTTTAGTTTATCATGACTACAACAAGGCCAAGTTCCACCACGTGCATGAGGAAAAGAGGTCAATGGGGTGTGTTCCATCACGGGGAACTCAAAGCCTTCTGCACACCCCAAGGACAGAGCATCTCTGTCCCTCAGGATACCTGTGTCTGCATCAGTGGCCTGCACTCTGGTCAGCGGTGTCCCAGGCTCTGTGTTCTCGAATACCGTGATGGTGTACGGCTCTGCGGTGAACTCAGGAGCATTATCGTTCACATCTTCTAACGTGAGCACAATAGCCGCCTGACAGGACCTCCCACCTCCGTCCGTGGCCTTGACCAGAAGATTATAAACTGCTTGTTCCTCACGATCGAGGAGGGCTAGTGTTCTCAGTTCACCTAGAGACGAGCAGAAACAGATGGGGACACTGGAGACTTAGGGCGATTATCCATCACTTTCTTTTTCTTCTACAATTACAAAATCTGAACAACTCTTATTTGGAGAAAAATAATAACAACCTTACCAAGTTCAAAAGCTTAAAGATGAAGAAAATGTGGATCGTTTTCATTATAGAAAATGCCAAATTACAAATTTAGGCAACACACTATCAAATTAAAGAAGAAATGTTTAGATACACCCTGAGTATTTTTTTTTCAAAGAAAACATATTAATTTTTCAATCTTAAAGACCAAGTAGGTGATAACTATGGCTGCCTGTTTTTATCTCTTCCCAACTTTTACACATTAAGTTGCCGTTTAGATTTCTAAGATGTCATTTCCACAGCATCAGAATAAAATTTAAAAGAGAAAAATGTAATTTCCAGTTTTGTACATGATCTCATGTCTCCCACACAGAGGAAATACACTATTAAGTTAGTCCCAAATTCCATCCTTACCTGTGTCTGGATTCAGTTTAAACTTCTCTGCACCTGAACCAAATAAAGCGTAAGTAATCTCTGCGTTGGACCGGATATCCGCGTCTGTGGCAGAGACCTGCATGACCAGCTTCCCAGGAAGGGCGTCTTCAGGAATGGTATCAGAATACGAGGTCTACAAGGCATTAAACAACACTGTTAACAACAGGAGCATTCAGTGTCGGCAGTGATGGCCGAGGGGATGATGGAAAAGACATCATCTCATTCTGGCCGTGGAAACCATGGGAAAGGACTGGAGTTAAATACTCAGAGAGCTTTTAAAGTGAGTGTTCTTATAAAACAGATGTGGGAACAAGGAAGAGCCTTGTAACAGGTACCAGCCCCACATCCGTGACTCCAGTCTGACACGTAACCCTTAGGATATAAAATATGATATGCTATTGAACTGTTTCAAACTTAATTCAAACTCTTATGAGAAAATGTTATGTAATAGCCCGAATTTATGTAAAAACTAGAGGAAATGTATATCTGTTACATTATATTTACTTAATTTGAGGAGCAGGGATTGACTGTGTACAACCAACTGTTCCTCGCAGAGAATTAAATAACTGCAATTACAAGTTAAACGGTCTTCATGGGATGGGGGGAAACCCCAGGGCTAGGTAAGGCTCAGGCTTGTCTGCTTCCTCTTTGTTCACATCGCTCTGAATCCTCACACTGTTGGACACTTGGTTCCAGTTCCAATTATCACGTTAGCCATGCCATAAATAGAACACATAAGGGAAGGAGATGATGCTCCTGTTACACTTTCTTCCTAAGAGGAATTTAATGTAGGGAAGATATAGTTTAGGGTTCACAAAACTGGGTACTTTGTAACAGTGATTATTTCAAGTGATGATGTCCCCAAATTAAAGTATTATCTGGGGCAGAGTTGGCATAATTAAAAATTATGAATGGGATAAGATTTACTATAGATACTACACATATATCAAAAATATGTATATAAAAATATATAAATATATCTATTATATAATATGCATATATAAAAAAGAAGAGATACATAGCCCACTGCTGTCATTAAATACTGCCATTAAGAAACACAAATACATGTTGGGATTAACTGTTCCCCTCTCAGAAGTGCTACCTCCCCTGACAATGAGGTTTGGTTTACTTCTCTGAGAACATGTGGCAATTCTCCAGTCTCAGCCAAACACACTGGGAGAGCAGGTGTGCACCACTCGGCCTGGATCCCCTTCCCGGGGCTAAGACTTCCTCTACTGCTGGCAAACAAAGTTGGTCTCCCCACACCTGCCTTCAGTCTTCACAGGCTGAGGCCCTGCATTTATACTCCTGGTCATAATCTACTAGGGCTAAACCAGCTCGGCCGCTGGGTGGCTTTTTATCACCCAGTTCCAGTCAGCCATCTCGCCTGCTGCAGTTCCACGGCCCCAGGCTCAACTGAGCCCAGCAGTAGCAGCAGTCATTTCAATCACCTCATGGTTTCTCTGGAATGAACAACCAATGCCTTAAAATAGTCCATTAACACACGTGTACTGTACATGTAGACGCTGCTGGCCAGATGTTTCCCCATCCCTGAAACAACTATATCGTCAAATGAAGAGATTATCTTCATAAAAAGCTTCCAGAGTGTTTTTAGGGTCAGACACTGGGTGTGCGTAAGAGACCCCTTATTTTCCAATATTTTAGACCAAAGTTCTTGACCGACATAGCATGCTGCCAAGTCATGGTGATGCTTTCTCAAATCCTGCCCATGTGACGCTCCTCCACTTCAACTTGGTAAGCAATGGTTACACAAAACATGAGGGAGCTATGATACCTCAAAAGTTGCCCCATGGAAAGATGAGGAGACTTACATCTGTGGCGTACAATCCTAAGGGGAACACGCCTACCTTCTCACAGACTGGACTGTTGTCGTTGGCATCGAGAACTTTGACTTCAACTCTAGCTTTGGAAGAGAAGGTCCCGTCTGTTGCTGTGACAGTCAGAAGGTAACTGTCCTTTTGTTCCCTGTCGAGGGGCTTCTTCACGTACACCCTCCAGTCACTCTGAACATTTTCCACAGCAAACTGTCCCAAGGGATCCCCTCCTAGAAAGTTAAGGGAGGAAGGTGACTGCCAAAGCCGCTGGACTACAAAGTGAATTTCATAACCACGGGAAAAATACATTATACAAAGAATGCATGGCATTGCCGTTTACGAGGGATTAAAGGATGATTAAAATTGATACATACTTTTCTTTTGCTTTTCATACTATGGTTTTGTATTTTAAGCTGGTCTCTAATTTACAGAATCCTCCTGCCTCAGCTCCTTTGAGCTGGAATTACAAGTGTGTCCTTACACATATTATTGCATATTAACTTTAAAAAAACAAAACAAAACAAAATAAACCAAAGCAGCCATAATATGTCTACTCAAATATGAGATTAAAGAATGTCAACTTTAAAAAGCCATAATGTAGATTGCAATGCATCTTTAGATCACATTTACAATACTAAGTATAAAGTATAAGAATAAATCTTAGGAGTCTAGGTCGAAACAGCTTTGCTTAAAGTCCTTTAAATTCAGCTTACATGTTATTTCTACTCATTTTAGACAACTAAAACCACATCAACTCCCCAGATGCGTAAGTCCACACTTAGCATGTTACGTGTAATATGGATTCGTCTTATGCTGAATCGTTTGTCCCAAGCATTTTACCTGTGATGAAGTACGACACCTGTCTGTTGATCTCTTCAGTGTCGGCATCGGTGGTGCTTAAGATGGCGATCACGCCGCCCGGAGGGTCATCCTCACTCACTGTCCCTTTGTAAATCTCAGCCGTGAATCTCGGCGGGCTGTCGTTGACGTCAGTGACGGTAACACCCACGATGGCAGTGGAAGACAGCTGCACCTTCTCACCGTGATCCGACGCCACCACTTTAATCTGGTAACTGGCCCTCTCTTCGTGGTCAAGCTCCTTGAGAGTCGTGATCCAGCCTGTTTCCATGTTAATGGCAAAGGATTCGATGATGTCTGCGTCTTGGGACTGGTCTAGGCTGTACATGACTTGGCCGTTGGCCCCTGAGTCTAGGTCAGATGCTCTGATCTGGATGACTCTGCTACCCCCTGGCAGGTTTTCAACAATAAAAGCCTCATAGGGACTGGACTCCAAAACTGGGCTGTTATCATTAGCATCTTTCACCTGGATACTGACATCTATAGAAGCCACCACCTCGTAGTCATCAAGAGTGCATCTGGCCAGGACGGAAAACTGATACCACTTAGTGGTCTCGTGGTCAAGGCTCTTCTCCAGTTTCAGTCTCCCACTCTGCCTGTCGATCACAAAGAACTCATCTCGATTACTCTCGGGAGTATTGCCTTTGACAAGGGTGTAAAGAACCGTCCCACCATGTTCCACTCGAATGAGGTCAATTTCTGTCCCAATGGGCATGTCTTCTGAGATGGTATAGGTATAAAAGGGCTCTGAGAACCTAGGAAGCTGTACTTCTGGTGGAAGTATTTTAATATAAACAGGAACGACAGACTCTCTGGGCGGAGACCCGCTATCCACGGCTCTAACGAAGAATGTGAAGAACTCATTCTCTAAACCTATTAAACTTTCCTTTGTAGTAATCAGGCCGGTCAGCTTGTTGATTTCCAAGTTCTCCTTGACACTTTCAGAATCCGCCTCGATGGTGTAGATGACGTCGGCATTCGATCCCTCATCAGCGTCACTCGCAAAAACCTTGACAACCGACGTCCCTTTGGCAGCGCTGGACCCGATGTTCACCTCGTACTTGGTTGAGCGAAACTGAGGCGCATTGTCGTTGTCGTCTGTGAGGATGACATTGACGGTGCAGAAAGCAACCTTCCCCCCAGCATCCTTAGCCATCAAACGGATCGAGATCACTTTCTCCGCCGGAGTCTCTCTGTCAAGTTTCTCCAAAGTGAAAATCTGCCCTCTGTCATTCACATAAAACCTGTCTTTGGCAAAGTCATTTACAATGTGGTAAGTTACGTGGCTGTAAATGCCGGAATCTCTGTCAGATGCCTTCACTTGGACCACCAGGGTATGCAAGGGAGCGTTTTCAGCTAGCTCCACTTCGTATTCGTTCTGGTGAAAAACGGGACTGTGCAAATTTCCTCCCATCACAGTTACGTTAACCCTAGCTGAGCTCCGGAAAACCCCATCAGACACCGAAACGTTGAGGCTGTAGAACGGCTTCAGGGTGTGGCGGCGGAGGTTGGAGAGCGTGATAATTCCTGTTTCCCTGTCGATGATGAAGCTTTTATGATCATTGCCGGATAGAATAGAGTACTCTAACTTGTCTAGGTCTGAGCTGTCGGCATCGCAGGCTCTCACACACATCACAAAATGCCCGTGTGCGGCATGCTCGCTGATTCTGGCTTCATAAACCTGTTGTTCAAACAGAGGTGGGTTATCATTGAGGTCGGTGACAGCCACAGTGACGACCACGTCACTGCTCAGGGTGGGCATCCCTCCATCAACAGCCCTTACGAAGATCCTGTGCTGCTGGGACTGTTCATAATCCAAAGCTCTCACTAGTGAAATGAGCCCCGTGTTACTATCGATGTGAAAATGATCGTGACTTTTGCTGTGATTTCCAATCAGCTGGTAGGAAATTCCTCTGTTTGGTTCCGAGTCAGAATCTGTGGCTCGAACTTGAAGGACAGGTGTTCCAATTACAGATGCTTCAGACAGGGTTGTGGAGTAAGATGGCTGCACAAACACAGGAGGGTTATCATTGATGTCTTCCACTATGATGTCAACAAACACTTCAGCGTGAGCGCCCGTCAGGGAGTCAGTTGCCCGCACGCTTAGCTTATAGGCTGGGTGGGACTCAAAATCCAGTGGTGCTATGACATTTATCACCCCAGTGTTGAAGTTAATAGTAAACTGACTAAAAGGGTCTCCATCCGTGATACTGTAGAACACTTTCAGCCCTTCTGGGCTGTTGGCTTGGACATGGACCACTGGGCTGTGCATCTGGACGTTCTCTGGGATCTCAGCGCTATAGAAAGCCTTTTCAAACACGGGCATGGCTTTGTTCATGACAGTGATGGGAACCAGAACTTCTGCAGAGAAAGCTGGACTCCCTCCGTCCTTGGCGACCACTGTGACAAGGTATTCTTTATTTAAAGTGTCGTGTTCAAACTGCTTCTTCAGAGAAATGTCACCAGAGGGTCCAATCTGGAAGTGGTCATGATGCTCCTTAAGGTAGTAGTGTATGTCACCATTTCTGCCACTGTCTCTGTCAATGGCAGTAACATAGCGAATGACGTGGCCCACCTCAGCATCCACCTTCACCACAGCGTAGTAGGGAAGGTTAACAAACACTGGAGCATTATCATTCTGGTCTTCGACGGTGACTTTCACCACAACGTGGGCCACTGCCGATGGCTCACGTTCCTTAGTCACCTCTACCACCACGTCGAACATCTCCTGTTGCTCACGGTCAAACGGTATCCCAGTGGTGGACAACACGCCCGACGTGTGGCTGATTTTAAATCTGCGGTCTGGGTTGAGGATGCGGTAAAACAGAGGCTCGTTGAGTGGGTTCCCTATCGCCGTGATGACAGCTAACGTTCTGGCTTCCGTGGAGTTCTCTTTCACAACTGCAGAGTAGGCGTCTTGGGTAAACTTGAGGGGACTCTCTCTGCTCTCCTTTACATTGATTTTCACGGAGGCCATGCTTGTGAACCTGCCGTCGGAGGCGCGGACGGTCAGCTCATAGCGGCTTCGTAGCTGAGTCGTGTTCTGTATTGCGATGGTGCCAGTCTTGTGGTCCATTGAGAACTTCTCCCCAATGTTGCCTTCAGTGATGGAGTACATGACCTGGGAGAATGCCCTGGAGTCAGCATCTGTGGCGTTCACCGTGATGACGTTCACACCTCTGTATGTTGGCAGGAGAAGAGACACTTCGTACAGTGACTTAGAGAAGACAGGGGGACAGTCATTGATGTCGATCACGTGCACAGTCACATTTGCTGCATACTCGGCAAAGAGACGAGGAGTCCCCATGTCGTGCACTTGGACGGTGAAGTGAAAAGCACGTGTTTCTTCATAGTCCAGACTCAGCACTGTACGGATGGCGCCGGTGGTGGGGTCGATAGCAAAGTAGTTGTGCACGGACGGCTCGACGATCTGATAGACGAGCAGAGCATTGGATTCCCTGTCAGCATCCGTCGCTCGAATCACCAGCGGAACGTTCCTGTCTGTCAGCACCACACTGTTGACGGAGGCCGACTCGCTGATGAATCCTGAATATTCCGCCTGCGTGAACATGGGCGGGTTGTCGTTCTCATCCCGCACATGCACCACCACCGTTGTGTTGGTGGACAAACCGGCCATGTTGGTCCCTTGCACTGTCAATGAATACATGGGCAGTGTTTCAAAATCCAAGGCTCTCTGGGTGACGATGCTTCCGGAATGCGGGTTAATGTTAAATGCGTCGCCCGTGTTTCCGTCTCTTATTTCATACATCACGGATGACTGGCTGTGTGCAGAGACCATCCCAACAAAACTTCCAATCCTGATGGCTTCACTAATCTCCACAGAGTACTCTTTGGATGTGAACTTGGGAGAGGCATTGTCAGCAACGGTGACAGCGATGCGCACGGAGGTCATCTCGCTCATAGGTGGATCGCCTTTGTCTGTAGCTTTTACCATTAAATCATAGTCTACTTGGTGACTTCGGTCCAATTCTCTGGCAGTTTTTATAGAGCCCAAGATGGGGTCAATTGTAAAAGAATTTCCAATGTTTCCTGGAAGGGCAAAAAAAAAAAAAAAAAAAAGAGTCAGAGAAAGAAACCTATTAGAGAAAAGCCAAGGACAACAGAAATAGCAGAGAAACAGATATTTAAAACTTACACCCTGAATTTAAATAGAAACGAAGGGGATATCAACAGTTGAATGAGACATTCAATTTATTTCATTTTTTTTTCTTTTTACCCATTTAAACCGTTCAGAATTTTGGCTGTCAAATATGAAAAGCAAGGAACAGAAAAAAATATATTGTTTTGTGCCTAATGCCAAAATCCTCTCTCTGCTCAAGTGAAAAATGTGTTGTAGAGACACATGGCTCTCCTCTCAAAATAGCAATTCAGTGAAGGATTTTCCAACAGAACGCTGAAACTCTCTGCTGGATGCATCAATTTTTATCAGCACTCACCACTTTACAAGGGAAATGCTTAACTCACTAAGAAATTTTACGCTGGGGTTTCGGAGGGCTTCTTGTTGTAAGAAGTTAGGGGACCAAGAAACCGTTTTCTGTAGCCCACCGCCCTTCAGGAGTTTTGAAGATGTCCACAATTTTCCCTTCTTAACCTTTGCCAAGCTGACTTGATCATGTAGTTGGTGACTCTCGAGGAGGAGGGATTTTGCTTCCAGGGGGACATCTGGCAGAGCTAGGCTGTCAGCAGCACTTGGAAGGGAGGAAGCGTCGCTTCCATGTAGATGATAGCAGCCAAGAGACAAAAACAGCTTACGCCGCGCACCACGGCCTCCCTCTGCAACAAGGAGCTGTTTTTGCTTCCAAACATCAACAGCACTAATGCAGCTGAGAAGCAAACCGCTAGGACAGATGGGCTTTGCTGGCATCTCCTCGGACCTTCCCAGGCTCTCCCACGCAGATTCAGTATTCCCCCAATGCCTCAAAACCCCACAGGGTTGGGAGTTCCTATGAGACCAGTTCGTTCTCTCCATGTTCTGGATGGAGCATGGGCACCGTGGGGGGGTCTCTGGGGTCTACCCCTTCGCTGATCCTTGCTATCCCTTTTCTGTCTTATAAACAAGCATCTAGACTTCACTCCCAGAACGGAATGCGTTCTTCCCTGATGAACACTTGGTGGCCCAGCTCGGGTCACTTGCCACTAAACTTTTCTCACACTCCTCTTCCTGGGTTTACCACCAGCAAACTACTTAGTGTCATCTGTCAAGCCGAGGATTAGCAAGCCCCTCTCGCTCCCCATTAAGGGTTAGCACTTCCTCTACCAAATTCATTTCCTTCATTAAATACATTTTCCAAAAATCCATGACATCTTTTTTTTTCCTGAGGCCAGACATAGTCTGGTTTTCATTAGGTTGGCCTGGCTCTGTGTCCAAGCCCCAAGGCAGTGCCTGGGTTTAAAACAGGGAGGAAGCCCGGGCTTCTCCAGACCCTGAAGGTCTGGGCTGAGCCTTGGCCCAGGCCTCTGCCAGGCTGCGCAGACGCTAATTTCCGGCCTGTCTGCATTTGGGAGAATCTCGATTCTAGGTTGTCCCTGTGCCTCAGGCAACCACCAAACCTCAGAGATGCTTCTCTTTGTCTACCTGCGCATTACTCTCACCTTCCAAACTTGACTGGCTGGGTAGGTGACACCTGCTCACCTTTCTGGCAAGTGACTCTATCTCCCCCAAGCCCCCACTCCTAGCTTTCTTAGTCCTGTTTTGGAAAGCAGCCCATTTGGCAACATTCATATCCATTTGTCCACACATGTTTGTCTTATTTTTCCACAGTGAAATCTTATTTGCTAGTAAAAGTTCATACGTCCTAGGCCTCAAATGTAGAAGTGAATCAACATGTTTAGTGTTGCAAGACAGTGTTCAGGAGATGCACTACAGTGTTCTCAGCCCCTGGTCAGATCGACATCCTCTCTGCTCTCCTCTCCTCTCATGCCAGGGACCCCCATATTCCACCCTGTTCTCCCCTAACACAGCCTTCCCTGGCTATTCTCAGAATCTCTCTAGTCACCCATTTACTCTTTCATTTTTCGTTCACCTGAATGCCCCTGCCTGAAGACTCCTCCTTACTTCCCTATCCGGTGTGGCTATGTTTATTCTTTATTATACATGTGTTCTCTTTCCTCCTATTTATTTATTTTTGCTTTCTCTCTTGTTTCTGTATAGCTCAGACTCAACATGAAAACACTATGTATCTCAGGTGGGACTCCTACTCGCAATCCTCCTGCCTCAGCCTCCCAAGGGCTATGCTTAAAGGCGTATGCCATCATACCCAGCTCCTGAATCCTCTTTATAGTATGGATAACATTCTTACTATGCATACACAATGTGAAGTTCAACAATATTATCATCTGTGGTATCCTAGCATTGAATTAACAGGACCCTGAGCCTGTTGCTGACATAAAAATGGTAAAAACAGGAGCCCAGAGTGATATGGTATTTGGACCTCACACAGATACATATCGGGCACAAAGCTTCAGCCATACAGAAGGCAGCCCAGACTGCCGACTGCTGAAAGTGAGCGTCTGGCAACGGATACGGTTTTTCTCAGCCCTGAAATAACAGGTTTGCTCCCTGAGAATGGAAATAAGGTAGTGGGCGAACTTTGTACCAGGGTGGGGTTGACATTTATGCTTGCTGAAGTGGTATAACTTTAAATTATTGTCTTGCATTTCAACGGGGAAGTTATCTGGACTAACAAGTCAATGTTGCCCTTAAGTCATAACTATTTACTAGATAGCACAAAAGAGAGACATGTAGTGGAACCCCATCTCTTCCTATGTCTGACACATGGCCCGTGTTCAGTACGGACTTGCTGACAGTGTGGAAACCTCTCCCAAGTGTCAGTGGCAATTATACTGTAAACCTGAGGGACAAAACCAACTCTAATCAGTAGATTCACCAAGTGTTATATATCTCCAGGGCTGACCACAGTAGGAGAGTAATGCTCTAATCTGCTTCTCTGACAAGCCGACACCACCCAGAGTACAGCACTTAGGTGTCTCTGGTGCGTAATTCAGTTACTACTAGAAATACCTTTTCATTAAATTACTTTCTCTGAAGACTTCAAATCAGAGAAAAACTATTGCTCAATAAATTTCTCCTAATTAAACATGCAGGTAAATTTAATAACCAAGTCTCTTGAACTTTATTAAATGCAATCAGATACAAATTAGAAACAACTAATTATGAATAAATGTTCAATGAAAGGCAATATGAACATTTTACAGTTCACCATGTTCTGATAGGTATATGTACACACACACACACACACACTTCTGAACTCTCACAGTAGTGGCTTCCTTTAGAAGTTTTTTTTTTTTTTTTTTAGCACATTACATTATGAAAGCTGTGTCTTACAGCCTTATTCCACACGGGAACAGTCCAATGACGCTTACTCTATTCTTTGGGGAGAGACAGAGTTCCATTCTCAGAATACCAAATTACTAATCCCATCAGTCATTACAAACACTCAAAGAATGCACATGCCTTCACTCAGACACCAACAATCATATTTTAACCACCCAGTTGTTGAAAATTATGTGAAAGCTAATGGAAAGTTGAACATTTTCGCCTACATAAACCCAGTCAGTTTGTCTATGACAAAGTCTCTTCATTGAAATGCTCGGGCATGCACGAATGGAATGCACTGTTTTTCTAACTGCTGAATTTCTCAAGCAGTGGAAAAAAATTCCTTATCTCCTCTATCCACGGCACTAACCTGGCAACAGTGCATTTTAATGCTCTCATCACAGGTGATATAGAAAAATCTTATTTGTAAATTACAAAGTCAACCTGGTTCTTTTAAGGAAAACAAATGAGTTTCCCAACATGTAAAGAAATAAGTTTAATCGGCACAGAAAGCAAACAGGCAAGTATTTTTGTCAAACTTGCTCCCTATATACTCAGATTTAGAGTCTGAGATCTATAACCTGCAATCTCTGCATGCAGTGCCTAGCAGAGACCACAGACAACAAGTTAAGTAGAGTTCTGGGCTTAAAGAAAATCAGTAGATTAGGATACGCTAAAACCATTTCACAAAATGACGTGTGAAACTGGCTCTATGTCTTCTACTACCAATGACTGTGAGGATGGTGGGAAACTGAAGCCTTCTCCAGACTCTACACTTAGAGGTATTTAGCAGGGCCAACTCTTTCCTGATTTTATTCTGGAACTCCTTGGCCCAGGCTCAGTTGACCTTCCTGGCTTGGGCTATAACGGTGCTACCTCTAGACAATGTGACAGGCCCCTTCCCAGAAGCAACCACTCTGTGGCCTGTTTCAACAGCTGGATTCTATGCATGATACTCTACTGTCAAAAGGACTGTGGGGCTCGTTCACAAGGCACAGGACACAGGGTATCCCCTTTTTCTCTGAGAATTGACCCAATACAGGGAGATATCATACTCTCCTGGCATTTCTGAGCCAGAGAAAATACTCTCATTAAAATGTTGAATTACTAAGCCAGAATTTGCCTGACTAGTTTAAGAGCCTAAAATGACTCCAAAAAAATACTGAATTAGAAAAATAAAGTTCCCCCACTCCCGTAGGATTTATCGGTCTTAATTTATGTTAATACTGGTAATCCCCAGAATTCTTGACACTCAAGCTTATTAGGACTTTATCTTTGTTCCTTGGCAGAGGTTTTTTTTTCCCCCTAAATCCCTTTTGCCTTATACATTAAACAGTAGTTAAAAAAGATTTAATCCATTTCTGCAGCGCTATGTGGAAATATGCTTCAACACCTAGAAGCAGTTTTAAAAAATGTGAGATACACTGTTCAAGCACAGACACAAGACTGCACGGCTTCTGACCTACCTGACTCGATGGAGTAGAGCACTTCAGCATTCCTCCCTTTGTCTTTGTCCAGAGCTGTCACCTGCAGCACAACCGAGCCCACGGCTGCCGATTCATAAACCCGCCCGTCGTAGGACGGACTGGTGAACCACGGCGCGTGGTCATTCTTGTCACTGACATTGACAACGATCCTGGCAAAGTTGCGTTTCACGGGGACATCCTGATCCCGGACCTGGGAGAGAAAAGTCAACATGTTGTCTACTGGGGTTCTTCTTTCTTGTGGATTAAAAACAAACAAACAAAAAACCCAGAAAATAATAAATACATACATACATACATACATACATAAATACATAAATAAAATCACTATGCTTTTCCATCCCAGGAAACGTGCCAGTCAGAAAGAGAGACGGCAGGGTAAAGGGTGCCTTCCGTACCATGACCGTGAGAACGTGCTGGTGAATGGCTTCATGGTCAAGCTTTTCAGCAGTGTAAAGAGCGCCTGTTGCGGGATCGAGGCGGAATTTCTTGAGGCTGGCTGGATCGATGCTGCTCTGCAGGGTGTAGATCAACTTGTTTTTCTCATCCCTATCCACTGCACTGATCTGCAGAATCTCCACTTCTGGCTCTGTGTCCTCGGGAACAGCAACTTCGTATTTCGATGTAGAAAACTGGGGGCGGTGGTCATTGGTATCTATTACTTTGATGAGGACCTGGAACGAGTGACAAGGACACTCACATGAAGACACATGCACAATTATGTTTTAATACTTAAAAACACATACATATTGAAAAGATGCCATTGAACCAAACTACATATGGACATGAGAAAAAAAGAAGCAATAAAAATCTAGATTCAGCCGGGCGTGGTGGCGCACACCTTTAATCCCAGCACTCGGGAGGCAGAGGCAGGCGGATTTCTGAGTTCGAGGCCAGCCTGGTCTACAAAGTGAGTGCCAGGACAGCCAGGGCTACACAGAGAAACCCTGTCTCGAAAAACCAAAAAAAAAAAAAAAAATCTAGATTCAAAGAGAGTACCTATAGCTTATCTTTGTTATGCTATTCACTTAATATTTAACAATAACTATAGAGACAGAATTCAGATTGCAGTTGAAAATTTCTTGCGAAATACAGGCGAATTTCTCATAGGTCTATGAGACCTTTGGAGATGACTCATGGAAAGGTATTGGACTTGACTCTGCCAGGATTACAGTATAACCATTTTCTACATTAGATTTACACAATTGAGAGGGTTAGTAACACTATCTAATTCCTCATTCTAATCTCTGAGACTACAAGTTCCTAATATTATTAATACAAAGGAACAACTAGAAATGGCTGAAGATGCAATTCAGCAATTGGGCACTTTCTAGCATGCATGAGCTTGTCTTAGAAACCCCATGGCTGTTAAGGTAAGGCCCTGTGGTTTTAAGTTATATTTCTGTGACTTCAAACACTATATAAGTAGTGAATGTTTCTCTCCTAACAGTAATTAAGAAGGTTGAAAAGGAAAAACTCCTGTAAATATGGTGACATATAACGACAGCTTTAGAGCAAAGAGACAGATGTCAATAAACTTAGTCATAATTGGAAATAAAACATATTTACCTTGACAGATGATTAATTTTTGGAATGAAGTGACATAGGTGGATAAGGCATAGTGAAAGTCAGCACCAATCATAAAATATGGTTTATAGTTTATGAACAAGAAAGCTGAGCTCAATTGGCTTCTACAGAACACGGGGATTTGCTAATTTAAGAGGAACAAGGGGCCAAAGTTTTAGCAGTGCCAGGTAACTATAGACCTCACCACTCCACACACACAAAGACAGTATTTTCATGAGTCTGTACCAGGGTCTCCAAAGAACACCCCACAGCATCAAAGGATGCATTCTCACACTCGTTCTATGTGAATACTAAGTTCGCTCACCAAACCACACACACACATAAAGATCATATGTGAACAGTATGTTTCCATTTGAAACTACTGCTGACTCACTCTTTAAGATTAAAGAGGGCCCAGGAGGCACTGCTGGGTCTTTTATAAATCTGATCAAGGTCTGTTTACAAATTTAAAGCTTAAGTTGACCATAGTGCAGGAACTGGGCAGGAGTTTGATGCTGCTCCAGCAGATACGGTTAACCATTACTCAACAAAGGCTGAAAAGAACTAGCGATCCATCATTGACAAGGTAAAGTAACTCGGGAGACGCATGCTGACTGAGCATTGGCTTAGCGCTCTCTCGCAAGGCCTGAGGGTAAAAAGCAAGTGTAACAGTAACTGTCCTCAGTACTCTTTCAATCTCCCTGGGCAATCTCCTATTTCTACAGAGCCAAACACCTGCTAGCACACCATAAGATGAGTCCTTTTCAAGTCCAGAGGCTGCCTGGGACCTTCCAATGCAAGGAGTCCTGGGAAGAGGGTGGTCAGCCAGGAAAAGTCAAAATTGAGGATGCAGACCTATCTTTTAGAGACTGGAAAGACTTGGACTCGAAAGAACAAAGAATGGGGATGGATGTGGGACTGAATACATGCAGCCTCAAGTCCCGAGCAAGGATGGAGAATTAGCTATCCTGTCCACTTCATCAAAGGAAACACATTCTACCGCCTCGTCCCCGTCAAGTGGATCAGGAGGGTTTCAGGGGCCAGAGACAGGAAGTAAATGCACTTGCGGAGGTGTGGGGTCAGGAGGCTGCACGGTGATGATGTACGCTGTCTGTGTCGTGTGAGCATGTCCTAGGGACAGACGGTGCGGCATGAAGAACAAGCCCCCTGTGCCACCCCTCTTGACCCTTCTAAGAACTGGGAAGACAAACAGCAGCAGCCTCACTTTCCCCGATGTGGCAATGGAAGCAGAGGGGGCCTGATCTTTGCCCCTGCACAGGAGGAAGAGGTGGAGAGAAGCCTCAAACAAGCTCAGAAAGTAAAGATCAGGACGTTCCGGAGAAAGCGAAAGAGAATGTAAGAAGAGCAAAGCTGCCGCAGCACCACCTTCACCCTGCCTTACAAAATAAATTAAAAAGGAAAAAAAAAAGCAGCTGGATTTGTAGGTTATCTGGAGAGGCAAAGGAGGGAAAGAAAAAGGTTCCAACTTCAGGCTGGGAAGCATCCTGAGCAGAAGGATGAAGCTGTGTGCCCAGAACTCAGAAGGATGAAGCCCTGTGCCCAGAACAGTGGCATCCGCCATGCCTCCCCCCTCCTGCTCTCCTGGGTCTGACAGGAAATCTGTCGAACCCTCTTACACCCAGCACCTGTGCTACCGACCTGATTACCACAGAGCTGCTCTGCGAGTTCTTGATTTTCACCAACACACCTGCATCTGCCCAGTGCTCCAAGCCTTATCAGCACAGGTCAGGTGCCCGAGAGTCTCTTCACAGGCTACACCCTACACCGCTCCAGATCTCTATCTCCCTGTTGTGCACAGTCCCAGACAGAAACCTAAGCCTAATTACTGCCTGCTCCCTTTGTCCCCGCCACCCCAGGTCAGCCTGGGCTCTGTCACAGTTCTGTTATGTTCCCACAACCTCTTCATGCCAGTGATCCCTTGGGATACTGTCAGGACTCTCTGAGCATGCTCCAGAGGAAGTCACAAGACTATACACACCACCCTGGAATTTAAAAGAAGGAACACTAATTAATCTCCTGCATTTCAGGGGAGTTTTAGTAATGTAGATCAAAATTTCATATTAGGCGCTAACTAAAAGCGCGGTTTTTTAGAAAAGGGTTACATTACTAATTATGTCTTAATGAGATAATGTCACCATATGGAGATATGGTTGTGGTATTGAGGAAGGCCGTCATGGACGGCCATCTCCACACTCCCCCAAGTCCCACCAACCACCCTTCCAGTCAGTCCTGTGAAGTAGACTGTGCACAGGGACCATGTAAATCTCCCAAACAATAACCATTAAGATTTATTGTTTTTTTTTGTTTTTGTTTTTTTAATTCTCACTTTCATTCTCTATAGCTTAACATCAGGGGCTTATTTTCAAAAAGAGAAAATCAATTTCTGCCCCTTGTCACTTCAACAAGAGCAATGACCAAATCAGAAAGGGCAAAACGGCAGAGCATCCTCCACACGGCAACTCAAAAATGACCCCAAAGCAGACACCACCACCCACAAAACCAGTCTTACACACACACAAATCACAAGTGTCTGGAGAAAGGAGTAGGACAGTTTTACAGCTCCCCTTAAGTTACCTAGTCACTTATTAACTGAACATACATCCCAGACTGTAATTTTTAAACATTAACGAAACTAGCTGTTAGAGGAGATGACCCGTCTCATTTAAGATCGCAGAGAACATAATCTAAAGATGGAGAAAGAGCTTTCAGAAGCAGCTCGGGCTCTAAGCGTTGGCTTTCTTAGGGATATTTAAGTGACACACAAGTCTTTGGTATCTTTCATCTCAGGACCAAGAGAATGGGACTTGGGTCCGTTACCAATT
The DNA here is from genome assembly GCF_978045245.1 of Mus caroli. Taxonomy (NCBI): domain Eukaryota; kingdom Metazoa; phylum Chordata; class Mammalia; order Rodentia; family Muridae; genus Mus; species Mus caroli. The sequence continues at coordinate 85,265,017 of NW_028227265.1, forward strand.
ATTGCTTCCAAGGAAACATGTGATGTAATACAATTATTCAACAAGCACCTGTGAATGAGCGAATGAATGAATGAATGAATGAATGGAGGCTTCCTCCTAAAACCCACAATTACTCTTCACCGGGAAACATCACCCTGGACGGCCAGTTCTAAGAATCAAAGAGAATTCATTTGAAACAGAGAAGTCCGTTAACTTACAAGGTTTTAACACTGAAGCCTGAAAACCAGAAACCTAGCCAGCTATTGATTCTCAGATAGCAACAAATAAACACGGATGGGGATTGTTGCTGCAACTTCCACGAGCTTGAGTTTATGTGATAAAGTAGGAGGGAGAAAGGGGGTGGGGGAATCATGGCAGCAACTTGGGATGTTAGAGCTTCAAGAGAATGATCTATACAACGCATACCATGGTAAAAACTTTGTGCACACGGCATAAATGTGAATGTAAAGTTCAGAGGACTTTGACCGGAAAATGGTAAGGGTGTAGTCTGGCTTTAAGTTTCCTGTCAAAGTTTTTATGAGACTGCTAAGCAAAAGGCAAGACTCTATGAGGATTTGCATTAATAAATTTTCTGCCCCTAAATAAGGAGTCATGGTGTGCACATCAGCACACAACTGCTCACGCTGTGCGCACATCCTGCTGTGAGGGCATTTTCTCGGTCTCTCTGACAGACATGTGTCACTGGTGTCCCCTTACCTGGGTGAGGATCGTGGTGGTCCCGTCTGTTGCCTCCACGGTGAGGTTATAGCTGGATTTCTGTTCTGCATCAAGGGGCTTAGCAACGATGATGGTTCCAGTGCCCTTGTCCACATCAAAGTGGCTGTCATAGTTGCCACCTGAAATTAGGACAAATAGCAGTGCTAGAGCAAATCACACAATAAAGATATGCCAGGTGTTTTATGGCTTTCTGATCCTTAATGGCCGAGAAAACAGACTTTTAATACATTAATCAGAGTGACTCCAAGGAACTGTGATTTCAAAATGCAGGGAAAGGAAGAATGGCCAGCCAGCTCTTTAGAGCGTTTTAGAGAAAAACTGGACCTTAATGCGAGGGAGGTCCAGAACTAAGACCACGAGCAAAGAGCCCTGCTGACACAACCTGTCTGTCAGTCACTTCTGACTTTTCGGCCATTATTAAAGTTTGTACATCATTATGAATACCTCACTGACCATACAGTTTTCACAACTGAAAAACAATTATACTATTCTGAGTACACTACACTAGGAATGACTACTAAAAACGCATGCTAATTCTGAAAGAAACACTCGTGGTTAACTTGAATCAGATCTATTACGAACTCCTTAAAACTATTTTCAGAACCAATCTCCTGTCCTACCAATACTATCCCGATATTCCCCCCAATTATATTCTAAACAAAACTCTTCAAGCTTATGGGAATTGAGATGCATTATGAAAAGAAGTGGAATGGAAATAAGGCTTAATGTCACACTGAAATCCTACAGCTAAATCAAAAACAAAACACACACACACATCATCATCACCATCATCAATCAACCAATCAATCACACCAGAAACTACTGATGCAGGGACAAGTTAAAATAAAAATGACCATGTTTGTGACTGGGATGGGTAGCCATGCATTCACTATGAAAAGAACCATGGTGGGGAAAAGTCTCTGGAAACAAAAATCCATGCTTTGATTTTATTTTTGATCTCATAATCACGTGGCAAATTATGTGATCTCAGCAGATACCTTCTGCTGTACAGTTCGGGTCACAAGTCAGCTGAAAGATGTAAAACACTTCTCTAGCAAGCGCGTCTCCTGGCACAGCCAAAGGAAGCAAGCAAGCGTGGAAAGCAAGCATAGAAGAAGAGTCAGTCAAACCGGTTCCCAACAGTGGGGCGGGTAAACAAAGTCAGATACTGCAGGCACAACAGAAGATGCTTAATCCAGAAGTGTGAGGAGAGAAACGATAAACGTCGTGGTTATGGTCAGCTATGGCACTAGTCCTTTCCTCTTCAAGACCGACAGTGAGGGAGGCTTCAGAGAGAACCATTTCACACACTGGGAGGCAACACAGCTAAGAGTAGAAGGAAGTGGCTACGTTCTAACTCCAGATGGTGGTTACAAACACAATTCTGATTCATTAAGTATTCCTTGTGATTAAAATGTTGTGGAGGGAGAAAAAAAAAAAAAAAAAAAAAGCTAAGGCTAGTCTCTGTAGCCCATGCTTAGGATCCCAGCTAACTCAGGAGGCTGAGGCAGAAGTATAGCAAGTTTGAAGCCACCCTGAGCAAATTAATATGATCCTGTCTCAAGATTTAAAAAACAAAACAAAACAAAAAAAAATCCCCAAAGTCGAGTGTGTGGTGCAGCAGCCGAGAGCTTGCTTGTCTAAAGTGGGTGGACGGCGCAGGGGACTGTGTGAGCTTTAGAGCTGTGTTATAGTCTTTTAAAAGTAAGCCGAGGATGTGTGAGTTCATTAAATAACAAAAATGCTGACTTAAGCATGTAAGTTTTAGAGGAGGATGGAGCTTCCTGAAAAAATGAGGTAAATAACACTAAGAAGCTATAGTCAACAGTATAAATTCCATATAATCACAAATAATAGCATGCCTGTGTGTGTGTGTGTGTGTGTGTGTATGAGAGAGAGAGAGAGAGAGAGAGAGAGAGAGAGAGAGAGAGAGAGAGAGAGAAAGGGAGAGAAAGGGAGGAGGGGGAGGAGGGGGGGTGAAGGAGAAGGAGGAGGAACTGGTCCAAAACATTTAAGTTCTTAAAACTACCTGTGTATGTCCAAAAGCAAATTTTGTAAAAGTGTTCACTGACTGGATAGCTATTTTATGTTTATTCTTTAAAAATTATTATGTGTATGGATGTTTTTCCTTTGTGTATTAATCTGCATAATCCATCCCACAGGCATGCAGTGACGATGGAGGCCAGAAGGGGGCATCAGATTCCCTGGAACTGGTGCTATAGATTGTAAACTGTCACTAGGGTTTTGGAATCTCAGCTGGGGTCCTCTGGAAGAGTCACCTGGCTCTCTGTGGAACCATTTCTCCACACCCAGGAGTACTTATTTGAATATATGTTGTGAGATCTTCTGCTGATGTCAAACCACGGCAGTCTAAGGAAATTCTTCACCTCTAGACCTTTTCCCAAATTCACATTCTAACATGAGAAAACCACATCAGCTTGTCAGTAACCCAGAGGAGGAGGATGAGAGCTAAGAGCACCACGTACCGATGATGTCAAACCACAGAGGCATGCCAGGGGGCTCAACTGAGATCACGCCGATCATGTGAGCCACCGGATCACTTTCCATTACGGTAAATGAGAAAACCGATTCTTCAAACGAAATCGGCTCCGAGGACGGCTTGGGTTTGGAGATCCACTCAATATGGAGCCTGGTGGTGGACGACTTCTGGGGGCGCCCGTTGTCAACTGCCTTAATCTATAAGATATGAACGGGGAGACGAAAAACAGCAAATCACATCTGACATCGGCAAGCTTCAGATCAACGATAGTTTGATCACCTACTGAGTAAGTGTCAGATACTCCAAACTTGTGTCTGAATACAGTGCATGCTGACTGCTGGCTGACGAGGAGTTTCATGGCCATGCATGTTGGGGTGAGAGCTGGTAAGAAAATAAACCCGCGCTCCCCCAAACGCCAAGTTCAGGTTGCAACACTGAAGCCGCTTTCTCAGCAGAGAAGAGAGGAATCGGACTCACAGAAAGAATGTCGTATTCTCCGGCCGCAGAGAACTTTTTGGACGAGACCACTCCCGTTTTGGGTTCGATGGAGAACCTGCCGTGCTCGTTGCCTTCCTCGATGCTGTAGGAGAGCTCCGCATTGGGCCCCTCGTCCTTATCCGTGGCTATGACGCGGTAGAGGGGCTCGCGCTTCGAAGCGCTCCGGTCCCCGTCCGCCTTTTCCCGCTCCGGGAGCCTGATTTTGTAAAACTTCTGAAGGAACTGAGGCCTGTTGTCGTTCTCATCGAGGATCTTCACGATGACTCTGGCAATGGTGGATCTGGGGGGAACACCGTTGTCTGTCACAGTAACCTGCGTTTTAAAGGTAAGAGATAACAACATGTCAGAGTATCCAGAAACCGAGTGTTTTCTAGGTTAATTAAAGGGATGGTGAATATTTTTTAAGTCCTCTTAAAAAAATTCCCTTCGTGTATTCAAACACAAAGTCTCCACATACCACATTAAAAGACTGTCATTTTTATCATTTTTAGTGGGTTTGTGTGTGTGAGATAACCTAAAGTATCATTTTAAAGTGTACTTTACTTATTACAAATTTAAACGTTATAGGTTTGAATGGTAATGACGAGTTTGAGAGTTTTCTTATACCATTTTAAATACTTAAGAAGATGGACACTTACGCCCATTGTATCACATAGGATTTTCAGAAGAAAAAAAAAAGAAAAAGCAATGTAAAGTAATTTGCTTCTAGGTTACTCATGTGCTTGGGTATCTGACACTAAGCTATGGGCTACATCTGAGTCTGTATCACCCTGAAAGTTTACATTTACATCTGTGTATGTGAAAAATAATGGCCCTAGTCAGGACTCCTTTCAGTCAAGCTCTGCCTCCTTCTAAATTAACTGAAAATACTAAAAACGTTGAGAGAATAAAATTTTTCATGAACGGAGGTTCTTTTGGAAACTTGGTAGTTGTCAATTGTAGTAACAAAAGTGTGGATGTATCATTCCGGGCCTTGTCCGGAGGACTTAGGAAAGTAACAGTTGTTTTTATCTTCCTAAGCTTTTCAGGATGAAACAAAATGATTGTTTTAGTGTTAGCTCCTCTGAACACTTCCTGCCTGTCACATGTCAGGTGACCTGTACGGGGCGGGGCAAACTGGAGAAGAAATGCAACCAAACACCGTGTATCGCAGGTTTCACTAAGTTCGGTGTCAACAAATAAGCTTTTCCGAAGTCTGAAGTAATATACTCCTGTCTCCCGGGCAGTTAAACTGACACCAGCTGGTCTCCAAATACAGACGCCAAAGAATGACTGACACATACAGCCCGTACACAAACGCCTTCCACATCTTTCCGGTCAATGCCTTAGCACTGTCTGCAAAGCCCTTTTGTGCCTTATAGCTGCTCCCACGTGGCTTTTGACACTCATTGTGAAAGAGACAGTGCTCTACAATAAGTAGAGAACTTCTGTGAAACCTGAAGTTACAACCAGAGGGAGAGGGGATGAACCCCAGATGAGTGCACAGTCGCCTGAGGTTCTCGGTACTTCCCCATGCTTTCTTTCTCCAGCATCCATCCCTCCCCTGAGTCAATTCTGTACTAACTGAATGAAAATTCAAAGCCCTGCTCTGTAATAAAGAAAATGAATTCAAGGGAACCACACAACCTGTAAATGAAAACTCGATTCCAGTAGGAATCACTGTTAGGAAGACGCGGTGGCTCTGAAGCCAGCTGGTAACCCACGCGTGCGTGCATGCACCCACATGCGCATGCAGGCTTAAAAAGAAATATTTTACTAATAACATAGGCTATTTTGACCAAAGATGAAATTGAGTAGACAGTAGGAATAAGTTCTTTTTTAAAAGAAATCGCAAGTCATCATTTAGAATTTTCTCTACAAACCACGCTGTTGAGAGTTTGGACATGTCACACAGTCGGCGCACAAATAACAAAAGCAGCTGACCCTATGTATGGCTCCGATAGTGAACATTATTAGCACCTGATGAGAAAAGTTCACAGAGGCACGGCTTGCTCTGCTGCGCCTTGTCTCCGAAGGTGGCTGCCCCTGTCCATCTCCATGTTACATGCTACCTGTCACCTTCAAACCACTCCCACACCTGCGAACTACTGGCTCCCAACCAAAACGGGCTAAACGAGTCAGCGCAGAAAACATCTGAAATTAACCCAAATATTTTAGAAGAGGAAATGTTCCACCCCCACCTCCTTTGACATTTGATATTTTTAGAAAATTTCTTTAGGTTACAAACAAATTCTAGTGTACTGCTACATGACTAACGCAATGATTTAAGTGTTAAAAAACACCTGGAAATCAACAACCCACAGTTTATCAACAGTTACGCTTGATCTATAAATACATCTTAAAAGCATTGATCTATAGATACGTCTTACAGGCATAACCGGGAGAAGTCTACAGAAGGTACAGAGAAAAACATCGCTCCTGCAAATAAAATTCAAATGACTTTGGTTACAAAAGTATTTGTAAATCTGTGTAAGGGGCACAGGTAAAGAAGAACAAAGTTCAAAAGGGTACTAAGGGGTACTTGGGGCTGAGTTCCTTTCCTCTGAGGATGGACTGAGGTGGGGGAGGGCGAATATTCATAATAAGACATTGGCAGCCATGAAAGACAGACGGCAGGAGTTAAGGGTGCTCTCAGGGTGTTTTGTTAGAAATAAAGGGGCCAGGCGTGATGGTGCACGCCTTTAATCCCAGCACTTGGGAGGCAGAGGCAAGTGGATTTCTGAGTTCGAGGCCAGCCTGGTCTACAGAGTGAGTTCCAGGACAGCCAGGGCTATATAGAGAAACCCTGTCTCGAAAAACCAAAATCAAATCAAATAAAATAAAAAGAAAGAAAGGAAGGCTTACTTCTAGAATGTGCTCGTCCTGCTGTTCTCGGTCCAGCTTCCTCGACGTGGTTGTGATGAGACCTGGAAAAGGGTGGACATTTATTGATCAGAGCAAAATACCATCCATCCCCACACCGGACTAGTTTACTCAGAAGCCACAGGAACGCTGTGCGCTGTCTTGCTCTAACGATTCTTGAGAACACGGGGCAAAGGGCAGAACTTTTATGGAAAGGGAAGAACTCAAATCTACTACATCTCCTGGTCATCAGACATTCGGTCAGAATAGAATTTTAAAGGTTAAATGAAGTTATCCAGGACTTAATCTCTTCCTGTATCTCTAATACCTGCTCCAGAGTTAAGATAAATACATGGTGAATGAGGTTCCAGAACCATACTGAAAAGGAACCATTAGAAACCTAGAGCTTACTACCTTCTAGTCATCTATCTTCAAGTAAAGAATTGTTATTAAAAAGATAATAAGAGAATAAGAAAATGATGCCCACCCTGTATTCCCCATTTCTTTGATTATATTATCAAATTAGAATAAAATGTCAACCTGTCTCTAGAACTTTAATCTTAATATCTCTTGAATCATCAATGTATGCCGTGAGCTAGAAGACTGCCAAAATTGTTCAAATGTATCTGGATGCTTCACTACAGTGAATTCCACTAGCCACAAAAGCAACGGCTCTCACCCTTCCTAATGCTGCGACCCTTTAATACATTTCCTCATGCTGTGGTGACCCCCATCATAAAATTATTTTTGTTGCTATTCCATAACTGTAATTTTGCTGCTGTTAACAATCGTAATGTAAATTTCTGTGTTTTCTGGTGGTCTTAAGAGACGTGCGACTGCCCAGAGGGGTCCCAACCCTCGGATTGAGAAACACCTCATAAAGCATTGGAGCACCAGGCTCATTGACCTGATTTCAGGGGAAGTTCACTTAGCCAGATTGGTGCTGGGTCAATCCTTCTTCCCAGTATTGCCAGGAAAATAGTGCAATAAGTCAAGAGTTTGCAGCTGTGGTTGTCTGAACATGACAGAGCCAGGTGATGCTCTGGGCTGAAACTCCTGAAGTCCTACCACTTCCCATGGAGCTACTGACTCAAGGGCTTCCAGGAGGCCAAGGGAGCTTTCGTTGAGAGTGTGACCTTGTATGAGTAGACAGATCTCCTCCAACAGTTGGTCCCATACTCTTTAAGCCTACGGGCAGTATAAATGGGACTTGGTAGGACATTCTTTAAAATGAGGACGTGAAATTGGAAGGGTGGTGGGGAGGGAAGTGAGTACGATCAAAACACACTGTAGATAATTCTCAAAGAACTAATGAAAACTCCCTTTCAAAAGAAAACCGGCTTTCCTCATAATTAACTCCCTCCCATATCCCTAACTACCTTTACAGTTAAAGGCTATTAAAAAAATGTTTCTCTAAATCTGTAAATACCAGATGTATATGTTTATTAACTCAATGCTTTGTGTTTTTAAATAACTGCTCAAATAACTTCTAAGCACAACCTTCCAACTGGCCTTTCAACAAATCAGAAGACTGTGTTACCGCTGGACACTGGACCTCTTCCCAAACTCTACCTATAGACAACTGGAGCTCAAGAAGATGCTTCCGGTCTTGTGACAACAGGACAGCACTTCAATGGCACAGACCTTTTAGTCCTCTGTTCCAGAAAGGTTCACAGGCCACCACCACCCCTCACAAACAACTGTGGGTTTAAAGCAATTGAAAAACAGGAAATCGCTTTTATCTGTTCTACCTGACTGTCCTAATGCTCTCATAAGATAGTCACGACCACTGGTAAGATGGCACGGAAAATAGCTTGATATGCTCACAAGAAGAACTTCTCTGCCTGGCACTCAGGCATTCACCGAGGGCACCCAGGAAAATTTGCCATGAACACTTCGCTTACGTCAAAGTGCTAACAAAGGATTTAACCATCTGTACTACCAATTCAACATGGAACCTAGTTACTTGACCAGGTTTCAGTTTAGACTTACCTGAACAAACCTCCAGGCTTCCTGTTAAACAGCTCCCCCAACCCCCACCACCCCCATCCCCTTACCTTCCACCTGCCTCCCTTCACCACTGCAACACAGAGGAACTGAGATTCTATTTAAATGCAATGAATTGCAAGGCCTACTTCAATTAACTGCCATCCCCTCTCACTTTAAACCGGGTAAACTGTAAAGTTCCCTAGGGCTAACGGCCCAGTGAGGGCCACGGCATATGTGGGTCATGGGATATTCATGCCAAAGCTGTGATCCAAATGTAGAATATAACCCCAACATAAGGTCCTGTAAGGAACTCCGCATGCTTTGTATTATTTTTTTGTAGACAATGTGCATGGTAATTTGGAGCTTTCCTAGACTCAGAACACTCATACCAGAAGAATCCTATCCATGGTTTCTATGGCTATCTCCCAGAAGCCTTCGCCAGCACAGGCTATGCCTGTGAGTCTGATGCGCCGTGTGAAGAGAGGTGCCTTTCTCAAAGGAGTACAGTACGTTTGATGTTTACTACAGAAACTTCATGCAAAATGAACTCTAAAGTACAAGTCCTTACTGCAGCAGGGAAGCTAGCCGCTTCTCTAGGATGTGCCCCACCTTCCCAGGGTACACTTTAGGAGGCACACAGAGAGGTCAACACCCTGGGGTGCCAGCCCAACCTGCAGCATCCCTGGCCTGCGCACTTGTTCTGTGTTTATAATTCATCATTCTGCTTGCAGGTCGGCTTCCTGCTGATGTCCGCCCAGCCCCCTCCCTCCCCACTGGACAAACACCTGCTTCAAAACTGAATATTCACTGGGTGACTAACCTTGTAGGTGCTAATATCTGAGTGAGGCATTATGTGTCCTAAGAAATATTATACATTCCTTTAAAAAGATGTAGATGCACGCAGTGTTTCCCCCTGAATCCCAGAAAGACACTCCCTTTATCAGAAAGGGCACAATGATCAAGGTCAGGTGTCTGAGCTAAAAGAAAGTTAATTTTTCCCCGAGGTCACCAGGAACTCATTAACAAGGTCAGTTAGAATTGAGTTCTCTAGGGACCCAGATGAGGATTTTTTTTTTTTTTTATTAACTTCCCATCGCATTAAACACATAACTTAGTGTGTTTGTGGTATTTCAATTCTTTGTAAAGCCTTGACTGTGAATTCAGCAAATCTTAACGGGTGAAATGGCCGTGATTAGTCACTGTTCATTCTGGTGGGTCAAAAAAGTAAGTCAGAAACTGAAAGAGAAGATAAAAGCAGACAGCATGCACACCACAGGCAGTCCCTTCCTGCATCTACTGTCATTTTCTGCAAGCACCGTGAAGTTAAAAATAGAAAGGAAAAGAGAGGACAAAGACTAGAAATGTTCCTTCCTTGATCTAGAAAAACATTACATTCTCTATACATAGGACAGGCTGAAAGGGCTGGTAAATTTCCCACCTTCACACTAATTAGTATCCTCAAATTTACCTCAGAAGTGTGAATGAGACGTGCGACTAAAGGAGAACACGAAACCTAACCGAATGTGCAGAACTGACAAGTGGTTTGTAGTCTCTTCACATCAATGCCCATGTTTAGAAAGTTAAGGGAGACGTTTAGATTCGCTGTAACTCTCCCACGTTAACCCAACCTTAAAATTCTTTAACTCAGGACCTCCTCTAAGAAAAGGTCTTCGAGAGGGTAGGCAGCACACACAGGCACCTATCAAAGGCCAGCTAGGTGGAGATGGAGCAGTTACACGCTTATTCAACAACTCTGTCCTGTCCATTCAGACCCTCACAGGGAAAAAAAAAGAAAACCAGGGGGAAGATGTGAGGCTCTGATACAACAGAAAAAGGGAGGGAGGAGGGGAGGGAAGGAGAGGGAAGGAGAGGGAAGGAAGGAAGGGAGGGAGGGAGGGAGGGAGGGAGGGAGGGAGGGAGGGAGGGAGGGAAGTTAGTTTAAACAGCATCACAAACACAAGAGGACAGCCAGCCAGAGGGTGAAAACCCAATGATTTCTGAACAAGACTGAGGTCCAGTTACCATGAAGGGAGGAGCACTTGAGATCTGTAGCAGGTGAAATTTACAAACCCTAAAGCTGTCGGGCAAGGTCCTGAGTGTGTGCCAGCCACCTGCTTAGCCCTACATGGCAGGAAACTGACTTTCAACCATCTCCCTATCATTCTCCTGTAAGACTAAAACCAGGAAGGGGAGGCAGGCAGCAGAGGGTTAGCGGGTGGGGGCAGGGGAGTCACCTAATCCTACTTTATTTCCCTTTCCACCTCTCTGGCTACATTTTTTACTTTTTACAATAATAAGAAGAGCCACTGTAGCTTTTGACCTTATAAAGCACTATCCAAAGCAGTTTCTCTTAGCCTGAAATTCTCTCAATTCCCACTGCCCAACCCAGTAGCATCTAACTGCACCCATCCGCTGAGCAGCTGGAATGTGGCCAGGCTAACAGAGAAAGTGGGGTTTTCAGAATGAATTTAAATAACTTAAAAAGGCACTGGTCATTTCTGCTCCTTTCAATAGCCTCTTGTTCCAAATTACATGCCAACATGTGGCTCAACAATGTTCATAATATGTTTGTGGTTAAAAAGCTAAAGATACAATTCAATGACGAATACATCCGTTATCAAAATCCAGTCTTGTAAACATTTGCCCTACAAATGCAACGTCTTCTGCTGTTCTGGCGTGGGGGCCACCACTCTCCATCCTCAAATCCTCAGACTCCGTCCTTAGAATTCGGTTGGTTCACAGAGTACAGCCAGAGATGAAAAACCCTTGCCATTGTCACTTTATAGCTTTGCCTAATACCCCCCAAAAATCACATCTTTGTGTTCAACCTGACTCCCCAAAATTAATTTGTTTACCAGCACACGCTTTTTGCATTTGATGGCTTTTCTGATGGTTTAAAGTTGAAAATTAAGGCCCTGGTGACGCTGCCCTAGTATTTAACCAGCTCAGAGTCCCCCAGTTGTCCCGCCTGCATTATTACTCAATGTGCTTGTCAAAATGGCCTCCCCAAATGTATCCTCTGAGAGAGACACAAAGCTCTTGCCCTCGACGGTAAGACAGATCGGAGGTGAGGGGTCTAAGTTATGTGAGGGGTCTAGGTAATGTGACAGTGCTAACAATGTTTATAAGTCTGTGGTGGGTCTTCGGTGCAAGCACTCTTTCATGTATACTTTAAAAAAACAAATAAATCAGCCAAGCTGTAGAAGGGCCAGAAGACGTGACCTCTTGGTTGACAGCTGTCACAGATCCTTTCCTGGTGCTTGTAAGCAGTTACACCTAGGGGGACCAGCCAGCCTGTTATCATGGCTTCCCAGCTGCTTCAATACAAAGGTGGCCTGAGGCAGCTGCACTCTGGCCTCTAGGCGTGCGAAACCATGGTTTTGGTAAAGGCACAAACCTCTTCAGCTGGTTTGTCCCAGTTAAGACAGCTCCAGGCAACTTGGAAGACCTCAGAAGCAAGCAAGGGAAGACTTAGTGGCCTCCAGGTCACTTCTACCGCTGCCCCAGGCCCAGGCACCGCCTTTTAACAGCTGTGCTTGATTAGGCACAAACCCAGGAAGGCGCCTCTCCTAGTGACTCAACAGAACGCTTGCAAATTCTCAACCTGAGGGCCCTGACTGGTCCCTAACTCAAGGCTTTTGACTTGCTGAACTGGAAACTGTGCAGTGACCTGTGGAATTACATAGGAACTCAAGAAATGCCTCGATCCTTTTCCAAATGTATAATCAGGCTGTTTGTGCTTTCATGGGCTCCAGTAAAGGGTTGTCATATCACAGGTCAAAAAGAAAAAGAAAAAGCTGAGCTGGCCACAGGGAAAAGCAGCACTTCTTGTTGTTTTTTGTTGTTTTTGTTTGTTTTGTTTTGTTTTGTTTTTTTGGTGGTAGTGTTAGCGGCTGCTTTCAGTTTTGTTTGGGGAGACTGGATATCCCTAGCTGCCCCAGATCTTGGGTTCCTTTTGCCTTGGCCTCCAGAATCCTGGCTTTACAGGTGTGACCCACCACCCCCTGCTTCCTTTTTAGCACAATAATTGGGCGCTTCCTTTGGTGCCAGGCTAAGCATTCTAGGAATCAGAAACATTAAGGAAAATCAAAATAATTCACCTCAGAGAAGCCCTAGGGCAGGCTGTAAAGTGGTTGAGCAACCTTTAGACAAAGAGCTACCAGAACAAAGAGGCCTTGGGTATGAATGCTAAGTGCCTATACAAAATGTATATGGAAATATTTACAAAGCAATTTGTCAAAAGAGAAAGGAGGAACTGGTCAGGGAAGAGGCTGAGACAGGGCAAGGAGGGTGTTTCCTTTCCTATATTAGAATTCTCAAGGAAGGGATCTTCAGTTCTTAACAAATCTTTTAATTGAAACTTTATAGCCTTAAAAATACGTTAAAACTCAAAGCAAAAGATATAGGAGAATAATTTACTGGGTGGAAATTTTAGATTGAAAAGAATCCAATACAGTATTTCTTTCTCTTTCTTTCTTTCCTTCCTTCTTTCTTTCTTAAGATTTATGTATTTGTTATTTATATGAGTATACGGTAGCTGTCTTCATGCATACCAGAAGAGGGCATCAGATCCCATTACAGATGGTTGTGAGCCATCAGGTGGTTGCTGGGATTTGAACTCAGGTCCTCTGGAGCCATCTCTCCAGCCCCAATACAGATTTCTAAAGCCTGAACTAGGCAGCCATTGACAAACATAAATAAGACTTATAGATATATATATGTGTGTGTATATATATATATATATATATATATATATATATATAATGTATATAAGTATGCTGTCTTCATGCACACTAGGAAAGATGTCAGATCACATTATACATAGATGGTTGTGAGCCACTACGTGGTTGCTGGGAATTGAATTCACAACTTCTTAACCTCTAAGCCATCTCTCCAGTCCCACATTTTCATTTTCATTTTAAACCACCACAGTGGCAAGTGGGAGACAACTTCTTCTAATAAGTTAAAGCAACTGGAAATGGAATGAATTTTATTCTAAATTAGAGTCCCACTACACAAACCAAATTTCCTAGAAGTGGAGAGTGTTTAAAATTCCCGCCGGCCGGGCGTGGTGGCCTTTAATCCCAGCACTTGGGAGGCAGAGGCAGGCAGATTTCTGAGTTCGAGGCCAGCCTGGTCTACAGAGTGAGTTCCAGGACAGCCAGGACTGCACAGAGAAACCCTGTCTTAAAAAAACAAAAAACAAACAAACAAAAAAAACAAAAAACGAAAATTCCCGCCCAGGCAGGGGTGGTACACGCCTTTAATCCCAGGGAGTCCCTTGACTCCTTCATATACCATGTTCTACAGCGTGCGTTTCTGCCACCTGAGTAGGCGGCAGAGGCCCAAATATCCCAGTGAGCTCAAGGCCAGCCTGGTCTACAAATTGAGTTCCAGGACAACCAGGGTTACAGAGAGAAAGTCTCAAAAAAAAAAAAAACAACAGGGGGAGAAAGAAAAAAAAAATACCCTTCTCCGAGACTTATATTTGACAAGTGAACAACTGTGGCCCAGGGAAGGACAGGTGATCACTAACGGCGGCACTCAACAAAAATTCGGGAAACCAAATTGAACTCCAATTAGAGAAGGCGTTGGGGTAACTCTGAGCATGGCTTTAGAAATACTGTACTTGACTCTTTTCAAAAGTGTGCCAGGATCATGAAGTGGGACTCCCATTCGCATGATGGAGCCACAAATCACTGACTGCATGGAAGAAGACACATCTGAGGCAACTCAGGAAGGTTCTCTGTGATCTCAGTTATACACCATAATAGTCTAAACAAAACCAAAGAAATCCTCCTCTACTTTCTTACTTTAATAATTTTGTTTTAGACATTGTAAAAAATTATTTATTATATTATATATACTTCTCTTTTGTTTTTGTTTTGTTTTTTGTTTGCTTGTTTTCAAGACAGCGTTTCTCTGTTTAGCCCTGGCTGTCCTGGAACTCACTTTGTAGACCAGGCTGGACAGGGTTTCTCCGTTTAGCCCTGGCTGTCCTGGAACTCACTTTGTAGACCAGGCTGGCCAGAAATCCGCCTGCCTCTGCCTTCAGAGTGCTGGGATTAAAGGCATGTGCCACCACGCCCGGCCCTATATTTACTTCTTTAAGCAACCACTAAAATAGGAAAAAAAAAAAAAAAAAAAAAAAAAAAAAAAACCATAACATGAATCGTGATGGATTTGAGAAACAACCCTGTAGAAAAGACTTGGAAAGAATGCCCAAGGAGCCACCCTGAAGGCTGTTTCTCGGAAATGACGTAAAACATCTCCTGGAATCCTCTTGCCAAATGTGCTACTTACTACCCTAGGTTGGTTAAACCCTAAGAAAGCACAAGTTAAATAAAAGGGTTTTCCCACCATAAGACGAATCTAAAGCACTATATAAGTGTCTGTCTCACAGCATTTTCTCTTTATTTGGGGTAAATGCCTTCCATGTTGAGTTGATTGGAGGGCCCCAGCTAAAAGGTCCATCTAGCCAGGAACACGGAAACGTGGCCTCTCTAGACCAAACGTCTCTGAAGTTGGAACTAAGGACCTGTGGATGATGAGAGCATCTTAACTTTGAGAAGGCTCTGAATTCAATCACAAGTGGCCTCTTAAGAGGAGACATGAGACTGAAGGACACAGGGAAGAAGGTCCCTCAGGCAGAGACAATTTTAAGTGAAGCCACAGAGTGACTTCAGAGGGCAAGCGGCCTGCAGGAACCTATCTGTAGACTTCATCCGCTTTCTCCTGATCTGTTATAGTCGCCCTCGGAGATTATTATTCTTTTAAAATTAACAGCTTTATATTGAGATACCAGGGCTAGACAAAATTATGCACTTGGTATATACAATCTTACTCGTCTTAAGTTAGATGTATTTTTTTTTTTTTACCTAGCAGCATGTCATAGGGGCTCATCAGTTTGGAAGCATTTGTCACGCTTTCCTCCTCTTCTAAGAAGTGACTTGCCACCTATATTTTCAGTAGCACTACTAATAACAATTATAAAGGCTTATTTAATGCCTATGAACTAGAAAGTCTTGATTATAAAGCTGTTTTAACTAAGGACCAAGATAGAATCAAAAAAGCTCTTCTATGCCCTCAGGGGTTCACCTAAAAAAAAAAAAAAAAACAAAAAAACCCAAAAAAACAAAAAAACAAAAACCCCCGCAACAGGCAGGGCACAGTGAGATCAGTGAGATTCGTCAAGACAGTAGCTCCAAAGCTAACAGGACAATGTATCCCCTCTAGTCAGACAACACTCTCTCTCCCTGCATTCTCAAACCTATCTTTTTCATCTTAGCTATCTCTCTGCCCCTCTTACACACTGATACCATTTTTTTTTTAACCTCAAAAATAATATCAACTATCAGAATAAAATAGCAGTAGTTAAAGACAGTGTTCTAGCTTAGACCCTCATGCATCTCAAATCCCGGGCTGCTAAACACGTTTCTTCACGTCTCCATAACATAACGTTAAAATTCACATCGTCAGTTGTACTGCCTCGGGAACTCAGAAGCTACAGTCATGGGGGAAATAAATCATTATGTTTTAAAATGACATATTAAAAATACTCTACCGGCAGTGGTGGCGCATGCCTTTCATCCTAGCACTTGGGAGGCAGAGGCAGGCGGATTTCTGAGTTCGAGGCCAGCCTGGTCTACAGAGTGAGTTCCAGGTCAGCCAGGGCTACACAGAGAAACCCTGTCTCGAAAAACCAACAAAGTGCTCTGAGGCATCAATATAGGAGACAATAGAAATACCATGTGTACCATGTGACTGTATGAGCATCTTCTACATGAACACTTTAGCCTGTATATTTGAAACAGCTCTAACGAAATAAAAAACGGCCTCGGACCAAAGACATCTGTAGCAGCTGGGAAGATCACAGAGGAGGGGTGTGTGTGTGGGGGGGGAGGTGGAGAGACAGGCAAGCAGCGGATGCTAAAGGGGGCCTGGGGAGAGCAGAACCATTCCAACTGGCTGAGTTTTAAAACCCTTTACCAGTGAACTGGAAAGCAAGCAGGGAGTGAGTAGCATTCCCACAGCCAGCGCTGTGCTTGGCTCTGTCATGGATACAATAACTGGGTACAGAAAGGTCCTGGCCCTTGAGGACTGGAGCCAGGAAGAGAACCAAGCAACAGGGCAAGATCAGAACCAACAATGAAAAAGTCAGAGTCTTGCTTAGCTCAGACCATTGGGGGGGCAGGACAACACGTCTCCCTTTTCCCATGCTGGAGACTTGGAGGGTGTCATAGGCAGAGGCAAAGGTTCAGCTCTCCCCATCAACTCTCCTATAGCTGTCATTGTGCATCTACTCTTAGAGCTTCCGTCATCGGAGGCTCTCAGAGCCTTTTGGCAGTGTGCGCTGTCTTCCTATAGGTAGTGTTCTGAGACTGGTTCTAACTGCAGTTGGCTGGGAGATCTTTGGCAGCTGTGGCCATCTGAGCAGCTATTGTTTGTCACTGCAGTACTGGTGCCGGCAGGATTAGGCTTGGAGCCAAAAATGGAATTCTATTCATAGCCTGTCAGGGCTGGAAAGGAGCTCGGAATTCACTTAACTCGAACTTCCAGAGGTCCGCAGAAAACACTAATAAAATTAATCAGACGGTGGTCACTCTGAAGCCACACAAGGAGTGGCTGAGGTCAGTATCACCCGCTTTTCTTCTGCTTTTACATCTGTTCTGCGAGCTGTTTCCTGGTGGAAATTAGTGGTTTCAGAACACAAGATCAGAAGGCAAATCAATTTCGCTGTGAATTAATTGTTTTTAGTATTCTACATAAGTTATGTAGGAGGGAGGGAGGCTCGGAGGGAGGGAAAGCACTCAATCAACTGTAAGGTTAATATCTAAGGTTAACATCGGCAAGCTTCCACAAAAGCATCTTAAGTGCAAAATCTTACATGTACTTTAGTCACTGACGTTCAGTGACCTAGAATCACAGAATTCTCCTTGATCCAACTGACCCTAAGGATCCCACGAAAACAGATTTGATGGGGGGAAAACGCACCAGATAAGGCAGGAGGTAAAACCTGACTTTTAAGACTTTAGAGATAATACATTTCACCATAAAATAAAAACTAGTATGAGAAATAGATTTAAAAAAAAGTCTATAGCCCTTAAAATACACGAAGGTGACTTCTTGTTGTTGTTGTTAATGAATTCCTGCCATTGTGGCGTGAGTGGCCTTTCACTTCCTTCCTTTCTAGAGCTATCAAATGTTACACCGGAAACCCTCGGAAGTTGTTTGCGGCTGTAGCTACTTCCTATTGAACTGTGTTAGGTCTCCTTTCCAGCCACAATAAAATGCCATTTTCTTATTGCCTCATTACTCAGTAATACAAGACTCACTTACTAAAGGAGCGTGCAGCTAGAATGCAATTAGGTGCCCAGTGTGTCTACTACCCACTGCAGTATTCTGCAGTGATTAAAGAACGCTCAGTTTGTAGATTATTAAATGTAAATATTCTATCTTCACTAAATCTGTTTGTAATCTTCTACTGAACAGTCACACCATCTCTTATATACCCGACATAGATAGCTCTTTATGAAATACTCTATTCTACATGTAAGCAAGGAAATCAGAGGCCCTTGTATGTTGGTGTTCTCTTAAAAGCACAACAAATGTATAATGTAGTCCTTTTGAGTATGAACAACTCAGTCCCAGACAAGGTTATGAAAAAAACAGGGGAGGGAGGAGCCCTCCATGAACCAAGAGCCAACCAGGGGAGCTGGCACTGCAGCTCTGTTTGTAATAAGATATATCAGCAGTACAAGGATGAAAATATCAAAAATTTAGGCATCTTTTATCTTCCAGTGAGAAATGATTTATTTCTTAAAGGGGAAAAGAACTAATTAGTATTGCTACCCACTTCTAAACATCTACCAGGAACTTGTTAAATCTCAAAAAAAACATGCTCTTAATAATGCATATTCTAAGTGTTGTAATTTAAGCACCTGGAAAGGCAACACTCAGTCTGTCTATATGCACTCTTGATTACAGAATGGGAAAAGTTGGATCTTCTATTTCAGAGTTTAATAATTTAAATAGCTGCTGCCCCATTTCAAGAAAAAAGAAAAAAATCAATACGCGAAGTATTTCCATTGTTACGTATAACACATCAGGGTCAGGGAACTGTTGCTCTACTTGTATGGACTTTAAATTGTGAATGGCTAGACACACTTTAATACTGAAAGCTATACAAACTTGAAAGTTCCTTTTATCATTGAACTACAAACACTGAGCTAAATGACTGTGACAGACACTGGACAGACTGCCTACCTAAAAACTTTTCTGGCCTTTTATACAAATGGTCAGTAATTCCTCCAGTATACGGATAATGGTAGCAAGCTTAAGGAGCTAGGATCATTTAAGAGCATTGTGGTTTTTAATGTGAAAAGGGCCACAGAAACAGTATCAGACTAAAAGCAACTATGCTCTGACACAGCATTCTTAAGGATACAGAATAACCACCGCAAAACCACACTCACACATCCAAGACACAGTACCCAGAAGCAGCAGGGAGGAAATCCATGCCTGTGGTTTGGACCCTGGGTGGTCTTGACCTCTCTGAAGTCATGTAATTATTTGTAAAGTGAGGAAAATGCAAGTCTCTCTTTGGAGACTCTGTTTGGAGTCTCTCTGCCCTTAGCACAAGGCCCCTCCCACAGAAAGATTTAAAGGATTTAAGTGAATCAAAGTTGATTGCAAAATGCAAAGCACAAATCAGAGGAAAAAGAGTGTGGCCTGCACTCCTAAAAATGGGCAAAATGAGGCTAAGAGACTGTAGAAGGGCTAGGAAGTGTAAGTTCACAACAGAAAGTTAGAGTCAAGAAAGAAAAGCCAGGGGTTGCCACTCTCTCTTGACTGCCCCCTTGAAGTTCGGCTCTCAAAGACAACCAAAGTGCACCAGAAAGAGCACCAGCAGCATTGGAAGAGCCTAAAGTGTTCTAAACCATTGATCCAAAGATGAACAGACTGGGTAGGACCTCAACCCAACCGGAACAATTTTGGCTGGGGATATAGCTTAGCGGTAAGAGTGTTTGCCTAGCGTATATGGGTCTTTGGGTTTAATCCCCATTGCTGCCCCAAAGTGGGGAGGAGCAAGCCGCCCTCAAATTCCAAACCCATTTTTAAATATCTCAAGGGGACAGAAATACATGATTCAGCCGATGAAGAGACTGACTTACAGTGTGCCTGCTGATACAACGAACCACACAAACCAAAGCGAGGATGCCCGCTTATGCCCACTACCCATTCCTAGTCTATTTAGCATGGCCACAAAATATAATTCTTCATATATTTCTTTCCAGATAGGAATGAAAATTAGTCAAACAGTAACCTATTTACTAAAGGAGATAAGAGCCGATAGATGAAAGGGCCAGAGATAGGCGGGTGGATACACATCTATAGTCAAAGAATCATTTGCTGAGCCTGTCAATCACTACCCTAAAGGGATTTTTCTAAACCATTTTGCCTGGCTTACCTAGGAGAGAAAAGAAATAGAAGCAGTTGCCTCTGTGCTTGGAAATACAGGCTGCATTAATAAGCAGTGTGGAGAGCCCAAAAGATGAGTCTTTTACTATATCCCACTGCTTGCTCCCTAAGTACTGGAACAAAGTCAAGGGGCAGAAAGCATGGCCAAGATAAGGTGAAATAAAGGAGCCTGGGGGTAGGTGGCTTAGATAGCATCTAGCAGCTTAGAACAAGCACACTGGGAAGATTCCAGCTAAGGGACAGGGCAAGACAGGGCAAGGGTGGGTCAGCCTAACAGAGGAGGAGCTATGAGCACCAGCTCAGGGTTCGCTAGTGTACTGGCTAATTTTATGTCAAGTTCACACAAGCCACAGTCATCAGAGGAGAGACAGCCTCAATCAAGAAGATACCTCTGTAAGATCGGGCTGTAGGAAATCCTGTAGGGCATTTTCTTAATTTGTGATTGATTGGGGGAAGAGCCTAGACCAATGTGGATGGAGCCAGCCCGATCCTGGGTTCTATAAGCAACCAGGCTAAGCAAGCCATAGTGAGTAAGCAGTACCCTCCATGGCCTCTGCATCAGCTCCTGCCCTCACTGGGTTTGATGAAGAACTGTTACCTACAACTGTTGAGTGAAATAAACTCTTTCCTTCCCAAGTTGCCTTTTGGTCCTAGTGTTTCACTGCAGCGATGGAAACCCACACCGAGAGAGTCAGTTTGCCTGTGAAAGGCAACTGCTCTGCCATTCTCTATCCCCAGCCCCCAGAGAGGCTCCAGAGGCCAGAGCACCAATGCAGAAAAAGAAAACACTCCGTTAAGACACCAGGGACTGGAATGAAGGACTACATAAAAGTGAGAGCACTCACTGGGAATCTTTCTGTGCCCTTTGAATCCTGCATTATGTGACTCAACTACTTAATGAAGTCAGGAATATAATCTAGAAGGGATGTGCCTGTGTGCAGACATCCCAAGGCCCAGTGTTGTTAGGCACAGAATGCAAGTAATTAATGGTCATTATGAAGAGCACAGTCTAGGCAGAACTTAAGGACAGATACTCTGGGTGTCCTCAATGTAATAGTTTAGAGAGACATAAAGTGAACTCTAATTTCTTTCTTTTTTTTTTTTTAACTAGCTCCAGAAACCCATGATACTAAATAAGTTTATATGTAAAATTAATCAGCAAATTCAATTTTTATTATTTAAACACACACACACATCTTTGTTGGAATTATCTAGTACTCCTTTAATTAAGCTTTTGGGGGGAGGAGTATACACAGAATTATTGCAAAGCTGAAACTGAATAAATATTTTTAGGATTAAAAAAAAAAGCAATAACGGAGCTTCTACATCTGCACAAGGGGCCAGATTACACTTAACAATACCAAAGGTAAGAAAAATGGACAAAGTAACAGTTTGCACACAAAAATAAAAAGGGGGGAGTGGGGTGAGGGGGGAGTGACTCTTAACGAGCTATCTTGAAGGTTTTCAGAATATTCATCCCTACATGAGAACCAGGAGATATGCACTAATGACCTCCTGAAGACTAAATAGTAAAGGCAGCATTATTTCCTACAACCAAACACAGTAACAGTTACATAAATGCCCATCAATCACTAAAAGGATAAACTGTATCTACATAAGGAATACAAACAACAACAACAACAACAAAACAGACTTAAGGGCTCATACAGAGCTGCAGCGTGCATGACTCTCAAATAAGTGGAGTGCTAAACCCTTCTCCCCAAGTTTATACACAATGTCAGCCCATTTGTGAAATTCTATGGGCAAATTTATATATAACTAATATAATGGCTGGGAACACCAGAGATCACCTAGGGATGGGGGCAAAGAGCCAGACGACAGAAACTCAGGAGGCAATTCTTTAGAATTACCTAGATGCTCACTGCCTGACATCCTGATGGGTCCCTGGGTCTGGACAAAGGTGGATTTACCTCCTGCTAATTATACCCCAAGGGAGCTTTTAAAAAGTAAAAAGACTTACATTGTACCAAAACCTTGGAAGATAGCAAATTCACTGAGACTAAGACTTGAGACTTTTCCGAAGCAGGCACAAACCTGAAGAGTAACCTTCAAAATTATCAGGCGACTGGGAATTGCATATCTCTCCTCAAAGTTGCTAACAGGTGGGGTCAGTTTCCTAGGTTACCAGAGGATAAAGAAATATGTAAAGCTCACACTGGTGGCTTTTGTCTGGGGCCCCTCCTCTGTCCTTGGCATACCACAGAGCTCTGATGCTTTGGATTGCGTGAGCAGGCAGATTCAAGGCTCCAAACAATAAAATATCTGTGTCCCTGCCTCTCTCTTGCCTTGAGCAAAGGCACAATTTTTACGTTAAAAGACGCAAACTGACCCTAACTGATACTGGAAATAGCCAAACAACAACGAAAAGTTACTAATATTTACTCTCTGTTAACAAAAGTATCTACGTTAGGAAAGGAGAGTGAGTTAGACCTTTTGCCTGTGTGCCCTAAAAGAGAAATCTCATCAAGTCCTACTTATAATTAGTACACTAGCAACTGCCTGAGATGAAGCAAGACAGCCTCAGCACCATAATTAAACACTAGAAGATACCAAAAAAAGAAGTTCATTCAAGCCTGATGCTTGGAGACCAAACTTTAGAAATGACCGCAGTTCCAGAAAGCTTCTTTGAAAAAACATATTCTTGTCAACAACAACAACAAAAACCACATAGGGATGCTCTCCTCATTTACAAAATGACTGTGAGTAGGTGTTAAGTCTATACAAAATGTTCTAAGGACTTTATACAGACTCTAGAATACAAGTCCCTCCCTCCTTCAGTCGTAAAGGCCACATAAACAGTCCTTACCCGGCAGTCAAGTCGCCTAAGCCTGTCTCTTGGACAGGCTACTCTCCCTGCTTCTCCCAGCTTCAAAATAAGCCCAACAGCTCTTCCAGGGCCTTCTACTTCCTGACTGCCCCATGCCACCAGTGTGACTGCAGTTACTGCAAACACCTTCATCACAGGCTGCCTCAGGCTGCTGCTCACACGGCCTTCCCTGTGTTCCTTCACACCTGTATCTACAGGGCAAAATCTGAAGACATTTCACGTCCTGACACCTTAAACATTAGGCTTTCTGCAGTCTACCCGGTATCCAATAATCCCTTGGAAGCAAACACACATTGTTCCTTATGCTTGTTGCCCCCTCCCCCCACAATGTAGAGCTGTATGAAGCCACTAAAATCTTGGTTGTCATACATCCATCAAACAAGCAGCTGAAACATGCAAGAGAAACAGGCTGTGGCATATTCTCCACAAAGGACCCTGAGGAGTCCAGGAGGAGGGCCTTAATAAGAGTGTCAATCGATGGTCGCTAATCCTAAAGCCTCCAGCCCTAATGTCTGCTTCCTCCACAGTCCCAAAGGGAAGACTAACTACGGCCACATCTCCTAGTTCCAGCCCGGTGATTTTCCTCCTTCAGACATTAATTACTAAGGACCCTGATTTAAGGTCTCCAGGTGGTGTTCCGGGTCAGTAAATCACAAGAGCTTCTTTCAGAGAGTCTTTCACCGGCTCCCACCACCCAGCCTCCATTTTAACAAACCACCTCTTAAAATGCAGTGCCTGCTGTATGGTTTCAGAGGATGAGGCGGCCTACTGATGTCCCTTGAGCCTTGAAGATCACGCTTAGACCTTCCGCTGAGTTGGAGACACACCTCGCTGTACTTATTTATACTCTATTTTTTCTTAACAGTATGTTTACTAAAGCATGATTATTTCTGGATCATTAAGAACATGTTTGGGGCTTTGTGAAAACTCTCTAACCATAGTTTGTAACTAACACACCTCTCAGCAACTAGCCCCATACACTACAGTCGGCCTCTACTTCCTGTCTGCCTTCAAGCTGTAAAAACAACCTGCTTGGAGATGGATTCTCTCCAGCTGTCTTCTCAGCATTATACACGCGCCTCACACCCAGGGGTGAGAGCTCATGGTGAACTCCTAGAGGCTGTGTGTTCGCACAGAAGAGTTCAGGCACCATTTTCTAAGAGGCCTGAGGGAGAAACGCAAAGGGAAGGCAAGGCTGGACCAGGGCTATTCCTGAGACCTAGCCTAGACCATCTTTAAACTTTCTGTCTCCTATTAATTATGCCCAGAGCTGCAGTGTCTGCTCGGATACTGGAAGGAAACTTATTGCTTGCTTTCCTGTCTCTTCACAGGGGACTTAATCAAACCTAAAAGAGGGACAGAAGGCATAAAAAAAGAAACATTTTTAAAGTCTAATTCAGTAAGCAGTTTTAAATGGAACTAGTTATTTTTATTATATATTGTACTATATGTCACATAATATATATGTATATATATGTGTGTGTGTATGTATGTATATATAAATACACATACATAAATACTCTTTAGTTATCACCTCGGGGCTTTTACTTCTCTCTTTCCATACTGGGCCACTCCTTCTGTTCAGGCATGCTATCCAGACTCTAAACCTCCTCTGAAATTATTTTAAACTTACACCTTTCTTCTTTTACAGCAGGTGACGTGCTTTAAATTTTGACTCTTAGGTTTTGGGTACTTTCATTTGACTTCACAGCAACAGTGGGACCTAATTACCACCCGGACCTGGAAAACAGCACACCTCAGTCTGCAGCAACAGCCCTGCACTAGCCCTGCCCGGCATAGCGAAGACAGGCTGCTAACCCACTTCTTAGCTCCAAGTTCGCCGTGCTGCCTTCAATGCTCCTGGACAGAGACTACTCTCGGGTCCTACACATTTCTCTTCTATGTACCTCAGCTCAAGGCTCAATCTGTCTTGATAAATCCAAACTATACTAGCTTTGTGTGTGTGTGTCCCAAAAGCTAGGATACAATTATCCCCAAACAAACAAAACAATTTATAAAGCACTCAAAAGAAATCTTGAAGCCACTCAACTACTATAGAAAAGTATTTATAATGGCAGGCTGAAATATGCTGACAACTTAACCCTAGCTTGCGCACACAAATACACACACACACACTGGGGATAGAACCCAGGGCTTCTCTTATGTTAGGCAAATGCTTGGCTGCTAACTTACATCACCAGCTCTTAGACACATTTCATTTCCTATAGGAACTTAGAACGTAGGTACCTCTCAAGATTTGCTTGGTTTTTTTTGTTTTTTGTTTTAAGTTCAATGAAACAAAGTAAGACATAATGACATGGGGAGAAGAAATGGTAACGAAGACGAAGCTTGGAGCCTTCTGACATTCAAAACAGGTGAGACAGAGGTGTAAGAAGAGCTAAATAAGTCTTGCTCTCTAGAATGCCAGGTTCGTCAGATTCTACCAGCAAAGACGGAAGAAGACACATACAATGTCCAGTCATTGACAGGCTAAGCCATTCAGTTCCCTACAAGGAAACTTTTCTTTCAAGGCCGTACAGTAGCTGTTGTTTTAACTGATTACTAATAATAAATAGAATTGTTCTGCACTCAACGTGAAAAGTTTCCATAGCAGAAACAGGAGCTACATGCTCACTATACAAATGATAACACATGGATCATCAATTTGTGTGTGGTGGGGGTGGGGGTGGATTTAAAAAAGCCTAAGAACCAGGAAAGAAATAAAACATTATTAAATATGGAAGAGCAGAATCTGGGCTCACAGGATGGAGAGACTGCTGACCATGGAGTCAAGCTCCTAAAGAGCAGAGGGCCACAGAGATTCATTTTTAAGTGAATGTGTGTGTATATCTGTGTGTGAGGTTGTATCTGTGAGCACACGGGCCACATAGGCCAAAGGCATTAGATCCCTGGGGCTAAAGTTACAAAAGGTTGAAAGCCACTTAAAGTGGGTTCTGGGAGCTGAACTCAGTCGGGTCCTAGACAAGGGAACACAGTCTCTTAACCACTGAGCTATCTCTTCAGCCCTGGGTGTGTGAGTGAGTATGTGTGTGTGAGTGTGTGTATGAGAGCGTGTGAGTTTGTGTGTGTGTGAGTGTGTGTGTGTCACAGTCTTTGAGAAGAGAACAACGTAATGTCTTCCAACCCTAAAGTGGCTTGGCCCTCATCCTGTCACAGTCAGAGTTCTGGGAAAAATTTAAAGCAGTACTTAGAAAGTAATGAAGTATGGAATAAAAATCTAATATTTTTCACATATATATATATATATATATATATATACACACATATATATATGTGAATATATATATATATAAATTCAGATACTTAGTAGCAAAATTTGTTCTAGGCTTACTGCATCATCACTGAATTACTATTAAAAATGACAACTGCTTTAGACCCAGGGAGCAAAACTTGACTGTGAAGGAAAACTCATCCATCAGCTATATGGTAGGAAGCCCAAAGAGGTACACACATGTGTGAATTAAATTTCATCCACAAATCAAACCTTGTTCTGAGGAAATGAAGAGGAAAAAGAGGTACCAAACCAAAGAAACTTTGGCAAGAGAGAAATACGAACTCCTAGCTCTCAACTGGGAGAGTGTACTCACACACACGCCATCCATTTAGAAGCATGGACGTACCTGTCTTAGGATGTATCGAGAAGAATCCTTGCGGGTTCCCACTAGTAATTCTGTATGTCAGTTTGTCATTGGAGCTAGAATCTGGGTCAAAAGCCTCAATCTGGACCACAGATACATCCTTGGGTGAGTTTTCCATGATTTCTGGATAGTACACGGGCTCTGATGTCTGCGGCGCGTTGTCATTGACATCCTCCACCTCTATGTAGACCTCTATGAAGGACGACAGAGGCACCACGCCCTGATCTGTGGCATAGACTGTGAGCCAGTAGTGGGAAGTCGATTCTCTGTCCAGTCGGTCTGAAGTCTCTATAACACCTAGAAATAAGCGGCCAAAGAAGAAAGTTAACAACAAGCACAAGATGCCACCTGTGTCTAAGAATAACGACTCTGCTGGTGGCTTATGCGTCACTTACGAGATGAGATGCATGAACTTCAGCAAGTCTTTGTGCCCCAGTTTCCCTGCCTAAAAGGAGGAGGATAAATGCATACTCCTTAGTGGCTGGATAAATGAGTTAATACCTATGAAATGGTTAGATATGTAGCATATAATATAGACTAAGTATTTACAATTACTAGTGTCAAGCAGACTACTTTAAAAATCTATGATCTAAGCTGGGATTAAAGGAATACGTATGGATCTCTGTGAGTTCGAGGCCAGCCTGGTTTGCAAGGAGAGCCAGGGATCCCTAGTGAGACCCTGTCTTGAAAACACAAAAAGGCAAAACCAATCAAACAGAAAATCTACGGTCTAAGCTGAAAGTAACCCAGGAGATAGGCACTAAGAAATCATCTCATGGTCTAATACGCTGCGTTCCAAAGATAAAATTTATGGCTGGTTAATATATGTTGAGTTTCTTGGAGATTAAGCAGGAAACCAAAAATCTCAGCTCCATGGCCTCAGAACCGCTCAGTAAGCCACAACCCAGGGAAAGAGACTAGGAGCAACATTCCTCTAGACAGCCAGAGTAATTGGGGTGAGGTTACCCAATCCTTAAAAAAAAAGGAAATATTTGCAAGCCTCGCATAAGAGATTACTAAGGTCTCTTATATGTTAAACCTCTTAACATCTTTAACCATCTTAAGCAAACAGACAACCAGTATGTTATAAAAATATAAATTCTCCCAGTTAAACTCCAAGGGTGTATCTTTCCTAGCTGCTCCTGGAGTTTCTGGTTCCTCATATGAAGCACAGCAACTATGCACTTCACGAATAAACTGCCCAAGCTGGAGTTAGGATACAGAGTCTCCACTGAGATCCAAACCAGGGCCGTTGTTATTGAGAGAACTGGGAAGAGAGGAATCGTATACCCACTGAAAACAGACTCAATGGGATTGGTGTACTTTGGCCCAGTTACAGACATCTATTAAAACTTCAATTCCAGAATCTTCCAACAAAGTAATCAGAAGTAGAAATGTGAACTCTCTTAAGCAAATCTGGCCTTTCAGCTCCCAGAATGATTGATCACTGTGAACTGAGACACCTTTAACGTTCAACACCATGCACCTGACTACACTTCAGAACTCCTCCAACCTCAGAATCACTAAGGTATCCATCCGACGCAGAGATGCCAATCCAAGTGCCCCTATGTTCAACGTACTTATTTGAATCACTAACCCATATTATGCACTTACATGATCAAATAAACCCTTTAACTGTATGCAACACAACATTTTGAAATGTGGGTACACTGTAGAATGGCTCAGGTGAGCTAATCAACCATAACTATGCATTACCTCTGCCTATAGATATTCCCTCCTCTGTGTGTGTGTGTGTGTGTGTGTGTGTGAGAGAGAGAGAGAGAGAGAGAGAGAGAGAGATGGGGAGGGAAGGAGAGAGAGAAGGAAGGAGGGAGATAGAGAATACCTAACATTCATCAAAATTTCAAACCCAACATATTGTTATTAACTATGGTTAATGAAGTCCTTGTATTTAGAATTATTTAAATTTAAATCCTTGCTTATTTGGGTGTGTGATATCAGAAAATTTCACAGCATAATGACTAACCAAATGTAAAGTGAACTACCTTAAACGTCTCCACCACTTTTGCTTAACAGTTGATTATACCCAAAATGATTCCCCTTTTCCTCTAACCCAAAGGCAATCTATGTATTCAACAATGCACTAAGTTAGTGAATAGTAACTATGTCTTGAGCAAATACATCTTTTCTATTCTCTCCTGTTCACTGCAAGCCATCACTTTACCCTCCACGGGTTACTTATTAACAAAAGGAAGGTGCAGCTGCTCCTCAGTCTCCTGGGCTGCCCCTCCATTAAAATGCAATTAAACCCATTGGACAAGTGAAGTATTATTAGAAAATTTCAAGTAGACAAGACACATGGTGGTTCTGCCCCCTGCCTCTCACTTCTAACCGTTAGATAGTTCATGCTGCTTGCTTGCTTGCTTGCTTGATTTCTTAATCATAATTCTCTCGATGTAATTATAAGCTCATAAAGCAATGACAATTCTATAAACAATTTGCTCTGGATTCACTCCATGCCAGACAACATGGTAGCCCCGCGCTGTGCCGTGACACCTTTCCTGACACACCTCGACTACTGTTTCCACCTCATGATGAAAACCTCAGACGTGAGGAACATTCCCAGTAAAGGGCAGATCCTTGGAATCCAGAGCCAACACAGAGCCTGGGACTGTCTATTCTGAGCACAATGATTGGAGGATAAAGATCAATACTCAGGTAAAGATTATACATTCATTCAAATACAACAGCTTTAAGGGGGAAGACATGAAATGCAAGCACGGTATGATGGACGACGGGTGATTTGCTTTCCTTTACATTTTTTTTCCTAGTCTCATCTATGTAGCCTTCTGCTTAGAACTGGTTCTCCTGTCCAATCAACCGCGCACAGGGCAAAAGTCATGTTCCTCTTGATGTGAACGCCTCCTAAGCACTCCTAGCTATGGCCAGGAGAATAGCTGAGTATAAGGAAAGGTTGGGAACAATGTCTTATTAAATATTAATTAAGAGAGTAAGACTAGGGACCGTGATGGCCACTTCCCTATGGCAGGAAGTCAGGTTACAGGGATGGACCACAGGGGTTGATAGGAATCCAGTCCATTCTTTACAGAAAGCCTCAGCTCTAAAATAATCCACATGCCAGTCATCTAGAAGTATGACCAGAAATAATGTTTATTCTTTGAGTCACTCCGAGTCCTTATTCCTGTAACCAACACAGCTACCACCAACACCGGGGAAAGAATGGCAAATAAAACTGACACCTTCAAGCCATCAGGGGGTGTGAATGAGACAACTGTACACATTCTTAAAATTCTACTCCTCTTCCTAATTCTCTTGCCTCTGAGTCAACTTTCAAATGCTGATAACCAGTGATGACTTTTTTTTTTCATAAGAAGTTACAAACTTGTGCTTCCTGGGAAAAATAAAATCTAGTCTCTAAATGACTCTTTACCTTTAGACTCTCCCAGAGTTCTATCCCGACTTCAACAACCTGTTGCGGTTTTCCCTTCCAGACCTGTCTGTTCCTAGTTATAATTTTCTATCTTTCATATCTTTGCTTTTTAAACAAAAACAGAATGGTTGCTATGAGACAGAATCTCCTGCCTCTGTATCAGGTGCTGGGATTATGGGTCCATACCAAACCATGCCTGGCTCTCTTTCACCTTTTAGATAGCAGTGACAGCATGCAATTAGAGGACAGATAAGGCCAGAGTGTCAAGAGGAAGAGGCAACCCTGCCTTCTAAAATTCCCTCTAGCTAGAGGCAGAAGTAAAATCTAGTAGAATGGGGAGGAACAGGGCAATCACAGGATGCTTATCTGGTGAGGAATATGGGAGCCACACAGGATGACCAGGGAGACTTTCAATGACAAACATGCTGCGCACAGAAGACAGCCCGGACATGCCTGTGCTATGAGCTGCCAGCAGTGTGCTATAATCAGGAATTGTTCCCTTACTTTAATGAAGTATTACAGAAGCCTGAGTGCCCAACTTTCTAACCTTGAGAATACAATGAAGACATTTTTCCAAAAAAGGCTGCTAATAAGCTGAACAATCTGAAAAAGGGCTGGAAATCTGAAACCATTAGCTAAAACTATTTATCATTCCTAACGTGCTTCACGGGATTGCAAAGCCACCACCAGATGTCACTATGGAAACTGACTTTTAAATATGCATCTGTTGAAATTGCTACTATGCTGAAGGGAGAGATCACATGATTTCTAAAAGAGCACTCATCCATAAATGGGATATCTTTTATCAAATACCTCGGGATTTAGGGATTGGAGGAGGAGGAGGAGGAAGAAAGATGTTAAGAGCCAGAGGTGATGGGGGACTCTGAGGAAACAAGAGTCTTTCAGATACTGATACACAGAAAGAAACTACACAAGACCTGTGCCTGGTTCAAATCAAACCAAACCCCTGCAGTGAACACAGGAAGTAGATAAAAAGTCCCGCCCCTAATCAAGAAGGCTCTTGCAAGTGTTGCCTGCTGGCAAAGAGAAAGTCAGTTTTCTCGATGGGCGTGTCACCAGGTATCTAAACCAGATCCGAGGCACACCCTGTGCTGGGAGATCAGGCCAACACAAAACAGGCTCCCTGGGTCTTTTGTATTTTTGTCTTATTGTTAAGGTTTTTTGGTTGGGTTTTTGTTGTTGTTGTTTGTTTTTGGTTTGGTTTGGTTTGGTTTTTGATGGGTAAGGAAGTAGATAGGATCTTGGAACTGGGGGGAAGAAAAAGAATATAATCAGGATATACTATATGAAAAAAAATTTAATTATGAAAAAGAAAACATAGCTGTGGCAGACCCTCGTCCCAGAAAGAATCAGCAGATATTTAACTAAGTGGGTATTGGTGTCATTTTTCCCTGGCCTGGTTTTTCAAGGCTTGTGGCACATCATACCAATTGCTCAAGAAAACAGTTACAGGTCCATCAAGCTTTCCAGTCTTGCTACCACTAAGGCTGGTTTCACTGTCACATCAAATCCTGTCTGCCCTCAGCATCTATCTCACAGCTGACACTGTGGCCTCCATTCCAACATAGGGACTTTTGTAAGGCAAAATGACATTGCCACACTGCCAAAACAAAACAAAACAAAAAGTGAGTGATTCAACTTTCCATGCCCACAGAATACCTCTCTTATTGAAGTTTGCCAATTTTAGTTAACGGACCGTGGCTGCTAGTGGGACCTAGTGCCAGAGATTCTGACAAAAACTGTTATTTCTGAATCTCTGGTTACTCCTACTCAAAAATAAAATTCAGAACACAACTGCACAGTAGCCTCCCTTAAAACTGGGAGGGGCTGGGGATGCAACTTCATGAGACGGCACTTGCTAGGGAGCAAGCCTCAGCTTTGGGTGCCAGCATTAAGTCACCCAACCCTTATCTCCAAATGTTGCAGTTTAGTGTCTTTCTATTATAGATACGTAACACCTGGGACAAATAACCTAACTTGATAGAAGCGTTATTCTGCCTCACACCATCAGAATACCATGATCAACAGTCATACTGATAAATGTCATAGCCTTTGAGCCTTTTAAAGGAGTGAAAATTTTTAAGTCTGACTCATCTTTAAAATAACCACCAATTTCACATGCAACATTATCTAATAAGAAACCCTTGAATTCTTTTAGAACTGTGTGATCGATCACATATATACACACATATATAACATAATATATTATATAATATATGATCACATAGATGTCTGTAAGGACATTATATAATATATATAACATAATATATATTATATATAATATATAGAGGTGATTAATATACAAGATGGGGAAATGTAAAGACTGAAGTGTAATGGTTTTACTTTGTACAGAAAGAATAGAAAAACTAAATTCTAGTATCTTTGAAAACCAGAATGTTCCATGAATATTTACAAGTGCATATAAGTACCTAAAATTGTAATTTTCTGACGTCAGATGACTACAGAAAGTACTGACAATCAGCTGGAAGCGCTGCCTCCTGCTTGTAATCTCAAGGCTCTGAGGCTTAAGTAAGAAACTGCCTCGGACGGAGTTCAGTGCCAGCCTCGGCTCCAGTGTGACCACATGTCAAATAACAGAAGAAATACAAGCAAACACATAATCGAAAACCATCTCTTAGGGGCCACGCCAAGTCCTACAGAGAAACCACTTTGTATTTAAGAACACAATCAACCACGAATAAAATCCCTAGCTATCCAGTAGAGCCAAAGACATGTTACTGACCAACATGACTCAATCTTTCACAACCAGTAACTTGTCACGGCTGTCATTTATATCCGGGAACACAGGAAATCCACGGCAATAATGGTAGCAGTAGCACTCGGGAGCACCAGCAGCACTCAAGAGCACCAGCGACTTCTGAATAGATATGTCCTTGCTGGAAGCTCTAAGATGAATCACTGGGAGTGGGCTTGGAGGATTCAAAGGCCCATGCCAGACCCAGTGAGTGAGTGAGTGAGTGTGTGTGTGTGTGTGTGTGTGTGTGTGTATGTGTGTCTGCCTTTGTCAGTCTATGTTTGTATGTGTGTGTCTGTGTGTGTGTGTCTGTGTCCGTCTCTCTACGTTTGTGTGTGACTGTGTGCGTGCGTGAACATGCGCACATGTTTCTTCAGAGCAATAGAACACTAAGACAGGTACACTGGCTGCAGGAAGGAATGCCAATGGTGTCCAAACTGAGTAAAAACTAAAAATCTGCCTTATACACATTAAAAGATATGCAGAAAACAACAGCCAGAATAAACAAGCTGAAAGGATGCAGAAACCCAGTGGGCTAAAATATTTTCATAAATCTGTAACAGTTTTGTTATTTTTATTATATTTATTATATTTTATTATTTTTATAATCAGGAACAGTTCAAAAATCCATACTGAAAATGCATACAATAAGTTAAATTAAAAAAACAAAACAAAACAAAACCAAAATACCCTCTCTGTCGTAGGATATTCTTAATTCTTTCTCTAGATCACAGAGATGTATCTCTAAATAGATTTTTCTGTACATATTTAAGGTATGTAAATGATATTCAGGCATGCATAATTGTATGCATTTATGCATAATAATGCATAAAAAGAAACTACTTTTCTTCCTCCAGTGCTTGTAAGAAGAGCAGCCAAGATCTAGATACTCACTAGGCTAGAACCCAAAACCAACACCATTTAACTATGTCTTTCCTTGTGCCTTAGAGACGCATGCTTGTCCATTCTGTGTGTCTGCCTCTCTGCAGGAAATAAGACAAATATTCATTTTCAAGGAGTTATCTCCATTTCACGTACAGTAAGCAGATGTTTAACAATGCATACTGCAACACCTTCAACAATTAACATTTCAAAGTACACTTCCAAGGATGCACAAAGTTTTAGGTCTAAGATGTCTGTATTTTGTTGTCTAGCACTAAGCAGAAATTAATGATTCAAGGGAGAGGTTTTTTTTTAAATGTAGCAATGGCCATATTTGCTTATTATCTTGTCTTATATCTCCTTAATTAAAAAAAAATGTGTGTCTCTAAACTTCCATTTGAAACTGTTGAGGTAGCTTTAAAGGGAGCTAAGCAAGATTTTAAGATTTGAAGCTTACTGGTCTTACATTAATTAAGTACATAATCTGATTTGGGGCATCACGTTTCAAGCCTGGAGATTTCTTCAGCTCAGCAACGAGTCACTGCCAGGGCTGCCTTGCGGAGGACCCACTCCACATTCAGATGTCCATGTCGGAATCGTTGATGCTTCTGATCAGGGCTCAAATGGATAAACTCTCTTTGTAAGAGGCTCCTCCTCGGATATTAAAAATTACCCAAATACCAATATATATGAAGTCTGCCTTTGGAGAAACTTTCCCCCTTTTTAGGCTAGTGCATGCACTTCACAAGTACCTTACACGCACCAAATTGTGTGTGTGTGTGTGTGTGTGTGTGTGTGTGTGAGAGAGAGAGAGAGAGAGAGAGAGAGAGAGAGAGAGAGAAAGAGAGAGAGAGACAGAGAGAGAGACAGACAGACAGACAGACAGACACTCACTTTTTAGTTCTGGCTGTCCTAGACCTTACCATGTAGCCCTGGTTGACCTTAAAATCATAGAGGTCCAACAGCTGTGCCTCTGTGTGCTAGGATTAAAGGTGTTTGACACCGTTCATGCACCATAAATCTAATCTAGTCTCCATGATCCTGTAAGCTCAATGAGTATTTTCCCATTTTAAGGATTTAAGAATGGAGACCTGAGGCTGAAGTCACAGGTCTAAAATAACACACCAGTCACCCTAACAGCATCTCCACAAACTAAGTCCCCAGCCTAGTCATCTGCATGTTCTGCACCTCAGAGGTTGGTAAGCTTCAAAAGCTAAGAGACTTCTTCGTACATTGCTCGACCTGAGAAGAAAAGAACCAGAACCTAAGACTTGACTAAATGAATAGCTCTGGAGGCCACACCAGGGTGCTGCGGTCTTCTGCAAGGGAAGGTAGTCGCTATCCATCTGTTAAGGGGAAGTTACACACTGTCTGAAGTTGGTCAACCCTTGACTACGACAGGGAAGCAACATGGTTGACCTGAGGAACCCAACTAAAGGCTGAGGAGCCCATCAGGGAGGCTCAGGGGTTACAGGTGACTGAATCCCACGAAGACAAAGAAG
This sequence comes from Mus caroli, assembly GCF_978045245.1. Lineage (NCBI taxonomy): Eukaryota > Metazoa > Chordata > Mammalia > Rodentia > Muridae > Mus > Mus caroli. Next base: position 85,300,122 of record NW_028227265.1, read on the forward strand.
GAAAAGCCTGCAACGGAAGAGAACTCCGCAGCGCTCCACCACAAACACCACAAGGTTACTATACGTAGTAGTGCCACGGCATCTCCCTACGTTGCGCAGACTATACTCACACTAAAATGATATCCTGTATTCATAACAGGATAGATATCATGAGATAACTGGGAATACAATATTAATGCTAAAATATTAAACGGGAAGTATCGGATCCTGAGTTCTGAATCATAAGTCAGTTTTAAAAGTTTATAGCGGATCAAAAGTGACAAATTGCGGGGCGTGGTGGCGCACGCCTTTAATCCCAGCACTCAGGAGGCAGAGGCAGGTGGATTTCTGAGTTCCAGCCCAGCCTGGTCTACAAAGTGAGTTCCAGAACGGCCAGGGCTATACAGAGAAACCCTGTCTGGAAAAACCAAAAATAAAAAAACAAAACAAAACAAAAAACAAAAAAACAAAAGTGACAAATTAAGAAAAAAACGCTTTGGGAAAGAAATAGATTCCCTGTCAGTCCGAATTCAGTCCTCAGCGGTGACCTAGCAGAGATTTGAAAACTACTGCGTGCTTTATCTTCCTCCTCAACAGCAGCACCTCATGCTGTTTGTTGAATCTTGAATTTGGCTAGAAATAACGTAGAGCTTCACAAGACTGCTACTTGGTCTAATGCATGTGACCAACATGAAATTCCGACCATGTGCCGGGCGGCCAAGGTACCAGGCACTCAAGGAACTCAGAAGAGAAAGACGGGGTCTTGGGGAGGAAATAATTTAGTGAAAATTCATTCACCAGAACAGCAGGGTCAAGAACTGTTTAAAAAGGAGAACGCTGAATTTTACCATCTTAGTAGATCACAGCTCTCTCCCATGATCTTACACAATAATCACAGCCTAGCTCCATCTTGAGGCACTGGGGGGGGGGGGGGCGGGGGGGGTTAGAACTGTGGGTAGACACTAGTTCCTCCACTTGACATTTTCTGACTTGTGCCAAAGAAGTATCGCTTACTGATATGAATTAAAGCACGGTTTCACTAAGGGTTAACTGAAGGCCTTATCAACCCGCTGAAGAAATCTCAAGAATGTAAAAGGTGAGGGCGATGTCCAGGTTTCCCTAAGCCGACTAAGGACCGCTTAGAGCATGTGTATGAAAAAGTTATGTTTCGGTAGGAAGACAAAGCCCCATTCAGGGAGTGAAATGTCAGTTGAAACAGGCGGGCCTGTGCCAGCCTCCCAGGCCCTTGCTAAAGAAGGAATGGAATGAGCTCGGGCCTGCCCCTCTCCAGACCGCCCAGCTCCCTGCACACACAGAGCTCCTGCCAAGACGGCCAGTTGTCTCCCAGTCCTAGAGTGCACAAGCTGGAAGAGAGCGGAAGGGAGCAGGCCTCCCCTTCCCTGAGCCCGCTCGGGCTCCTATAAAACAGAATTTAGATGCAGAAAAGGACCGGCAACTGATTCTCTAAAAATAAAATCTAAGATCCATACGCAATTCAGCTGTGCAAAAAAGTAAGGCGTGTTCCACGAGAACGGAGTGCCAACCGAACAAATAAAAATTCCATTTGCTTTTGACACTTGTGCTAATGGGGCTGGGTCAGCTCCCACCTCCTTCTTTCTTTTATGGCTAGAACTTTTGACCAGATGTGCGGTAGGGATTTTTTTTTAACTTTAATAAAGCAATTTCTCAATTTAAAAAAACTCAAAGTTACTTACCTATTGAAAAGAAATAATGTACAAGAACTATCCAAAATACTCATTTTTGCTGTCAAATCCCAAAATTTATCAGAATTCAAAAACTTCTGGGTGAATCGAACCAAGTCATGGACTGCTTCAGAAACAGGACTTGGTTACTGAGTAGAAACCCTGACCACCACATTTTAGGCTAGCAAACATCTCAGATTACTCCAGCTATCTCTAAAGATCTCAATTCACTGCAAGCTTTGATTACACAGACCTGGGAGCCTTTGTTCAAACAGAGGTCACCCTGTAGGGATCCAGCTAGGGTTATTTTGATCTCCCAGTTTTCTTAGGTAAATGAAATTATTTACATAACTGAGGAGTTCTAATTTGATATTTTAATGACAAAAGATAGCGTACAAATGGGTGCTAAAAGAAGTAATCAAGGTTAGGGAATCTAGGCAGGCAGCATACAAACAAACCACCTGACCAAGATTTCCCAACCGAGGTGGTGGTGGCAGGTTATCCAGAGGCTATTTTAAGCAGATAGGAAACAATCAAGGCTCTTTGAAAACAGTGAGCTCAGTTCGAAGACTAAGAAAGGCTGTTGCTGATTCATCAGTTCAGAGACCAAAAAACTACAATTCTTAAGACATGGAAAAACAAAGTTAAGAAACAGACCGGTAGGGCCGGGGAGGTAGCTCAATTGATAAGGCGCTTGGCAGGTGAGTATGAGGACCTGGGTTCAGATCAACAATAACTACATTAAAAAACCATGCAGAAGTCTATGCCTTTAAATCCCAGGGCTGGGAGGCAGAGACAGAAGGGTCCTGGGGCTTGCTGACCAGGTAGTGCTACCCATTCCATGAGTTCCAGGCTCAGTGAGAGGCCCTGACTTAATCACAAATCCTCAAACCATTACCTGGGGGAGTACTATATGACTATTTCAAAAATGAAGAATAGAATAATTCCAGCACTACCCAGACCGGCCTCAAGCTCAAGCACCCCTGGAATCAACCTCGCCAGTGAGTCATGGGTTACAGACATATTACAGGCATTTGCTCCCACACTGAGCCTTAATGACCAACCTCTGCACTTACGAAGAAGGCATTAACTTTGTAGAGAAAAAGCTGGCTAACAGAAGGTCGTTATTATGAAGACGGCTCCAAGACAGAGCTACTGGAATCACTGGCAACTTTTTGGCATGGTGACATGGTCTACAAATGACCCTGGGACTAAGACACATGTGGCCTGTGGACCTCAGGCTGGATATGCCTAAAAGGTCTGGTGATCCATCATACTAGCAGTTACTTAAACAAGCAACATCAAGCAAAAAGGAGTACGTGTGTGTGTGTGTGTGTGTGTGTGTGTGTGTAATGCATGTGTAGAGGTCAAAAAAGTCCATACTGATGCCTTTCTCCACTGCCCTCCACCCCATCTTTAAAGATTTATCTTTATTTGTCTGTATGAGTGTGTGTATGCGTGGATACTATTTTATAGAGGCCTCCAGAGACAAGAAGAGGACGTGAGATCAGTAGAACTAAAGGTACCTGTGGTCGTGCGCTGCCCAATGTGGAACCTAGAAACCAAACACAGGACTCCTTGCAGGGACAGCAAGTGTTCTTAAGTCCCAAGCCATCTCTTCAGCTCCTCCACCATATATTAAGACTGGACTGGCTAGTTAGTGACTCCCCAGGGTCCTCCTGTCCCCACCTCCCAGCAGGAGGACTTCAAGCACTGCCACCACATCCCATGTTTTACGTGTGTGCTGGTCCTTACCCTTGTGTAACAAGCACTGTGCCTGCAAGGCATGTCCCCTGCCCTCAAGACTCTACTGACTAAAGACAGGCAGCCACTGCACTCCTCCACAAAGACAGGAGCGGAGCCAGAGGACTTCAGGATGATGTTAGTTCTAGCGGGCATGTAAATGTGACATGAGCACTGCGTACATCACTGTTGGCAAAACAAATTTTTTTGTTTCCATGTTTCCCCAACCCCAATAAAATACAGAGCCGGTTTTTATAAAGTTTCACTTCAGATATGAAGTGAAAATCCAAACTGGGGGAAATGGGACAAACGCCTGGAGCACAGACGGAATGGCGGGCCAGAAGCAGCGCTGCCTCCTGCTCTCGTTGCTATGTATTTTCATTAAATTTAGTCACTGCTGATTCTCAAACTAACCGAGTCCGAGAAACTCATCCTGAAGGTGAATGTTTCATCCCTATGGAATACTGACTCCTTAGTCGCCAAATGAATTTATCAGCACCATATTAAGGAGACAAGAGACATTGCAGGAACCCTTCCAGGAGAGCTGAAAGCAAGCCCGGGTTGTTGTGAATGCAGGACTCTGAATCACACACCTCCCTGAGAGTTCCCTCTACTCTACATACTGCCTTACCTTCTGCTACCAAAAGCTGCCCTTGCTTCTAACATGGCTTTTATGAATGCTATGCATAAAGACAACTTTTCAGAAAGTAAAAAAACACGTTTCTGAAATGAAAAAAAAATTGCTTTTAATGATTTTTTTTTTAAGTAGTTAAAACAGCAATCTGGCTTATAATGTTTATATCCAAAATAAAATCTACTGCCAGACAGGTAAATCAGTTTGGGTAGGCCATCCAAACTGGAAGGAGCCATGAGGCACATAGAAAAGCATTTTCTGTGTATCTTGCTATCAGTGAGGACAGATTATCTCAGAGGCTCTGTGGGAAGCCAGAGGTGAAGCTCAGACTAGGACAAAAACTGTCAGTGGGCTTCCAGGACAATAGGACGGCCAGCAGCAAGAAGGGGGGGTGCACTGACCCACAAGCCCAGAGAGCACAAACTCCTGGCTCTGAGAAGGCCTGGCTGTGGTGTAGGATGTGGATCATCGTCAGGAGAGACAAACGACCAGTGGCCTCCGGAACTGACTGGGGTATCCTGGCTCACCTTATGTGTGGTCGCAGCCTAGCCCAAGCTCAAGGCAAACTTAGAGCTGTACAAACAGAACTGCATGTGAAGACTCACTGCCGTTTCCGTCCAGACGGTATCTTCAGACACCTGTCTTTCCACTCAGGTCACTGGACCTAGCTTTTAACTCCTCCCTGGCCGGTTTTCCCGGCCACTCACTCTACAGGGGCACTGACCACCACGTGCCACCAAGGCGCTGCTATGCCATTTATTTCCCAACACTGCTGAGCTCCATCAAGGTGGGTTCATTTGTTTCACCTTGTTTCATCTGTAGAAAGCAAGCTTCATAAAGAACATAGCACTGTCTATCTTGTGTCTACCTTGTACATGGAAGACCTCCACACTCTGAACACATTCTGGCAGGAGGAGCTGTCCATAGGTGCTAAATACTCCGAATGGAAAGCATGGGGAACTCTTCCGCTAAGTCAGCGGTTCTCAACCCTCCTAATGCTGCCACCCTTTAACACAGTTCCTCCTATTGTGGTGACTCTCAACCATTAAATCATCTTTGATGCTACTTTTTAAGTCACATGCCTTCCTTCGTCTGCAATGAAGGGTGTAAGGGGGATGGACTGCACACACTCACTGCTAATGAGCAGTCCTTGGGGGCACAGGTGGCATCCTATCCCACCCCCACCCCACGCTGGGCTCCCACACTCTGGGCTAATTCAATAAACAAGTTATTGTCTTCAAAATACAGGATCAGTTGTTCTTATACTTTGTTCTTCACTCTCTCTGCAAGTTAGCCATTTGGGGGAGGGATGGGAAAAATTTCTCAAAATGGTTAAATTCTCTCAGTGGCACCTCTAAAATCTTCATAGACCCCCCAAAAATTAAACCACAAAATATTGCATAATAATATAAGAAAACAGAATTTTTCAGTTTTTCCTACTAATAGCTCAACAGGATAGCTACTGTATCAGTTCCACTGAGGTAACACAGACATTCTCATGAGTCACGTATGCAAATAAGTGAACAAGAAAATTAAATGCAGCTAGAACTATACATACATGCTACCTCCTTAAGGAAGTAAGGCAGAACTTGTGTGCTTTATTAGAGAATGTATTGTCTGTAAGAAGCCTTCTTCACATAGGAATCTCACCTGCTCACTCAATTAAATGATTATGAATTGCATATTTGACAAGAATAAGGTACACTCTGTCTTAAGCTATATAATCTAGATCCCTCCCCCAACTGTAAATATATCCAAGGACAGCCTAAGGCTTGCTTGAAACCTTGGTTCAGGAGGGCAAGGCCAGCTGTGTGAGAGAACATGCTTTTATAATTTTATTCTATAAAATTTTATAAATTCCGGGTTGGCTCCCATCCAAGACTCACTACTGTTCCGTGCTTCATCCCTAGAAAAATGTGCCTTCCACACCTGAGCATTCCGAAGCAGGAGTGGCGCTGACACTTGGCCAGCAATCAGGGGACAAAAACACCGTCCCCACTTCCTCTTTAGGAAACTTGAAACAATCGCCATGCATTTTCCAAGGCAGTCAATATATCCTTGCACAAGTGAACAGCCAGGTGTTAATCGTTAACTCTGGGATAGCAGGGGCGAGAGAAGAGCATTAATGGTAGCACACAGACACTTTCAGGCAAACAACAGGCCCGGTAGCAATTCAGCAACAATGTAACAACTGTGAACAACATGGTGACCTCTCATTAAACACAATCGTGGCTTGGATTTAATACTTGGCTTTTAGTTGTGACTAGCTGGAAAGGTCAATCTCCGCCCACTTTGCCAATTCCTTTTATAATCTGAAAGTCATGAATTTAGGAATTAAGCAGCCAACCCCACTTATGCCTGAAACACTGTATCTTAGAGGGAAAATTAAAAGCTAACCAGTGCCCTCTATAATCCCTTGGGCAAGAAAGGTGAAGTACACAGGGCCCAGCCTCAAAGCCGAGATGCCAGCTGCAACCTGGAAGCACATTCCTCCCCTATCTGCCATCCTCGGAGGAAGCTCACCTTTCTTTCATTAGGGAAGGGTACTCCAAGGGCAATGAATCCCCATCAAACAAACTACCTCAGAAAGGCAAGGAAAGGGAGAACAAACCCTCCATTTCAGGAAGTAATACGCTGAACCCGGGCATTCCCTGCGTCCTTAAGTATTGTCTACCATAGCAGAGAGTCGTTCAGAACTGCAATTGGAGAGTGTACAGCCGCCACTGGTGTGAGAGAGCAATTTAATCTATACACTGATATTTGTTAGAGCATAATGTGCCTGGCCTAGAGACTCCTAGTTCAACGGAGAGATCTTCATATTCTTAAATTCAGATTTTACAATTAGAGCAGGAGAAAGGAGAGAAACTAAAAGCCCATGGCAGCTTTAGACATCCTAATAACAGATCGAGTGAGTCATCCTTTGTCCTCAGATACGGATTATACAATCAACACGTTTAGTTCTGGCTAACTTTTCCTTTGGGTATATTTTAGAGGTTCCTTTCTAGAACTTTTGGGAGAATTTCCCAAGTAAACTGCCTTCAAAAATGTATTTAGTCCTGCTTAAGACTTCCCGAATATGGAATTCTGTGACTGCTATAACTCATTTCTATAAAGCCGACAAACATTCTATGGCTTCTGTAACAGGCAAGGCTTTCTCTTAATTTCTACTCAGAATCTTTCCCTACAAGTGAAGTAAGAAGCATTGCCCTCTACCAACAAACAACGCTGGTAGGTTTTGATCTCTTGCTTAGTTTGGTAGGTTGCACCATAAAGCCCCGAAGATTTATTCCTGCATCTGTAGGTAATGGACAATTTCCAAGCACCCAAGTAAAGAAATCTGTTCCCTTTAGCTTCTGTAACATTACAATCAAACAAAACCTACCTGAAAACATGCACAGGCCTCTGAGTCCTATGCTGCCCGGCTGTCTGAGCCACCTAAGACAAGCCCCAAAGTGAGACCACAAATGGCCGAGGGGAGGCAAGCATTTGGAAATACAGCCCTGAAAGAGCTATAATCAAGAGACCCACTGAAGCAGGCAGGCACTGTCTCATTTACAAGCAATGGATTCCTTCCCTCCAGATGACTAAAGACACATCCATTCAGCATCTCGGCCTCTCAGATGAGCAGTACCCCCACTCCCCAAAGGCAGGAACCTTAGGTAGCTACCTTAACCATGTGTGCCCTTGGTTCTCCACCCGAATTCGTTAGGGCTCTCCTGACACATACTTCCATCTTTATCGAGTAGTTGGTGAGTGCTACATCCTACAGTGCAGTTTTTGTGAATTGCCGTAATTATAAGGAGAATACATTTCTGAGCTTCTGACTGTGCGCTCGCTCCTCCTTTTCCCAAGGGCTCACTCTTACCTCCTCTCATGTAAATCTGTACATTAACCTATCACAGCTCTCCCAGTGCAGCACTCTGCCTTGAGAACAAGTATCATGTGTATACTTAATTCCTAAACCCACAGTCTAAATGAGCAACTCTGAAATAGCTGTCATCTGCTGGCCCCTGTGCTCAGAACAGAACCCTTGGTTTCTATGGACTTCTCACCAGCTTTGCTGAATCGTGGGGAGGCAGGAACAGATATTGACTCATGATCACACAAGTGTCTGTAATACCCACTCACGGGCACAGGGACCAGAGGTCAGTCCTGGGTGTGGTTCCTCATCCCTCTCAGAGTTTTGTTTGTCGATTGTTTGGTTTTGGTTTTTGAGACAAGGTCTCTCATTGGCTGTCAGCTCCCTAAGTAGCCTAGGCTGGGGACCCAGAAGCCCTGATGACCCTCCTCTCCAGTCTCTCACTTAGGGTTACGAGCCTCACCCAGCCATTTTACGTGGTTTCTAGGAGGGCAATTCAGAGCCAAGCACTTTTGTGAGCGGAGCTACCAACACAAGCTTTCCTAACTTTTCAGCCTGAATTAAGAGCAAGAAATGGCTTGTTGCCTAAATGCAAATTTGTTCGTCTCATAGCATCCCGTAGTGAAGACTTTTGTCATTGAATCACTACTGCTTGTTATATATGTGTGGACACAGAAAGGGGGGTTATTTTGTAAAATAGGAACCACTTAGAGAAGGAAGGAAGAATGTATGTATAGTTTGGGAGTTTTAAAGGTAAAGTCACTTTTTAAATGTAAAAAGTCCCACGGCAACTAAAACCATACATTCTTCTTAAACCTGATGTTGCAGAGCAAGCAGCATCCAGCCAAGGAAAATAAAAGTACAACTTGACAGGTTTCTCCTACACAACCTTCACCAGGCACATGGGAGACATTGACTTTATAATAACGAAAAAAAAATTAAAAAAAAAAAACCTGAAACTTAATATATAAAAATGAGTCACAGGATGTTACTGGGACAAGAATCCAAAAAAAATCCAAGTTAAACCAGAGTACTGTCCCAAAGTTTGGCTTATTAAAAACACACTAGATTTGCAAACAAAGCCAGAACCTGAGCCCCGAGATCAACATCGGCTGTTTCCACGCTAAACGGTGCCTCTGGCCTAACTGGTACCGTTTTGATTTCATGAAGTCTAAATGACTCAAAGGCAGCAGCAAGACAGCCAAGACCCAGTAAACTGCAGGTGTGTTACTGTTTCCATCAAGAAATGTGGCAATCTGTTTTACCCCACCCCCACCCCCCACCTTAACCTACTGACCTAGGAACTCCGTTTCCTAGAATTCATGCATGCCAGGTCAATGAAGACACAGGGACAGGGGAGCCAGGTAACTGTACAAAAGTCACAAGGTGCACGCTGTTAGGCTCTGGGGTGCCATAGTTTACTGCCCCAGATCCTACTCTTGAAGGATGTTTACAGACCAGAAAAGGCTTTGCCCAGACTAAAGGGCTGCAAGCCAGTATGTCTGCTGTGGGGGAATCTACCTCACAGTGCTCACAGTAAGATGCAGATGTACATCAGAAATAGTTTCCACACGGCGATGTCCCGCAGGGTCTTCTCCTAAGCTTCATGTAGCCCTACATTTTCCCAGATTTCTACAATACTCTCCTTTTTCTTTTATGGAAAAATAAAGATTGTTTTTAAAAAAAAAAAAAAGGTAGTTCTTTCCTAATTTTGTCCCAGTGCTATGGAGAATCCACTCTTCAAGAAAAAAATCAACATTATGCAATCATTCTTTAAATTCCCCCCTTTCAAGACCTTTAAAGGGGACTTCAGAAGCCGGGCAGAAGCCCCAGCAGGAAACAAATTTGCAATTCAACAGACGCACCCACTGAGAGACTGCAAGATGCACCCTCGGTAGTTTTGGCAATAATTTCCTTTTATCATTCCTTTGCTCCTGAGAGCTTTTCAACTCAAAGCAAGCCCTGCAGAAGTTAATAGGCTCTTAATATGTTCTCCACTGCCTGAACCGATTCCCGTTCATAAGGTAATAGTGGGACCCCAGGGGCCCCTTTCACAGGGGCTTTAGCAAATCTCCTGCAGGGGGATGGCCCCTGGGCAGCTCAGCTTCTCTACAGAACAGGCAGTGACCTAATCAATAGGGTCCCTAGCAAGACAATTCCTACATTCACCAGCCCTGAAGAAATGAAGTGGGAGGGAGTTGAAGCTTTATTGAGGAATGAGATTTACCTGTCACCATGATGGTTAGCCCAGCGGGAGTTTAAAAAAAAAAAAAAAGCAGCTTTCAGCAGCGGTGGATTTCCTGGTCAACATCCAGCACTAAATAAACATATTTACTTAAGCTTCATTCACAACTTTTGATGTGAAACCTGCCCAAGCCTAACTGGAAACAGGTAGATTTTCTTTCTTTCTTTTTTGAGATACAAGGACAGCGGGGACAAGATGACATAGATCTAAATCGCCCATGTTCATTTACAAGCAATGACAGGAGAAGTACTGAGCATGTAAGAATAAACAGAAAAGTCGGCAGGTGTGCCTGTCCCTAAGTTTACACAGAAAGATCCCACAAGCCCTGAAAATATGGCCTCGTTAACAGAACGGAGCAAACAACACTGAAACCACACAGACAAAAGGTTTATGGAGGCACAACTACTTTTCATTAACGCCTCTTGTTTTTCTGAGAAGGGGAGGTGAGGTTTTTTTAATTGATCACACAAGTTAATAATTTTGGAAACCCATGGGACCTTCCCAGTTCACAGCTTACGATTTTCAAGTTCACTTCAAAATGGTGGGCCCAGACTAAATGAATCATTTGGAAGATTGCTCAGTAAGGAGCTGTTTTAAGCCATCTTGTGTAGGTGTGTGAGAAGTCAGATCTCACAGGTGAAGTTAGATTTACACACCACCCCGCCCCCCACAACCCGTTTGAGCGGAGCAGTTTCAATACAATGGATGTTCATTCACCCAGAATTTTCCAAAAGCTACCCACTGGACAGTTTTTATATAGGAACAAAGTTTGGGTGTGAAACTGATCAGTGGGTTCCTTCCCCTCTCCCACACACACACCCATTAAGAAGACAGCGCCAAAGTCAAATAATTACAAAATGAGCTCCCATCTGGCTGACACCAGCTTCAGTAAGTTACCTTTAAGAACTGCGTCGATGTTAAGGTTTTCAAGCCAAGTCAGAGGCCAGCGTTTCGCCATCAGCACCTCTGGACAAAGGCATTTCTGCCACAGCAGCGCAACAACACTTTTAAAGTCTTTGTTGAGACAGCATCAGGACAGGCAGCAGCAGCACTGGACTGTCTCTGCCAACCCTTCTCTCACAAGTGTGCACCAACCCATCACTGGGAATTCCACCATGGCCTTGCTTGGATGACAAGGCTTTGGTGGTGTCCCCTGCAAAACACCCACGGCAAAATGGAAAGAAAAGAGGTACCCACCAACGTAATGACCCACCCGATGCCCCCACACCCCACACCTCCAGCAACGGGAGGGGAAACTGTATTTTTTCTTTCTCACTACTAGTTTTTGTTTTTGTTTTGTTTTTTTTCAGATTTCAGTAGCCATATCCTAGGTTTGTAATTATCATGTTCCCCTTCCTCTATGAAGCCCTCCATAAATACCTAATGGCATTAGTTATTACAATGCACTACTTAAAGGGCATGGGAAACCAGCGGCTGGCTGAATCATAAGCAGGTAGCCCCAGACCAGCTAGCTGCAGGAGATAAGCCAGGGCCACACAGCTAGACTCTGGGAGAGAGAATAAACACGATAGTGCTTGCTGGAATTTTTTTAAAGGGATTGCAGATGATTGAGAAATAAACTTGGTTTCCCTGAACCAGCTCTGCTCCCGTCCTTCCCAATGCTCATAAGACAGAAAAAGACCGAAAGGCAAATCATCCGACACCCTGGAAGCATCCAGAGGATGAGTTCCAGATTCTAACTAATCTACGAGAGTGTGATGCTTTGTATATACTTGGCCCAGGGAGTGGCACTATTAGGAGGTGTGGCCTTGTTGGAGTAGGTGTGTCACTGTGAGTGTGGACATTAAAACCCTCTAGGGCTGCCCCGAACTCAGTCTTCCACTAGCAACCTTCACTAGCAACCTTCAGATGAAGAAGATGTAGAACTCTCAGCTCCTCCTGCACTATGCCTGCCTGGATGCTGCCATGTTCCCACCTTGATGATAATGGACTGAACCTCTGAATCTGTAAGCCAGCCCCAATTAAGTGTTGTCCTTTATAAGAGTTGCCTTGGTCATGGTGTCTGTTCACAGCAGTAAAACCCTAAGACAGGGAGTGGCTTGGTCAGACCTACCGGTAGTGCTATCCATACTAGACTCCAATAACTGGCTACCCAATGCTAACTGGCAAATTCATCCGGTACTTAAACCCTTGCTAACTGTTAAATTCATCCGGTACTGTCTTAACCTGTGTTGTGGCCCAATGGAACCCCAAGCAGGACTAGTCAATTTGAGACAGGCTGTATTATTTTAAACAAAGCACTGCAATTTAAAACTATCCTATGAAAAGAATGTGCGGCACTTTCCAACAACCTGATTTCCATCCCAGGGACCCACAGGGTGGAATGAGAGAACCCACTCCCACAAGCTGCCCTCTGACCACATAACAACTAGAATCTGTCACTCGAACACTACTCTGTTCAAAATGGCTACATGTCTATTTCCCCAGGTCAGTGTATCCAAAGACCCCAACCCTAACCTCAAATTCTCCAGACAGAAATTGCTATCGGGATGCGTGGTGAACTAGTCCAATCAATCACTTGAGAGAAAAAGACTTACTTCAGCTGATCTCAGAACACTCTCATATTCTGTTGCATTTATATCCAGCCCGTGAGTCTAACCTAAGTTACATTTTTGCCTAACACTAAGAAGAATTAAAATGTATCTTCAAGTTAGTTTTAACGCATTTCTTTCTTAATACATTATTTTTAATACATTTCTGTTTTGTTTTGCTTTTCGAGACAGGGTTTCTCTGTGTAGCCCTGGCTGTCCTGGAGCTCTCTTTGTAGACCAGGCTGGCCTCCAACTCAGAAATCCGCCTGCCTCTGCCTCCCGAGTGCTGGGATTAAAGGTGTGCGCCACCACACCCGGCAATACATTTCTATTTATGCTGAAATGTAAACAGAAATACCAAAAGTGTGGGTTAGTTTAAATAGAAATATATTTAAAATAGCCTGAAGATGTATTTTAATATGGTACTATGCTTTGGTATTTTTTTTTATAAAAAGTGGGCTATGTAAGGTAGAAGTTTAAGACACCAGTTATTTTCAGAAACCATTTTCAAAAGCCTGTAATTTCTTCAGTATACTTAACTTGTTCTCTCCCAACCATCTTCCTCTCCCCACCCACATACACATAAAAGAGAGAGAGAGAGAGAGAGAGAGAGAGAGAGAGAGAGAGAGAGAGAGAGAGGAGACATTGGATAAAAGTACCTATGCAGACTGAAACATGAACACAAAACCTGGAACACCTTAAAACCCACTAACAAGGTAGGTAGTCTGGTTTGAATCCCCCTACTAACAAGTCAACTGAATGTGGGAGAGGCAACAATGTAGCATTCCTGACGTTAAGAGAAGCCTGGGCACCTTTGAGTTCCTGGGGCCACCGTGATGTGAACATGACAGCCTACGCTGAGGACACACTATATCAAGCCAACACCAGAAACCTAGCTACAAGCTGTACTGTGACTAAGCCCAGAAGAACCTAGCAAAGAAAATACCGGTAGATGCTGCACAAATTGTGGCAGATAGCTCAGCCCAGGCTCTGAGTTTCCCTTCCCCTACTCCATGTGGGTCTTCCACATAATCTAGACTCTGCTTCCTACGCTGCTCAACCTTTCTAAAACTCGGATGCAGCTGTCTCTTCTGAAAAGGATTCCACACAGATGATGAGGAAGAAAGGGCTACTGTCCTTCAACCTTCCCAAGGTACATCCCCAAGGACACTTCTAATTTTATGCTTATACAGGTTAAAAGTTTAGAAGTCGAGGCCCAAATAGCAAGAAAGCGGACAAAGATTAAAAGTTTGTGCCGGGCGTGGTGGCGCACGCCTTTATTCCCAGTACTTGGGAGGCAGAGGCAGGTGGATTTCTGAGTTCGAGGCCAGCCTGGTCTACAAAGTGAGTTCCAGGACATCCAGGGCCACACAGAGAAACCCTGTCTTGAAAAAACAAAACAAAACAAAAAAAAGTTTGTTCAGATACAGTCACTAAAATAGGGTGTTTTAATGTATTTCCTGGAACTGTTTTTAGTTTTGTGCATATTATGGTCCTTAAAACAGTTTGGCCAACCAGGAATGGGGTATGGGTTTATAACCCCAGCTACACGGGAGAACGAAGAGAGAGGTTTGCAGACTCTAGACTGCCTGAACTACTGAGTGAGTCCAAGGCCAGACTGAAAAAACTGGTGAGATCTGTCTCAAAAAAACAAATGTAAAAAGAAGGCTAGGCTCATCAGGAGAACACTTGCCAAGCACACAGGCAAGGCTCTGTTCTCAGTCCCCAGTATTCCAAAGAAATGGGGGGGGGGGGGGCAGGGGAGCTCTGGTCACTTAATTACCTCCCATTATTCAACTGAGCTTTTAAGGAGTTTGCTTCTAAGTTAATGGCACCCACCAACAGAACCATTCAGATTATTATCGTGTATCTGTGTTCACCATGTGGGTCAGAGGGCGCTTGTGTGGAAGCCAGAGGAGAATTCTGCACAGGAGGGAGTCAGTCCTCTCCTGCAACACTGAAATGGCTTCCAGGACTGAACTCCGGTACAAGTAGCTTTACCTGGTCACTGCATGTGCTCAGCTCAATGCAGACAGCTTTAAAGGTACTGTGAACTTTAGAAGCAGTTATTAAAACTGCAGCTTTAAGAAACTCATTTAACAATGCCAACCAAATATAGCTTCCACTACTTAAGAGAGTCGGACGAGAACTCAAGGCTTGGCCAAATGAATGGCATGAAAGGGATGGGTCTTCGAACATTTCTCAGGAGGATTATAAAGCACGCTATCACCATTCTGCAACTGCAGGGAAATACTTCACACCCCAGGAACACGCATAGACCGGGAGAGGAGCCTCAGAATCGGAGACTCTTCATTCTAGGCTTTAGAATGCAGTTTGACAAATGAAGCTGTTTCTAAAGAGGGGGAAATAGAAACCCAAAGAGGTCAGCATCATGGCTGAACTCACTTCTTGTTCTAATTCTTACCTTGGCACGTTGACAAAAGAATGCTTTTCAAGTGAAGAAAATAGCCATCACCTAAAAAGAGCGAGCCAAGCCACAGAACAAATGTATAAGGTCTTTCCAGCAGTGTTTATTTAGGTGCTTGCCTTTACCATTTTATGATAATCATTTTGATGTCAATTTTTTACACATCCAAGGAAGGCTTGATGCATGCTCTTGGGCCAGGCAGAGCTCTAAGGCTTGAGACACAGAGCAGCCTCTGCCTCCACAGACCCTGCCTTCTAGGCGGACAAGGCAGATTTTAAAAATGCATCCACATAATTATTAAAATGTACCATAAGTAGAACAAATTTTAAAAACCTTTGGCCCAGAGGGGGAAGAGAACGGGCTAAGCCAAGGATGTGCGAAAATCCCTCACAGAGACCCACTATTTTATAAGCTAACTTTAAAAAAGTGATTTGAACAGAGGTGCTCTGCATGGCTTGACATGGGTTATTAAATGAAACTCCCAGGGCTGGGTGTGGGATAGCTTCCCACTAGTTATTGCTTGGAGAGGACCCCAGAGGTCTCCAAAACAACATAAGCTATTGCTCTTGGTTGCCCACCAGAACTAAATGGTAAGACTCTATTGCTGGAGACAAAACACACTTTGGTTACAGGACACAGAAAAAAAATCAGGTTGCGAGTGACCTGAAAATTCCCTCCCTGCTGGTGTGTTCTCTAGCTCTGGCAGATGATATGCAGATGATAAACCCAGAGAGAATATATCAATGGTCCTAATCAGCGCTTGACCCTGAGTGCCACAAAACTGACCTGCCAGGCAAGACACGCCTACTGGGGCCATAGTGGCGTGAAGGTTCTGGGGGACGATCAATCACTTTCCGATTAGATCTGAGGCCCGCTCCATAGGAGGGAATTCATGAAGGGTGCTGTAAATCTGGTCAAAAGTCAAAGGCTTGGGAGATCGTAGAGTCCAGGAGGGGAGCCTACTATTGCTGTTTTGTTGTCAAAATCACCTTCTCAGCACTTATATTCATAATACTGCTACCCCTATAGCAAGTCCCTCAGCCAGGGCTCAGGAACACTTTGGATGAGAGAGGCAGAAAGAGCATGAGAGTCAAGGGATGGGAGGGTGCCGAGAAATCATGTCCTCTGCCTACCGCAGGGCCACTGTACTCAAGCTCGCTACAGCTTAGCGTCTGTACAAGGTGCGTACAAAAAGAGTAGCCAACATCCTAGCAGGTAGCAATGGCTGGCCTCAGTTTAGGGAAGGAAGGAGGGAGGGAGGGTGGGCCATGAAGGAAGAGGAAGCTGAGATTAGGTAAGATAAAAAAAAATTGAAAGCCCTTAAATCATAATGTTATACTCTATGCTGTGATGCTTATTAATTAGGTCTTTCTGGTAGCAATAACACAGACAATTAAAGCCCAACACAAATTATCTGTGTTCACGCTTCTCTAATCAATACCCGACAGCTGTATAATGTTATCCCAGTATTATAAAGAAACACTTTCTGGGGGAATATTTCTACCATGTGCATCCCTCCTGCCTTGTGTCCGTCCCCTCAAACCCCAGCAGAAAACACCACACCTCTAAAGATCCTTCCAAGGCATTTCCATCTGAAATAATGGCTTCCATTCTGTTGCCTATAATAACCAAATGACCTCAGCATCAACAGGGCCAGCTCACCCGCCTTTAAACAGCTTAACCATCTTCGGCTGAACAACAAATCCCAAGATTGAAAAACACCGAACAATACTGGTTTGGTTTATCCAAAGATGGCTGTCAAGAAACATCAACTGTGTGTCATGTCGTCTTTTTATAAAAGATGAGAAGGAATATGTTTGCTGGGTGTGTAGTCAGGTGTGGGGGAGGGGATACCTCTGCGGGGCCCATGCTGAGGCATCCTCTCCCCCTGAGGGACCAGCTTCATGATGGTATAATATAGAATAGTGTTTATTCAGGGCAGGCGGGGGGGGGGGGAGCGGAGCAGAGAGAGAAACGCAGAGTAGAGGCCGGCCATGAGCACATGGAGAGGCGGAAAGGGAGTGGAGGGTAGGGGAAGGAGCAAGAGGACAGAGCAAGAGTAAGAAGAGAGAGAGGAGGGAGCGAGCAGCCCCTTTTATAGTGAGTCAGGCACACCAGGCTGTTGCCAGGTAACTGTGGGGCGGAGCCTAGACTAAGTGCTATCATGTCAGGTATCAGGATAAACCGGAAGTGTCCTAATGTTAAGTGGACTCCAGACTCAAATTACATGAGTGTCACTGCCTTTAAGCCACAGATCAGATGTCTGCCACTGGTACCCTGACTTCATCTTCCCCCAAAGGTGTTTGAACCTCTTTCGTAATGAACAATAACCTCTCAGAAGAATCGCTTTCGTGGTTTGTTTTTGTTTTGTTTTTGTCTTAAATAAGAGGCCTACTCATAAATCTAACCTAGTTTATGAAATCCTACATACCTTGATTTATAAGTCCGTGTGGACAGGAAACTTGAGTCTTTGAGAAAACTGACTTTGCTACTGAAGTGTGAGTTTTCTGACAGCTTACCCAAATAAAGAAAGACATGCTAGTAGTGGAACAAGAGTGGTCATCTGGCTCACCTAAGGACTCAATGGGTGCCCAGAGAGCTGCTTACCTTAAATAAAAATAGCCCGTAATGTTAACTTTTGCAGCTGTGTACCTCACACAACTCAACGGGGAGGCAGCATGGGCTTACCAAAAAAAAAAAAAAAAAAAAAGCTTAGCTACATTGGGTTAAGTGCCCTGTCATGTATATAAGACGCTCATTCAAATGAACATCATTACCATCAGGTACCCTTCCTCTCTAGGTCAGTCTCCAAGGCAACCTGTGAAGACTGGCAACTTTGGGACACTGGAACAGAGGGATTTAAAGCTGGGGCCTCTAAGGACACGGCAGGTCCCTCAATAGAGCCTCAGCCCAGGATTGAGCACAGGCTGCGCTCCTCAACCTGCTCAGCCTCTGAAGGCAGATCAAACATCTTTTATCAGAGCTGCAAAGCGTCTGTGGCAACCAAACACACCGAGCAATGCTGTCTCTCGAGGTTCAGATCTAGGTATCGGGGACGTAGGAAATTTGCACAATCTTCATAACTATGATTATGATGTCAGTCGGTTGCTTGTTCACCCACCAGAAACTATGTGCTGCAGTGTTGGCCAATGTGCTTAGCAGAGAGATGATTACGGCTGGACTCTGTCCTTGGGTCCAAGGAGACAGAAACGGAAGAGCCAGATACCAGTCCAGTGAGTACACCATCCCCTTGAACCCAGAGGAGCAGCAAGACCTGGTGCTAAGGAAAATCTGCTCCAGGGAAGTAAGAAAGCACCAATTACTTATCAAACCAACCTTACAGATTATCTACTATTGACTGCCAATTCTAAGAATCCAAGGGGAAAGGACTTAGAATTTCCCACAATGAGCAATCTACAAGACAAGAACGGCTTTTTTTAAGCACATAAAAAGAACAATCAGTTCCATATGAAGAAAGAGGCTCGTGAAGAAAGCATCTGTATGCAGAATTATGTGTGGGATGGGAAGAAGCGGATCACGTGGTGGAAGTAGACCCAGAAGCAGGAGGATGGAAAAGCCAGGAAAGCCAAGGCAAGCCTCCCCCAGGGCAAGGGGATGGGAGCGGGGGCAGGGCTAGCTCCACAGATCAATCAAAGGGGAAGTAGGGAATCAGTGAGGGGGGCACACAGACTCTATCAGGGAATCAGGGAGCGAGCTTACATGCATCACACACTGACCACAGAGCTGGGAACTTGAGGCCACACGGGCCACAGAAGGGTTAAGGGGAAGATCATGAATGATGGAGGAGGTCCACAGGAAAGGCAGTATAGAAAGCTGTAACTGTATTACAGTTGAAATCACACTGACTTCTGGCACACTCCTGTTTTATCAAGAAGGAATATTTCAAGGTGCAATGGCAGAAATCAATGCGCTTAATCTCGGTTCAGGGTCACGTCTGCAACCTTGAGTGAAAAAAAAAAAAGGATACAATAACAGAAGGAGTAGCATCTAAGTAAATATACGCACAGATTACCGTGACACAATTGAGGCCACAGCCTAGATAAAGGCTCGTTATAACAGATGGGACACACTGCAAGCACCCAGTAACCATCCACTAAACTATCTATCCAGTGACCTATCCAGATGAGGAGGATGAAGGGTGTGGGGTGGGAGAAGCTCGCCAGCGGCAAGGCCATGAGATAAACGATCACCAACTAAAAGGGTATCAAAATAGCCAGGTAACGCCTAGTTTGAAATGTGTGTGTGTACACACATATATATGTATGTCTATACACACACACACACACACACATTTTTTTTTCACAGAATTCCATTCCATAGGTTAGTTCTTCAGCCATGAAACAGGTTCAGTGCAGATAAGGAATAGCTTAACCGGCAAGGCAAGCTAAGCTAAATGATGAAGTCGGCCCTCAATGTTCATACATGTTTCTTGCTTTGCATCATTGCTGCGAAGCTGGAGAGCTGCCAACTCACAAGCAGAGGCATGTGTCCTTGAATGGCAATCTTCTCAAGTCCATTTATTCCTGGTAACAAAGTCATGAAAGACTCGTGGCACTAGGTCTTATATGGCGAACACACAATACTTACAGCCAGCAAGGTGTTAAGAATAAATCAATAGATGCGGGGCAATAACCACAAAATAACACAATGAACAAAACATAAAGCTGAAATATTAAAAACTTGGCCAATCCTGCATGCCAAGCTAAAAAAAAAAAAAAACATCTGTGATCAAAACAAAAGCAACTTAATGGTTGTGGGGTTGAAAATTCAACATGGGCAGATATCTAAGGTGTTAAAATCTATTTTCATAATCATAGAAGGTGGTTAGATGAGAAAAGACCAAATATTCACTGAGCATTACATCTTTATACACACAGGCCACGCATCAAATTATGAACATCCAAACCTTCTACCCTCTTAGAACACAAGAACAGCTCCTTGACAGCAAGCACAGTGTTAGACTGGCTTTCTTATCTTACTAAGCACCAGATGGTGGTGGGGACAGCTGCAGGAGCCAGAGCACCAGTAAGAACAATGTCTGAGCACCATGACCACAAGGAACTCAGGGCAAAGGGGAAGCACACATGAGATTAGCTTCAGCTACCCCGCAGGGTACACTGGGTTTGAAGGAACCTAGTAACTATCTAAAGCAGTGGTCCTCACCCTCCCTAATGCTGCGGCCCTTTCATTCAGTTCCTCGTGTTGTGAAGACCCTCAACCATAAAACTTCTCGTTGCTACTTCATAACTAATTTTGCTACCCTTCTAGGTCATGATGTAAATAGCTGTGCTCTATCATTTTCGTAGGTGACCCCTGTGAAAGGGTCATTTGACCTTTCCAATGGTCTTAGGTAACCCCCTGTGAAAGGGTCATTTGACCCCCAAATGGGTCATGACGCACAGGCTGAGAAGCGCTGATCTAAAGCACCATTTCCACTAGGCTGGGGAGTCTGCATGCTCAACATTCCAGAAGGCAGGCTTTTCAGGGATGCTGCAGCATGTGCTTCTGGTCACAAGCATGGCTGAAGCGCATGCCAGTCTTGGTGCTGAAATACAGTACAAGGCTCTGAGGAAATCAGGCCCCTAGATTCCACCCCACCCCCTCACCTCCCACCCCCGTTCATGTCCACGCCTAAAAAGTAGGGTTCAAGCTTCCAAGACAGCCAGAAGTCAGGCAAGAGCTTTGAAGTGGGTTTCCTCTGAGCATTCCTCTGGGTACCACAAAGTGAGAAGCACTAGGAAGTGCAAGTGAGAAGCAATAGGAAGCTCTCCTGTACCCAAGCGGCCTTGGGCAAATTCCCTACTCTCCTTCCCCATAAGTGTTAGCTTCCGTGAAACGCAGGCCAAGTGTCTGGTAGTTTGTAAAAATTAAGAAGTGAATTCACATAAAGTGCTTACAACAGTTCCTGTTGTTAGGATTCAGAAAGTGGCTCCTGCTTACTTTTCTGTGTTGTTTGTTTGTTTGTTTCTATTTTGTCTGGGGGGGAACAGGATGTTACTACATACATGGCCCAGGCTGGTTTCGAGCTTGTAACTGGCTGTGTTTTATTATGCGGATGCTCACTGTGTTATCCCTAACATGGATAACCTTATACCTTCTAGCTCCCATGCCCCACGCTTCATTTGAACCTGAAGGCATGGCAGTAAGAGAAGGTAGCAGAGTTCTGAAAACCTTGTAAAGACTTCTCTCCTCCGGTCCAGAACTTCACAGAGCACGGAAAGCATCAACTTGGTAAGCACCACAACAAATAACCAAAGAAAGGCCACTACTGTTTCCTTTCAAAACACAAGGGAGTAGCCTGGGTTGCTAATTGGATTTCACTTACACCTTTAAAAAAATCCTCCTGCCTCAGGAGCCTTTGCAGCAGCAGGCCAGGCAGCCTGACCTGCCTCAACCAAACCCAGCAACCACATACCTTCAAAGATGATTCCTGCCACAGCCTGACTTTCTGTCTCACTGGGGCTGGGGAGTAAATTTTTCTCCTCAACTCTGCTAGAAGAACAAAAGGGGGGTGGGGGGGGGGGCAGACAGCAGCTGCTGCCACTTAAGGGAGGAGACAGAAACACAAAAGGCCTTTCACCAGCACATTTCTTACCTCCCGAACAGGCCTCCCACCCTTGTCTCTTTTTAAGTTCCTGTTCCTGTCGAGATGTTTTAGACCCAGTTCCAGTGAGGGTAACTGTTCCCACCACAGCAGTCACCACACCACCAAGGGCCACCCAGCTCCCCAGCAGTCATGGCCAGGGAAGACCTGCCTTTCAGGAACAATACAAAATGACCATAAGATCTATCCATACATACATACACACACATACACACACACAATATCCTTCGTAAAGTTAGAATACAACGTATTTCAGACTGGGACAAGTAACTACATAACATTAATATATTCAGACTTCCAGAACATTCTCCTTCTCGATGAGGTCAGCAGTCATGTTGGCTTGAACAAGAATTCTTTCTGCTTCCACCACAGAAACAGTATCCACCCCACAGAGGAAGGCCAGGGGCCAACCTCCAGAGGAACAATGCCAGAATCAGTGACTAAGATGTGCCCATCAGGAGAACACCATGACCTGTACCCTTAAGAGAAAAGCAGTCTGTCCTCGGCCAGGCCTAGTGGTAGAAGCCAGCAGTCCCAGCTACTCCAGAAGAGCTGGGGCAGGAGTGACCACAGATGGCAAATTCAAGGCGTACCTGGGCCACTTAGCAAAACCCTATACCAAAACTTGAAACAAAAGCTCTGAGAATACAGCTCATGGCAGAGTGTTTGCCAAGCATCAGATGGATGGATGGATGAATGGATGGACTGACAAATGGAGGAAGTAGGTAGGTACATACAGCCTTCACTTTCCCTTCTATATCTCAAATAAGGTGGTTTCTCTTGTTACAACAGCTAGATTTCCATATTAATTCATTCCAACTTTCCCATGGAAACAAACATAAATTTCAGTACTGAAAACACGATGACAGCCTACCAGTAACACGGTGCTAATTAGCTTACAATTTGTTTTTATCTTAGTCAAAGACATGGATTCCCCCCAAAAGAGCAGTTAGAACCGGGAACACTCTGAGATGTGTTCCCGTACCAACCCAACACTGAACCACACTCCTCCAGAATGAAGAGAAATTGTGCCCCCCTGGCATGGTATTACCCCACCCACTGTGGAAAAGAGAGTCAACCAGCGTGTCGACACCATTAACAGCTAAGAAGCACGGCTAAGCATTCCTGCAGACTCACTTAAGTCTCCGAAAATGGCGTAGTACCGTGGTCCTCAAGCAAGGACAGACATGGGGGACAAGTGAGCTAAGCAATTTGTTCAGCGATGTGCGTATGGAAGGGAAGCTCTTTCTCTTTTCTGCTACAGGTCAAAGCTCACAACAAGGCAACCAAGAGCCACGGCAAAAAGGAGCGGAAAGCTGAGTGTAATATGGATGAGCCCAAATCTAAATGCCAGCCCAGACATGCATTAAAGACACCACAAAGCCTTTCTATTAATTCCTTTTTAGAATTCCCAGCAAGGCTATTTTTAAGTGTGTGTGTGTGTGTGTGTGTGTGTGTGTGTGGTGTGTCTGGGAACACAGGTGTGTGCTGGATGATAAGCACATGATCCTACACTTGGGAGCTACAGTCCAGTTTTTCCTCGATTCTCATCAGGATTTCCTGAAATGGTCTCTCAGGGAACTTGGTGGTTAGTTGATTCGGCCAGACTGTCTGGGCAGCCGGGGCAAGCTTCAAGGATCTGCATATCTACCCACATCCTTGCACTACCTAGGGGCCAGCACCACTCTGACTGGATTTACTTGCATGGGTACCGGGGATGCAAATTCAAGTCTACTTGGCACACACTCTCCCTATTGAACCACTTGCTCGGCCCCTTCAGAGACTTCAAGAGCCGTAATTAGAGCTCAGGAAATTGGGACTCAGAGAAGACAAGCTTTCCCACACAATGCTCTACCCTTGCAAACCCTCAAGTGGCAGGGTGATCACATCGGTCCGGATCTGTGAGAGTCGCTGGGACCCAAAGGCTGCTCAGCAAAACATACCAAGAGATGTCAGATGGACAGGCGACTGCCACCCCCACCTTGAAACTACACAGCAGTTATAGCAAAACAGATTCGAAACTCACAACTGGTAAGGCTGTGTATTTTAATCACGTATTTTAGGGGGTCTGTAGAATTTTCTTAATTACTATTTTGTGGGTGTTTGAAATTGACATGGATAAAGAAAGAGAAGACTCCCAAACAGAGCAAGAATTAGATGTCGGTTGCTGGATTGTTCTCTGACCTGTAAGAAGCCCGTAAAAAGGGACACACATCTGACGGTGTTGAAATAGTTAAAGCCACCACAAAAACCTGCTCACACTACTCAATCTTCACGAGCAGCTGAAAGCCAAAGGCAAGAGGCAGAAGGAAGCTGTTTCTGGGTCTCCGGAGCCAAAACAGTTGTCCCAGTTTCCTTCGCTGGTGCATTCATTTTTTTTTTTTTTTAAAGAAGCAACTTGGGAGAAAGAAGTCTGTTGCATCTTACACTTCCAGGTTGCACTTGGATCACTGCGGGAAGTCGGGACACTGGCTTATCTCCTGTGGCTTGCTCAGCTTGCTTTCTTACGCAACCGCCACCCAAGACCATCTGCCCAGTGAAGGAACACCCACAGTGGGCGGGTCTTACTCATATCTATCAGCATTCCAAAAAAAAAAAAAACTAAACCCCACAGGTATGACCACAGGCCAATCGGGTGGAATCATTTATCAACTGAGGGTTCCTCTTCCCAGTTGACTCCAGTTTGTGTCAAATTGACAAAGCAACTGGCACAGCAGCTCTGCTCAGGCCCTGATCACTGGGCACAGTATCAAGCACACCCATGGCACAGGAAGTAGGTGCAGTGGCAATGGGCAGAGAGCAAAGTGCTCACCTGACGTCAGACATTCCCACCTCCAGCTTCTTTGCCTTTTAAGGGCTGTCTTCTGTGAGGTCCCCCACTCTTCCCAAACTGTCCCTACTTTTCTTCATTAGACAGGTACCTTTCTATACTTCTATACTTGTCAAATGAAATAATTAGCTTGCTAACTTTAGTTCTGTGTATATTTATGTTAATATCTATGTGTGTCCACATGAATCACATGTATATGCAGATGTGTAGAGGCCACTGAGTGTGTTCTTCAATCTCTCTCTCTCTCTCTCTCTCTCTCTCTCTCTCTCTCTCTCGCCCTCCCTCCCTCCCCTCCCTCCCTCTCCCTCCCCCACCCCCACGTCTTCCTAAGGAAGATGAGGAACCCTGAGTTCCAGGGACTGAACTCTGGTTGTCAAGGCCTTGTGCAGAGAGCCCTCACTTCCAAGCCATCTTGCAGGCCCTTCATCTTATATTCTTAAACAAGGTCTCTTCCTGAACCCAACGTGGCTAGGCTGCCCAGGGACAGAGCTCCAACCGTGTCTGTCTCCTGAGGACAGGATTCAACTCCTCATGCTTGTACAGCCAACGCTTTTCCTTTACCACTAACCCCTCAATCTTAGCATTTCTACTCTGTTAGACATGGTTTTCCTGAAGAAATTTAACACTTAATACCCAATCTCCTGGCTAGAAATCTACAAAATAATAGGTCAGATAAATTTACCATCCAACATACATTGTTTCAATACAATAGTTCAAAGTCTAACTAGTACATCATTTATACGATCTCAGAAACCATATACACACACCACCGCACAGGGAGAATATTCCTCTGTAAAACAAGAAGAACCAGGGAATAATGACTTAGAAACATTCTAGCTTCACTCTCACCTTTGACTATAATTATAGACGTGTGTAAGAGTCTTTCATACGGTAACCAATCTCACTCCCTAGAATCCCGGTGCCTCCCCCACCTCCCCTCCCACTAAATTACCACTGGAAAAAATCCGTGGCCACTGCACACTGCTCTGGACCTATTTCAGGATGCTATCCATCCTGTTTCCTTCTCCCCATTTGGCAGCGGGAACAACCCCATCCCTTACATTTATAGGTGAAAAATACCAGTTTCTATGTGATCCTTTTTAAAAAGCAAACTATTTTCACAAAAATAAAAAAAAAAAAAAAAAAAAAAAAGGCAGAGCCAAAAGGCAGTGCTCATAATTTAAGTCACGAAGAGAATGCAAATTAAGGCTCAAATTATATTTTGTGACTCAACTTTAACTCCTAACAGCTCCTTATAGGCTTGGAAATTTATATTGAGAGGGGGTAAAAAAACTGTTAAGGATAACTTCCCAGAAAATCTACAGGAAAAGTATCAATTTCAACCTTAACTCTTGAGTATTCTTCAATATTGATACTGGTCCACCAATTCTGATTTCTACTGGACAGAAGGGCACCCCTCCAAAAGGTGTCTGCTCCAGAAGACTGATTACCAAACACTATTGATTACGCCATTTTCCTCTGCCTTAAACTAATTCTGAGAAGTCCATTTGAGTGACGCTAGTGAAATATAATCACTGAGGGGAAAGCCCCTTGACTTAATAGAAAGCATAATTCTAGTGAGCCTGAAGCCTTCGAATCATGTTCTCAGGCAAAGGTTCTATTTTCCAGATGCTGGGCACCCTAAGATAGGGTGACTTCTGGCTAAAATACTGCAGGCTTTTGTTCTTGTCTTATGTGTCCAGTATTACCAAACAAATCAAATTTTAACATAATAAAAAGGATCTTCTTAGAACACACAGATCTGTGAAAGAACATCAAGGAGACCTGTAAACTATGTCCCACCCAGACCTTACTGATTGAGACATTGCATTTCCCTGCGTTTACCACACTCAGAAGGCAGGGCAGTCAAAGCCAAAACCTTCATCAATTCACCTATTACGTTACTGTTTATGAAGCAGTTTCTGTGCACTCTAAAGAACTAGATGTCAGAGGTAAATAACCTGCCCCAGAAAGCCCACATCCATCGGAACACTGACCTGTAAGGACAGATCTGTGTCCTCAAAGGAAACAGTATCCACTCAAGAATTGGACACTGGAGAGGGGCGGCGGTTGGGGGAGTAGGGGCTTATCTAGGGGGTAGCAAGCCTTTAATCGCAGCACTTGGGAGGCAGGCATACATCTGAGTTTGACTACACAGTGAGTTCCAGGATGGGCAGACACAACCTGTCTGGGAAAAAAAAACAAAAAACAAAAACCAAAAAACCTGGCTACCTCAGAGATTCCAGGAACTGAACTGTATTCTGGAGAAAAACAGTATGTTATAGCAAAACACCAACACCAGTTCCAAAACCTATTAAAAAACCCAACACGTTACTTAATGACTTCCTCACATAAACCTTGATGCAGCCCATCTGTGTATAGAATGCCTGCCTAGCATGCAGAGGTTATAGGTTCAATTCCCCCATACCACAAAGCATAACAAAACAAATTAAAAGAAAATGGAATGTCTCCATCTTATAGATTAAATAGTTCATTTTGGGAAGATCCTGACTGAAAGAGGCAGCCTGTGATGGTTTGTCTATGCTGAGCCCAGGAAATGGCACTATTAGAAGGTGTGGTCCTGTTGGAGTAGGTGTGGTACTGTGGGTGTGGGCTATAACACCCTCATCCTAGCTGCCTGGAAGTCAGTATTCTGCTAGCAGCCTTCAGATGAAGATGTAGAACTCTCAGCTTCTCCTGTACCATGCTTCCTGCCTTGATGATAATGGACTGAACCTCTGAACCTATAAGCCAGCCCCAATTAAATGTCCTTTATAAGAGTTGCCTTGGTCATGGTATCTGTTCACAGCAGTAAAACCCTAAGACACAGCCACCAGCCAGGTATTTTCAGTTCAACCTTCCACTACCCTACACAGCCTCTCAAAGCCTGAAGGGCATAGAGCAGATGATAAAGTAGTTTTAGTGCATAAAAGTCTCTGGGTATGTTGTATAACTTTGCAGGTATGCACTACCCTCCAGATGGCACTCCAACTGGTGTGGATGTTACCGTACCACCACGGAAACATCACACCACGAAATAGCCTAATCAGAATGCTTTTCAAGGTTACTACAAAACCACAGTGATGATCTTGATAATAGAGTACAAACTTCAGAGATCGGTATCTGTGATAACCATTTCAACTTCCTTCTACTCATCTTATGTACACTTAATCAATCCTTCAGTGTGTAGCTTCATAGCGCAAAAGGACAAAAAAAAAAGTGTAAACGTACCTCAACGCCAAGCCCTAACAGAAACCAACTGGGGATTCTGATGCAAAGAAGAGGAGAGAGGGGAGGAAGTGCAGCCAGCAGAAGTGATTAACAGTACTTGCCTGTTTCTTCATCTATCCTGAAAACACCAATTCCAGAGCCATCTCTAATGGAATACCGGATCTCTCCATCTCTGCCTGTGTCTTCGTCGTGAGCTGACACAGTCATGACTGATGAGCCAGTAGGGACGTCTTCTTTCACTACACCCTTCTCCACGAAGCTGGAGAACACTGGAGCATGTAGGTTCTCATTCACATCAACGACCTCCACTTCCACATAGCAAGTGGAAGACAGGGACACAGGCTTCCCTTTGTCTTTGGCCCTCACAGTGAGATTATACAGTTGCTTCTTCTCAAAGTCCAGCTGCTGGACAATTCTAACTGCCCCGCTGAGTTTATCCACATCAAAGTGGCCTTCTCCATGGTCCAGGAGGCTATATCTCACCTGACTGGACTGACCCATGTCCGGATCATAGGCTTCTAACCACATGATGATGGTTCCTTCTGGTAGATCTTCTCGGACTTTCACTGAGTAATTGGGTGGGATGAACCTAGGTGGGTTGTCATTAACATCATCTAGTGACACCTTCAGGAGCACGGTGGAGAACAACCGGGGTTCCTCTGTGGCTTGGTCCCTGGCCTCGATCTTCAGGTAATGCACAGGTTGCACTTCACGATCCAAAGGCTGGATAATTTTCACCACACCGGTCACGCTGTCGATGGAAAACGTCTCCGTATCTGTGAGAATAGCGTAGGTCACGTGCCCGCTGGGGCCCAGATCTTTATCCGTGGCTTCAACCTGGATGATGTCACTGTTCACCTCCTTGTCTTCACTCACTTCCACAAAATAGCTCTCCTGTAAAAACTCGGGCGCATTGTCATTGGCATCCAGAACCGTGACGTCCAGAAGACGCCAGGCAGCCCTCTGGGGTATACCGAGGTCGTACACGGTAATATTCAGGGTGTATTTGTCCATTACTTCGCGGTCAAGTGGAGACAGGACTTTCAACGCGCCTGTTTCCATGGCGATGGTAAAGCAACTATCATCATTCCCTCCAGAAATAGCATAGACGAGTTTTCCATTGAAGCCAGAGTCAAGGTCGGTAGCATTCATGAATAGTATATTGGCACCCACCGGGAGGTTCTCCTTTACCTCAATTCCAGTTGGAAGAGTACCCCTGAACTGTGGAGCATGGGCATTGACGGAGTAAGAATCAAAGAAAATATCCTCCACGTCCCCCTGACTGTGTAACTTATTCGCCTGCAGGAGTTTCTCTGCCAGCATTTTGGCAACACCGGTCTCCTCACACTGCAAGTTGACTGGCTTGCGACTGGCAGCCACCGTTAGGTTGATGTATAACGGCGTGGCAAAATTTTCCCCGTCTGTCGCCGTGATTCTCAAACTGTGAAAGGAAACCTTCGCGCCCAAGCCATCCGTGAGGGAGTGCTTTAAGGACAGCACACCGGAGCTGGGGTTTAAGCCAAACAAATCCAACTCATTTCCGGCTTCAATCTGGTACCGGACCAGCTGCAGCTCGTCGGCGTCAATGGCAGACACGGTGGCTATCTGCTCCCCCACACCTAGGTCTCGGGGAATGGTCCCCTCACAGTTTATCCTCTCAAACAGGGGTGTGTTGTCATTCAGGTTATTGAGAGTAATCGTGGCAAGGACTTCGACTTCCCGGCGGTATGGCAAGCCCCAGTCAGAAGCACGGATCCTCAGCGTGTACACGCGAGGCATCAGTTCATAGTCCAGATTCTCAGAGGTACTCACAGTACCCGTGAAGTGGTCAATGACAAACGGCACGTGATTTAAGTTTGCAATACTGTAAGTCACGTAGCCATTCTCCCCCTCGTCGGGGTCCATCGCACTCACCCTCGTGACTGCGGCACCGATAGGCGCATTCTCATCGATGGATGCTTTGTACGAGGTCTGTGTAAACTCAGGGGGGTTGCTGTTTGTACCTAAAACTTTGACCACCACTCGGGCGGAGGCTCTTTTGTCACTTGTTGTCACCTCGAGTTCAAAATGGGATGTGTGCTGCCTTCTAATGGGTTCTAGAATGGAAATGAGACCCGTGTTGTGATTCAAACCGAATTTAGGTTTTCCAGGAGTGCTTTTAAAAACATACCTCAAATGGGAATAACGAGGAATGGCTTTGATCAGGACCACAGGTGTATGTGGAGGGGCAAACTCACTGATCTCGGCTCTGTAAACATCCATTTCAAACTTGACAGGGCCAGCTCTGAACTGTGGAGAAATGATGTGAATAACTTTCACAGGGGAAAACTGGGGAGGAGTCCCTTTGTCTTTAGCCTGCAATGTCAGGTTGTAGCCGTAAGGATGGCTGTCCCAGTCGATGGCCCCGATGGCTTTCACTTTGAATGCTTTACTCCCTGGGAAAGACCTCACTGTTTTAAACTGCTGAAGGAGGTCGCCAGCCACGATGCTCAAAGACGCTATCTCCCCGTTGGCACCCTGATCACAGTCCTCCATGGTGATGATCGCGTAGGTTGGGTCCTTGTCCAGCTCAGAGGGCGACAACGTCACTGCGGTTATGATGGGCGCACACTCGTTGGCCTGCTCCACGTGAACCGTCAGCTTGGCCAAGCTGCTGACCCCACTGCTACCGTACAGCTTCATTCCCCGGTCCGCAGCCAGAATCTCCAGCTCATAGAGCTGAGTCTCTAGGAAATCAAGCCTGCCAGTCAAAACAACAACGCCACTGGTTGGGTGGATAGCAAACATGTCAGTTCTGTCTTTAAAACTGTAGTAAAATTCACCATTGGTCCCAATGTCTGCATCCGTGGCACTGACTCTTGCGATGCTGGTCCTTATGGCTGTGTTTTCCGGCAAAGAGACGCTGTAGGAGGTGGGGGAGAATAAGGGCCTTAAGTCGTTTGTATCCAGCACTTGCACCCGAACCTTCACTCGGGCCTCGGCATCGGTGGCTTTCTCCACTGCCTTGACGATCAGCGTGTAATGGTCTCTCACTTCTCTGTTCAGGATGGCGGTATTCCCTCCTTTGGTTCTTATCCTTAGAAAACAGAAGTCTCCGAGAACATACTCTTCGGCTTTGAACAGGTTTTCGCTGTCTCCTGAGACGATTTTGTACCTTATCTCCCACGAGGGGTCTAAGATGTAGATGCCCATCTTTCTGGGGTGGCCAACATAGGTCTTCGCTGCCGAGTTCTCGTGCACAGTGACATTGTACTGGAAGTGTGTAAACTGGATAGGAGGGGTGGGTTCAAGTCTTTGGCTGCCATCACTGTCTCCAAAATGCTGGAGGAAGAGGAGCAGAAGCAGAAGCAAGGCCAAGTGTCTCCCCATTGTTTAACTCCTGGCCACCTGTAATAGAAAAAGAAAAGAAAAAAGAGTGTCACTTGCCGGAGGGGAAAGAATAAATTGTAAATATAAGCCTTATGCATCAAGCATTCCCCACCCACACAGACTATGAGTAAGCGCTTCCCAACACCAACATCAACACTCTAACAACTCTAGAAGTATGTCTGACAGCTATCTTTCTCTTGTTATTGTTTTCATGCGCATCAGTGTCCGCCTGGGAACAGGTCCCTCCGCAAGAGCAACTCTCTTCTTAACCGTTGAGCAGTCTCTCCAACCCTGAATTTGATTGTTAAACTTACGTCTTCAGGCCAAACACAGACATCAGTTTTTGAAAAAAGCAGACAAGGAATGCCTCCTCTCACACACCAGGAACTACGTCCTCAAAATCATATAAATTTACTTTTCTGGCAGGAAAATTTCTTTTGAGACATAATTTCAAGTAACCCAGGCCGGCCTCAAGCTCACTGTGTAGTCAAGGATGGACTTGAACCCCTAGCCCTCTTGCCTCAGTCTCCCATTGCATGTTTCACCAAGCCTTGGAAGCTTATAACCTTGTGCTAACACAGGATTGGAAACATGCAGAGTCTCTCAGAAAAAGTCCTAAACGGTGCTCTCACAGGACCGTATGTAATGATAGCTTGTAATCTGATCTCAAAAATTTATCCTGGAATTATTTCTTCATAAAAATAATTAAGTTCACTCCCCACAGCACTCCCTTACTGTCTCACTTAGTACTGCAAAGCTATTTAAAGGAATTATAGTAATCATTACCGTCAAATCTGCAGTGAAGTAATTTCTAAACACCAACCTGAGCATACAGTCAAAGGTCATTTTATAACAGGAAAACCTGAATTAAGGAGCTTGACAGGCAACAGCTCTGACTACGGCAGAGAAGCAAATCTCTGAGCACTGACATTTTACCATCAGGGTTGTCAATAACCCCTTGTTCCAGGGTCTGGTATCTTCAAAACCCCTCACACCCTGTCCCAAGGGCGTCCCCAGTGAAAGGAGTGACACAGGCACAGAAGCTGAAACATCAACGCATCAAGGCAGAGTAGGAAGGATGCAGAGCTACGGGAAGGGCAGAGAGTCACTGAGGAGGGAAAGAGGGAGCCCGAACAAAGGGCAGCCTTTAAACAAGTGGGAAGGTGGGTCAGGTCCACGGGGCTGAGATTGGGCCAGAGAACAGGGCTCTGTTCCCACCAGCTGTTCTTCATCACCCCAGCAAATTCATCCCTGGGGGAGGTGGAAAAAAAAATCAGTGTGCTTCCCCACCACCCAGCGCTGACAGCACAGTACAGAAGCTCGCCCTTTGCGGGGTAACCGTCTGATGAATATGAACAAAACTGTAAGAGACCAGCAAGGGTGAACGAAACAGCAGACCGGAGGGCTGGCTTGACAGCCCAGCAAAACTAGCAATGGCAGCATTAATTTACAGTATCTTAACTCAGCCACTGCTAGCTTGCCCCATTAGTCATTTTATTAAAAGGGGGGGGGGGGAGGAGAAGAAAGCCGATATGCCTAAAGCAATCAGGAGCTTAATGGATACTGAATCAAGTTCAAGTTGGGCACCCAACTTGCGCTGTAGCTTTCACGCCTTCTCCTCAACAGCCAAGTCGGGAAGTCATACAGATCCCTGACCTCGAAAGGGGCAGGGATGATTTAACAGACTAAGGACGTCTCCCAGCGACGGCCCCTACAGAAATCTCTATTTGCTCACTAGTTCTAATACTTGGGGAAATTTGAGTTCGATTTAAAAAAAAAAATCCTGTAAGTTTGAGAGAGAGAGAGAGAGAGAGAGATCCATTCAGTTCAGCTGTAGGCTGTAAGGTCACACTATGGAATATCACTGTTTTCCGTATGTAAGGATGAAGGAAGGCAAAAACCATAATCCAAACCCGTGTGAAGCAGGAATATGAAAGTACACATAAGGAAAACTAGCTACAAAAATGACGCTGAGCAGGTGCTGTCCTTCTTAAAAAGCTCGTTGTTTTAAGGGACAGTGTCACTGTCATCCACCTCACAATGAGCAACTGCATCAAGAGAACACTGCAAGCACTTCAACGTGCTTGCTTAGCTCTACACATGAAATTTCACACGGTCATCAAAAATAAGACAGCACTCAACAGACTGATGGGTAAAGATACCTAGAGAAATGGACTAGCCAAACTAAGCTGGCCCCATTTATGTTTGCCAAAGGAGGGAAGAAAGTCTCTCTGTGTGTATATACACGGATAGGCTCAAAATGGAGAAAAACTCTTGATAGATAACAGTTGAGGGAGAAGGAACAGGCAGACAGGGAGGTATATTCATTTGTCCTATACTGTATGAATTTTTAGCCGTGTGTGTTTGTGTGTGTGTGTCATATGCTTGCTCTTTTAATTATAAATCCTTCAACAAATATTTAATGGTCACCTACTGTGAGGCAGGTACATCTCTAGATGCTGTGGAATTAAAAATGAACCAAACTTTCCATACTAGAAGGAAGGAAGGAAGGAAGGAAGGAAGGAAGGAAGGAAGGAAGGAAGGAAGGACAGATGGACGGAGCACTTCCTGGTAAAGCAAACAGGCTATCAAGAGAAAAAGAGCCCACTGGATGGTGGGTAAGGGCTTCAGAGGAAGTACACAGTCAGAGACTGCATCCAGGCCTGGAGGAAGAAAAACTTTATGTGTTTCTCAAGCTTAGCACAACTGACATTTCTGGGAAGTAATGCCTGCGTTCTCTCGGACACAGTGGAATGGGGAAAAATAACTGAGAGAGGTCTGGGGCTGGAACACAGTGAGGCTGGAGCACAGGGGGTCTGGAAAAGAAGCCAGCGACAAAGGCCAGGAGAGAAAGGATCATAGGGAGTCCTACCACATACATTTCGAGAGCATTTGAAGCGTTTCTGCATCAGCATCTCACATGAGCACGTTACTAAGGAGCTAGCCAGCACCTTCACACACTGGAATTTGATGTTTTAGGATTAGACTAGGACTATGTCTTGAAAAGGACCACAATATCATCTTCCACACATCACACAAGTGACATCCGTGACTTCATCCCAGCCTCAACTGAGATCCTGTCCTGTCCTGCTTTTCCGTATGATGCTCGGTGGGAGGACACCAATAGGTAGCTATGGCTTCTCAAACAGAGAGACTAAAATAGCACTCCTCCACCCGCCCCACACACACCCTGCTTAGAATTCTGAGGGTCATTTGTCCACTCTTACCATTTACATATTTACTCAACCACATTTTATGGCCCTATATTTTACTCCCAATGAAATGAGAAACAACAGGGGGGATTTGAAGCAGGAACATGGGATTGCTGACGGAGAAGGGGTCCCTCTGGAATCTGTGTGTAGAAATGTAGGCAGCATGGGTTGAAGCCAGTATGGGAGGGTGTCCCCATTCCGAAGCTGCTACAACAGGATAGGTAAGAAGCCAGGGAGCTTAAACCATTATGATCAATACTGGAGGTGGGGAGAAGGGGTCAAACTCTGGGCCTATTGAAAGATTCACTGATAAATTGAGGGAAAGAGACTAAAAGGAACATAAAAATACCAAAGATGTCAAGGACTCTATGTTGAGCAAGGAGGATGGCCTATAAACCCAGAGGGATGAGAGACGGAGAGAAAGAAGATCGGTCCGGGATCTGGAAATGGGATCAGCAGGTCAGGTTCTGATTGCAGCTGTTTAGAGGAGTCCCACCAGAGTGTCTCTTACTCTCCCCCAGGACTTGGTAGCTAGGGTCTGGTGGCACCTTCCAGGGAAGATGGAATCATTAGGAGGTGGGTGAGGTATAAAGGAAGAGAGCTACATCACTAGAAGCATGCATGATCTTGAAGGGGCTATTAGGACCTCACTCATTTCCAGGCCGCCCTCCCGACCCTGCTTCCCTCCCCCTCCCCCCTCCCCTTTCTGCTTCTCAGTAAGGTAAACTAGACCTTCTCCACAAGTTCCCACCTTGATGTCTACACCAAGACAGGACCAAAGAACAGGGACCATTGATCATGGATGGAAACTAAGAACCAAATTAAACCATTCCTCCACACAAGTAAATTACCTCAGGAATGGGCAGGTGACTGGCTATGGTTAGGCTATGGTTACTGGCTATGGTTACGGGCAGGTGTGGTAAGCAGAAGGATCCAGCCTGGAGGAACTGATCTGAGGAATCATCCAAACAAGGAAGACAGCTCTTAAGGCTAGAAAGGGAGAAAAAAGTCAGCCAAGGACGGAGCCTTAATCAAGACAGAGGCATTAATTAGCAGAAGAAACAGGCCAAGGGGTCAAAGTAACAGCTAAGGCAGGTGAAGAAAGCAAGAAATAGGAACAAGTGTCAAGGAACTCCAGATACCAGTATTGAGTGCTTGAAGCCCAACTTCAAGACTTGGGCGTGTCCCATGTAGGCAAGCTACGATCCCTGGCCCAGCACCAGAGAGGAGCCTGGAGTCCCCTCCCAAGTTCTCAGTCATACGAAATCCCGATTGGTGAAACAGTACAGGTGTCCCCTCCCCATGAAGAGAAACCAAACACAGTGTGCCTGCCACATCTTCTCAGGATTCCCAAACACTTTTCTCCTCTCTCCCACTCTTTTCCTTCCTCTCCCCCACCTCTCTCTCCCTCCCTCCCCACCCCTCTCTCTCCTTCTATAACTAACCCACAGGCTCCAAAGGACATATCACAAATGGGAGTAACTTTCTGGACCATTCAGACAAACATTTACAACTTTTTTTTGTCTCCTTTGAAAAAATTTATTGATTGATTTTTTTTTTAATGTGTTTGGGTGTTTTGCCTGCAGAATCAAGAAGGCGGCATTGGATCCCCTGGAGCTGATGATAGAGACAGTTGTGAACTGCCCCATGGGTGCTGGGAATCAAATCAGGGTCTTATGGAAGAGCAGCCAGTGCTCTGAACTCCTGTGCCATCTTCTCCAGCCCAACTTTTTCTCCTTTAAACTCTTGAGTTTACTGACAGAACACCGCTGTGCTTAAGCTAAATTACTAAACAAAATCATAGAATTTTTTTAGTAATCCATTGTTCAGGGACATTATTGGCCCTACAGATAGAGGTATTAATGATAAACAGTGGATCCAGGTTTCATTATAAAATGTCACAGTCAAACTGAAGCTGTGGCTCTAAGCAAGACATATGGGGGGGGGGGTCTAAAAAGTATGCTATTACCTAAGTCTCATACTTACGAAAATTAGACTCCAAAAATCATCTTAGCCCAGAGTTAGCGTTTGAGCTTTAGAAGACGGTCACAGGGCATGAACTCATAATTAAGTTGGGACTTCTACTTTCTATTTTCCAAAGGGAAGACAGAACGTGTCCTTAGCTCAGTCTTGGAGTCTAGGATCCCCTTAAACATCTTTAGTTTAGATTTCTAAAATCCATAGGGGAAAAAAAAAACTTTCCTGGTAAAGTAAGATATTAATGCCCTCCTACTTCTTCGTCAGAAGACTTCATGTCAAATGCCCCAACGACTGCGAATGCCCAGTCTTCATGAACAGCACACAGCATCTGTGTGCAGAACATGACTACTAATTTCCATAGGGTTAATAATATCTCCTCAAACGTATTCTTTTTTTTTTTTGATTCAATCTACTTTCACTTAAAATTATAAGATTTAGACTCAGTCCCCATGCTTTCAGAGGTAGAACTTCTTAAACTCATGAATTCTGTTTGACGCCATGACACTTATAACTGAGAGGCCGCTGTCCTCAGACACAAAAGTGGTCATCTTTATCCTCTATGTATTAGGGAACTGTAAGCAAAGAACTGTGCACTGGGCCTTTGCACTGGTCCCTACAACTCTCAGAATCAGCAAGTGTCACTGTGATTTATTTCGCTATTGAAGTTTACAGTTTAATATTCTTTTTACTGTCACTTTTTCGATTTTTTCACTGGAGACTGGACCCAGTGTTTCATGCCTGTTAACGCACGTGTGCACTGAGTGTGTTTGGTGCGATTTATGTGGAAGTCAGAGGTTAAGTCCCCATGAGTTAGTTCTCTCCTCCCCCGGGTGTGAGGTCCAGATACCTGCCTCGGGATATGAGAGTTTGGGGGTTTTTTTGACCCACTAATCCACTTTCCCTGGCCCCAAAATGCAAGTTAAATGCGTTCTCATTCTAAGAAAGGCAAACAAATTTTTTGATAATCTCTATATTGTGTACATGAGTCTGTAGGAACAAGGTTATTAGAATAACGAAAGTGATGTTTCTAGTTGACATCACAGACGTGAGTATGGGACTGACATGGCATTCATCCTTGGTTGGGCTCACCTCTTCATTTTCACCCCTCTCTTCTCAACTGGGGCCATCACAGTTTAGGTTGGTCGTTCTCTGTCTACCACACCCAGGGTCCAGGACAAATTCTGCCCACAGAAACAGGCTGTCTGCCTCTCATGTTTTAAGTCCCTATGGTCTAATGTGCTTTCTCTCGGCAGACAGAAATAACTTAACGCAATGCTTTGGAACAGTAAGCAGCAATTACCGTGGCTACTTCTTCCACTCCCAAATTATCATGGCTTCAGTGAAGAGCCAAATTATGCTCACTGTGCACTCCGGTGCGGGCAAAGGTACTTCACGAAAATGGCAGGTCAGGAAGGGGAAAGTGCCACTCGGAGCAGGAGGGTAAAGTCAGGGCGAAGACGCCTGAGAGACTGCCTGACATCCTGACTCCATAAAACTCTGCATCTTTCCCGACGACGTTGCTCTAGAGCTCAGCCTTCAACAGCCCCTTCCATCCTGCTGAGGCTATAAACACAGGTTCCTCCCTACTTATAAATAAACGGCTCTCAACACTGCATTTCCTTTAAACTAACACCCTGATTTTTCTTACCTTGGAAAGGATCTCGATAAAAAAAAAAAAAAAAACTTTCTCAGCATGTCATCGTTGACTGCTTTTCACGGTTCCTTCTCTCCTAAAAACCACTGCTAGCCTCCAACTCCTAACAGAAAGCCTTCAGATTTATCCCCACAACACATGCACACAGGCACACGCACGCACACGCACACACTCAGAGAATTTCTTCTTCAGACATCACGAAAGCAAATGACCTTCTTCTCTGTTCATCTCCCCTGATCTTACACATCATGCTTCAAGCAACTCACCCCCCTACCCAACACCCTGAGTCCTTTACATCGTCCGAGTGCCTAAAACAGAAAAGCAACCTATAACAAAACGACCCCTGAATCTTCCTACTGCTTGCTGCTCTCTACCTCATTCACAACACGCACCCTCTTCCCACACAAAGCCTCGATTACCGCCGTCAGGACCTCATCTGAGAGCTGCCAACATGCCCATGGCTGAGTCTACCCTCTCAGGCACCTAAAGAAGAATCCTCCTGGAACACCATCTGCTCTAAGTTAAGACAGCCTCTCTGCTGGTTTCCCACGGTAAAAAGGAAGTCACACAGGTCCACTGTCCTTTGCTATTTCAGGGGAGAGGCTTACTACTTCCCCGCAGCCCTCCAAGGTGCAGGCTGGGATCAAATAGAGGAAGGGAGCAGAAGATTTATCACTGAAATCTGGCCCCAGCGTCTGTCACTAACCGACTAGGCGAAGGCACAGAAGATCAATCCTGTGGACTGCATTTAATGAGAACCTGGGGGCTGCACTGTACAGTCCTTAAAGCTTCCTGCCACCCCCTCCACAACCCTTCTAGCCCCTCGTTCCCCCCCACACACTGCCCTCCATCCCTCAAACTCAGAGTTTAGATGGCCTTTGATGACCGTCAAACCTCCATTTATAAAATGTCACCTAGAATTGTCTTTTACTAATTTCTGGGAGCTGCTCCCCCTTTTCCACCTGTGCTGCCACACCTGACCCATACATGCATTTATTAAGACACAGTATATTATGCATCTCAGTAACCCTGTTTTCTAACCCTATTCCACTCAAACTTCTTTCTGGTATTATATATCATTTGAATATACTTGCGTTTTTTTGTTTTGGGTTTTTTTTTTTTTTTTTTGTCTGCTAATGTTTTTGTTTTTGCCTCTGCCTGCTGATTCAGTACATACTGAATAAATATTTGAGTATATTTTTATTTTATCTTTAAGGATGTGCATGTGTGTCTGGGTGGGAGTGTGCACGCATGAGACCTGGGATTCCCCACACCTGTGTTATACGCTGTTTCGAGCCACCAATGTGGGTACTGGGAACAGAACTCAGGTCCTCGGAAAGAGAAGCAGCCACTCACCACTGGGCTCTCCCCAGACCCTGACTTGGTATATTCCTACTAGGTTTTGACAAAGAATTTTAATAATCTGATCTCTTACTTACCTAATGCAACCCCGGTGTCACTGCAAACTAAAGGGGCACTTCTCACAGGCTTGTATCATGCCAAGCTGTCTTGGGGGCAGGACTCCCAACCAGTGTGGCTGGGGGCGCGTTAATCTAAAGCAACAGCTACACTTCCTCCTATCTGAAAGACAATGCAACTTAAGTCTCCTAATACAGTTCAGTGGCTTCTCTTCAGCATTTCCTTGTTTCCGTGTCCTTAACCTTTGCCCCATAAGGCCAACTTCCGGCACTGTCATTTTTATTGTTCTGTGTTCTACTCTGGTCAAAAGAAGACAGCAGCTACAAGAAGGAAGTCCAGTGAACCTAAGTTGAAAGAAGCATCCGCGGTAACTCACCCGGAGTTTTCATTTTCTTCCAGCTAAGGTCTCTTTCTTTACTCTGTAGTGAGCCGACCACAATCAAGTCACGCAAGCCACATGCTACTTTGGACATTCCTGGTTGCCCCAACCCACTCCCCAGTCAGTCATGAGGAACTCAGCCAAATCCACCTACTGCAGGTGCCCCAGCTTGCTCAAGTGTTAGGATGGACTATTGTGATCTTCGCCAATCTCTTCCAACATCCAATGCTGACTAGCCTTCTCTCTGAGCTCTTTAAGGATGGGAAACCTGACTTGTCCGCCCACATCCACTTCGTCAAGCACCGGGGTTTGCAGAGAAGACTCACACTTCCTGGACTGACAAATGGACCGATGGATAAAAGACCAAGAAAGGAGGCTAGAAGGCTGGATTAAACGGGAGAGGACACGCACAAGGAAAATATGAGAGTGCTTCTGTTCCCCAATAGAAAAAATTCAGGGGCAACCACCAGGCCAGGGACAGCATTATAGATGGTGGCCCATTTGGCTCTAAATTCCTAGCTTGTCCAAAATTAGGTCACCACCACCACCTCAAAACCCTTCAGAACTTCCTACAGGTGATACCACATCAGTGTCTTACTTCAGACTTTGTCATAGAGCCCTATGATTGTACACTCTACAAAGGACAAAGATTAAATAATGATTGAATTCCCAAAAGGCTTATACAAAACACATAAGCAATAGATGTGTTTATTTTCAAGTATACAAGGAGCTCTTGGAACTCAGCAAGAATCTCAGAAGTATTTAAATCTAGATCTTTCAAGAAAAGGCCAGCCTTTTTTCAAAGAGAGAAAAGGGTTAGAGACAGCTCAGGGGTTTAGAGGCCAGCTGTTCTTCCCAAGGATCCAGGTTCAATTCCCAGCCCTGACATGACAATTCGCAACCATTTGTAACTCCATTTCCAGAAGATCTCTTCTGGCTTCTGAGGGCACCGGGCACACACATGGCACATGACATACAAACAGGCAAAACAGCCAGACACATTAAAAAATAATAATAAAAGGGTTTTTTTTAATCTTTGAAAATAGTCAATATACACGTTTCTAAAGGTTTTAAGTAGAACTGCTTCTTCTCAGAGGAGAACAAGCCACTTTCTGATCTTAAGTGGTGTATACCATCTGATTTGAAAACACCTTTCTGGGGTCTAAGGACAAACAGACATGTCTTCTTGTTGTTGTTGTTTTGTTTTTCTGTATAGCCCTGGCTGTCCTGGAACTTGCTTTGTAGACCAGGCTGGCCTCGAACTCAGAAACCCGCCTGCCTCTGCCTCCTGAGTGCTGGGATTAAAGGCGTGTGCCACCTTGCCCGGCCAAACAGACATGTCTTAATTAAACAACTTTCACCTGCCACACAATCTGCTCCAAAAAAAAAAAAAAAAACTTTCCTACTGTAAATGCCCAACCATGAAGACTAGAATGCAGTCCTTCCTCTTTCTCTATGAACTAAGGTCCTTCAGGCATCTAGACAGCATTTGATGCTAGAATGTGCCAATGTGATTTGGTTTGTTGAGTATATGTATAAAACCAGCCAGACCTAGGTGGGAAACAAGTAGCCTAAGAGAATCAATGCCCTAAGATCTCTTCCACTTCTAACCTAGAAAGAAAGGCCTTCTCCAAAGATGCCCAAGAGCTGAAGCTGAAGATGTACCCTACAAAGGAGAAGTTAAAGGTGACCCTTATTACTCTGAACACACATCTTTGCTATGAAGTTAACTGATCCATTTACTCACACACAATATGAAACCAATAAAGACACACAAAGTGACTACTTACCCACAAAAATGAACTCACAGGTGGCCCAAATGACTTTATGAAGGCCTCTAACAGCCTTACTTCCTTTCACAGTGGGGGTTCAAAAAAAAGGGGGACCTGGCTTATTTAAGATGTTATTTTTTTTTCAAGAAATGGGCAAACTTTTAAACAAAACTTACACTAAGCTTGTAAAATACTACTTCAGCCACAACTAAGAGTTGTATCATTTAAAAAAAAAAAAAAAAAAACTTGTTTTAAATACCTGTATATCTCTATATAATTTAACAAGGAGAGAGGAAAAGTTCTAATAGCAATGATTCCCGAGATGCAAAGCGAAATAACCTAGAATGAACCAATACAGTTGTGGAGCAGAGGCGACAACTGTTTGTGTGGTTTGGTCACACAGCTAAGACTGATGTGAAAAAACATCAATAGCTCTTAGCATTCGCACATGAAAATATGCTCCTAAAATATTAAATATCAAAAATACAAAGCATCACAAGTTAGCTTTTGCAAAGGTAAGTTATGTGCCTTTTAAATCTTTTCTGATTCTAATGGTCTAAGTAAATTCTCAGCTTGTTAAAAAAAAAAAGAAAGAAAGAAAGAAAAAGAAAAAAGAAAAAAAAATCTCTACCAGCACTCGGGAGTTGCTTAACAAAAGCCAACTAATGAAACTATAGTTCAAGCACATGAAAAAAAAATTAACTACATAGAAAATATTTGCGAATTTACTTTGCTATAGCACACAATTGTCTCCTTGTTTCCAAGGCCCTGCAATTCCCATCAGTGGGGGGTGGGATTCTTCCAAGACAACCGAAAGTTAGCTTCCTAAAAGAAACCATAGAAAGAGGACTGTGAAACAGACCCTCTCTTTTAATAAAGATCTCATAAGTTTATCTTCCAGAAAACAGACAGGCAACTGCCTGGCCGCACACTACCCCGGAGGCTTAGCCTTGCAAAGGAGCCGCATTAAATCTCGGCGCTGCACTCCTCCGGGCACAGAACATCTAAGAAAACTCAGCGACTCCA
Organism: Mus caroli; assembly: GCF_978045245.1. NCBI lineage: Eukaryota > Metazoa > Chordata > Mammalia > Rodentia > Muridae > Mus > Mus caroli. Next base: position 85,342,762 of record NW_028227265.1, read on the forward strand.
TTTCAAAGATCCCACGCTCAAGCGATCGGCTCTGCTTTCATCTCTGTATCTGGAAACCGCTCCAAAGCCGAGATGGACAGGAGTCGAACCCGGAGCCCGCAGTCCGGTTTCCCGGGTCAGACAGCCTGGCGCTGCGGGGAGTAGCATGCTGGCCGGGGAACCGCAGCGTCCAACGCCAACTCTGCAATCACCATTCCCTCCACGTCTCGCCGGTCCCTCCACCCCTCCGCCTCCGCACCCTAGAGCCGCCGCTCAACTCTGCTAGTGGGCAAGGAGACCGGCACCAGCCTCGGCCACGGTGCAGCCGGAGGAGCGTGGGTGGGAGGGAGGACATTCACCCTCGGCCCCAGCCTCAACGCCGCCCTCAGCAAACTTACTGCAAAGTTGACTCCAAAGTTAGCGGCGGTGCGGTCGGGCGCACAGCCCGGGTGCTCAGAGCGCCCGGCGGCCAGAGCCCGCTGTGCCGGGAGCCGCACTGGACCCGCACGTCCGCATGGCGCCGCCGTCCGTCCAGCCCCGCCGCGTCCAGCCCGGCCCGCGCGCCCCAGCTCCCCGCCGTGTGTATCCCTCCGCCCGCGGCCACGCCTGCCAGCGCCGGCTCTAGTTTCGCCAGCGCCGAGACTCCCTGACTCCGTGCGCGCAGCCCGAGGCCGCCCCGCCCCCGGGCAGAAGCGCCCGCCCGCCCGCCTGCCCGCCCCGGGGGCTACCCAGACAGGCGTCCGACCCAGAGCGAGGCGAGCGCCTTTCGAGGAGCTTGCCAGACGGAGAGGGACAGTTTGGGGACTGTGTTAGAATATCGAGCTGCTGCTGCTGGGAGGAATTTCATTGAATGTTCCCTGCTAAGATAGGGGAAACATTTGATCCCCCCCCCAAAAAAAACCGGCAGAAAGTGAGAAGTCACCTAGGACCTAAGAAACAACGCCCCGCCCGCCCCCCAACCCCAGCATTCCTTTAGACTTTTTTTTTTTTCCCAACCTCCAGGAAATCCCCGAATCCGCATTTGAATGCCTCTCTCCCAGGCTGCAGCCTCTGGGGTGAAAAACTACAGAGGGTCTGGAAAGGAATGCAGTTAGGTCGGAATTTACTTCCTCCTGAAATCCACATTAGGCCTGAAGAAATGAATAAGTTTTCCCGCGACCTGTTAATTCAGACTCAGTTGGACCTCAGACTCTCTCGGATCGTCGCGGTGAGCCCCAGTGCCAGTCTCCGAGACAGACGCCCCCCCCCCACCCCCTCAATCCCGGGGTCTGCGGGACAAAGGGTGCTGAGCCTCCCTGTGCGCATTCTCAGCGTTTAATTCTGCCCCAAGGGTCTGTGAGCCTGGCCCCGCAGCTACAAGTTCTCCGGTGAGAAAGGGAGATCCCCAGCAAGCAGGCTCCCCACTTGCTGAACTCCCTCTGGCGCCCGAGCGTCCAGCCGGCGCATCCTAGGGCTGCAAGTCTATCCGCGGCGCCTGCAGAGCTCCAGGTACCGGCTGAAGAGCAAAGGAGACTCAGCCGAAGCCAGCCACGCTTTGGGACGCAACCCAGAGAAAAGGAAGGACTTGACCTCGGAAAGTTTGTGGGGCTCGAACATTTTAACGCTGCGAGGACGAAGAGATCAGATTTCCCTAGGAGCGGGTGGAGGCAGCTGCAGAGGGAATTGCACCGCAGACGGGGGCCAGAGTGTATTTCTTTGGCTCAAAGTTAACGTCACTTCTTAAGCCATCTTAAAGCAAGGTGGCTGAAAAAGATAGTAATAATGGTGTCTAGCAGGTTACGCTTGGGAAGGAAAAGTAGTGCCTGCAGAATGAGTGTGCTGATTCGTACCTCTGAATTCCCCGCTCGGTATTTAGAACTCATATATTCACAACACCCAGAAAAGGCAAACATCATCGTAACCTAAAGACTCATCTGGCCCCGGCTTACAAATAGCGCGAAGTGCTCGCGGAGTTACCGGTCAGTGCACGCTGCGAAAGTGAGAGACCCGATCTCCAAGCTCAACCAGTTTGCGACCCCCTCCCCTCCCCGGAATTTTAACGCTCAACAAAACACAGCCACACACACACACACACACACACACACACACACACGCAAGCAAGCCGTTGGGGGAGGGGATGTAAGAGGGCCTAGGGTACCGCTGCTAGGAGAGGGAAAGAACAATAAAAAGTATAAAAACACATCGTTCAATAACATTAAATCATCACTGGATTTTCTAAATGGTACAAAGGAATTCCTGTTTAAAAATCATTCATTGATATATCAGTGCTTACTAGGACTAAAATATCTAATTAAGAATCCTAAATATCCAGGCTTACTAGAAGAAGTTGCACTTGGTCGCTACAGGAACTGCCGAAAGCCAAAAATGCAGTCTCCTGTGTTGCCACATCTTGCTAATCCTTTAGCCACCAACGGAACGAAATGGAGAGATACCTTTTTGGCCACGAGAGAATCACATAAAGAGAGGTGTAGTTCAAGTTCCGCGAACATCCTTTAAATAGTCGATCTTCTTTGACCCTGTCCCCAGAGCCTCATTGAAATTAGGTGGAAGAAGGACTTTCCCCCCAACCTCCCCCCAAAAACCCGCTCCTCCAGCACTGCCTCTACACTCGGTCCACCCAAGCTGGTTTTCTGAAATGTATTAAGTGTCGTCCAGCGTAAATGAAGGCTAGGGTGGAAGCGATCAAGCTCTGTCTGGTCCACGTCGTTAAGAGTACCCGGCAGGTCCAAGTTCGAGGTCTGCACTGAGCTGAGAGCTGGGAGCGCGCCTTGCCCAATGCTCGGACTAGAGGGCGCTGCGCCACTGCAGATCACTCAGTCCCCAACGCGCCCTCCCAGGGCACCATTTCTATAACAAGTTACACTGAAAATAATGCACAAACGGCTTCACTTCTCAAGTTCTTTTGAACAGCGCTCTGTGTGTATTTTGTGAATTCCAAAAGCTGCGCATGCTTGCCTTTCATTCCCGCGCCCCGTGAAGGCCGCGGACAGTCCAGTTCCTTGAGCGCAGACCGTGCAGGATACACATGAATTCCCCCACTCGCTTACACCCTCCACGTTATTTCATTTACGATTAAACTTCAATTCTACCAGGCATGCAATGAACAAAGAACTCACCACAGTAGCCCGGTCCTCGGTGCTCTCCCTTCTAGTCCCCGGCAGTTGGGTAATTCCCACGCCGTTTGGATATTTGTTAGGATCCGGGCTCGAAGTACCAACTTTGCCTCCCTTGGATCTTCAGCATATCCCCAAGCAGAGCGCGATCCTCCTCCAGTGCTGGCGGGACTCAGGTGGGCGCCTTCTCAGTGGCTCTCAACCCGGGGAAAGTTTGAGCACCAAAAGAGGTGGAGAGAGAGCGCACGAGGTCTGGGGAAAGCGCCGAGGGGAAGCCAAGTTTGTCAGGACATGTCCAGGCAGCCAGCTGCCGAGTTGAGGAGTTACGGCTGGCAACTGCGGCGGATCTCTGCTTCTTTTCCCTACTCCTCCCTCTAGGAGCGGCTGGGGGGGAGGGGAGGTGACGTCAGAGCCCCGCCTCGCCCCCGACTCCCCGGCGCTGACCGGGTTCTCCGACTTCAGTCGGCCTCCCAGCCAGTTGCAGCTAAGGACGCCAAGGCTGCCTCCAGCTTCCCTGCTGCAGTGATCTCCGTGGGCCGCAGCCGTCCCCACGAAGAAATGTCCGTCCCTCTCCTCCCCGCGGAGTCTTGGGGCTCCGCCGAGTGCTGGCTTCTTCGCACTCACCACCGAATCAGCCAGCCAGGGCCCCCCGTGGCGCTCGCCTCCCGGGCTTCGGAAATACCGGGTCCGGCAGCGTTTCCCACGCCTCGGACTGCAGGTGATGCTCTTCCTCTTCTGCAGCTGAAACTCCTCGCAACGTGTCTGTGTCGCCCGCCCGGGTTTTTGCAGGGCAGAACCGCGATCAGTCTCTGCAAGCTTACTGGACGACTCGGACTTTGTCGTCCTCCAACTTCTGGAGATGTGATGTTTTAAATTTTTAAACTATTTAAAATTTTAAATAGTTCTCGTTGTCCAACGCTGCTTGTGGTCTTTGTGTTGAAAATCGTATTTTTAATCTCCAAATCCTTTCCAAATGCTCCTCTGTCTTTAGACCTAGTCTGAATCATAGATTTCGAGAGGTAGGAGGAAGCGACAGGGGCGGAGCTAGTTTTTTAACGTATCTTACAAGTAATCTGTAGTGATAATGGCTAATACACAAATCAATTGCCTACACCTTGAAACAACATAAATTTACAAAAATGCAAACCCCGTTGAAGCTTAATTTATAAATGGACATGTCGCTTTTATATAAGCGTCCAGGCTCTGGGAAAATATCTACTATGGGATTTTTTTTTAATGCCACTAAAATGCCAAAATGCATCTCCTGAACAGCATAAAAGGAGCCATTTATGTAAATTGACACTGCCCCAAAAGATTATTATTAGATTTGAAGGAACCTAGGCGAGAAGGGGATGGGACCGGAGACAGGTTCCATCAACATATTTTCATCTGTTTGCGTAAATATATTGGTCTGTGTAGTTTCGAGAGGTTAAAAGCAAACAAAGCTAGGGGGCTCAAACGGTAAGGAAAGAGGAAGAGACCGAGTGTTGTGGGTGTGTGCATAGGCTTGAGAACTGCTCCAAGCTGCAGCGAACTCCCTCATCTGAGGTAGTATGGGACCAATATCTGTTGTGAAAGGTAAAACTTGTACGTTACAAGCAAGCCTCCCTGGGTCTCATCTGTTTGCCACACGGATAGCATCCATTCGTGCAGACAATATGTTTTTTACTGACCATCTTAGAAAATGTCTAGCATGTATGTAAAGGGTACTTCTTATCGCTTGTTCGCCCAGGCCCCTGATTTTCCTTTGCGATCTGAAATTTCTTATAAGGGAGGTGGACTGGCTGCGGGGGTGGTGGGGGAGGGATAAACTTAGAGGCCTCTGAACATCCAGGGGCAGCTGGGGAGGGGGGAATCAGAGAGAAGACTGTCTCATCAAGCAAGCCTGTCAGTGCCTAGTCACTTCTATCCCTCACTATGGTAACTGTGCATGCTCAGCCCTGCTTTTAGGTCCACACTTGATGTTAGACATTGACCACATACACAAGTGCTCAAAATGACCCACACTCTCCCGAGGCACTGCTGCGTGCGCAAGTCAATTTGGTTTGATAGACTAGTCTTTAGAGTTGCTTAGGCAAACCAAGGTATTCCAGTTGTAAAAGAACACAGAGGAGTTTACGTTTTATTGATAGTATTCAGTCTTTAAAAAAAAAAAAAAAAAAAGGCTCGCTTTAAAAGTTGAGGACAGGGTAATTTGAACAAAACCCTTTGACCTGAGCATTGAGAATGGACCTGGACTAGCCATTGGCTATTTTGGTTTAAATAAAATTAAAGTAACATTTAATTCCTTAATCTTTCCAACTATGTATCATATGTTGACTACCCACATCTGGTTAGTGGCTGCTCAAGTCAAAATATATTTAAAAACATCTTGATCACAACAGAGAATACTACTAGAAATACCTTGCTATATATCTTTAATTTTTTTTTCTTTTTCTAAGGCTACATCAAGCATTATATTTCAAGTTCCCACTCCAGTACCGAGTCACTTCTAAAGTATGGGAGTGCAGAATCATGAAAGGACTCAATCATTCCCCAGGTAGTTCTCAAGTACCAACAACTTGCTAAGTGAGATTATGTAAGGTTCAAGTCCTAATAGATGAGGTGTGTTTATGTGGATAAGATATAGTAACACGGCCTTAGAGTTGTTTTTATATCTTTGCTCAGAACAGAGCACAGGGAAAATAATAATTTTAAACAAGATTGCATTCTCAAGAGCCTGACTAACTCCCAGCACCCCACCCTCCCCTGCATCCCACCCGCATCTCACCCTCTCCCACACCCCACTCTCTTCACCCCTCTGCACTGTGCTCAGCTCTGTCACATCCCCTTTACCCCTTCTTGCACCCATACTTCTGGGGCTGGCAAGAAGTATCTCTCCCAGACGTTAGTTATTTTATTTTTGCATTCAAATCCAGCTCTCCTCTGGGTTCTGCATACACCCTTTAAGAGGAACCTTAAGCCACACAACTGCCCAGCCTGTAGAGCTGTTGATGGTCCTCCTCCTCCTCCTCCTCCTTCCCCAATTCAGAGTAATGGAGGCTTTCTCAAAAATACATCCTAGGCCGGGTGTGGTGGCGTACGCCTTTAATCCCAGCACTTGAGAGGCAGAGGCAGGCAGATTTCTGAGTTTGAGGCTAGCCTGGTCTACAGAGTGAGTTCCAGGACAGCCAGGACTACACAGAGAAACCCTGTCTCAAAAAAACCAATATATATATATATATTTCTTGATGGTTCTTCTGGATATGGATATATATGTTATATGGATATATATGTCACAATACAGTATATATTAATATATACTATAATATATATATATATATATATATATATATATATATTCTCACAATGTCCTTTATGGTTTAAATTTAAAGTGCCCTCACAGGCTCATGTTTTAAGTTCTTCTATGGCTGATACTGTTTTGGGAGACTGTGGAAAATGTAGTAGATATGACCTGTTTAAAGGAAGCAAGTCACTAGTGACAGCCCTTTGAGGATCATAGCCCCCTCCACACCACTGTATCTCCAGGAATCAGGCTCAGCCACTCTAACCCACCGAATGGGCTGCCCCGTTCTGCCCTGTCATGATATATGGCAATGTCCTGAAACCTTGAGCTAAAATAAACCTTCCTTTCCTTAGGTTGTCTCTGAAAGTCCCTACTGCAGAATTCTAGAAAGCATTAGTCATGAATCCCCCTACCCTCATCTCATAGATGAGAAACTGAAGTGTACTGTAGATAGGATAGCCCAATGTTTTGGACTAAAGTCTGCAGCTACCTAGCTGTGAAGCCAACATTCTTGTCTACTGTAATGCAGCACAGCTCCTGAGAGCCTGCTCTTCATCCGTACTCCTTATGAACCATGACTGTCTTACCTTAAACATCAGCAAAGCTGTAGTTTGGAAACTGACTTGGAAGAGGGTAAAGTACTGATCAAGCCTCAGCCAGAGAGGATTGTTCCTTTCTAGTAGCTCTGCTGTACGTGAAGGAATTAGTCTTCATAAGAGAGTCCTTTAATCACAGAAGAAGAGCATCCTGATTGTGTTTAGGAATATATATATAATGCAATCATTACTTGTTTGGATTTCTTATTTTGCTAGGTAGATATAGATACACTCTGGCACATTGCTTTTAAATTCAAAGTCAGCATATGGCTTTTAGCTTGTTTAGGCTGAACAACAGAAAAACACACACCAAGGATGCTCAATGAATTCTGACAAGGGCTATCTCAGGATTTCATGACCAGCATTTTAATATTTACCTTGCATTTCCCAGCCTTAGTCTAGAATTTCTGGTCTTTCTTTCTTTCTTTCTTTCTTTCTTTCTTTCTTTCTTTCTTTCTTTCTTTCTTTCTCTCTCTCTCTCTCTCTCTTCCTTCCTTCCTTCCCTCCTTCCTTTATCTCTCTCTCTCTCTCTCTCTCTCTCTCTCTCTCTCTCTTCCTTCCTTCCTTCCCTCCTTCCTTTCTCTCTCTCTCTCTCTCTCTCTCTCTCTCTCTCTCTCTCTCTCTCTCTCTCTCTCTCTCTCTCTCTTAAATTCTCCTTTCTTTGCTACACCCGTGCCTCTAGGTATGTGGTGATTTGGATGAGAGTCCTCCCCATAAGTTCATGCATTTGAATATTTGGTCCCTAGTGCTGCTGGTAGTGCTGGGGAGGGTTAGACAGAAGGTGTGGCCTTAGTGGAGGAAGTTTATCACTATGGTGAGCTTTGAAAGTTTAAAGCCATTTCTAGTTCACTCTGTTTGCTTGGTGCTTACAGTTCAAGATGTGAGCTCTCAGCTTGGTACTCCAGCTGCCTTGCCTGTCACTTCCATATCATGATGAACTAGTACCCTCTGGGATTCTGGGACTAAAACATCTCTTCTATAAATTGCTTCGTCATGGTGTTTTGCCACAGTGACAGAAAGGTAACTAATACAATATGACAAGTCATTTGTCCCCCATCTGCACATTTTTGTTACTAGATCCCCTCTCTTATCTTGGTCGCACTTTTAAACAAATCTTGAGCAGGAACTCTCAAGATCTTACTTGTGAAATGTGGTAGTGTGATGTCCTACCTGTCTATTCTGTAACACCTGATATATCAAAAAGCAAGATAGGAGTTCTTTCCTCCACATCATGGCTCTGTGACTCAATCATGGTCAGTGAGATGGTAGAGTAAATATGCTGGGGCCTCCACAAAAGAAAAACAGAACAAAACCAACAAAAAATAAAAACCCTTCTTTCTAATAAAGATGCACGAGAAATATTGTCTCTAAGGACATTGTTGAGTTAGGACATCATACCAGGGACTGGTTTGAGTACCTGCTTACTGAAGAAGAGATCTGAACCAGGATCTGTGGGGGGTGGGAGGCCAATGACACAAATCACTTATATCTTGCTCAGGACTTTATATGGAAGAGCAAACATTTCCATATTATTTAAACGGGCGTGTATCAGAATGTGTGTTCTTTGAATCTGGCATGATCTATGACAGCTAAAATCCTTTTACAAATGAGCAAAAAAAAAACTATTTAGAATACGACAGTAATACATTGTATACCTCTTTCCACTTGCTGGTTAACAGGGATTGGGACTCATTCTAATGATAAAAATGGAAAGATTCTTAAGGTTTTTCCTTCAGCAGCAAGTAAACTGGTCTCCTGGGGGTAGTTAAGATGGTTACTGTTGATTGTTAGCTTGATAGGATTTAGAGTCACAATGGAAACAAATTTATCTCAGCCTGTCTGTGAGGGAAGGATTATCCAAATTATGTTAATTGAAGTGTGAAGACCCAAGCTAAATGTGGGTGGTATCATTCCATTGATGGGGTTCCTAGCTGAATAAAAAGGAGAAAGTTTGCTGAGAAGAAGCAGGTATCACTGTCTACCTCCTAAGTGTGGCCATCTAGAGACCAAATGTCTCCTGTTCCTATTTCCACACTCTCCTCGAAACAATGGACTGTATACCCTGAAACTGTAAGCCAAAATGAGTTCTTCCAATGGTTAAGTTGTTTCTGTCAGGTGTTTTATCACATCAACTAAGTCAAGTAACTAATTAGGTTACATAACCAAAACCAGCAAACTGAGTGTCTTCAGCCATAGTGATTTGTTTTCCCACAGTTGGAAAGGCTGGAAGTCTAAGGGCAAGATGCCAGCAAAGTTGTTTCTGCTGAGACCATTCTTCCTCTACCTTACTTACCTGACACAAGTCCAAATCCAAGAAACAGCAAGAAGCAGACAGAAGTTCTTTGGTGCGGTTCTCTCTACGAAGTCATGACAAAGATGAGCAAAGAAAGCAAGGCGAACCAATGCAAGAGTATCATCAGCGAAGACCAGTGTCAGCAAAGACCAACAAAGACTAGTAAGGAGTTGTGAGGCAAACCAATGCAAGAGTGTTGTCAGTGAAGACCAACATCCGAAAATTCCAGTGATGACCAGCAAAGAGATGCAAGGTGAACCAATGCCAGAGTGTGGTCTCCTGTCTGTTGGGTTGTACTTATACTCCTTCCTCTCATGTGTCCCCTCAAGTGTCCGCTCCAGCCAAACATCACATGCCCTTTCACCAGACAACTTCCAAAAAAACACCACGTGTCTGTTCTCAGCAAAACATCCTTTCACAAAAGGCAGTTTTCAGAAAAACATCACATGACACAACTGCATCTCCAACAAAACCAGAAGTTCTCTTTTCACATCACTGCTCTTGGATTACCAGCTACCACTGTGAAGTGATTTAACCTTGGCAACATTTTAAACAGTATGCTCCTATCTGTATACTGTCCATTTGGGAGTTATAACTTCAGTTCAGTCCTTCACAACAAGAAGACAATCTCTCTATAAAATAATTTAGCATAGCATGATGGCAAACAAATAAGATCGTGAAATTTCATTTTGTGTTTAACTGCTCCTGGTGTTTCCTCTCAAATGTCCCTGAACTTTCTAGCATCATTCCTTAAGTTTGCTCATAAACTATTCCAGTGAATTTTAAGTAAACCTGGATAGCCAATAGTTACTAGAGAATAATCTCATCAGCTGGAAGCACATACCGTCAGCAAGTCCATGGCATTTGAAATTGGAATTTGTTGGTGGCTCCCATTGCCAATATCAAATGCCAAGCCAAAAACCAAAATCAGCCTTTCTTCACCATGGCCCCTTCTGCCCATACTTTGCCCTTTCAATAACTGTGTTGTAGTGGAAGAAGCCTCTGTAAGCAGGCTGCAGGGATTTGTTTGTTTAGGAGAGAAACACAGCTGACCCCAGCCGGCTGCCCCATCCCTTCTCTGAGCAACAATTTGTAGAAGGTTTTTTTTCTCCTGTGCCTGATAAGTAAGTGAATGACAATGGATAAGTAATTGTTCCTCTAATTTTCCTCTCTACTTGATAGTTGTTCCAGGTAATATTAAAGAAGAAAATTTTTTCAATACTCCTTAAAAATAGAAAAAAAACCTTTAGGGGCTGGAGAGATGGCTCAGTGGTTAAGAGCACTGACTGCTCTTCCAGAGGTCCAGAGTTCAAATCCTAGCAACCACATGGTGGCTCACAACCATCTGTAACGAGATCTGATGCCCTCTTCTGGTGTGTCTGAAGACAGCGACAGTGTACTTATATACCTAAGATAAATAAATAAATCTTTAAAAGAAAAGAAAGGAAAGGAAAGGAAAGGAAGAAAGAAAGAAAGAAAGAAAGAAAGAAAGAAAGAAAAAGAAAGAAAGAAAGAAAGAAAGGAAGGAAGGAAGGAAGGAAGGAAGGAAGGAAGGAAGAAAGAAAGAAAGAAAGAAAGAAAGAGAAAGAAAAAAAGAAAGAAAGAAAGGAAGGAAGGAAGGAAGGAAGGAAGAAAGAAAGAAAGAAAGAAAGAAAGAGAAAGAAAGGAAGAAAGAAAGGAAGAAAGAAAGGAAGGAAGAAAGGAAGAAAGGAAGGAAGGAAGAAAGGAAGAAAGGAAGAAAGGAAGGAAGGAAGAAAGGAAGAAAGGAAGGAAGGAAGGAAGAAAGGAAGGAAGAAAGAAAGAAAAGCAGACTTTATTATGGACTCCTGAGACACTTGGAGGAACTATTGCAATGGACTAGAGATTGAGGTCACGTGAAAATAAAATGCTGAGGAGCAGGAAAGAGGCCAGAGAGTAGGAGGTTATGAACTTGTAACATGAGGTTGGTGTGGGGATTCCAGCGAACCCCACGGGCAGGATCCCTGCTGAAGGTAGACTGGGCTGACTGTGTATTACCTTGCAGATGGTAAGAGATGAAAGAATGTCATGAGGTCCAGCCACACAGGGTTTGATATTGACCTGTAATCCCACTAGACACTCCAAACCCAATCTCCTGAGGGACCCTGTACACATCACCCCACCCAACTGCTCCCAAAGTTCTCACTTTAGAAACAATGTGAGAAGTTTTTAGCTGCCCAGGTTTTTTTAAGGGTGGAGGGTGTTGTTCCTTAGACATAGATAAGTTTTAGAAAAATAGCTTTCTATTAAAATTATAAAAACAGTTAATAGTGGATGAAGGCTAGGAAAATGGCTCAGTGGATTTAGAGCTTGCTATGAGCATGTGAGAACTGTAGTCAGATTCCATCCACTCCCACCCCACAACTTACATAAAAACTCTGCAGGCACATGAATGCCACTCAGGAGTCATAGAAAGGGGATTTCTCACACAAACTGGCTAGATAGATTAGCTGAACCCACCAGCAATGGGTTCAGTAAATAAAGTGGGGAGCATTCAAGGAAGACACCTTAGTCAGTCTCTGGCACACACACACACAGACACACACACATATACCCTTCATATGCACATCCCTCATACACACACATATGCACACACACCTCACATACATACATACAGACACACCTCACAAATATACTCACACACGTAGGCAGGTACACACAGACACACACAGATACACATAGACATGTACATACTCATACACCCATCATACACACACACCCCTCATACAGACACAGACATACACCCTCATATACACACCCCTCATACACACACATACATACACACACCCCTCATACACACACACACTCACAGACATAGACACATACACACACAGACATGGACATATACTACATCTATCATACACACACACACACACACACAGTCCCTCATACACACATACCTCATACAGACACTCACACATACACATACACACACACATACACATACAGACACACACATACACCTTCATACACACATTCCTCATACACACATTCACACACATAGACACATACATAGGCACATACACACACACACATACATACAGACACACACATAGCCCCTCATACACACACCCTCATAAACACACCTCATACATTCACACCCATAGACACATACATATGCACACAGGCACACACACATACATACACCCTCATACACACATACCTCATACACACACTCACACACATAGACACATACACACACACACATACACACAGCCCCTCATACACACACCCTCATACACACACACACACATAGACACATACTTATACACACAGGCACACACCCTCATACACACATACCTCATATACATACACTTACACACGTAGACACATACAGACACATACACTACATGAGAAAAGTTGGTAAACTACAGATAACAGCATGAATAGTGCAACCAGAGACTAGACTGGGGGAGAACATCTTTAGCAGCACTATCCAGAGAAACTTCCAGGCTGCTAGAAATGTCCCATCTGTGCTATGCTGAATGATGCTGCTGAATATTTGACGTGTGGCTCATGCAAAATGAGGAACTAGAGTTTCTATTTCAGTAAATTTCAATTCATTTAAATCTAAATGGCCACATGCCGTAATGACTACCGTTTTAGACCGTGTTGGTCTAGAAACATTCTAAAGCAACAAATGATTATTCCAAAAATGCATCCCCCTCAAAATAAGGGAACACGGTTCAAAACCAAATCATAGGCATGCTTTGTCCTCCACATGTGACTTTTCTAATGGAACCCCTGTGTTATTCATAAGGTACAGAAGTGATGGACTATTTTAAGTTCCACAATTATTTCCTTCTTTGTGCAAAACAGAACAATCAATGCATTTAAAAAAAAACTGGATTGTTCTTACGATCTCAGATAGATTTCTTTTTTGGGTATTTGTGTAGTTTATTAGACACAAAACTGTGGGTTCTACGGACTCTCACACAGAACTAGCTAATTCGTACAATGAAAGTGAAGTGACTTGCCATGACTCACTGTGTCCGTCCGTGGCTTCAGGAACCACACAGGACAGGGCTGACTCATGCACCTGTTGACTGAGTGAAAGGTAAGCCCTGAGTGTCTCCTGGCACCACTGCATTCGGTGACGTCATCTGATGAGCATGCAACCAGTGGGGATGGCAGAATGAACCGCCCTAAGTTACTTAGTGTTTATAGTCAGACCTGCCTAGAGATAGGCTGCCGAGCACCTAGAATTGCCTGCTATGACTTGTAGGGTACCATGTATTTGATGCTGCTACAAAATTAGGGTGGTCATAGGGATTTCCTAATTCTTTCTAAATGATTTGTGTTTGGCTTTGATATGTACAACGAGGTGCTACTTAAACATTAACTCTATCCCTGAGTCCTTTTGTCATGTCAGAACATGTTGTTATATAGTCATCACCTTATTATAAAATAACTGTAGCTGCTGCAGACATTGATCAAATAAGGCTAAAGAGGAATACATTAAACCTATGCCTGGAAAAAAGAAAATGTGTGCACCCTTAACTAAAATGTACACACACACACACACACACACACACACACACACACACTTTCTTTTTCTTTCCTTTTCTTTCTTTTTATGTTTTTCCATGACAGGGTTTCTCTGTATATCCTTAACTCTCCTGGAGCTCACTCTGTAGACCAGGCTAGCCTTGAACTCAGAGATCTGCCTGCCTCTGCCTCCTGAGTGTTGGGATTAAAGGCATGGGCCACCACCTCCCAGGCTCACACATTTTTTGGATGGATTAAAAGGTAAAGCTATACAGTCAGCTATTGGATGGATCACAGGGCCCCCAATGGAGGAGCTAGAGTAAGTACCCAAGGAGCTAAAGGGAACTGCAACCCTATAGGTGGAACAACAATATGAACTAACCAGTACCCCGGAGCTCTTGACTCTAGCTGCATATGTATCAAAAGATGGCCTAGTCGGCCATCACTGGAAAGAGAGGCCCATTGGACTTGCAAACTTTATATGCCCCAGTACAGGGGAACGCCAGGGCTAAAAAGTGGGAGTGGGTGGGTAGGGGAGTGGGGGGGAGGGTATGGGGGACTTTGGGATAGCATTGGAAATGTAATTGAGGAAAATACGTAATAAAAATATTTTTAAAAAATGGCAAAAGGAAAAAAAAGTAAAGCTATAAAGTTGATTGTAATTCATTTTAAAGTATTTATTAGGAACGATATAAAATGTTCTCGGTAAAGTTGAAGAGTAGCCTAGGGGTGGAGCTGAGTTTCTTACCATGTGCCTGGCTCTGAGATCCTTCCCAAGACCACAAAACAAAGGAAAGATATCTAAATATCAAAAAAATTACAATTTGCAACTTCAATTACATGAAAAATAAGGAACTCCATCAAAAGACACCATCGTAAGTAAAAATAGAGAAAAACTCAGAGAGGGAGAATACTCATAAATAGGATTGATTTTTAAAGTATATGCTTATTAGAGAGAGGTCCCATAACCTATCAAGAGAAAGTAAATAGAAAAGTGATCAAAGATCCTATGGGAAAATGGGAGTAATTTTGAGAAGAGGAGATAGAAATGGTGATTGTACATGTGGTATGTTAAATAGCGTTACTAAAATATTTGCCCATGTCCTATCCTAATCATTGAAATATATGATATTAGCTGAGTGGTGGTGACATATGTCTTTAATCCCAGCATTTGGGAGGCAGAGGTGGATAGATCTCTCTGAGTTTGATGTCAGTGACTACAGAGTGAGTTCCAGGACAATCCGGGCTTCACAGAGAAATCTTGTCTTGGGGGTGGGCATAGGGATAAGGATATATGACTTTTGACCTTTTTTTAGATGAAATGTTTTAGAAATATAGCTAAAATTAGGAGTTGCTCTGGAGTCAGGAGTATTGGTGCACACTTTTAATGGTAGCACTGGGGAAGGAGAGGCAAGCAGATATCTGTGAGTTCAAAGCCAGCCTGGTCTACATATCGAGTTTTGGGCTGGTCAGAGTTATATGGTACAATTCTTCCTCTGCCACCCCATCCCCACCCCACACCTCCCCCACCCCAAAATTGTCTTAGATGGGGAGGATGGAGTTAGGATTTTAGCTTAGTAGTAGAACATATGCCTAGTTTGAATAGTTGGATCCTCAGCGTGAAAAATTGAATGGGACCCAAACCAAACCAAACCAACCAAACCAACCAAACCAAACCAAATCAAACCAACCAAAAGGAAACAAACGTAAAAATAAAAACAAAACAATTAGAAAAGAAACTGACTTTATCCGGGTCTTCTATGTAATTGTGAAATCTTGTATGTGTCCTCTTGAAAGTCGCTCTGGAGAGACACTCAGAGAAGAACATGTGGAGCCAGTAGCAGAGACTGAGTTACATAGTCATAAACCAAGAGACTCTTGGGGCCACTACAAGCTGCAAAGGTTTTCTGTGAGTCTGCATAGGAAGTACATCCCTGCCAACATCTCTTGATTTTGGATTTCTGGCATACAGTGCTGTGAAAAAAAAAGTATTTTTGTTGTTTTAAGAGCTCTCAGTAAGGGTAATTTGTTATAGCAGCTATATGAAGCCAACTCTTGTTTGATCACACACATACCCAAGCACACACACACACACACACACACACACACACACACACACGTCTACTCGACCATGACAGACCAAAGGATAGATAACACCAAAGTCCAACTTGGTGAGCCAATGAGTTTTATTGGGATCAGTTACAAAAGTACACATGAGGGTTAGACATGACTCAGAGACAGCTACATAACCAAAGCCCACCACAACATGAATGGAGACTCACAAGAATGGGGAACTTGGAGCACACTGCACAGCTTACAGGAAGCTCAACAGGTTGGAGAGTGTTAGTTGGCCTAAGTCTCTTCCAGGCACTTGGGCTGGTTTCTGTTTCTTCCAGGCAACTTGTCTGGTCTGGCATCAGGCTCTTCTTTACGGTTTGGCTTGGGGGAGAGTGACTCTCAGTATTTTTATTGTTTTACATGGGAACTGGGGGCTGACAAATCTTGTCAGTTTGGGGGACTTTTTGACACAATCTTGAATTGTTTACCACCCTGTCTATGGAGTTTCCCTGCGGGACAGAATGTTTTAGTTCTGAAGGAAACCGTTCCACCCAACACTTGGCAGAGTAGACATGAAGAGGTAGCTGATTTCATTAGTCCTCAGAGAAAGATTTGCTTTTAAAATAATAAAGTTAGTTAAAATAGCAGTACCCTTTCCCAATCCTAGCATTAACAAACTGATCCCAGTCTCCTAGATGAGTCACATGTGGTGGTGTCTCACACCTGTCATCCCAGAACTTTGAAAGCAAGAGCTGGAGGACTGGGAGACTGATGCCAGTCTGGGCTACACAATAACACTACATCAAAAAAGATGCATGGTAGTGGCCATGCATGGTGGTATAGGCCTTTGATCTCAGCACTTAGTAAGCAGAGGCAGGTGGATCTCTGTGAGTTAGGGGCCAGTTTGTTCTCTACATAAGAGTTTCAGGCCAACCAGGAAAGTACAGAGAGACCTTGTCTCCAACAACAACAACAACAACAACACGGTAAATAAAAATTTAAAAAATTAAAAAAAGAAAGTCAGTTCCTACCAGAGGTGGCAACGACATGGAAAAGAGGAATTCTCATCATATAATACTGGTGAAACTGTGAATTAATGTGGCCGTTTTCGAAACAATTGAGTATTGTGAAAATAAGTCTCTATGTACCCAGGAGAAACTCAGGCCACATCTATAAGGAAGCACACACATGTTCAGCCACAGGAAAGTGTGCCTATTAAAGCATAGACACACCATGGACTTCTCTACCATGTAGGTACCACGCTGCCTGTAACAGTACAGTAGGTTCTTAGAAACGTAGACTGGGGGTAAGAAATGGCGAAGAACTTGCTCGGAACTAGAACACTAACCAATCTGTAGTTGAGGTGGGGGTGTATATGAAGTAGGACATTTGTTTTTAAAAAGAATGGCGGTGACTCGGGAAGACACTGGTGCGTGAAATGAAGACTCATCTCCGTGCATGGGTTTAATATGCCTTTGACAGGAATGTGAAGAAATGGAAGCCAGAGTGCATATAACCTCTCACCAAGAATGGAAAGAAAGGTACTCTGTGCATGTGCTGAAGAAACAAGAGCTGTTGCTGTAGGTCGTAGAGAAATGGGCCGTACATCAGCTGAAGGAAGTAGGGCTGCTAAGGAAAAGCTTTCCTAGAAACTTAAACTCAGGAGAGGCACGCTTTGAGTGAATATAAATTCCTGTCGTGGAGAAGACAAGGCGATGGGGTTACTCCTGGGAAGAGAGACTCTAAAGTGCAGAAAGTACAGCTTGGCTTCCACCTGAGCCATTCAGCTCATGTCCAGATAGATGGTTGTAAACTCAGACATGACCTTGTGTCTTGTTGCTTTAAGCAAGTGCACATGGAGATGGGGGAATTTAATTATTATTATTATTTTATTCTATGTGCCTAGGTCTTTAGTACAAAATGGCAAAGCCCGGAGAGGCGTGCATGTTTTCTGATTGACTGAAGGGACTTTGCCCTATTTGCAATATGCCATCTGTTTCTAGTTGAGACCCCAACTGATAGATGCAGTACTATTAATTATTTCTCAAACCAGCTGTTTGCAAGTGGGGGAGTGATTTCCTGGGCAGTTTTAGCCACCTGCTATTTGGCTTGTAAACAAAGGTGTTTCTACAGAACAGCGTTTTCTAATTGATTCTTAAGTCTGATCTCAGACGAGCGGAGTCAGCACTTTATAAGACTGTGTTAGAAGTACAAATGCCCCAGCCTCACCAAAGAGAATTGGATCCAAAACTTCAGGGGCAAGGGTCAGCAGTCCGTTTTAATAAGCTCTTCCCGTGATCCTGAGCAATTCGGAAGCATAAAAGCCACCATTGAAAGGGACTCACAGGAGACAATGCGCCATCTTGATTATTACACTTGCTGAGTCTCAAGCACACCCTGGAGGGAGGGGCTCAAAGCAAAAAGGAAGAGTCCCAGCCTACCTACCACCTTGAGGCGGCAGTGACTCAGCACTCAAGGTCATGACCAGTGCAAAGTAATGTCACAGGAAAGAAACAGACTCCTGTCTTCTTCGTCCATCTAATTTCACCATGGAAACCAAACAACAAGGAAGTTCCACCAGCACAGGCCAGTCTCTTGAGATTAGAACACAAGGTATGAGTAGAGAGGGGATGGAAGATAATTTCTGGTGACTTCTTGATCCACTTTCTTTCCTTTTTTTAAAATTTCTTTTTGTTTGTTTGTTTGTTTGTTTGTTTAGAAACAGGGTTTCTCTGTATCACCTTGGCTGTCCTGGAACTCACTCTGTAGACCAGGCTGGCCTCAACCTCACAGAGATCCTCCTGCCTTTGCTTCCTGAGCGCTGGCACTAAAGGTGTGTGCCACCACCACCACCAGGCTGTTGTTCCGGTCTCTAGTACCATGATGAAAATTAGAAATAGCACCATCTGAGTCAGATAACAGACTGATGGGTTTCATCAACATAGTGGACACAGATAAGTCTAGGAGTTAAGCTAAAAGACTAGAGGAAACAAGATTTTTCCTTTGCACAAATTTAAGTTGGGGTGTGTGTTATTGGATTGCTATACCACTATGTTAAGTGACTCTAGGCTATTTCAACTCTATCCTAAGTAGGTTACTTTTACTGGAGATTAATGAACTGAGGGATCCCATTGAAGAGAGCTGTGTTAATGAGATCACCGAGTAACTCCGAAGCCCATGCCCTCTAAAAGTCGCTAATGAAGCAGGGTGGGAAGAAAGAAAAAAGCAACGAAAGTGAGTTCATCTTGTGATAATTGATCCAGTTACAGCAACACACACACAAATACTATAGAATAGAGTTCAAGTTCAAGAGGAGCTTGCTGGCTCATTGAGAAGACCGGCACTCACCGAGTTAACTCTGTGCATTAGTTATTGCCCAAAGTGTGAAACAGGGACGATAAGAAAGAGGCTGCTTTTTATCTTGAAATAGGATTTACCACTTGGCGAGGTGCTTCGTGGGCTCACAGTTACTTCATGGGCTCACAGCTACTTCTGCCTTTCAGGTCTTGGCAGACAAGTGACAAGCCAAGAGTGTCAGCATCCTAGGCATGAAAATAGTCTTGTTATTGCTCCATCATTTCTAGCATAATACTTTAGAATTGCTTCCACCGCCTATGGTCATCTCCCAGGAATCTGGGCATTTTTGTGGATCAGGTTGTCATGTGTACTCCCTGAATATAGCATCTATGTAGATAACCTGTCAAGACCTTATGCATGTATAAGTTTGATAAAAGTTACTGTGCACTTTAAACATGATTTCACATTTTTCTTTTTCTTTTTTTTAAAATGTCCTTAGTCCTGCCTATTAAAGACTTTCTGGGATAAAGCCACATTTTGAGTAGATAGTCAGCCATAAAATGAGTCTACAAGTGCTTCAGTTGGAACTGGCTTCCTGGTATTGAGCCGCTTGGATATGAAAAGAGACTTCTGGCAGGGAGCTGCTTTGACTACAAAAGTCTTAACTAACCAGCTGCATTACCTCTCTTCAGGTTTTGGGTTTTCTTATCTGAGCTTCTCGTACATTTGACATTTCTGGTCTATTAATTATGAAGCGATGATGATGATGGAACGTTCTAAATTTTAGAGGCTGAAATAAAGATAAATAATTTAAAGATATCCATTTTTTTCTAAGAAATGTTCCATCTCTAAGATGTTCTACCTAAGTAAAATTTTATGTGATATTCATTTGACTGCATACATCTGTTTTGGGCAAATTTAGTTGTGGGAATGGTCTAGATTTCCTTTAAGTTTAGATGTGTCCTGTTGGATCATTATTTTCCAACAGTGGCTTTATCTTATATGTGTTCTATATGTGTTCTCTGTAGTTCAGGTTATCCTATTGAGAGGGGTAATTTTGATAGACTTTAGTCTTCCAATTTAAATAAAGCCCTTGCCGAGGCTCTCCAGAATGTTCTAGAGCTGTCATTAAGTTTCACGTTCTTCTGAAACACATAAAAGGTCGGTTATTTCAGTTCTTGTTAAAAGGGAGCTGTAATTTGGCTTGTTTGAATTTTATTTTAAACCTAAGCATTTACAAGCAACCACAGCAGGGCTTAAAAAGAGAGAGCAGGGATATTGCATCCTCGCTAGAAGATTACAGGGAGGCTCCTCCATGCGTGCCGTGCCCGCTCAGGTTGGGAATGGAGGACGCGGTGACTCTGATACCAATGTTTCTTGAGAAAGAACGATGCTGACCTGGGATCCAGGGAAGTGGCCGTGAATAGTTTCTATGTTCATTAAGCAGCATTTTCGTAACTAATTGTTGCTGCTGTGATCGATATGACTTGGCACGCTGCAATAACTCATTTTTGGACAAGATTACCTCATCAAATAGAAAAAAAAGAAGCTACTCTGAAATACCAGCTTTGAAAAAACCTGAATAATCTCCGCTTTAACACATTTCCAGAAATTAGCTACCAGTTAACGTCACATTCAGAGATAACCTTTGCTTGGGTAAGTTTTACTGCATTTTCCATGAGCTAAATCTCCTTTTTTTTTTTTACTTCTAGAAAATTCTTGAGGAACACTCCCCCCCCCTTCCCCATACCCACACACTGGACAGATTACAAATGTTAGTAGCAAGAACATTGGCTTTGAAGTCAGGCAGAACTGGATTAAGCTACGACTTGTAACATTGGTCAAATGACTTAACAGTTCTGAGCCTTCGGTGGCTTCTTTCAAAATGCACAGAGTGATTTTTAGGTGATTGGTTATGGAAGTAACACATGTAAGGGCGTAGCAAAGTTTCAAATAAACGTTTCAACTTTCACCATCTTTTATAAGCATTATACAGTAGATTCGAGTTCTATTTATTTGAGCGATAACCTGAAAGTACACTTTATATCTTCGAAAGGCAGAGATTAGAGAACTGTTATATGGGGAAGTTGTTCTTCCGGCATTATACAACCAACTCTTGGAGCTGAACATTAATAAGCTTTCTTCCATAGATGTGGCTGTTTAAACTATCTTTAGCCCTGTTATCAGTGTTTCAGATTGGGCCATTTGGATGCAAATTAGCCAGAAAATTAACTCCAATAGAACTGTTCATTTAGAGACTAATATTGCAGTACCATGATCCAAAGGACTTCCACCCAAGGTAGGATCATGCAGAGGTCAGTAGAAATAAAACAAAAACATAAATCAAAGTATAGTCTCCCTATAAATCCATAGCAATGTTCTTCATTTTCTCATACGTCAGAATTATTTACAAATATGTCAATGGGATTTCTCTTGATGTTTTTCATGTGTAACAGATTACACCAGTTGCAGACACTCCTTTAATGTAACCTTTTGCAGTGTAGCAAGAACCCTACTGTTTAATACCTTTCTGTTTGCCATCCTGAGACACATTAGAGACCACATGTCTTCATTTATCTTGAGAAGTTAATCACTGTTATCCTTAAGCTTTTATGTGGGTGGTTATCAAACTTTCCCAGGCTCCAGAACCACCTAAGAGCTGCTGGGAGATTGCTGGACCCCCTTCCCATTAAGTTTCTGACCTGGAGGGCTGCAGTGGGAAACGAAGATTTGCGTTTTTGACAAACTCCCAGGTGATGCCTGTCACAGGCCCGTCAAGTGTCCAAACTTCTCCTTCTATACATGCTATTTGTGATGGTTAAATCTAGATGTCAGCTTCCCTGAATGGAGAGGTGCTGGGATGACTGTTGAGGTATTGTTTAGCATGTGTATCTGTGAAGGTGTTTTCAGAGAGTGGCATGTGAGTGGTGAGCTTCGTAGGGACAATCAGTCCTAGGTAGAATCATTTCATATCATTTCTTCAGCCACGTCCAAGTCAGACAGAGCAGAAAGGCAGAGGAAGAGGAAATCACCCCACCCTCTCTGGAGCAGAGCATCCTCCTCTTGCCCTTGGATGTCAGAGCATCAGGTCGCTCAACCTTTGCATTCAGCGACCTTCACAGTGGCATCTTTGGGGCTTATAGGTTTTATCCCTTGATCAACAATTTCCTATTTGTTTCCTGGACTTCCAATTTGGACCCAGCCACATTTTCCCTTTCTCTGGTTCTCCAGCTTACAGACAGCCTATGGGGAGGCTTATCAAGTCTTTACAATGTGGTGTGATGTGACAGTTCCTCTTGTAAATCTCATATATATGTGTATATATATATATTTGTATATATTTATACACATATATATGATTATAATATATGATATATATTGACCATTGATCATAAATATATGATTATAATATATATCCATATATAATCATATATACAATCATATATATGAATATATGCAATATATACATATATATCATATATAATATATATCACACATATATTATATGTATATCATATATATGATATATAATATAATGTATGATCATATATATGATTATAATATATGAATATATATTGATCATTGATCATAAATATAATATATATTAATATCTATCTATCTATCTACATCACTAGTTCTGTCTCTAGAGAACCCTAATATAACTATTAGTAAATGTTCATGTCTCTGTTAGGGTAGAAGGAGGAGAATAGATGAGGTGGGTATGAGGAACAGGCAGATCTCTAATGTCCTATTGTGCTCTCACGATACCGGTTTCAGTTCTCAATGAGACATCACTGTAGAGAATTGAAAAGAGCTGTGCAGAGTTAGTTAGCTCTGGCAAGGGGGTAGTTACCGGAGGAGGAGCACAGCACTGTGAGGTGTGCGCTTAGAAAAGCAAGTGAAAGAAGACAAAAGAACGGAATCAGCATTCCTTCCCAATACACAAACATCCATAATGATTAAAGTTTATTAGGTCACAAAGCAGGCCTCCAACAATTCAAACTATCATAATGATTAAAGTTTATTAGGTCACAAAGCAGACCTCCAACAATTCAAACTATCAGTAGACTCAACTGTTTTCCTCGCAGAGCAATTAACAATAAGATACATTTCTAAAATATATAAAGAAAACTTTGGGGGTGGGGAGTAGACATATAGTTAACTCAGTAGTTAAGAGCAGGGTCTGTTCTTCCAGGAGACTCAGGTACCGGCATGGCAACTCACAACTGCCTGTAACTCCAGTTCCAAGGGGGATCCAACATCCTCGTCTGCGTGTATGTGGCACACAGGCATGCATTCAGGCCAAGCACCCAGAGGCATAAAATAAAAGTAAGTGTTAAAAGTATGGTGGAGAAGCCCTCAGACGATTTCCAGAGTGGTTGTACCAGTTTGTAATCCCACCAGCAGTGGAGGAGTGTTCCTCTTTCTCTACATCCTCACCAGCATCTGTTAACACCTGAGGTTTTGATCTTAGTCATTCTGACTGGTGTGAGGAGGAATCTCAGGGTCATTTTGATTTGCATTTCCCAGATGACTAAGGATGTTGTACATTTCTTTCGGTGCTTTTCAGCAATTCAGTATTCCTCAGTTGAAAATTCTCTGTTTAGCTCTGTACTCCATTTTTAATAGGGTTTTTTGGTTCTCTGGAGTCTAACTTCTTGAGTTCTTTGTATATATTGGATATTAGCCCTCTATCAGATGTAGCGTTGGTAAAGATCTTTTCTCAATCTATTGGTTGTCGTTTTGTCCTTCTGTAAAGAAGCTTTGCAATTTTATGAGATCCCATTTGTCAATTATTGATCTTAGAGCATAAGCCATTGGTGCTCTGCTCAGGAAAATTTCCCCTGTGCCCATGTGCTTGAGGTTCTTCCCCACTTTCTTTTCTATTAGTTTCAGTGTCTCTGGTTTTATGTGGGGGTCCTTGATCCACTTGGACTTGAGCTTTGTACAAGGAGATAAGAATGGATCAATTTGCCGGGGCGTGGTGGTGCATGCCTTTAATCCCAGCACTCAGGAGGCAGAGACAGGCGGATTTCTGAGTTCAGTTTGAGGTCAGCCTGGTCTACAGAGTGAGTTCCAGGACAGCCAGAGCTATACAGAGAAACCCTGTCTCGAAAACAAACAAACAAAAAGCTTGGATCAATTTGCATTCTTCTACATGATAACCGCCAGTTGAACCAGCACCATTTGTTAAAAATGCTGTCTTTTTTCCACTGGATGGTTTTAGCTCCTTTGTCAAAGATCGAGTGACCATATGTGTGTGGGTTCATTTCTGGATCTTTAATTCTATTCTATTGATCTACCTGCACAAAATACCCATGAGAGGAGATACAGAGACAAAGTGTGAAGCAGAGACTGAAGAAAAGGCCATCCAGAGACTGCCCCACCTGGGGATCCATCCTATATACAGTCACCAAACCCAGACACTATTGTGGATGCCAACAAGTTCTTGCTGACAGGAGCCTGATATAGCTGTCTCCTGAGAGGCTCTGCCAGTGCCTGACAAATACAGAGATGGATGCCCACAGCCAAACATTGAACTGATCATGGGTCCTCAGTGGAGAAGTTAGAGAAAGGACTGAAGGAGTTGGAGGGGTTTGCAACCCCATAGAAGGAACGACAATATGAACTAACCAGTAATGCCAGAGCTCCCAGGGACTAAACTACCAACCAAAGAGTACACATGGAGGGACCCATGGCTCCAGCAGCATATGTAGCAAAGGATGGCCTTGTTGGACATCAATGGGAGGAAAGGCCCTGGGTCCAGTGAAGGCTCTAAGCCCCAGTGTAGGGGAATGCCAGGACAGGGAAGCAGGAGTGGGTGGGTTGGTGAGCAGGGGGATGGAGAAGGGAATGGGGCTTTTTTGGAGGGGAAACCAGGAAAGGGAATAACATTTGAAATATAAATAAAGAAAATATCTAATAAAAAAAAAAGTACGATGGGGAAGGTAGTGACTGCTCTGTGCTGTTGCTCTCCAGTCAAAAGTTGTTCTCCAGGTCAAAGTTCACGGGGCAGCTGCTGGAGGTAGTACTGTCTGTAGCAGTGGGCAGATCACAGAGAACCTCTCCATCATATTTTATTCTTTCATTTTGCTTAGGTTTTTCTTACCCCTCTGTTGTCTCTGACCATTCCAGAAATAAGGGCAGAGAACACTTCAGGATACTCTAGTATTGACTAGAGGAGCAGGAAAAGGACTACAGAGAACTTGGGGTGTCCCTCAGCAATAAAGAATTTCCCAGTGTGTATAGAGCCCCATGCATGATGAAAATTGCTGCGAAAGTCAGGCACAATACAATGCTCTGAAGTTGTTTAGAGCTTGCCTGTTCACTGTTCCTGTGCTCCCTAGGCTTAGAGAGCTCTGTCCAAATCACAGTCCCTGTGAGGAAAGAAATGCTTTATGTTGTAAGTTTCTGAACTATAACTAATGTGCATTGCCGGATAGCAACACTTTAAGTAGTGACATTTGGGAACAACTTACATATCCATGGTAAAGCATGAGCAAATATACATTGTAGAATATTTATGCAGTGGACTAAAGAGCAGTGGTTACATTTAATGAACAAAGGCTATGAATATCAACATATAAACTTAAAATATAATGTCAAGGAGTCAAAAGTGCGCTGTGGAAGGTTTTAATATAGTTTTTTTTAAATCATCAGTTTTAGAAAATGCCAAATCTTCTTTTTGGGTATATATGCTGAGAAATTATCCAAAGGTGAATAGAACAATAAATCCAAAGTCAAGAAGATGATTGTACTTGGTAGAAGACTAAGAAAAGGGAGATTTCTGAGGTGTGGGTATCAGAACTGTTCCTGTATTGAAGAAAAGATGTCAAGATTTGGCAGACGTGGGTGGTGGCCAGGTGAGTGTATGTCTCCATAGGGAGGGATTGGTCCATAGCACAGAAAAACTGTGATGGTGAATTTTGAATAGCAACCCAAATAGATTGCCTTAGATGTTAGTAAAGCACACACTGGGTGTGTTTATGAGCACATTCTCAGAGACAATTAACTAAGGGAGAAAGAATCCATTTTTGCTCCTAACCCAGGGCAGCAGCAGCCCATAGGTTGACCATCCTGGATGGATGAAGGTGGAGGTGATGAACATAGGCTTTGTCTGCCTCTGCGTCTTGCCTTTCATTATATAAGCTGTTTATCTCTGCCACATCCTCCCATATATGATAGAGGGAAACCTCTGAACCCATGAGCCAAATTACATGTTTCTTCCTGTAAGCCAGTTAGGTCAGGCACTATGTCACAGCAGCGAAAATGTCTGACTAGCATTGATAACTCAACATCAGGTCCATTAGGAGTAAACCTGAGATCTCAAGAATCAAAATAATGATAATAATAATATGATAATGTAGGCCCTGTACTGGTATTAAACTTATGCACATTTGCATGGTGGCAAGAAGCATACAAAGTCAACTAATTACTTTTCTGTGTGTGCTTGGTTTGCTCATTCAGAAAATTTGATTTTCATTCTGTAAAGGGGCTTACGTAGGCTTTGAAAGCTTGCATGTGAAGATCGAGTCTTCTCTCCTCTGTTTTGTCTTCTCAAGTGGAACCAAGAGAAGGGGCAAAGGGAGGTGTGTGTTGATTATGTTTAACTCTGTACTTTCTCCTCTTCTCTTCTGAAAGAGAGCAAGGTTATCCAGTGTTGCTGCTTGAAACTCAATCATAAAAATCTAGAAAGCTGTTGTGTAAGATGGTCTTCCGGGCTCCCCCTTAAATCCTACTGAGTCTTCCAAATATGAATCAGAGAAACTTTAGTTTCAAAGAGCTGATAACGCTTACTATGAACTCCAAGCAACCATAGGTAAACAGCAATGTGGAAGTGTAAGCTGAATAAACCCTTTCCTCGTCATCTTGCTTCCTGGTCATGATGTTTTGTGCAGGAATAGAAACCCTGACTAAGACACCAGGGAGCCAAAAGTAAAGAGGAAAGAGGGAAGGAGGAAAGACAGCCAGGTAGTGTGTCATCAGCTAGCTATAGTGCAGAAAATTCAGCCGGCTACATGTTCATGAGCGACGCCAGTGCGCTGTTTCCTGAAGTAGTGCATTCCGTTGCCTGTGCTGTGACTTGGGACAGCATCAGAGAGAGGTAATGATAAATACACTTCCAGACTCTTCTGTTATCCCTTCCTCACTAGTCAGAGTTTGCCATGGTTTCTAGTTCTCTTCCTGGGTCCTCCAGGCAGCATGACTAATAGAGCCATAATGGACCATGGTGAATGTGTTAGCAGCTGTGACTTATGTCACCCTCCCCTACAGCCTCTGACCTGCAGCCTGAGGCTCGCTGATGAGCAGGTGCGACTTAGTGGTGGCCCGAGAACCCCGGGTGGAGACAAAGAACATAGTCTGAGGTGCTGTGGAGTCACACCACCAGCCACACAAGACCGTTAGGTAGCATCTGCTTCAGTGGAGGTGACTAGCCAAGTCTGAGGGTGTTCTATAGCAAGCAACTGTCCGCCATTTCAAAGGCGGTGATAAAAGGTAATGAGCCATTCTTAACCAAATCTCTCTATGGCTGTGGCTGGAGCCATTAGGCCTTCTTGGCTGATTATTAACGTTGAACAAATTTCTGTGACCAGGTGATTCCAGGGAATTGTATACATACAATTCTATATAAACTGGATCTGGTATCTCCCAAGTCTGCATGCAGTGAGCACTACCTATCATACTGGGTCATCTTACTGAACCAGGAAATAAAAGAGGCTGCCAAACTCAGGGCTGGTCAAAAGGACGCAATGCCAACCTGGGAAACACTCGATGACCTAAGGAGATTCTTTAACAACAAAAATAATGAGCATAGCCATTTTAAAGTATATATCTCCTGTTTCCAATTTCTGAATCTATTATTGGCTGACTTCTTTGTTTTATGGGCAAATTGTGTCGTTTCTTGTATGCTTGCTTTGCTTGTGTCAGTGCTATATTTCATGTATAGCTATGTTTATATACTTAGTTACATATGGTTTTTAAATATGCCTATTATATGTTGATGTATTGTGATAAATACCTTGCATCAATAAAACAACAACAAAAAAACAATGAGTACCGTGGATTGCTACATATCAAACATATGAAAGTTAGGTTACAGTGGTAGTCTAAAAACATAATTGAGAGTGAGACTTCTTAAAGCTGTAAAAGGCTCCACTCCTCTGTACTGCCTTCTAACTCGGAGCTGGTGAGCACAATCCCTCCGTTTGCTGGACTCCCACCTTATTAAATGAGGAAGTGAAGGGGGAATTGGAGAGTGTTCAATCCCAGAGCTTTTATAAAGTAAGGCACAGGTAAGAAAAGTCTTCACGCCATTAGGCAAAGGGTGAAGGGGAAGCCTGGTAAGAAGAGGACAGCCTGGTGACACTGGGGTCCATTGATGACCTTCATCACCAGAGTAGACAGCCAGATAGCAAGCACCTCCCATCAAGTATGTGTTCTTGAAAGTTGAACTGCCATGCACTGGATTATCAGTTTATTGGAAATGGAAGGGATAGAGAAACACATTGATTAATACCCTCAGGATGCAACTTGCTAAATAAGGAGAATCCTAAAGACCAACCAATACAGTTTTCAAAAAGAGCAACTTAGGAATATCCATAAGGGAGAAAGCAAATTTTTAGAGGGACTTAGGAAATGCCAACCCTAATGTTTTTCAGGTCATGTTTTGATTCCTATTCAAAGGAACTACTTTTAAAACACACCTTTAATAGGTGGGGTGGGAGCTAGAGACATGGCCCAAACAAATAAGAGCACTTGCTTCTCTTCTAGATGACCCAAATTTAGTCCCCAGTGCCCACATCAGGTGGCTCACAACAGCCTGAAACTCCAGCTTCAGACAGTCCAATGTCGCCTCTGATATCTGTGGGGTAATGAACGATACATATGTGGCATACATACTTTTGAGTGAATTAAAAACAAATCTTAAAAATGAAAAAGAAAGAAGCTTGCTGTAGCCCAGTGGTATAGAGTATGTTTAGGCATGTCTTAGGTCTCAAGATTACTCTACAGCAACTCAAAAAAATTATTATTATCATTATCATCATCATCATCATTATTATTTAAAAGGGCTGGTGAGTTGGCTCACTGGGTAAAGCCACCTGCTACTAAGGCTGATGACCTAAAACTCTCCAATATCCGCCTGTGGCAGGAGAGAATTGTCTGCCAGAAAGGGTACTCTAACTTCTGCTGTGGCATGTACTCATCCACACACCCCCAAATCAAATGTACAATAAGAAATTTATTTTTTCTTCCCCTGCCTACTGAGGCTTACCAGAGACTGGCTGAGATTTCACTATAGTTGAAATCATTCTCCCTCTCCTGCTAAAATTAAGAGCCATTTGAGAGGTAGTATGAAAATCTAATGCAGCAGGAGCTTTGTAAAATATATACATATATGAAGACAATCTAGATGAAATTGCAGAGTAATGTGGGGAGAGAGCCCCAACCCAATGAAACTTCCAGGTCTGGGATTGGGTTACATTTAATGGAGCTGTTGGCCAAAGAGATTGGTCTCCTGGGAACCCCAAACAACCCAGACTGTTGCCAAGACTGTAGGTTGCTTTCTATAAACTGATGGCCAGGCCCCGTTGCTGAAGACAACATCTACAACTCATTGAACATGGAGAAGTCAAGCAAGTGTCCACTTAGAGCTTTCATCCCTATGTGCTAATGGCCATGGTACAGAAAGGTATTCTGCACACTAACAAACCTTTAATTTACAATGCTGTCCAGCCTGCAAAATAGGCTAGTGCAGAGGTGGCACAAAGCTTGCAGGAATAACCAACCAATATCTGATTTGATTTAAAGTCTAGTCTATAAAATGGAACTTGTACTCTACAAAGCTTGGGTGGTCCAAACCCTGAGACGAGATAGCCCAGGGACTAGAATAAAGACAAATACTACTATTCTAAAGAACAAACAAATAAAGAAATGTACAAAACAAAAATGTAGCACTCCTACTCACATGCTGCTACACTTATAGATCTTTGCTTTGCTCGGCCATCATTACAGAAACTTCTTCTGCAACAGATGGGAACGGATACAGAGACCCCCCAGCCAGACTATGGAGAGGATGAGCGACCTCGAAACAACTCATCTCTAAACAGGATGTCTTCATCAAATCTCTCCCCCCAGGGCTCAGGAAACCCTGCTGAAAAGGAGGAAGAAAGAGTCTAAGAGCCAGGGGGGATGGAGAACGCCAAGAGAAAGAGGAGATTGAAGCTCCAATGAAGACAGAGTCTGAAGCAGCACACCCAGGCCCTGCATGGGGTCTTAGAGCTGAACAGAGAGGTAGACACATGCCCCATCCCTAAACCAGAAGCTATCTCCAGTTGGTAACTATTTGCAAATGAAAGTTTACTCTAAGGGATTCTCAAAGGGGGAACAAAGTCCTCTTAAGGGTAGAGGGCCAACAGAAAACAAACTTAATGGTGTCTTCGGAAGTTCTGTTTCTCATAATGTATGTCAGGGCCATTCTTTATTAAACTTTATCTTATTTTTATTTATGTATTCTCTCTCCTGATACAGTCGGGGTATATGTCTATATATATTGTGGCTTATGGTTTAGTGTCTCTATGGAATCCCCGAATATGTAAACGAGTGGGTCTCTGCATCCCTATCTGTCTCTTGTGCCCAATCTTGAGTTCTTTCCCATCTGGTTGTTTGCCATGTCCTATTATGATGTGTTAGTTTTTTGTTTTGTTTTTATTCTATTTTATTCTTAGCCCTTAGACGCCTGTTTGTTTTCAAATAAGAGACAGAAAAGGAATAGTCCTAGATGGGAGGGGAGGTGGGGAGGAGCTGTTGGGGGGGGGGCGAGTAGAGGGAAGGGAAGCTGTAATCAGAATATATTCTATGAGAAAAAAATCTTTTCTTTAATTTTTTTTTGTTTGTTTTTTGAGACAGGATTTCTCTTTGTAGCCTGGCTGTCCTGGAACTCACTTTGTAGACCAGGCTGGTCTCGAACTCAGAAATCCACCTGCCTCTGCCTCCCGAGTGCTGGGGTTAAAGGCATGTGCCACCACGCCTGGCTTTATTTGATTTTTTATACTGTATTTTATGATGTTTACCCTCCTTCAAGTCTTCTCAGATCGTTCCCACATTCCTACTCACTCAACTTTATGTTTTTTTAAAAAAGATTTATTTATTTATTTAATGTATATGAGTACACTGTGGCTGCACAGATGGTTGTGAGCCTTCATGTGGTTGCTGGGAATTGAACTCAGGACCTTCAGAAGAGCACTCAGTGCTCTTACCCACTGAGCCATCTCACCAGCTCCAACTTTATGTTCTTTATCTTTCTTTCAACACACACACACACACACACACACACACACACACGAACACACATACCCCACAAAACAAACAAACAAACAAACAAACAAAAAAACAAAGCAAACAAAAAATCAAGAAAAAAAAAAACCGAAACAAAATGAAACAAAAACATGCTTCCTCGCCCCCACAGAAACTCCATGGAGTTCATTTTGTCATCACCAACTATTCCTTGGCTCGGGGCCTGCCCTGGAGCTTGGTTGATATACTCTGTGACACTCCATTGAAAAAAGTTTTTTTTCCCATTGCCAGCAGGTATCAATTGCAAATAGCTTCTTGGTTAGTATGTAATAGTTTTTAAAAAAAGAAAACTTAGGAAATTTGAGTACAATTTAAATATTAGATGATACTAAAGATTCATTTGTAATGTTTTCAAGTGTGATAATAGCATTATAATTATGTTTTTAAAGGTCTTTATGTGGCTGACAGACATAAAAGAATAGGAATATAAACAATAAAAGAATAACTAAGGCTTCCTTTTGAGAACTCAGAAAACATTGAGAGAGAGAATGTGTGTGTGTGTGTGCGTGTGTGTGTGTGCATGAATTCATGGATTGGCACGTGTGAGCATGTACAGAGTAAAAAATATGGTCAAAATGTTGCTAGTTTGTTCAAGTTGGTTAGGAAACAATGCCTTTCTTCTTTATGCACTATGCTTTTTGTGAGCATATTCAGAATAAAAGATTGTCATTGTTGGACATTGGATGACCCGAAGTAAAGGCTTAGTCACCAGGTTGGCACTATTGGAAAGTAAAGTGTCCCTCATGAAGGTTCTTAGGTCTTTCAGGCTGGATCTTTTAAGGACTGGGAGTTCCACCTGTTTCTGTCTTTGCTTCCTGCCTTTTGAAAGGACTGGCTTTTTCCATTAGACGTTCTCACAATGACCAGCCCTGGCCAGAGAAAAGAATAGGACTACTTAGTGTCAGACTGGAGCCACTGCAATTGTGACCCAAAGCAGTCCTTTCTGTTCTAACAGTCTAAAGTCTCTTTCACTGTAGTAATGGAAAGCTGACCAGTGCAGAGGCTAAATGCTATAATGCACACGCATTGTTTTCAAGTCAGCAGATCAATTCCTGGAGTGGGATCACTCAGGACCTGAGAATGAAAAGGAGGAACAGAGGACCTGGTACCACTGCTCCACCCACTGCCCCTCCACCTTACTTTGCACCACCACTTTGGGGTGGATTTCAAGGGCTCAACATCTCTACAGAAAGCACATCACCCAAACAATGGGGTAGAGGAGAGAAAGTTTAACACATCAGCCTGTACTTCCACTAAAATTCTTCCTCAAATGGTATGTGTGTTTGTGTGTGTGTGTTTGTGTGTGTGTGTTTGTGTGTGCATGTGTATAGGCTGTGTATGTGTCTGTGTTTCTGTGTCTGTGTTTGTGTGTCTGTGTGAGTGTGTGTGTCCATAGAAGATAGAGCTTTATGGTGTGGTCTTTGGCACAGAATCTACTATGAATTATTTCAAAGTTAGTTTAACTTGTGCCCTGTAGGATACAGATAGTGCTTAGCTGGACATCCTGGGACTCGGGCTTTGATATTTGGATTTGTCAATGACAAACTACGTGAGCCTCTTGTGGCTTAATTTTCTCATTTTGAAACAGAATGAATAACTGAGGTCCTTCCAAGTTCACTCTTCATCTATGAATACACATAGACTTACTCTTTCATGTGCATTGGTTATGTCAATGTATGTCTAACAACAGCATACACGGGCAGCCCTATCATTCACGTTGGGCACAAGAGTGGAAAATTAGGGGCTGGTGAGATGGCTCAGTGGGTAAGAGCACCCGATTGCTCTTCCGAAGGTCCAGAGTTCAAATCCCAGCAACCACATGGTGGCTCACAACCATCCGTAACGAGATCTGGCGCCCTCTTCTGGAGTGTCTGAGGACAGCTACAGTGTACTTACATATAATAAATAAATAAATTAAAAAAAAAATCACCTTAAAAAAAAAAAGGGGGCTGGTGAGATGGCTCAGCAGGTAAGAGCACCCGACTGCTTTTCCAAAGGTCCTGAGTTCAAATCCCAGCCACCACATGGTGGCTTACAACCATCCGTAACGAGATCTGGCGCCCTCTTCTGGAGTGTCTGAAGACAGCTACAGTGTACTTACATATAATAAATAAATAAATCTTAAAAAAAAAAAAAAGAGTGGAAAATTAGGAAGAACGTGTAACCCAATGAAGTAGACACGCAGCACCTGTTGAGCAGAAGGTTAACACACTCAGCCTACATCCTCACAGGAAGGGGTTGTCAAGCCATTTAGCTTCCATGGGCGATGTAATAGCTATTGCTAATTGTTGAGACACAAACAGACTAGATATTTGAAATGTATTGAGACTCTGAGGCCTTAGCAAAGTTTGATTGTGTTACGTGTTATAGGAGCTTTATGCTTCAAGGTAAATAATTATTTATATAGTTAATCTTTTTATGAAGTAGAATCTCTTTCACCTGGGTTTGGGGAAGTGTCAAGCATGTATGTGTATACAAAAGACAGTTTTCTAAAATTTTGAGAAAATTGATTGAATGAATGAATAAATATAATATCGTAAGTGTTGAATACCATGAAAGAGCTATGCACTTTAGACGGCCATGTTCTTTTACCTAACAAATATTTAATAAGCATCCACTATGATCCATTTGCTCCAAGTGAATTTGAATCTTTAATAAGACTCAAGAGGAATCCAGAAGGACTTTTGGGCCAGCTATCATTTGGGGTCTTGAACCAAACCTATTTCTTAACTGATTATTAAGACTATTGCCCTGTCGAACTACACAAAACACATTTTGACCTTGTAATCAACATCTTGGCATGCACGAGAAAGTTCAAATTGCCAAATTCCCAGTGTGACAAAACACCAAGCCTCATGTGTAACACAAGTATTTCACGTAAGCTTACATGTAAGCAAGCCTTTTGACGGGATAATTTTTTTAAAAGGGAGACATGTTTAAAGTCATTGCAGCAGGTGAGATTTCAAGTGGCAAGAAAGAATTTTAATATTAAAAAAGCAACGGACACATCTTTGTGTTTTCTCTTGTTCCTAACCAGACCAGTATTTTTTAAGGGCCTGTTTCCTCAATGACAATGAACATAATGATATGAGTTTGCATTTTCTAGTTTATTCATTTTCTTCTCCTGTGGCTCAAACTCAAGTCTTCAGACTCTGTACAGGAAATCTACCATGAAGGTTATGCTCCTAATCCTCATGTTACATTTATTTAAAGTTCTTTGGTAAGTTCATCTTTTTTGTTTGTTTGTTTGTTTGTTTGTTTGTTTTAATTTTTATGTCAGTTGTTGAATGACACTTTCATGTAAACAATGGCTTAAATCTTATGTGGACCTCCGCCTTTAGTGGTAGTATCTATCTGTTAAAAAGAATGGTTGCTTGTGCAAGTAAGAAATAAAAATGTATTCTGAAGACAGCCCTTGCACAGTCTTTCCCCAGCACTCTTTAGTCACAATGCTTACATCAGTTGCTGAAAAGATGTGCTTTGGGGAAACAGTGTTTGCACAAATGCCACCTATTTAGATCAGAGTGTTCTGATGAAGTACCAGGGAAGGAGCATTGAAGGATGCTAAACCGAAGAACGTGTTACACTGTTTTAAGTTGCATGAGCATGAAAATTATAAGGCTTTACCAAACTGTTTTTCCAATTTGCAGTGCGTTATAATATGCATAACTCAGTCGTCTAACTCCCAGTAGCATCGAGCGGCAAGCAACATGGTAGGTGGCTGATTAATATTTTATGTTTATCTTTAGTAAGTAACCACACCAATATGTGGGGATGCTCTGAGAGAAACAACATATTCAAAACAGACGTCCTTTGCTGTAAAAGTTCCTTGGGAGATTTCATTTTTAAAGTGTTTCTACTGAAGCCTTAAACATACTGTACTACTTAGCCAAAATGTATTAGTTCCTCATATTTAAAAACATGTCCATTGAAGTTTCAGGATGGAAAACTATTGGCCTGACAATTATTTAAGAAAAGTTGTTTTCCTGTTGGCATTTGCTGTAGCCGACATCTTGTTCTGAGTATTATCTGAATCTTTAGCTTTTACTGTACACCTTTAAGCCTAGGACAGTTTTCAAAACTCCTTAAAGTTTTTCTAGATTTTTTTCTTTATGTTAGCGATAATGAAATTCAAATCTTTGTCTTGAATTATCATGTTTACTAATTTTTATTTCCTAATTCTTGACCAAAGGCTTGGTGTCTCAAATATTCTTGTTCCAGGTAGGATGTCTTAGATGGTGGAAGGACTTATCTGCCTTAAAGGAAGTCATTTTGGCTAAAGTCATTACGGTGACTCAGGGAAATGCATTAAAAGAGAGGCTATAGTTCATACACTTTTAAAAAATATTGAAAATGTTTAACAACGGAGAAGACTGGGACACAAACCAATCAGAGCAGGCATCAGTCAGGAAGTCAAATGTCCCAGGAAATATTAATCCTTTCATTGGTAGATACTGGGATGTTGAGAGCAGACAGACAGAGAAATGACAAGAAGGGAGTTCCTAAGGGTTCATGCACACCAGCACTTGCCAATCTTGCCATTAATGGCTCTGTGGCAACCAATAATTCTCATTTTTCTTGGTGGCTATCCTAAAGAGTTAGGATGGTTAATAATACTTTGGGCTTCTAACCATAGCTACTAGTTTTACTTTCTATGCATTACGACTTTTTTTTTTCCTTGAGATCTTCTCAAATGTCTCCTGGGAGCAAAATCACCCTAGTTGAAAAACACCGTCTAAAGCCAGCAGGAAGAGCAATGCGTGGATTTCTCAACAGCCTTGCAGTCCTACCATTCTCCAGTTTGCGACTCTTACTTTTATAGAGCACTCAGTAAAGACTGGCTGAATAAATGAATGACTCCATCAGCCAGCACACTTGGCATCATATTTCTGAAAGGTTGCCTTACGAGTTGTCTTTTGTCGTTTGACTTCGAGGGCATTTAAAGTCATGACTAAGCAGGTGATTTTTGAGACCCTTCAATCACCGAGCATAGTGTTAGCCGCCGTAAAGAGACCGCAGTGTGCCAGCTCCTCTTTCTTACGGCTCCTCTGTCCACTTTGTATATGCTCTGAGTTCATCTTATCTAATCTCATGCTTTCTTTACTTTTCTACCCCGTGCAGACACATTATACACTTGTGATTCCCTTCCTCAACTTCCTCCAGAAGTTTATCCACAACTTTAGGGAGGCAGGGTGGGGCGGGGGTGCTGTGCCCATTACCCTTTGCCTTTGCTACATAGAAACAGAGAGGTGTAAGCGAGAATCTTCAAGGCCAGTATATCACTAGGGGTTCACTCCCTAGTCTGTATTTTCTACTCCACTGGACTTATTCTAGTCAGATAACTCTTTCTTCTGAGTAGCATCTCCTCTATTGAGTGGCAATTATGGGCAGAGAGAGGGAGAATTGATCTCCCTAAGGGATGAGCCCTCTAACTGCAAATCCAATACTAAATAGTACATTTACATATAAACAATGCTAAAATGACTCAGCAGATTATATTTATTCATTTACACACATATATGTATACATATACATAATAACTAAAGAGAACAGCCATAAATTTATGAGGGAGGAGGGTATAGAAAGAGGTGAAGGGAGGAGAAAAAGGGCAAAATGGTGTAAAATTATCTTAATTAAAAATGAAATAAATTAGGAGCCTCAGAGAGGGCTCAGAGAACCTGTACCCATGTGGTAGCTCACACCTGCCTGTAACTCTAGGTCCAGGGGATTTAATACCCTTTCCTGGGCTCTGTGAGCACCAGGCACATACGTGGTCCAGGCAAAATTCCCATGTACAGAAAATAAAAATAAAATTATGACAAAAAACCTGTTTAAAATAAATTAATTTAAAAACTATCTAAACTATCTACACTTCACAGCAGCAACTATTTAAACAACAATCATGGCCATTACAGTGGTTGGTTTTCTAAAGGATAAAGTCTAAATTCTGTAACAGCATTTTATGCACCTCTCTGGCTTGCCCTTTGATCGGTCTTAGGCCACTGGAGTTGGAAATCCCTACTCTTGTGATTCTGAAGCATCATTGTCATACTCTGGCGGTGTGATCAGCTTGACTCTTCCTCTTGGCACCCCCTTCAACCTTTTCTACCTAATCAGCTTCTCTTCTGCTTCCCCACATCATCCGCGATACCTGGCCTGTCTTCCTCAGCCTGACCTCTTTCTTTCTGTTTTGGGTATCCTGGCTCCTTCTTCATTACAGCAGCCAACCTATAGCTGATACGAGTAGTCTAACTGCTTTGTGTTTGTTCCTAGGACAAAGATTATGCTTATGAATGAATGCATCCTCAGACTCTCGCCTAAATCCTTAATAAATGGTTCTAGGGACGTGTCAGATTTTGGGAAAGAGACATAGAGGGAGAAAACGACTAGAGAAGCCTTAGGTGCTGTTGCCTATTCTTCTGCTGGCCACAAGAGGAATCAGTGTGAGGCCTACACATACGGCTAGATCATATGAGCAAGATGAAGTTAGTTTTCAAGCTTTGGGAAAGGCTGGTAAGGAATGGGGTGATCGAGGGGAGTGGATGAAAGGGAGAAGAGAAAGTGTGAACTTGGTAATTATATAGTCTCAAACCTGTGATCCCCAAATCTATAATCCTAATTTCTACCGTCAAAATTTTATCCCAGAAGTTCACTTGAAATTGTCTCTCTTCTTCCATGAACCTCGAACAGTGCATGTGTTATCTTTCCTACTGTCTTCTCAATAGCCCCCGTTTCCCCAGCACATACTGGAAAAAATAGGTTTTTATGATTTTCTTTCTCTCTCCCCTGCTGCTTTCCAGACTCTGCTCAAATTGAGGACATAAGGCTAGCAGATGGGCATAGTTTTAAAGAAGTTATAATATTTGGGCTGAAATTCCCTGGTCTGTTAATTACGGCCCCGAAGACTTCATGTCACAAAAGCAAAATTTCACAACCCCCTGACATTAAGAATGTTGATATTCTGTTCCTAATACAGCTGCCGGCACATGAGGCCGACAGATGGGCACACTATTGCAAGGGGTGGGGGAATAGGAGAAAAGACTGCCTAGCTAAGGGAGCTCTCTTTGTGGAAGAGAGCCTTGCTTCTTGCTTGTTTGAAGACCAGCTTGGTCTTCTGCAGTCCTGGCCCAGCCTGCTGCTTGGAACCGCTGGAAGAACAATGTTAAGAAGCCACAGCTGGTATAATGTGTCCTGATGACCTGCCTGCCTGCGGTTGGGATATCAACAGCATCCCAGGCCTCATTTAGCGCTGCACTTAGAGACCTAGGGAGGGTAACACAGCCGGGGAAACTGAAGCTTTTCATATTGTCACTTGCTTTGCGTGGCTTTCGGCTTCGGCTTAGCCAACAAATGAGAGTCTTATTTTACAAGTCTGACATAAAAACAAGGCGAACACTGGAGAGCCCTTTCTTTGCTTTTTGCTTTACACTTTACATTTTGTTTTAGTTGTATGTGTGTGGGTAGTGGTGGGGAGGCATGACGCAGTGGGTATGTGGCTATCATAAAAAAAAAATCACTTAATGACTCAGTTTCCCCCTTCTGCCAGGTATGATGCAGGGATGGAACAAACACATCCCCACATTTTTTTCCCCAGTCTATGTATGGTTTTGCTAAGGTTGGTAAATGTAGTAAAATATGTGTGGTAAATATTTAAATAGAATAGCTGTGGTCTAAGTAAGGTGAATTGGATCACCAAAGAACGCATGAACTGCCCTACAGCAGCCTGGTGGGGAAACGGCCCATGGGCTCGGAGAGTGCCACAGAACCACTTCTCCTGAGCCTGCTTCTATGTGTGTATAAGCAACACTTGTGTAACCAGGTGAGAGTTAATCTTCCTGAGCTTAGAGATTTAAATTTAAAGTGCTATTGCTTAGTAACCCACGCCTCCTCCTGATGTTGATTGAATTTGTTCCTCAAATATGTTCCCCCTGTGTTTATAGGCCCCACATTCTGCCCTCGAGCCCCCAGGCTGCCTGCTTCGCAGTCTCTCTTGAAATTTCGCCACCACCGCGCTCATTTTCTTACCTGGCTTCCTCGTAGATTTCAGTAGGTGGAGAAAGAGGAGTAATGTCCCCCACTGTATGCACGTTCCGTTGTATGCCATTTATTTTTATTTTACTGTTTGAAAGGCGTGACGTAAAAACAGATTTGCATCTCATTTGCTTATATGTAGAAAGTTGTTGTTCCGCACAAGGATACGTTTCTATGGAAGTGAAAAGGCTAAGATGAAGAGAGTTCAAATGTAATAGAGAGCAGAGAGATTTACACTGAAATATTAATTAAACATTGTGGTGTTCTTAATTGAGACCTGAAAACACATGGGCCAAGGAATCTCCTTGTGTCACAGTGGTTAGTGTTGGGATACCTACTAAATAAATGGCTCTCGTGTTTGTGAAATGCACTTTGCTTTTACTTGATAAGGACTTTACTTCTGTAAAATGTAGGCTGGAGAGTCACTTTTAAAAATTCCTTTTCTGTAGTAAAGCCCACCTGATCCCCGCAAGTGATGATATGGGACTCAACCAGGAGAGCAATGACATTAGACGACTGTGCATGGACGGCTCTCAGAATGGTGTGGGAAGGAGGAAGCCCTTATTTACATGGGCTCTTGTGGAATGGCTTTTGCACATGACTTCCCTGAGCACAACTGCATGCTCCTTAGCAGCCTCTCCTATCAATCTTGCCCACCAAGAATGAACAACAACAAAGCCTTATGAAGCTCTGACAATTTCACACTTCCCATTTAACCAACACTCCTGTGTAGGTCTGATGTTAGAAGCTTTGCCTTTGGATTTCTGACATATATTTATTTGTTTGTTTATTTATTTATTTATTACTGAGGGAAGGATTGGGCTGATTTTTTTCTTTTCTTTTTGTTTTTTTAAGTATGTGTGTGTGAATGTTTGTTTGTGTGCATGTCTGAATGTTACCTGTGGTGTGTGTGTGTGTGTGTGCGTGAATGTTTGCCTGTTTATGTGTGTGTAAATGCCTGTGTGAGTGTAAATGACTGTCCGTGTGTGGAGAAGAGCAAATGTGTTTGACTATGTGTGTGTGTGTGTGTGTGTGTGTGTGTGTGTGTGTGTGTATTAGCACACACATGCCATGGCATGCATGACAGAACTCAGAGGACAACCTCAGCATCAGTCTTTGACTCCACCTTATTTGTGACAGTCCCTTGTTTTTGCTACAAATGTTAAATGACCTTGCCCTTATGCTTCTGGGATTCTTCTGTGTTCTGCCATCCTGTGAGTGCTATCCTTTCTCTTCTGAACCAGGTTGGGCTAGACTCACAACTCTCTGGCCTCTGTCTCCTGAGTGCTGAGATTACAAGTCTGTACAGTAGTATGTGGTCATCCCATCATCCTCAGTCCAGTGTGTTAGAGCTCTCCACTGTTAGTTATTAAATGCAGGTTCTAGGAAGCGCTGTAGCACAGCTATGTGAAACTCAGCTTGAGTTTTCATATCAAGGGAAGTCAGAGAGATTCAAGTGTTAGAGGTCCTATTGTGAAATAGAAATTTCTCCTAGCAGTTGACAGAGTGTTAGACACCTTTAATCTGGTGTTGAAAATATTTTATATTGAGGTGGTGAAAAAGTAGAAAAAAGGTATCCACTGAATGATGAAATGATTGAACATAGATTTAGAATATATTAGGATGTATGGTTCAATAAGCTGACGTAGTATAGTGGAACAATGGAGCTGAATTTAGAATTTAATGTTGATTTTCATGGTGCAGAAATGTGATCTGCCCAGGTTCGTCCTGTCTTTATTCTAAACGACTCCACAACAGATTATGCAAATGTATACATCCAGAAATTTACATATGATTTTTCCCCTTCCCCTACTTTCTTCATTCTAACTTCCTCTCCTAGATTTACTCACAAAATCATCTGGACTGAAAAACACCAACACTGAAATACCTTTTCTTAACCGAAGAAAGAGTTTGTTTGGCTCTGCAGTGAACTTTATGTGTGTACTTCTATTTATATACACAACATAAAATATCCAAAATGCATGGTGTGTATAGAAGAGACTTTCTTTGGGACCTCTACATGGGAATGATTGTAAAAAAGTAAGTGCATGTAGATTTATTTCCTACTCTTCCAGCTCTTCCGTTTCAGCTAGTGCTGACGATAGACAGAGTTTTGCTTCTCAAATTCTCCCATATGGGTTGGGGCGACAACAAAGCAACATTAACAAATGATAGCCTTGTTTGTAAAACTCTTCCTGGCACCAGGCACTGTCCTAAGCACTATGAACTGGATGCACTTGAACGATACTACAGGGACAAGACAGTGTGGGATTCCTTTCTTATCCATCACAAGGACCATGGTTGATGCTCCCATGCAGAAGGACGCATAGCAAATTCATGTAACCAATTTTTTTTTGTTTGTTTTGTTTTTTCAAGACAGGGTTTCTCTGTGTAGCCCTTACTGTCCTGGAACTCACTCTGT
Organism: Mus caroli; assembly: GCF_978045245.1. NCBI lineage: Eukaryota > Metazoa > Chordata > Mammalia > Rodentia > Muridae > Mus > Mus caroli. The sequence goes on from NW_028227265.1 coordinate 85,384,697, forward strand.
AGACCAGGCTGGCCTTGAACCAATCTGCCTGTCTCTGCCTCCCAAGTGCTGCGATTAAAGGCATGTAACCAAAATTTTATGTGGCAATGAGATATTTAGAAAGAAAGACCCAGGGAAATGGTCAGAAATGATGGACCTAAGATTCACACGTGTGGGTTTTCAATAACACCTTACTCTGGGAGTATTTTGTGTTACTCTAAATGAGCATGAGTTCATCAGGGTAGTAAAATGAAGAACACTGACCACAGCTAACTCTTTAGTTGAAACTGGAATAAAGAACATACAAAGCACAATGAAAACACATCCATTTCTTGGTCAATAAGAAGAGATGCCAATCCTATCCTACTTCTAATGATCAAATTTGTTCCTATGGTACAGCATAGGACACATATTCCAGAAAACACGCAATAACTTGATAAGCTCAGCCACCCTGCTCTACCTCTAGGACAGGAATCCAGAAGCTAAAGAGTTAACACCTCCATATTTGCAGTTAATTGAAGAATAGGCAGCTGTGTAGAAATGTAACTGGACCGAAGTATATGATTTGATGATGATGGGTTGAGGGTGGACCCCAACCAGTCCTATATGTCCAGATTCTTCTTGGTCTCTGTCCAGCACATTCTTCCCCCTGGATATTGAGTACCACCCTTCTGCAATGAGGGTTTCTCAGGGAGGAGAGAGAGTGGACTAGGTGACCTGTGTGGATCTTATGGCTTGCTTTGTGGAGGAATAGTTTCAGTGTCTTTGATCTGACTTGGCAAAGAAGAATTCTCTCTTCTGCCTCTCTTCAGAGGAGGTAGAGGAGCCAGCCAGAGATGGAGCCAGGATAAGGTCCAAAGAGAGAGACGTTTTGTCTGGAGCACCCCAAGTTCCTTTAGTTCAAAGTACTCAGTGTGCCAAAGTACCATACGTTAGGGTATCATTTTTCCGAGGTTCAGCAATATATAATCAGGTGCCAACCTTAAACTTGCCTTTGCTCTAATCCAAGAACAGTGCCCGAATTCTGGCAGCCACGTGCCAAAGTCAGTCCCCATAGGCATCTCTAGCAGAACGTGAGCCAGAGGCTGGCTCACATTTGAACTAGAATAATTTGATTCTACTGGTCAAAGTTGAACACATCTTTTATTAAGAACAATGGATTAAAGCAAGAAAACAAGGCACATTAAATCAGATCCAAAAGTTTCAAGAAATAATTCAATTCTAAGAGCATGACTTTTGAAGGCCAAATATGCCATAATTAATACTAAATGAGTATCTGCAACCCATTTCTGAAGAATTCTTTGTTTTAGTATCCACCGTAATTGGTTTCAAGTCCACGCTTTGCTTAACGCTTCTTGTTTCTAAATAAGAAGAGAAAGAATGGCCAGGACCAGGGCTTGCTTTAATGGTTGTCCTCTCTTTGTTTTTATGCGGTTGGAAACCAAATCATTCAACAAAATATTTACTGAAGAGCATGAACTACAGATTTTTATCACAAACTAAACTGTCTGTGTTTCAGTATGTGCTTAGAACACTGTATGGCTGCATAAAGGCAATGTTTTCTCTACTGGGCAGCCCTGGTCCATACTTGCACAGTGTTAGTCAGCAGGAGGACTCGGTCTTGGCCAACTCAGGGCATGCATTTACATAACTGCACACAGACTTTACCACAGATGAGTGGACAGGTGTGGCAGGATTAGAATTTCAGGATGGAGTGAGCAAGGCTCCGAGCCTTTGAAGCTGCAGTTTGGGCTCCCTCTCATCGTGGTTTAAGACGGCAGTTCTCCTTAGCAAAGCCAGACATGGAATGATAAGATGATTTTGATTGATCTTTGCCATCAGTCTCTCTTACCTATACAAGAGCCCTTTGAAGTCTGCAAAGCTAAGGAAAAAAAAGATGAGGAAAAACTGGCCAATTGTGAATCATTACTTAATTATTCATGAAGTCTATGGTATATGTCAAAGGGAGATTAAAAATGTTTGATGTAGTCTGACTAAGAGACAAATATTATTCCAGGGTAAATTTTTTTTCTAATTTGCCGCATATGAAATACACAGTATCACATGTGCTAAGCCATGAAAGGGAATGTAAATTTTGTCTCATAAACTGGCCAGGGCTTTGAGATAGGCGCTTGCAAGTCTCTGTCAAACAGAGGGTGGCCAAATGTTGCCTAAAAACTAAAGATCAGCATGGATCACTAACATTTAACCCTGTGATTGTCCCCTGACACTCGGCACATTTGTGAAGGTGACTTCCTTCTTGCAGGTGAGCTTGAGATTCCCTCTGTTTTAAGTTTCAGGCATTGTTAGAGATAACAGGGTCTGGTTAAGGATAGGAGTATGGTTTAAAGCTCTTCGTATCTATGTGTCCACTGATATGTTTGTGTGAATTTTGATTACTAGTTTAGCAAGCATCCTTCCTTTGGGCCTGGAAGAAACCAGATAGTGTTAGCATTTTAATCACAATAATTATGATTGAAATAATCCAGTATTAATGAAGCTGCTGACTGTGTTCCTATTACAAAGGGAACATTGACAAACCCTATTGAAGTGAGTTTAGTGGGGTCTCTCTTCAAGGCACCTAGAAAACCAGGATGTAGGATGGAGTTTGTTGACTCTTAGTTTGTCTTCTGTACACAGCAAGATGTCTGACTGTGATTTCAACGGGCTCAGAAATTTTCACACTCTGGTGAAAGATGGCAAAGTGTTTCAGAAGAAAAGGAAAGAGTTCTCAAATTCAAAATAATTGCATGTTGACACGAAAATCTTTACTCTGGATGAAAGTTTCATTTGAAGTCTTTGATGCCCATTTTGGGCGTGATGAAAATGTAGCCTTTCCCCACTCTTTCTGTCTCTGCGTGAGCTGTGTGTTATATGCTTCTGAGTACCAATAATTCGACAGCAAGGAGCCGAGCAGAATAAGCGTTCTGAACTCTAATCAAGGAGATGAACACCTGTGAGCAGGAGAGCGGAATGAAATGTTTGGATTCGTATTCCCAGAGTGTAAAGCCACGTAAAGAGGTGTGGGGGAATGAAGGGAAAATTGTCTGGCCAATTCAGTATTTTGATTGAATCTAGTCATTAGTGTGGTACTTGGACTAATTTTCTTATTTCAACAAGTTATAGGGAAAGAGAGAATTTGAAAATACTCAGCTGAGGTGAGACAGGAGGGGCCTTAAATGTTGTCGCAATGTTTGAAAATGGGTTTGATGTAGTCTCCAAATGAAATAGACGGATAAAGGTGATATTAGCAGAAAAGAAATCAACCCTGAGGTCTGTAATTATTATGAAGGATGGCTCTTCCTTAAAACTTTGCTGAAAAATACAAGGCGTTGTAAACACTTCTAAATTATTTATGTTTCTAATGTGCTTTAGCTCTTTCCGTTTCTGCCTTCATGAGCTCTGACTTCATAATCTGTTTGCTTCTATTTACTGACTTATGGAATGTTGAGTAAATATTATTACACAAGTGGCTTAGATGGTAATAAGCTATCCTTTGGCTGTTGTTGGTGTACTTCAGCAACCTTAAGAAAAGGTAGGAGGGAGAAGCTCAGGGGGTCAAGTTTTAAGTATTTAATACACTTTTATTTTCTAGTATTTCAACCATAATGCTTGTGTCCAGCTGCTGGCATGTGTGGGCTCCTAGGGGCTTCTTTGTTGCACTGGCAGCAGAGAAGGTGCATCTCAAACTTCCCAAATGTGTGCATGCATGCTCACATGTGTGTGCATTCGAATGTGCATGCAAGTGTGTGTGCATGCCTGTGCATCTGTGCCTGCATGTGCTCGTGCGTGTGTGTGTGTGTGTGTGTGTGTGTGTTGAATCTGGCCACAGCTCTGTTTCTCTGTCTCAAACCTTTAATCATGCACACATATGGGACTAGAACCCCCAAGAAAGTAGACTACAGGAAGGCCCCAAGGATGCTGGTACTTGATGTAGTTTGTGTTCCATTCCTCCTACTTGTCCAGTGTCGGTCAAGAAGAACACATATTTTCCACTCTCAGGAAAGTTTGCTTTTTCTTCCTTTTCTAAAGAGAAAACATTTTAAAACTTTTATGGTGCAGATGTTTTTTAAGGCATCACACCAGAAGGAGTGATGCTTTCTTGCCTTTAAAGGTCAGTGTGAGTCACTGTGGGATTGACAGAACTCCATGGGCTATTGATCCATCTCGAAGATGGTCAGGGCAGAACCAGGACTGACCGTGTTTTCTTTAGGCAGCATCACAGTGGTCTTCTTAGCCTCTGGCCTCCCTAAGTCTCATCTTCCCTTTGATGTGTTTAGATAAGCTTTTGGCAGGTTGTGGGCTTCCCACATTGGCTGTGCCCTCCTTGTACCTCTCTGTAATCAGCACAATGATGGGTCTTCACTTGCCTGGTCTGTGTACCCTTGCCCTTTGTCCCTGCCTAGAGTCCTTAAGGAAAATGGCCCCAGATCCCTGCAGCCAAGTTCATGAAGAGCCCTTTTCGTCTTCATCAAAGTATGCAGTGTGTCATGGGGGAAACTGCAGATTAACTCAACAACTGAGAAGAAAACTATCTTTGTCCCTAAGGTTTTTAGCGTTAGTCAGTTATCGAACAGGTGGTTGATATTGCCTCTGTTTACATTGACAAAGGCTGTCCGGGGGTTAGAGGAAGATCTGTTCAGTAAGGCTGACCTAGACCTTGTGGTTCAGGAGCTGGAAAACAGACAGGACGCTGGCAGTAAATGACTGGCCAACACTAGCCAATGCCGTCTCAGAGACCACTTCATGCTAAGGAACACTAGGCAGAACCCGCCTCACATTGGTTCGTTTTTCAATAGGCCCACCCTGATGGGCGGTTCCCATCCCGTGGGAAGAGATCACTGGATGATGTGATCTCTGTACCTACACAGAGGAGTCGTTCAGCATCTTTACAAAGATACAGAATCCGGCAAGTTGGTCACATGGTACAGGGAACTTTGAACTTGGGAAATTTTCCATTTGGGAAATGTTCGCCTAATTATTTGGGAATGTGTGAGGGCTTTCCTCCTGTTGTGCTTTGACTTCGTCACTGAACTGGAGTGTTGGGACTAGAAAACCAGAGATAATTCAGGGTCTTGAGCATCAGTTCTTAACCAGCAACATCACTTATCGACCTAATGATTTACAACAGTTTTGAAGGTGGCTTTATTGAGTAGTCTGTAGTAAGTGCATCACATAGATTGTCTCATCTGATCTACCAAAATACTGTTAGGACGTAGGATTCTCACCTCGCAATATTTACAAACAAGGCATGAAGTGAGAATTTAACTGGATTTTTGGGGGATGGGGGTAGGGGGGCGCTTGTCTAAGGAAAACCGATGGCCTCAAAGATCACCACATAAAATGATGCTAACCAGACAGAGAAAACGACTATAACTCGGGCTATTTCCATGTGGAGCTGGGGTGGGGAGCATAAAACAACATGACAGTAGCAGGTGCTCTCCCTGGGAAGAGGAAGGGGACCAGGGGAAGAGGATGTTACAGGCAAAGGGGGAGTGTAAACGATCAAAGTACATTTATGCACGTGTGAAATGTTACGAGGAAACTCAGCATGCTGTACAATTAATACATGCTGAAACAGCAACCCAACCACAAAACTGTTCCTGCCACTCACCATAGGGAAGGCTCTCATCTCCAGAGGAGAGGAGATCAGGTGGAAGCATTTGGAGATTTTTGCTTTTTTATTAACACTATCCAGTGGCTTTACTTAACTTTGGTCCTATCTAGTAGAAAAGGTGATCTTTTACCCCCATTCTTTTCTCCCCATGCCCAGAGTCCTGTGTACAGTTTTAGTCCAAGCTGAACAGTTTGCAATCTCATATTTGCAATATTTGTTGGGTATTTGTCAGTAGAACTCAGCTCTCAAAATGAATTACGTAAAGCTAGACTCTGAGACATTGACCGGTAATCCTGCACTTGAGAGGTTGAAGCAAGAAGGTTCCGTGACTGGGACCATCCTGAGCAACTCTTTTTTTTTTTTAAAACCCCAGAAACAAGGCAGGATGGCTCGCTGGCAAAGGAACTTGTTGCCAGGCTTGACGACCTGAGTTTGACCTCAGGATGTACATGGTAGAAAGAAAGAACCAACATTAGAAAGTTGTCCTCTGGCCTTCACATATACACAATGGCACACACTGTACACACACACATACACTAAATGAATTTAATAACAATAAAAAATTGGAAATAAAAAGCAAAAATAGAAATACACATTTACATAGATAACCTATGGTGCCCCCTATACACACACACACACACATATATGTATATATATATATATATATATATATATATATATATATATATTGGTTTTAGAGCTTTATTGAAGAAAGACAGAGAGAAAGAGAGAAGGTAAAAGAAAGAGAAAGGTTGGCCATGGCCACGAATAGAGAAGGGGGGAAGGGAGGGGGGAAAAGGAGAGCTAGAGATGAGAGTAAGAAAGGTGAGAATTTAAGAGCTAAATATGTTTGTTTGGTTTGTTTGTTTGTTTGTTTTGCTAAAATAAAAGAAGCTAACTGAATGTCACTTATATGATAGTATGATTCCCTTTTTCCTAAAAGTTTATTCCCCATTTAGTAATAATAATCCCGTTTTAATCAAACGCAGGGTAGTTGAACTGGTAGCCATATTCTCTACCATCACCCAGTGGCTTGAAGTCACACTACCCATCATCCTCAGTTACTAGGTGTGGTCATAAGACTAAGTTCTCAGTAATTGATAGTGAGCAGAAGTAATAGCTTTAACTTCTCCATCAGTGATCGAAAAATGTATAGCTAGCCCTTCATTTCCAGTCTACCTTCCTGAAATGTGGACCCTGGTAAAGGCATTTATTGAGGGAGTAGACAGTGATAGTGCCCCAAGGGACCCTTTCCCCATTTATGTCCTTGGATCTTGACACACTATCCCACTTTGCTTTCTATATCTGTGATAAAAAGCATGAACAAAAGCAGCCTGGGGAGGGAAGGGTTTATTGGGCATACACTTCCATGTCATAGTACATCACTGAGCAAAGACATGGCAAGATCTCAAAACAGGAACCCGGAGACAGGAACTAAAGTGGAGGCCACAGAGGGGTGCTGCTTACTGGCTTGCTCCGGTGTTGTTTGCTCTGCTTGCTTGCTTTCTTATCTACCACGGGACCACCAGTCCAGGGGCGGCCACTTAGCGAAGGAAGAGTTTACTGGGAGCTTGCTTACAGTTTCAGAGGGTTAGTCCATGACCATCATGGCCAGAGGCATGACAACAGGAAGTCAAGCATGATGCTGAGGCAGTAGCATCTTTTGAGACAACGAAGGAGAGTCAAGGAGAGAGAGTCAGGGACTGAAGAGGACTTCTGAAACTTCAAAACGTACCTTCAGTGGCATCTCCTCTAACAGGGCCACATCTCCTAATCCTTTCTAAATAGTTCTACCAACAGCAGAGGATGCACTCAAATATATGAGCCTATGGGGGTTGAGGGGGTGATTTTTATCCAAAGGACCACAGTGACCTTTTTGGCAGTGTATATAAAGCAGTGAGAAAAAAATACAGGACAATATGGTATGGGGAAGGATAACACTGGGGAGAGAAGCCCTGTGCAACTAGAACCAAGGATGAAGAATTCAGTTCATTTTTATTTTTAAATTTCATATCATTTCATTTAAAAAAAAACAATGAACAGACTATATATAGTTATTCACAAGGAGTAGGGGCACATGTTGACTTGAAAATGAATGAAGTAGGCCTGTTATCTCAAGAAAAATAACTGACAGTGTTTGTTGCCAGAAATAAAATTCAGGCACCCAAAAGGAAATTAGAAGTGGAGTCATTGTATCTATCAGGATAAGATTGGCAGTGTCCCAGTAGTTAAAGACTCTTTTGATGGACAAGGCACATCTTTTGATGAATCTTTAAACTATGATGTAATATGCCTTCTAAAATTCCAAAGGTGTGCACAACTTAGTAAATCATTTTTCCAAATGATGAATATATGATGTTCCTGCAGAAAAGATGCATTTAAATCGCGATAGGAACCAGTGAATTTCCATGCGACACAATATGAAAAGTTCAATGATACTGTCATGGGTTCTACACTGCAACAATGTTTACAAATTTACCGAGTTCAGTTACTTTCTGGATTGGATTTAATGCCAGCCTGCTCCACAGGAGGAAACACATACCTGGTAATGTAAATTTAGCCAAGCACACATGATAGAGGAGCTTGTAGGTCCCAAGGGTTTGTGTGTAGGGGTGTGTGTGTGTGTGTGTGTGTGTGAAACTACTAGTGGTATTCTGACAAAGGGACATAGAATTGAAATGCCCTCTAAGTTTGTATCTCTGTATCACATGGCTTAGTGAAGCTGTCAGACTGCATCAGGGAAGTTCCTTGGTGCAGTGGGTGGTGGTTACTGCAGAAGCTTACAAATGGCCAAAGTGTAAGGCATAAGTGTCAAAGCTCAGCCAGAAACGAGCTGTTTTGTCGAGTGCCTCCAAGGCTTACGGTCTGTTGTGGAAGAGAAGTCTGGAAGATGTTAAGAGCCAGAGGTTGGTTAGGACAGAAATGAAAAGACTGTCTTTTGGACATGACAGGAACCTTGCCCTCATGAACTCACAGCAGCTGTGGTTGCCCACACAAGACCCGCCCAAGGAGCAGTCAATGTTATAACATGGAGAGAGGGCATTAGTCCCCATGTCTAAATGAGGAACTATGGGAAACTGGTGGGAAAGTTTCTTAGTTAGGTTTTCTATTGCTGTGATAACACCATGAGCAAAGGCAACAGGAGGAGGAAGGGTGTATTTCAGCTTACAGCTTAATATCCCAGTTCATCATTAAGATAAGTCAGGACAGGAATTAAAGGCAGAAACCAGAAGGCAGAAACTGAAGCCGAGGCACAGAGTAATGCTAATCAGTGGTAATCTTGTTCTCCATGGCTTTGCTGAGCTGACATTCGTGGACCATCCAGAACCAGGATGGGGTGGTGCTGGTGTGTGACTCCACCCATAGTTCGCTAAACTGTCCCATATCAACTACTAATTACGAAAATCCCCCACAGACTTGCCTATAAACAATCTGACTGTGGTGTTTTTGCAGTTGAGACTCCTCCTCCCGGATGTGTCAAGTTGGTCCAAAATTTAATCAGGACAGAGAGTAAGGTAATTTTTAAGGAGTTCGACAATGGTGGACTGGCCACTCTCCAGTGAATGGCCTACATCCAAGAAGATATGGGTAGCATAAATTGGATTGAATGAGTCGTTAAAAAAAAAAAAAGAAGAAGACACAAAGTTAGGAGTCTGAGAAGGTGGGGACGAGACTGAAAGGAAATGGTGAATCTAATCAGAATACACCGTATGAAATTCTCAAAGGATTAATAAAAATATGTTCAAATTTTACCACAATCAAGTTTTGTTGCAAAACTAAATGAGCATGCCCATAGCTATCTAAAAAGTTTTTAAAAACATTTTTTAAAAAAGCAAGCATTTAACAGTGTATTTACGTTAAATAAAGTAGCCCACAAGGGCCAACTGCATGCAGAAAAAGATGAGAATATAGCCATCTTCTATGAATTATTGAAGACGTTTATAGGATGCAAAACAATGTCAGTCTTCACATTAAATTTTAGTTTGTGCTTTGGGGAAATGTTATTTTTTCCATAAATGTCTGCTCTGCTTCTGTTAACATGAATGGCTTTATTAATGTTTGTGATAGAAATGTGACCTCTCAAAGACCTTCACATTTGAATTGCTGGAATGTGTAACTTTATAGGACACAAGGATTTCGTACATGAGAGTGGGTTAAGGATGTTGGGTATGTTTCTTTTCCAGAAGTTCTTGTGTTGGAAATGTGGTTCCCATTAATGGCCTGTTTTCATGTCCTGGTGCCATGTTTTGTTGTGATAAAGCAATTTAAGTGGGGAGAGGGTTAATTTTACCTCACAATTTCAGGCCACTTTCCATTATTGTGGAGAAGTCAAGGTGGAAGGAACTTGGACCATCTGGTCACATCTCATCCACAGATAAGAGCAGAGAGAAATAAATGCCTGCATTCCCACTTGCTTGCTTGTGTTTAGCTCCTTTCTCTACTCAGCTACATATCAGGAATGACTTCGTAGGGAATGGTGCTGCCCATAGTGGTCTGGATCCTCCCAAATCCATTAACATGATTCAGTCTCTTGCAAACATTCCCACACCCAACCTATTGCAGGCAGTCCTTCCTTGAGTTTCTTTTCCTGGATAAGTCTAGGTTATGGCAAGCTGGCAATTAATTCTAACCATCACTCTATGTCGGTAGCATTGGTATGTGTTAGTAACATTATAAAGTAGGGGCTAGTGGAACATAGGTTATGGGAACCCGCCCTCGTGAATGAATTCCTGCTGTCCTTCAGCAAAGGATCACGTCTTCTAGGAGGGAATGAGTTCCCTTTGGAGCAGTTTGTTCAAAAGCAAGGCTACGGCATGCACTTGGACTCTTTGATCTGCGTTCTCTCTGCTTATTCATTGTGTTGTGGTGTTAATGAGGCCTGCAATTTACAAAGTTGTATGAATACAGCAGAGGATGCATGAAGAAGCCCACACAAAGCAAATAACCCCCAAAGCATTTCTAGTGTCAAGATAACCTGGACACCTCCAAAGCCACCCACCAAACCCTGATACCCAGACATTTCAGGGTGAGCACCCTCACAAAGTTCTCTCAGTCTCATGTCTGTCAGCTGGGCCACCTACTCATCTCCAGTTCAGTGTGCGAGCTACAAGACATCTCTCTCTTCTGAAGTTATTGAAGGTCTCCATTTTAGCAGTATGTTCTTCTAGACATACCACAGCTAGCTAACCTCACCTTTAGATGCTCTTGTAAGTGCAAATTCACATCTCAAAATACAATTTCAGTTGACTTGGTGAAAATTTAAAATCTTATCTATTTTTTTTAATTGAAAAGGGACAAAAATCAAATTCATGATGGTTCTAGGAAGATGTGTCAATTATCTCTCCCTATTAAATCCTATTCTTTACTAATATTGAAATATACTTTTCTCTGCCTTGAGGGAAAAAGGCTTTAATATAATTTTCCTAATCCTTAAAGTAATTTTTTCCCCAGACATTATTGGTGTGGCCTTGTATTGCTACTACCTCTGTTACCTTTTCTTCGGCTCAATTGCCACATTTAAATCCCTTTAAGACCTTAAAATAACAGTGACTGTGATTTTACCTTTTACCGGATCTCAACAAGGCAGGTTGGGAAGACACTGTTTCCACTGGGTCTGTGAAGACATGCCAGGAGTTTAGAAAGAGTAGGATACTTGCCTCAAATGCAGGAATTCTCCTTAGCAGGGCCAGAAGAAAACCTAATTTCATGAAGATTCCTAAGAGCGCATAAGTTTATTGCTGGTTATTTGCAGAACCCTTTTTAGATTTTTAACTGGTAACTGACTTAGAAATAACTGGTTTTCCAAATACCCAATGGTCAGTCTAAACAACTTTGGAGATGGTCAGTCTCATTCTTATCAAAATATAAGATGAGGATATACATGTTCTAAAACTACAAATTAAGTACATTTAGCACATAGTGACACCATAACCCCAGTGGTCTATTTACCTAAGAGAAGACTCAAAGTCAAAGGATAACAAGTGAATAATGCAAGGACTGGGGAAGCTATGTCAATAAAGCAAAAATAAGCCGGAGGACCAACGTGGCTGGAGAGACCACCAAGCGTGTGTATAGAAAAGGACACAGTGAGAATAGACAAGATGTCACCTCACAGGACGTCTCCTCTGTGAGAAAAAGCCAAGAAGCTCAAAACAATGTTTGAAAGGACTTGCCTGTATTCACATGGCGCATGACATTGTGATTATTTTCTTCTGACAGAAATAAGTTATATAAATAGGACATCAAAAGGAACATGTAGCTTTGATCTCATTTCTAATTAATTGCACCCGGGTAAGATTCAGAGCACATAAGTGAGTCGCAGTAAGCTTTACTTATGTAAATAATTAATAAGCATCTATGATCTATCAGGCTTTTATCTGTTCTTCCATAGATGGGGGGGGGGTGTTATCTACAGTTCAGCACTGAGAAACAAGCTTGTCACTGAATTCTCCTCTCCTGGTTTATTTCTTGGAGGGAATTCCTCAAGAGAAAAGCCACTTCTGAAATCTAATTTTGGCAGAGTGTGTTCTAGACACAAGCTACAATTAAGAGTGTCTTTTTAAAGACACTGTGGCAAAGATTTTTTGTTTGTTTGCTACCAACTTCTGCTCTTCTTTTCTTCCTTACAAAGGGAGCTGTGACTCACGTGTTCTGTAACTACACCTCCAAGCCCTTGGCCATGTGATGTGTACCTGGGCCATGTTGAAAGCACAAGTGAGGTTTTTTTCTTTCTTTCTTTCTTTCTTTCTTTCTTTCTTTCTTTCTTTCTTTCTTTCTTTCTTTTCTTTCTTTCTTCATCAGATTTTCTTTTAAATGAAAATTTTGTTTTGGAGCAAGTGGTGATGGATGTTCTGGCAAAATAGTCTTTATGAGTTAGTAGAGGTCAAATTATCTTCTAATAAAAAAATTACTCTCCTCCGACAGTAATCTAAAGGAGAAGCACACTCTTCTTTGTCTTTAATACTTGGGGTGCGCTGTGGTAGTTTAATACTTGGGGTGCGCTGTGGTAGTTTAATACTTGGGGTGCGCTGTGGTAGTTTAATGCTTGGGGTGCGCTGTGGTAGTTTAATACTTGGGGTGCGCTGTGGTAGTTTAATGCTTGGGGTGCGCTGTGGTAGTTTAATACTTGGGGTGCGCTGTGGTAGTTTAATACTTGGGGTGCGCTGTGGTAGTTTAATGCTTGGGGTGCGCTGTGGTAGTTTAATACTTGGGGTGCGCTGTGGTAGTTTAATACTTGGGGTGCGCTGTGGTAGTTTAATGCTTGGGGTGCGCTGTGGTAGTTTAATACTTGGGGTGCGCTGTGGTAGTTTAATGCTTGGGGTGCGCTGTGGTAGTTTAATACTTGGGGTGCGCTGTGGTAGTTTAATACTTGGGGTGCGCTGTGGTAGTTTAATACTTGGGGTGCGCTGTGGTAGTTTAATACTTGGGGTGCGCTGTGGTAGTTTAGCTGTCTTATGCATTGGTAAAGAAAAAGAAAAGGCGTCAGAAAGAGGACTAAAGTTTTCTCTGTTGGAGCTGTCCTTTATTACACCTGGTCAATCTAATTTGGCTTATGTGAAGTAGGCAAATCTGTCTAGAAAAACAGGTCTGAGCCGAGCGGTGGTGGCGCACGCCTTTAATCCCAGCACTCCGGAGGCAGAGGCAGGCGGATTTCTGAGTTTGAGGCCAGCCTGGTCTACAAAGTGAGTTCCAGGACAGCCAGGGCTACACAGAGAAACCCTGTCTCGAAAAACCAAAACCAAAACAAACAAACAAACAAACAAACAAACAAACAAAAATCCTACACAGGTCTGGATGATTCGCCACTTTCTGTACTAAGTGTAGCATGGTGTTGAGAGGAAGAACAAAAATGCCCCCCTTTTGAAAAGAACGTAATCAAATTTTTTAACCAACTCAGTTTCTATCTGAATACATCCTTTGTCTTCTCTTGATACACGATCCTTTTGTTGTGATGCTATGTGACATTTCCTGAGGAGACAGGAAAAAAACATCTGTTCTTCCCATGTAGGGCACTGACTCAACAAAGTAGCGATCTTTATTCAAGTCCAGCTTCGCTAACTAGTGAGTTTATTGTATTTAACTACAAGAGCATGGGGGAGGGATTACTTACAGAAACTCACAGATATTCCACCCTGATATGGGTGGTACTGCAGGAAAGCTGTGGTATTGAAGTTGTTGTTTTGTTTGTTTGTTTGTTTTCCCAAAGACAGGGTTTCTCTGTGTAGCCCTGGATGTCCTGGGACTCACTATGTAAAACCAGGCTGGTCTCAAACTCATAGACATTTGCCTGCCTCTGCTTCCTGAGTGCTGGGATTTATGGCATGTACCACCACCGCCAGGATGTCTTCCATGTTCTGTGTATTCTACCAGCTCCCAGGACCTTGTGCAGCTGGGGATGCAGGAGGGAGGGACAGGAGGAATCTCTGGTGAGAGTCTAGCGAACCTCCTTCCCTTCTATGGTGGAATGTTAACAGCTCAGTTATATTATTGTAGACCAAGCTGTCAGTGTTAGGTCTTGCTTAGTTACTACCAGCACTGTAGGACTACAGTAGTCTGCAGGTCAGTACATGATCTCTGCTTCATAGGAGTGATGATCAACTCAGGCCTGAGTCAATAATAGCTTTACCACAACATTTGCCTTTCAGGAAATGGCATCATTGGCATGTATTTCCTCTCTCTTGATGATATAGTCTCTCTTCATTCTCCCCTCCCCCCTCAATTTGCTCCAAAGTGTCTCCCCTTTTCTACATATGAGGCTTCTTCCGTGTTGCAATACCACCTCTTGTTTCTCAGTCCTCCGGGTCTCCTCTTTGAAGATACCTTAACTGGTTCCAAAGTCTATTAGAACCTTCCTCCTGCTCCCATTTCATATAATTTGTTTGCCTTCCACATACTCTTCTTATTTATAAACAGTGAATCCACTGCATCTCTATGAAATGTATCCTTTCTGAATGATTGTAAGATGTGCATTACTGGGATCTCATCAGGCCTCCCCGTAGCACCCCAACCTTGTTGATGTCCGCCAAATGAGTTCAGAGGGGACAGAGAATGTCATGTAGAAGACAAGTAGAGCTTATTATAGAACAGCCTGAGGTACTCCAAAGGCAGCTGTGGGTGATGACAAAGGTCACCCCTGTGGTAGATCCACACCCATGGTCGTGACTGGACAATGGCCAGAGGCCACTGTGGGGAACTGTATGTCTAAGGAGACTTTATACTGTCTCTTAAAGATTCTGTAACAGTCAGCCTTCCTGAAGGGCGTTTTCCTGTCCTGGTGATTGACAGGGCTTATTTAAATGACATCTTGTCCAAGAGGACAATAGAGGGTTTTGTTCTTCAGAAAGACTTTTGCTGGGTACTAATCTTACAATCTTCCTGACAGTTTACAAAGTCATGCTTTGACCTGCAGTTTCAGGTCTTGGTTTCACATGCTGGTAATGAGGAGGGGAGTGGCCATCCTTCGGGACCTTCCATCTGTTACTATCTGTCTGACTAGCTACCTAGCACAGCAAAGGTTGTCTTTCTGTCCGTTATCTCTGCTGACTCTTCCACTATTTTATGGATTGTCTAGCAGGGATCACCCCTACATATATGTGTATACACACACAAATGCACACACACAACATGTATACATAGATCATAGTATATTAAGTCTGCACTTGAGCTTGGTAATTTACAAAACATTTACCAAAATCTCTCATCAGTATCTCTATTGTTAGTGTCATCTCTATACAATGTTGTAAGTAGCTTAGAAGCAAGACTAATGGGTTTGTCTCTTTTTAAAAATCTACTCGCTTTAATAATTATCAGCTGGAACCCATACGCTAGGCATATATTTTGGTTTCCTGTCACCAACAAAACCAAACAGAATTGGCATAGATAGGCATCCATTAACACAAGCATTCAGATGGTCAGCCTGCATAAATATTACACACCTGAATACAATGAACTGGAATCTGTGAGGCTTTGCATTTTGATTGGATCGTTTATACTATTTTATTTTTAATAGTCAAAATGGTTACATATTTGTGTGTGTGTGTGTGTGTGTGAGAGAGAGAGAGAGAGAGGAGAGAGAGAGAGAGAGAGAGAGAGGGAGAGGGAGAGGGAGAGGGAGAGGGAGAGGGAGAGGGAGAGGGAGAGGGAGAGGGAGAGGGAGAGGGAGAGGGAGAGGGAGAGGGAGAGGGAGAGGGAGAGGGAGAGGGAGAGAGAGAGAGAGAGAATACCAAGAAAAAGAGGACACAAGTGTCCTGTCTCAGGCTAAAGTGCTTGCCATAATTTGATATATAGAAATGATTTCCCCTCGTCTTTAAAAGAGCTCAAAGATTAAAAGCAGGTGTAAAGACCCAAGCATGAGAGGGTCAATTCCTTTGGAACATTAGGTGGACGACATTCATTATTTTCAAACAAATCTGTGTGAGGGAAATCATTAGCCAGGCATTCGTTGATATTGCACAGTGATTTGTGGAAATCAAAATAGGAACAGTTCTGTTCAGACACCAGTTTTGTCTGGAGGTTAATGGCAATGAGGGAACTGTTAAAGAGGTTTAGAAGACAGTCATTTGTAGGAGACAAATTGACATATAAAAAATGGTCAGTAGCATACTCTGGGGATGACTGGGAGCCACCAACCTACAGAAAACAAGGCTCTCTGATCTCTGCTGAGGGGCTTCACAAGTAAATGGCAGAGCCATCCTGTCAAAGACTGAGGGCTTTAGCTATAATTCTTTTACTAACAGGTTTACTTCATACAAAAGTAGTTACAGATTCCTGTCTTCCACAATGAAACAAAGATTTTTTTTTTGTCCCAAAGCAGGTATTGTTACATAAACTTACAATTTTATTTATCAACTTTTTTTTAAAACAAAAATAAAGTATATCTGCTCTTTGACACTCTGACTAAAAGAATCACTACTGAGCTGTAGTTATGTCTATAGAACCCGTGTGGGGACAGGACTCTTTCTGCCTCACTCTCATCCCAGTCTTTCTCTCTGATAGACACACACCAGGTGAAGCGGACCCCATTAGACCCTCTTTTATGCAGATATCAGGACTATGATTTTATGTTTTCTATGCTTCTTGAGCCTGGGTGACTGTGGTCCATGTATCTATTAGACTGCCTCTCTCTTGTGTGCATATTTTGACTTTCTGTATCAGACTTTGAATTTTCTAAAATTCTCCCTGTTCTCTAGAAGCCCTGCCCAATGCCCGCCCCCACTCCCCACCCCTGGTTCTGGCTCTCTGGAAGGCCACCCCTTGTTCTCCTCTGTAGTTCTTCTGTTTTATCCTTTAGATTAGCAGCACCAGGAAATAAATATCCCCTGGGAGCCAGCAGGTGGTTGGATGGCTGCCTCTTCTGTCCTGTGGCTCCAAGCAAGGCTACATTGCAACAGTTCTTTAAGGTCACACATCATCACAAGTCTTATTAAACCACCAGCGTGAATGGAGGTTGAAGAAAATGAGGGAACCAAGACCCTGAGGTGCACCTGGAAAAGGGTTTTCAGATGGCAAGCTTCCCACTGCAACTTGGATAGGTGTGGCTTCCGTCCACACAAGAGCCAAGCCTGGCCTCAGGTCTTCAGCATCCTGGGCTCTCTCCCAACCTTAGATTCCACCTCCTCCTGCAAGTAACACCTGATGTTACACCAGGCTCCGACTCTCAAGCTGCATGATCTTACAGTCAGTTTAGTCAACACTTATTAAAAAAAGAAAAATTAAGTTCTCTCATTCCAAGGATAGTGACAGACCCAACGCTCAGACACTCTCTTCCCTGAAGGAACTTGTTTTGCTTTAAGCTGCTCCTAAGCCTCACGCCTTTCCCTTTTTTAATTTGAGGGTTATTTTGTATATCTCTCTTTCTATCTCTCCCTCCCTCCATCCCTCCCTCTCCCTTCCTCTCCCCCCTCTCCCATATAACCCATTTTGTTTACCCATTCATCTGTTGACAGGCACCTGGGCTGAATTCCTTCGCTATTGTGAGAAGCACAGCAGCAGTCATGGATGCACATGCACCCCTGTGCAATTCTAAGTTAGAATCCTTTGAGTATATAGTTGTTCAATTTCGCTTCCTGTTGCTGTGATAAAACTGGGGTGGAAAGTAACTTCAAGCATGAAAGGATTTACTGGGCTTACACTTCCAGGTCAGAGTCCATCACTGAGAGAAGTCAGGGCAGAAGCTAAAGCAGGAACTTGAAGGAACCCTTGGGATACTGTGGCTTGCTGGCTTATTCTTAGGCTCCTGTTAAGACTAGTGATTTTGTAGCTTAGGACTCTGTGCTTAGGGAAAAATGCTGCCTAGAGTGGGTGGGGTTCTCCTTTAATTAACAATAAAGAAAACTCCCCATAGACATGTCCTTGACAACCTGATTGGGCAACCCCTTGATTGATGCTCAAGGAGACTCTAGGCTGTGTCAAGTTGACAGTTAAAGCCAACTATAACAAAACCCATGAGGAATGTACCTGGAGTATATTTTATTTCTGATATTTAGGGTTTTTTTTTGGGGGGGGGGAGTGGCTGTAGGGGAATCTTCAAACTGACTTCTATAATAGCTACACTAGTTTACATATAATCCCCCTGCCTCCGCTTCCTCATTAGTATTTGATGTGATTTATTTTCTTGATGATCGTCATTATGGCTAGGGTGAACCAGCATCCCAGTGCAGTTTCAACTGGCATTTCCCTAATGGCTAAGGATGTTGGACATTCCTTTGTTTTTTAATTTGGAGGTAGTCCAATATTTGAGGACAAAAATGTGACAGTCATTTTTGGCAACTTTTCTACCTAGTATATTGGATCTGATTCCATATATACACACATGCATGCGTGCACACACACACACACACACACACACACACACACGGTGTCAGACAAGTACAATGCACTTACAGACTTGGGGGACCCAGGAAACATGCAGAAGACATAAGCTATACCGTAGACATCTCATAATTCAACAGTCCTTGGGAGGGAAGACAGACATGCAAATAATTTTATTTCAACTCATTAAGTACTGCAGTAAAGGTGCTTTTAAGATCCCGAGGTGTAATTACTGGGGAATGGCCAACTGTGGCTGCAGGAACCAGGAAATGCCTCCTGGATGAGACTAGTAATCACAGTGATTCCACTGCACTTTGCACCATTGTTTAAGGTGTGAGTCCCGTCTAATACCGGATGACTTAATCATCTTTATCCCTGCTGCTCCCCTTGGGAAGATGACGAGGCAGATGAAGTGACAACAGCTTTAGCCACCTCCTGCCCAGGGCCTGTTGCCCAACCTTAGTTTGTTAAGTTTCTCTACCGTTCCTTGGGTTACAAAAGGCAACACTCCTGCTTAGGATGGGCATGTACACAGGAGGCTAGCATTCCGAGAGGGCTGGTTAGACTTAGGGGAGTTTGCAGAAATGTAAAAGAGAGTATGCTTCCCCACGGGCACAGAGAATTCTTTTCACTCTCTCTGAGTCTAGATGTGTGTCCAAGACTTATGAAAGGAAATGGACTCATTGGAACCACGTGGACGTGTGTTTCTTGCTAGAGTTAGAATCTGAAGGCTGTGTGTGTGTGTGTCTGTGTGTCCCCATCCATCCTGGCCTTTCCCTGGGGCTTCTGCTCACACAGCCTATACATTTCTTAGGGTGTACTGCTTCTTGAATTAGTGTTTTGGAAATATAATGCCCATACAGATGAATCTTATTTTGGACCTACCATGGGGCAATGCTCTCCCACGTGGTTTGTTGGCTACTGGGACAGGCCCAGGGATGAGCATCCTTTTCAGCAGTGGAAAGCCCTCTTTGAAGTCAGTGGGCACTATGCCTGTTTTAGGTGGAAAGACAAAAAAGTGTTTGTCAGCTACCTTTAGAAGAGTTGGTTGCACTTCTCTGGGTGGCCACACATGAAGGAGCCAGTCCCCACTCCCCCACCCTCCACCCCCAACCCCGGGTTTCACTTGCTCTCTGCAATCACCTTCATGCCAAAGTGCAGGAAGGAGTTTTGCTAGGGTTTGCCTGTCCCTGCAATCTGACACCTCCCAGTGGCTTGCTGGGACTGGGTTCCAGGCTGGATTTTTTTTCTCTCTGGTCACACGTTTATCATGGCCTCATTTGGCCTTCAATTCATCTTTCAGTACATTCTCAATCTTTGTCCCTAATCTAAATTGTTTATTTTCCTCCAAAAAAAGGAGAGAATGCCATCCCTCCTTTGCCCTGTCTGTGCCTGTCCCCTTTCCGACTCAGCTTCAAGTGTTGAAGACAGGGTTGTTGCTACACGCCTTGCTTGAGTCACAGACCGCAGTATTTAAAGTGGTATGCTAACCGCCGCAGCCACTCAGGACATGAAGGGCATTGGCGAGATTCCTTTAATTAAGAAGAACAAACAAAAAAGAGAAACAGCATATCTTTTAAATTCAATTATCTGACTTCAGAATTTTTCCATTCATTAAAGCCAAACAGAAGTACTTTCAAAAAAAATCTCTAATTCCAATTTTTATGTCTTATTTACCCTGGCTCATGTTTGACGCCTAGAGCAATACTATGTCAACTGTCAACTCTTCAATGTTTTTTTGAGATATTGGTAATTTTTAACCATTGAAACAAAGTATCCTTTGCTTTTTCTGAATTTTGATTCTTTTGAAAATATAAGTGTAAGCATCAAAGGCACACATATTTTTTTCCCGTTCTTTGTTCTTTCTCATTCCGTACCTGCTCGGTGACATGTGAGTTCTGATTTGTTGATGTTGTTTTTATTTTCTGTTTCTTTTTGAGACAGGGTCATGCCATTTAGCCCAGACTGAATTCCAACTTACAATCCTCCTGTTTCAGCCTTCTGGGTGTGGGGATTCCAAGCAAGGCACATGATGCTAAAGACGTTCATTAAGCATCCACTTTTCTTGGAAAGCTCAGGACAACTTTTTATTTTTTAAATTTTCCTGATGTTATGAAATGTGTTAAATTACATCCTTCAGAAGACAATGCCATCTTCTTTTCCAGCTTCCCCAATGGTCCTCAACCTTCCTAATGCTGTGACCCTTTAATTCAGTTCCTCACGTTGTGGTTACCCTCAACCATAAAATTATTTTGTTGCTATTTCCTAGCTGTAATTTTGTTATGGGTATGGATTGTAATTCAAATATCTGACATGCAGGATATCTGATATGCGACCCCCCCAAAGGGGTCGGACACACAGGTTGAGAACTGCTCTCTGTGGCCTCAAATGTCTCTGCCCTCTCTATCCCGCATCCATATATTAAAATCCCACCATATATATCATAGTTATAGAAGGGGGAACACCTTGCAGGTGACTAGGGCATGATAGGAGGATGCCCAGACCTGAAATGCTGCTCTTCCAAATGAGAATCTGACCACACGGCACGGTACCACAGACCTTGTAGCAACCTTAGAAATATATTTCTAGCTATTGTCAGCACGTGCCTCAGTGGCTGCTGTTTGTAGTATGGCATCCTAGGCTGACTGCAACAAAAACTGGTTCTACCAGAGCTTCAGCGAGGACCTCAATCTCTGTCCTATATTAGCGCTTCATGTGGTCCTAACTGCTCTACTTCAGTTAACACAAGTGACATCACCCTCTCTACAGGTGTGCCAATATTGGGAAATTTTCACATGTAGAGGAGATTTTTTAAAAAATTATACCCAGAGGCCCTTGGAGAACTGTCCTGTATGAACTAAGGCAGATGTTTGAGGTCAGAAAAGACACTGCTACTGGGACACTTGATATATTCCAGAATGCACCTCAACCATCACCTACCATTGTCTCCACTGACTTTGTTTCCCCCACAAACATCTGTCTGCAATCCTGGTCCTACTATCCCAGGGTCCTGTAAGCAAATTATGAGTAGATTATTCAATAAACTAATTTGGGCCTGAATATTAATGACCAAAGTTGTTCTCTATGCATGGAATTTATTTATTTTGAATCATCTTAAGATTTCAGATGAAAAAAATTAAATATTAGAGAATATTAGATATTCATATCTTTACATTTATAGTTATAGACTCACAGAATCCACATCCAATTTTTAAACGATGTAAGGAGGTTAGGTTTGAAGGAAGCCCATGTTTGTTGTTACTGTCGGCTATGTCCTCCTTTTCTGTCTGTCCTTCATTCATCTATCTGTTAATCTATTCGTGCCACAGTTATTGTTCCTACTTTGCATCAGACACCACATGAGACACATGGCAATGAACAAGACAGTGAGATTTACAGAGTTAAGAGTTCTCCATCTTAACATTATATATCAAGATCCAGTTTTGTTCCAAATGGTAACATCAATTTTTCTTCTTAGGCCTAAAATTTGATTCTACCATATATTTGGGCATTACTCAAGAGACCAAGTAGAAAGTTGAAATAAAGATAATGAGGCAGAGGACTAAGACAGACCCACTGAAAGTTTCCCTTAGACAACATTTTCTGGGGAGTAGAGGTATATCTTGAAGGATGTATACCTTGTCTCGAATGTACATAAGGTTTATCCCTAGCACCAGTAAGAAAACAAAACACCACTTAAATGACACCAATCAGAATAATCACTTGGCAAAATCCATGAGGAAACTTTCAAAACAATTTAGTTTTATTTATGTGGATGCCTGTTTGGATACCCACAGAGACCAGAAGAGGGAATTAGATCCACTTGGGCTGGAATTACTCTCTTCTCTTCTCTTCTCTTCTCTTCTCTTCTCTTCTCTTCTCTTCTCTTCTCTTCTCTTCTCTTCTCTTCTCTTCCTCTCTCTCTCTCTCTCTCTCTCTCTCTCTCTCTCTCTCTCTCTGAGTTTATCTGCCTGACATGAGTTTTGGGTACCAAGCTTGGGTCTTCTGGGAGAACAGCAAATGATCTTTACCCCTGAGACATCTCTCTCTCCCCAGCAGCAAGGTCCAGACTTTTACTGGCCCAAATCTTTGCAATTTATCTATTCTGTTTAGCTATCCACATTGCTATATTCAACAGACTGTAGGTTCTGTTATAAGGATAGATAGGGAGAGCACAGGTTTGGCAAAAGAAGTTTGCCATTCTTAGGGATGTCACTAGTCTGAGACCTGGGGAGTCACCTTTCCCAAACACATCATGTTTGATCAAGGTACTGTTGTTAAAGGAAAAAATGTATATATTTCAGTCTGTGGCATGATGTTTGATAGATGCATAGGCTGTGAACTGATGAAAGAAAGGAAGCTAACATACCTAGCACCTCACTCACTTATATTCTTTTGTCATCAGAACATTTACAATTTTTTACTGTAATTTTCTAGGTTATGACACATTGTTAACTACACCATCATATTTTACTATTAATCTCCTGAACTCATTTCTTTTGTATGACCGAAACTTCATACTGTTTGATCAACATCTTTTCATTTCCTCTTCAATTTCATGTCTTCCCACAATTCTACTTTTGGTTTCTACAGTTGTGATTGCTTTAGATTCCATAGAAAATATTCAAAATGTTCACAGCAGCCTTGCTTGTGATAGCAAGAAGCTGGAAACAACCCAGATGTCCCACGATGGAAGAATGGATACAGAAAATGTGGTTCATTTACATAGTGGAATACTATTCAGCTATTAAGAATGAAAACATCTTGAGTTTTGCAGGCAAATGGATGGAACTAGAAAATATCATTCTGAGTGAGGTAACTCAGACCCAAAAGGACATGCATGGTATGTACTCACTAATAAGTGGGTATTAACAACAACAAAAAAAAGTGCTGAATACCCAAGGTACAGCCCACAGTACTCAAAAAGGTCAACAAACTGAAGGACCCAAGTGAGTATGCCTCTGTCCCACTTGGGAGGGAGAAGAACACAACCACAAGTGGGGAGGGAGGGACCTTGGAGGAAAAGGGAATGGGGGGGGTTCTAAGAGGGGAACATAATTGGATATTGGATGGGGAAAAAGAACTGAAATTCCTAAGGGCCAGCAGAAAGAATGTAAACATGCAATCTTAGGAGGTAGGAGGTTGGGGGACCCTCCAGAATGTACCAGAGACCTGGGAGGCAAGAGACACTCAGGACTCAAAGAGAGGGACCTTAGATGAAATGCCCTACATTGGGGAGAGGGAAATTATAGAGCCTACCTCCAGCAGAAAGAGAGGGCATCAAGTGAGAGATGGGGTTGCCATCCCACAGTCAAAACTCTGACCCATAATTGTCCCTGTCTGAAAGAACTGCAGGGATGAAAATGGAGAGGAGCCTAAGGAAAAGAAGGTCCAGCGACAGGCCTAAAGTGGGATCCAGCTCAAGGGGAGGTCCCAAGGCCTGAAACTATTACTGAGGCTATGGAGCACTCACAAAAAGGGATCTATTATCACTGCCCTCCGAAAGACCAACAAGTAGCTGAAAGAGTCAGATGCAGATATTTGCACCCAATCAATGGACAGCAGCAGCTGACCTCTGTAGTTGAATTAGGAAAGGCTGAAAGAAGCTGAGGAGAAGGCAATCCTGTAGGAGGACCAGCAGTCTCAATTAACCTGCACCCCCACCCCAAGATTATCAGACACTGGATCACCAACCAGGCAGCATACACCAGCTGATATGGGGCCTCCAACACATACACAGCAGACAACTGCTGGGTCTGGGTTCAGTCAGAGAAGTTGCACATAACCCTCAAGAGACTGGAGGCCCCAGGGAGTTTAGTGGTCTGGTAGTGTGGAGGTGGGGGGATGGGGAAGGAGGTATGGGCTGTGGTTTGGGGGTGGACCAGGAGAGGAATAAAATCTGGGGTTTAACATAAAAATCATACAGCATTCATATTTCCGCGTCTGACTTATATCACTTACCACATCACTTCCACACTTACCTGACTTGGTAAAAAAACCAGGGCTTCCTGCTTTTGGAAGATTGAATAGTGTTACACTGTGTATCCACGTTGCAGCTTTTTACTGTTGCACGTAGGTAAGGTTTATAACATGATGTTTGGATGTCTGTACATGTGATGAAGCAGTGACGTCAACAAATTGCCATCTCTATCAACTGGCCTTTACCAGAGACAGCACGTAACAACTTATGTTCTTCCTATATGTTCAGCCAATGGTGAAACAGTATTAACTATTGTCCTCGTGGTGTGTATTAGGTCCATTCTAATAACTGAATTCTAATAACTGGCCATTTTTCTGTAACTGAAACTCTGCCACTTGATCTCTGCTTTCCCATTTTCTCTGTTCCTCTACCCTGGGACTCTCTTGGTTGTGTGTGTGTGTGTGTGTGTTCAGTTTTACCACCCTCTCTTTATCTACTGTTCTGTTAAGTACAATTAGATTATTTCTATATCTTGTTCATTGTGAATAAAGCTGCACTCAACATGGGAGTCCACATAAGTCTTCTCGTCAGGCTGACAGCCAGTGTCATCAGAAAGACACAGCTTCTTTGATCTTGCCCTTTACACTGCTAGCCCCACCCAAGAAGATGAAGCCTTCAGCCAAAGCCCTGTCTCTTCAAAATACTGAACTGGGGAATTGATTCCAACTTTGTAAATATAAATGTCGAGGAACACATTTGAATCATTAGTTCGCTGTTTGTTTTTAACAATAAATTCTATTATTACCACTAAGAAGTGGCCAGGTCAGAACAATCTAGAAGCTAAGCGAGGCGATAAGCCAGAGCTTGGTACCATCAAAGGTGTGAAGGAAGAAATGAGTTGGAAGTAATTTTGCCAAGGAAAGAGAAGAGCAGCTTTCACTTAAGGGTTAAGGGAAGTCCTTTTTTCATGAAACCCTAGGGATTTCACATCTGGGCCTGTGAGTAACTGGAAAGCACCGGCACACTATTGCAGAACATTAGGCGGGATATTGGTTTGGCGAGCTTTGCATTTCTCAAAAGAACATTCTGGATCTTTGCAATCGAAGTTAAGGGAAACAGAAAGAAGTAAGAGAAACACCATTTAGAAGCTTCAGTAGAGGAAAGAGATGATTTGTTTTTTGGTTTTTGTTTTGTTTTGTATTGTTTTTTTCCTGGAGAAGGCAGCTACGATCAGTGGAATGGAGAGTTATTCTGTTATGACAGGACTGAGTGGGTTTTTTTGTTTGTTTGTTTTTTTAAATGGATGTGTGTAGGAGGGAGGAAACTCATGTGAATGGAAATGAAAAGGTCAGGCTCATGGCTGGGTTTCTAAGCTAGGTGACTGTGGCAGTATTGCCCTGTTCTCAGCAGGAGAACACAGCCTTCAGAGGACCGGGAATAGTAGGCATTGCTGTTTGAAGCAACTGCTACATATACAAGAAAGTATGTGGGTGCAAATTGAATACTGGGGTCTTGAACTCATGAGGGAACCCCTGGAGGAAAACTCAGGTTAAGGTGTTTGGGATATAAAGGTTATAAATGAAACCATGGAAATGAATTCATTATCCTGGGTAAAATGAATAGCTCAGCAAGAATCCTGGTTTTGAATTGGGTGAGTATCATTAGTGAGGTTGCTGGAGGTACATCGAGATGTTGAAAGATAGGGATGGGGAGGACAAAGATTGACTATCACACAGCACCCACTCTAACGTAGAGATGTGGGAGTTTGTAGCAGATTTCTGAGTTAGCAGGAAGTACCAATCTAACAGGGCAGACGCATCAGTCACACCCTTAAAATGCTGGGTAGAACTCGGCCAATACATTGCATTCTCAGCCATGCCTAATATAAAACACAGAAAGCGTTTCTACTTATCTTCGGTCTCCATCAGCAGGGAGATAGGCAGGCCCTGGGTAAACCTAACCCAGTTAAGCAAGGCTTGTGCATATACCTTTGGCTTGCCCTTGCTCATTCCTTACCTCCTGTGCTGCTGTGCCAGCGACTATTTTGTGCTTAGCAACAGAATTTCTTCTCAATTAAATCAAGACAGGCTCTAATTACTGTTACGTACTCTTGGTAGAAAATGCATTATGTCAAAGTGTTATTTTCTGTTTTTTTTTTAAAGCGTTTATACTTCACATTGAACATTAAATTCCTTTCATTTTCAATTAATAAATGAGGACTGTAGGTTATTGGGTTAATGAAATCATTGAAAACAAAGTGTCTTCCACTGAATGACTAGAGGATAGAGGAAGAATGGAATCATTGTTCCTTCCCAGCTTTCCCCAGGAGGATGCAGAGAGCTCTGGATGCAGGTGATGGGGGTCTAGGCTTTTGGAAGTATCTGCCCAGCTCTGGCTGTATTTCCTAAACGGTTCTATTGACTATCCACTCAGCTCCTTAATTCCAACACCTCTCTCTTCTACTCTCTCAGGACATCTCTGCCCCAGTATTCTCAAGTTCATGAACTCGTGGGGATCTTCTCTTTCTTTTACGTTCCCGATTCCTGGCAGTATCTGTTCCTCTCCTGGGCTAAGAATCTGGCCTCCTGCCCTTGTGGATGAGAGCAGTAAACACTGGATAGACACTTAATGTCCTTTATAAAACGCCAGGAGCAGCAGCACTCTGAAAAGCACGTGGACAGGGTAGGTTACAGGGAAGAGAGGAAATTCCATGGCTGAGAAATCTCATCAGCAGACCTTGCCTGTTTACATGTGGAGAGTTTGCATGTGGAAGTATGTGGATGGAAAAAAAAAAAACAGACATAAGATAGACTGATGGAACCAGTCTGTGCCTGGTTAACCAGAATGAATTATAATGTAGAGTTTTTACTTATAGGTTTTTAGAAATTAGAATGTAAAAGAAGTGTTTTGATTAAAAAATTTATTTTTTATAATTAATGTGAACCTGTGTGTGTGTGTGTTCAGATATGTGCAAGCGTATGTGATTACATACATATGCATGTGTGTGCAAACCTGTGTGTGTGTGTGTGTGTGTGTGTGTGTGTGTGTGTGTGTACATGTACATGAGGCCAGACCCCAACACTAGGTGTAGTCCCTCAGGCTTCATCCATCTTGTTACTTGAGAAGAAGTTTTTCCTAGGTCGTGTGTTTTGGCTCAGCGAGATGGTTTGGAAGCCTCAAGGATCTTCTGGCTTTTACTTTCCCTGTACTGGGGTTGAAAGTGTATGCCACCATGTCTGATTGTGTGTGTGTAGGGAATCAAGCTGCAGTCCTCGTGCAGTAAAGATCTTACCAACTGAGCTGTCTGTCTCTCCAGTACCTTTTTATGCATATGGAATAATAAGACACGTACACACGTACACAGTCAGTGGACAATAGGAAGATTTTAGAAGAGTTGGGACAATGGCTCAGTCAGGAAAATGCTTGCCTTACAAGTGTGAAGACATGAGTTTAAGATCTCAGAATCCTTGTTGAAATGTGCTGGATATAGTGTTACACACTTGTAATCCCGTTACTGCATTGGAGCAAGTGTGCCTTTTAAAACTACATCCAACAACTAGCCACCAGCCTAGCTTAATCAGCAAGCCCTAGGTCCTAGTGAAAGATCTGTGTCAAAGGCCAGAGTAGATGACTCCTGAGGTAGTCCACACACACACACACACACACACACACACACAGATAGGCATGCCACCACACATATATGTGCATTTGTACATACATGACCACAAACACATACACATAAAGAAGCTTCCTGTATGCTAGAGTGAGGCCATCCTTCTTGGTCACCTACCAGAAGTGTCTTTGAGCTCCTGTCATTCTGTAACTCTTTCTGAGCCACTGTCTATGGAACTTGCATTGGAGAAGCTCTGTTTCCTGTGATTAGTCCCAGAATCTTAGTGTCTGGGCAACTGAGATGTCCCCACATCCTTATTTTTGAAATTAACTGTTTGGGAAAAAAAAGTGATATGAAAGTTAGGAAATGATCAGACTCTCCAATCTAACCAAGAAGTATTTGACAACATAGAAGGATGTCTCAAGGGATTCCTGTGCCCCATAGAACAGTTTGCTGTAAAGCCGGCAGTATGGTATTTGCCTCTGAAAGTGCATCTTTCGGCTGCTTTCATCTGTGACAATAAACTCAAGGCTTATTCCCATGAACAGAGTGGAGAGAGAGAGAGAGAAAAATGTGACCCTTGTAAGAGCTAGGCTGGACAGCTGTTCTGTTTTGTCAGGGATCTAAGAGTTTATAAGAAAGTGCCCCTCAAAGGATGGAATGCTTGCGTATACATTCTTTATGATTGAAGCTCTAGGAGCAAACCCAGCGATAAAATCCTGTAAATGTACATGGTCGGAAACAGATGCAGGCAGAGATGGCATATGTAAAATGACCTGGTTTACTCTTACGAGACAGAAGAGTGAACTAAAATCAGGGAATCTTAGCTTTTCCTTTGAAGAAATCCTCTGTGGGTTTTTTTTTTTTTTCCTTTTTACAAACATGGCCAAGACAGAGCCAAGCAGACCCGTGACTGCTCCCCTAGATGGACTCCTACCCCTTACCTCTGTTAAGCAAAACTCCAGTTTGTCCTGCCTTCCTCCTGCTGCTTTAAGAAAAGTGGAAGCGTCTGCACCCCTGTCCAGTCCTTCCCTGTCCAGCCCTTCCCTGTCCAGCCCTTCCCTGTGTAGCCCTCTGAGTTCCCAGCTATCATAGAAACAGGAATCTGTGTGTTTATCAAACAGGCGAGCGGATTTTAATACAGAGGGTTTCAGGAGTCTCACCAAGTAAACACTACTCTGGGGCTAATCTTAATAATTTATTATTGTCAGCGGAAAGCATCCCCCCCATTAGAGATGAGAAACCCCTCCAACTTGTAGCTTACACAAAAGCTTCAAGATTACTTTAAACACTTTAAATTCCCTAAATTTCCAGCATCCCTGATAGTATCATTTTCATAATTCAGATCATAACGTCACCGAGAGCCATAGTCACAGAATCATACCTTTAAGTCCTCCATTTCACTTAGAAAGGCTAAGGCACCACACATCTGGTCTAGGGTCACTGAGGAGACAGTGTGTCCCTCCTGGCTCTGGCTGAAGGACTCAAGGCACACACTGATGTTCACAATTAGGACTCTGGAATTCCGTAGTGTTCTGGTAGTTAAATCATTGTGGGGGTCAGTAATTATTTCCTAAGGCTGAATTCCTGAAAGTGGAACTCCCGGGTTAGAAGCAAATGTTTAAGAGCTTCAGTTTGGACTGGCAAGTCACTCTATTAAAAGGACTAATCAATTTCAGCATGGTGGTATATACCCCTGGGAGGCTGTGACAAGAGAAGCAGTCATTTAGGTCAGCCTGGGCTACACAGAGACTGGATGAGAACCCTTCTCAAAACCAACCAACCAACCAAACCCAATATAAAAGCAAGCATGAGGCCAACTGTATTAATGCTGACAATGTGTTTAACTCTGTGCCTCCATCTTCCTAATATTAGCAATTCATCTCTATCATGTTATCTATTTAAAGATGATGAATACAGGTATTGAAAGGGCTAACCTGGCTCAAATTCATAGAATCACTATGTAAGAGAAGCAGAACCGGGACTTGGAGTTTTGGCTGCCAAGCCTTTGTGCCATGGGTTGGCATGTGCCACCTCTGAGAAGTTGTGTTAATTGACACCTTGACCAGAAGGATACAGGATTCCAGTTTGCTTATGACCTCACCAACCCAGGACATTTCTTTAAAAATTACTTTTTCAGGCAACAGAACAGTTTTGTTTACATAATGAGCTATTTACTTGACAGTTGTTCCAGGGCTTAAGGCTCAAATTAAGTAGCCCCCATGTATATCCACTCACACTTCAGAGATTAATTTCTTCTCCAGAGGCCTTCTACCACAGAGTGGAACATATTGCTATTAATACTACTACTAATATTCCTATTACGCCACAAATGTTGTGGCCCTTTAAGGGTTGTCAGATGATTTCAGCTTCCATGTTTAACAGAACCAAGAACCATGGTGAAACTAGGATAAAAGTATTGATTACCTGATCTTGGGGAAGAATTGGTTTTCAGTGGTGAAGGTCAAAACTGGGGTCTCAAGAAGGCACACTCACCATTAAGTTAAACTCCCAGCATCAGGGAAATAATTCTAATTGGCTGTAATATAATCTATCCGTGTATGACTTCTGAGCTCAGTTTTTCCAGAGAGAATTTGATAGTACTTCCAATAGCTAACTCGATAGTAACCAAGACAAAAAATTAAATAAGAGAGAGAGGGGGGAACAGAGAGAGAGAGAGAGAGAGAGAGAGAGACAGAGACAGAGACAGAGACAGAGACAGAGACAGAGAGACAGAGAGAGTCAGAGAGAGAGAGAGAGAGAGAGAGAGAGAGAGAGAGAGAGAGAGAGAGAGAGAAGGGAAGAGAAGAGAGAGAAGAGAAGAGAAGAGAAGAGAAGAGAAGAGAAGAGAAGAGAAGAGAAGAGAGAATAGTACTTACATTAATTAAATCTTAAATTTATCTCTGAGTCTTAACAAATGAAATGTAAAGACTCATCTAGTTTCCTTTGCTCCTTCCCAATGAAACCACCCAAGCTCTCAAAGAGAGTATGTTACTAAAAACAAACAAAAAATACAAACAAAAAAAAAAAAAGAAAAAGAAAAGAAAAAAAAAAAGAGTGGGCTTCTGAGTGTGCACTGATAGCAGGCTTTGAGAGGGACCCCCAAAGAAACACAGCACCTCAGACTTCAGTTTTGCCAACACAGATGGTCTTTAAATGACTAGGCTTCACATTTAATACTTTGTAGATACACTTTTCAATATGTGTATCAAAATTGTCATACATATTTTAAGAATCTGAAGAGCTGTCTGCTCCAAGCAGGACACAATGACAAAGTCGGTGAATTTCTGTGGAATGTAGCACAGTCAGTTTCTAACCCATGGATCTAAGTGACCAAGGGTGGAGTAAAAGTCTGAAAATTGTCTCAACATTGGCCATTCATGCTTTGAGTTTTATTATTTCCTGAAACTTTTAAGACCATCAGAATAGTAGAAACTCATGGAATTCTCCCCCTTCAATTCCAGAGAGATCTACTTGAAATTTATCTTCCAAAAAGAGATTTACTGTGTAGCACTATTCTTAGAACACAGTATAATAACTTTAAGAGTTATGCACCCTTTTCCAAAGACTAAGTTTATCATCTAAACTCATGAACATCAGAATGGCAGGAGTCATCCCTTGAGCTGATTTCTAAAGTGAACTGGCCACTGCTTTATGTTACTACAGCTTCAAGTCCGCGTACATGTTAGCATGTTAGAGATGCTAAGTTACTATGAAAATAGAGTGTTGGAAACATTTGTTCTAATATTTCAGCTTTGACAATTAAATATGTATATAAATTGGGACAAAAGTCTGATGGTTAGAAGAGCTGTTTGTAACTCGGAGAGAGAATATGAACAGCAGAGCTGATTGTAGGGAAGTTCTTATAAGTTTTATTTTATTTTGCAGTGTGTGTGTGTGTGTGTGTGTGTGTGTGTGTGGTACAATGGCTATGTTCAGATACC
This sequence comes from Mus caroli, assembly GCF_978045245.1. NCBI lineage: Eukaryota > Metazoa > Chordata > Mammalia > Rodentia > Muridae > Mus > Mus caroli. Next base: position 85,416,580 of record NW_028227265.1, read on the forward strand.
CATTAAAGTCAGAAGAGTATGCCAGATCTCCTGAAATTGGAATTATAGAGGATTGTGAGCTACCCAACTGGGTACTAGGACTTCAGCAGTGCTTTTAAATGGTGAACCATCTTTCCCAGCCCCAGGACAGAATTTTATTTTATTTTATTTTATTTTATTTTATTTCTTGGATTTTATTTTATTTTTTTTGATTTTTAATATTTTTATTACATATTTTCCTCAATTACATTTCCAATGCTATCCCAAAAGTCCCCCATAGCGCCCCCCACTTCCCTACCCACCCATTCCCATTCTTTTGGCCCTGGCATTCCCCTATATTGGGGCATATAAAGTTTGCAAGTCCAATGGGCCTCTCTTTCCATTGATGGCCGACTAGGCCATCTTTCGATACATATGCAGCTAGAGACAAGAGCTCCGGGGTTCTGGTTAGTACATCATGTTGTTCCAACAATAGGGTTGCAGATCCCTTTAGCTCCTTGGGTACTTTCTCTAGCTTCTCCATTGGGAGCCCTGTGATACATCCAATAGCTGACTGTGAACATCCACTCCTGTGTTTGCTAGGCCCCGGCATCGTCTCACAAGAGACAGCTATATTTGGGTCCTTTCAGCAAAATCTTGCTAGGGTATGCAATGGTGTCAGCGTTTAGAAGCTGATTATGGGATGGATCCCTGGATACGGCAGTCTCTAAATGGTCCATCCTTTCATCACAGCTACGAACTTTGTCTCTGTAACTCCTTCCCTGGGTGTTTTGTTCCCAATTCTAAGAAGGTGCACAGTGTCCACACTTTGGTCTTCATTCTTCTTGAGTTTCATGCGTTTATCAAATTGTATCTTATATCTTGGGTATCCTAAGTTTTGGGCTAATATCCACTTATCAATGAATACATATTGTGTGAGTTCTTTTGTGATTGTGTTACTTCACTCAAGATGATGCCCTCCAGGTCCGTCCATTTGGCTAGGAATTTCATAAATTCATTCTTTTTAATAGCTGAGTAGTACTCCATTGTGTAAATGTACCATAATTTCTGTATCCATTCCTCTGTTGAGGGACATCTGGGTTCTTTCCAGCTTCTAGCTATTATAAATAGGGCTGCTATGAACATAGTGGAGCATGTGTCCTTTTTACCGGTTGGGACATCTTCTGGATATATGCCCAGGAGAGGTATTGCTGGATCCTCCGGTAGTACTATGTCCAATTTTCTGAGGAACCGCCAGACTGATTTCCAGAGTGGTTGTACAAGCTTGCAATCCCACCAACAATGGAGGAGTGTTCCTCTTTCTCCACATCCTCGCCAGCATCTGCTGTCACCTGAATTTTTGATCTTAGCCATTCTGACTGGTGTGAGGTGGAATCTCAGGGTTGTTTTGATTTGCATTTCCCTGATGATTAAGGATGTTGAACATTTTTTCAGGTGTTTCTCTGCCATTCGGTATTCCTCAGGTGAGAATTCTTTGTTCAGTTCTGAGCCCCATTTTTTAATGGGGTTATTTGACTTTCTGGAGTCCACCTTCTTGAGTTCTTTATATATATTGGATATTAGTCCCTTATCTGATTTAGGATAGGTGAAGATCCTTTCCCAATCTGTTGGTGGTTTTTTTGTCTTATTGATGGTGTCTTTAGCCTTGCAGAAGCTTTGTAGTTTCATGAGGTCCCACTTGTCAATTCTCGATCTTACAGCACAAGCCATTACTGTTCTATTCAGGAATTTTTCCCCTGTGCCCATATCTTCAAGGCTTTTCCCCACTTTCTCCTCTATAAGTTTCAGTGTCTCTGGTTTTATGTGAAGTTCCTTGATCCACTTAGACTTGACCTTAGTACAAGGAGATAGGAATGGATCGATTCGCATTCTTCTACATGTTAACAACCAGTTGTGCCAGCACCATTTGTTGAAAATGCTGTCTTTCTTCCACTGGATGTTTTTAGCTCCCTTGTCGAAGATCAAGTGACCATAGGTGTGTGGGTTCATTTCTGGGTCTTCAATTCTATTCCATTGGTCTATTTGTCTGTCACTATACCAGTACCATGCAGTTTTTATCACAATTGCTCTGTAGTAGAGCTTTAGGTCCGGCATGGTGATTCCACCAGAGGTTCTTTTATCCTTGAGAAGAGTTTTTGCTATCCTAGGTTTTTTGTTATTCCAGATGAATTTGCAGATTGCACTTTCTAATTCGTTGAAGAATTGAGTTGGAATTTTGATGGGGATTGCATTGAATCTGTAGATTGCTTTTGGCAAGATAGCCATTTTTACAATGTTGATCCTGCCAATCCATGAGCATGGGAGATCTTTCCATCTTCTGAGATGTTCTATAATTTCTTTCTTCAGAGACTTGAAGTTTTTATTATACAGATCTTTCACTTCCTTAGTTAGAGTCATGCCAAGATATTTTATATTATTTGTGACTATTGAGAAGGGTGTTGTTTCCCTAATTTCTTTCTCAGCCTGTTTATTCTTTGTGTAGAGAAAGGCCATTGATTTGTTTGAGTTAATTTTATATCCAGCTACTTCACCGAAGCTGTTTATCAGGCTTAGGAGTTCTCTGGTGGAATTTTTAGGGTCACTTCTATATACTATCATATCATCTGCAAAAAGTGATATTTTGACTTCATCTTTTCCAATTTGTATCCCTTTGATCTCCTTTTGTTGTCGAATTGCTCTGGCTAGGACTTCAAGTACAATGTTGAATAGGTATGGAGAAAGTGGACAGCCTTGTCTAGTCCCTGATTTTAGAGGGATTGCTTCAAGCTTCTGACCATTTACTTTGATGTTGGCTACTGGTTTGCTGTAGATTGCTTTTATCATGTTTAGGTGTGGGCCTTGAATTCCTGATCTTTCCAAGACTTTTATCATGAATGGGTGTTGGACCTTGTCAAATGCTTTTTCCGCATCTAACGAGATGACCATGTGGTTTTTGTCTTTGAGTTTGTTTATATACTGGATTACGTTGATGGATTTCCGTATATTGAACCATCCCTGCATCCCTGGGATGAAACCTACTTGGTCAGGATGGATGATTGTTTTGATGTGTTCTTGGATTCGGTTAGCAAGAACTTTATTGAGGATTTTTGCATCAATATTCATAAGGGATATTGGTCTGAAGTTTTCTATCTTTGTTGGGTCTTTTTGTGGTTTAGGTATCAGAGTAATTGTGGCTTCATAGAATGAGTTGGGTAGAGTACCTTCTGTTTCTATTTTGTGGAATAGTTTGTGAAGAACTGGGATTAGATCTTCTTTGAAGGTCTGATAGAACTCTGCACTAAACCCATCTGGTCCTGGGCTTTTTTTAGTTGGGAGACTATTAATGACTGCTTCTATTTCTTTGGGGGATATAGGGCTGTTTAGATCATTAACCTGATCTTGATTCAACTTTGGTACCTGGTATCTGTCTAGGAACTTCTCCATTTCATCCAGGTTCTCCAGTTTTGTTGAGTATAGCCTTTGGTAGAAGGATCGGATGGTGTTTTGGATGTCTTCAGGATCTGTTGTTATGTCTCCTTTTTCATTTTTGATTTTGTTAATTAGGATGCTTTCCCTGTGCCCTCTAGTGAGTCTGGCTAAGGGTTTATCTATCTTGTTGATTTTCTCAAAGAACCAGCTCCTTGATTGGTTGATTCTTTGAATAGTTTTTCTTGTTTCCACTTGGTTGATTTCACCCCTGAGTTTGATTATTTCCTGCTGTCTACTCCTCTTGGGTGAATTTGCTTCCTTTTGTTCTAGTGCTTTTAGGTGTGTTGTCAAGCTGCTAATGTGTGCTCTCTCTAGTTTCCTTTTGGAGGCACTCAGAGCTATGAGTTTTCCTCTTAGAAATGCTTTCATTGCGTCCCATAAGTTTGGGTATGTTGTGGCTTCATTTTCATTGAACTCTAAAAAGTCCTTAATTTCTTTCTTTATTCCTTCCTTGACCAAGGTATCATTGAGAAGAGTGTTGTTCAGTTTCCACGTGAAGGTTGGCTTTCTATTATTTATTTTGTTATTGAAGATCAGCCTTAGTCCATGGTGATCTGATAGGATGCATGGGACAATTTCAATATTTTTGTATCTGTTGAGGCCTGCTTTGTGACCAATTATGTGGTCAATTTTGGAGAAGGTACCATGAGGTGCTGAGAAGAAGGTATATCCTTTTGTTTTAGGATAGAATGTTCTGTAGATATCTGCCAGATCCATTTGATTCATAATTTCTCTTAGTTTCACTGTGTCCCTGTTTAGTTTCTGTTTCCATGATCTGTCCATTGGTGAAAGTGGTGTGTTGAAGTCTCCCACTATTATTGTATGAGGTGCAATGTGTGCTTTGAGATTTACTAAAGTTTCTTTAATGAATGTGGCTGCCTTTGTATTTGGAGCGTAGATATTCAGGATTGATAGTTCCTCTTGGAGGATTTTACCTTTGATGAGTATGAAGTGTCCCTCCCTGTCTTTTTTAATGACTTTGGGTTGGAAGTCAATCTTATCAGATATTAGAATGGCTACTCCAGCTTGTTTCTTCATGCCATTTGCTTGGAAAATTGTTTTCCAGCCTTTCATTCTGAGGTAGTGTCTATCCTTTTCTCTGAGATGAGTTTCCTGTAAGCAGCAAAATGTTGGGTCTTGTTTGTGTAGCCAGTTTGTTAGTCTATGTCTTTTTATCGGGGAGTTGAGTCCATTGATATTAAGAGATATTAAGGAAAAGTAATTGTTGTTTCCTGTTATTTTTGTTGTTAAAGTTGGCATTTTGTTCTTGTGGCTGTCTTCTTTTAGGTTTGTTGAGGGATTACCTTCTTGTTGTTTCTAGGGCGTGGTTCCTGTCCTTGTATTGGTTTTTTCCTGTTATTATCCTTTGAAGGGCTGGATTCGTGGAGAGATAATGTGTGAATTTGGTTTTGTCGTGGAATACTTTGGTTTCTCCATCTATGTTAATTGAGAGTTTGGCTGGGTATAGTAGCCTGGGCTGGAATTTGTGTTCTTTTAGTGTCTGTATAACATCTGTCCAGGATCTTCTGGCTTTCATAGTCTCTGGTGAAAAATCTGGTGTAATTCTGATAGGCTTGCCTTTATATGTTACTTGGCCTTTTTCTCTTACTGCTTTTAGTATTCTATCTTTATTTAGAGCATTTGTTGTTCTGATTATAATGTGTCGGGAGGTATTTCTTTTCTGGTCCAGTCTATTTGGAGTTCTGTAGGCTTCTTGTATGTTCATGGGCATCTCTTTCTTTAGATTTGGGAAGTTTTCTTCTATAATTTTGTTGAAGATGTTTGCTGGTCCTTTGAGTTGAAAATCTTCATTCTCATCCACTCCTATTATCCGTAGGTTTGGTCTTCTCATTGTGTCCTGTATTTCTTGGATGTTTTGAGTTAGGATCTTTTTGCATTTTACATTTTCCTTGATTGTTGTGCCGATGTTCTCTATGGAATCTTCTGCACCTGAGATTCTCTCTTCCATCTCTTGTATTCTGTTGCTGATGCTCGTATCTATGGTTCCAGATTTCTTTCCTAGGGTTTCTATCTCCAGTGTTGCCTCATTTTGGGTTTTCTTTATTGTGTCTACTTCCCTTTTTAGGTCTAGTATGGTTTTGTTCATTTCCATCATCTGTTTGGATGTGTTTTCCTGTTTTTCTGTAAGGACTTCTACCTGTTTGATTATGTTATCCTGTTTTTCTTTAAGGATTTGTAACTCTTTAGCAGTGTTCTCCTGCAATTCTTTAAGGGATTTTTGTGCTTCCTCTTTATTGTCTTCTGCCTGTTTAGCAGTGTTCTCCTGCATTTCTTTAAGTGTGTTATTAAAGTCCTTCTTGAAGTCCTCTATCATCATCAGGAGATATGCTTTTAAATCCGTGTCTAGCTTTTCAGGTGTGTTGGGGTGCCCTGGACTGGGCGAAGTGGGGGTGCTGGGTTCTGATGATGGTGAGTGGTCTTGGTTTCTGTTAGTAAGATTATTACGTTTACCTTTCGCCATCTGGTAATCTCTGGGGTTAGTTGTTATCGTTGTCACTGTTTAAAGATTGGAGCAGAAGCTGTGTTCCACTCACCAGCAGTCCCAAAATCCTGCGGCGGGGGTCGTGGGTAGCTGGTGGGTGTCAGGCAACCCTGCGCTCCCGCTACCCTGGTGCTGATCCGGCCGGATGAGGCCTGTGGCCCTACTCAGGCCGGTTTCTGCTTCCCTAACTAATGCAGTCTCAGGTCCTGCGCAATTGGATTGGAGCAGAAGCTGTGCTCCACTCACCAGAAGTCTTAAGATCCTGTGGCGGGTGTTGTGGGTAGCTGGGGAGTGTCAGCCGACCCTGCGCCCCAGCTGCCCCGGTGCTTTTCTGACCGGAAGAGGGTTGTGGCCCTATGTAGGCCGGATTTCTCTCTCCCCAGCCAGAGCAGTCTCAGGTCCCGCGTGATTGGACTGGAGCAGAAGCTGTGTTCCACTCACCAGCAGTCCCAAAATCCTGCGGCGGGGGTCGTGGGTAGCTGGCGGGTGTCAGGCAACCCTGCGCTCCAGCTACCCTGGCGCTGATCCGGCCGGATGAGGCCTGTGGCCCTACTCAGGCCGGTTTCAGAATTTTATTTTTAAAATGTGATATCTATGAATACCTGGGTATTAAGAATTTTGAGAATATCAATGACTTAAGAGTGGTAATCTTGCATGTTTTCTTCTCTCCTATGTGGTCAGTATCAAGAATCCCTCACTTGTGTGCGCTCTATAAACATTGGTGGAACAAGTCACACTCAATTGCATACTAGTTAATCTTTCCAAGGCTAAATTCAGGAATGTGCCTGGCATTGTTTTAAGTGCGTTAAGCACGTTCACCCTTTTTAACCCTCACTATGCAAGCACAAGGCATTTATTATAAGAAAGGACAGCGAGTGAGACACAGGAAGGTATGAGATTTGTTCACAGATCAGCGGCCATAATAGCCTCAGCTGGCACTTGAGCACGTGACTCCATGTATTTATTTCCTGTGTTTATGTTCTTGGCTACTAGTTTTTGTTTTGTGCTTATTTCTTGAAACAGAAATAAACGGAAGTAAACCAGATCTGCATAGTTCTGGTTGGCCTGGAACTCATTCCTTAGCCCAGGCTGGCATTGATCTTGCTGAGCTCTTCTTGCCCCAGTCTCATAAGTGCTGGGGTTACAGATGGTAGCCACTACCTCTGCACACTCCCTCCCTATTTTAACAATTCCTGGAAGTGGGTAAATTGAAAGAATGCAATGTGTTTTAATCTTTTGAGTTGATTTCTTTGGGTGGACTGTAAAGTGTTATTCTCTGGCATAAAGAAGAAGATGTCTTCTGGATGTTTGGGCTGTGGTTAGTTTCCTTCATTAAATCCTCCACAATCTTTATTTATTTATTTATTTATTTATTTATTTATTTATTGCCATGTTGTGACGATCCGCAGAACTTCCTGCATGCTAGGCAAGCAGAATAACAAACACTTACATCCACTGACCAAGCTATGCTGTCTTATGAAGGGAATCACTTTAAAAAGCTGAGCCCACCAACTGGAATCTTCCGAAATAAGATGTTCACTTGATCCTTGTTCACTGTTTCCATCATGCCCGGAGATAAAGCTCTGATTACTCTAGCAGAATCAAAAGTGTTTCACTGGCTCCGTGGTGTGGAAATTACAACCAGTTCAGATCGGAAGAGTTGACTTGGGGGTTGAGTTATGGGCAAATTCCATAACCTGTTTCAATTCGGTTCCCTTGACGGTTCTTTCTCTTTGGGATGCTTTACTCTGCCAAGGGAGTGTTGCTGAGTGACACACTGCAGGTGTTCTGTCTGCCCAAAGGGGTCATGGAGGATGGCAGGTCCTGGTCAGCTCAGACTCCTTAACCTCAGACTCCTGCATCCATAATTCTGATATTTAACTTGAGTTGTGCTCCTCCAGAAATGTCAAAGCACTGCTGTCTAGTAGTTCATTTGTTCTTAGAGGTTTCACACCAAGTGGGTCTTTTGAGTTTTACAAATGGTTTTATTGTAGCTTCTTTCTCTAGAACTTAGACATGGGTCCATGATTGTCCTGAAGAGCATGAGAGTAGTAGAAACTCCCTTGTACTTTGAGTCATTTCTACAACCCATGACACCATCTTTGCATTAAAGGCCTATATTCATGTCTCTCATCCCTTAAGGTGAGTATGGCATAAAAACCTTCTAGTCTGTGATTGAAACAGAAGCAGGTGAGATTGATCTAATAAGTCTCCCACATAGGCCCAGACGTGTCGAATCCTAGGTTCAACACAGCTCAATCTCAAACTGTGGTCATAGCATACTAATGTTAACTGTGTGAAAAACAATGCAAGTATATTTTATATGTATTCTTGCTTCTTATTGGGGGAAAGTTGACTGTGGTTCCCTTAAAATTTATACAAGAGAAATACTAATCTCTTTCACGCTTATTGCTAAATAGATGAACAGCAGATCTTGGGTAGAAATTTTATTGTCTAAAAGTGTTGTGATTGGTCATGAACTTGAGGGTATCAACAAAAGCCTTTTTCAGATTCTTTATGCCTGCATGTCTACAGATTTAGGGACATTCTCTTCCTTCATGTGCAGGGACAGCAGCATATCTCTCTCTCTCTCTCTCTCTCTCTCTCTCTCTCTCTCTCTCTCTCTCTCTCTCTCTCTCTCTCTCCTCTTATGACCTAATTTAGAGAAAGATAAGAGAATCCTTTTTGGGCCTCGTGAAGGGTAGAGAAAACTTTCTGATTTTGTTCTTTTATCAAATTTCAAAATTTGATATTAAATTTTAGGGGAGCGTGTTCCAAAATCAATAAGATGGAGAGATCACAGGTCCCCTTCAAAAAAGAAGCTATTAGCTCAATTTCATATTCACACCTTTGATAATATAGGTTATGAAAGAGTAGCAAGGGTCTTGTTAAAGCTTGACTATGAATTGGCCTCCACAGACCCATATGTTTGAACCCTTGGTCCCAGCCAGTGGCACTGAATCAGGAGGTTGGGAAGTCTTAGGAGGTGGTTGTAAGTGGATAGTGGGCACTGAAGTTCATAGCTCCACCCCTACCTCTGGCTTCAGTGATCTGCTGCTGCCAGACATGAAGACATGAGCCACTGTTTCATGGACTTACCGCCATCTGTCACTGTGTATCCCTGTGACATCAGCATGGACTGTCTCCCCTCACTCAGATAGTGATCTAGAATAAAACCTTCCTCTTAATTTGCTTGTAGTCATGTATTTGGTTATTATATAAGAAAAAGTAACCACTACGGCTATCAATCAAAGGAAAGGTGAGGTGGTAAGGGACATCCAGAAAAATAAGAATGTAAGAATTACGTGTCAGCAGGGCCAGCCAATTACATTTTGTCACCAGACTGCAATTATTTCCACTTCACTAGCAAGAGTAGCCCTAATGAGGCCATCTTTCTACACACATGACTTGATTCACTGGCAGCACCCAACCGCTTGTGAGAGTGATGAATGACGTCATCATTCCTGATGCTGTGAACTATTTAATTCAGGTCCTTCCTTTTGGTCTGATTCATACACGTTACAGGTACAGTTTTACCCGTTTACACTTCTCCTCTTCATCCCGTTGAACGCTGCATATGAGATGGACATTCATGTACACAATTGCATTCAAGCCTCAGATAAGGCCTGTGAGGGAGGGGGCATCATCCCAATTATTTAAGAGAAGAAACGAGAGACCAGATTTGTCTGGTGGCATATTACCTTCTGTTTATGACTTGACAGCAATATGCACCCAGTTATTGAGAAATGGGGGCTGAGTTGGGACATGAATTTCCTTTATAAATCAATAAAATTCTCCTCTCAGGAGCACAGGAATCTCCAGTAGTAAGAATCAAGCATTAGATATTCATGGGAGCCAGTTAGTTGCCATAATTTTACAAATAATAATATATTTTATTATTCTTTCCTTCTTTCTCTTTCTTTTTCTCCTTCTTTTTTTTCTTTCTTTCTCTTTCATTCTTATTTATTTTTTATATTTTACAAAAACTACATTTTTAAAGACACAGCCTGTGCTTTTCTTTGTGGATTTTATTTATTGCTTTAATAATGGTAGAAAAGTACATTGAGTCCAAAAAAACAAAAACAAAAACAAAAACTGATTGATTATGGAAACTGGACCAATAAAGCCTGGATTTATTCAATTCACCCTCCAGGCTCCTCAGGGTTTTTTCGTCATTGGCTCCATACATTCCATGATTATGTTGTTCTGAGATAATGTATAAGCTTAAAATCAATTTTTTAGAACCTCTGATAACAATTTGTAAGGGTGACAACTTCACAGCTGGCATTTCTAACTCAAGTGCTTAGCTTATATCTGGCAATTTAATATAACCAATTCTTTTTCTTAGAACCATAATTTATTTCCTAACAGTGGAGGTACAAAGGACAAAAGTGTGCTAAGTGATGTCATTTCCTCCCATATGTTCTTGAGACAGTCACGTTGTCCACGGGATATAATAACCACTACCACCTACTCTTGACTTTGCTTTGTGCTTTGCTGCAAAGGCAGACATCACTGGCATGTACTTTAGTTCTCTAGAATTCAAAAATTATTTGTGGTTACGTAGCCAGTGTTTTCTAACAATAGTTCACATAATGCACCCTGAGTTTGTGCCCATGAATAGCTAGAAGTGACATGAGTGGTTCGTCTTAGTTTCCTTGTGCCATTTTCTAAGTCCACTCCGGTGCATCCGTTCTCTATATCTGGTACATAGTTGAAAGATGGTATCAGCTGCCTTTGCTGTTCTCCTGTTCATGGCTACAGACCAGCCTCACAAGTGAAAGCATTCAAAATCTGCAAGACTATAGTATAACATTAATCTTGTCTATACATTCTGCATAAAAATACTTCCAAGTTTTCAATCAGGATATATCATATCATATCAACTTCCTCGACCCTCCTTTTGGTAGAGTGTGTTCTGTGTAGGATAAAACTTGTTATTGTTAGAACTATTGTTATTAAGTAATAATGCTTAGAGAATTGGACTTAAATCCCAAGGATACTTTTCTGAACTATCCTGTAGTATTTTAAGGACCATCCATAACTGTGATTTCAATATACTCTTTCAGCCTCTACTACACTGGTCTACAGATGTCACTGCAACTTTTAGGTCAGGGCTTATCTAGGTATCAACAGTGTTAAAGGACAGGCACTTGAGTCTCAGATGATGTCATAAATACTGGAGGGTCACCTGGACAGACCTGGGATGACCTGAGGACAAATGATAGTCCCAGCGTCAGGGACTATCTCCAAGTCATTTAAAGTGCCTTCCTTAGGATTCCTTTATTAGTTTTAATTATATTTACATTTATTAATTGATAATCTCTCTCTCTCTCTCTTTCTCTCTCTCTCTCTCTGTGTGTGTGTAGGGACATAAGCAGGTCATGTGTGGAGGTCAGAGGACACCTCAGAGTAGTTGGTTCACAACTTTTATCATGTGGGGCCTAGGGATCAAATTTGGACCATCAGGCATAGCAGCAGGCACCTTAATCTGTTCTTATGAGATCTACCATTTTAAGACTGATTTATTGTCCTATGTACAAGTGTTTTAACTGCCTGTACACCATGTGTATACCTGGTGCCCACAGAGGACCCCTGGAACAATCACAGATGGTTATGATCTACCACATGGGTCCTGGGTACCAAACCTGAGTCCTCTGCAAGATCAGGAAGTGTTCATACCCTCTGGCCTTTCTCCCAGCCCCAACTTGTGAGCTATCTAAGGAAATCATATTATGCTTAATTCCCAAGTAGCTTAGATCATGTATTATTTACTACCTGGAAGAAAATGAACAGCATGTTAGAATAAATACGAATAAATACTACAGAAATATATTTAGGTTTTCTGCTGTTCATTTAACCCTTCAAATTCTCTCTCTCTCTCTCTCTGTGTGTGTGTGTGTGTGTCTGTCCCTCTCTGTCTCTCTCTCTTCTGTGTGTGTGTGTGTGTCTCTCTGTCTCTCTTCTCTGTGTGTGTATGTGTGTGTGTGTGTGTGTGTGCACATGCATGCTTATAGCACAGGGAAAAGGGAAAAGATTACAGTGACTATCTGTTTCTCTATTAACCACTTGTTAATTTAAAGACTTTAAATTACCAGTCTTTTACTAGATAATTCAGTCTACTGTGCACTGTAACAGCCTTTACTCCCCAAAGCCACTGGAGAAGATCTTTCTGTCACTTTTGTGTTATTCCTAATGAAAACAAAACATGAAGGCATTAAGCATTTCCAGGACGGCACAGCTGGGCGAGGGCAGGAATGACCTTTGGACCTAAACTCGAGTGATTCTGATTATCCGAGGTAGCGATGTGGTATAATGTGGCAGTGAACATGGACAATACTGAGCTGAGGCTCTTAGGAGAACACTTAGGTTTCTGCAAAGCTTGGTCACTACATGAAAGCTGAATGCCTTTCCAGGGGACAGGCATATTCCAAGAGGGGATCTGCTCTTTCATTTGTCCCCTCTTTGACTTGTTCGCACTCCTGTTTGCCTTACGATGGTCCCTCATTACCAAAAACGTTGAAAGCTTCGTCAGAGTGAGAAAAACTTAAAAAAAAAAACAGAAAAGAAAACATAATATATTTTCAAATACCTTTTTCAACCTGAAAGATTGTTCTTTATTTTGATAATATTCCTTCATCTACTCTGGTTAGAATGTGTTCATGGTTGTCTTGAGACAAGCCTTTCTGTATAGAGCAGGCTGGCTTTGAATAAGATTCCCCAGTCTGGGGTTCCCCACTCCACCATCAGGCCTGGCTGTAACATTCTTTCTTTTTTTAATAACATAGTTGTTGCTATGATGATTTTTTTCTTCTTTTCAAAAGCATATTTACTCCACAAAGTCTTTACCTACTGGCGCCTCTAGGTTAAGTCCTAGATTTATATTGAACACCTCACTAATTATCAAACCTAAAGTCTGGAAACGGTAACCAGGGACAAAGACAGTTAAAATGAGTCCTAACATTATTGCCAGATTTCCCCGAAAGAAAACACACTCTGCGACAGAGAGTGGAGGTGCTTTCAAAGCAGAGACAGATGTTTTTCACATCAAGTAGGTGATAAGTCACCACCTGTCCTGTCTCCTTCAATGTTATGCTTCATCACTGTGGTGACAATACAAGGTGGGCTTTAGTACTTTCATCCCAAAGTTAGTCACTGCTTGGGTCAAACTCCAAGAAAAGCAGCCTATTAGATGTTCTGTCTTGTGGTTCTCATCTTAGAATGGTGATGTACAGATGAAGCATTTAGATGTGACTTAGCCAGGAAATCAAATAGGATTTTTTGCCATGTCTTCTATTTTTCAAACCATCATTTGACTAGGAATAAAAACCTCTCCAGGCCCTGTGGAAAGCTTTACTGTAGAGTGGTCGTTTGTGATTGGCTAGGGAGATGCCTCTCTCTCCTGGTTTTCTCATATCACTTGAAACATCCAACCATCTGAGAAAGATAACTGGGGACTTTTGGTCCCAAGCATCCCATTAGGGTGATGCTAGCTAGATCTTTTCTGCACCTCATTTAATGTGACACATGATGAAAAAGACAAGACACATAGTTTTTGCAATTACTGGTTATGGAAAGGATTGATTTATAGTCTGAGCTCAAATATGATTCACAAATATAAAAGTAGCTGCTGAATATGACAGGTAGAAGGGGGCTATATAATCTCAGCATTCATGTGCGTTTCAAAACTATCGTGATTATTTTGTTGATGCAACACTGTGCCTTATGCACAGAAGATATTAAATAATAGCTTTGTATGATTGAACAAATTATGTTTATGCCAGGTTCATTTACCAATGCAAACCTTAGCGAAGATTGTACTACATAAAATCATCCCTTATTTTCTGTCAGGATGAACCAGAAATATGTCAAATGCTTACAAGTCTGTAGAGAGACTCATAAGCATTACATATTATTTGTACTTCAAATAGCTTTGAAGTGATTTTTATTGTCTCAGATACATAATATATGGTTCGCTCTTCATCTTTATTTTCACCTAGAAAATAGTATTTTAAAGTATCAACGCAGAAAAGGAAACATTGAAGTGAGTTTAAAATAGTGTGTCATTTGAATGTCAGCAAGATTTTTGTCTTCTTTCTGTTTCTTTTCTTCAGTCTGTGTGATGGTTTGTATATCCTTGGACCAGGGAGTGGCACCATCTGAAGGTGTGGCCTTGTTGGAATAGGTGTGACCTGGTTGGAATGGGTGTGTCACTGTGGGTGTGGGTATAAAATCCTCACCCTAGTTGCCTGGAAGTCAGTCTTCCACTAGCAGCCTTTGGATGAAGACATAGAACTCTCAGCTCCTCCTGTGCCATGCCTGCCTGGATACTGCCATGCTCCCACCTTGATGATAATGAACTGAACCTCTGAACCTGTAAGCCAGCCCCAATTAAATGTTGTTTTTTATAAGACTTGCCTTGGTCATGGTGTCTGTTCACAGCAGTAAAACCCTAACTAATCCAGTCTGTATACTAGGGTCAGTGTCTAGAGTGACTACAGCCCAAAGCACAATCTATAGGCATCTAGAGTTACACATTCTATCTGCCTATGTGCCACTGAATTTCTTCACTTTGACATGCAGAGCACTGGCCGCCATGGACTTTGGGATGCTCTGCTTTAATTAAAAAGTTGGATTCTCCTGTGCCACCCTGGTGTAAGTAACCCGAGTGAGGCGTCTCTTGGAGCCACAGACCTGACCTTTTGGTATCTGATGCAGAATATTATTGTGGATGCAACTGTGGAGTTGAAGGAGGAAGACTTACCTTCTGATCCTTTTTCCTTGTTAAGTCAGGTAATTGGATAGCAACATTCTTAATATCCTTCCAGACTTACTGACTTTATTTTGTGTTCATGAAAGCTTGCTTGCACATGCATACAGTGGCCAAAGAAGTAAGAGGCAGGCAATAGATCCCTGGGATAAAAAAGTTAAGATGGTTGTGAAGAACCAACCACGTGGCTGCTGGGAACTGAACGCCAGGCCCAGTCCTCTGCAAGAGCAGCTAATGCTTTTTTTTTTTTAATTAGATATTTTCTTTATTTCCATTTCAAATGTTATCCCCTTTCCTGGTTTCCCATCCGAAAATACCCTATCCTCTCTCCTCTCTCCTGCTCCCGAACCCACCCACTCCCCTTTCCTGGACCTTCACGGGATCAAGGGCCTTTCCTCCCATTGATGACTGACTAGGCCATCCTCTGCTACATATACAGCTAGAGCCAGGAGTCCCTCAGTGTGTTTTCTTTGGTTAGTGGTTTAGTCCCAGGGAGCTCTGGAGTTACTGGTTAGTTCCTATTGTTGTTTCTCCTAGTGGGCTTCAGACCCCTTCAGCTCCTTGGGTACTTCCTCTAGCTCCTTCATTGGGGACCCTGTGCACTGTCTAATGGATGGCTGCTAGCATCCACTTCCATATTAATCAGGTACTGGCAGAGCCTCTCAGGAGACCAGCTAATGCTCTTAAACACTGAGTTGTCTCTATAGCCCCAACTTAGCATTTTTTTAAAATCTTCATATTTTGAAGTTTTAAGAAAGACATTTGGGAACATTAGCAAAAAGGGTAGTAAGAAAGTAATGCTATGGGCTGAATATGTGTTTTCCAGGTCCATGTGTTAGAAGTTGGGTTCCCAGCTTATTGCAAAATTAGAGGTTGGCAGAACCTTAAAAAGGTGGAGCTTAATGGGAGGAAGTCCTTATTCCCTGACGTTTGTCTCTGTGTTTCCTGTCTGCAGGGATGTGAGCAGCTTTGTGTCACCATGCACATAGGTCATTTGTATCATGTCATTTATCATATTCTGCCTTGCCATAGGCACGAAGCTATAGAGTCAACTAGTGAAAGAGTAAACCCCGTGGAACCAGGAGCCCAAATAAACCTCTCTTCCTTTAAGATGATTCTCACTACACAGATAGTAACCTATTCCTACAGAAATAGTCACGCCATTCAGCATCTTTTGGTTAACTTTTTTCTCTTTGGGGCTGGTAAGATGGCTTGGTCGTAAGAGCATTTATGGCTGTTGTACAGGACCCAGTTTCAGTTCTCACAGTACTGACATGGGCTCACAACGGCCTATAACTTCAGTTCCAGGTGTTATTATGTCTTCTTCTAGATTCCATGGCTACAGCACACATGGTTCGTGGATAAGCATGCAGGCAAATACTCATTAACATAAAATAAAAAGAAATTAATCTTATTTTTAAGAAAGATGCAATGACTTTAATTTTTTCCATCTGACTAAGAAGTTTGATACATTCTCCATGAACTCCCTTTTATTCTCTATCTAATTTGTAGAACAGTTTGTATCCTTTTCATATCCTTTCCAGTTCTCTCTTTTTTTTGTTTGAACACTCGAACAACACACACACATTAGTTACCTTCCCTCCCAAAGCCTGGATGCTTTATGATCCCTTGCTTAGTTTTGAATCCCACATCCCGGCTCAGAGTGCAATACATAGAAGACTCCATAGTCATCAAATAATTGATTAAATCATTGCAGAAGGTATCAGCCAGGGGTTTCCTAAACTATAATGTTCAATTATTCATGTATTCATTCAACAAACACTTGCTGAAGGTTTATTGTGCACTGTATGCTGTCTGGGGACTTGAGACATAAAGGTAAATACAGCTGCCGGAATTACCGAGCTCATAAAATAGCAGGCTGACATTTAACTAACAAATTACCAGACAGTGTGGTCTAGCAACAGCGACAACTCCCTAGACAAGAGGATGTTGTTTCTGAGCCAAACATCAAGGGGTTACCATGTGTATGTGAAGCAAATCTTACGTGAGCGTGTGTGAATATATGCATGAGTGTGTACTGGTGTGTGACAGTCCAGGGAGAAGATGATATGGGGCTTCACAGAGGCAAGCCAAGGCTGCTGCTAGGCCAGGCTATGGGAATGTCTCCAGGAAAGGAGGCTGAGGATGGGGCTGAGGAGCTGTTGGCTCTGGTACAGCAGTGTGTGGTGGGGATACAGCAACAGGTTTATAAAGAGAGAAAGAGGCAGTCACTCCAGGATTATTGCTGGAAACAGCACGGGGTGTGTGTGTGTGTGGGGGGGGATTCCAGAGGAGGGAAGGCAGACCTCCAACATTTCTGTGAGATTCTGAGTAAGTGAATGGGGGGCTGGGATCTGGCTGGTGTCGGAGGTTGGGGAGAAGAGCAGATGGCCGCCCAGCTGCTGGTTGCATCGCTTTGCACTTGTATTAACTCGTCTGGTTTCTTTATAGAAGGACATTTACAACTTAATCAAAGTTATGGTCACACAATTAATAGAGAAGTCCAAAAGTTGTGCTCACAAGAGGAGATAAATAATGGGAAAAGAAAGGCACCATAAAACTCTATTCCCGTGAATTTTACTCTGGAGTCTGGTCCATGGGCGTCTTCTTATTCCTTTGCAAGTGCTCAATCTGCCGTGATACAATTTATACTGTTTATTTACTTAGAGGCATTTTCCTCACTATATAGCCCTAATTGGACAGGAATTAACTACGGAGTTCTGGATGGCAGTTAATTAGTAGTCATTCTCCTGCCTCTGCCTCCCGAGTTCTGGGATTGCAGGTACATTCATATCACCACACTTGGCTCACAATTCAGTTTAATGAGAAAATCTAAAAGATTTCTCTTTAGTGCAGTTGACCTTGCTGAGAACAAATTGACTTGTCAATACATGGTATTTTAATTTCTTTTGGTGGTGGTGGTGGTGGTGGTGGTGATGATGGTGGTGGTTGTGTGTGTGTTTGTGTATGTGTGTGTTTGTGTTTGTGTATGTGTGTGTTTGTGGTGTATGCATGTGTGTATGTGTGTTTGTGTGTGTGTTGTGTGTGGTATGTGCATGTGTGTGTTGTGTGTGTATGTGTGGTGTGTGTGTTTGTGTGTGTGGTGGGTGTGTGTATGTGTGTATATGTGTGGTGGGTGTGTGTATGTGTGTGCGTGTAATTATATATGGGTCATTACAGATTCCATGTCCTGCAACCGTATGAGGGAAATGAGAGCTTACACAGTAGGTAAGTTTTAGCAATCTGTCTCAAAGAGAGGAGTGTGGTTAGAAAGCTTCATGGGCTGGGGAAAGGCATGCAAGTGTGGAAAGTGGAGCAAAGAGCTGCAGCAAATTACACTGTGGGGGCTTTGACATAAGTCTCGAGTGGGTACAGACATGCACACACACACACACACACACACAAGGTACTATTTTAACAAAAGTTACATGAAGGACTTGAAGTTTAAAAGGCAAAATACAAAGTCACATTGGATGAAGAGATAAGCATGCATTTTTCTGCCTCCCATACCATCCTATCACCCCCTTATGGGGGAGTAGCATAGAGCCCCAGACAGCTTCCAAGCATTCCACCATTGAGTTATATGCCAGCCTTCATTTTACTTTTGAACTCTGTGACATCACCTCACCAAAGTGGTCAGCTGGGATGAAATTCATTCTGTAACCCAGGGTGGCCTTGAACTCGTGGTCCTCCTACCTCAGCCTCTTGAACAGTTAGGTTTACAGGCCTGAATCTTTTGGGCTGGCAAGCCTGTACTTTTTTGAGCTTTAAGCAAAATTTAAGTTGTTTTAAAATTTTATTTGTACAAACTTTTCTTTAGCTATTTCTTTTGTTAGTCATGACTAATAGCATTAGTGACAGAGAGATTCCTGTTGTATATTACATCCCACATATATTTTATACTTTCTTTACTTGGATATTTTCGTTACTTACATTTCAAATGTTTTCCCCTTTCCAGGTCTCTCCTTCAAGACCCTCTTATCCCATCCCCCCTCCCACTGCCTCTATGAGGGTGCTCCCCGATCCACCCACTATACTGGGGCATCAAACACCCTCAGTCCTGAGGGTCTCTCCTTCCACTGATGTCCAACAAGGCCATCCTCTGCCACATATGTGGCCAGCGCCATGGATTCCTCCATGTGTACTCTTTGGTGGGTGGTCCAGTTCCTTGGAGCTCTGGGGGGTGTCTGGCCTGTTGTTACTGTTGCTCCCTCCATGGGGCTGCAAACCCCCTCAGCTCCTTCAGTCCCTTCTCCAACTCCACCATCAGGGACTCCCGAGTTCAGTCCAATGGATGACTGTGAGCATCCACCTCTGTGTTTGTCAGGCTTTGGTAGAGCCTCTCAGGAGCCAGCCATATATCCACAAAAGTAGAGACTGCGTAGTAAGCCCCAGTGTTCCCATCACACAGTGACACCCCTGCTTCATGGTCATCTTCTCTTACATTATCTTCCTGCAGACTTTTTCTTTTCTTTCTTTGTGTATATACATGCATAGGGAAGGCAGAGAAAACCTTTGGGTGTCCTTCTTTGGATATTCACCTTTTTTTGAGACAGGTCCCTCAGCAGTCTAGAACTCACTGAGTAAGTTGGGCTAGTGGCCAAGAAGTCCCAGAAATTTACCTATGTCTGCTTCGCCTGTGCTGGGATAACAAATGTATGCCACGACATAGATTCTGAGGACAGAACTCTGGTCCTGTTCTTCCAAAGCAAACACTTTACTGCCTGAGCCATTCTACATTCCTTTATTTTATTTTATTTTATTTTATTTTATTTTATTTTATTTTATTTTATTTTATTTTATTTTATTTTTGTTTTTACTATGTTTTGAGATTTTATTTATTTTTATTTAATGGTTGTTTTGCCTGCATGTGTGTCCAAGTTCAGAGTCTTTGACCCGTGTGTGCTTGTGCAGTATTGTCAAGGACCAGCAGAGGGCATCAGATCCCCTGAATCACAGTTACAGATGGTTGTAAGCTACTACATGGGTGCTGAGAACTGAACCTTGGTCCAGTGTCAGATCAGCCAGTGTTCTTAACTACTGAGCCATTACTAATGTTTCACTTCCTTCTTTTTAATTTTGGCTTTTCATTCTCTTCTTTTCACCCCCTCTCTCCTTTCTGCTCAGTTGTCTTCTTTCCCCATTTCTCTTCTGAGTCAAGGTCTTCCTCTGTAATCAGGGTGGCTTTGAACTCACAACCATCAGACCTCAGCTCCTCAAGGGCTGGGATAAAAGACATGTGCTACCAGGCCCAGCAGTTATAATTTATCCTTTGAACCTTGTAGCTTAGCCTCTAAAGCAGCTTAAGCTGGAAGCAGACAGCACTGTGCTCAAGTCTCTAAGATACTGTACAAACCTGAGCACCACCCACTTCAGCGTCAGGACTTCAGCAGAGTCTCTAATGATGGAGAGCCACTTGAAAGATAGCCACAACCATATCTCAACCTCAGCAGTTCCTCAATAGCATTCAAAAACCAAGGGCAGTTCTCTCATCATGCATCCAGTAAAGGCTCAAATTTCTAAACATTTCTTAAAGGTCATGGATATATTTTTAACTGTTTATTTGAATCTGGACCCAAATAAGGCAAATCCATTATAACTGCCCAATGTTGTCTTTATGAGAGGGACTTTATTTTTGCCTCTTGGCATTTATTTGGTTAGGTGATACCAATGTGGACTTGGGAAGATGCAGTCTCATTATGCAGTTAACATGTTCCTTTGCCTTTGTATTTCCTGCAAGCCAGTAGTTGGGTCCTAGGAATTAGATCCGATCTGATCAGATGCAGGCTGGTAAAAAAAGGAAAAGAAGAGGAAGAGGAGGAGAAGGAAGAGCAGGAGGAGGAAGGAGGAGGAAGAGGAAGGAGAAGAAGGAGAAGAAAGTTGCTTTTGAGCAAGACTTCTTTTTTTTTAATTTATTTTTTAATTAGGTATTTTCCTCGTTCACATTTTCAATGCTATCCCAAAAGTCCCCCATACCCACCCCCCCAATCCCCTACCCACCCACTCCCCCTTTTTGGCCCTGGGGTTCCCCTGTACTGGGGCATATAAAGTTTGCAAGTCCAATGGGCCTCTCTTTGCTGTGATGGCCGACTAGGCCATCTTTTGATATATATGCAGCTAGAGTCAAGAGCTCTGGGGTACTGGTTAGTTCATATTGTTGTTCCACCTATAGGGTTGCAGTTCCCTTTAGCTCCTTGGGTAATTTCTCTAGCTCCTCCATTGGGGGCCGTGTGATCCATCCAATGGCTGACTGTGAGCATCCACTTCTGTGTTTGCTAGGCCCCGGCAGTGTCTCACAAGAGACAGCTATATCTGGGTCCTTTCAGCAAAATCTTGCTAGTGTATGCAATGGTGTCAGCGTTTGGAAGCTGATTATGGGATGGATCCCTGCATATGGCAATCACTAGATGGTCCATCCTTTCGTCACAGCTCCAAATTTTGTCTCTGTAACTCCTTCCATGGGTGTTTTGTTCCCATTTCTAAGGGGCAAAGTGTCCACACTTTGGTCTTCGTTCTTCTTGAATTTCATGCGTTTAGCAAATTGTATCTTATATCCTGGGTATCCTAAGTTTCTGGGCTAATATCCACTTATCAGTGAGTACATATTGTGTGAGTTCCTTTGTGATTGGGTTACCTCACTCAGGATGATGCCCTCCAGGTCCATCCATTTTCCTAGGAATTTCATAAATTCATTCTTTTAATAGCTGAGTAGTACTCCATTGTGTAAATGTACCACATTTTCTGTATCCATTCCTCTGTTGAGGGACATCTGGGTTCTTTACAGCTTCTGGCTATTATAAATAAGGCTGCTATGAACATAGTGGAGCATGTGTCCTTCTTACCAGTTGGGACATCTTCTGGATATATGCCCAGGAGAGGTATTGCGGGATCCTCCGGTAGTACTATGTCCAATTTTCTGAGGAACCACCAGACTGATTTCCAGAGTGGTTGTACAAGCTTGCAATCCCACCAACAATGGAGGAGTGTTCCTCTTTCTCCACATCCTGGCCAGCATCTGCTGTCACCTGAATTTTTGATCTTAGCCATTCTGACTGGAGTAAAGTGGAATCTCAGGGTTGTTTTGATTTGAGCAAGACTTCTAAATGAAGTTGCCTTCCTTTCCTAGGAGACTTGAAACTTCCTGTGTGTTGTTTTATCATTATGTGTGTGTGTGTATGTGTGTGTGTATTCATTTTAAAAGTTTTGATATGGGCTGGAGAGATGACTCATTTGTTAAGGGCACTGACTGCTTGCTCTTCCAGAGCTTCTAAGTTCAATTCCCAGCAACTACATAGTGGCTCACAACCATGGTTAGTGAGATCCAGTGTATTCTTCTGGTGTGTCTGAAGACAGTTACAGTGTACTCATATAAATGAAATAGATAAATCTTTAAAAAAAAAAGTTTGGATGTAAACACTATTACAGTGAATATTCTAAAGAACCAACATGTATTGTGAAAAACTAGGCGAATGTCACCTGAGATTAATAACAACAGCAACAAACAACTTTTTAAGAAACCATGAATGCAAATAATTCCTAATGACCCCATCAAAGGCTCCTATCATTTATCCAAATTATATGCCATGGATCAGCAAGCACCTTGACAAGGAAACTTTTTTATATGTGACATAAATCACCACTTGCTACCTTATTTAAAAACTGGATGATGATAACAGCCCTGTGACTCCATAAATCTGAGTTTCTAATATTATGCAGAAGAACATAAAACCTGTTTATGCATTATAATGCAGCAATGATGTATCTTATCGCAATCATTGGCATAACTAAATTACTAACTTGCCTATAGCGTGCATAATGACGAGTTTGCAAAAGGCTCAGAATTTTAACGTTTGATTTCACCCGCAATCCAAATCCCTGCAGCAATTAAAGAGAAAACCCATACATATCAAAGCAACAAATCTCTTTAACTGAGTAAGATGTGATTTTCAGTGGGGAGAAATTTTAAATGTCCTTTGAGGCCGTGGCAAAGCTAAAACCATGTCAATTTGCATATGGTATATTTTTTAAAGTCCTGGGTGAAATGATTTGCCTTTGCTTCCTTAAAATTGGGAGTCATCAACATCATCGTCATCATCAGCATCAAGATGTTACTACCAACTGCACCATGCGATTTTTTTTCCCCACCTTGTTGGCTACTCCTATGAGAGTGAAAATAAGAAGAGTGAGGTATACATCTCCCAGGAGCTGGCAAACTTTCTGTAAAAGTCCATACAGTGACTATTTTAGGCTTTGTAGGCCATTTGTCCTATGTTGAAGCTATCCAACGCTAGCATTGTAGCAGGTGGCATCCTTAGAAAATATGCAAATGAACCAACATGGCTATCTTCCAATAAAACTTCATTTATATGGACAGCGGGTTAGACAACCTGAGAGTCAGCTTGCTGACCTGGGCAATTCAAGGCAAATGCTCTTGCCTATTAAAGAAGGTTTCCTGTTTTGTTTTGTTTTGTTTCCTCTTCTCTAAGTAATTGAAGCTGGCAGGCCACACTAACTGAGTTCAACAGAAGGTAGCTAAATTCTGCACTTCATCTGATGTGTGTAGACATACGTTTCGTTATTGTCTTAAAGCAAGTCTTTTGAGAGGGGCAGCCACCTGTCTGAGTTTATTAGAACTAATGAGGGGTAAGGATGGATTGTCCTCTCTGGAACAAAAGAAAGCTCCCAGAAGGAAGTTTGGGCCCTGAAGGAGGCTTTGTGCTTTTTTTTTTTTTTCTCCCTTGGTTTTATTAGATCGACCACTTCAAAGTTAAAGGGCTACAAGAGTGGAGAGGGGAACAGAGAGAAGGGAGCGGGAAAGATTTGTCACTTAAAAATTAATCATTAACTGTGACATTAAACAAGGACTTTGTATTCTGTTTGCTTCCAACAACAACAACAATAACAGCAAGAGCTTTACATTCACTGAAACTTTGCACCCAGCAACAGCTGGTTAAGCTGCCTGTCGACTGAGATCTGAGATGTATTCACTGTCTCTCACACTTGTTTGCAATTAATTTTTGCTATATCGCAGATCATTCAGTTGCATCAAATAGTGTTTGCAGAGACGACTCCGTGGTCTCAAGATCTTTTTAAAAATATCACATTATTTAATATAACTTCTAAACCCAAATGACTGTTACAAAAAGACAATATCCCAAACCAGGCATTCTAACATTTTGGTATACTCAGGCAGAAGCTGAATCTAAGTGAATTTTTACTGGATTTAAAAAAAAAATCACAGTGGTGCACATTGCAAATTCAATGGGAAGGCATGCGAAGGGTGCATTTTCTTTCATAATCAGTCGTGATTATCCCAAACCGAGCGATTTATATGCAACTCGTTAGTGTAAAGCTGTTGTTTATGGGTTAGCAAAAAATATTTCTTCTAAATTTAGACTTGTTTCCAGAGGACATTTCTAGGAATGTTGTCAAACTGTTCCTCTAATGTTGCAGATATAACTGGCAAACATTCAGGAAACCATCTAACCCTTCTGTCTCCTGGAAGCCTATGAAAAGTCAAATGTTACTTTTCATTTCACTGCTCTAGGGTCCACAGCCATTTTGCTTTGGTTCGAGGCGAAGCCCGGCAGAAGGCAAGCTCCCGTGCCGTGTGCCTTTTTTTCCCCCAATGAGGCTTGACTTCCTAAGCTCGGCATTTGAAAACTTGAAGATTGACGACGCAGATAAATGATCACTTTTCATCCAGGAGGAAAAAAAAAAGGAATTAGAAAACAAGCCAATAAATGCTGTTTATGAAATGTGCTAATGATCCTTCTGAGGAGTGACAGATGAAGGAGCGACTGTTGGCACTGCCAGGACCCTGTGGCAGCAACAGTGAAGTATAGTGGTTTGGCATCTAGATCCTAAACTACAGTGCTTTTGGAATGTAAGGGGAAAAAGAAATCCAAATGACTGAGTGACGAACAAGTGAGCATTTTTAACATCCTCACAAGCATGAGTGTTCAAACTGAAGCATGGGATTGGATTTGGCTTTCCAAGCAGCTTTTATTTAGCCAGGAAGTTACAACTGTGTACACGTCCTTTTTCTGCTTTCGAGTGTCTGAGCTCATTGCAGCTCTACTTGATCTGGGAAAATGTCTGCCTCCCTCTGCTCGCTTGTATGGTCTTAGATGTGATGATCCCTAAGTCCACGAGCTCACAAATGATCTGCTTCAGCTTTGGAACAAGAAAGAGACAGGGCAGTGGGGTTTTAACGCTAAGAAATTCCTGACAAGGACCCTGCTAATAAAATACAGACTTCACAATACATAAGTAAGCCATTCTGTTCACTCTTACAAAGAAAAATGGCTCATAAATATATTATGTATTCTTTAGTGGAAGTGTTGTGTTAATATTTTGAATTAAAGCTACAGATAGCTCTTTGAAGTTCCTTAGAAGCTTTCTGGAAAAAAATATATACATGGCAATAATTCCTCAGGGTGGGGGGAGTTGTCATCCTGATGCTTTTGACTAAATATCTGTTGTTTCTAGTGCTGCTGTTTTGAGACAGGGTCTTGTTATGTCACCCAGGCTGGCCTTGATCTCCAGGTATGCTTATTCCTTCTTCCCAAGTCTGGGGTTTATAGGTGTGTGCTTGCTTGCCCATGTGCAAGCATCTCTTTCATTGTGTGTGTGTGTGTGTGTGTGTGTGTGTGTGTGTGTATGTGTGTGTGCGCGCGTGGTGCATGCATGCTCTCTGGGCATACAATTCAATCATTGTTGCAGTGGTCAAACACTTCCTTCATAACCATGCTGTCATACAAGGGTGAGTAGGTGAAGTTTTGACCCTGAAAATCCTTATAAGTCCCACAGAAGGGATTTCTGATGTAACATCAACAAGTTTTTACAGATCCGGCGCAAGCCAACTACGACTGGGACAGCAGACTCCTTTCATGATGTTACGAATGACTGGGTTTCTGTTGGAGGCTATTAGCTGAGGATTAGAGCTGAGGAGCTGCCAGACAAGATGGCAGAGAAAACACTATGGAGAAAAATGTCCCCCGTGTCTTGCTGCCTGTGGTCTAGATATTATTGACCAGGTGAGGCTCTGCATTCAGGTCTCCCTTACAAGTTTTGAGTGTTTTAAAGAAGCATCCGCACAAAGGAATGCTTTGCTACTGGAATGAATTGTTGGGAAAGGGCCAATTATGAGATATATAATAATAATAATAATAATAATAATAATAATAATAATAATAATAATAGCACAAAGGCAAGACCATGATCTTCAGGATGACAAGCTCTGGCAGAATGAGCTCTCTGATGCCATTCACAGCATGCTAACCTTGCCCCAGAATATTTTCAGGTTGTCAGTACGCAGGCTGTGTTGTTATATGCTTTCTATAATCAGCTTGGAGATTTTTTGTGCACAAGTAGATGGATTACTTTTTTAGTTTTATAAAAAAATAACAGCTCTGTGTTGAATGGTATGGGAAAAGGTACCTATTTGAGTGCACGCAGAGGGACAAATGTTCAGTTTTCACTGTGGTATCCCTCCCCTAGATCATCAGGAAACAGCTGTGTCACCTCTGAGAATTTGAAGGTAAAACCCTTCTTTTAGTTAGGGTCTTACTGCTGTGAGCAGACACCATGACCAAGACAACTCTTCTAAGGACAACATTTAATTGGGGCTGGCTTACAGGTTCAGAGGTTCAGTCCATTATCACCAAAGTGGTGACATGGCAGCATCCAGGCAGGCATGGTGCAGGAGGAGCTGAGAGTTCTACATCTTCAACTGAAGGCTGCTAGCAGAATACTGACTTCCAGGCAGCTAGGATGAGGGTCTTAAAGCCCATGCCCACAGTGAAACACCTACTCCAACAACAGGGCCACACCTTCTAATAGTGCCATTCCCTGGCCTGAGCACATAGAAACCATCATAACCCTATGGCTGTGGATAACACATCTTACACACAGTATTTGGAGGAGCTGAACTGGAACTGACATCCAGAGAATCAGCTCTCATAGCCATGTTATGTACAACACAAGCTACCAAGGGAGAAAAGCTATTAAGAGTCCTAGGAATCTGTAAATCTGTGAACCATAATAACAACTGGGCTAGCATATATACATAGTGCAATAGTGGTACTTTTTTTTTTTTTTTTATCTTGGGGGAAACCAATGGCTGACTGATGAACTTGAAGCTCACTCAAAAGGAGGGAGTTTGTGCCTGGTACTGTAAACCTACCAAACTACCAAGGCTACAGAGATCCTGGACTCTAGAGGATAACCCAGGGCTGCCATTTTATTACAGAAAAATAATTTCTAACTGCATTCTAAACGTTTATCTTTATACCTGTAGATAAATATAGCTCTTGACCACCCTCATCCAAAGAGTTTCTTCTGTTCCAACACACAGAGACCATTATAAAAAGTCAAAACTGGTTGAAATGCAGGGAGCAACTGGGAGTCGGGTGCCCATGCCCACATGGTACAGTGGAACCCCTCAACCTAGGTGCAAGGCACATCACAGAAGTGCCGGCAGAAAGATTATCAGAACCAACGGATCAGGTTGCCTTCCTCTAGATAGTGCATTTTAGACGCTGACAGGAAAATCTCAACATTACAGTTGCCTTAAAAAAAAATCTCCACACGATGACAATGCTGGTTGACTTGTCAGTATGGATGGACAGCCTCAGAAGCTTCCGGTCATCAATAAAATAGTGAGAATTCCTTTCTTTAAGCATGAGCTCCCCCCAATAGCTTACCCAATCCCAAGTGATCAGTCCTAAACACAGGAGTATACAAGCAACACTAAATGGTGTTTATATATAACCTATATACATACACATGTGGCAATAACATAGAAGCTATGAATTTGGGAGGAAGTGAAGGGGCATAGGAGGAGCTGGAGAAGGAGCTAATGGATATAATATGAATACAATATTCATGTATCAAATTCTCAAGAAGAACTTCCTCCAACCTTGCCTAATAGAGGCTCATCAACAGATGAGGTAGAGCCCTCATGACCCACTCACCTCTTTACAGAGTCAGCGGCTGCGCACCAAACCTTTACCACATGAGCCTCTTTGGACTACACTTTATAGCCAAAGCACAACAGAAGCTCATGGTGTTTGACTAAACATGTGTTGTTAATCATTTTCATTCCTGAAAGACTACAGAAGTTCCAGATCTGTGTCATGAAAGGTCCCAGATGAGTGTTTCAACCACCTTCCCCAGGCCTCTTCAAGAACTAACCAAGATCTTATAGGAAACTAGGAGGTCTTGCTCATGGGATTGAGGGAGCTCTCTCCCTTGACAAGTGGACTTCTTGAATACTATAGTGACAGGGGATCTTACCTGGAATTTTGGGAACTTCAGGCTTAGATTGCCAACCTCCAAATCACATAATGTCCCAGGAAGTGGAACTGCAAGGCAAGGGGTCTCCAGGCTTATCATGTGTCCTCTATCTCTCTACTGTAGCTAAACAGTTTTCTGTTTTTTTTTCTCTTGGGATTGGGCCAACCTCTGTGTGTGCCTAGCTTATTCCCAGCAAGTATCTCTAGGCTGCCTATGACCAGTTCCTCTTAGAAGTATTCTGCCTACCTGGAGACTTAATTTTGTCTACTTGGTTGTTTTCAAAGCTCTCTGATATCTTTGAGGGCATACAACTTTTTTTTAATTTATCTTTCTCTTTTTCTACTTTTGCAACAATAGGACTAGCCTTTTACAACTACTAGGTCTCAGAATCTCAGATTATCAATAAATTTAATTACATCCCCTATTGTATACTCTTTTATATTTTATAAAGTAAATACAATCTTAGTTTCTGTCCTCACATCAATTCTATGTATTAAGCATGATAAGCATCAGGCTTTCTAGATTGGAAAACTAAGTTACAATAAATTGTCTTCTAAAAAAAATAGATTGATTTACTCTGGGGCAGAGAATGACCTTGTGCCATTCAGATCTCCAGAGTCTAGTGTTACTGGCAACATACCACATTTTAAAAACAAATTTTTATTTTTTAATCGATAGATAAAAGTCTACAATCACTGTTCATCACAATTATTTTAACAAATAACTACAAACTGTCATAAGCACATTGGCTGACACTCAATCAAACCAATCACTGGATTGAGAGCATAATGATTTGTCTTAGAAACATCTTGTGTATCTGTGTGTGTGTGTGTGTGTGTGTGTGTATGTATTCACATTTGTATGTGATATAGGGAAGTATATCTTTGTCTATATATGTGCATGTTTATGAGTGAAGATACAGCTATATATGCACCATGTCACTCTTGTGAAGGTCTAAGAAAAACCTATGGTGTGAGTTCAACCTTTCCCACTTTTTGAGAGCAGATCTCTTATTATATGTTCTGTGGATGCCATTATTAACTGTGCATTCTAGACTAGCTGATCTAGAGCTTCTATGGTGTTTTAGTCTCTTCCAGTTGCTATGGTAAAATATTCCAATGAACACCGCCTGAATGGGAAAGGTTGATTTTAGGTCAAGATCCGGGTTAAGTTCATCACGGTGGAGAAATCAAGTCACCAAGAGCTACAAGCCGCTGGTCATGTAATGTCCCGAGTTAGAAGAGAGCAATGACTCTATGTATGCTTGGGTTCTGCTTACTTCTCATGTAATATAAGATCCCCTGACTGAGGAATAATACCATCCAGAGTTAGCAGAGTTCCCACCTCAGTCCATGTACTCCAGACAATCCCCCTTAGACAAACCAGAGCCTGATCTCCCAGGCAGGTCTAAATTCTGTCAAGTTGACAGTTAGCACTACCATCACATGGGGTTTTCCTTTCTCCACTTTCCATCTTCCAGTAGAAAGTCTGGGATTACAGACACACTGCAGCACTAAATCTAGTTCTATCTATCTATCTATCTATCTATCTATCTATCTATCTATCTATCTATCTATCTATCTATCTATCTATCATCTTTCTATCTCATACACACACATGCATACCCCTCCAGTTTTGTGGATCTGAATTTAATTCCTCATGCTTATATGTCAAGTACTTTATCCACTGTGCCAACTCTTCAGTCTGATTTCATCTTATTTTTTTTTAGTGTGATACAAGTATATCAAAAATCTGGGAAGCCATACATGTAATAGAATACTGGAAAATTTAATCCCGTTTTCCCACAACTGACCCAGTTCTCCAGTCAAGGGGCATTCCTGGAATGTCATCTTACAGCTTATACCTTTGATTTAAGAGGGATCCTCTCGAGATTCCTCGAGGAATATGCTTAGAAAACCACGTCTAGTTTCTTATATAATGATGGGGGTGAAATGTCTATGGGAGAGAAACAGATTGTAAGAAGTAAGATGGAGAAATTACAGGAAAACAAAGTAATATATAATGTGGAAATAACATCGCACCTCAGACTACAAACTGAAGCTCAGGTAACCAGAAGAAAGCTGGCTTCTCAGAAAGCAACGGTGGTGAGGGACCACTTGAGCACAAACTTGTAGGTGTTCTTGGTGGAAGAAGCCTGTTAAATCAAAAGACTGTCTAGCCTAAGGGAAGAAACCATAAGCCTAAAATCCAGACTGGGATGGCGGGTGGATTTGTTTTGGGTGGAGGGCTCTCATTAGGGTTATTTTCAAGTCTTGTTCTTTGGATTGTCACTGTCACCAGTGTTCTTTCTTGTCATCTGTTCATTGGTGTGCTTCTTTCTCTCTTGAAGACACTTCAGCATATTACCCTTGAAATAGCTTTGCTTGTGGAGGAGGTCCTGGGCCCAGAAACTGACATGGCCAGCCTAATGGAACACGTCTATTTCAGCATTAGCCCCTCAAAGTATCTCCTCAAATTAATTCACAGCCTATTAATAGTTAGTTTCCCCTCTGGTTATTTCAATGCACAGCATGCTCTTTTTTATATGCTTCCTGCCCCACTAGAATGCCTCATCTTCCCTCTTCTCATAAAAGAACAGGCATTTTAGCTTCAGCTGATTGATCTAAGGCCAGTGGGTAGACTACATGGAGCAGATTAAAAAAAAAAACTCTTATCTACAATGATTAACTTCCCATAAATTTTAGTTGCTCAAGAAAGTACAACTTATTTTGAGATCTTGTAAGCTGTGATTAGAAGTATTCCAGCCAAAGTCAAGTAAGCCAGAGAGGAAATTCCTACATTTGAAGAGAGATTGGCCATGATAGCTCTGCCTTTTCTTCTAATTTAGGACATATAAGTTCTGCACTGTAGCTGTAGAATCCTACTGGTGGGGACAGCTGTATTTATGCCTGTATCTGAATCCATGCCTAGTTCCAGACTTACACCTGCATAACTCAAGTTCTGTGTCTACTTCAAAGTCTCACACAATATAGACGCCAGTGCAAGCACAGATGTCTAATGAATGCGAGTGGTATTTTGTGTATAATGAGATGGGGTTTAGGTACCATAGAGGGAATAGCTGTCGTTCATAACCATGAGTATCCATGAGCAGTGCGACCATCAAAGGTGAAAGATGACGTTTTTCTGATAACTGAACATGAAACATGTTGAGGGTCTGGCTAGCATCTTCATCTGTTAGTCAATGAGGCATCTCTCTGCACTCTTCTAGAGTTTAGATCTGTCCAGAGTAAGCAGAAGATTTGTGTGACAGGAAGTTGTCTTGATGCAAGTGAACAAACAGTGGATTCTAGAAAGAGATCAACACCTTCAAATTGAAAGGGAAAGAATCCTTTCAAGAGACACTAGATACATTTAAGAACACAGAGAGTAAAAAAAGTAAGCATTTTGGGTCTATTCCTGTCCTTTTTCTTGTAATAGAAAAATAAATCATTTTTTGCTCCTTTGCAAAGTTGTCAGTAAATGAAAAAATCCTTGGAAATCCATAATCCTAAACACTGTGGTGAGGCTGACAGAGGTTTTGGAAGATCTCATTTATTGAAATAAAATAATGTGCTAACACATGGTGTAATTTGTAAATTTTCCGTGATTTGAAAGTAATGCATTGGATACAAAATTTCAGTTTGGTTTTCTGTGACTGATGTGACAGATCGGATGGAAAAATAAGAGACAGCATGGATCTTATATTGTGAAGCCTTAGGAAGTCAAAGGCCACAGAAAGTGTACAATCCTGAACGGCTCTCCAGTGTCTGTTAGAGGAAGATTGTGTTTTAAAGAAAACAACAGTGTCCTTTAACGGAAAGAACATCATGACTCATAAGGCAGCCATTGCTTTTGCTAAGTAACTATGAGTACCAACAAATCCCATTCCAGCACCTTTCTACAGAAAAGAATGCCAGGTAGTGAGAACTAGTTCTATACAGTAGGCTTAAATTGGTGTCACAGCTAGGAGTTTGTTGCCGGATTTAAAGCCGCGAAGATCAACTCCTGTGTTTTCTAAGGGATTTAAAGTTTTAGCTCTTTCAATTTGGTTTGGTCCCTTTTTAGGGTAATTTTTATACATGGCACAAAACAGAGGGTTCCTACTTCATTCTCTTGTGCATAAATATTTAGTCGTGTCTTAGTATTTATTGTAGGGCAAGAAAACTAAAGCCATTACATTCACGTCCTAGAACACTATAGGTGAGACTTACTTGAGGACCAATACTTGTATGAAGTAGGGTTGATTTATAAATGTTAGTAATTAAGTGTACTTTAAGTGGTTTGAGAGGTTAGTAGAACTTAGCACGGGTATTATGTTAATGTATTACTTGATAATTGTTTCTTAAAATGAGATTGCCAGTGCAGTAGAACATGTTGGAGAGTGGTTGGCACTTCGGAATTCAAAAGCAAGTTGTTACAAGCTGCTGTGTAACACTCAGGGGATTACTGGGCACTCTCAACTTGGTTTTATTATCTCTTAGGTGAAGTCAGTAGTAACTGTCTCATATGATATGTTATGATGGTTAAATGTAGTAAGACATACAAAATTGCCTGGAGGGTCAATAAATATTGAGAGATATATATTGTAATCAACTTGGCTCCAAATGAAATTGGTTTTTGTGGTGCAATTCTTCAAATATTCTCCTTTAGAGCGGCCTCATTAAGGTGTAATGTACACTGAGCACACACTGGCATTAAAATGCACATCTATAAATTACCCAGCTTGATTCATTGTAACATGCTTAAGGCACCTCCACATCAGAGTGAAGATACTCACTACCCACTGAAAGTCTTCCTGTCTTCCTCATGCCCTTCCTTGGAAGCCGCCCTTTGACTCATCTCTTTTGAGCAACCACTGATCTGTAAACTTCAGTGTATCTTAGCATTTTACAGAGTCTTATAAAATTAGATAGAGCAAGAATGCATTGTGTTTTGTTTGACTCTTTTCCCTTAGCACGATGATTCTGAAGTTAATACTTGCTGAGCATCATAGGTACTTTTTGGTGCTATAATTAAAATGCCATGACTGAACGTGGATTATGGAAGGAAGAGTTTATTCACGCTTACAGTTCCAGGGAGTAAGTCTATAAGGACAAGGAAGGTATAGCAGCTGGAACAGGAAGCTGAGAGATCTTATCTTCAACCGAAAGCAGAGAGAACTAACTGGATATAGGACAAGGCTACACACTCTCAAAGCAACCCTCTACCTCCCAGCATGCTTCCTCTAGCAAGCTTCCTTGTTGTAATATAATATTCCCAAACTTCTGCAGACAATACCACTAACCAGAGACCACTGCTGAACTACGTGAGCCTGTGGGGGACACTTTTCTTTCAAACCAGCACTGAGCATATCGGCAATTCACTGTTTTATTTCCGTGTTGTATTCTATTTAATGGGAGTGCCACAGATTATCTATCAAACCACTGGAGGATATTTAATTGCTCCCCATGTTTGGAAGTCTTATTGAAAGTAAGGGCACTCTGACTATTCATGTGTAGTCTTTAATACAAGACTTGGTTTTGTTTCTTGTTGAGAAATTCCTAAGGTTGAATGATTAATTGACTGAGATTTGACGAGACTGAAAAGAAAAAAAAATATTCAAAGTTGTTGTGGAAAGCCCTGGGGTTGCTTGTATTTTGATGCTAATTCTGCTCTCCTGGGAGGGGTTGCAAAGGAAGAATGAGTCACATACACAGGTGACTTCTTGTGAACCTTCTCCCTACCTTAATTTGTAAAATAAAGGTTAGAGTCAGTGATTGGGTAGGAGAGGGGAAGGTGGAGCTGAAAGTTTGGGAGAGAAGGAGGAGTGTGTGGGGGTGTGTGGAAGAGAGGATGATGGAGAAGGAACAGGAGGTGGAGGAGGAGGAAGAGGAGGAGGAGGTGGTGGAGGGAGGGAGGGAGGGAGGGAGGGAGGAAGGAAGGAAGAAAGGAAGGAAGGAAGGAAGGAAGGAAGGAAGGAAGGAAGGAAGGAAGGAAGGAAGGAAGGAGGAGCAGAAGCAGATAACCTGGAGAAACCCTAAATTTTAAGGGACCTCATAGATGGGGAATATAGCAGTGTAGTGGTAGAGCTGCCCAATCTAGGCATGCAGCTTGTATTCATATTAATTGAGCTGTTTTCTTTGCCCAGGCTTCTTTGGGTTGGAGATTTATCGCAACTCAAAGTAGTAGAAACATCTATATTCCCAGCAGTTATGTGTGAGTTTCAGATCCCCCGCACTCTCGCCATCAGATGGGATGGCCATTCTTCAACTTTATTCATATGGATTGGCATGTAATTGTGGTTTTAGTGTATAAATAATGGTATTTTTTCTAATTATCAATGATGTTTTTATTCACACACTTATTCATCACCTGTATTTATGTTTGTTGAAATATCTGTGGAACATTTTTGTTATTTTTTTTTCCAACTGTTTACTTTTTTTATTGAGTTTTTTCAGTTCTTTATATTGCCTAGGTAGGTATGAGTCCTCTATCTGACATAAGTCATGCAATTTTTTTGTCCTCTTTTTAGGTTGTTCTTATATTCAATCACTACTGTCTTTGAAAACATGAAAGTTTTTGATTTCAGAATAATCATATTGGTTTGTGTTTTCTGGGGGTTTGTATAAGACATTTCTGTTGAAAGTAAGCCAGATGGCGGTGGTGTGTATCTTTAATCCCAGCACTTGGGAGGCAGAGATGTGTAGATCTCTGGGTTCAAGGCCAGCCTGTTTTGAGGCTAACCTGGTCTACAGAATAGTTTCCAGAATAGTCAGGACTATACAGAGAAATACTGCCTTGAAAAACCTAGAGGGAAAAAAAAAGAGGAATTTTTTTGTCTAAAGTTTCTTTTTTTAACTGCAAATATATTTTTTTCTCAGCAAATATTTTTTTCTCTGATGCTTCTTTTAGAAGTTTTATAGTTTTTGGTTTTCCACTTGGATCTATATTGCTTTAAGTTTATTTTTTAATAGGGTCCACTGTATTGATTCAAGTTTTTTATTGCCTATGCACTACCACTTGCTCCAACGTTGCTCACTGTAAAGACCTTGTCTTCAGTAAGTGGCCCTCACATCTTCCTCAGTAAATTGGTTGTGCATGGCATCTGTGTTTGCTTTCTGCTCTGTTCCATTGGTCTACCCATCAAACGTGGTATCATAGCATCCTGGCTCTACAGTGCAATGGCTGAGAAGTCTGGAGTTTTCCCTCAGTTGCAGTACACCATGCAGGTGTTTATCCCAGAGTGTCTCAGACTTTTTAATATTTTATTTATTAGATTTCAGCTTCCAATTGTTTTTCATTAGCATATAGAACTTTAATTGGTTTTTGCATACATACAGATCATTTTTTAAAAACCATTTTTAAAACATTTATCAATTCCAATGCCCCCCTTTTTTTGGTAATTTCAATTGGTGTTTTTATTTCTTTTCTTTTCTTTCTTTCTTTCTTTTTTTTTGTAATCTTTAT
This sequence comes from Mus caroli, assembly GCF_978045245.1. NCBI lineage: Eukaryota > Metazoa > Chordata > Mammalia > Rodentia > Muridae > Mus > Mus caroli. The sequence continues at coordinate 85,452,045 of NW_028227265.1, forward strand.
TTTTTTTTCACATAGACAATTTTGTCATCTGTAAGCAGAGTTTTACTTCCTTCATCTTAGCTTAGATGTGTTTTCATTTCTGGTTTTTGTATAACTGCAGTGGCCGGCCCTTCTGGTACTACGAATATATTGAGTACAATGTTGAGGGCAGGAACCCTTCACATCGTTTCTCTGGTCTCCTGGGGTACATTGCTCTTTGCAGCCTGAGCCTTTATGCTTTGTACCTGTCAGAGTGATTCGGGACATTACTGTTCATTCTTCTCTCTCTCTCTCTCTCTTTCTCCCCCACCCCCCTTTCTCATTTCCAAGGACTAAGTGAGATGTTCGTTCTTGTCTCACAATTACTCAGTCCCTTTCTGTTAAATTGAAAAATGTCATTTTGGGCATTTATTACAGTATCCTGTGTTTCTTTCCTTTAGGATTATTCATATTTTCTTCCGAAAGGCGGTCTGTTGTTATTACTGGATGTCTCCCCTCCCACTCCCTACCCTGACAATTCTCTAATAATCCACCCAGTCCCTCGGATTCATGATGGTTTTGAGCACAACTCATAGTGAGGCCTTTGCACTCTGTGAGAGAGTATGAAGCACTCCTTACAATCTTCTCATAGCTTTTAGCCCCCAGCCTCAGCAGTCTTAGCACCAGTCTCTAATAAGACGAGGGCTCTCTGCAGCTCTGAGCAGCTCTCTTCCTGGGCAGTGCTTGCCATTTGTATCAGGAGTGACCCCAGTTGGATGATACCCATGTCTCCAAGCTGGGCTCTCTAGGTTAACTTTTGCTACTCTTGATTTTTCCATGTTACAAGATGAATGTTTTAGGCTATGTGGAACGTGTGGTCTCAGTTGCAGCTATTCAACTCCATCACGCAAACTTGAACACACTGACAATACATAAATGGGCATGGCCGTGTGTCTATAAAAGTTCTGTACTAACATAGCTGGTGGGCCAGATTTGGTTTATGGGCCTTAATTTAGAAATGACAGTGGATGGTGCTATGCACATGTGCCCACCACTGCATGCATGCATATATGCATACATGCATGCAAGTACGGACTCTCTCTCTCTCTTTCTCTCTCTGTCTCTCTGTCTCTCTCTTTCTCTCATACACACATGCTTTGTTACTGTGACTTATTTGAGACGTCTTCATTCCAAATTCAGAGCAGAAACAAGTGTCTACAGTTACAAAACTTTTCATCTTTTCATCCTGGTGTACACCGACTCTTGCTTTCATCAATTTTTTTGCTTCTGCTTTTGAAATGCTAAGTAGCAAATCGTTTAATGCTGACATTTCAGCTAATTGCTCTTTAATGTACATTTGACATATGAGGCAACATATTGCAATCTAAAAATAATTAAGATAAATCATTTGCTTATGTTTCTGTGCAAGAGACAAATCATTTTTCATCTCTGTCCCTCCCTCCAAGAGTCTGAAATATGGGTGTCTTGAAGTCAAAATGGTGACGCGGTAGCTGCTTCTCGCTGGGTGGTTCATTGTCAGTGTACCCGGTGGCAGCAGCAGCTCCCCAAGATTTCCTCCCGTCACGGACAAGCTCCCCAGATGGGCTTACATTCCAGGACCAGTGTTTTTGAATTCCTCTAGCTCGCCTTGGCCGACTGCCAGCCAGCTATGAAGGATTAGTTTCTGTCTCTCTCTTTTACATAAACCCCCCTCGAGGCCTTCCTTCTTCAACTTTTAAAAGACTGGCTCCAACCGGCAGATCCAGCAAGTGCCCCCATTTGCGAGCCGGGTACCTTGGGAATTATGCTATATGAATAGGTCATAGTCGACTAAGCACTATGTGCAAATTGATTTTTTTTTTCTTTTGGGGGAAAGAGCAACCCTCAGGGTTTTTGCCAGAGGGATTTTTCCACCGTCTAACAACTGTCACAAGGGTGTAGTACATTTTGGAGTAGAATGGATCATTTGTTTCTCGGGGCACTTCATTTTCAGTTATGAAGTTAGCTGATTCTATTTCAAAAGCTGTTGTAATGCGGGTTCTTTAAAGGAAACATTTGCTCTGCTTTTTCTAAGCTTGGGGGAGGTCTCAGCGTTAATCTGGGGTGAAGAGATGTTTTGAAACTAAAGGGATAAGTTGTTCTATACAAAGATACTTAGCTCTGCATAAATACAGATTTGAGATAATTTCAACAGAATGAACATACTGTTATTCTACATTGCACACTTTCATGACAAGAACTGAACTTTATGGACATATGTAGTATGTTTAGTTAATTAGGTAAATATTTACTTAACAGATTATGTATATGTGCGTACGTTTTCTTACTACAAAGTCAAGTGATAGTTGGAACTGCATCTTCCTTTTTTCTTTAAAGTTAATTGCTTATTCTATTGTATGGCAATTTTGCTTGAATTTGTGTATGTGCACCATGTATATGCAGTGCACAGAGACTTTAGAGGAGGGTGTCAGACCCTTGGGATTGGAATTATAGACAGTTGTGAGCCACCATGTGGGTGCTGGGAATCAAACCTGGTCCTTTAGAAGAGCAGCCAGTGTTCTAAAATAGCTAAGCTGTCTCTGTAGTCCCTATCTATCTATCTTTCTGAACCTTCCACGGCTAGAATTACCCAGCACACAGTTCAGTCATTTAAATATGTATGAAATGAACAAATGAATGAAAATAATAGACCTTGAGGGGTGAGGCAACTAAATTATGCAAAATGAAAAAGGTGACACGTTTAGAGAAGCTATAATTTCAGGTGGGGGCCATGAGCTTAACTATACAGTTTAATCTTTCCAGGAAGTATATTGCAATAAAACAATTTGTAGAGAGAATCTGAGAAAATAGAACTGCTTTTATTAACAACATGGGAAAAATTATAATAAAAGGTGTAAATGAGAAGAAATTGAACAAGTTATAAGTCCCTCTTTCTACTGTTTAAGAATTTTAAAATAAATCCACCACCCATTCTCACCCTTCCAGTTCTTCCCATACTCCCTCCATCTTCATCCTGAGCTCTCTTTTTCACCAACTCAGTCCATTCAGTGCTATTAGAATATGCATGGGTGTAAGGCTATTTGCTAGAGCACAGGCAGTCTGTCAGTGGCGAGTCCCAGAAGGAAATCCACTCTTCCTTCCCTAAATAGCTATCAGCCCAACAGCTCATCAACTAAGGTAGGGCTACATTGCCCTCTCGCTCCACCCCCATTTCCCTGCTGGGGATGTGCTATCTTGAGACTGTGCAGGTCTTATGTTTACAACCATAGCTGCTGTGAGTTCTTAAAGTGCAGCAGCTCTGTCTTGTCCAGAACGCATTGTTTCCCAATGGTTCTTTACAACCACAGGCTCTTACATTCTTTCTGTTCTCTACTGTGATGATCCATGATCCTTGGGTGGAGGGGATGTGATATAGATATCCTATTCAAGGCTGAGCACTCCTGTAGTCTTTTACGTCTGCACTTTGACCAGTGCACTGTGAGTCTCTGGATTAATCATCATCATAACATACAGAAGCTTGTCTGATGAATGCCGAGAGCTACTTTGGCCCATATGTATAAAGAAAAGTATTCAGAGAGCAGTTTGAGACAGTGTCCATTAGTGAAGTAGGATCTCTTCTAGGAAAGTAGGGTCTTTTATCCAGGGCTATAGGCTTTGTTCTTACTCTTTTCTAGAATCAATACCAGGACTTTCAGCTCAAAATATTAATTCACATTTGTTTTGAAAAATATTTTGGTTAAACATATGAATCATCATCTAAAGGGTCATCAGATTATATAAAACTTACATGCACATCAGTATTTTGCTTATGCCCACAGTACACTTGTAACAAGGTATGAGCGAGTCTGGAGAACAGAATTTTGGGTGAGGGGGCTGGTGTAGCTACGTAGGGAGTGTCTAGCACACATGAGGATAGTTTGATTTTCAGCATCCTGAACCAGAGATGAATCAATCATATTCACAGTATGCATTTCATTCTGTTTGAGTCTGATACTTAGTAGACTTTGTACTCCTACAACAGAAGCAGCCATTCAAGGAAAATTCTATCAGTCACAATTTCCAAATGGCTGTGCATTTCCATCCTTTCTGTTATTATTGGCTCTTGTCTTTATTGAACTGTGATGAGAAAATGTAGTTTGGGTTATGGTGGTTCATTGCGCTTTGTCTTTATGGGCCATCTTTTTTTTTTTTTTTCTGGATAGGACGGATGGCTAATCTTCAGTTCCAAGGTGAAGGGATCCACGTGTCTCTATCAAATTCCTTTTATGTACTTACTGAGATTCTGCTTTTGCTTCACTAAAATGCTAAAAAAGAAATCTTTATTTTCCTGGTCAAAGGATTTCTAGTAGAACAGAAAATACACACACACACACACACACACACACCCTCCACACATGGATTTCTTAGACAATGGCTGCTTATGTGTTTGTCTCTTCAGAGACCTACCCAGTTCCTACTCAATTCAAGGAGCTAGGAGTCTCAGATGTCTCACCAGTATGAGGCTTCAGGCTTGACAGCTTCCTGGGAGCTGTTAGTGTGAATTCACATGGAAAGTCTAAAGACCCCAGAGTGATGCAGTAAATCAGAGTAAGTCAGGCTACAAGTGATGGCTACAGTGGTAGATTAACTTGCTCAGGAAGAATGGAGCTTGCTTTTTCTTTTTACCCTTTTATTCTATCAGGTCCTTGTAAAGGAATTTAAATCCACCAACATGGTTGCCATGACAAGGGATTACATTCAAAGACATTTTAGGTCTGTGTAATCTGTCTGGAATACAGACACACACTTTTAATCCCAAACATTGTAGGTAAGGATCATTTGTAGAAGGAAGCAGCCATGTTTGAAAGCGACATCTAATTGAAGGGCAGATAAAGTGATGAATCAGAGAAAGATTTGATAAAATGAGTCACATAGAGGCTATGCCCAACTTATAGGAGGACAGACAGGAAAGAAAAGCTATTTAAGAGCAATGCAGAGTAAGTGCAAGTAAGTCAGTTGAATCAGTTCCAGCAGTTTGGTGCAGTGGAGTTCAATTGAAAGGCAGTTTTATCAGGGCAGTTTTACAGAGACCAATTGCATGTAAATACAGAATGAGCCAGAGAATAAGAAGGAGCCAAAAGATTAGAACAGATTTCCAGAGAACAGTTTGAGGCCAAGCAGAGCAATTCAGTGAGAAGCCAAGAGAAGCCAGATTGAATCAGTCAGCTTGGAGAGTAGTTTGGGCCAGAACAGCTGAGTTGAACCAGCCAGCCAGAGTTCAGAAAGATCTAGAAAGGGTGAGCTTATTCAGCAGTAAGTACAGCTCTGAGGTGACCATTACATCTGGTGAATAGAAGTTATGTTTACAAGTCCCAGCCTGTTGGAAGGTGCCACGCGTACTCACGCTGTGTTTCCTTTTCAGCTGTTCTACATGCCGGTTGTCTCTGAAAATGCTTTCTAGTTCTTGAGTATCTCCCAATTTCAGTCAGTTGGCAATGAAGACTAACCATCACACCCACTAGGAGGGTGGATTTGATGATCTAGTGTAGCTTCGCAGGCTAAACTACTAAGTGCATTGAACATTGGAATTGTCACACTTGATATGGAGCCACTTTACAGGGTTCCTAAGAGCACACATCTCTTCTGACATCTGTGTTCAGAGAAAATTTCTCAACAGATTGAAATTAGTAGTATTTGTACTATGGAAATTAGTGGTTGGGTTCCATCCCTTAACATTCCAATTTACTAACCTACCACTGTTTATAATAATTTTTTTTTCTCTGACAATACCTTGGCAGAAATTCTTCTGGTTATTTCCTTGAGTTGAGAACTTGTTTCTTCAGGAAGTATTTGATATTGCTTCCCAATAGACTCGGGGGTCATTCTTGCTCTGCTTGGCCTCAAACTGTTCTCTGGAAATCTGTTCTAATCTTTTGGCTCCCTCTTATTCTCTGACTCATTCTGTATTTACCTGCAATTGGTCTCTGTAAAACTGCCCTGATAAAACTGCCTTTCAACTGATCTCCACTGCACCAAACTGTTGGAATGCTTGAATGCTTGATTCATAGGGAGGTGTGGGTGTGGCTTTGTTGGAATAAATGTAGCTCTGTTGGAGGAAGAGTGTCACTGCGGGGCAGGCTTTGAGGTCTTCTATTGCTCAAGCTGTGCCCAGTGTGACACTCAGTCTCCTTCTGTTGCCTGCAGATCAAGATGTAAAATTCTCAGCTCTTTCTATAGCACCATGCCTGCCTGGTTGTGTCCATACTTTCCATCATGATGATAATGAACTAAATCTCTGAAACTGTAAACCTGTCCCAATTAAATGTTTTCCTTTATAACAGTTGCCTTGGTCATGGTATCTTTTCACAGCAATAAAACCCTAACTAAGACATCTACCAAGCAGGATTATACCTTAATTTGAAATATCAACTATTTATCAAAACAACTAACAGAACAGATGAAAAGTACTTGGATTTAGTCAGGCTGTAGAATGAGAAGAACCTATATACCTTGACAACTGAGAATACATTGTTATGATCAATAACTTACAAAGTTGTCTGCATTTCCCATGATCCTTCAGTCCCTTTTATAAGTGGAAGAGATACACATGAATACAATCATCAAATCATAGAGACATGATCCATACCTGAATGTAACCCGAATCACCCTTATTATATGTTTACTCAGTGGACAACTACATACAAAGGAGAACAGATGTGAGCAACTTGAATGAATGGAGTGGATATAATATAGAGGAGGAAGCCTGGTTCAAGAAAGTTAATACCATATACTTTCATTGCTATTACATTTCAATAGTAGCTGTGTCTTCTAAATACAACAGGGCTGCTGTGCTAATGAACTGATAACAGATGTGGTTGCCTTTGTAAGAGAAGCTATATCGAACCACTTAAAACCAAGCATAGATTGTGGAGGAGTTCCTTATGTCCCAAGCATAACTTAGGAGTTTTTGGAAGGTATGGGCTCTAAAGTGAGGGGGGAGGGAGTCAGTTATCTTTACTTGTGTAGTCTATGGTATGCTCCAAAACACCCCCATATCCACATAGATCCATATGGATAGCACTAATTAGTTTGTAGTAGGTTATAAAAGAAGAAAGAAAGAAAAGGAAAGAAGAAGAGGAGGGGAAGAAGAGATGATGTTGAGGTGGTGGTAGTGGTACATAGGTGTCTGGGAGAAGATGGAAGGGATAGATACAATCTGCCAAAAGATAGATGATAAAAATGTCAAAGTCACAAACTTTTTTCTCTGATACTTACATAATAGCAACCTCTTGAGGAGCACAGGGGTTTGGAGTTGCCCCCGAAGGACTCCCAGCTTGCTCTGTTTTCTTTTTGTTCAGTGTATGAAAGTCATCAGCCAGTTCACTAGTGTTTCTTGTCGTTTCATTTCTTGTGTGTGTTGTTTAATCAAAAATGAAATTGATTTGCAATCTTCAGGGATGCAAAATCAATGGTTCCACGTTCACATACATTCTCCGAACAACTCATTTTTTTCTGGCCCTGAGCTCTCAGGACTGTTTTCTTTCCTTCTTTGCCATGGATAACTAAAGTGGAGATTAAATTTGTCTATACATCATCTTTCCATCTGTTCCTTATTTTATTCTGCTGTTGGTGTTACAGTAGTTTCCTGGCTATGGTTGTTGGCAAGCACCTTAGACCCTCTTCGGACCTAAAGCCAAAGTTCTAGGTCTCGTGCAACAATGGACATGCCAGTTCAACCAGTGTTTTCCTTGCCTTCTTATCTCCCAGGGCTCTTATTTTTAAATTTGTTTTTATCCTAAGGGATTTTCTTTGTTTTCTCTTCCAAGCTCAGCTGCTCATCTGTAAGAGGGATGCTGGGATTGAATCTAACACTGGAGTGTTCCATAATGGCATGCATCAGACCTTTTGCTGTAACTCTGACATACAGAAATACCTCTCCCCTGTGTCTGTAGGGCAAAGGGAGAAAATGAGTCCTAACTACTCCTTCGGGTTATTACTACCTATTCAGCTAGAACAGGTTTTGATGATAGGAATTGTTAATGCAGGGAGCTGGAAGATAAGACTCCACAAGACAGGATGTGAAATCCCTTTGCCTTTGTTGAATGGTGATCTATGTTCTCTTGGCAAAAAAAATGAGAACAAAGCTAAACTGGCTGTTTTCTGCTTTCATCTTCATTTTAAAAAGTAGTGGTGATCATTCAAAAATAAGCATGGGATCCCCTGAAACGCCACCATCTTTGTATGTTATTAAATTTAATTTAAATTGTTTAATAGTTGTTTGTGTCTCACTGATGTGAAATGACATCATCTGTTATAAGGATTTAGCATAATACTTTAAACCGTTACTTTGCAAGGTCATTAAAAAGGTTCTGTTTTTGTCTTCCAGACACAGTGGTGATATATTTTGAGTGGGAACTCCACCATTATCACTGTAGCCCAGGCTGTGCTGGTAGTATACCTTGTGTATATTCCCATATTTATGCTCCTCATTTACACATTTTATACACCTTTCCTGTGTGTGCAGCCACTTTCCAAGTTTGATGCATGAATTACAATAAACAAAGACTACAGTAGCACAATCATAAAGCAGTGGTGTATGTCAGGCACTGACATAAAACTAATCTTCACTTTACTGCTTTTTACTACTAAAGGTGCAAATTATGCACACTAGAAGACCAACATAAAAAAACCTAATAAACCCAATTTTCAAGCAACTCTGTCTTTCCTTCTCACACAACGCAAACCTTCCACTCATGGTTTGAGGAGCCCGAATCCCCTTATGGAGGTGTTATTTCTATGAGGGCTCACACTGGGAAATTTGCTGCTTCATCCTACCTGAACTCAGAAGTTTGCCTGCTTTATGAAGCCTATAGACTGCAAGAAGAGCTTTGTTCTACGTCCTGTGCTGCTGCTGCTGCTAACCTCGTGAGCACAGACAGAGTAACTCACAGCTTTATAACCCAGTTCATTTCCAAGTTCATTTGAAGTCGTGCTTGCCAGCAATATTATTTTAAGTGCTTTATAGCACTCATCTAGTTCTTATTTTTATGGTGGCATTAAAAAAAACAACCCACATGTACTAAGAATACAAGCATCGAGGTGTGAGAGGAAGACAAGACTCGTAACTTGGGTTCTAGCTGTCACTAACTTGAGCCCTGTGAGATCAAAGGTTAAAAATGGTGGACTAGTGTTTCTTATATTCAGCTTTCTACAGCACCGTCTATGTAAGGCTGGGTACTTTTCTTCATTCACTTTGGCTCGTCAGCTGTAAAATATGAATGTTAGCCTACTCAAAGGATGGCAGACAGCTCTGAGCATGGTGACATACACTGGTGCGTTGCAAACCACACGGGATCATAAATATATGTTGTAATCATGCCCTTGGTGGCATATTGCTGATTCTAATTGGGTTTTCCTTGTAATCATTACAGTATTACTTTTATCTAGAAATTAGGTTACATGAATTAGAAGAGACCAGAAGTGCTAGACTACTGGAAAAGCAGAGTTTAGGCTTATGGAGTACAAACACAACACCTGGGAAATGTCAGTTACTTCTTAGGGAAAAAACATTGATAGTATGTGTAAGATTTCACCATACATTTATACCAAGCTGGCCATTTAGACAATTGACTCTGCATTATCATCATGTCCTTCACTTCCCATTTTCTGTAGACCAAAAAGATATAATAGCCTCCTATGGAGACGGTATGCATTTTCTTTTTTAATATTTTTATTGGATACTCTATTTACATTTCAAATGTTATCCCCTTTCCCAGTTTCCCCTCCAGAAATCCCCTATCCCCTTCCCCCCCTGCTTCTATGACGTTGTTCACCCACCCACCCACACTGGGGCACGGATCCTTTACAGGACCCAAGGCCTCAATGGGAATTTCTGCCGGACAAGGCCATCCTCTGCTACATATGCAACTGGAGCCATCTGTACTCTTTTGTTGGTGGTTTAGTCCCTGGGAGCTATGGCAGGTCTGGTTGGTTGATATTGTTATTCTTCCTATGGGGTTGCAAACCCCCTCACCTCCTTCAGTCCTTTCTCTGACTCCTCCATTGGGGACCCGGTACTCAGTCCAATGGTTGGCTGCCAGCATCCACTTCTGTATTTGTCAGGCTCTGTCAAAGCTTCTCAGGAGACAGATATATCAGGCTCCTGTCAGCAAGCACTTGTTGGCATCCACAATCGTGTCAGGGTTTGGTGTCTGTATATGGGATGAGTCCCCAGGTGGGGCAGCCTCTGGGTAGTCTTCAACTTGGTGGAATATAGCAAATTTGTAACCTATACCCAAGTGACTAAGGTTCATGACTCTCATAGAGAGAATTGGTACAGAGGCTCTACTTTCGGCTGGATGCTGGGAAGCTGTCTGTCCATCACATGTCAGTAGTTCATAATGGGACTTTTAGTTTATTGAATGTAGGTAGGTTAGTAGCTGAAACTCTCTCTCTCTCTCTCTGTCTTACACTCTCCCATACATACACACATGCACACTGTAGCCAACATTCTGTTTGGCAAAAATATTGTCCCCCATATGTTTCCCATACATGAACAAGATTGAAACAGTACCTCTCTGTTCAGCTGGATGGTATATGTCAGGCAAACATCGGACCATGAGATGGGTTAGGGCTAAGTCCCATGAACACAGAAGCAGGCTGGTGGGCTTGTTTAAAAATTTTGGCCTGGTAGGCTTCACCACAGAAGTAGAAAAAGACCAGGGAGCGTGGTTGGGTGGCAGCCGACCATGAAGGAGAGCTCTTGCTTATGTGATGAAAGCCAGCTGGTGCACACAGCAAGGAACCAGTTCGCGCTGCTCACGCTCAGAAGGTTTGAAATTGTGATGTCACAGCTGGCATGGGCTTTGTGAGTCCCCAGTTCCAATTTCGTGCTTTTTATGAGTAATGGCTCCGTAGTTAGTGCCCATCCCTAGGAAATCAAAACAAACCATTTTTCTGCCCGTGACACTTCTTAGGACCGCAGAAAGCAAGATTTCATGTGTCCCGTGCCAAGTTGTTCATTGCTTGCAATTGTGCCTGATGCAGGTTCTGTGAGAACAGGAAAAGGCTGGTGGAGTGCAGGGCTGGATGCCTCGACTATGTCATTTCGACATTTCCCTGCTCTTGCCAGAAAATACTATACAGAATCAGAGCATAAAATACGTCTGGGGTGGACATGATAGTTAGGTGTTTCAGCTTGTTCATCTATGACTTTATCTGTTACCAGTTGAGTACATAGAAGATCAATTAGTCCCTTTGATATTTGTCAATAATCTCTTGCACTGGTGATACCCTGCAAACAGGGGATTTGTTTTAAAAGGAGTTGGACAAAAGAATCACGATGTGAATGAAATAGGTCCTATCTTTTTAAGAAATGTGTTCTTCTCTCATATATTACATCCCGACTACAGTTTCCCCTTCCTCCTTTCCTCCAGTCCCTCCCTGCATCTCCCCTCTCCCCCACATCCACTCTTTTCCCTTTAGAAAAGGGTAGGGCTCCCAGGGATATCAACCAAACATGATATATCAAGTTGCAACAAGACCAGGGACCCCTGATCCTCATAGTAAGGCTGGATGAGGCAACTCGGTAGGAGAACAAAGGTCTCAAAAGCAGGCAAGAGTTAGGAACAGCCCCTGCTGTCACTGTTAGGAGTCCCACAAAAAGACCCAGGTACACAACCATAGCGTGTATGCAGAGGGCCTAGGTCAGAGCCGTGCAGGCTCCCTGTTTGTTAGTTCAGTCTCTGGGAGCCCTTATGAGCCCAGGTTAGTTGATTATGTGGGTTTTCTTGTGGTGTTCTTGACCCTCTCTGGCTCTTCCAATCCTTCCTCTCCTTCTGCAGGATTCCCTGAGCTTCCCCTAATGTTTGGCTGTCTGTGTGTCTCTGCATCTGCTCATATCAGTTGCTGGATGAGGCCTCTCTGATGATGAGTATGCTAGGCTCTGGTCTAAGAGTATAGCAGTGTAGCGTTAGGAATCATTTCATTGATCTCCTCCTCCTCCTCTTGCTCCTCCTCCTCTTGCTCTTCCTCCTCCTCATGCTCTTCCTCCACCTCTTGCTCCTCCTCCTCCTCTTCTTCCTCCTCCTCTTGCTCTTCCTCCTTTCTTCCTTCTTCCTCTCTTTCTTTCTCTCCTTTTCCCTTCCCCTTTCTCCCACTCCCTTCTCTCTCTGTTTTGTTAGTCATGTTTGGTTCTATCCAAGATCTCTGGGCTATCCAGCCTCTGGTTCCTGGCCTTGCAGGCAGTGTCAGGGGTGGGCTCCCTCTTGGGGCATGGGTCTCAAGCTTGGCCACTCCTACAGTTTCTTTGCCACCTTTACCCCAGCCTATCGTGCAGGCAGGATGAATTGCAGGTTGAAGGTTTTGTGGCTGGGTGGGGTTCTATCCATTTTCATCCTTTTGCCTGGAAGAGAAGACCAACATTTGGAGTTTGAAAGGGCTGGGTTTAAACTCTAGCACTGCCATTTCACCGCAAAAGTTGAAAGCAATTATGTTAACTTTTCCTGCATGTTTACTGTGTATAGCATACCATTCTCTAGTGTCTGCAGCAATGGCCCATTTCCTAATGCCAGAATGATAGTTCTAGTAGCTATACATTTAAACATCTATTCCTTTTCTTAAACAGTTTCTAATGTCTGAGCTCCTTAGGCTCCTCTGATATCTCAGCTCACATCTCTGCTTTGCTGACATGTACCTCACCATTGTACCAAATGCAGCATGCTAAATATTGACCTGACAAGCCATGCCCAAACTCCGCAGTATGCATTCTCACCTGCTGTCACACTCGTTTCTAGAAGTACCTTATTCTTCTGATATACCATCAGTGTCCCAGCTTGTATATCTTTCTTCACCATGCTACACATATTCCTTTCATCATGAAGCCCTCAATACCTCTTCACACTGTTACCCCTCCTGCCCTTCCAGCTGCTAATGGATCTAGCTCCTGGGATAATTTGTCTCTCCTGAAATTCTTGGAATTGAACATCAGCTAAGCTCTTCATCCTGCCTGGATGTGATGCTATATTAAATTCACTTACTTCCTGTTGTGATTTAGAAGATCAATATTCCCTACAGGTTATGTATATGAACCTTTGGTCCCCATATGGCTGTTTTGGGGAGGCTGTGGAGCCTTTGAGACATGGCCGTTAGATAACAAATACAGGCCAATAGCAATGGGCCTTGAGAGTAGAGCTCAACAGCACTCCCTTCTCCAATTCTCTTTGCTTTTTGTTTGGCTTTAGTGCTGTAGCCAGAAGCAAATGGCCACTGCCACAGTTGCCCCACCTTCCCTGCAATGATGATGTATGCCATCTATGGCTATGCATCAAAACATGCCTCTCGAGGCTGGAGTGATGGCTCAGTGGTTAAGAGCACTGACTGCTCTTCCAAAGGTCCTGAGTTCAAATCCCAGTAACCACATGGTGAGTCACAACCATCCGTAATGAGATCTGATGCACTATTCTGGAGTGTCTGAAGACAGCTACAGTGTATTTACATATACTAAATAAATAAATAAATAAATAAATAAATAAATAAATAAATAAATCTTTAAAAAAACCATGCCTCTCTTCCCTTATTTTGCTTTTGTTGGTATTTGTCAGAATGATGAAAAGAGGAATTAATCCCTTTCCCAACCTACTTGTTTTATATCCTCTCCCTCCCCAAACCTCCTCTATCCTTCTCCAGCTTTAAAACATATCCACTTGCTTTTGTGACAGTTTGTGCCATAAACACCCATCCACAAAATGAAACCTGCTATCCTTTTGTGATATTATTATAAGGTGAAGTCTTTTGAGTACAACTAAATCCTGGGAACAGTGCCTCAGGAACAGATAGATTCAGCTATTTATAAAGAGTCCCAGTATCTTTGTCCATTCTAGCATGTGAGGATACAGAGACAGGTACAATGTATGGAGCTGTGTTAATTGTTCTTATTGCTATGACAAAATACTTGGAAAAGCAAATTTAATAGAAGAAAAATTTGTTTAACTCAGGTTTAGGGTATGGCTCCTAGTATGATGGGGAAATTGTGGTAGTTGAAGTGGTTCTTGGTTGGGGCAGCAAGCATGGGAGGTGGCTGGTTAACTAGGCAGACAGGAGACAGAGGGCTGGAAGCAAGCCTGGGCTATAATAAACCCTAGTGCTTCATCTGTGGTCCACTCCTGCTACTCAGGTCCCACCTTCTAAAGGTTCCATATCCTTTCAAAAAAGAGAATCACCAGCTGGAGACCAGGGGCCCAAGCTCATGAGCCCCTGGGGGACATTTCATGCTCAGAGCTCTCACAAGATAGTTCATTGGTGGCTCTGCCCTGGCAGACTTCTCAGACTCTGGGACCGGGAGACATAAGTTTCCAATGTCTAAGCTACTCTTCATAGTGTTGTTAGGATGACCAGAGTGGACTAAGACGCACTGGAAAAATAGGGGCAGTGGCCAGAGACTTCACTAGCTTTTGTTCTCTGATGCTCCACTTACGACAGCAACAATGAACCTTTCTATTCCACTGTCTAAAACCCAGTACAGCTGCTTCGGATAGTTCAATCTAAAAATGATTGTTTCTGTGGTAGGCAGAGAGAGACCCTTCTCAAAGATCATGACCTTTTCCATTGAACCCTTTCAACGGCATAATTAAGATTATAGACACTAAAACCACCAGTGTCTTGCATTGGGAAGGTGGGTTTAATCTCATCATGTTAACCCTCAAATTAGAGCACACACTCTGTCTCTCCGTTGGAAGGCGGAGATTAAACAGGTGCAAGCAAGGTTTAGTGAAGTGGGGTGTTACTGCTGGTTTCCAGGAAGGGAAACATGGTGGGGAGCTGAGGACATCCATCACAATGGATGTGGGCACCCTGAGAACTGGCATCCCACCAACAGCCAAGTGAGATTAGAAGTGGACTGCCCCCTTGAGAGTCCAAAGGGGGCAGTACCTTGATTTTGGCATTCTGAGACCTTTAGCAGGAACCAGCCAAACCTCTTGAGATATCATAGATTTATAGAAAATTTGAGATAACCATCTTGGGTTATTGTGGGCCAATACGCATGTGGCGATTTGATAGGGAAGCTGTAGTAGCGCCCAATAGTCACTACCTCTCTCTGGATCACGAATTGTCCTTCTCCGTTCCTTCTCTTCAGTGTATGAATAAAGTACCATTTCTTAGCTGTTGGTCAGCTTTCCACTTCCCTAACAAAGTACTTGAGATAAATTAACTTATGAAGTGAAAAGGTTTAAAAACCTCTAGCACTGTGAGAGATTCTAGTTATGATCAGAGGGTCTTCATGGTTTGGAACTTTGGTAACAAAGTTGATCTTGGTGGAGGCATAAGTTAAAAGTGCCTAGGGGTGTATGGGTGTGTGTGTGTGTGTGTGTGTGTGTGTGTGTGTGTGTGTTGGGGTGGGGGATGACTTCATTGCCAAAAACTAAAAAAAGAATGGCAGAGACTATGTTATACAGTCTTGTCAGGGGCATGCCCTCTGGTGTCTATAGACCTCTTATTGGGTGCCACTTCTATAAAGCTCCACCCCCCAAGAGAACATGAGAACCAGTGAGGTTTGATGGACATTCAGGACTCAAAGTCTAGCACAAACTAATAAATCTCTGTAGACTTTACTCTTCTTCTGATACTATCTTTCCCTTTGACTTCATTGACTATTGAAACGACTTGAAAGAACAGAGAGCACTGAAAAGAGGCTCAACTCATTCTCAGTTCCCTCCCCTGGCTGACCTTTGCTCCCCACAAGAACACAGGAATGAAGCCTTGTGACTTCCAGGCAGCTAAGTACCAGCATGCAATGTTTAGCCCTCATCTTGCTTGACCCACATCCAGCGTTTGACATAATTGATTCTCCTTTCTTCTTTTGCCATCTGACTTGAAATATTGAACTTGCTTAGTTTGAAAAGCTTGAATTACCTCAATGAATTAATCAGTTTAACCAATTCTTCTAAGTATCATGCTTATGAAATCCTATTAGCCGACTGAGTTCTTGACTTCAAAGATTACATAGAGAAGGTAATAACCAAGTTACTAACATGGAAATTCTTATCAGAGAATATTGCCATTTTAGGTGAGTTTCTTTTTCTCCAGAAAAGAGCTCCGTGCATTTTCTTCCTCTACTATGCAAAGCCAGAAGACTTTTTTTTTTTTTTTTTTTTGCGATTGATTTTTTTTTTATAATTTATTTTTTTTATTAGGTATTTTCCTCATTTACATTTTCAGAAGACTCTTGATCTCCAGGTTTATCTTATGCAGTTATTTTTGGCTTGAGTCTATGCATTACATCGTCAAAAGAAAAAGTTCATTATCTGCTGGTGGGACTCAGCACATCCCCAAAGCATGTGGTTTTTTATATTCTGACTACTTTGAACTGAAAATATACAGAAAACCGTGATGGAGGGATGAGAATTCTCGTTTTGTTTTGTTTTTTTCTACTCCAAGGCCAGATCATCTAGGACTGACTCAAGCCCCAGCTGTCCTGTCTATGGATGGAGGTTGCCTTAGATCACAGGAATGAGCACCCGGAAGGACATTGCACCCAGAAACCACTTGGACCCATGGTTCTTAACCTTTTTAATACTGTGACCTTTCAATACAGTTCCTCATGTTGTGATGACCCCCAACAATAACATGAATTTTGTTGGTAGTTCATAACTATAATTTTGTTATGGTTATGAATCATAGGGTAAATACCTGTGCTTTCTGATGGTCTTAGGCAACCCCCCTGAGAGGGTCATCATTCTTTTAAAGAAGTTGTGACACACAACTTCCCAGAACTACTGACTTAGACTCTGACACAAATTAGTGCCTCTTCTTTGCTTCAGTACACCTCTCCTAAGCTTCAGTTACTTCTTCTTAGAATTGTACGTATTAGCTCAGTTCTTTGTCTCCTAACAAGGGCACACGGCTTCTATCTCTTTGAATTATTAGGTACTCATACATCCATGATGCTTCACGCCCCCTTCATGTGTGTCATTAATTTTTTTTCTTTTTTTTGTTTTTTTGTTTTTTTTTTAATATTTTTTATTACATATTTTCCTCAATTACATTTCCAATGCTATCCCAAAAGTCCCCCATACCGCCCCCCCCACTTCCCTACCCACCCATTCCCATTCTTTTGGCCCTGGCATTCCCCTATATTGGGGCATATAAAGTTTGCAAGTCCAATGGGCCTCTCTTTCCAGTGATGGCCGACTAGGCCATCTTTCGATACATATGCAGCTAGAGACAAGAGCTCCGGGGTACTGGTTAGTACATCGTGTTGCTCCAACAATAGGGTTGCAGATCCCTTTAGCTCCTTGGGTACTTTCTCTAGCTTCTCCATTGGGAGCCCTGTGATACATCCAATAGCTGACTGTGACCATCCACTCCTGTGTTTGCTAGGCCCCTGCATAGTCTCACAAGAGACAGCTATATTTGGGTCCTTTCAGCAAAATCTTGCTAGTGTATGCAATGGTGTCAGCGTTTGGAAGCTGATTATGGGATGGATCCCTGTATATGGCAGTCTCTAGATGGTCCATCCTTTCATCACAGCTCAAAACTTTGTCTCTGTAACTCCTTCCATGGGTGTTTTGTTCCCAATTCTAAGAAGGGGCATATTGTCCACACTTTGGTCTTCATTCTTCTTGAGTTTCATGCATTTAGCAAATTGTATCTTATATCTTGGGTATCCTAAGTTTTGGGCTAATATCCACTTATCAGTGAATACATATTGTGTGAGTTCCTTTGTGATTGTGTTACCTCACTCAAGATGATGCCCTCCAGGTCCATCCATTTGGCTAGGAATTTCATAAATTCATTCTTTTTAATAGCTGAGTAGTACTCCATTGTGTAAATGTACCATAATTTCTGTATCCATTCCTCTGTTGAGGGGCATCTGGGTTCTTTACAGCTTCTGGCTATTATAAATAAGGCTGCTATGAACATAGTGGAGCATGTGTCCTTCTTACCGGTTGGAATATCTTCTGGATATATGCCCAGGAGAGGTATTGCGGGATCCTCCGGTAGTACTATGTCCAGTTTTCTGAGGAACCGCCAGACTGATTTCCAGAGTGGTTGTACAAGCTTGCAATCCCACCAACAATGGAGGAGTGTTCCTCTTTCTCCACATCCTCGCCAGCATCTGCTGTCACCTGAATTTTTGATCTTAGCCATTCTGACTGGTGTGAGGTGGAATCTCAGGGTTGTTTTGATTTGCATTTCCCTGATGATTAAGGATGTTGAACATTTTTTCAGGTGCTTCTCAGCCATTCGGTATTCCTCAGGTGAGAATTCTTTGTTCAGTTCTGAGCCCCATTTTTTAATGGGGTTATTTGACTTTCTGGAGTCCACCTTCTTGAGTTCTTTATATATATTGGATATTAGACCCTTATCTGATTTAGGATAGGTAAAGATCCTTTCCCAATCTGTTGGTGGTTTTTTTGTCTTATTGATGGTGTCTTTTGCCTTGCAGAAGCTTTTCAGTTTCATGAGGTCCCACTTGTTAATTCTCGATCTTATAGCACAAGCCATTGCTATTCTATTCAAGAATTTTACCCCTGTGCCCATATCTTCAAGGCTTTTCCCCACTTTCTCCTCTATAAGTTTCAGTGTCTCTGGTTTTATGTGAAGTTCCTTGATCCACTTAGACTTGACCTTAGTACAAGGAGATAGGAATGGATCGATTCGCATTCTTCTACATGTTAACAACCAGATGTGCCAGCACCATTTGTTGAAAATGCTGTCTTTCTTCCACTGGATGGTTTTAGCTCCCTTGTCGAAGATCAAGTGACTGTAGGTGTGTGGGTTCATTTCTGGGTCTTCAATTCTATTCCATTGGTCTATTTGTCTGTCACTATACCAGTACCATGCAGTTTTTATCACAATTGCTCTGTAGTAAAGCTTTAGGTCAGGCATGGTGATTCCACCAGAGGTTCTTTTATCCTTGAGAAGAGTTTTTGCTATCCTAGGTTTTTTGTTATTCCAGATGAATTTGCAGATTGCACTTTCTAATTCATTGAAGAATTGATTTGGAATTTTGATGGGGATTGCATTGAATCTGTAGGTTGCTTTTGGCAAGATAGCCGTTTTTACAACGTTGATCCTGCCAATCCATGAGCATGGGAGATCTTTCCATCTTCTGAGATCTTCTATAATTTCTTTCTTCAGAGACTTGAAGTTTTTATTATACAGATCTTTCACTTCCTTAGTTAGAGTCACGCCAAGATATTTTATATTATTTGTGACTATTGAGAAGGGTGTTGTTTCCCTAATTTCTTTCTCAGCCTGTTTATTCTTTGTGTAGAGAAAGGCCATTGATTTGTTTGAGTTAATTTTATATCCAGCTATTTCACCGAAGCTGTTTATCAGGCTTAGGAGTTCTCTGGTGGAATTTTTAGGGTCACTTATATATACTATCATATCATCTGCAAAAAGTGATATTTTGACTTCATCTTTTCCAATTTGTATCCCTTTGATCTCCTTTTGTTGTCGAATTGCTCTGGCTAGGACTTCAAGTACAATGTTGAATAGGTATGGAGAAAGTGGACAGCCTTGTCTAGTCCCTGATTTTAGAGGGATTGCTTCAAGCTTCTCACCATTTACTTTGATGTTGGCTACTGGTTTGCTGTATATTGCTTTTATCATGTTTAGGTATGGGCCTTGAATTCCTGATCTTTCCAAGACTTTTATCATGAATGGGTGTTGGATCTTGTCAAATGCTTTTTCCGCATCTAACGAGATGACCATGTGGTTTTTGTCTTTGAGTTTGTTTATATACTGGATTACGTTGATGGATTTCCGTATATTGAACCATCCCTGCATTCCTGGGATGAAACCTACTTGGTCAGGATGGATGATTGTTTTGATGTGTTCTTGGATTCGGTTAGCAAGAACTTTATTGAGGATTTTTGCATCAATATTCATAAGGGATATTGGTCTGAAGTTTTCTATCTTTGTTGGGTCTTTTTGTGGTTTAGGTATCAGAGTAATTGTGGCTTCATAGAATGAGTTGGGTAGAGTACCTTCTGTTTCTATTTTGTGGAATAGTTTGTGAAGAACTGGGATTAGATCTTCTTTGAAGGTCTGATAGAACTCTGCACTAAACCCATCTGGTCCTGGGCTTTTTTTGGTTGGGAGACTATTAATGACTGCTTCTATTTCTTTGGGGGATATAGGGCTGTTTAGATCATTAACCTGATCTTGATTCAACTTTGGTACCTGGTATCTGTCTAGGAACTTCTCCATTTCATCCAGGTTCTCCAGTTTTGTTGAGTATAGCATTTGGTAGAAGGATCTGATGGTGTTTTGGATGTCTTCAGGATCTGTTGTTATGTCTCCTTTTTCATTTCTGATTTTGTTAATTAGAATGCTTTCCCTGTGCCCTCTAGTGAGTCTGGCTAAGGGTTTATCTATCTTGTTGATTTTCTCAAAGAACCAGCTCCTTGATTGGTTGATTCTTTGAATAGTTCTTCTTGTTTCCATTTGGTTGATTTCGCCCCTGAGTTTGATTATTTCCTGCTGTCTACTCCTCTTGGGTGAATTTGCTTCCTTTTGTTCCAGTGCTTTTAGGTGTGTTGTCAAGCTGCTAATGTGTGCTCTCTCTAGTTTCTTTTTGGAGGCACTCAGAGCTATGAGTTTTCTTCATAGAAATGCTTTCATTGCGTCCCATAAGTTTGGGTATGTTGTGGCTTCATTTTCATTGAACTCTAAAAAGTCCTTAATTTCTTTCTTTATTCCTTCCTTGACCAAGGTATCATTGAGAAGAGTGTTGTTCAGTTTCCACGTGAATGTTGGCTTTCTATTATTTATTTTGTTATTGAAGATCAGCCTTTGTCCATGGTGATCTGATAGGATGCATGGGACAATTTCAATATTTTTTGTATCTGTTGAGGCCTGTTTTGTGACCAATTACGTGGTCAATTTTGGAGAAGGTACCATGAGGTGCTGAGAAGAAGGTATATCCTTTTGTTTTAGGATAGAATGTTCTGTAGATATCTGCCAGATCCATTTGATCCATAACTTCTGTTAGTTTCACTGTGTCCCTGTTTAGTTTCTGTTTCCATGATCAGTCCATTGGTGAAAGTGGTGTGTTGAAGTCTCCCACTATTATTGTATGAGGTGCAATGTGTGCTTTGAGATTTACTAAAGTTTCTTTAATGAATGTGGCTGCCTTTGTATTTGGAGCATAGATATTCAGGATTGATAGTTCCTCTTGGAGGATTTTACCTTTGATGAGTATGAAGTGCCCCTCCCTGTCTTTTTGATAACTTTTGGTTGGAAGTCAATCTTTTCAGATATTAGAATGGCTACTCCAGCTTGTTTCTTCATACCATTTGCTTGGAAAATTGTTTTCCAGCCTTTCATTCTGAGGTAGTGTCTATCTTTTTCCTCAGAGATGAGTTTCCTGTAAGCAGCAAAATGTTGGGTCTTGTTTGTGTAGCCAGTTTGTTAGTCTATGTCTTTTTATCAGGGAGTTGAGTCCATTGATATTAAGAGATATTAAGGAAAAGTAATTGTTGTTTCCTGTTATTTTTGTTGTTAAAGTTGGCATTCTGTTCTTGTGGCTGTTTTCTTTTAGGTTTGTTGAGGGATTACCTTCTTGTTGTTTCTAGGGCGTGGTTCCCGTCCTTGTATTGTTTTTTTTCCTGTTATTATCCTTTGAAGGGCTGGATTCGTGGAGAGATAATGTGTGAATTTGGTTTTGTTGTGGAATACTTTGGTTTCTCCATCTATGTCAATTGAGAGTTTGGCTGGATATAGTAGCCTGTGCTGGAATTTGTGTTCTTTTAGTGTCTGTATAACATCTGTCCAGGATCTTCTGGCTTTCATAGTCTCTGGTGAAAAATCTGGTGTAATTCTGATAGGCTTGCCTTTATATGTTACTTGGCCTTTTTCTCTTACTGCTTTTAGTATTCTATCTTTATTTAGTGCATTTGTTGTTCTGATTATTATGTGTCGGGAGGTATTTCTTTTCTGGTCCAGTCTATTTGGAGTTCTGTAGGCTTCTTGTATGTTCATGGGCATCTCTTTCTTTAGATTTGGGAAGTTTTCTTTTATAATTTTGTTGAAGATGTTTGCTGGTCCTTTGAGTTGAAAATCTTCATTCTCATCCACTCCTATTATCTGTAGGTTTGGTCTTCTCATTGTGTCCTGTATTTCCTGGATGTTTTGAGTTAGGATCTTTTTGCATTTTCCATTTTCCTTGATTGTTGTGCCCATGTTCTCTATGGAATCTTCTGCACCTGAGATTCTCTCTTCCATCTCTTGTATTCTGTTGCTGATGCTTGCATCTATGTTTCCAGATTTCTTTCCTAGGGTTTCTATCTCCAGTGTTGCCTCATTTTGGGTTTTCTTTATTGTGTCTACTTCCCTATGTAGTATGGTCTAGTATGGTTTTGTTCATTTCCATCATCTGTTTGGATTTGTTTTCCTGTTTTTCTTTAAGGACTTCTACCTGTTTGATTGTGTTATCCTGTTTTTCTTTAAGGACTTGTAACTCTTTAGCCATGTTCTCCTGTAATTCTTTAAGTGAGTTATTAAAGTCCTTCTTGATGTCCTCTACCATCATCATGAGATATGCTTTTAAGAAGAATGAAGACCAAAGTGTGGACACTGTGCCCCTTCTTAGAATTGGGAACAAAACACCCAGGGAAGGAGTTACAGAGACAAAATTCGTAGCTGTGATGAAAGGATGGACCATTTAGAGACTGCCGTATCCAGGGATCCATCTCATAATCAGCTTCTAAATGCTGACACCATTGCATACACTAGCAAGATTTTGCTGAAAGGACCCAAATATAGCTGTCTCTTGTGAGACGATGCCAGGGCCTAGCAAACACAGGAATGGATGCTCACAGTCAGCTATTGGATGTATCACAGGGCTCCCAATGGAGAAGCTAGAGAAAGTACCCAAGGAGCTAAAGGGATCTGCAACCCTATTGTTGGAGCAACACGATGTACTAACCAGTACCCCGGAGCTCTTGTCTCTAGCTGCATATGTATCGAAAGATGGCCTAGTCGGCCATCACTGGAAAGAGAGGCCCATTGGACTTGCAAACTTTATATGCCCCAATATAGGGGAATGCCAGGGCCAAAAGAATGGGAATGGGTGGGTAGGGAAGTGGGGGGGGCAGTATGGGGGACTTTTGGGATAGCATTGGAAATGTAATTGAGGAAAATATGTAATAAAAATATTAAAAATTAAAAAAAATAAATTTTATAGATAAAAAAAAATGAGGTATGCTTTTAAATCCAGGTCTAGCTTTTCAGGTGTGTTGGGGTGCCCTGGACTGGGCGAAGTGGGAGTGCCGGGTTCTGATGATGGTGGGTGGTCTTGGTTTCTTTTAGTAAGATTCTTACGTTTACCTCTCGCCATCTGGTAATCTCTGGAGTTGTTATAGTTGTCTCTGTTTAGAGATTGTTCTTCTGGTGATTCTGATTACCGTCTATCAGCAGACCTGGGAGACAGGCTCTCTCCTCTGAGTTTCAGTGGTTAGAGCACTCTCTGCTGACAAGCTCTCCTCTTAAAGGGAAGGTGTACAGATATCTGGTGTTTGGACCTCCTCCTGACCAAAGAAGAAGGCCTAAAACAGGACCTTTCCCAGATGCTGTGTTGCTTTCGCAGGTCACAGAAGCTGTCAGCTTCTGTGGTGCACACTCTCACCTGTGCAGACTAAGTTCCTATGTTTGGTGGAGTCCTGGGTCCAAGATGGCGCTCCCTGCTCCTGAGGCAGAGGGCTCCCGTGCAGGGCAGACCTCTGTCTTCCGGCTGGGAGGGTGCCGGATGTCTGCAGCCCCAAAAGGGTGCTGCCTCAGCAGCTCTGTGGCTCCCGCCTGTCCCAGAAGCTTTCTGCCTCTGTGGTGCACAGTCTTACCTGTGCAGACTAAGTTCCTAAGTTCGGTGGAGTCCCGGAGCCAAGATGGTGCTCCCGTGCAGGGTGGACCACTGTTCTCCCGCTGCCAGGCTGGTTTTCTACTTCCCTAACTAATGCAGTCTCAGGTCCCGCGCGCAATTGGATTGGAGCAGAAGCTGTGTTCCACTCACCAGAAGTCCCAAGATCCTGTGGTGGGTGTTGTGGGTAGCTGGTGAGTGTCTGCCGACCCTGCGCCCTAGCTACTCCGGTGCCGGTCAGACCGGAAGAGCATGTGTCATTAATTTGCCTACTCTGTTTATATGTATTTTGCATGTCTACTTTAGCAGAATCCATTATAGAACCTTTAAGAAGCATATAAGCCGTTCATCCCCTTTGCCCTTAAATGTAGCTGTGGGAAGAGCTGATAGCCCAAACTTGCTTTATATCACAGCTTAGCTGTGTATTAAGTCTTAGATCTTGGGGAAATCATTCAGGTTGAAAAAAAAGGTCTTAATTTCTTCTCTGTGAGCACAAGTTGAATAAGAAGAGTTATCTCATGAAGCTATAAGAGTAAACAAAAAACGCAGGAGATGCCCTCAGTAGTGTTGGTGAAGCATGGCCAGTAATTATGCAGACCATTTATATATATTATTCCACTTGTGCATGTCAGAAATGAGCTCTAGAACAGTTCCCACAGAATTTCTAACATAAATGGTCGCCAAAATATTACTTACTAAACAATGTAAATACAGACATTGAATGTATGCAAATAGAGATTAAATTTAAATATTTAGACACTGTATTTTTACAAAGATAAACACTCATAGTGTTATCATAATTGTTTTTGCACTTATGTTTCTTTTATTCAAAGTGGTCATCTATTTAGCTTATATGCAAATTTCAGGGCCCTTAAGAAATCAGAAAAAAAGAAGCATTTGTATAGCAACGCTTATATCCTTTAAAGTAGAAACACTTGCTTCTAAAAATCAAATGTACAAAAAAGTCAAGAAATGTTTTTTAAACGCATTAAATATTCTTTTGGGGTGTATAATTTATTGTTATTTACAGGAAACTGTGGTTTTTCTATTTTTCTAATGTGTTTTTTCATATGTCTGATAAGAGATCGTTGCTGTTAATTCTTCAGGGCTCATGTTTGAATAAATGTTGCTAGTACTGGCCACTGAAGACAAATGTTGAGATTTTTACATGTAAATTATTTACTAAAATTATAGGTCCTAGCAGATTGAGTTTCCAAGCTTTAAACATGAACAAATGGGGCAAGGACAGGCTTAATGAAGGAAAATACACTAGCAAAGTATCATCGCTGAACTTCAGGTAATATATGAGGTGGTGTATATTTGATTGTCTAATTCTAAGTATAAACTACATTAAATTATCTTAGTCATTCATCTTCCTTGAACTTTGCAGGCTTTTTATTTTTTTTTTACACATTGAATTATTTACATATACTCTCTAATGCAGAAATAAATCAGTGACTGGCCTTGGGAAGCTAATTTTGTCATGAAGTTGAAGATTCATATAAATAATAGTTTGCAAGCATATCAGCTTGATGATCAGTCTATAATTTATTAAGCGACAGTTTTAATTTAAAGGAAGTCAAGAAAGTCATGATTATATATGGTAGAGTTTCCTAAAACACCAAGAATGTGTAATGAAAGTAGTTCTCTGTTATATTATTAAAATATTATGTTCTTGAGGTATAAATTGAGTCTTTATTATAAAATCAGTATGGGATCCCCACCTTTTGCTCACTTTTTCCTTCCTACCTTCCTGCTAACTAAAAGCAAACAGTCAAATGGTTTACCTGCGTACCAAACACTCTCAGGGGGCAAAACAAACAAACTTTGGCATCTTTTGTGTGAGTTTTTTTTTCTTTCTTCCTATTTGTTACAAAGACTGGAAAGGCTTTAACTTTAGCAGATAAACACCGGTCTTATTCCAGAGAAAAGAGTCAGAATAGTCACTCAGACAGAGTCCATGGAATGAATACTCTATTTGCCTTCAGTGAAACCATTCAGCTCCTCCCTAGAAGGATGCACCGATGTGCTGGGAAGATGTGAGCGTGGATAAAATGTACATGCACAATTCAGAAAGATGAGACTGAGATGCACAGCGTAAGAGTTCTCATTATAACTGTGGTAGTCTGAAACTCGGCGACATTGGCCAAGTCATCTACCCTGTCTGGGCTCCACGTTTCATCACGTATTAAGTATGACTATAGAGATCTGGGATAGCTTTTAGCTGCATGGACTTCGGATTAAGCAGTATTTTCCTTCAATATGTGAAACTTCATATACCAGTCCAACTTCCTGCTCTCTGAGTGTCAAGTTCCTCGAGGACTCCTAATACAGAGTGCAAGAGCCTCTGTGAGTTCTATCTCAGCTGCTATTCCTCGAGCCTCTTATCTTCGCGTGTTAATGAGCAGGTACAAGGCTAAGGAAGAGGTTCAGGGAAGCATAAAATGAGAAAGTAGTAGAACAGGAGTATTGTTAATCCATAAAATGAATAACTTGCTGTTAGACGGCTGAAAACGGCTATGCTTCGTGGCTAATTGCATTCTAATTGGCTGTAGTTACAAGTACTTTATTTTCAAAAAAACTTTTTCCAAGAAGATTTGTAAGGACTACTCCTCAGGATAGAGAATGGTATTACCACATGCTTATATAATTTTGCGCTAACATTCGTAGTGTGCAAAGATTATGTAGGGTTTTTTTTTTCTTCCTATTTGTATTGTGTATAGTCATCTGATTCAAAGTAATTCTCAAAAAAAGACTTAAAACATCTCTTATGCTTGGTAAAATACATTTGGATATAGTTGCACATAAATAAACAAAAATAAATAAATAAACCACACCCGAGCCTAAATTTGTTCTGTCCCAGGCTGACCTTGAACATGGGAATTTGCCTACACTAGTATCATTCTGTCTTGTATCTTTCTGACAAGCTGGCTCACAGTGCAGCTGCCTCTGTTCTTTTAGATCTCCAAGAGTTTGAAGCAGGAAAATGTTCAAGTAAAAGATTTTAGAGTATGCTTACTAATCTAAAACTATGTCTTATACTGGACAAGTGTGAAAGCATAAGTGTGGCTTGGTTTTAGTGTAACATTAGTTTTGTATTGATGACTTAGAAGTCTATTAGAATGAAACTCAGCTGCTGCTGTCAATCATGTCTGCAGCCATTCTTCTTGAGAGGTGCCCACTTGAAAGCCACTTATTGACCAGGTTCGAGACTCTTGGTTAAGCACTTCTCACTGCAAAAAAGGATGCTTCTCCCACCAAGGCTGAGAACAGCAGAAATCTATGGATGAAAATATAAATATTTAAAAGGCAATTTGACCACATGCCTACTTGTCAAAACAACAGTAGTAGATTTAAAGGATGTCCTATGACCTTCTCAGCCATGAGCTTCTGACTACATTTCTCCAATATCAGACAGGAATCCCCTTTTGTAGAGCAGACTGCCAATCCAATTCCAAAGCCGCTGGTTGCTCCCATAACCACCATGCCACTGTTGCACCTGGCAGGATGGTTATATTGTAGCACACAGCCTCCAGCACCGGGGAAGGCCACTGATGTTTTCCCATTCCCAGCAGCCTGCATAGCACTTTTCAGAAATTTGAAAACAAATAAGTAGAGAGGAAGTCCTTGTCTATCTCTGCTAAACAACCAAGCACACTAGCAACATCACATACTGTAACATCTTGAGAGATCTCTGGTGCCAAGGGCCAGTCTCAGCATGGAGTGGGGCTCTGAGGAAAGAAAGGGGTGTTTAGAAACAAACGACTGAAAGTCAAATCCTGGCTCCAAGCGGGTGGTCATGCTCTGTTCAAGATGGCTCCCTAGCTAGTTTTCTGTAGGTAGCTCTTGACTCTGTAGTCTGTTTGAGACAGCTTTTCCCACTACTCTCTGTGTTCTGCTCTGGTTGAGACAGCTAGCTTCCTGCTTGAGACAGCTCTCTCTGACTGAGACAGCTAGCTCTCATAGTAAAAATTGTAGAAACTCTCTGGATAGCTCATGGGTTTTCTAACCAAAGTCAGAAAAACTGCTATAAACTCTTTTTTTTTTTTTTTCGGATCTTCTGACCAAATCAGAAGACCTGTTAGAATAATTCTGAAAGTAATTATTGAGTTTTCTGATCAAAATCAGAAAGCCAGAAAAGAAAAAAAAATTCTAAGAGAACTGTGTTAGCTCTCTAAGTAATTCTTGGGATTTCTGACATGCTGTTAGAAAAAGTTTAAAAGAGCCATGAAAAATTCTAAAAGAGCTGCACTTGCTCTCCGTGGGTTTTCTGACCAAAATCAGAAATCCTGTTAGGAAAAAAAAAATTATTGAGGAACTGTTTTTGCTCTCCAGAGATCTCCAGACAGTTCAGCTCTTGATAGAGAAAAAAATTCTTAAAAAAATGTGTTACTATTTCCTGCTAGTTTATCTCCTGCAGAACAAAAGCCCTGTTTTTTATTTGCATATCAAACTCAGTCATTTATTCCAGGTTCCTTTTGATCGTGCTATGGTTCAGCCCTTTGATTCTTAGGAGACAGCAAGCACATTTTTTTTTTTTTTTAACATTGTAAACGAATTCAGAGATCTGCCTTTTTCTGTTAAGTACAGACAGTAAACTAGGTAGGTGGGACCCTACCCTGAAATTACCATTCTGAACACACCGGAGCCTAAATTTGTTCTGTCCCAGGCTGACCTTAAACATGGGAATTTGCCTACACTTGTATCATTCTGTGTTTGTATCTTTCTGACAAGCTGGCTCACAGTGCAGCTGCCTCTGTTCTTGTAGATCTATGAAGCTCCTTAAACAGTTCATATTGCATCCTTATATTTTTGCATAGTTGAGAAATTATATATTTTCAAACTCAGTTTTTTTTTATGCTTCTTTTCCACAGCCTTAAGGGCTGTCCTGAAGGATCCCAGTGTTTGCCATTTTGTGGACACACTAGCCACACTTTTGTCTCCGTGACTTATGCTGTCTATGATTATCATGGAGTCATTAACATCAGCAGGGAGTGCATTACTTGGAGGAACATGGAAATATGTACATTACTATACAAACAAGTCTTTCGCCCATAGCAGCCACTGGTAGAAGTCCATGCCCTGTTGTCCCTGTCCCAGGGATAGGAGCTATGCCATTCCATCCCCACTAAATCCATACTGGACTCAGCACTCTAGGGTCTCTTTGACCAGTCAGTAATAGGGATGTAACATATGCCAGAAATGAAATTTCATAACATTGAAAAATAATAACCCGTGTCTTCTGGGAGCAGTATTGTTCAACCATGTAGGGTACGTGAGCATTATTTCCACACTCTTCTATACCTCAATTTCTTCACACCGCACCAGGGATAACAGACATACTATGTTTGTAAATTCAAAATGAATCCTTAACACTGTAACTAGACTAGTTCCTGGGATAGAGTATACACTCAAGAAACATCCTTTACACTACATAACTTGAATGCTTATATCGATTATTCTGGGAGCCTGGGTGTACCCAATTTACAGATGAGAAATCTGAGGCCTGTTAAGAGTTCAACTCTAGAGCTGCTCTTGTTTAATAGGCCAACCATGCAGAAGCAAAGGTGCTTGGTATTCCAATCAACCTGTGCAGTTTCACTGGAAGAGAACCCCAAATTTCTATGTAATGTCTTACCGAAACCGATGAAATATGTTACAGAGTGCCAACGCTGAGATTAGGCGCCACTGCTCTGAATGAGGTTATGTGGAAGGGAATCTGCAGGCTTCTGTTTCATAATTTCAAACATCTCATCCTTAAAAAAAATCACTTAAATACGGCCACAAATAATACTCGAAAGGTGGGGGAGTGTATTTATTTTTTTAATGGTTAATTTTTAATCCGATGCTTTTCTATACTGCAGGAGAAAGGTTTTCAGAAGTCAGCCCTCTAGCTGCCTTGTAGCCTAGAGGCAATGTGAATAAATGATGTCTCATTTTGTATGGGGCCTCAGAATATGTGTTCTTCCCTCCCTGTCCCAGGAGGAAGAGGACATTGCTAGTCCTAATACCAACGCTGAAGTTTATCGTCTTTTTTTTTCCCCTTCCATTTCTGGCTGTTGCTGTTATAATGTTACTGGAAGGGCTCCAAAGCCACACACAGAGTGTGCATCATGCATCTATGACGTTATCTTTCGTGGAGTCAGGAAAGAAACTTACTCCCTCTGATAGGGAGAGGAGCGATTGAGAAGCTCTACACAGCTAGGGACCAACAATTTAGGAGCAGAAGCAGGGAAAGGAGACTTGTTTAACATGTGACAGAAAGACTGACTCATGGGTAAACACTGTGAAACTAAACTATGGTGACTTAAGGAGTACAAAGACTACTTTGAAACAGAGCAGAAAATCACCTATCTCTGAGCCCCGGGGAACAACCGTTCCTGAAGCCATCCCCAGCACTGGACCACTGCTGTGTGCTTAAGAAAGGGAGGGGGATGGGGAGAGGCCTTGTAAGGAGAGAGGAGTGGGAGGGGAGAGACTACGTCGGGATGCAAAGGGAATAAATAAATAAATAAATAAGGGAAAAAAGAAGCGCCCGGAGGAGATTGAGACTCCACGAGAAGATCCCAGAGTCAACTAACCTGGACCCTTGGAGGCTCCCAGACACTGAATCACCGACCAAAGAGCATACAAGGGCTGGAAGACTCCCCCCTCCTCCCCCAACCTTCCACCCTCTCCCCTACCCCCACCCCACCTCCCACACAGATGTATCATATGTGCAACTTGGTCTTCATGTGGGTCTCTAACAATTGGAGCAGGAGCTATCTCTGACTCTGTTGCCTGCTTGTGGATCCTGTTCTCCTAACTGGACTGCCTTGTTCTGGCCTCAGTGGGAGAGATGTGCCTAGTGATGTGATATGCCTGGGTGGGTTGGTACTCAGGAGGGGAACCTCCCCCTTCTCAGAGGAGAAGGGGAGGGGGAGAGGGATAAGCAGGGGAGGGGACAATGGGAAGAGGCATATGGGCGGGCAGGGTTCAG
Organism: Mus caroli; assembly: GCF_978045245.1. Classification (NCBI taxonomy): domain Eukaryota; kingdom Metazoa; phylum Chordata; class Mammalia; order Rodentia; family Muridae; genus Mus; species Mus caroli. The sequence goes on from NW_028227265.1 coordinate 85,482,824, forward strand.
TCAGGATGTAAAGTGAATAAAATGTAAATTAATGGTGGAAAAACAAAGTCAAACTAAAAACAAAAGCAAAACTGGAACACCCTTTTCTTTTTCTCCTTCCCAAACCCTTGTTCCTCAGTGCTCTAAGGTCTTGCTCCTGATGCCCTGCTGTGCAAACACGCGTGATGCATTGTTCTCTTTGGGTATTGCCTTCCCTGCCCTGCCTCTGCCTTTTCTCTTTAATTTTGCCCTCCCTGCATCCTCTAATTCCTCCTTTATGTTGTTTGGTGTATTTTCCATTTGTCCCCTTTCACTTTGAAGAACTTTTAGTGTCCTCCTTGGAAGTTTCTCTTTGCCCAGTTTGGCAGCCCAGAAGACTCCTGGGTTTCGTGTTTACTCAGCTAAAAGTTCTAGCTAGGCTTGCAGATGGACCCACCAGGAAGCTGCCTTGTGGGGATGATCTTGCAGCATATAGCTGTAAGAAGACATTGATCTCATATGCTGTCCCACAAGAAGTCATCTATATCTGAATTACCTAGCTTAATGCTCATAGGGCACACATTAATCTACACTAGAACTGCCAATGTTCCTTTGTTCTCAAGGAATTCAGTGTCTCCAAGTGTGATGATTTGTATCTGCTCGGCCCAGGGACTGGCAGTATTAGGAGGTGTGGTCTTGTTGGAGTAGGTGTGTCACTGTTGAGTCTGGGTTTTAAGACCCTTATCCTAGCTGCCTGGAAGTCAGGATTCTGTAGAACTCTCAGCCCCTCCTGCACCATGCCTGCCTGGATGCTACCATGCTCCCACCTTGATGATACTGGACTGAATCTCTGAACCTGTAAATCAGCCCCAATTAAATGTTGTTAATTAAAACCCTAACTAAGATTTACCAAGAGTCTCCTGCCACAATCTGAGTAAATTAGCAAGTGAATCAGCTTTCCAGTGTGGACATCCAGGGCATTGTGCCTAGGGCAACTTTAAAAAAGCATAACCTTAGATTTGAATACCAGTTGCCTTAGCTAAATATCTTGATTTGGCTGTCACTTCCTCTAACAGTTCTGTTGCTGTTATTTTGAGGGCTATAAAAAGAATGTGTATTCTGATTTTTTTTTCCTCAGAGCCTTAAGCTCTTTGGAGTAAATACATTGCATGTACCCATGACATCAATCAAAATGGCAGCCTAGCTTTCCTGAGAACTTTTTTCTTTTTTCTTTTCTTGTCTTTTAACAGACAGACAGTTCAGTTTTTTCAGGTTTTATAGTGAGTGATGAGGTGAATCTGTAAACCTTTTCCCTCTAAAACATCTACAAACTAATTTTCTTTTCTAATCTAAGAATGTTCATGGTAAACTCAAACAAGGAGACAAAGATAAATCAAGTATTCCAGAGGAAGAGAGAAGGAAAATAAGGCAACCCCCCCCACCCCAAGCCTTACTGCTCAGAGCAATGACGCTCAAAAGGGCATGCTTTTACCTCCCAAGGGATGTTATCTAGAGATATCTAGAGATGTTTTGATTGTCACTTCTGGGGTTTGCAAATCTCTTGCTACTGGTACCTGGTGGAATAGTCCCGATCCTGTAAACCATCCTACAATGTGTGGGCCCACCCACCACAAGGACTTGTCCAACTCAACATGATGTAAGTATCTCTACTGGGGTCTCCTGCACAGTGAGAGAGATGCTTGGCACACATACACACATGTGCACACACAGTGCAACAGACTATTTTGCACACAGACGGCCTCTATTCTCATTAATCTGAACTTAACCCTTTTTTTTCTTAATGATATATCATGATTTGTTTTTCATGTTGACCCCTAGAGTCTATGTAATTATTTTCGATTGCTGCATGATTTTCACTTGGCTTATTATTCTATAACACATCTATTAAACTTTCCAAACTATTTAAGTTTTTCTTGTTATAACCTGACCTCTATGGAAGGGCTTGCTGAGTGAGAAGTGACGCAGGAGGCAGGAGACTCTCTCTGTTCAGTGATTTTTTATTTATTTATTTATTTTTGCTTGATTTACTTTTGCTCAAATCCTGACTTTGGGATGATATTCACAAGGCTGAATTAGTCTTTTTCTTACAAATCCTGTCCTCCGAGCAAGACTTGTGTCACCCGGGAGGCTGGGACAAGGGAAGAACTTTTTTTTTTTTCCCCCGTTCTGTAGACATTTCTAACTCCTGACTCACAAGCCAGCAAATCTTGTCAGCTGTGGAAATGTTAAGCTTAGGGGGGCTTGCCATGGCTGAACCACATCCAAACCTTCTTAAGAACCTGGATTAGTTAAAATATGCTGGAGATCCAGGCTGTCCCTTAGGTTAATAATGAAATAAGAACTTCAAAGCCGTCCTTCATTGTCTTAAGTTTTTCTTTTTTTCCTTTGGGTTCAGTCCAGAAGTTCAACCAGCTCACGTCTTTTACAGATTTCATAGGCCTGCTTTTAGATTGGAAAAGCTAGGAATGTTCTTATCACACAACACAGAGATGCTCAGCCTTCCTAATGCCACCCTTTAATACGGTTCCTCGTGTCCTGGTGACCCTCAACCAAAAATTTATTTTTGTTGCTACTTCATAACTTTAATTTTGCTCCTGCTATGAATTGTAATGTAAATATCTGATATGCAGGATATCTGATGTGTAACTCCTGTGAAAGGGTCGTTCAGGGGTCATGATCCAAAAGTTGAGAACGGCTGATGTAGCAGCTGTTAGGCGTCCATCCGTTTCAAGGCACAAAGAGTTGCTGTCAACTGACTGGTGAGACTCACACAAGGTGTTTAAGCTAAGTGCTTTTTTCATGACCTTGCAGAGCATGCTATTGCAGGGAGAGAGCTTGCCATCATTTCCACTTGCAAGAGACAGTTGACCTCCCAGAATCATAGATTTCAATGCTAGACATCTAATGTCTGTGTGTGTGGTTGGGAGTGTGGGAGTGGCAGAGATCAAGCCAGAGGCAATGACCAAGTTTGAATGACACTCCCAGACACAAGACTTAGCTATTTTATCTTACTGCATGCAGCATGCAATTTAGTTTTCTTTCAAATTAGTCTCTTACTTTATTAGAATAGGTCAAAGTTCATAGCTTGAGTAATCTCTCTAATTCTGTTTCTTTCTCTCTGTCTCTACCTCTCAGCCTGTCTCTGTTTTTCTCTGTTTCTTGCCCTGTCTCTGTCTCTCTGTCTCTGTGTCTCTCTGTTTGTTTCTCTTTCTCATTTTTGCTCTCACTAAGAACACCTCAATTGTTTCTCCCATTATGAGCCTCAGAATTTATTAACACATGAAATGAAAATGATCTTCCTTAAAGGTCTTCAGGTCTTTCGGGGTCCCAGGCCCTTTACCCTTTGCTGCATCTTCCCCATGGGCAACAGAAGCAGCTGCCACACCATTAAGACTCTGCTTTTCGTATATAGAGAAAAATAAAATAAAATATTTTAGAAAAAAAACATAAAATCTTTCTTGTAAGCCTTCTTATCTAAGAAGGGTTCTTGTTAAGGTGTCTGTGGGGGCTTTTGTAAGTAGCTGTCTATTGGGACAAGCTGGCCCTGCACTGGCTGGCTCCCTGGAAAATGGTTTGGCTGTTGAGTCTATGCTAGCTCTCTCATGAATGTGAAACGGAAGGCCACACAAGAAGGGCAGGCAGGGTCCAAAAGTCAGTTACTGCTTCCTCTGCCAATGATTTACTAAGTGCCTTTGAGGAGGCCACTCACTTCTTCCATGTGATAAAGTTATTCCGATCCGAAAGGAGAAGTGAGCGGCAAAGTTTTCTTATCTTCTCGGAGGCCAGAAGCTATAAAGCCAAGGCCATGGCCAAGTCAGCTTTAAACTATTCCTCCTGGAAGCCTTTGTAAGCAAGCCCAGGAAGGCTCAGCTGGAGGAAATGTGACTGACAGAAAGGGAGAGTGAGGGAGGGTAGGTCTGGAATGAACCCTGACAGGAAAAGAACAGAGCAAAGGATTCTGGGTAGGAAAACACAGACAAATGCCTGGAACTCCATTTGCAGGGGCTGTTTCCTCAAAAACTAAATACCCAGTGGCAGAAGCCTAAGGCTATAAGGGATGCTCAAGAAGTTCAAAGAAAGAATCCGCTTCTTTAAAAATTAAACATCTAGAAGTCTCAGTCAGGTACATGTGTCTTCCACGGTCTTTCCTCTTGCTTAGTGTGTATTAGTTGTGTTGGAGTCCAGAAATCCAAAACAATCCAAGCAGTCTCAATAGTCAAGCAAAGCAAGATCTTTGTTTGAATTAGGCAGCAAAAACTGACCAGTCAGAGGCAACAGCACAGACTCGGGAACTGACCGTGTCTTTTGAACGTTCATCTTAGTCAGTAGCTAAGCAGATGACAAAAACTTACTGTACTCCGGATGCTACTGATCAATCAGGAACACTGAACGGATTTGGGAGCTGAGCTGCAACCCTGACTCAGAGTGGTGCAGAGTTTTCAAGCCCCAAATCCACAAACATCTGTGCCAAGTTATAAGTACATTTTCCCACCAATCAGAGCTTAAGGATGAGGACTTCCTTAGGAACACGTCTTTGTGGTTCCTGATTCCATTGTTTGGGTTGTTCAGCTGTGGCAGAGTGACTTGCCTAGAATTCATGTTTCAACTTGACATGAATTCTTGACATGTCAGATATCCATATACATGTCTCTTTCTGCCAAGCAGGATATCAGTTATGCAGAGAGGTCTTGGGAACTTAAACTTTATTTGGCCTCTATTTAAAATGGAGGTTTTATTCAAAATGACTCCTATTAAGTTCCATCTTAAACCGTTGTACAAAATAACAGGCTTCAGAGTGACATTTTCAAAGGTCCATATAAATCTAATTGGATCTTATGTGCCTGCTCTGTCCTCTCTCCCTTCCACTTCTCCCTGACCTCCTTCTCCAGTGTTCTCTTACTTTTCTTTTTCTTTCTAAATAAGTCTGGATTCTCAGTGCGAGAGAAAATGTACTGTTTGTCTTTCTGACTCTGGCTTCTCACATTTAACATGAGGGGCTCTACCCATTCACCCACAAGTGGCAACAGTTCAGTTTCCTTTGTGGTTGAATAACACTTCCCTTTCTCCCTGCATTCATCCACTCCTAGTCTGATGCCTTAACTTGGCTATCACAAAACATCATTTGCTGTCTTAAAAGTCTTTCCATACAGACCTGGGAGTAGTGTAGTTGGTTCACAGGATAAATCTATTTTGAATTATTGACCTGTCCAGCAGGTCCAGTTATTCGAGGGTCTCGAGGGGACCTTCTCCTAAGAACCAAATTGGGGGGGGGGAGAGAAAAGATGGACACTAAGTGGGAGGAACGACATGCAACCATTCTGAGTAACATCAAGGTGTCAATGTATTTAGCAAGGATCAAGGCTTAAATGCACAAGCAAAAGGGGAAGTACTTCTCAGCAGGAGGGATGGGGCGGGGGGGGGGGGGGGAGAGGAGTGCTTCTCAACAGGAGGGATGGGGGGGAGGGGGAGAGGAAGTGCTTCTCAGCAGGAGGAATGGGGCAGCGGAAATTTTTCTTTTGGCAACTAAAAGGGGAAGCAGGAACTTGGTGGTATCAGGGTACATCTTGTGGTTAGGACATCCAGCGCTGACTTAGGGCTGGAACAATCTGTGGTTGTTCTTGGAGCGGTGCTTCGGTGGCCTGCTTTTGACCCCCTTTTCTTCTCAGGGGGAGAGGCCCAATTCAGAGATCAGGACAATAGTGTTGTCTTAATAGCTCCCAACAAATTATTTGGGAAATCTCCATACTGATTTACATAGTGGATGAAGTAGTCTGTGTTCCTACCAGCAGTGAAGAAGGGTCCCTTTTCATTCCTGCATCTTTGCAAGTTTGACTGTCTTTGCTTTCTTGATAACAATACCAAGTGGGTAAGAAATTATAATAAGGTGTGTGTGTGTGTGTGTGTGTGTGTGTGTGTGACCACTGGGCACTTGACAATGTAGTTTCTCCTCCCCCTGAACTTCTCTTATGGATAAAGGTGTTGAGGTTTTTAAATGTAGTGTGTGCATGTATGTGTTCATGGGGGCACATGTGTTGCAGCACATGTGCATAAATGTGTGTATAAATACTGGATGGCAGGGGTCAATCAGGGGTGTTATTCATTCAGATGTCATTTGCCCTGTTGTTTGAGAGAACTCTTTTGCTGGCCTGGAGCTTGCCTAGGAGGCTAGGCTGGGTGATCAGTGAGCCCTGGGGATTCACTTCTTTCAGGTCCTCATGCTGGAATGCAGGCACACAACACCATGCCTGGGGCTTTTACATTGGTTCAGGGTATTGGTCTGAGGTTCTCATGCTTGTGCTACAAGAACATCTGGATCTGGCTATCTCGTTAGGCACTAATCTCTCTCTCTCTCTCTCTCTCTCTCTCTCTCTCTCTTTCTCTCTCTCTCTCCCTCTCTTTGTGAATTTCCCATCATGCACCCCAATTCCACTCATCTCCCAACCTTTCATATCTGCCCTCTGCCCTTGCTAGCCCCACCCCAGAAAAGAAAAGAAAAAATAACAAAAACATTTCACCATGAAAACTGTGGTGTGTCACACAGTGTACCCTTTTGTTCAAACATATTTACTTGCAAACATTCATGGTGATAAACCCCAGGTTACCAGGACCAGTTCTATTCTGCTGCCCAGGTGAGGTACAGAGGCCCTGATTTTTCATGCCTTTGTGGCCATTTGTACTCCCTTCTGAGAAGTGTCTCTTAGGTTAGCTCCTGCCCATTTGTTGATTAGATTATTTGTTTTTTTGGTGCCTATGTTTTTTTTTTTAAGTTATTCACACAATTACATTTTTTTTTTGATGTTTACTACTCTTTCACATGTGTGATTGGCTGCTTTATATTTCAATTCTGTAGGCATTACCTTCAGTCTGTTAATTGTTTACTTTGGTATGTAGAAGCTAGTTAATTTGATACTATCTCAGCTGTCAGCTTCTTGTGTCATTTCTTGAATTAGTGTACTGCTATTCAGAGAGCCACTGGCCATGGCTGTCTTTTCTAAAAAGTTGTTTGGATATCTGCATGTATGTCTGTGTACTACATTCATGAAGTGTTCTCAGAGGTCTCAAGAAGGCATAGACCACCTGGGTCTGGAGTCATAGGCAGTTGTGAGCCACCCTCTGGGTACTGGGAATCAAACACAGGAACTCTGAAAGTGCAGCCATGTGCTCTTAACCACTGAGCAATCTTTCCCATTCATGACTATCTTAAAAAAATGTTTCCTTATGTTTTCCTCTAGTGGATCTTACATTGAGATCTCTGGTACATTTATCGGTCTGTTTCTACATATGTGTTGTAGATGATTTTTCACACAAGATCTTTGGGAAAACCATATTTTATAGAGGCATTATTTTTTAAACAAAATCATTGGTATTTATTTTATAGTCCCTAGGAGCTTTGCGTCAGCCACAGTGATGGGGTGTGCCAAGTTGAATCCAAAGTCTTCCCTTGAGCCTCATCTTTGAGTGCTCGTGTTTTGGGAGCCCATCCATCTATTGAGACATGCAGCCTTAGCAGTCGAAGTTGGTTTGTAAGGATATATAAAAGTTGTATTTGACTCCTTGGCTCATGCTTCAATTTCTGCAAACTGTTGCACAGTGATATGAACAGGCTCCACTCCATGCCTCCATGCCTGCACATGCCTCCATAACCTGAGTTGCTCTGTGTCACCTTCTCTGCCACAGAGACATGGAGCCCCTGTAACCGTGAGCCTCGGCAAGTCTTTCTTTAAGTTGCTTTGATCAGACATTCCTTCACAGGGACACAAAAGTCGTCGGTACAAATGTCATCTTAAAATTCTCCTGTGTAGTTTAATGACACCTTATTGGTGAGCCTGAGTAATCTCTGAGAATGATCAGGACAAAGGACACAAAGTGTGACCCAGCGTCCTGCTGTTAAAGCACCATTCTGTGTGGTAGATTCTTTTCCACTTGAGTGTGAAGCCAACAGGGCTCTCCACAGAAGAAAGAAGCTCATGTCTTCTTCATGAGATTCAGTCTCTTATGTTTACATGCTGTAGTGGCTGGTTGTGTGTAAACCTGACTCAAGCTGGAGTTATCACTGAGAAAGGAGCCTCCCTTGAGGAAATGCCTCCATGAGATCCAGCTGTAAGGCATTTTCTCAATTAGTGATCAAGCAGGGAGGGTCCATTGAGGGTGGTGCCATCCCTGGGCTGGTAGTCCTGGGTTCTATAAGAGAGCAGGCTGAGCAAGCCAGTAAGTAACATTATTCCATGGCTTCTGCATCAGCTCCTGCTTCCTTCTTGAGTTCCAATCCTTGCTTCCTTTGGAGATGAACAGCAATGTGGAAGTGTAAGCTGAATAAACCCTTTTCTTCCCACCTTACTTCTTGGTCGTGATGTTTGTGTAGGAATAGAAACTCTGCCTAAGACACATGCTTAGAGAGAAGCATAAAAATAGAACAGCACTGAACCTTCTAGGGAAGTTGCTTCCCCCCGCAACAGAACAATTTCTGAAAATTGATGCTGAAATTATAGTTTGCACATTGCAAAGCCTTGAGTTTTCCTCCTTCTTCACTCTAAATAGTCCTGCGCTGTATCCAGTTGCAGGGATGGAGCAAATTACTGTGGGGGATTTCAGAGGAGCATCCTTAAACCCAAATGCTGCCTGTTAAGCACAGACAGGTTCCATGGGGCAGGGCAACAAGTGAGGGTGGGAGCTGACTGGATGTGTCACTGACTGTGACCTTCACTGTGAAAACACACAACACAGTGTCTGCTGCAGTCAATGTGTGTAGAGCTGTGGTTAGTTTTTAACTGAAAAGAAATGTTTTTGATGCAGTATATTCTGATGACTGCGTCCCCTTCCCGAAGTCCTCCCGGGGTCTTTCCATCTCCTCATTCACCCAACTCCACACCCTCTTCTCCTTCTCTTTAGAAAACAAATGCACCTCTCAGAGGGCAGTCATGATAAGCTCCTCTTTGTAAGCACACCACAGGATCAGTGATAGTGTCAGGCCTTGGGACCTCCCCTTGAGCTGGATCCCAATTAAAGCTGAAAGAAGCTGAGGAGGAGGGGAACCCTTTAGGAGGACCAGCAGTCTCAACTAACCTCGACCCCTGAGATCTCTCAGACATTGAGTCATCAACCAGGCAGCATACACTAGGTTATATGAGGCCCCGACCACATATAGATCAGAGGACTGCCTGGTCTGGTCTCAGTGAGAAAAGGTACACCTAACCCTCAAGAGACTTGGGGCCCCAGGGAGTAGGTCTGATGGGGTAGGAGTAGGAAGGTGGGAACCTCTTCTTGAACTAGGGTGAAGGAGGTATGGAATGTGCAACAGTCAGAGGGTGGATCTGGAGGGGAATAGAGTCTGGACTGAAACAAACAAACAAACAAATAAACAAACAAACACAGAAACATTAAAGAATAAATTAAAAAAGAAAAGAAAACAAATCAGCAAAGAAAACAAGCAAACAACTCAGATTTAAAACATAAAAAAATCACAAAGAGAAAGTGTGAGAAATATGCGTGCGCGTGCACGCGCACAACCAGTAAAAACACAAAATTGGAAACCATAACACACAAGCCAAAGACCAGGAAGACAAAAGTGCCTAAACGAAGTGATATGAGACCAAAAAAATTCTCTGTGTGTAGACTTTTAATCTATGCATATTTAGACTGTTAACCTCCCCACAACATTTTCTTAAGTGTTTATGCAAGTGAGGGTGGGAGCTGAAACCTTTTTGCTTTTACTTTTTACATGTGTCTGTTCGTATGTGTGTGGAGGGTTGGGGGTTGGCACACCTGCTCCAACATACCTGCCGAGGTCAGAAGACACCTGAGCGGAACTGGGTTTCTTCGTGCAATGTGCTTCTGGGAACCAATTCAGGGGAGCACTGGCAAGCACTCTACATGCTGAGCCATCTTATCCACGCCATCTTGGATTTGTTTGTAGAGGCTGTGGCTTAAGAACATAGTCTTAAACCCCTTTAAAGTTAAAACCTGTTGAACCAGAAGAAACCAGCACAGAAGTTCTTTTTCCATTTTGCCAGAAACCGATCAAACAGATCATGAACAGTTGTGATTTATTAACATAATTATCAGTGATGTCCTGAAAGAGAATGTGGGATAATTAAGATTTATTACTAGAATTTATTATTCTCTCCTGGAAACTACTAGTAACTTGTTTTCCCTCAGCATGAACACGTCCCAAACGTCGCAGGTTCCCTGTAGCAGCTTCTCTCATTCTACTTTTAATGTGTTGCATGTTTTTATTGCTATTTCTCAAAGGTACTGATCAAGTGTATTAGTTAGTTTTCCTCTTGCTGTGATAAAATCCTCTGACAAAAGCAACCTAAGAGAGAAAAGTTTGTCTTGGCTCACGTTTCTTTGGGGTCCAGGTCACCACAGTAGGGAAGTCCTGCCAGGAGTAGTTTTAGGCACCTGGTCACGCTGATCCCCTCAGCCAGGAAGTGGGAAGGGATGACTCTTTATACTTACCACACTCTGTTTTTATTTAGTCCAGACTCCAGGATTGGTGCTGCCTACTTAGGGTGGTGTCTTAGTTAGGATTTTACTGCTATGAACAGACACCATGACCAAGGCAAGTCTCATTAAAACAAACAAACAAAAAAAAAACATTTAATTGAGGCTGGCTTATAGGTTCAGAGGGTCATTCTATTATCATCAAGGCAGGAACATTGCAGTATCCAGGCAGGCATGGTGCAGGAGGAGTTGAGAGTTCTACATCTTCATCTGAAGGCTGCTAGCAGAATACTGACTTCCAGGCAGCTAGGCTAGGGTGAGGGTCCTAAACCCACAACCCCAGTGACACGCACAGTCCAACAAGGCCACACTCCGACAAAGCCGCACCTCCAAATAGTGCCACTCCTTAGGCCAAGCACAAACAAACTATCAACAGCAGCTCTTCCTATCTTACTTAACCTAGTGTTTTTAAACCTTCTTAGGCTTGTTTAAAGGCTAATCTGCTATAATTTTTTTGGAGGTATGACTAAAGAATTGGGTCTTGCTGGTCAGTGGTGGTGCACACCTTTAATCCCAGCACTTGGGAGGCAGAGGCAGGCGGATTTCTGAGTTTCAGGCCAGCCTGGTCTACAAAGTGAGTTCCTGGACAGCCAGGACTACACAGAGAAACCCAGTCTCAAAAAACCAAAAAAAAAAAAAAAAAAAAAAAAAAAAAAAGAATTGGGTCTTAGGTGATTCTAGAATCAACCAGGTTTGCTGTCTGTCTTTATGTTATGGGTTTATCAGGGTTCGGCTCTTGCTTTGTAAGCTTTTATAAATACTCATGTGTGTATTCATCTCTTGATTTTCTGATACAATTAAATATATACATCTCTATCTGTGAATGGTCCAACTGATATCAGCTGTCTTCTGAGTTAATATGCATCCCTTTGGGACAAATCTGCCCTTGTGCATATCCTTAATGAATTTATGAAAAAAAATAGAAAAACTAAATGTAAGGGGTAGTCTATAAATTAACCAGCTTCAACTAAAAACAAACAACAAATAAACACTCAGGGTGAATCTCAAAGAAAGGTCAAATATCTATTTCTAATTGAACAAAACAAAATAGACATTGCTTAGATGCAATATTTTCTCTTGGCTTACACCCTGGACTTAGGAACATGTTACAGTGAAATTTATTGGGGCAATTGGTAAAATTAAATATGGATATTTAATGGCCATAAAGCAGCACTACACTTCCTGTTTTTAATAATCGCACTATAGTTATATAAGATAATATCCTGTTCTGAGGAGATACAGGCTGGACGTATTTAAAAGTGAGGGGGTATGAATAATTTCATCTCAGTTGACTTAGATCTCTCTCTGAAGGGGGCGATCAAACATGAAGCTGATGTCTAAACATGAAAATACAAGAGAGTTCTGCAGTGTACACTGGGTTTCATAGTCTTTTTTTTTTTTTTTGCAACTTTTTCAGAGTTTGCACTTCTATGAAATTAAAGGCTTATTAGGAAAGTACTAAAGCACAGATTTATTTGGTTACACTTTTTGCCTTTCTTAGGATGTCACCGAGGGTTCACTTTGTGTGCTAGAACAATCACTGTGGCTTTTGTTTGTTTACTTTTCTAACCGTTCTTGGCAATCAAAATCATGTGCCAGAAGAACCCTGGCTTTTCTTACAGTCTGCTATCTAACATGGGATGTTACAACACAATGTTAGTTCTGAAGGAACCTGTGTATTGAATGATGGCACCAGCTGACCAGAGCATTGTGATGTGGTGAATGTATGAAGACAGAAGACAATCCAGATGTCAAAGCCTGGGGAGCCACTGGGGAGTGAAGATTGGAGGGTGGATGCTTTATACATTCTATACAGCCCCGCAAAGAAGGGGTGCTGAGTGGCCCTTCCTAAGTCTTTCTGAAGGCCAACTGTGTTTGGAGTGAAATTGTTGAAAGCAGGATAGGAATGCAAGTGTAGTGAATGTGAATGTTACAATGTAGTTCTCTAGACTTCCACAGTATGTGCTGGTCTTTAGCCTGTATGACTTTCACTTCCAGTTAAATACATTGTCTCAATGTTTTGTGTTATCACAATGTTTTGTGCTATGACAGACAACTAAGTTCCAAGTTTTGTACTAAGTGGCTTTTAGTGAACAGTGTGTGTGTGTGTGAGCACATGCAAGTGTGCAAGAGAGAGAGAGAGAGAAGAGACAGAGAAGAGAGAACAGAGAGGAGAGAGAGAGAGAGAGAGAGAGAGAGAGAGAGAGAGAGAGAGAGAGAGAGAGAGAGAGAGAGAGAGAGAGAGAGAGAGAGAGAGAATGTGAGCAACTGAAAGGGGGGGCGTGATTTAAAAATTATGCTGAATTCCCGCAGCGATAAGACCAATATCTGTTGACCCTCGCCCCAGGAAGCAATTCGACTCATGTACCAACGTCCAGCTAGGAGAACCTGTGCTTCTATTGGTGTTATTTACAGAAGCATGGTACAGGACACATCTCAAAAATGTCCGCTGCATAGTGGGTAACTCACAAAAGCCGAGTCCCTAAAGCTCCCAAGCACAGCTTGCAGGTAGCTCCACCAAAGAGAGCCCTAGTGACTATTTACCGCTCCTCAGAACATCTTTTCTTGAGCAGTGTCAGAGTGTTTCGGCAAGAGCAGAAAGAGCACAGGAGGCAGAGCGCAGGGGGGGCAATGTCGTGAAACAGTATTTTCTAGATGCGATATGGCACGTGATGGCTGCAAGAAGGACAGTCTTTTCTTCAGGGCAAATTCCTCCTGTTCTATTGGACGGCCTACGTCCATGTAAATAAGGCCAGCACTAGACTGGGTTATTTATTTATTTATTTATTTAAAAGCAAAAATAGAGGATGTGGTGTTTAGAGAGGGGCTCTGAAAGGGGTAAAAGGGAGCGATGCAGAATGGATATGATCAAAACACTTGCTATGGTTATTATGTGCTCAGTCTGGGGAGTGCCCTATTAGGAGTTGGAGTAGGTGTGGCCTTGTTGGAGTAGCTGTGGCTTTGTAGGAGTAGGTGTGGCCTTGTTGGAGTGGGTGTGGCCTTGTTGGAGTAGGTGTGGCTTTGTAGGAGTAGGTGTGGCCTTGTTGGAGTAGGTGTGGCCTTGTTGGATAGGTGTGATCTTGTTGGAATAGGGGTGGCCTTGTTTGAGTGGGTGTGGCCTTACTGGAGTAGGTGTTTCACTGTGGCCATGGGCTTCAGATTCTCACCCTAGCTACCTGGAAGTCAGTACTCTGCTAGCAGCCTTCAGATGAAGATGTAGAACTCTCAGCTTCTCCTGAACATTGCCTGTATGGATGCTGTCTTGTTCCCATCATGATGATACTGGACTGAACCTCTGAACCTGTAAGCCAGCCCCAATTAAATGTTTTTTATATGACTTGCCTTGGTCATGGTGTCTGTTCACAGCAGTGAATCCCTAGCTAAGACGACACTGCATGCAAGTATGGAATTCACAATGAAAGAATGCATGAGATTATTCAGATTGCCTGGAATCTGAACATTCAAACACTCGATTTCATGAGGAGGATTTAGCAACTTCCTCCAGTGTTTTGTGGCTCACCTATGTGGCATAGGTTTAATCTCTAAAGGCACTAGACTTAAACTCTTCTCCCTCAGGGCATTCCTACCTGCCATCTTGTTGTCAGTCCTGGAAAGTTCACTAAGGCCAGTGTTTGTCATCTAGTGAGGGAAACACCTTACCCAGTTTCTAATGAGGTTGGCCTTCGTCATGGCCGTGCTTCGTGAAGAACTTACAGACTAAGATGTGACAGTCCATTCTGCACATGGCTCTTATCACCAAGGATATTGTCTCTTCAGGTAGATTCATCGTTTTGGGACTCTGGCTAAAAATATGGTAAATCTTATCTAAGGCTTTGTGCAACAGAAACTCTTCTTCATAGTTTTCTCTTTTATTCCATTAACTGAGTTCAGAATTGTTTCATTAGATCTGTGTTCTAGCTTGCCAGTGTCTTTTTGGCTATATCTATTCTATCTAATCCATTTACTGAGTTTGCAATTTCTTTTAAAAAGATGCATCTCTTTGTGTTCATGCATGCCACATGTGTGCAGATGCCCACAGGGGCCAGAAGACAATGTTGGAGTCCTTGGTGGTGGAATCACTGGAGGTTATAAGTTTCTGACATGGGTGCTGGGAACCAAATACTTTCAATAACAGGAAGTGATCTTAACCACTGAGCTATCGCTCCAGCCCTGAGTTTATAGTTTTAAAAATAATTTTATTAAAAAAGTACTTGATATCTAAAATTATATTCTCATGTTCTTAACTCTGGATTGCAAGTCTCATATTTTGTCAAGGTGAGAAATATAGTTCTATTTTATTCTGTATTTAAAAATGTAGTATCTGGAGTCTTTGTGGTTCTTTTCTGTTGTCTTTGTTGATTTTATCTTATGTTTTATTTTTCCTACTTTTTGTGTAATGAATGTGAATTCCGGTTTTTCTTGATGGAAATGAATTAACTTCTGGAAGAAATAGCATGTTGGGTTTGGTTTGGTTCTTTCAGCCATCTTAGGAAAACAAGCTCTGTAGCTAGATAACTTGAAACAAAGTTCTCTGCTTTAAATTTTTGGAATCGCACAGGTGGCTGGATTTGGACTTCAATGGTACAAACTCTCTCTCTCTCTCTCTCTCTCTCTCTCTCTCTCTCTCTCTCTCTCTCTCCCTCCCTCCCTCCCTCTACCCCCTTTTCAAAGTTAAAAGGTCTTTTTTGGTTCTGTCTCTGAAAGGTTGGCTTTGTTTTCAGTTTTCCTTAGGCTAAAGGACTGTGGATCTTTGATGTCCCAACATCATGCGAGAAATCCTCCCATCCTCTTCCCTTGCTTGGTCCTGGATTTATGTTCTGTCTTTATCCATGGCAGCTGTCCTGGTGGGTACTTTTAACCCCACCCCTTCTGGAAGGGGGAGCTGGAGTAGTTCTTACATCAATCACTTCTGGGTTTCTGTTTTCACTTTGCTTTTGGCCTCTACAGACTTCTTTCTTTTGTGCCAGCTCAGAAATATAATTAAAGATCTACTTTTCCCCCTTAATTCAACACTTTGGCTATTTTTTATTGATAGAGATTTTTAGGATGCCAGATTTGTAAGAGTACCAGAGACAGAAGTGGGCTCCAGTTCTCCTAACAGCCAATGAGAGGGAAGCCTAGTCATTATATGGTCACAGGGGGCAGAAGAAAAATGACCCTTGATGGCTTTGGAGAAATGCAACAATTTTTGGCACTGAAGCCAGACTGGAATTTTTCTTAGCAACTAGTCCAGCAGATACCAGTGTCTCTTTTCCTCCGATGGTCCCGCCGTTCCAGGCAGCGGCTCCACTACCCTTTGCAACCAACGTACATTAGATAACCAAACTAGATGGTATTTGAGGTTCAAAATTTCTGTAAGACAAATTACTCTTTCCACTTTGTGTTCTGATAGTAATACGGGCTTCAGAGTGAGGCAGTTTCCCCAAGAGTCGAGGGAATCCTCATGTCCAGAGTCTACAGTTTTCTAGAGGCTACCAGACTAACTGGAGTCCCTTGTTGTCAAGACATGGAAGGCAATTTCTCATCCAGGCAGAGCAGGATTAGCTTTTAAATGATGTGGGTGGAACTGGTCTACAACTGTAGTAAAACTGAGTCACAATATCCTTTATGCCCATTTTATTGTATGTTACAATTCTGAAAGTACATCTCCAGTTACGTTGAAATCAAAGATCAGAACTCTTTGATGTGAACACCTTGCCCTTGTCTAATTGCTGTTAGTGTTTTATATCCTGCTATAGTTACATACATGTTTAGTTTGCTTTGCTAGTATATGAGGGCATAAGGAATTCTTACCTGATGAGAAGAGATCACTAAGAATAAAGAAGCTAGCTACATATTAATTAAAAATGAGAAGATATTTTCCAGATATTGAATAGATTCCGTGGCAAGTGGATATCTGAATTGATTCCTTCTTGTCAAGCTGACACAAGCTAGAGTCACCCAGTAAGTAGAGAACCTCAGATAAAGAATTACCTCTGCCAGAATGGCCTGTAGATATGTCAGCGGGTTATGTGCTTAACTGGTAATTGGTGTAGGAAGGCCCATCCTGCTGTGGGTGCCACTGTGCTATGCAAGTGCTCCTGGGATGTATAAAACAATGTAGTTGAGCAAGTCAGTAAGTAGACTCCCTCTATGGTGCCCCCCCCCCCCTTGCTTGACTTGGCTTTTCTTCAATCTGTGATCAGGACAAAGAAGCCCAATAACCCCTTTCCTCCTCAAGTTTCTTTTGGTCATGGTGTTTATCACAGCAACAGAAACGAAACCAAGACAGTTTCTTTTCTTGTCCCCCTGACAGAATGCCTGGAAGAAAAGGAGGGAGGGGTGATTTATTGTCCTAACGGTTTCCGAGATTGCCGGCCACACAGTCTTTGCTCCATTGAATATGGCTCTCTGGTGAGGCAGAGCAACATGTCAGTGGAAACTGTTGTAGGATTTCTAACATCATGGGGAGGGGAAGGAGGAAGATACTAAGGACCATGTATGGCCTTCAGAAATATTCTCCCAGTGACCTATTGGCTCTAGTATGTCCTTACTTCCCAAAGATGCTACAGAGTTCCTAAATAGCAGCAGAGCAAGCACTGAATGCCTGATCCTGGGGTGGGGTGGGGGGAACATTTCATATCCCAACCAAAACAGAATGCTAGATCTCTGTTTCTGCTCATGTTAAAAAATGTGACACTGTTTATTAAAATCTTGTTTGCAAGGCAATGTCAGGTTAAGTTGTAATTTTAAAGCAGTGCTAAAAGACACAGCTATTTAAAGTTTCTATACCTGGGAGACTTAAGGAGAAGGGAAATTTTATATTGCAAAATAGCTTCAGTGAATTGGTAATGCCAGGCACCAAGGAGAGACTTACAGGTGGAAGAAAAAGCTTCAATCCAAAGAGAAATGACTGTCCTGTAATTTCAGCTGGGCTCTGGGGCAGAAACAAATGGTCAAAAGCAATTGTGTGGATCCCTTTTTCCTGTGGAGTGAAGACAGAGTGAGCATTCTAAGAGGAAAGTTTTCTGTTATTTGTTAGAAATAATAGAAGGTGCTGGGAAGACCTCATGACGTGGATTTGAAAGACTGTGAAATAAATCGTACCTTATTGGCCAGGACCCTCGAAGAAGAAATAGCATCCACATTGATTGCTGACTCTGGCCATGTTCTGAATCTAGCAAAAACTCTAACCCATTTCAGAGACTTTCACCTTCTGTGCAATTATGAATTTATATTCTCTGTCCTAATACTTAGCCCATGTTTTTTCTATCATGAAGAATGTGTGATAATGGTAACCTTAAGTTTATAGTCAAATAGTATGCTTTTTTGAATGCTTTCTCTCGTTATTCTGTAGTCTCTAATTCATTTTTTCCTTCTGGATAACTTCTCCACAATGACATGAAGGCTGCACAGCAGACAGGATACACAGATTCCAACCTTTATTTGGCAAGCAGAGTGATTATTTTTAGGCTTCGGATTTTCTTTCTTTCTTTTTATTCTTTTCACTTCCTCCTTGTCAGAAATAAGTTCCATTTTGCCAGTCAAAAACTATTCTATTTAGTGTGACTACTCAGGCCTATGAGTAAATTTTGAATCTATAATTTTGTTAAAATTTATAGAAAGAGTTTCAAGAATAGGCCCCTTCCTTTCTCATCTCTGGCTGGTTGGAGCTGAGTTAGTTCCAATAATACCACAGTGTTTTCCCACAGGCTATTTTTGCTGTAAGACATGTGTCAAGGAATACTTCTCTGTCCAAAGAAGATTTAAATATTAATAGAACAATCAGTTAGGTATGGCGATGACTGCCTGTAACCCCAGTATATGGGAGGACTAGGGAGAAAACTCATGACCTCAGGGCAGACTTGGTTAAACATTGAAATCCTGTCTCAAACGCCACCCCAGAAAAGAATAACCAACCTCTTACAAAGATAAGAATGGTCCGAGTTACAAGTCTAAGAATGTTACTACTACCTGGTCCATGGGTGGGGTAGGAACATCATCGGTGTGTGTGTGTGTGTGTGTGTGTGTTGAAGAGAGGAGGTAGGGGGTAATGCAAATTCTTTGCTATTCTTTTTAAGTTCTACGCTTAAATGGAAAGACTATTTTTAAGTTGTGCCAGTAAAATAGCAATGAGATTCTTCATCAGAATTGACGTGGCTGAGATCAAATCTCCTGGGGGGGGGGCAGTTTTTGGTTCAACATCTTCTCCAGATCCATGCGTTTATTATATACAGGATCTTAGTGTTTTAAGAAAGAACCGGAAGTTATCATTTTACATAGGACTACAATCACCACCCGTGTTTTCCTCCGTGTGTGACCTTTCAGGGATGACCGGTGTGCTTAATATTTCCACAGATAAAAACTTACTAGGAGCTTACTAGGGTCCGTCGCTTTTGCTTGGATGGTCTTTACTTTAGAGCCTATGTTTCATAGAGACTGTACAAAGTGGTCCATAGTGATTAGCTTACCTCTGTGTAGCATCATTTCATCATCTATCTTTTCATTTTTGGTCCAGGTAGAGATGTTAGTCAGAGGGACCTATTCCTGATCCATGGGAGAGTATGAATATCAGCATTGCGTGTGTGTGTGCTAGAAATTGAACATCCAGGGTCTTTACGCATGTTAAGCAAGTGCTGTATCATTCATTGACTGAGCGACCCTCCCAGCCCTATGCTTTAACATGTAACCAGCCCTCATGGGTGAACGCGTAACCATCCCTCATGACTGAACATGCAACCAAGCTTAGCTACAACCCTGCCAAGTATTGACT
The DNA here is from genome assembly GCF_978045245.1 of Mus caroli. Classification (NCBI taxonomy): domain Eukaryota; kingdom Metazoa; phylum Chordata; class Mammalia; order Rodentia; family Muridae; genus Mus; species Mus caroli. The sequence goes on from NW_028227265.1 coordinate 85,502,058, forward strand.
GTGACTCAGGGACATGCACATGAATCAAAACTACTAAATCAATGCCTCTCCTCGGAGATTGATTCTGACTTTTATTGGATGGGGACAGCCAATGCCACTGTGAGGGGTAAGCTGGGGAAATGGGGATTACTAAGATCATTTCGTGTGACAACAAACACACAGGCCGAGGCTGCCTGTAATGCAAAAAATGGGGATAAGCATAGCTGAAAGAAAAAGACGAAACGTTGAGCTCTGAGCATATTAATTACCCCTAGCTTTATGCACACATAAGGCTATATCCACCTCTGGACTTCCAAGTGTACAGTTGTGACATCCAATCTACCTTTAAGCCAGTATGAGTTCGTTTCCTGTTATTCAAAAGCAAAAAAAAGCATCTCAACTCTGGGCTTTCCCTGCTGCAGATTTTCCTAACAAAACTGGACTTTAATTCGGTTGTACTTGCTTGCTTTCTGTCTATTTTACTTTCCTTTAGTCTGACCAATAGCCAGATAGAATGGTTATAATTTGATATTAATATGACAAATTCATCAGACCACAGAGTGATTTCATGCTGCAGTTCAAATATGTGTTCCCTGAATAAAACCCGGGAGGTGTCTGTAGCTCCCTGGGCCTTATGTAATCACATTGAACACAATGCTTTCATCTCCCGTTACTGTTGTGGGCTTGAGAACACCCTGGAGGTTAACCTGTAGGACAACATAGAGGAGCATGCTTTCTTTCAAGGCACTTGTGACTGTCGCTTCATTCTCTGAGAGTTATGAATGGAGGCATTGTCGCAAACAACTGTACCATGAAGACATTTAAGCCGTTATTACTGCCTGTGGTGTCTGCACTCAAAATGCCGCAAACAACGAAAATTATGGTTTACCGAGGTGAAAAATGTAAGTTTTATAAGATCTAGCTGTGTGCCTGGCTCTGTATCTTCACTCTTTTGGGTCGCTTCTTCTATTGATGATTCTAAATCTGGGTGCTTGTAATTCTAATGAATTCAAAGGGATGGATCAGAATATATTGCCACACATATAATCATGATCGTTATTTCTAATACACTGTGTTATTTTCCAGTAACATAAATTAAATCTGTACAACATGGTGGTGTATCACCTGAAAAATCGGGATGTACCAATTTGTACCTATTTCTAAATGTTACCCGCTTTGACTAGAAGATATATTTGATTTTCAAACTTGTATACATTGCATGTTTTGTGGATAGGTGGTTGTGAGTAGAGGTGGAAGACCTCAGATCTCCCTGGACTGGAGCTTTCGGCAAAGGCTAGCTGTCTGACATGGTTGCTGGGACATGAACTCAACTCTTTTGTAAATACAGTATGTGATCTTAAGAACTGAGTCATCACCTCAGCGCCCCCTCCCCCCGGGAACATGTCTTAAGAGACATTGAATTAGATGAGTTGAACCAAAATTTTTATTATTTTTGGGAGATCTCTTTGAAAACCCTTGCCCGTACAGTAGAGAGGTCATCATTAATGTCAAGATCTGTGTCACACACATTCAGATGACCATGTCTGTCCCTTGTCTTTCTGCCTTTCCCAGGTCATGATCAGACTTGGTTAAAGCTGATAGCAGAACTCAAGAACAGTGTTGTCCTTAGCGCATCACAGCACACGATAGTAAATCAGCCCCTGTTTCACCTCTTTTAACTCTCATGCAAATTAAAAGCTATTCCAGAGACATTTCCCAAAGAGTTGCCAGTGATTAATTTCTCAATTAGTTAACAGGAAATATGGCTCTCCACTGAATTTGTGTCCACATCGTTTTCCAGATGTTTTGGTGTCACTTAAATCAATCTAATTATTTAACTTAAAAAGTGTTACAGATCATTGCTAACTTCTTCTTCTTTTTTTTTTTCCCCTCAAGGAAGGCAACCAAGGATAAGATTTCTATGAAATATTCTCACTTCACAGCTGTGGCAGATAAAGTGCTTTGGGTTATACGTTAAGAAACCAGACTTGGAGCTGGAGAGATGGCTCTGTGGCTAAGAGCACCGACTGCTCTTCCAGAGGTCCTGAGTTCAATTCCCAGTAACAACATGGTGGCTCACAACCATCTGTAATGGGATCTGATCTGATGCTCTCTTCTTGTGTGTCTGAAGACAGCTACGGTGTAGTCATATACATAAAATAAATAAACAATTCAAAAGAAAGAAAGAGAGAGAGAGAAAGAAAGAGAGAAGGAAAGAAAGAGAGAAAAAGAGAAAGAGAGAAGGAGAGAAAGAAAACAGACTCAAGGAATAAGAACAGGAATTTGCAGCTTGTAACACTGACGTTCTGAATAAAATGAGAGACTTTATCCAGGGTTTAGATTCTGTCATGAGGCCTGGAACTCTCTCTTCTAGGCCGTATTTCCCTAATACAGATTAGAGTCTTACATACAGGTCTCCCCATGGGGACAAGCAAGTTCTAAGCATTGGCTTACTTCCTGAGATATCTTCCTGATATCTCAAACAGAAATCCAGAAGTGAGTTTTCCTGATTCTTTTATTGGTTTGACTTAGGTTAAATCATCACTGTTTCTTCTGGCTGAGTCTGTGACTAATGGACCAGCTTTGCTGACTGACTTAAGACACTAGACTGCCATTTTTGAAGCTGGAAGGATGGTGTAGCCCACAGAAACTGTATGGGAAGGTAGGTGGCTGTGTGTGTGTAAGCAACCAGCAAACCATGTGTTGATGAGGTCTGGGAAGGTCCAAGCCAGGGCTCTCAACCTTCCTAATGCCTTGACCCTCTAATACACTTCCTCATTTGTGGGACCCTACAATCATTTCATTGCCCCCTCATCAATGTAAATTTGCTACTGTTATGAATCATAATGTAAATATTGGTGTTTCCCAATGGGCTTAGGTGACCCCTGTGAAAGGGTCATTTGACATCTCCCACCCCCACCTCCAAATGGGTTTCAACCCACAGATTGAGAACTGTTGGTGTGTTAGGACTTAGCATGGCCTTTGCTAGACCCTAACCCCATAGCATTGTCAATAGGTCCACGAATAAGCACACAAGTCTATGCTGGCAACCCAATGAGTCTACTATGTGAAGATGGAGCATTGCCTATGTAATTTAATCTTCATAAAAGTGTGGTCAGGAATACACTTCATTATAGCTATCTTGGATGTCTGATAAAATGCAGGTTCTTGGGCCCAATTAAAAGGTTCTCCATGCATATTCTAAGATTGGGGTTCAGGCATTTGTTATCTATCTATGCGAATGTCTCTAAAGCTTGTTTATCTAGCAGTCCTGGGTGTTGGACATGCTAGGTAATTGATGCAGCAATGAGCATACACACACAGCCCTTTGACTGCCACTTGAGAGCCATTGTTGTTTGATTCATACTGCAAAACTTCTTTTTATAGCTGTCTCTGAGTCTATATTTGGAAATTCCTTCACAAAGTTCTTCAGACTGACATTCTAAATAAGACTTACTGCTTAACTAATCTGATCATTCCTCTGGTTAGGACGATTGATGAGGCCTTTTTTTTTATATCATCACGTGAGCATGCCAGCAGGAGAGCCTACAGAAGATGGGTGTGGTGGTACATACCTGTAATCCCAGTCCTCAGGAGGATTACAAGTTTGGGGCAGCTAGACTACACAGCAAGCCTCTGTTTCAGCACACACATACACACACACACACACACACACACACACACACACACACACACACACTGTCTCACACACACACCATCTTTCTCTCTTTACACACACACTCTCAAACACTTTCGCACAAACACACAACAAACACACATACTATCTCGCAAACACAAATATATACACTATTTTGCTCTGTCTCCCACAAACTCACAAACACACATTCTAACACACGCACACACATACAAACTTTTACAAACACACACACACACACACACACACACACACACGTTCTCTCTCATACACAATACGCAAACACCTGACCGACACAGTTGAAAACACTTTTATTTTGTACTCTACAGAATATCAGTAAGAGTACGAAGAGTGCTTAGGATAGGCAAGAAAAATATAAACATATTTACTATGACAAATGGCATCAAGTAAAGCATGCTATTACCCACTTACCTGTATTATTTAGCTGACGTGACTTCTCAATTGTCTTTGGACTATGACTGATATATTAAGAGTCTGCTCGGTTTACAAGACTTGGGTAATAAAAGTCAGGGTTAACAACAGGTATTGAGAAATCACACTCAAGCCAACTGCAGCTTATAATGGCAAATGGATCTCCCATTGAGTTGTTTTGTGACATCTTTCTTTTTGTCCGACAGCATAACTCTCCCCTTTTCTACTTGCATCTTAAAGGTGACCAGGAGAGGATCTCCTGTCCCCCACATGGCACTCCTGAAAGCCTCAGAGGGATTTTGCTATCTAATTGGCAGCGTTTCTTGCTTTGAAAGAGTGAAGAGCAGAATGGGAAATTAAGATTATTACCAGAGCAAACCTGATGTTTTCCCATGGAGTATCTTGTAATGCTGTGGAATTTGTGAGATGCGATGTTGGACCTCCATTGTCAGCTAAGGAAGTTGAATTAATTTTTAATGTGATGCCTGAGGAAAAACTAATGTCAACAGAGTAGCATGGTAAAATTCTATGTGATTAGAAAACAAAACAAAACAAAACAAAACCAGAGAGCCTCAGTGGAACATAATAATAGACTACTGAATATTTTCTAACACAGTGGAGTGCTTTGTGTCATAGGGCACACTGAAGTGCACTTTGTACAGTGTACATGTTATAATTTATTTAATCTTTAAAATAAAGTCTTAAAGAATGTTTTGCTAGTATATCTCTCAGACGAAGGAGGAAATAGACATTTTATACATTTGCCAAAGTTCATATACTTGGTAAGTTATCACTGGAATTTGATCACGGCTTGTCTAAACCCAGATAGGTACTCTTAATGATTAAACAATAGGCTAGTTGTACAGATTTTAATATGTGATTACAAATCGAGAATTACATTACAGCCTCCTGTATCTTCTTACAGTGAGTTCTGTAGAACAAGCGAGTGACTCACATCGAGAGCAGTAGGCGCCGCTTAGCTTGGGTTTCTTTTATCCATGGTCAACTGCAGTGTAAAAATGTTTAATGGAATATTCTATACATAACTCATCATTTTTTTAAAAAATAGCTCATTGTCTTAGTTATGATACTATCGCTGTGAAGAGACACTGTAGCCAGGGCAATTTTTAAAAGAAAGCATTTAAGTAGGGGCTTGTTATAGTTTCAGAGAGTTAGCCTTATGTCAGGAGCATGGCAGCAGGCAGGTATGGACGGTGTTGAATCAGTAGGTGGGAATTTATGTCCTGATCCACAGGTAGGAGGCAGGGAGAGAATAAACTGGGCCTGGCGTGGGCTTTTGTAACCTCAAAGTCCAACCTGGTGATACAACCTTCTTCAACAAGACCACACCTCCTAATCCTTTCTAAACAGTCCACCAACTGAGAAACAAATACTCAAGTCTATAAGCCTATGAGGGCCATTTTCATTCCAACCAGTATACACATCATACCCTGGCTTGTGGCAACCTGCTTTACCTCACTCGGGATGTAAGCTCTCCATATGCTCAGTGTATTCACACTGCATTCATTAATCACCGGTTGGCCACTGTGATGATTAATACAGATTGTCAACTTGGTTTGGATCAGGAACCATATAGTAGACCTCAGCCTGGCCAGGTCTGTGCTGTCACTTCCAGAAAGGATTAGCTGAGGGTGACCCATTTTCCCCTTGAGTGGACAGCACCTTCTAACTATAGCCTAAATAGATAGAAAAAGGTCAGAGGGGAAAAACATGGGTCATGCTTGCCTTTTATTTCCACTGGTGAACCCGTCTTTGTCTGCTCTGTCGCTCCTGTTGCTGGCCTTTGTTACCACCAGAACCCTGCTTCTTTGGCCTTCCAACTTGAATGGGAGACCAGTGGTTGCTCAAGAACCCTCCATGTCTTTAACATAAGATTGGAATTGCTGCTATTGGACTACCCAGACCCTATCATGCGAGCCAGTCTGATAGCTGCACCTTGCCGAGTTTATCATTCTATTGGTTCCGTTTCTCCAGGGAACCCTGACTAATACAGCCACTTAATATCTACCTTGGTGAACGAGTCAACTGTAGCTCTCCTTTATTGCTAGTTATTTTTGTGAATTACCATGCCTAATTCATAAATTAAACCATATCTTAGTGTATGTATGCACAGTACAGGGTAAAACTATCTGCTGGCTCTGGTACTATTGCAGTTTCAAGGGATGTGTCTCTTGAGAATAAAGGGTTTGTTGTATTAACTAATATATGAGAGCATAAATATTTATGAATATGATTTTATGAATAGGCACCATTCCAGATCCATATCAGTTTTGTTTTAAAAAGACGTCTAGCAAGGCCTTAATGCACACTATCAGAACCATGTTTTTTCTTTGTGGTGACAAGGTTAATTAGCCATTAATTTCATAGACCTTCGAGTTAGTACGATGGTAGTGCATACTGACTTGTTTAAGTCATGCAGATATTTTTTCTCATTCTACTATCTCTGCCCAATGTAGCCAATTTGCATTGCAAGATGATGGATGAAGGTTAATAGTTCATTAGTGGTATGATACCACACTTGTTCACCCCAGAACTATAGACGTTCCTGGATCCCCTCCCTTCCCCTACCCTTATTATAACCAAACTCAGATGTTGTATGAGTGCAATAATACAGTATACAGTGTATTCATGAGCAGTTAAAGGCTGTTACTCTTGAGTCATTTCAAATAACAAAGAAAATAAGAAGTTCAAAATATTCCCCTTTATGGCAAAACATTATTTTAAGTGTTTTGTATATTCCCTTTTAGTTTCCTCTTCTGCAGGAATATATATATATATATATATATATATATATATATATATATATATATATATCTTCATTTCACATATAAATTTTGGACCCAGTCTTTGCTATTCTTCTTATCTTAATGGCTAAAGGAACTGTTGCATTGATTATCATAATTTATGAAATTACTCCTCCCCCAATTTTGAGTCTTTTACATTTTCCTCCCTTTACTTATCTGTCACCAATAAGCAATGTTGTATCATGAAGGTTTGAGCCATTCATTGAATCCTATAGTCTTTTAAATAACAATTCATTGGGTAGAACATGGTGGCTCATATCAATAATAATAGCCTTCTAAAAGCTGGGGTAAGATTGTGACTTTGAGAGCGGCTGGGCTACATAGCAAGACCCTGTCTCCTCAAAGGATAATAAATAAATAAATTAGCTAGTTAATCAATGGCACACAATTGTACACAGTCATTTATGCATCATTTATTGTTTTTGCACCATCGTTGAATCGATGTGACAGAAAGCTTAAATTATTTATTATCTGGCCCTTTCAAGAAAATCTCTGCCAACTCAAAATTAGTGTCTTAGTTCTCTAATTGATTTCAGCTAATTTCATTAAGACACATTCCCAAGGTTGGCATTACTTGGCCCAGATGGAGGAATAGTACATGATCTCAAAGGGTGTTTATGAATTGTTTTCTAAAGCTATTACATTAACTTACAATGTTCCCAACAACATATAAATATTCTACTTTCATTCTGCTTTGTTATAACTGTGCTCTGTCATATTAAGCCTTTCTTAATTTAACGATCATAAATAGCCCACATTGTGGGTCTTTTTGTTTTCTCTTCTTTAGTACAAAATAAAGTCATTTCTCTCCTATCTATTAGTTGTTTATCTCTTGATGAGATGTCTGTTGGCATTCCTTCTTTGCCAATCTGAGAGACGCATTGCTTCACTCAGTAATTTCTGTGAGCTTTAGAATGATTTCTTGACTTATACTACAAGAACCAGCCATAAGATACGCGCGTCCTTGGCTCACTTGGCACAGATACCCATAATTCATGCACGTATTATGTGATTCATTAAGGCAGATAGGAAAATCAGGCTTCTAATAATTATGAATGCCACCTTTTAAAGCGGGAATATCTGTGTTAGTGATGTAAATAATACCAGTAGCTCTTTTACGACTCTCTAAATCTGTAAGCTGAACTCCTGCAAGGAAAATATGTCTTCTTCACGTAATGAAAATATTTGCTTATGTAGTCTTAAATTTCTCATTTGCGTGTGACTCATGAAAGTAGACAAGCCATTCAGCTCTCCTCCTAAATAAAAGAACCCCATTACAATAATCTTTTTTTCCCCAGGATGAAAAATGCTGACAAGCTTAAGTCTCTCCTATTCTGGTTGCAAAAATTAAAAGGGGGGCTGCGATAAAATAATTGAGAGAAAATCTGTGACCAAGCAGAGGCTGGGACTTTAGGCTGCAAGAAATAACAGCTTAGGGAGACAGGGGCCACGAGAGCTTTCTCTACTTGTTTGTAATCCCCAGGAGAGTTACAGGTGTATCTACGGGTGTCATTTAGAAGATACTAAGTCCATGTAATTTCCTCTCTGATTTCACGAACTCTTCCAGCTTCTCACCCATGGTTGAGCCCTCAGCCCTCTTGTTCCATGAACTCCAAAACAAACCTGACTAAAAGATTTCAGTCTATTTTACTCACAAAGCCAAATTCTTGGCACATGAAGCAATACTGCACCTTTGCTTGTTTTATTTTCCTTTGCTTTGGAGACAACATCTTGCTCTGTTGCTTCAGGGAATTCCTATGTGGCCCCGGCTGTCTTCAAATCTATAACCCATCTTCTTCCCGAAGCCTTTCAGGTGCTAGGATCTCCCAGATGCAGGGATGCTGGATCTGAGGTACCACTCCTGACTTCTAAATTTCTTTCATTCCTGATAATATAATATTTTGATTAACTACTACATGCAAATTGTAGTTGGAACTCAGGGTTTGGAGACAGACAGGAAAGAAGAAAGGAAGGAAGGAAGGAAGGAAGGAAGGAAGGAAGGAAGGAAGGAAGGAAGGAAGGAAGACTGTTTGGTCTGAGGCATGGAGAAGTAAAATGAGCAGGAGATGTAGGGATATAATGGAGCAGGGTACTTCTAATGGCTAGCTTTAGAATGCTGGGGAAGAACAGTGCCATACAACGGTAGAAATAACTGGCAAAGGCACAGCTTCTTGCCCCATGCCTGCAGAGGAGCATGAAAGGTCTCCATAGGTACTGCCCACACCCCACCCCTCTGGAGAGACATAAAGGGACTCTGAGAGAGCTTACAGAGAGGAACATGGAGCACACATTGGGGGAAACTTTGGTTCCCAAACCCGATGTTTAGAAGGATGGAATCCAATAATGTTTCCAATAATTCTCAGTGTCATGTGACTAGATAGGCCTCTTTCTTTCGGTATCTGCAGTCTAGAAAGCACACAGAAACATTGGACTATGGAGAGAAAGCTCATTCCACTCTGGCAGCTTCTAGCTATTAGTGTAGTGGACAGGCATCCCAGATCTGTCACTCATTAGCTGCCTGACCTGGGTCAAGTCATTCACTTTCCCCACGTCTGAAGTAACAATAGGGTTATGATGACAGTTTAAAATAATTTTCATAAGACACTTGAAAAGGTGCCTGCACACATTAACCCCCAATCGTCTTATGAACAGCAGTTGTCATTAGGGCGGAGCAGGGCACACACTTAAAGAGGATCCTCACCACAAGAGACAGCTTAGCTGGGAAGAAATGAAAGCATCTATGAAAAGTAAGTATATCCCACTGTCTTGTGGCAGAGTGACCTTTCAGGAAGATGAACCAGTCTTGTTTGCTTTGCACACATTAGCAGAGATCTTGTCAATGTGTGACCTCTATACAGATACAAGGCCAAGGAACCTCTTCCCTATCCTCAAAGCTCTTCTACCACTGTCTCTTCTTGACTTCCCAGCCCTTTTACAAAGAGATCTGCTGGGACTCTCTGTGTTCTCTCCTCACCTCTCATTCTTTGGCCCCCTCCTCTAGTCCCCCACTTCTCTACACTGCATTGATACCTGTCCCCAAAATTGTTCATGTCAAATTAATAAGCCAACAGAAAAATTCTCTAAACAGTTTCTGCCTCTCTGCGTTGGCCATTCTTTTGTTCTTAGGCTCTGTGACGTCACTCCTTGCTTTTAATGTCCGGGTCTTGGAAGTGCTGTTACCTTCATGGCCCATGCTTGCCTCCTTTGTTACTTCTTTGCTCGAATTTATGATGTCACCTGCTACCCGTGAAGGCAAAATATATCTGCGTCTTGAATTCAGAATATTTGGAATGTGTTTATGCACACAATTATATGTTTCGTTTTCCAGCATGTCATTTCTTATTGGGGTGTTCTTCACAGTCAATGTATCCCAAGAGCAGATCGCCTTCTTCACCTTTTTCATTCCCATGCCTAAAATGCTCAACTTGTTTGCAAAGGACTCAATTCAGAGCTTAGGAAGTTACCCAGAATATCTACACCTCTACCCTAGAGACCGTTCTCAGTGTCAAGAGCAGTGAGTCTTCCTTTTTAATATCATTGCTATCCATCTTCTTTCATTCCATCCTGCATCTCTCTTTTAAGCCCTTTGTTCCCTGCCAGGATCACTGCAAAAATTTCTCACATTGGGCTTGAAGCAGTCTATTCTCCATTCTTCATCAGAGAGATCTCTCTACAATGTAAGTCTGGGATTTAAAACCTGATATTTACTTAGCTTTGATGGGTCACTACTCCTTACAGGGAAGGACTTTATGTTGGAGGAGGAGCTTCTCTTACAAAGCGCTTGGGACCAATATCCGCCAGTTGAATTCTCACCCCATTCCTTAAGAATCTATTGCTGCAGCTCTATTTGTCACTGCTCTTATATGACAAGACCTTTTCTGGAGAGATGCAACACACATCTATTTACCTCAAACAGGGAGCATGCAACAGACTAAAGTATGGATATCTCCAAAGTATAACTTGGCGAACCAATGAGTTTTACTGGGGTGACTTCCAGGAATATGGGTGATGATTTCCTTACAGGAGGAGAAATGACTCAAAGACAGCTGCACCACCAAAGCTCTTCTCAGCATGGGTGGCAGAACACAGAAGCTGGGAACCTGGAGCATACTGCACAGCCCCCAGGCCATTCAGCAGGTTGGAAAACATCTTTCCAGGAGTTGGTCTGAGCCTCTTCAGGGAAGTTCAGTGGGTTGCAGCTTGAGTTTGACTGAGAGGGACTCTCAGCTGTCTTTATTGTTTACTTTTAGGAGGGAGGGGCCTAGTGAATCTTGTCAGTTTCAGAGACTTCCTGAAGCTGTTCAGAGTAGTTTACCTTCTGGCTTAAGTAGCTTCCAGGCAGGACGGAACGTTTCAATCTCAGAGGAGACTGGTGCACAGCAACTTCTCACATCTTTTTATGGTTATGTGTCTTCTTTTTTGTACACGGGATTCCATTTTGTTGGAATGTCTTTCCCACTCTCATCCCCATGTGTTTTCACAACAGTTAGTGTCAGCTTAGGAAGGTATTTTGCACTTCCCTATGGGTAGCTCCTGTCTACTTCCCACCAAGCACAGTATTTAATTACTCAGTGTTAGTATGAAATATGAAACTCAAGCTATACATTTTGACCTGCTTCTCTGTTGTCTTCCCTAATGTACTATAATTCCCCTGAGGGCAGAAGTTCCTCACTGCTTCCTCCATGTCTGGAAAATGATACCCAACTAGTGTTTGTTGAATAAATGAATGAGTAAACAAGGCTTAATGAAGATGTGTGCGTCTGTGAAGATCCCAGCTTTGTAGCACAGAAGACTAATGAGGCTCACCTCATCAATGCCATGGGTGATCAGTAGATGCTGTATGACTCGATACAGACGCCTTTAGCTTATGTACAGCCTTTGCATCTGTAAGTTTTGTTTCCTGTTAGGTCTCCTTATGAGCAAAAGCTCCTTGCTGTATTCCAGCATACTCAGCATTTCCAGTTAAATATTCTTGTTGATTGGTTATGTTTCTTCCAATAACAATAAGTGGATAAACAATCCCGTGAGGTGAGTTAGAGACAACAAGAATTTCCATGGACACAGCGTCATCAATCATGATCGCACAACGTGAGTGTATTAAATTTGGGTATATGGTTTAAAGTCTAGACGTGCTGAGGACGGTGCTGTGTGTCTGCTGTTTGGGAGAGGATGCACTAGAGCATGATGAGCCCTTTTCATCTCTCCTCAGGCATCAAGCGTATGGAATCACCTCATCAATGCAAGCGGACATGGCTCCCTGTTGGCTTCTGCACCGATTTGCTATGAAGCAGATGCCTTTTTCTCCTCTCCAATTGACAGTGCCACAGAAAAGTCGAAACTTGGGTCTCTGAGAACTTCTTAGTGCTTTGGGAAACTCTCTTAGTTACGATCAGGATAATCCTATGACAGGAGGTTCAGTGCCCTCAGAATCTGTTCTTTAGCTTGTCTTCTTGGTGGGCTTCTCTAGCCGCCCTCTAAGGCTGCATGGATGAAAGCAGCTGTTCACTCTGATTTCTTCCACCTCAGCTTTGCAAGCTGGGCAACCCACCTCTTTCATGAGAAACAAACAACGAACTCCTCCCCAACACAAAACCTTTGTGTGTGTGTGTGTGTGTGTGTGTGTGTGTGTGTGTGTGTGTGCCATGAATGGGAAGTTTAGCCCTCAAATTTGGCTAGGTTGTATTTCTCACTTCGTGTTGAAAGATATATATTTTTAGGTTGAATCAACCTGATTCTCAAACAGCAAGTACTGCCTAATTTCCAAGACCTTCTTGAAACAGTTTAGTTGTCAGGGCCTGAGGATGCTAACCAATATTCGATAAGTGCAAGCCAGAATAGATGAAACTCTAATATTGTGAACCTCAGTCACAGGGTTTAGAGAAATCAAGCTGTTACTGACCTGGAAGCCCTCCTTGGGGCTCTCTTTGTGTCAGAAGGGGCTTTGTAAGCTGCCAGAGGAGAAAGGTTATTAGTCATACCCATGTGTAAACCCAGTGAAATACAGTAATGAATGGCTTGGAAAGATGTCTCAGTATTGCAATGGCATTAATATGTTATGTGTAACCAACAGCTTGCTGTCTGATAGACTTATGGCCCAGTCAATTGAAGGAAACTTGTGTGTGGTACTATAAACTTAGCCAAAAAGCCATGGGTGGAAAGATCGTAGACCTTAAAGGAGAACCCATTGCTAGGATTTTGCTAAATTAATATAGTATTTAGCATCCTTCTAAGTACTTAATTTTAGCCACAGATAAAGGCAGCCCTTGCCTCTCATTGAATAAACTTTTTTTGTCACAGATAAAGACAATTACAGAGAATCACAACCGGTCAAAGTATGTGGACTCAGTGACTGTGGTGTGCTCAGCCTCAAATAAGAGACCTATGATACAGTCAGTATACTCAAGACTCGGGGAACATTGTGGATGAAAGGGCAGAAAAATGTAGGAGCCAGGGTATCAGAAGGATTTCTTTGTGATAGCATCTTCTCAACACCACAGAGATTTTTACACTCTCAACAATGTGGTTTCCTGCATAAGACCACACCACTCAGCATTCTAACGTGGCCAGAGGAAAGGTTCACAAGATCCCACCCCCAATGAGAGCTACATTCAATCAGTGGCTGTAGAGGGAAGGAGAATCAGTTTTCTTCAGGGATAAGGCTCCTTTTATTGGCCACCCACGCTTGACTAGTCAGCCCTAAGATCATGTACATAAAGGCAACACAAATTAGACTCAGTCAGGTGTACGTGTGTGTGTGTGTGTGTATTTGTGTATGTGTGTGTATGTATATGTGTATGTGTGTGTGTGTATGTATATACAATTATAAAAGAAAATATAAGTCTTGGAGTGTTTGTGGTGAGAGTGGTGGTGAAGACACAGGAGAAACTGGAATGGAACAAATCATATAAATACAAGTGCATTCATATATGAAATTCTAAAAAAACGACTTGAGAATAAAAATCTGAAAATATTTTTATCTATCTTGTTTCAACGTGTAAGTATTAATATAGAACTCTAAAGGACACATCTTAAGTATCTATTCAGCCAAATAAACAGTATATATATATATATATATATATATATATAATTATGTATAAATAAGAAATACACACGCCTGCAACCACCACCTACATCAAAGTATAAAAATGTCAAACACCTCTTTAGACTTCTTTCTTCTAGTTAAGTCCTCCCAAAGTACCGTTTTGACCTCTGTCTTTATAGACTGGTTTGTTGCCTTCATAGTAATAAAACCATAAACCTATGCACAGTGAGGTTTTTTTTTGTTGTTGTTGTTGTTGTTCAGTAGTGTTTTACTGTCTGTGGCTCCAGTTAATTGTAGTCCACTATGTTTTAAAGTAGAAAAAGTAGAACACAATATTTTGACAGGGACGGAGAGAGGAACTATGAGAGAGACACATCAAATTCCCGTAGCTTTTTACTACAATCTACAGATGTGATTGTTCTGTAATTATTAGTTATTGTAGAGCTCCCACTCCCCCTAATTTATAGTATTAAGTTTATCACAGTTGTATACACACAGGAGAAAGCAGGACGTTTTGTATTAGTCCTGTTTCTGGCATCTGTGCAATGTCCTGGAACCTATCCCTGAGGATAAGACAGGACCATGCTACAGCTTCTTTTGCCCAGCTTCTGTAAGGTTCATTCTTGTTGTGGCACGCAGCTGTAACTCAGTCTGTTTCCATTGTTCTATGGTATTGCATTATATAACTCTTCTGTAATTTAGTTCTACATTGTTTATGGATTTGGGATTGCTCATTGTTTTGGGTTTCTTTTTTTTTTTTTAATAAAGTTGTTAACTAGTTCTTTGTGTATTTCTTTTAGAGACCATAAGCTTTGTATCCTGTTGGGTGTATTGTTAGGCATGAAATTACTGTTTCACACCAGACATATATACATGTTAAGTTATAGGAGAGGCAGCCAAACAGCATTCCAAATTTGTTACAGGAATTTACATTCATAGATGCAGTAAACAAGGGTTTAAATTGTGTTCTCACTTTTGCCAACACTTGGCATAGTCTGATAGGGATGTGGGAACTCTGTCTGTTCTGTTGCCTTCCAGCTCTTGAACATCTTTATGTATTTTTATTGATTATTTGGATATTCGCTTATGTCAGGTTCCCATCCATAGCTAGACTTTTCTCATTTTTCAACTGGTCTATTTCTTTTTTAGGTCACTGATTCATAGAATCCAAAGAATTAATTTGTTAATAAAAAGTATTTGAGGCAGATAATACAATTCTAGATTGAAATACTCTTCTCTGTGCCTATTGATTACCTGCAATCATTGATTTCAGTCATTCATTTATTTCTTTTTTTTTTTTTTTTTTTTTTTGGTTTTTCGAGACAGGGTTTCTCTGTATAGCCCTGGCTGTCCTGGAACTCACTTTGTAGACCAGGCTGGCCTCGAACTCAGAAATCCGCCTGCCTCTGCCTCCCGAGTGCTGGGATTAAAGGCGTGCGCCACCACGCCCGGCTCAATTCATTTATTTCTTATTGGAAAGTCAGTTGTAGGTTTTATCATCATTGTTTTTATTATGCTGGTGGTCAGTATTCCTCTGTCTTTCTCTCTGGCTCTGTCTGTCTCTGTCTCTCTCACTGGGAATCAGATGCAGGAATTCCTGTATTGTAGGCAGGTCTTCTCATTCTGTCTTTAAGGTCATCTCTTATTTTTATTATTGCTGATATTTCACAGGATCTAAAGATCAGTTTTTCTTTAGTTTATTTTGGTAGGAAAACAACATTTCTTTTGAATCAACCATTTCATTGCTAACTTTCTTAAGCAAGATTATCTTCTATTTTGTTTTGTTCAGTTCCTCTACCTAGGTTTATTTAGAATTTTTGGATGATATCCTTCCTTTGTTTAAACCTCTTTTCTGATCTATCTCTGTAAATAATTTTTCTATATTCCTATTAATTTGTAAGATTTCATCCCTCAGTAGACTGGTCTCACTATCTTTAAGACTGTTCATTCTTTAATCTCTCTTTGGACAAATCTAGTGTCCAAAGTTCTAAAATTTACAAATGAAAATGCTTTTAACATTTTATTTATTGATTTTTATCTCTAAAATATAGCTCTAGAAATTTCAGTCTTTCCCCTTTTCTGTTTTTTCCCCTTCCCTTCCCTTCCTGTCCCCCTTCACTTCTCTTTTTCTCCCCTCCTCCCCCCTTCTGTCTTCTTTTTTGAGACAATACCTTACCATGATGACTCTCCTGTTAAGTTAATTCTTCTCTTAGGTAATTCTCCTTCACGCCTCTAGAGAAGCTAGAACAACAGGCACACATCACTTAGCCCAATTATTATGATTCAAAACCATTTTTTTTTCAAATTTTGCTTCCAATAATTCAAATGCTCAAAGAGCATCAAGATCTACACTTGCAATGTTTGTTGATTTCAAGGTAATTTTTTATGTGCATTTGTTGCTATTTAATTTAAACTCAAGCGAGTTCACCTGGAATCAAGGAAGTCGGAATCTCTTTCCGCAGTTGCTGCTGTCTGGAGAAGCTTTCGCGGGCTTCTGCTGGAAGTCCGGCACTTTGTGTCCTTTCTTTTCTAAAAAATACATGCTCAGAAGGCTGTTTTTATTCTCTCTTTTTAGTTAATTAGTATCTAGACTTACTTTACCTTTCATGACTTTATCTGTCTGGAGTTCAGCTTTCATGTCATAAGTTCAAGTCTCAACCTCCCCATCCCCCACCCCCCACCCTCAGATAAAATTGGCATTGTCTTCAGCATTTCTACCATCTGACTGCCCACCACTGGGTGCTCCATTTCTCTTGTGGTTTCCCTGATATATATATCAGGGAAACCTATATATATATATATATATATATATATATATATATATATATAATAGTATATATAGTATATATAGTATATATATAGTATATATAGTATATATATTATACTATATATACTATATATATATAATTTCCTATAAGATAGTTTTGCTTTTTCTCCCGAAGAGACTATAAAGAGACCAGTTCTCCTTCCCATTGTGCTTTAGAACAGTTCTCTTTGGGGCTTCTGAGGTGGGTTGGTGCTGATGGTGGTTGTATTGATGAAGAAGGAGATGGATGAAGTCAAAACTTGGGGCTGTTAAATGGACTTTACTAAGCATGGGCATAAAGCTGCTATAATGGCTAATAGAAGCTTGGCAAATGGTTTTGGAAAGTCAATGAAATCCTGCCATTTCTGTGTATCATCTCTAGTCATCCTGGAGTTTTCAGTCCTTAAGCTGGTATAGAAAGGAGGAGAGACGCATTGTGCCATATTTATGTTCCTTTTAGTAAGAGTTCATATTGCCTGGGATGTTCAGAGCATGTAAAAAGGTAATAAATGTCTCTGGATGTGTCATAATGATAAAATTAAGTATTCACATACATTAGCAGAATATCAAAATTAAGTATGAAATAAAATAATCATACAATTAAAAAAATGCTTTAAGACCATGGAATGTTTAACGAACAACTGAGAATGTGGTCTGAAGAAAACGAGGTGAGTAGAGGAGGCAATTGACAGGGTCTAGTGCCTTGGTTCCGTTTACCATATTTAGGATGTCTTTATCTTCTCAGAACATCTAGAGGAACATAGCAGCATCTAAGCTCTTGGGGTGTTGATCTACTTAGGCTGATGCTATGGGGAAGAATCAGCAACAGCAAAAGTGACCTGCTTGAGCCACTTTTTGAATGTGTGAGAGTCTTTGTGAATATATACATGTCTACATATATCTATATCTATATACATTATATATACAACATTCACAAACTATATATATGCATATATGTGTGTGTATGTGCATGCTGAGAGAGAGAGAGAGAGAGAGAGAGAGAGAGAGAGAGCACACGTGAGAGACACATGCATGCATGCATATTTACTTGTGTGTACTGAGAGTAGTAATGGCTCTGACCTTGGCCTTTATAATTCTATTTTTGCCATGCTGTCCCCTGAGTTGCTTTTACAGAAACTTTTGTACTTGTAAGACCATAATCAGAAAATAATTATTTAGGGGATTTCTAGAATCCAGCTCCAACTATTATTTTGTGGAGTCTTATTAAAGAAGCTACTGCAATACTTGTATAGCGTTACAATCCATGTAGAGTTAGCTGAAATATTTCACTCAGAAACTGGGCATTTTTTATTTCTCAGGTTTATTAGATTTTTGGGGGGTATTCAAATATAAATCAAGGAACAGATCAAAGAACCTCATTTTTTCCACCCATAGGAAATAAATCTAAAATCATGGTAGAAAGGCTGGAAAAACAAAAATTGTTTTATGAGTATAAATTAGGCCTTGGACTAATATGACTATTGTCATAGTCAATTATATAGCCATTTGACTTAGGAAGGAGATACGGTCAAAGAATATGTCCTGTTCAGAAAACAAAAAGATCAATGCATTACCCAGGAAGAGACAAAGGATCACTAATGAGCACACAGGGTAGGCTATTTGTTCTAGAGTTGGAATTAATACACCACGAGAGAGAAACCACAAAAATCATGCTATAAAATCCTGTCAGGCAAGCTGGTTTGTCAGCTCACTGGGAAGGGTGCTGTGGTGAACATCTGCTTTCAACCAAGAAGGCAAATATCAAGGCTCCAGCAGTTCCAGGCATGCTCCCAAGAACTGACTCTGCTCAAGCTAATTCATGTTAGATGCGCTTTTCCAGTTGCTGCTGGAATTCCAGGCAGCACCCGTGCACTGATTTGGCCCACAAATGGATAGCATGACAGATCAGATACACTCAGACTAATTTTCATCTTCCCCTTTCTGCGCAGGAAGGTAAATGACTCGAAAGGCCCGGAGGGATGCCCTTGGATACATTTCAAGATTACATACAGGGGAAAAGGGAAGTCTGCAAGATAGTACAGATCTTGTGGGTCTTACCTTCACTGCTGTTTCCAGTATTGGAAAGACTGGTGCTTTCTGGAATAGTGGACCAAGGTCAGAAATATTCAGAAGTGGAGAGTAAATTTGTAGTTCCTTCAGGGAGTCATGGAGAGTAGCAGGAGAAGGGGGTAGAAAAAGAATTTTGTTGTAAAGCAATCAGGAGTTTTAAGTGCTTGAGTAGGTTTTAAGGTGCCTAGTGAGTGCTTGATAGATATTATCTGCTATGTTGAATATGATCAATTGTCCCTTAAGGTGTTCTTTGACATCTTTTAGAGAATATTCTATGGTGTGCTTTGGAAAATTGAAAGAAAAAAAAAACCCTGCATTTTGTAAGCCATCTGACAACTGTAGTTCTGAGTACAAGTTAGGTTTGTGTGACTTAGCAAGAATTGTGCAGTATTCAGAGGGGGAGAACCATTCAGAAGAAAGTGGAACACACACACACACACACACACACACACACACACACACACACACACACTTTCACTGTGTGTGGCCACCTTCTGCGGACCAGTGGGTTTACGGAGAGCCGAGCTCTTTACTGCAGTAGAATATAGTGTCTGTGGTGACCTGCCCAGTTGATGGCTCTAATAGATAGATTCTTCCTCTTCCAGTGTGATTTTCCAGTTGTTCTCATCAAGGATTTGGACTCTGTTTTCCACTCTTTAATTGTGGCCTGTCTGTGGGACTCGTTAGTTCACAGAGCGGTGTGGAATGACGGTGTGTCTGTTCCATGCCTAGACATAAAAAAAAAAAATCTTGCACATTTTAAAACTTTGTTTTTGCTTTTGGAATCCTGCCTGCACTGGCCACAAGAAACACACATATATCATGCCGACTGTCACAGGCAAGTTAGTCTCCAACCAGCCATGAGCAGAACCATGCAGCAGACACACAGAGCGAGGGAAACAGAACGATTAGATTATTGTTGGGTGGTGGTGCTGGGGGTGGGGGTGGGGATGCATCATTACTATGGGAACAGAAAACAGAAACAACGCTTGATTTTGAAATCTGGGGGTGTTAAGAGGCCCTTACGTCAGTGGTGACTGAACTTGACAGGTTAGTGTTCTAGTGTTTAAGTTTCTGCTTCTGTGGCACTTTGGGAACGGCAACTCACGGGGAGAACAGGTTTATGTGGCTTACACTTGTGGGTGGCAGATGATAGGTGAGGAGCGAAAGCAAGGGTTTGAAGCAGTAATCACGGAGGAGCACTCACTACCTGCTGGCTCTCTCGCAGGCTCAGGTGTGGCTAGCTTTGTTACACAGCTCAGCACTGTCTGCCCATGAGACAATGCTACCCACAGTGGTCTGGGGCTTCTCCGATCGGTTATGAAGGCAATTGCTCAACCGAAACTCTTTTTAGATGATTCTAGGTTATGTCTGGTTGATAGTTAATATTAACTAGGACAGCCAACATGCAAGTACCAGTGATGGCTGAGATTTTGATGGCTTCCTGATCCCTGGATTAGTTTTGATGTGCTTGTGAACCCACAGATTCTACTCTCAGTGTCCAGATAGCTCCCCTTCTAGAAACTGATAAAATGATGGCTATAGGATGTTTACTTAGTAATAGAGTAGAGACTCCTTGCCGCTCATTTTGATGAGTTAGAGGCATCTGATATCCAGGTTTCAAAGGCTTCTTTGCTTAATGTAGCATTGATAACGATTCCTGTTTCATTGAACTTTAATCCAGCTATCGCTGTATCCAGTGTTACTATTTGCAAATCCATATATGTAGCAGGAACAGCAGGGCCACCTCCATGTAAACACTGGGGCTGTGCACCTGCAAAAGCATCTCCTGCAGGAGGACCAGACTGAGGACTGCCTGAGAGACCAAGGATTGCTGGTGCAGAAGATGCCAGCCAATCAGGAACTGCTGTTTGGAAGAGATGCTTTCATGGGACCAATGGGGAGCAGGTGTGTGTGTGTGTGTGGGGGGGGGGGGTATTAAAGGAGAATGCAGCAGTGTTCAGAGGAGCATTTCTCACCTGCTCCCAGAGTCTGTATCATTGACTCTGCAACACCTCACCTCCAACCCCCAAAGCCAGGTAGGGTCAGGCGGCAAGTAGGCCAGGGCACAGGCAACACATACTGACTGTACATCTTTCCGAGGTCTCTGGCTAGAAGATAAAGGATGCTGCATCATCTGTGGTACAGTTGAACTTCATATGCACTCCTCCATTCATGGCTAACAGTGCTCTTTCTCAAATATATATGGGGATCATCACACAAAGTTTCAACCTTCGACTTATTAATTTATTCCCATTGAATTATTTTATTACATGCATCATTAATTTATGCACGTGTGTCTAGAACTTATAAGGTGCCGAGGACGGTCTTGGACATTTTCTCAGAAAAGGTCAATATACCTTAGCTTTTTAAGCAATTCTTAGGTATTCAAAAATAAGGAAGAGGCATCTGTCAGATACTTCCCTGTAGCAATGCATGTTGCAAAGGAGAGGAAGGAGTGATTTTAGGAGCAGTGACTATTGGTTAAGTACTTCACTGAAGCAGCGCAATGTTCTGAGACCTGAAGGTAAGAAGCTAGCCACTTCAAACGTTATGGAGAGGTAGTTTCAGAGAAAGGGAATAGGAAGAACAAGGACCTTAACTGGGGAAGGAGTTGGAGGTACTTGAGGAAATTAAGGAAGGTGGAGGGGGGGGGGTAGAGTGAGGACCAGGGATGCTGCTTTGATGAGATGTCTTTTGATGACTTCCTGGTATTGAATGTGACTTCAAGAAAGGTGCCTTGGTCTTGCTCCTGAGGACTACCCAAAATGCAAGCTATGACACTAGTCACCTGAGCGTCATAGGCTCATTGTCCCCAAATTCTGGCTTTGCTGCCCTGTTGGTTTTCTGAATCAGACGTGGTCTGATTCAGTGTCAGATGCCTGTGTACTCACTGTGTCTTTTGATGCCGTTGATGTTGATGACTCTCTTTCCTTGGAGGTTTGCTCTCTGTTCCCTGAACTCCCACATCTTCAGCATCCTTCTCTTTTTCATTCTCATTTCTTCAGGGGGGAAAAAAAGAGAGAAATCCGATTTCAGTTGGAAGGAACACATCCAAATGAAAGTTTAAAATTTAAAATAAATACATCTTGCTAGCGTGTAGCTAAAATTCCAAATATATGCAAACCGACCCTTAAAGGCTGGTCCTTCCTTTGCACACTGGCTTGTTGTTTGAATAACCAGCTACTGCTTAATATTTTCTCCCATCATGTATTTGATGTTATTTCCCCTTGACCTGTCTTATTATTATGCACCCCATTGGTTCTACTGCTCCTGTTCGTTTGCATCTCAAAAAGCATACTCACAGATGATGCACGGAGATGTACTCAATTTCCTGCCCCAGAGTTTCCCCAGTGCTCCAGAGTAGCCTAGGAGATGTTCTTTTCATCTAGTTCGTTAACTCCCAGAGCCCAGGTAACTGAACACCAAGACTCTGATCTCAGTATTGACGACTGAATTCGGCCTCTGATCTAGGAGCACGTCCTTGGTTATTTTGTCTCCCCGCTTTATACTGGGAATGGTGGCTAATATCAACGACACACACTTACGTTTAGGGGACTTGTTTTGCATGAGTGGGTTAGTTTTGGGTGATGTGTGTGTGACTTGTCTTGGAGGCTTAGTTGTAAGTTGTACTGACGTTGAGTAGCTGTGAGAACCCTGCTGGATACACTGAGTTATTATATTATTGCAATTGGGTTTTTTTTTTAATGCTTCCCTGGCCAATCTAGTAAGAGTATTTTCTCAATTGAGGTTCCTCTTCTTTTTGTTTTTAAAGATTTATTTATTTGTTATATGTAACTACACTGTAGCTGTCTTCAGACACGCCAGAAGAGGGCATCAGATCCCATTACAGATGGTTGTGAGCCACCATGTGGTTGCTGGGATTTGAACTCAGGACCTTCAGAAGAGCAGTCAGTGCTCTTAACCGCTGAGCCATCTCTCCAGCCCTATTGCAATTGTTTTTGGCTAGAAGATATGAGCGCTTGTTAAACAGAATAGTTTAGAGAGGCAGTTAGTGACAAAACTCACATGTCACTCTCCCGAGATTCCCCATGTCTCACTATCACGCTGACATTGTAAAAAGGCTCGGATTCTACAACATGGTTTTCTAAACATATTTGTGTAGTTAAATGTGGCTGCGCGACTGTCTGAATGACTCTTCTGAGAAAGGCTGAGACGAGGTTTATGTAACCAAGAGCTGCTTTTAGGAGGAGCGGGAGTGATGCTAGCTACCAGCTTTCTAATTGCATCCTTGCTTAATGTAGACTGTACATAATGTGAGAGTGGAGAGAATCCAAAAGATATTTTTAAGTTTTTTTTTCCTTTTTCTGTAATGGAGAATGAGTAAGACAAGACACCTTTGACTTAAAATACTGTAGCTTTAGGACTATGCAATTTCCCCTGTCAATCGGGAACAGCCAGAATCTGGGTAAACCAAGAAAAAAAAAGCCAATACAAATCAAGCTAAAGTGTTCTTAAAATATCCAATTCATGACTCTCAAGATTTGCAAAGTTCCATAGGTATTTTAGATTACCTGTAGTGAAAATGCAGCTCTTTGTTTTAACTCGCGGATGTGACAAGCTTACACTGTCTTCCCCCCTCCTCCCCCCCCTTTTTTTTTTTTAGTAATTTCTTCCCCCTAAAGAGTTGATTATAGCCATGCTTTCTGGAATGGGCCTGTAATCTCATCACTTGGGAGTCTGGGCTAGAGCATTCTGGGTTCATGGCCAACAGGATTAGATAGAGGTATCTGCCTTAAAAAGGAATAAAAACATACTTTTTAAAATTGTATGTCTTGTAGTAACTTTTTTATATATATAAACTATCAGACTCTGACTAATAGAGTCTTTTATACCTTTTTCGTTTTCTGCTTTCTGGATAAACTTCGAAGAAGTTGATGTTTGTCACTTTGATGAACTCAACTTCGGTTACATGTCCGTGGATTATCAACAACATGTAGTATCACTTTGCATCTCCTTAAATTTTGTATGTTTACAGTATGACAGTACATGTATCAGTATGTGTTTACTTCTAAAATATTATCTTGAGCTATAGCCATACTCGAATTTATATGTTTGTGTCTAGCTCCAGTTTAAGTTATTATCATATGATATTTCATATGAGAACATTAATATTGATTGGTTTTGTTGAGCATGTGGGTTTTCAATTTTGACTATTAAAAAGATTGCTGCAATGGCTACTTTTGGTCTTTCTCCTTGTGTGTGTCTGCAAGAATTTCTTTAGGTGATTTATTTAGAAGCAGACTCTTTGAGTTGTGGAGTTTTGAAATTCTACTACTTTCTTAGACATTATCAGATTATTGCTGTCAATTTGTCTCTACCTGTTCTTCTTGATCTATATGCTTATTAATGGTATATAGTATGAATTTTGAGTGTTGTCAGTTGGTTGAGAGGAATATAGTATTTTTGTATTAAATTCTATTTCCTTGTTTTCCAAAGAAACTAAGTAGCAATACCTATGTTTATTAGCTCAGTGTTGTTAGCATTTTATAATCTTCCCTCATGTAATGTCACATGTTGATATTTTCTTCTGAAAACATTAAATTTTGATTTTCTTGGGATTATAAGTGAGAGTTTCATTTTATGTTGTTACCATGTAAGTCATTTTGTGAGCATGCTACCAGATACATCAGCACTGGATACCGTATCTTCTCCCTTCCAGTGATGTCCAGTTTCCCTCAGGGTGTTGTCCGTCTACATAATTCTGCTTTTGGATGGTTACTTATTTATTTTATCTTCTGTTTTTCATTCACCTGGGATGGCACATCTTACTAACATGTCATAAAAAGCATCGTCTCACCTTTCGTATCCCCTACCTCACTCTTCAAATTTTTCTTAAAAATATTTGTTTTTACTGCTCTTTACAGAAGAGAAAGCATGAACTAAAATAAACATATATTCACAGTTATTCAGCTTCGTTAGTAATCAGGGAAATGAAACTGTGCTTTGCATAGTGTCTAAATGATACCATGCACAATGATTACAGTTAGAGTTTTAATTGTAATTTCATTGCATTTACGGAAAACCTAACCCGAATTGAGCCACATACAAATTTGAATCTTTACCCTCATGAGAGTGGTCTACTTTGCCATTTCTTTGGTTTTCCTTTATACCATATAGAGGTTTTTTTCCCCTATAAAGATCTTGTACACATTTTACTAAATTTTTAATAATTTAGTAATCATAAATTTTCACTAAAATTATTTCTGACATTTTAGAACTTTGAAAAATATTTTTGTACGGCATCCTTGGATTGTTACCTAGGAATCCTATTCATTTTTAACCATTTTGATCTCAGCTCCCCTAAGTTTGCTGATTTTCATTATTTTGTTAACAGTTTATTTGGGGTTTTATACACAGGAGTGGATGCTTCATCCCTTTATTTCCGATTATTAGAACTTTAAAAAAGCAACAATGATTTATTTGGTTTTCGTTTGAAGTAGCAGGATATCATTTAGAATTTGTAGTTTGGGGGCTCAGAAATGATACTTCCAAATAAGCCGCTTGAGGATGAGAGTACCTGAAGGGAGGAGAGGCAGGGAGGCTTTCCCAGAAGTTCCTGCATCCCAAGAATGTTCTTCTAGAGGAAGGGAAATTGAGCCCCTTCTTACAAGCCCACCAAACAAAGATTAGTGTGTAGAAAAGACTGAGTTGACCTATCACACAGAGCTCCCTTGACCTTTGTCCTGGATTTCCTTAGGTCCACATGGCTTTCTCCTCCTCTTCAGTTTCCCGAAGGCGTCACTTCCTGGCCCCTAATAAAGAAGGTTCATAAGCCTCTGAATCTCATTGGATGGTGGGATGCTCAGTTTTCTATAATGCACTATGCCGTGATGCTAAGCTTGTATATCTTTCTCTTGCCAACCTGCCTGTTACCAATCTAGTCTTATAGACTCAATTATTTGGTCCTTTAGAGGACAGAGAAGACGTTCAGTTGAATACAAATAGGAGCAGTTACCATCTTTGTGTTGGTTCTCATTATAATTGGAGATGCTAGTTAGTTCCTTCAGTTGGGGTTTAAATGCACTCTTCACAGATACATGCTATGAAAAACAATGGAATCATATGATTATTAAGTGTACATATATATCAGGAGTTCGAAGTTACAAAAATGTGCAGCCAAGGCTCTGTTACTGCAAAAGAGATGTAGTGATGGAGAGAGCAACACTGTATCTTACTCATAGCTACATTTCTCTATGTTTGAGTTACTAAAGATACAGAAGAAAGTTTCTGGAGATTTGCCTTTATCTGGACAGAAAAGACTGTTAAGAAAGCTCATGAACATAGTTCCTTTCTCTCTGACAGGTCTCAAATCAGGGAGATTCAAACTTTTTGTAATCAAGACTCATCAACACACACACACACACACACACACACACACACACACACACACACACACACACACACTGTGGTTTCTGTTTCTAGCATTCCCATAATGGGCTACTGAACAAAATATCTGCCTTTGAGAACAGATGCCAAGGGGCAGCCCTCTGCTCCTTACATCCTCCTCCTCCTATTTCGAGCAGGCTCTGTTCCTTCTGGTCGTCAACCACTGGTTCAAAGTCAAGGACTGTGCCATTACCACTGGAGGGACAGTGTTGTCTATACTCCCCAGCTGCCAGGAGGTGTGGCAAGAATAGAGGGGGTTTGTTTGTTTGTTTGTTTTCCAGAGGCCTTTCCAGCTTCAATATTAGTAGGCGGGCTTTGTCTCACAGGGTAGAGGCTCCTTCAACAGAGATAGTTTAGCTGATGTAGCTGAAAAGAAAAAAAAGCCCTCAAAACACCATGCAGGTTTTGAAAGCTACCAGAAAAGTTACTCCTTAGATATAATGAAGGAATACCTTTTTTTTTCTTTTACCTGTAAATTTAGGAATGCTCACTTCATTTCATTTTTTTTCTTTCTTTCTTTTTCTTTTTTGGAATCCTCACTTTGAACTTCACCGAGCCATCAGATTTCTAAGATGGCACTAAGCTCTGCATATAATTTATGCAAAAAAAGAGCACCCTGCATACTGAGTGCAAAGTTTACAAGTTACAACAAGATTACTCCAACTGCCAAAATAGCTCAGGGTGCTGAGCCCAAACAATTTTTGCCTTAACCATCATTACCGATAATAATCCGTGGGAGCCAAGCTCAGCTGGCTCTTTGGCTGGTTCTGTGTGAGGTCGCCTGGAATGCCGCTGACTCCTCAGCTCCATTATCTAGATAGAGCCTTGCCAAGTAACAGAGAGATGGGCTTTTGTGAGCTGCACGGATTGATGTAATTTGATGTAGCCACTTATGAGTCAGGAGACACATAAGCTGTCTAATTAAAAATGCCCTTTTTTGCTCAGACTCTTTTCAGGCCCAAACTGCACTTTCATACAAAGGAATGCATAACTATACATGATAATTGACTCTAATGACAGGAAAAGAATGTGATGAAATGCTTCCTGATAAAATCTAGTCTAGGCATGCAGAGAGGACCAGGACTCCTCTTTAGTCACCGTGATTTACAACCCCAAGGGTGAAATTCTAAAGGGTGAAGCAATTTTCTCCCAAATGGAGTGAACATGGGTGAAGAAGACCAGAGACCTTTATGTTATTCCAACAAGGGAAAAAAAAAATCAATGTTCTCTAGATGGCAAAGGAATACCCCATCTGACAAGCTTTCCCTCCTGGCCTTTCTTGTATCAAGTTGCTTTTTCAAGTCCCCCTGCAGGCTGGTTGTGATCACACAACAGTGAGGTTTAGGAGGCATCCTGAAAAGTACATCATTCCTGGGCTGTCTTCCATTGTTTTTTTAGGGCGTGCCTCTAGACACACTTCCCCTATTTTTTTATTGTGAATCTGGCAGTCTTGGAAATATGGGATGCAATTATAACAATCAAGGATCTGAGTGTTAGAAAATGAATCTCAGAAACTAGACACAGTTGTTAGAACACAATTACAGAGCCCTCAGAGAACATTCCACGCATCCTGGAGGTGGCAAGTGTAAGTGGGGAACTCCTTGCGTGTAGTGCTGTTACATTAATGGAGCCCAGTTTGGCATGCGCCACATGGATGGTGCATTGGATTTTCTCTCTTAAAATCATTCGATATTGAGCTGACAGAAATCGCATTTTCTTTGGGAAAGAACTGAAAGAAAAAAAAGAAAGTGCACAGACAAATAGAACCACGTGGCAACAACACACAGATTTCATCTGATTCAAAACAAGGTTTCAGCAATTAAAGAACTCATCAACAGATCAGACACCCTGAGATGTCAGTAAACAGCAGACACCCAACAGACTAATGTCTATGATGCTCACTGTTGGTGACCCAGGCCAAGCCACTGCCTCTAAACACTGCCTGGGTTTCCCTTTGTCACCACTAAAATGATCTTAGTTATAGATATGATTTTTTTTAACCCAACTTAAAGGATATGTATTTTCAACTAGGCCCAACTATTTATCAAAATAGGTTTCCGAGACAGAATTATGGCTCTAGTAGTTGGCAATTCCTCCAAAATGCACCACCATTTATGCATATCTCAAGTGCAACATTCATTCATTTGCATGCTTAAGATCCAAGTATGACTTTCACAATGACCTTCTGTGGCTGCCGTCAATGCTGTCCTATGCTTCTTGGTCTGCTTCTCTTACTATTTTTTTTTCCTCTAACAAGGCTGATGATGTTGGAGGTGATAGATGAAGGCTGTCATGTTTCTAGGAAGTAGCAAACAGGACCGCCATCCTGAGAACGTTGGTGGACTGCACTATGGCTGAAGAATGAGATGCATGTTGCTTTGCAACCTTGTGGTAGGTAGTACAATCTTGCGTGCGTCCGACTCGACCAGCAAGAACAACGCTGCAACAGGATCCTTCTGCACACGTTTATTGGGAGAGCTTGATTGTAGAGGCGAAAAGACCCTGAGCCCAGCCCTGGTGCTGCTTTATATAGGCCTAGGAGAGGCGTGTCTCACACCCGGATTGTGTTTTGCTTGGTCGATGCTTACTACCTCATTTGCATTCCTACATCTGATTGGTTACTTTCTCTCTCATCTGATTGGTTAACTTCTCTCTCTTCTGATTGGTCAATTTTGGTCAATTCTCAAAACCTCATCTTGGCAAAAAACTTTCCTGTCTATGTATGCATGGTGGCCAGCAGAAGCCTGTGCCACTCTGCAACGGCACATGTGGCTTCCCACAGTACAAGAAGGGAACTTCTTGCCAATCGTTGACTCCTTACCTTCCCGACACCCCGCTTCTGCCTATCTTCCTGTTTCCACAGTTCCTGAGTCTCCCGTCCTTAACTGAGGGATACATAATAATCAGAGTGAGGTTATGTTAGCTTCATTGTACGCCAGCCCTCAGAAGCCAGAGGATGCAAGGACTGGATCATGGCTAAGAGAATTCATTGCCAAGAAGAACTTTTATCCCGAGAACATTTATTCCTCTGCATGGCATCTTTCTTTCCTTGGTTTACATTCCATTACTGGATTTCTCTGTTACACGCTAGGGTTCTTCTGTGTGCTCTCATACAGGTTGCTGCCCACCATGGCTCCCTCATGGTCTTCTTTTAAATATTTTCCATCCAAGTTCCAGTCCCACCAAATATACCTATCCAAGTTTCTAGTCCCCTAAATCCACCTACCCAAGTCCTCAGTCCCTAATACCCTCCCATCCTAGTTCACAGCCCCCAATACCCTCCCATCCAAGGTCATAGTACTAAACACCCACCCACCACCCAACAGGGTGTCCAGGCCCATTGTACACCAAGCTGGATTGGACAGCAGGAAGCTGAGCTGGCACACATAACCTCCAGATGAGTGCATCAGCAATGGATACACACAGGAACAGCTTGAGCTGGTTCATGTATTGGGGGAGGAGAGAATGGATTATTTATTCCCTGGGAGGTGGCCAGGGTCTCTGGAGCAAGGTTTATGTGGCCATGTACCATTGACCAGGGTAGGGGTGTTGGAAGATGCTTCATCTACATACTCAGAGGCTGCAGGGTGCATGGGGGTCAGTCAAACAAGGATTGATGTCTGACAACTGTCAGGGTAATAAATTCGTACTAGGGTTGATGGTGGAGCAGCTGGATTCATGGCACCCACTTGAGAGAGGAGAGGTAGCCAAGTTCTGGCATTTGATGTATCTGGGATTGAAGCTACTTTGGCTCTTCCTCAGCAACCCTGGGCCCTTATGCTCCCAAACCTACCTATCCAAGTTCACAGTACCCAACACCCACTTATCCAAGTTAACAGTTCCCATCACCTACCTATCTGCCTGTGGGTAGCTTTCTCCTTAGCAATGGGTCATACCAACTCCATGGTAGGAGTCCTCACTTAGCTGCCCACAAGTCATGCTCCACTCCATTTTTCCCTAACTGCATTCTCCATCTTGTCTAGGACAAACCTGACTCCCTTCTGTTATCTCTTGGTAGCATTCTCTCTGATACGTCAGGGAGAAAGATATGAGGGCAAAGAGCTTAAGGCTTTTCAGTGACTGAGAGGGCCCTCAGTAAGATGAGAGAAAAAAGTGGAGGGGTTAGGAGCACTTTGTTTTGGGGTTTGGGTTTCTGACTTTGTCTTAGTCAGGGTTTCTATTCCTGCACAAACATCATGACCAAGAAGCAAGTTGGGGAGGAAAGGGTTTATTCGGCTTACACTTCCATGCTGCTGTTCATCACCAAAGGAAGTCAGGACTGGAACTCAGACAGGTCAGGGAGCAGGAGCTGATACAGAAGCCATGGAGGGATGTTCTTTACTGGTTTGCCTCCCCTGGCTTGCTCAGCCTACTCTCTTATAGAACCCAAGACTACCAGCCCAGGGATGGTCCCACCCACAAGGGGCCTTTCCCCCTTGATCACTAATTGAGAAAATGCCTTACAGTTGGATCTCATGGAGGCATTTCCTCAACTGAAGCTCCTTTCTCTGTGATAACTCCAGCTGTGTCAAGTTGACACAAAAATAGCCAGTACAGACTTCATGGTTTCCTTGGCAAGGTACCATGAGTGCTGGCCCTGGACCCATTCAGTGGCAGCCCCAGAGACTAGAGATGTGTAGTACGAGAGAGAGGGAGGGCTTGGTATTTTGTGAGGGAAGGCGTATTGGTTAAGGATAATGCTCAGCTTCTGGTACTGGAAATTGTTCCCCAATAGCCTAGAGAAGAAAGTATTTCTTGTTTTTCTTTTTTTCCTCCAGGGAAATCTAAAGACAGTATCCCAGCACTGATGTTGTGGTGCCACGATGGTTTTGTTTTATTTTGTTTTTCGTGTATGTGTGTGTGTGTTGACTATTTCTATGTCTAAAATCCCAATTCTTACCAACTAATACTCATTCTGTTAATTCATACAATTTTCTAAGGCAGTCTAACATCTACTTCCATTTTTCAAATAAAAAAACAGGGGGCTGTGTGTTTAGTAAGTAGAAAGGTAGATAGGTATCAACTGGGTGTTATTTGAATCTCCATCACCCTGTTTCCCCTACGATTTTAATTCTCTCCTTCCCCAATATTTAAAAAAAATATTTAGTCTTTCCATCATTCATGCTGTCTTAATTCATAAACCATGTGTAGACACATTATCTGCTCTTCACAATAATTCTGCAAGGATACAGCGTACATGAGTGAATACTGTCATTTCCATTGACGAATCAGAAAATTGATGTTCACAGACATTGTTATTTAAAATACAGCTCATTCACTCATCAAGCATCCTAAAGAATGCTTATTCTAGCCCATTCATGCTTTAGGAAACAAAGGCTCAAAAAACAAAATTCTTTCTTGTCACAGAGCAATGGGGCGAAGTGTCCATGCATGAAAACTCCTGAGACCATGAGCCAAAACCTTTTCTCCGTTTATGTTGGTTATTTCAGGCATTTTGTGACAGCAACAGAAATCACACTTCTGAGCTGAGAAAATCAAAGCCAATTTCCTAATTCCAGGAGAATGCTCACTACTTGGCAAGCATTGTGTTATGTCTTTTGTTTATGTAGCTGACTCTTCACTGACAGGTTATGGGATAAGATGTGTACTTACCATCTCTCTCTTTGAGAGCTGATGTAGTTTAGGCTCAGAGAGGTCTAGGTAGGTGGCAGGAACTAGGGGCTAGTAAAGGCTACTGCTCTACAGGTTAAGGTAGTAAGCACTGTTTCTTTAGGGATTAACATAGTAACCTCTGCTGTTCTATGAGTTTACACCCAGTGCCAACCTTTTAAACACCAAAAAGAAAGTCCCAGTGTTCTCAATTATACAGCACAAGTTTGGGTTCGTTAATTGTTCGAAATTAGACTAAAAACCCCATGCAGCCATGGCAAATCTCAGCTCCCAGCCTTCTCCTCATTACTTTTGTTTCCTCCAGAGTTTAGCTGAGCTTTTGAGATTTCAGAAATACATTTGTATTTCTGAATATCATGCTGACACAATTATTTGCTACATTGTCTCCTTGATCCACTCTCAACTGCCTTTCCCCAGACTGAATAGAGATTGAACCCTGTATAAAGCACCACATCTCCTCTCTGCGTAGACCACATCTTCTGTGACTTCCTGTCCTCCTGCCGGCTAAATAATCCTGATACACCCTGAAAGGTAAACGCTAATCATGGCACAGCCATAGGGACAGTGTACTTAATATTTCTTCCTGAACTCTGTAGTGTAGGATTTAAAATTAAGGCCCATTGTTACGTGCTAGCTTAACACTGGTGAAATCAGAGAGGCCACCAACAGCCTAATTATGAGTTCCTCTCAATCCTCAGCCCCATGTGATAAGGACTCCAAGCCAAAGGACATCCCCTACCAAGAAAACCAGCTGCGTTTCCTGCCTACGTCTGAATAATGATTTCAGTGTCTTGCCAAGCTGTGCGTGCGGTACAAACCATCAATCCACTCTCCCTCGGGAACCAGGGATCACTTCCCTGTTGTGATGCCACAAAGCCTGCCTCTCACGGCTCCCGCTCCTGTCCCTGCTTGGGCTACTGCTTCTTTTGGGGCTCTGTGAGGTGTGCCCAGTCCTTTCTTGGGCTATTACTCTCTGTCTTAGTTACATTGGGGTGAGCCTCTCTCCCGGTGTTGGTGCTGGCAGCTCACTCATGGCTCCTGCCCCAAGGAGTGGTGCTTAGCCTGTTTCCTTTTGCCACAACAATGCATCTCAGCCTAGTAATATATAAGGAGATGTATTTTTTACCACTGGGAGGCTGGTGAGGGTCAATTGGCTGCCTTAAACTGTAGCAGAAGGCACTGTGTTGCAAGAGCGGAGGGACACAGAAACTCAGGTCTCTTTTCTTTATGCCACCGTTCCCACCACAAGGTCCCAAACTCAGAGTCTTCTCTAACCCTGATTTCCTAAGTCCCACTTGTGTCTTCTGGCGGTACTAACATGGGTGCTAAGTTTGCAAAACACAAACTTCTGGGAGACACAGCCAAACATACACGGAGTCGGTTGAAGCATCTCTTTGAGTTCCTAAGGCCACTAACGCATTTGGTTTCCTGTGAGCTTCTCTCCCCCCCCCCCCCAGGTTTGGCAATCTTTCCTTCTCTTCAATACCTTCACTGTTAATTTCCTCCTTGAACGGGTTTCTGTCTGGGCTACTCCCTTCTGGCTTGGTAGACCTTTGTGCCTGCTTCCTAGCTGTCATCTTTCAAGAAAATTTTCATACCTGAAAATGTTAATCTCATGTTTCCTTGATCCTCTGGCCAGGTTCAGAATTATTGGTGGAAAGTTATTCTCCCCCAGAGTTTTGAAGATTTTTTTTTCATGTCTATTAGAGTTCAGCGCTGCTGTTGGGAAATTGAAAGGCACTTAAATCCTCAAGATCCTTATAAGTGATCTGCTTTCCCTTTGCGCCAGGAAGAAGAGCCCTTCGCCTGCTCCCTAAATTGACCAACGAGGTGCACATGTGTGCTTCTGTTTTCTTTCACTGGGCTTGGCACTTGGGTTTTTCTATTTAGCTCTGGGGAAATTTTCTTACTCATCTAATGATTTTTCCCCACTCCGTTTTTCCCCATTTCTTTTGTTCTGGAATTCTTATAAAGACATTGGCACTCTCCAATAGTATTATAGGTTTCATTTCTTTTTCTTTTTTCTTTCTTTCTTTTTTTTTTTTTTTTTTAGCATATAGTCAGCCTTCTAAATTCCATGTCTCCATCTCCCAACTCATAATACTGAGATTTTCATTACTTCTTTTAAGTGTGTGTGTGTGTGTGTTCTTCTCTGTGGGCCACTCCATGCTGGGCAGGTGTCATCGATGGTGGTCTGCACAGTAGGCTTAATCCACAGCTTCACTTTTGGAGAATCTCCAGCATCAGCACCTTTGTGCAGACAGAACAGGTTTCTGGGCTTTTCCTGGTTGCTGCCCAGAGGAACAGTCCATGTGCCCAGCCTTCTGTGAGCTGTGGCTTCTGTCACTCATCAAGTTTCAGTTGCCTGAAGTGCTCTGCCGCTGTCTTCATTCCTTTTGGATATGTATGTAGGCATGTGTGTGTGTTGTGTGTATACACGCATATATGTGTACATGTGTGTATGTGTATATGTATGTGTGTTTGTGTGTATTTGTGTGTGTGTGCATGTGTGTGGATGTATGTGTATATGTTCACGTGTTTTTGTGTTTGTGTGTATATGTGTGAGTGTCTGTGCATGTGTGTATGTATGTGTGTGTTTATGTGTGTATATATGTGTTTATGTGTGTGTATTTGTGTGTGTGTAAGTGCATGAATGTCAGTGTACATGTGTATGTATGTATGCATATGTGTTTATGTGTGTGTGTTTGTGTATGTGTATGTATGCATGGTATATGAGTGTGTAAAATATCTTAGTAATTTTAATTTTAATTTTAAATGGGGTCTGAGTAGAAGTTAAAGCTAGTGTGTGTGTATAACTTTTGTCTCCATCTCTCCCCATTTCCTCTTATTTTAGCTAGGTTATTTTCTATCCCAAGGTTGATTTTTTATTGGTGTTTGAGTCTAGTGCTCTTTTACCTGCTTCCTTTCAGGTATTGCCTCTACCATTTTTTTCCGCTATGTTTTCTATATTCTTGTATTTTCAATTGACATATATTAATGGATGAAATATGATATTGGGCCTAAGTTCCAGAAAATTGGTGACTCCAGTGCTGCTACTGAACAAGCAGTTAAGCCAGAGTCCTGGATGACTTCCCTCCCTTTCCTGTATCTCATTCCTCCCATTTACCTAGTCACCAGGGACTTCTCATCCCACCTCCTGAAGAGTTCTAAGTCAGCATCCCACCTCCCCTCTCCTAGAGCATTTTTTTCCCCCTCTGAGATCTCACACTTTTTCTTGAACCACTGCTTTTACCACCCCATTCAAATCCTTGGCTTCTAGTCACACCTTTCTTTGAGGCTGTGATTCAGGCTTCCAGAACAATGGATTCAAAGGGTTTGCCTAGTCATGTTGCTGCCTCCTAGAAAGAATCTGTTATCTTTTCAGAGTTTGCTCCAGCAATTCCTGATTCCTTAACCCACAACCTGAAAGTTTCCTGCATCTGGAGAGACACCTGGCCTCTCTCCTCTGCTTCCTTCCATTACCCTGGGACTCTACCTGTTTTTACAATGAAAGTATTGCACTGGAGGCTTTTTCCCATTAAAACTTTATTCTCTTTTCTCCTGGCTCCCGCCCTTCTATCTTGTTGGAATCTATACATTCCTCAAAAGTTATTTCTGGGTCATATATTTGGGAAGGCACCCTCCACCCACTTTCTGGATTTAAACAGACTGCTCCTGGGTGCCTCTACATTGCCATCTGAAGATAGTTCCCTTCTACAGAGATGGTGATTTACTTAGTTAGTTACCATTCCTGCTGAAGCACTTGCGCCTACCCCTCTCAAGGCTCCATGTTATTTGATATGGGTATTTCTAATGCTTAATCCAGTGCCTGCCATAATAGCGGCTCTCCATGTTTAGTGAAGGAATATTTTACCCTTCTGCTTTTTATATGAGTGTTCTACTTTCAAGGGCAGCCCATTTTTACTTTACAATTCTTTTATGAGTGTGTGAAGCAAACTTTGTTGTGTGAGCATGATGTAAGAGGCGGAATGAGGATCTCTCATTCCGTGTGGATTTCACACGGAACATCATGAAGGATTATTCCAGTCTTTCTGGGTTCTTAGACAGATTTCCAGACCCTGGTTAGAGCTGAATCCGAGTGTGGCTGTAAGTAAAGTAGGAAGTTACCTCATTTGCAAGTCTAATGCCGTTGATTACTCGTCTCCACAGGGAAACTGCTGCAGTGTCATTAAACACCTTTTCTACAGAGTTGTTTGTGTTGGTGTGCACAGTCTCTTGCCAAATTACCAGGTAAGACAACACGATAAAGTCTATTATAACGTCACACACTTAAAAATATGGAATACTAAAAACACAGAATTTGCTTAATGAAGAGGTTGTCATGAATTCTCCATGTATACCTTCTATCTCTGTGCTTACCCACAAGCGCCCCTTTTTATAACCAGGTAACTTTCCATTTCCTTATGGGGTTCCTCCCTTAGTTTACCTCAATCTTAAAGCATCTCACATGGAGACCTGTAATTTCCCTAATGACATTACTTTGTGGTGAAGGTAACTGGGCTTTGAAAACAAGTCATTAGATACCTTTTGTAGCTTCTTAGCAATGTAATGGGTCCCCATCATGACACTCTCACTGTTTTGTTTGGGTTTTGATTTGTTGTTGTTGTTGACAGTAGTTTGGAGACCATCTACTGGAAGATGGGAGGGATGGCAATGAGGATGGCTTATGCTAAAACCGTGTCAGAAATTTTAGTAGATCTGCTGCTGACTTCTTGGCATCCTTCCTCCTGATCTGCTGTAACATGCACTGTAGAAGATGTGACAGATGAGTACACGTGTGTGTGTGTGTACACATGTGCACAAAACCCTTCCAGTTCTTCTTCTTCTTTTTAAACATTGTACTATTTTCTACCTTTGTCTTCCACTCTGAGCCAAGAAGTGTTGATTCAGTGTAGCCTTCATTTTCAAGAGAACCACTAGAAACTCTATTTCCCCTTCTACAGGGAAGATGCTAACCCAAGCACTACCGTCCTGGTTGATGCCTGAGAATTATGTCTGCACGTTAGAGCCTCATCCTACAGGCTTGAGAGTGAGAGTTTTAGAAGTGACTGGGCTGTTTTTCATTCTTTATCCTAATATTTGAATTAAAAAGTATAATCATGGTGTCTATGTATGTGAATGATGTTCATTTGGGCGTGAGTGGTCCATGGTACACATGTGCAGATCAGAGGGCATCTTTGTACAGCTGTTCCCTCCTTTCTCTTCATTGTGGGTTCTTGGGATCTAGAGGCCCCACCCTTGGGTACCACATGCTTTTGCCTGCTGAACTATCTTGCCAGTCTCCCACCCCCACCCCACCCCCAGTCTTCTTTATTTTTCAGACAGGATTTTACTATGTATCCTGGGCTGACTTTGATCTTGTCACCCTCCCTTCTCTGTCCTGCGACCCTAGTTGCTGAGATTATAAGCATACACATACCCCGTTCCAGCTCACCATCCCTATGAATCCGAAGAAGTCTTTGAAGGAGGGAAAGCTCCATTTTCAAAGAATTACCCAGCTCTAGATGCCAGAGTAAGACTTGGGAATGATCCAAGTGGCCCGCCCTTCCTGGCAACTAACTGAACCCTAGGCTTGTAAGTCACTGCCACCACGGGACAGGGCATTCGCTACACTTCAGAAACCCCAGGGGGAGTTGCTACATGGTTCTAGAGAGACATCTACCATGAGCACACTCTATTTTTTCTTGTCTTTCTTTTTGACAGGAATGGGGCCCAGAGCTTCCAAAGGAACCAAGTGTCCCCCTCTCCTTTTCCTAGAGTGTCACAAGCAACAAACATCTTGTCTCATTAAAGTTTCAGCCTTAAGAGGAAATCAGACTAAATAACAACGCCTCCCCCAAATACTGAAGAATCTGGCGTGGTTTGTAATAAATATGACTGGGCTTTATAGCCTGCTTCACGTTCATCTCTCTATCGAAGCTGTGGTAGAAACCTTGTTGTGGGGAAAGGTGCTGTGGGAAATGCGTCCTTGAAAACGGAGCCAGTAAACTGGAAGCGAATGTGTGGAAGGTGAGTGGGTTGACCGGGATTCATCATAGGATAAAAGGCACTGCAGGCTGGCTCAGTCAAGTGCAGCAAAGAAGACAATGGGATAGGGGTGGGTTGGGCAGGGGTGCAATGCCTGAGTGCTAGGCATTGCAGAGCTGCAACTTCATAGTGAACACTGCTCCTCTCCCTTCCCTCCCATTAACTCACATACACACAGTGTAAAGGTTTTACTCTTTGGGCTAAAAACTAATAAATCTATTAAGTG
Organism: Mus caroli; assembly: GCF_978045245.1. Classification (NCBI taxonomy): domain Eukaryota; kingdom Metazoa; phylum Chordata; class Mammalia; order Rodentia; family Muridae; genus Mus; species Mus caroli. The sequence continues at coordinate 85,540,182 of NW_028227265.1, forward strand.
ATTGCCAAGCAGGGTAAAATTCTAGCGTTTGCTTTAGCAAGCTGGGAAAACAACAGATGGTAGAAAGTTTGCTTATCCTGCTTGCAAGTCCATTGAAGAGACACAGCAAAGCCGGCCTTTGGTTTTCGAGGAGTGTTGTTCTGAGCAGCTTGGATTCCGTTTTAAATGGTGGCTCGAATTTTGTGATGAATTCAACAATCTATCCGTGCACTTGCCCCTCATTCTGCAGCATCAGAACAAGTCATGTGTTACTTTTCCAGGTTGAAAACATCCGAGATTCTGAAAGAGAACGGACTCCAAGGCCTTGTTGGTGGTGTATCTGCTGTGTTTCTGCCTCACTTCTAAGTTTAAGGGGAGCCGACTGTTTCCTTTTCCTTTTCTTTCCATGATCTCACTCACCATTCCGGACTACCATTTCCCAGACATGGTGACCAGAAGAGCAAGTGGGCGGGGATCCACCCCATCAACTGCACCTCCCATCATTTGTTTCCTCAAGAGAGCAGAGCTTTTCTGTTCTCAAAACATCTCTTACTTTCCCTTCCTCCTAACATCAAGTCCCAATCTGTTCCAGGCTGGAGTTCTTGCCCCCCCCCCCAGCCCTAGTATCTTAAACCAGTTCCCTACCTTTTATCTGCACAGACGTTGCCTCCCTGTTCCCAAATACCCGACATAACAACTTAGGGGCAGGGAGACTTATCTTGACTTCAGATGGCTCAGTCCTTGGGCAGATCATCAGGGCTACAGGGGTGTGTGACAGAGGAGCTTCATCCTGTCATGGCTGACAGGAAGCAAGCAGGTGTTGTGATCAGAAGGAGATACAGGTAACATACTTCCCATAGGTCACGAGCCCAGGGATTTCCTTAATCTTGGCAGGTTTCAACTACTAATGCTCCCACAACATTCTCAGCAGCTCTACCAGCTAGAGACCAGAGTGTCAATCCATGAGCTTGTGGGTGAATCTGACTCTCAATTCTGACTCATGAGAAGTCTGTGTTCCTCCGACATTACCTGTTGGATGTCTTGTTCATTCCTATGGCCCTTCCTAGAGGGACTTCCCTCATCCTTCAACATGGAACTTTCTGCCCCAGTCTCCCACAGAATAAGCCATATTAGTATATTCCCTGCAGGATTTGTCATGTCTGGCTGATGCAGCAGTTGCTGGTGTGTGTCCCTTCCCTTCCCTTAATGCTGGCAGCTCCTGTTTGGCCAGGAAGGAAAGGCTAATTGGGAGATGATAATGGAGGAGCTGCAGGATTAACAATAGGGAATGAAGAAGACTACAATAAGATATCTCACATGTCATTGCTGCACACACACACACACACGTTCTAAATATCAAATGTTCCATACTACATAATGTTCAGCTAGTTCTACTGTATATGATATCATAGAGCGGGACCTTAGCTAGGTATATAGAAAATTAAATGTTAAAAATACCTAGTAAATTCTCCAAAGGGTTCTATGTAATTTCTACTATGAGGGAAAAGAATGGAAGAACATAACACCTGATTTGGTTTCAGAGCCATGCACTTAGACATTTAAAGGCTGAAAGGACGCTATGACATCTACTTACATTCGTAGAGGAAACTTAAAAAAAAAAAAACCCTACCCTGTCTCAATATTTATTTATGCAAATGAGACATGAGTTACAAGGATGTAGAGGTGAACCTTGATTTATGACAACACCAGAGAAATGCCTAAAAATAAGTATATCTCAGGATGACTCAGAGTGCAGTAAGGGGATTTCCAGTGATTTAGTAATAAACATAGCAGCCAAATTCCATTTATTTTCTCAGCAAATATTCCCAAGGAACAGCACAAATGGCAGCCACATAATCTGAACAGTTGATATTTTCATGTTGGTTGATTCAACCTTTTATATCAGAGAAAAAGAGGGAGGGAGGGAGGGATGGAGGGAAAATGTAAGGTGAAGTTTGAAGTTTGTATCTTAATAATTTTATGCATAAACCACCCAAAATATGCAAGAATTTCAATAGCAACATTCAAGTCATTGGTTGGAACTGCACAGAAGTGATACAAGAAATAAGAAGGTAAGACATAGATGATAGAAACAGAGATGATTTCATAGTTCTCAGAATTGGAGTCTAGAAGGTGTGGCATTCTATACTGCTGAACTTGGCATTGAGACTTTAGAGAACAGCCCATTCCTTGCTTCTAGGGCTTTGTAACTTCCTTGGTTTTGACCAAATTACATCTCTCTTTTTCTGTCTTCACACTGTTGCCTGTATTTCTTTATATGATACTGCCAGTGGATTTAGGGACCACCCAAATGATCCATAATAAACACTTCTTGATATTCTTAAGTTAATCATACTTGTGAAAACCTTTATCTAAGTAAGGTCACATGCACAGGTCCTAGGGACATGGACGCATACCTTTGAAGGCCACCAATCCACTCACAACCTCCCATTGCAACCCATTTGATTTTGGGCAAATCTTTTTTTTGTTTTGTTTTTTTTTTTTTTTTTTGGTTTTTCGAGACTGGGTTTCTCTGTATAGCCCTGGCTGTCCTGGAACTCACTTTGTGACCAGGCTGCCCTCAAACTCAGAAATCCGCCTGCCTCTGCCTCCCAAGTGCTGGGGTTAAAGGCGTGCGCCACCACCGCCCAGCTGGGCAAATCTTACTAGGCTAGCTTTGTTGTTTTGAAGAGCAACTAGATATCCTTACTATTTTTAGATGATATTTTCCCTACACCATTCTTCCTAGTCAAAGCATGACTAGATTTTTTCAATGGAATTGGGTTCTATTATTTTTTATAATGGAATATTCTTACCATGATTTTTTTTCTGTAGATATTGTGAATACTTTTAAATTAAGTATTTAGTCCGTGAGGTATTTTGTAAGGATAAATCTTTCCTGGACATTTTAGAACTTATCCCTAGAGTGTTCACAGTTTGTTCTGTCAAGGTCTTGTTATTCTCCATGAACAACCCCTCAATATTTACACACTAGATCACTTTCATGTCTATAGCTATGTTCAGAGTCCTCTGATAAGTAATTTTCTCATTGTGGGACAAGGAGCCTTGGCAAAACACCATAAGCAAGGCACAGTTTATTTTAGCTTACAGTTTGAGAAGTTCATGGCCTTCAAGGTAAGAAGAGCAGAGAGGAGCATAGCCTTTTACATCATAGTGGACAAGAAATGGGAACAGGGGAATATAGGCAGAGGATGGTTCAAGAAAAAGTCTCCAAAGACATGACTAATAACTTTCTTTTTCTGGCTAGGCTCTGCCTTCTATAATTTCTACAACCTTCCAAAATACCACCGTCTGTGTTCAACACAATGAATTATATTCAAAGCATAACTAGTCCCTTCCACTAAAATTCTTTCCTCCTGTTAATGCTGAGTTGCTCTTTTATTTCTTCCCAAGTATTGATCGTTTCTTCCAAACAATCACACCACCACTTTTTACATCTTGGTCATATGCATTAATGATAGTCATCTTAGAACTTGTAGTTAGTTGGCTTAGTTTTATTTTCTTTTTTTAATAAAATATCTTATTTAGGAGCTTTGTCTTTTGAGCAAAGTCAAACACTCCCAGAAGGCAGGTATATATTTTATTTCTTTAGTGTTGGCTTAAAGATCTAATGGGCGCAGTAGCCATTTTAGTATTTCCTATTTACGACCAACTTAATAGTCCACAACTTGTAAACATCTCTGCTTTTTTGCTGAACTGGGACTTTTCTAATAATGAAAGTTATAGGACCTTATAAAACATGAAAGAGTTTCAACCCTTATTTCTTCTCATTTCACTTGCTTTTAGCTTTACCAGAATTAAGAATTTCATGTGTATTTTGAGAAATTTTCTTTTTAGTTGTATGTTTTTATTCCTTCAAATAAATACAAGATAGGTGTCTTAGTTAGAGTTTTGTTGCTGTGAGGAGACAGACACCATGACCACAAGAACTCTTTTTTTTGTTTGTTTGCTTTTTTGTTTGTTTGTTTGGGATTTTTTGTTTTGTTTTGTTTTTTGTTTTTCTCGACGGGGTTTCTCTGTATAGTGGTGGCTGTCCTGGAATTCACTTTGTAGACCAGGCTGGCCTCGAACTCAAAAATCTGCCTGTCTCTGCCTCCTGAGTGCTGGGATTAAAGGCGTGCGCCACCATGCCCGGCCACAAGAACTCTTTTTTTTTTTCTTTTCTCTTTTTTTAAAATTAGATACTTTCTTCATTCACATCTCCAGTGCTATCCCAAAAGTCCCCCACACCCTCCCCCACCCACTCCCACTTCCTGGCCCTGGCGTTCCCCTGCACTGAGGCATATAAAGTCTGCATGACCAATGGTCCTCTCTTTCCACTGATGGCCGACCAGGCCATCCTCTGATACATATGCAGGTAGAAACACGAGCTCCGGGGGGGCACTGGTTAGTTCATATTGTTTTTCCACCCATAGGGTTGCAGTTCGCCTCAGCTCCTTGGGTACTTTCTCTAGCTCCTCCATTGGGGGTCCTGTGATCCATCCAATAGCTGACTGTGAGCATCCACTTCTGTGTTTGCCAGGCCCCAGCATAGTCTCACAGGAGACAGCTATATCAGGGTCCTTTCAGCAAAATCCCGCTAGTGTATGCAATGGTGTCAGCATTTGGAGGCTGATTACGGGATGGATCCCCAGATATGGCAGTCTCTAGATGGTCCACCCCTTCGTCTCAGCTCCAAACTTCGTCTCTGCAACTCCCTCCATGGGCGTTCAGCTCCCAATTCTTAGAAGGGGCAAAGCGTCCACACCCTGGTCTTCGTTCCTCATGAGTCTCAGGTGCTTCGCAAATTTTATCCTATATCTTGTGTATTCTAAGTTTCTGGGCATGATTGGAATGGAACAGAAGATGTGTTCCACTCACCTGTGGTCCTAAGATCGCGTGGAGAGTCCTCTCGGGACCTTGGAGGTGTCCGTCGACTCCACGCCCCCACAAGAACTCTTATAAAGGACACCATTTAATTGGTGCTGGCTTACAGGTTCAGACCATTACCATCATGGTGGGAAGCATGATATCATGTAGGCAGACATAGTGCTGGAAGAGCCAGGAGTTCTACATCTTGATCTGAAGGCAGTCAGAAGGAGACTATCATTTTTACTGGGTAGAGGCTGAGCATAGGAGGAGCCCTCAAAGCCCACCGCCACAGTGACACACTTGCTTTGACAAGGCCAAACCGCCTCCAACAAGGCTACCCCTCCTAATAGTGTCACTCACTGAAACACATAAGTTTGGGGGAGGGGGGAGGCAAACCTATTTAAACTACTACAATAGGCATATAGAGCTATTTGTAGATATTAAAAAGTTGTCCCTTAAGGAAGTTTTTGTAAGGGTTAAAAACTTGAATTTTTCCAAGGTTGACAGTTCAGTGGTCACAGATGAGCCAGTTCACCAGGGAAAAGGATAAGGCAGATTATTCATCTTAGAAAGTCCCATGATCTACTACTTCAGTCACACCGCATGAAGTGTTCATTCATTTAACTCGCTGAATACATTTATTCTGAGAGAGATCAATTGCTATCTTGCTCCCTAGAGAAACGTACTATTTGGTTTAGTGAATGCTGTTTTATGTCTTTAACATACATACAATATGCACAGGTAGGAACCTATATAATATAAATGGCCCTATTCTGTATTCTGATCTGTCATCTTTTTTTTCCAATTAACATATTTTTTCAATCTTTCAGAATATGACAGACTTAAAAAGAATCAAAACAAGAAGAAAAAAACAATATGGTGACATAATAAATAAGAAACCTTGAATATGAAGGTATGTGCTTATACATAAGCTCATGATTTTTAAAGTAAACTATAATTATGTACATAGGCCTGAGTAAATATTAAGTATTTTTAGCAGTTGAGCTCTTATATTGTTTGATCATAATCTAATGAACAGAAGTTAAGTGTAAAAAGATGAAAATGTCAGCTTCAATATTAAAAAACAAGCCTGCACTAAAAAATATCTATTGTTTGAGAATTCTATAAATAAACATGGGTTTTGATCAAATCTATTCTCCATTCCTTTCTCTTTAACTCTTCACATACCTCCCACCAGTTTTCTCTCCCAACTTGATGTTTTGTTTTTTAAACTAGTGAATAATCCACTTACTGCTGCCAGAATATGCATGTCTGTGTCTGTCCACTGAAACACAGGACTAAGTAGACTGAGGCTTTACCTTAGCACTCATCAGTGGTCAATATCTGGGAATCCTTGAGCTCTGTGTGACACTGGTCCTGGGAAGACCTGAACATAAACAAATGCCTGCTCACCCCATATAGGGAACCAATGAAGGCCAAAATGTGGATACCACCAACGTCTAACTCGGTGAACTACTGAGTTTATTGGGCTTATTTACAGGAGCAAAATGACTCAAAGTCGGCTTCATCACTAAAATGCGACACCTGTATAGATGATAGCTCACAAAAGCTGGAGAACTGAAGCCAACACACTACAAAACCTTCAGAGAGCTCAAGTCGGAGAGCATCTTTTCCAGATACTTTGGTTGGTCGGCGCCCCTGCCAGACAGCCCAGTTTGTCAGAGGATATCTCTGAGCAGTGTTGCTTATATGTACTTGAGGAGGGAGGAGTCTTGTGCATCTGGTCAGTAGTAGGGACTTCCAGAAGCACCTGAGTCATTTTCTTCTGTGCAGAATAGATTTTTCATGAGACTTTACTGTTATCCCTACCATTCTCCACCCTGAATCTTGTGCTTCCATTCCTCATCCCCTCAACTCTCACACTGCCCCATTATCCCCCCTTTTCTCCTTCACACTACATGTTTTCTATCCCCGAATCCTTTTCCGTCTCCCTGGCCCCTTCCTAGTTTCCCAACTTCCCAACTTCTGTAGGTCCAGTTTAAACATATATAACTTAAATTCTAAAGCCAGGCCTCACCTATGAAAAATAAATACATGGTGCCTGTCTTCCTGGATTTGAGTTAACTTATTCAGGTTGAGTATCTCCAGCTATATTTATACGCCTACACATTTCATAATTTCATTTTTCTTTACAGTTGAGGAAGATGTACCCCATATTTCTTATCCATTCATCAGTTGATGGACATCTAGGCTGTTGCAGCAATGTCAATATTGAAAAGAATAAGTATACTACTCTGAGGGTATAGATAAATGATAGAGTACTGACGTAAAGTAAGGCACTGGAATAGATCTTTGGCAATGCATGCGCACAAACACTCACATAAACACACATGCTCACATACATGCACACTCACATACACAGAGAGAGAGACACACACACATTCACATACACACATGCTCACATACATGCACACTCACATACACAGAGACAGACGTACACACACAGAGAGACAGACAGACATATACAGAAGAGAGAGACAGACACACTCAAATACACATATATACCCACATACATGCACATTCACATACACTCACACACATACATGAACACTCACATACACACACACACAGACAGACAGACACACACACACATGCAAATACACACAGAGACAGATACACACACATACACACTCACACACATACTTATATACATGAAGACTCTCATACACACAGAGAGAGACAGACACACACATACAAATGAACACACATATACCGAAAGAGACAGACACACTCACATACACACATACACCCACATACATGCACATTCACATATATTCACACACATACTCACATATACTCACATACACACATAGAGAGACAGACAGACAGACACACACACACACACACATACACACACACACACACACACACAGAGAGAGAGAGAGAGAGAGAGAGAGAGAGAGAGAGAGAGAGAGAATGTGAACGAAAAGAGCATAGCTTCTTCTAAAACCCATGGGCCAGAATGGAAGGTGTGTTCAAAGAAGGAGAGAGAGAGAGAGAGAGAGAGAGAGAGAGAGAGAGAGAGAGAGAGAGAGAGAGAGAGAGAGAGAATGTGAACGAAAAGAGCATAGCTTCTTCTAAAACCCATGGGCCAGAATGGAAGGTGTGTTCAAAGAAGGAGAACCATTGATCCTTGGTCTTAAATTTCCTTTCTGGAATGTAAATACCACAATTGAGAACAGTCTCTCCTTTCCTAACTCTGGCAGTAAGTGGCTGTGGCAACTGAAATGTCTTCCGTGGACAAATCCAAGTGCTGAATGAAATGTCTCACTAGTTTCAGCTCTGGTGACAGATGGTGCAGGAAGCTGGGCTGAGCACTGAAGGAGACACTCTCAAAGGTCCCACTGAGGTTGGTATACCATGCACTGTTAGAAAATCATTTTTGGTAATACTTTCTTACCTCATTAGGAGCTGCTTCAGTTTTCTAAGCTTCTCTTGCTTCTTGTCGGATGGGTCGAGAGGTCCATATTAAGTGATGCTAAATGATTACAGGGAAATGAAGTCAGAATCTGCAGTCTGATAGACGTGTACCTGGCTCAGGAACATGGCTTTTATGTTCTACATTTCAATTCAATGGATTTGGGGGGGGTTATGCTTTCTGTTTGGAGTTCATGAATGCTCTTCACGTCTAAGTGTGCCACAGACATTTTAAAAGCACAGTTACAATACACATTTCTAACTGAATTTGCCATTGTAAGACTATGTGAACCTTTGTTCTATCCAATATTTTATTGAGTATTCATGATTTATTTCAGATATTTTCTTATTTATCAGTAATCTTAAGATCTTACTTGTATATACTTTTCTTTTTCTTTCTTTCTTTCTTTCTTTCCTTTTTTTTTTTTTTTTTTGGTGCTATATGTCTGTAAGAATGAATACCTAGATGTGGTTCTATGATATTTTAAATAGATAGTTCCAAATTGATCCACCAAGGTGGTTAATTTGCATTTGACAGACTATTAGCTAAAGGATACAAAATTGAGGTCAGGAGGAACGGGGGCCTAAGAGCAGAGTGGAAAGGAGGTGAGGCTAAAGCTTAGCTTTCTTAAGGAAAGAGAGTGAAGGTACTCAGGTGCGCTAGCTGAGGAAGCCATGCACTTGAGGCCATTCTGTGAGTGGAGAGTAACACCAGGGCACTTTGTGAAGAGAGGACTTTTCCAAATAACATTTGCATATTGCCTATTATGAATCCTTTTATTTTCCACAACTGGGAGGGATTTACCATATAGGAAACATATGCAAGAAATAGAAATAGCAGCAAAGACCCCCAAAGAAAAGAAATACTTGCCTCTACTTCAAAAGTAAAAATATTTTTTTCCCAAATATTTTTTATCTTGTTAAATGAATGAATATACTTATAAGGTTTTGTTTGACTTTGCAATGAGCGAATGGTTGCTTGTTTTTAGATATGATAGAAATGATTTGAATATCGCCTTATTCAGCAATGACAGGTAGGCCTGTGTTCATTCCTCCTGTGTGCTGGTGGTGGGACGAGGCCATTTTAAAGTGTGATCTCTCCGAGGAACCTTAATCCAGATGTCTATGTTGCTATGATAGCAGTTGTTACAAATGAAAGGGTTGTGAATGACTCCGGGGCTTACCTTGCAAATTGTCCCACAGAGAAATTTGTGTGCCCTGGCATCAGGCCCTGGCTATAAGCCAAAAAGAGAGGGTTCCAGAAAGAGATTAAGGTGTCAGTGTTAGGGGAAGGAAAAAGATCTAGGGTGATGCACCGCCTGCTCGTAGCACACACCTGATTTACAGCCGGCTGGTGAATCCCTTACAAGGGTAAAACACCCACAGCTGGCCGCTAAGATTCACATGGTGTACAGGTTGTGGTTTTCAAACTTTATTAAATGTCTTATTCTTTTCATTCTAAGTTATTTTGCAATGTTTTTGTAAAAACTTGTGGAAGGGCCAATCACATTAAAATCTTGATGTAATCTCATGCATATTAAAACCTATTAGCTTTCCGTGTGATAAAATGCTAATCTGATAGTATTGTTCCTGGCTGTTAGCCGTTATTGAAGAATAGAAACGTTAACATTTTTCTAAGTCTGTATACACAGTAAAATCAATATGATCTAAATATAACCTACAACACAATTAATTATACTGGAAACATTGGTTTCACTTTTAAGAAGGGAAGCCTGTTAGGTTATTTCTAATTCTCTCCACATCAGGCAATGACTGTGGGAAAAGGCACAGTGTTCTAGCTGGGAGCACTATTTAAGTATAATATCACTCAAACACGAGGCAAATCCTACCCCAAGGTTATTTTGATGCATATAGCTCCTCTTACAGATGCTTCAGCAAAAGAACAAAAGAATTTAGTCTTAAGCCTTCAGCACCAGATATTTTAATTCTTAGGAAAACCACTTTAGATCTTTTAAAGGGTAAACTCATCCTTAGAAGGTAATAAACACTATGATCAAACCCTCGTCAGTGAGGAACAATGAGTAAAACTAGGTGTAAAGGCACGCGTGCATGTTTGTGTGCATGTGCACTAGCGTGTGTGTGTGCGCACGCGAGTATGTTAGAGTGTGTATGTGTGTTTGTGTGTATGTGCAAGTGAGTTTTTGTGTGTATGTGCAGGCGCGAGCATACGCGTGTGCCTGATGGAGAGTGTGTGCGTGTTTTGTAGATTGTGCTGTCTAGATAGGGCCATAGGAAGCTGTAGCCACTGGGAGGGAAAGGAATGATAATCTACTTTTTTTTTTTTTACTGCTTTACAGCTGTATAGTCCCAGAGGGACATTCTCTCATCTGTCTGCTCCCCTCCCTCCCTCTCTCCCTCCTCTTCTGTGACACTTCTCTAGCCAGTCAACCACCTCCCTTCCTGACCTCACCCTGTTAAAAGCAGGCCGACTGCATTTCAAAGCCTGACCTCCTAGAAAGAATGCTCCAGTACCTCATGTCTGAACTATTACTGCTTGTATCTCTTCCCATTTATACATGAAATCTGGCCTAAGTTATTACAATCTGATTGCTTAAAGAAGCAATCTTTCTCGGTTTTATAGCTAGCTCTATGGCTCTATACTGTGCTTCCTAAGGAGAGCTGAATATTGTTTTTGAATGATTATCATTTAACTAACCAAACACATCTTTTTCCTTAACTTAAGCAATATGAGTTCTTTACTTATTTATTTATTCATTAAATGTTGATTAGTACATGATTGGTAAGATGCTATTGAAAAGCATGAAGCAATGTTAGTTTGCTGTTTTGCTTAAGCTATTACTATAAACACACAGAATATTGTTTAAATTTATGTGTGTGTGTGTTTGAGGGTGCCTGTGGAAACTTGAGGAGGGTGTTGGCGCCCCTAGAACTCAAGCTAGAGGTGGTTGTGAGCACACGTGGGTGCTGGAAACTGAACCCAGGTTCTCCGGGGGGGGCAGCAAGTGCTGAGCCATCTTCTCCAGCCCAGCATGGACTAGCTCACATTATTTTTTGCTTGTTTGCTTTTGCACAAAGGTACTACTGAATCCATTTCTCATATTCTATGTTGGTTTAGTTGGACCATGGATCCAGGATACTTTTTGGTGTTTCCTAAAGACCCCAAAGATTAGTTTAAGATAAATATATCCTCAGGTGAATTATAAAATATGTGTCCCCAAACAAGTGGCATGTTTACATGGATGTTAACTCTGACTACTAAAGGTGGGAGGAAGGAAAACTGGGAATGCTACATGTATTGAGTATCCTTTTCATGTTGAAAGCTTTTTATCACCAAGATGATAGTGATTTAAAGGGAAATGTACAACGTTGTAAAAACACCGTGCTAAAAACAGTCAAAAGTTTTTTCTGACCGTCTTTGCTGATTTTTTTTGTTTTTTAAACAACTGAATTGCTGTAACCAGGAACTGAGCACTTACACATCAGTGAGAAGGTTGCCTGCAATAAATACAGTCAGAGGGAGAACGGCAGGCTTCTTCTAAGGAGAGAGTCACGGAGTTCCCTCTTTAGTTAATAAATACAACCTGAAGTGTGACCCCTACTCTGGGTTTTACTGCTCTGCTTTCTGTACAGCTAACAGCAGAGTGCAAGGAAAGGTGATTTACAAGTGAGTGATTTCCTGTCCCATGCCCAGCACTGAGAATGGCATGCAGCACTCTCTGAAGAGGATTTCTCAGGCCTTGGCCCTTCCGTGGTGGATGACTTAGGAAATGAGTCTCTGATGGAGACCTAGGAAGAACAAGGATATGGAGAGGTAGCCGAGCCCCTTGCTGCAAGACTGAGATAATCAGAGATAAGGTGATCCAAACGGAATGATCACATGTACTCTATGTTCTTAGTGCCTCCAGGGATCTGTCTGCTAGATTGGACCACAGTATCTGAATAGAAATATAACCAAATTAGTCATTTGATGTTTTCTTCCAAATTTGATACAAACAAATGGTGTGTGTGTCTCTCTCTGTGTGTGTCTGTGTGTGTGTGTGTCTGTAGAAGAAAAATGAAAATAAAAAAGTGTAAGCATTTTTTTCTAGGCTCTGCCCCACAGTTCCCTGGAAACAGCCAGGTATGCCTAACTTACTATAAAGTGGGTAGCTTGTCTGCCTCCTCTCCCTCTTGATCTCTTGCTCTCTTACCCTCTTCCCACTCTGTCCCTTCTCTCTCCTATCTCTATTACTCCTTCAACTCCCCTACCCATCCCCTAAATAAACTCTATTCTGTACTATACCGTCATGTGGCCGGTACTTCAGGGACAAGGGATGCTTCAGCATGGGCCTGCAGAGGAACCCCCTCCCCCGGACCCACACCACACCTCCACCAACACACCCCTGGCTTCTTTTTCTTTCTTATAAAACACAACATAAAGTGATTGGGGAACTGAAACCTCAAAGCTACTTCGGGAATCGGGGTGCTGCTTAGTACCAGAGTACTAACCACCCATGCAGGAAACCCTGGGTTCTACTGTACAGTAAAAGCCAAACACCCTTTTCCCTTTAGAAATAATCATTTGTGTGCATGCTATTAGGTATGTGTGTCTGTGTGGTGTATGTGTGTGTACTCGTGCACATGGATGCAGGCACAGGTGCAGATGGAGGCCAGAATCAATCTCAGGTGTGCTTCACAGCTGTCTCACACTACCCTGGTGCTGGCCAAGCAGGTTAGACTGGTTGAGCTCTTTGTCTCTAAGGTGCTGGGATTCCAAACCCTTTCCATCCTGGGTTTATTATGCGGGATTACCTGGGGGGTGGGGCTCAGGTCTTCATGCTCAGGAAGGTGAGCACTTTACCCACCGAGACCTCTCTTTAATTCTTTTGCCAGAAATATTTATCAACTAAGATGGCTTCCCCCTCTAAGAAACAGCCTAGAAAATACCATTGGCTATCAAGGTCAGGTCTCTTACACAGAGAACACCCATGTAGAAGGAAAAGAACTGGCCCTGTGACATGAGATGAAACGTATCCAGCAGTCACGAAACATTGTCATGTGCAGCCTTGCCGGCTCCTCCTTTCTCTCCTTTGTTCTTGTTCATCACTTTTACCAAGTGACACTCTTCAAAGCTCCGGGCTACATTATCACATGTGCTCCCCAGGAAACCCAAGTGCTGGTGAGTTGTTTACCTGAAATCTCCCCATTCCGTTATCTCCTCCCTAATATGCACTCTGATTATGTGTGTATGTGTAAGTAGAGGGCTGGAATGCTTTCCTTTTTACATCAGGGAGTGAGGAAAGACATGTGGGGACAGATAAATAAGACAAAAGAGGAAGTAGGCAATAGGGAAGTGGGACCTCATCTGTCATGTGTGAACGCCGTGGCACGGTGGGTGGAAGGGATCACCCAACTGGGTTTTAAAATACCCTTTAAGGATCGAGATTAGGATAGCGCCTGCTTTGTAATAGACAGTGGGCTCTGTACTAAGGTTCACAGCATGTAATTCACGCTCTAAGTTGGTATCTACTAGTGACTGTTGTAGACTGATGAGAGTGACTTTCCTTACTAAGTCTCCATTTATTTATCCAGGAACTGGGATTACACCATGACCTCATGCCATCACTGTGAGAAATTAATAAGATGCCAGACATGAACATTTAATAAAGCAGCTGCCAGTTTAGACTTTCTAAATGACAGCTATTATACAAATAAATATTTCTGAGCATACGAAGCTCCCCAAATTAGCTAAATGACCTTTACTGGCAGATTTCCATGACACGGGATGTATGCAGGTCATTCAGATTGCTCACCCAGTTTGAGGAGATCTAGAGATGTATTTTGTATCCAATTATATCCATGTCATCATAGAGCAGAGGTCTGTTTGTAGGTGGGCCAGGCTACCAGGATTTTTTCCTACAAATCATAAACCCAGCTGTCAGAGATTTTCCATTTCCTGCCTTCAAATATGCAGGTAAAAACGGTTGTCTTCTTCAATGCACTGTAGTGTTGGCTGTATAAGTCTGCTAGGGCCTAGGCAGACAGAAACGGAAGTGTTTCGGCTTTTTTGGCTCATCTCTCATCATCACCAGCAAATGTCACATGAAATGCTTTTGGCATGGCCTGTTATTGAAGGTGACTTTGATCTGTCATGTGATTTCATTTAATGCATACACTTCTGATGGTGACATTATTGACAATACCTGACCTGACTTTGACAGTGTCCAGGAACTGGATTTGTGTGGGTTTTGAGGAATCAGGGAAAATTTGTTAAATCACTAGAATAGTTTTCAAAATGCATGTTTTAGATCTTCATTAAATATGATCTTTGGAATATGAGTTCTCTATAAGCATTTAAAAATAGCTTTTAAACACAATAACCTGAAAACTATTAGAAGTTTATTTCATGTCACCTCCATAGTCATTTTATTCCGAGTCCTATACATGGTATAGTTTTTTTTCTAGACCAGACTGGTATGTAAAATAAGCCCATCTAACCTTTTGTTGCATTAGCAAACACACGGGGGTCTTTTGCTGCAGGGTACAAAAACTGCCTGTACACAGGCCCATCCAGGTGCTTATTCAAAATTCTTTTTCCAATCCAAAGTAACTTCTCTTTTGGGAGTTCCAGTTGGCAATTGAATGATCGTTGATTCTTAATAGGTTATTAAGAAAATGATACTTGACCTAATATGTAAAAGATGCAATTACAGCAAAGGTCTGGTATTAATAAATCTGTCTAACATTGTTTTTCTGCAGTTGTATGTTGGTAAAGTTTATGCTAAAACTAGAAATTCTCTTCAACATCATCAAAAAGAAGAAAATGAATATCAGTTCTTATTTTCTTGATCAACAATAACTGATGCAACATTAATTCTGGGTTTTTTTGTTTTTGTTTTTGTTTTTGCCTTTTTCTTTTTTGTCAAGCTCTCACCATATAGCCCTGGCTGGCCTAGAACTTTCTTTGTAGACCAGGCTAGCCTTGAATTCAAAGAGAGCCTCTTGCCTCTGTCTCCTGGGTAGTGGGGTTTAAAAAACAAATTCAGTTAATCCTTTTCTTTAAAAGATTCTGGCATGCCATTTAATCTTGCAAAACACCGCCTGGGCCACTGGTAATCTTAAAGGTTCTCTCTACCCTTTACCTAATGCTGTTCCTACTGCAGCAGACCTTTGGGGCCGTCTCTTCTTTTGTGTGTTCTACTTCTGCTGCACAGACTCATTTCTGTGTGATAAATACAATGTCTTTCTTAAAGATATTGAAATAACGAAAGGACATGGTTGCTAGTAGAGTTTGGAGAAGAGACTGAGAAGCTTAGACTCAGACATTTGAGACTGAATCAGACATCAGATCTCAGACTAAGACCTGTTTCCTAACAACTGGGAACTTCGAAGTAACTCACATGTTGAGTTTGGAAAGACCTTTTCGCTTCCTGAAGTAGCCAGTGGTCTGAGATTCCCACCTGTGACTTTCTATCATCATGTAATAACCTGCTGATGGCAAAACTTGGATTGGATCAGCCTGCCATTTAGTCATTACTAGAAAATTGACTCCCAGTAATACTTTTGTCAATTTCACCCTTCTGTTTTATAGATATCCCAGTATATACTGAGCAACAATTTTAATGTAATTAACTACATAGCAGGGCTTAGATTTACCATAAAACAGTGTATAGTAGTCTTTGACAATAATCTCACATCTTTATATTTTACATTCAATACTTCTATATCTGTGAACAAATGGATATTTTTAAATAAAGTTTGATCTTTTTCTTTATATCATGGTAGAATTTCTTAAAGCTATTGATAGTTTCATTGACTCAAAAATTGATCATCTTAGATATTGGCTTAAGCCAAAGATTGATTAAAAAAAAAACAAAACTCTATAAACTGATACTGATTTGATGCTCAATGGTGGGGAAGAGTGGCCAGGGAGGAAGTGACGACTTGATGTCATAAGCCCAAAAGGAGGGCTTTTAGGGAAATCTGCCTCCAGACGTTTTGTCAAGACAAATCCACCAGTGCAGAAGAAGTGAAAGTGTTGCTGTGTGTAGACACTCGACTGAATCGTTTACTTCTCTTTCCATATTTTCCCTCCTGTGCTTCCCTGCAGATTAAAGTCCCTAGTGTCACATCCTAGGAACTCACGAAAAATTTTGTCCTTTCTGTAGGAACTAAAAGATTCCCATGATCTCAGACTATTTGTTGAGCATCTAATATGTGACATTTTTATGTCTGATAATCTACATTCATCAGGGAAAGAGCTCATGGTGTGTAGTTTCTGTCTTCAGTGAACTCAGTTTATCAGAGGACAGGCCCACAAAAAGCTCACATGGATCTGCAGGCTAACCTGTTTGAGGCCAGGTTGGACTACCTAACAAAACTGTCTCAAATACCATTACCCACTCAAGACAACAAAAGCAAAACCAAAACCTTTTATGTGGCAATAGAGATGCAGTTATATTTTAATGGAAACAACAAATATAATCCACTCAGGGTGTCCTGGGGAAAGAGGCAAGGCTTAATGCCCAATATTATGCTACATTTGGCATGGTCGTTAGGGAAAGTTAGGAGTTTGGTAAATAAGACAAGAAACAAACAAAACAAAGAAGAAGGCGTGCGTGTGTGTGTGTGTGTGTGTGTGTGTGTGTGTGTGTGTATGTATGTATCTATGCATGCTGATTCCATCCAAACAGAAGCCACAGCTTATGCACAAGCATGGAGTTTTCACGATCTACGATATATCCAAATCAGTCAGTGTGACACAATTTGTCCCTCATTTACCATATAAGAAAGAGAAAAGAGCAAGAAGGGAGAGATGAGAACATGTAATTTAAAATTACTACTTGAAGGAATTAATGTGAATAGGAAGAATCTGGATAAAGAGAAAAGGATCCAGTGGCAGAAGCCATAACAACTTGTCCCTTGCTTTATTTGCTGACGTATTGTCTACATGTTTAAGATCAACCTCAGTCAAGTACCAGACAACTTCCCTGCCACTGAGCTATACTTCCAGAGCTTGGTCTTCATCAAGGACTGGGAGCAATGATTAAGATTTATGGAGCACGTGCTAAGTAGCCAATACTGTGCTAAATGCTTCCTTTATTAACTTGCTGAATCCCCCTCACTCTCTCTTACTAAGTGCCACTCATTTAATAGGCATGATTACTACGTCTATTTTATGAAAGGCCAATTGAGGATCAGGGAGATGAGGAAATTTGCCTGAGCCAGTATATTTATATTTAAATCCCCGATGCAGCATTTGACCTTAGCATGGCTCATCCCAGGATCTCACGAACTTAATCACCACGCACTCCCTTCTGACTCATGAGATTAATTAATATTACTCTACACGATCCACAGTTAGAATTCATATAGTTCAGAAACTGGTATAGGGAAACTAATCATGGCAGGCACACATACATAACCATCATAGACTTTACCTATAGAAATGTGAAGATGTTGGTTTCAGGGAAGCCCGTTAATGTGATCATAAACTGGTGTGATGAGTTTGCCCTGCCATCAGGTTCTTGTCTGAAGGGGGTGGGGGGAGTATCAGACTTTTATGGTTATAACTACGCAGTGGGAGACTGTTTTGAGTAGAAGGTCTGTTCTTTCCATTCTCATCATAACCAAATACTCAACAGCATGCAACTTAAGAGAAGATGCATTTATTTGGTTTCAGATCCACGTCACAGAAGGGCTGAGAGCAGGTCAATGTCCTTTGTGTATGTGTTGGGGGCATCTTGTAGCATGTCTTGTTAACATCTCAGCAGACTAAGAAGCAGAGACTGTGAGCTAAAATGAGCACCCCTAACCCTTGATCCCTGCCTTATGTCCCCTATCTGGGCCTCATAGCTTTCCAAGGACCAGGTGTGCACCATGGTCCAGTCTAAAGACATGAACCAATGAGCAGATTTCACATTGAAGCCATTAATAATGGATTAGTGCTGGATAATTGATAGTAGGAATGACCGTAATTATGGTGTGTGATGAGGATCCTTTGGGAGGGTGGGGGAGGCACATGCACTCGTAGGCATCTTCTGGGCATTGCCAGTCTCTTTCTCCTTAGCAATTCCATTTTCCAAGCAGTTATTCTTTCAGTCTTGTTTGATTCATCACTATTCTCCTTCCTGTCCATCTCTTACAAACTTTGGTCTTGTTAAGGCAGCATATATGAAAAGAACATAGTTGTTTGGCTCCTTATTTAGGAGTGGTATATTTTATGGAGTACTGGGAGAGCTGTATCTAGAACTTTCTGGATGGTGGGAGCTGCTTGGGATAAAGCAGAGGAGAGTGTTCTATTCTTTCTTGATGGGAACCTGAAACCTTGGACTTAGTGTCTAGAAGGCTGACATAATGGTATCTTCCCTTGGTTGCAAGGACATTGCTTATAAGTTTAGGCAGTAAGTTTACTACATCTCCTATTGGTCAGGAAGGCCTGGAAGGCCAGGGAGATATAACCTGTTAGCTGGGTTTTGAGGAATTAGAGACTACTCTAGGCCCAGTGCACAAATGAAGCCCAAGTAAGAAAATTCTACACAACTTTAGAGCCCCCAAACCTTCACAATGCAGCAAGAGACATATGTTAGCAGCAAAGACAGTTCTTCCAGCCACACTTCACTACTATGGAAGCTCACAGTAGATTGGGCTCAAGGCAGAGAGTGGGTGCAGCCCAGAAATTAGAGATGGATAGCAAAACTGATACGAAAGACATTGTAGTAGGCTCTTGGACATCTGGCAAGGGTTTGTATGGCAGGCAGCAGAGAGGAGGAAGAGAGACATTTGTAATTCTAAACGAGAAACTTCACATCACCCAAAGAGCACAGGAGGACAGCTATGCTGTCTATACAAAGCAATGGTACAGATGTACGCCTGTGTCCTCTTAAACATAAAATGGAAGATGAATTGTTAACTTTTCCTCAGATTCCTGGTGGTCTAAACAGAAAGGTTAAACAGAATAATTTGTAAGATTTTTTTTTTTTTTTTTTTTTTTTGCTATTTATAGAGGAAACACACCCAGATGTCAAATGTTAAAATCACTTTTCATCACAGTTCAGACTTAAACAAAGCAGGGAGAGGGCAGACAAGGCTGAGAGAAAAATGAGCCAGCATTGGACCCTTATGATGACACTCTTGGCATGTTAGAAATAGCTCTTCCTATTTTTCTGGGTTTGAAAAGAATACTATAACCACCAATGTTCTAATAAATTCACTTTAAGAATCCCCCCAAAGATTTATGTAGATTGTACTCTTGTGTATATGTAGTCAAGCCTAATTTTACAAGACTGACATTTTGGTTAAAGTAGGAAATCATCACAACAAAAATATACTATAGATAATGGATTTGCAGCCATATGGCTTCTATTTGTTGGTCTTTGAGCACTGAACAAGTACAGAACAGATAAAGAAAATAGACATTGGAGAGAGGGGAATTATTTCCCTATTACCTATCACATTCTGAAATGGGCTATACTTAATTTCTCCCCTTTCTTTAGTTGAGTGAGTTTATTTTCTTAGAGTCTACTCTTTGAGTTAATTTAAAAGAACTAACCCTGGATAAGCACCACATTGAGAGGGGCTCAACACATAGCCATGGTTAAAACCATGTGACTATCCAGCCAGAGAAAAAAATCAAATCTGAAAATTCAAAACTGCACCAACAGGGACATCATGGCAGCCTGCAACTGAGAGGACAGGTGTCCATTGTTGTTTAATGTGATCAACGTGATCTAGCGGAAGAACACATAGAAGACCTTTCCAGGCAAACGCTTTTCATTTTGGAGTTCATATAGCAAGAGGTACCTCGAAATCCTCAAACACAATCCTAGTTTCATACGGACCTAATTTTAGTTAATGGCATTATGCTGTTGCTCCTTATAATAGAATACAAAATGAAAGGCATATGTTATCGGCCTATGAAATGTATTATCATATGGATAGTTATGGGAAGATTTCAGACCACTGAAGATCTAACGAGCTTTCCTTCTGAGGAATAACAGAAGACAGATTGTACAATTAACCCAGCTTAGGTCCTGGTTAGTGTTAGGGCTGTGGTAATTTTCTTCATTTCATGAAGCAATACCAGGGAATCTCCACATTTTGTGTGGGAATGTGTGTTTTTAAGGAAATCGACAAAGCCATATATTGCTTTATTGTTCAGTGTTTCTCGCCTTCATAAGAGCCAAATATATTGCCAGATCAATCAACACAGCAATGGCTCTTTTGTTACCTGCTGCTACGTGGTTCATCAGGGACTTCAGACCCTGTGAGAAGTCATTAGGAAAGGAGACCAAATGTGTCGCAACTGCCATTGACTTTTATCCCTGATGAGTGCCGGTAAAATGGCATCACTGAAACCAGGCACACCATCATTAAGACAGTTTTATAAGGCAAATCTCTGTGGGGCTTTGGTTAGGAGAATCTACCGTTGTGCACAGGAACCGAGAGGTCCAAGTGATAAACCGTCTTTCGACTGCTGGAAGCGTCATAAAGGAAAGCACCGTTGAGCTTCCCAGTCACAACTTTCCTACAGTGGAAGAAACCATCACCTGTCTTCATCCACGAGGACTCATCCGCATAGAAGAGACTCATGACATTGATCTTCTGTTTTAAAACCAAGGAAAAGTGACAGGAGTTCTTAATATTGTCAGCAAAAGGTACATTGGGGGATCTAAAAGAACATGTGATTTTTAGATGATGATAAAATGATTTTCATTATTTTATAAGGATAGAGTATAGGAAATGATTCCCCCCAAATATAGCTCCTCGATAAGTTGTTGACTACTTTCAGCTGAATGAAAAGGAGAAATTGCCATTCCCCAGGAGAGCTACTTTTCAACCTTCTAACTTTTCTTTCCTGAAAATATGCGAGGGGTTCTGGGGTTTACTTCTCTTTGAAACAGGCTACAGTGCCTTCTGTTCATAGGAGTTCTGCCCTGTACCTGCAGCTGGTCACTGAGGTTAGGTTGCCTGGGTCACTGTGGTTGGGATGCACAGGTCACTGCGGTTAGGTTGTGCAGGTTACCGCAGTTACAGGTCACTGTGGTTAGATTGCACATGCCACTGGGTTAGGTTGTATCCACTATTTATCTAGGCATACTTCTATGGGGCTGTCTCTTTTCCATCCAACAGAAGCACACAAATACAGTTTCAGGGTCACTGGCTCATATGTCCCAACCCTTCCCTGTCACATCAAATCAATTCATGATGCTTTTCTCCTGCTAATCTGCCAGCTTTGACAAAGGTGCCACTGTGACAATGACATCCTCTCCCTAACACCACTGTAGTTTATCAAATTTAGGTTATTTTTTTTCTTTTAAATTCATAAAACAATACATTCATAGGAAAACAAGGCTGACCATTACCATGAACTGTGTATTATGCCAGATTTGCAAACAAAATTTAGATTTTTTCTGTCAGTAGCTCTCAGAACATAAAATTAATAGGACATCTTGGGAGTTTGGGGGTGGTAAGGATGTTCCCTGTGTTTTTGTTTCTGATGTAGCCTTATTATGTTTGCAAATCACATTATTAATTTTTCTTTTTAAAATTAATTAATTAATTATTTTGGGGGGGGGATTTCAAGACAGGGTTTCTCTATGTAGCCCTGGCTGTCCTGGAACTCACTCTGTAGATCAGGCTGGCCTTGAACTCAGAAATCCGCCTGCCTCTGCCTCCCAAGTGCTGGGATTAAATGTGTGTGCCACCACTGCCTGGCAATATTTCTTTATTTTTACAAAATAGTTTTCTATTGTTTAACTCAGAGACTACATTTAATGCTTACTAGGATAGCTTTTATTTCATTTTATTCAAGAAGTGTGGTTTTCAAATAAGTTTAAAGCTGCCCAGGAAGAGACGTTTCAGAACCATCATCTCTTTCATAACTTTTCTATATTCTTGACCCAGCCAACACGCTCACCTAGTATTATAAATCTTCCCAGTCTAACTACTAGTAGCTACAAAGTACATGATGACCTTCTTCTTCCTCTTCTTCCTTTTCCTCCATCTCTGCCACTGTCACTGCCTCTGCCCCTCCTCCTCCTTCTTCTTGCTCTTCTTATTCTACTTCTCCTTTTTCCTCTTCCTCTTCTTGCTCCTCCTCCTCCCATTTCCTTTCCCCTTCCCTTTCTGCTTCTGCTGTTTCTCCTCCTCCTCCTTCTTCCTCCTCCTCCTTCTTCCTCCTCCTCCTCTCCTCCTCCTCCTCTTCCTTCTCCATTATCATCATCCTTTTCTTCTACTTCTTCTGCTTCTTCCTCTTCTTCTGCTTCTTCCACTTCTGCTGTTTCTGCTTCTTGTTCTTCTTGTTGTTCTTTTTGTTCTTCTTCTTCTGTTCCTCCTCATTTGGCTCCCTTTTCTGCTTCTGCTGCATCTTCTTCTTCTACTTCTTCATTTCCTTCTTCTTCTTCTTCTTCTTCTTCTTCTTCTTCTTCTTCTTCTTCTTCTTCTTCTTCTTCTTCTTCTTCTTCTTCTCCTTCTCCTTCTCCTCCTCTTCCTCCTCCTCCCCCTCCTTCTCCTCCTCCTTCTGCTGCTTTTCTGCTTCTTCTGCCTCTACTTCTGCTTTTTCTTCTGTACCAAAAAGACATAACTGAGCAAAAGTAGAAAGCAGTCATTGCTTTGAGGTGAATGGCATTCTGCACACAAAGACTATCAGGATTGCAAGTGAATAGAAAAATGAAGATGCTTTTCTTCTCATACTCTTTGTCATTCATTCATTTATTCATACATGTATAGGACATTATTTGCAGTACCAGGGCCTGAACCCAGGGCCTTGGGCATACAGGCAAGCACTTGCATTAAGCTATATTACCAGTCCTTCCTTCCTTCCTTCCTTCCTTCCTTCCTTCCTTCCTTCCTTCCTTCCTTCCTTCCTCTCTCCCTCCATCTCTCCCTCCCTCTCTCCCTCCCTCCCTCCCTCTCTTTCTTCTTTCTTTCTTTCTTTCTTTCTTTCTTTCTTTCTTTCTTTCTTTCTTTCTTTCTTTCTTTCTTTCTTTTAAAGATTTATTTATTTTATGTATATGAGTACAGTGTGACTGTCTTCAGACACACCAGAAGAGGGCGTCAGATCTCATTATGGGTGTTTGTGAACCACGATGTGGTTGCTGGGAATTGAACTCAAGACCTCTGAAAGAGCAGTCAGTGCTCTTAACTGCTGAGCCATTTCTCCAGCCCTTTCCAGTCCTTTCTCATTTACTATAGTCAGCACCAAGTTTAGTCCTAATTCGCTGATTGTAACAATGGTGAGAAACATTACAAACATCCCAGTGTGTATTCTAACATACTCAAAGAAGAAGTTCTTTTTTGATTTTTCACTTTGGGCAGACCATTAAAAACGGGCATGTGATTCACCAGAGAAAAGCACAGAATTGTACTTACTACTGGAAATCTCAAGTGCAGAGTAAAATATACCACAGATTTAAAATGACACCCTATCGATTCTTTTTAGTGGTATGCTAGACTTCATATTTAAAAAAGCATTTAAAAAAATCATTCCTTAATAATTTCCCCCATGTTCTATTTCTGGATTTAGTGATATAATCTAATACACTCAAATAACTCCTAACTTTGCTTTCCAGCTGGAAGCAGATAAATAACTTCTGTGGAGACAACATTTTGTCTTCATGAATTCGGAGACTCATCAGGCATGTGGGTGCACACTTTGTACCCTCAGCATTTGGGAAGTGGAGTCAAGAAGGTAGAAAGTTGAGTTTAAGACCAGCCTTAGCTACCTAGGGAGATTTTTGTCAGGAAAAAAAAAGTAGAAACTTAATGTTCCCTAGAATTTTTCAAAAACTACAGGTTGTGTGCAATGTACAATATTTGTTTGTCATTTTAGTCGTGGTCATGTACAGTGTATGCTGATAGTATGCTGTTTTCCAAGCATGAACACCACGCTGAAGTATATGAAGAGTGCATACCAAATGTGGCCAATCAACTGAAATCCTACAATGAAGGATAGTCTTACTAAAGTTATCCTTTTCGTTCGTATCCTTAGGAGTACTGTTCATGTTGCCAGAGACAGAAAAAGATACAACAAAAGCTGCCGATGACTAATAATACTCATCCTGAATCCAATCCTAAAACACCTTTACTTTATTCTGTGGACATTATTTTAAAATCAAAACTCTACTCGCTAGACGTGATTTCCATTATTTACCTTAAGCTATCAATGCATGTAACTAGTTGGCCACGAGTCAATGTTTTGTTATGAACCACAAGCATCAAGAAACTCTTACTCTAACATATCATGTAACCACTTACAATTGTATCTAAAAATGCAATCTTGCAGTGTGGGGGCTTGGAAACTTGCTGGCCTTGAGCGTGGCACTTTGACCATTCAGCTCAAGAAGCAATCAGAGACTGGAGGTCTAGATTTAATTCTAGATCGTTTTGGGGACCCCATCCCCAGTTTAGTGACATGGCTTTCACTGAGCTTTTCAAAGGCAATACCTTGGCCATGAAGCTCCTTCCCATGAATCCCTTCCAACAATCACTTAGGATCTATATAACCTGAGAAGGAAATGTCACCAGGCTGGGACACCTCCTGTTTCTCCTGGGGTAGGTAGCTTTGATGCCTGAGGGATTTGATCTGCACCAGCAACCTTTGTTCCCCTGAATTTCTCATCTGTCCCTCCCTGACTTGCAGTCCCTTCTCCCCCTAGAACCCTGGTTAGTCCAGAGGCCAGTTCTCTTCCTTCCAGCCCTTTGCTCACATTCCTGTCCTCTAGCACCTGTTTGTTTGTTTGATTTTGTTTTTGTTTTGTCTTGACCCCTAAGCTTTCAATACCCCCATTCCCCTCTCCCCTAAGAAGCTCTCATTTATGTCCCTCAGGTTTCCTTTTTTTTCCCATGTCTGCCTTTGGCCAGTTCATTTCAGCAAACTCTGAGTGAATACAAAGACAATTTCCCTTTGTTTCTATGCACATTAAAAAAATGGAGTGGAATTTGCACTTTCATCCACTTCAGTCACTCTCAGAAATGATTTATGCTACTTATCACTTGAAAGTATTTACCTCCCTCCAGTTGGTGTTGGCACTTCTGTGTTTATGATGTGCAAGGATAGATCCAATTAGCTAATTTTTCTACTGGTGAAAAAAAAGAAACAAAACAAAACAAAACAAAAGCCAAAACAACAACAACAAAAAACTCCTGCAACTTATCTGACCAGTCTTCGAAGCGGCAAAAATGGTCTTATGAATAGACCATTGCTGTTGCTGGTCTACCTTTCTCTGTAATGTAACCATTACTTTTGGATAATAGCTTGACAGATAGTTAACCAAAAAGATAGAACAACTCCAAACTGTGTCTCTGTAAGGACCATCCAGAGACGGCCCCAACTGGGGATCCATCCCATAAACCATCACCAAACCCAGACACTATTGCATACACCAGCAACATTTTGCTGACAGGACCCTGATATAGCTGTCTCTTGTGAAGCTATGCCAGTGCCTGGCAAATACAGAAGTGGATGCTCACCGTCATCTATTGGATGGAACACAGGGCCCCCAATGAAGGAGCTAGAGAAAGTACCCAAGGAGCTAAAGGGGTCTGCAACCCTATAGGAGGAACAACAATATGAACTAACCAGTACCCCCAGATCTCATGTCCCTAGCTGCATATGTAGCAGAGGATGGCCTAGTAGGCCATCAATGGGAGGAGAGGCCCTTAGTCTTGCAAAGATTATATGTCCCAGTACAGGGGAATGCCACGGTCAGGAAGCAGGAGTGGGTAGGTTGGGGGTGGAGGGTTGGGTGGGGAGGGTTGGGGACTTTCAGGATAGCATTTGAAATGTAAATGAAGAAAATATCTAATAAAAAATTGTTTTTGAAAAAAAAAAGAATAAATCAACTGATTCAACATTTTTTTTTAGTATGTGTTTCATTTGGTTTTTCCTACGTTTCAATTTTATTTACTTATTCCTTTAATCTAAAATATTTATGATTTATTTATATGCATGAATGTTTTGCTTGCATGTCTGCATGCCTACCTGTCTGTATACCATGCATGTGTCTGGTGCCAGTGGAAGCACTAAGTTCCCTGGTGACAGAAACTTGCCAAGCAGGTTCTGGGAATCAAACCTGAGACCTCTGGAAAAGCAGCCTGTGCCCTTACCCACTGAGCAATCTCTCCAGTCTCTTATTTCATTTTGATAAAATATCTAGTAGAAATAAGGGAAATGCAAAAAGTCATAGAGGTTATTAAAATTAAATTTAAAATTATGTGGAGACTTTTCATGAGATGATTTCAATGTGATTTTTCACTCTGGGAAAAAGTTTGATATGAATGATATGGCTTTACAACCCTTCATCTGAACAGAAAATAAAATTGGCTTTGGCTGACCTATTATTGAAGAGTGTGCGTATCATTGAAGAGTATCTGTTGGTATTCTGTCTGTACTCCATCCCCACAGTTACCTGGCAGCATCCACATATACTCCTCCCCACAGTTACCTGGCAACAGCCAGGTAGGGACAGCCCGCTGTAAAAGTGGCTGCTTGGCCCCTCCTCCCTCTCTTGTCTCTCTTCCTCTCATACTCTTGACCCCCTCTCTCCCCACCCCCTTCTCCCTTTTCTCCACTTGGCCATGACCAGTCTCTACTTCTCTACTCTCTCCTTCTCTGTGCCTTTCTCCATCTCTACTACCCTCTTAACTCCTCCCCATGCCCTGAATAAACTCTATTCTATATTATACCCTCTTGTGGCTAGTCCCTCAGGGGGAAGGGATGTCTCAGCATGGGCCCGCCGGGGCACCCCCTTTCCTGACACTCCCATAGAACATATATTAATATTTCTCTATCTTTTTATGATCACAACAGTATCAATGTGTGTGTCTGTGTGTGTTTGTGTGTATGCCTGTGTACGCGTCTATGTCTGTGTGCATCTCTCTGTGTGTCTGTCTGTCTGCCTATATGTGTGTGTGCCTGTGTGAATATGTGTGTGTGTGTGTCTATGCCTGTACCTGTGTCTCTCTCTGTGTGTGTATGCGTGCATGCGTGTATGTTTGAAGGAGATGGGGCACTAATATCTCTTTCTTCCTCTCTTTTTTATACATTCTCAATATTCATACAGGAAAACCCACTTTTTCTCATCTAAATAATAGAGTTAATCCCTTCCTATAAAAAGACAGGGCAGGGCTCTTCCTTATGTATGTGAAAGGAAATATTATATACTGTAGAAGACTGAATTATTACTTGGCATCATTCAAATCCATTGTTCGAGACTGAGAACGGAGTTCAGCTAGCAGAAAACCATGCACTTTTGAGTTAGGAATGGAGTTTTGTCTTCGTTGGTCTGTTACAGTGTGCACCGACTCCTGTGTTTATGAGGTACATGCATTTGGAAGCACGGAGTAGGCTTCTGCTCTTTCTCAGTGCTTTGGAAAATCACCAAAGCAAGCTTTTAATGTTAAGGGAAGACCATATGTAGAATAATAAAACCAGTTCCACCATACTTTCTTTCTATGTTATTTAGTCAAATGAAGAGATTCTATTTAATAGTATTTTAGTGCATTAAAGGCAAGTTCAACCAATAAACTCCTAAGTCTGCTGAATTTCCCTCTTAACTATGTACAATAAGTTATTATCTCTTTATCGAATGCACACAGGATTGAGGTGAAATCTGGAGAAGGTTATGAGAAATTCAATAAGATTAACAAAACAAAACAGAATTACTCCCCCCCCCAGCCATCCAATTTTTCTGCAGTCTAAACATTATTTAGTGGTAATATAAAGAACAAAATAAATGATAATCTTTAAGTTCAATACATAAATATAATAATTGAATACTAATGAAAGCAGTGAAAACTTAACTTCACTCCAGTTTGTTTTTTTATTTTGAAAAAAAAAAAAAAAAGCCATGCTTTGTAGCTCAGCCTATCTTTAGACATATAGAGCCCAGGCTGGCCTTGTCCTTGAGTTCCTCCTGCTTTCGTTTCCCCAGTGTTGTGATTATTCCACCAGGCCCAGCAGATTCTAGAGTTTAGCTTTACTTTCATATTCTCTTCATTGGAGGTGTTTTAACTTAATTATTTTGGAGATGAATCAGGATCTATCTGGTAGAGTAGTATATCTTGTAAATAATAGGACTTTGGCCTGAGTGACGGCGTGGATAGATTAAATCTTTCCTCAGTCGCCATAACTGAACATCAAGAAACGGAATCGTGATGGAAGTGTGGAAGAAAGGTTTGAAACAGCTCCCAAGTTACGTCTGACCGTTAAAGAAAGCTAGATCTGATTGATGAGGTTAGAAGCGAGGATCATCTGAAGCAGGCCAGAAAGGCAGAAGAAAACAAGGCAGGAGGATGGCCAGAATGAAAGTTAAGAATGCACCAACATGAAAATGATACTCAAGAGAGCTTGATTTATGAGAGCAGAGGGTGGGGAAGCTATCTACAGATCTGGAATGTCCTTCCCTATGTACCTCTCCTGCCTGGAACTGTGCTGTGTAGTTGGACTACCCTGAAGTAAGAGAATGTATTTACATGAGCTTGAAGTGGTTTTTGGTTTTGTTTTCTTCCTAATGGACTTTAATATAAACTAGTTATGTTCTTCCTCTTACTTGATATTACTTATAATATGCACCACCATTGTGAATAAATACAGTATTTTCTAGAGCACTAGTATGGATGGATGTATACGTACAAACACACACACACACACACACACACACACACACACACACATGTGGGGTCCAGAATATTAACATGGGTTAAAGGATGCAGAGTTACCTTCTACAACAGTGGAAGTGGCTTTAGGCCTTTGAAATGAAGCGATTTATTGTTAGTTTTGTTGTACTGTTGTTTGACTTGTGATGCATTGGATAGGAGAAATAGCATGTTACCATCCAGGCTCCTGGGAAGTGAGTGGACAGCTGGATGAGGAAGATGAGGAGAAGCAAGCATCAAAGGCAACGAGGAGGAGGAGAAAGGAGGAAGATGTGAACGGGAGGAGGCTTCTGATTTGCCTCTTTGGCCCACACTCAACTTTCAAGCTACACTGATTTCGTGTCTCCTTAGATGGAGCTGGAAGTCTTAGCCCACATAAGCTTTCCTGGCAATGTATTCCCCAGGACTGAAGTAATCCAATTAGCATTTGCCAAAAATATATTAGTTGCAAAGCACTTACTGCTAGTTCCAATAATTTTTTTTCTCCCATGATTTCCTCAGGGCAGGCACACGTGTGTTATTATCAAGGTGCCTCTCGCTCCCTATTTAAGCCTTAGGTTGCTGAGGTTATGGGCTGAGCCTCTATCTTCTTTTGATTTTTGCTTTAGAGCCCTGCTTTGTAGGTTAAGTGACCCAATTCAGGACTGAAGCTGTTGGGACCTGCTTTGCTATCTCCTGACAGACCAGATCAACATTTTAGCTATCTTTGCCAAGAAGATAAGGTTATAGAAAAACAATTTACATGTTAAAATTGTTCTTGACATTAGAAAAAAAAAAGCAGTCCCTAACATTGCAATAAGTTATAGCTGGAAAATATCTCCCAGTAGTCTACAATCATAACTAATCAAATTTATTCAGTTTTTAAAAATTCTTATTAGTTTTTACTCATATAAGTACATAATTTTTACTTAGTTATGATCTCAGCAGTGATTCAAATTCCTACACAATATCTACTGTAAGAGAAAATAGAAAGTTTCTGTTTTACTATCTACATTGGAACTAATGAAATTTATCAAATGTGCTACCCACCTCCTACTGTGTGAGCTAGTAGGTAGGTAGCTCCAAAAATTTCTTTATTTCTTTTCTTTTTCTCTCTCCCTCCCTCCATCCCTCCCTCCTCTCCCCCTTTTTGTTTTTTTAAGTGAAGCTGAGCTCCCTTTTTGAGAAAGATATTTAAGTACCTCTGATAGAAAGATCCTTAGAAGCCGGGCGTGGTGGCGCACACCTTTAATCCCAGCACTTGGGAGGCAGAGGCAGGCGGGTTTCTGAGTTCGAGGCCAGCCTGGTCTACAAAGTGAGTTCCAGGACAGCCAGGGTTATACAGAGAAACCCTGTCTCGAAAAACCAAAAAAAAAAAAAAAAAAAGATCCTTAGAAAGTCTGAAAACTTAGCTATTTGCATTGCAATTTTTTTTTTGCTGATTTTTTTTTTTTTTTTTTTTTTGTCAACTTAACACAAACAAGAGTTACCTCAGAAGAGGGAAGAGGCAGCTGAGAATTGCCTTCATCAGATTGGCCTGTGGCGTGTTTTCTTTATTGATGGGGAGGGGCCCATCCCTCTGTGGGAGGTGCTACCCGTAGGTGGTCCTGGGTGAGTTGTGTAAGAGAGCAGGCTGGGCCCTGAGTGCAAGTCACTTTTCTCCATGGCCTCTTCTTCAGTTCCTGCTTCCAGGATCCTGCTTTGACCTCCTGTGCTGACTTCCTGCAATGGTGTACTGCAATCTGTAAGCAAAATAAACACTTTCTTCCCTGAATGAATTTTAGGTAGTGTTTTAACACAACAGAAAACGAGACTAGGTTGATATTTTTAGAGGATTTCTAACATCCCTTCAAATCATCCCGCAAGCATCCTGCTGAAGTTGTAATCACTACCTCCTTCTCATTCCAGGTACATCCTTGTCTGTCTTTCAGTGGTTGGGGATAGCTCAATGACAGAGTGTGTACCTAGAGCAGTCAGGATGCTGTGATCAGTCCCCAGCACTTAAATGTGTAAAATGAAATAAGATACGGTCATCCAGTAAAGGAAATGTAGCCATCATAGTCAGCTTAGAGTCAGCGACATCCAACCAGAGGCCTATGAGCCTTGGGTTCCTGGATAGATAGGTATACAACCTAACTCATTTGACTCGAGACTGCTACAAAAGGAATGTTAAACTGGGAAGAGATGCTGTAGGTGTTTTCATTTTCAATAAATTTTTATATGCTATTATATGATTTAAGTTTGATAACTAGATAAGCTGATTACCATGTTAAAAAGAAACGGAATAAGAATGTAATTTTGGTGCTAGGAGATCAGAACCTGGGGCATATGATATGGAGAGCTTCAGATGAATGAATTACCTCCCTGCTTCTCTTTGTGGTTTTTCTTCTCTATCACGTAGTCACAGAAACTATACGAGCAAACGATACAGAGTTCTTGACACATTAGTACCTTCTTTACCAGCCATTCTGGAAGGGCATACATTTTGTAAAAATTACCTCAGGGGACCATATTCAACCTAAGTGAGGGTTTGTTTGTTTGTTTGCTTGTTTTTTTTTCCTAAATTCAAAGGGACATATTCCTGGAAGAAGATCTATGAAGGAGACGTATGAAGGAGATGTATGTTCCCGATTAAAGGACTCCTGACCTGCAATTATATCATATCTACACCTGGAAAAATTGTTAAGGACTTTGGAAGGGAATTGAGTAGTTAATCTTAAGGTTGAGAGAAAAGAGAGAAATAGGAAATGGCAAACACCTTCACTGAAGAAATGATGTTTGTCGGAACTTGGAGTGAGTGCTAGTACTTAGCGTCTACCCTGAAGAATGATGTGTCATGGAAT
Organism: Mus caroli; assembly: GCF_978045245.1. Lineage (NCBI taxonomy): Eukaryota > Metazoa > Chordata > Mammalia > Rodentia > Muridae > Mus > Mus caroli. The sequence goes on from NW_028227265.1 coordinate 85,571,912, forward strand.
GAAAACCAGAATCTGCCCAGACAAGATTCCCTCCCGGGACTCAGTGACTACCAAGTGAAGGCACATCTTTGAATACCTCCACAATTTGAGGATTTATTGTTTTCTTGAGCTATAACTCTTTTGAAACCTTACCCTCAAAGAGCTTTCCCCATTCTGGTACAGCAACTGCCAGCATCTTCGGGAAGCCTGGTTGATGTGGCTTGCATGTGAAATGTTCTCCATTGGCCCCCCTGTGGTTGGTTCCTAGCTGGTGCTTTTGAATGGTTGTGGCATCTTTAGTTAGTAGAACCTTGATGGAGAAAGTAGGCCATTGTGTGTGGGCCTTGAGAGTTTGGAGCTTAGCTGGAGACTTCTTGTTTACTCTCTGTTTCTGGACTGCACAAGTGCATTGTGACCAGGCGGCCTCTTGCTGTGTCAGCCACATTGGACTGTACCTTCTTAGAACTGTAGGCTAAAGTAAAACGTTCCTCTCTTAAATTGTATTTTGTTGGGTATTTGGTAATAGTAACAAGAAAGGTAACTATTGTACACTCTGCAGATATTGAACCATGATCAGGTTGATCCTTTTTCTGGGGCCTATGGGTCATGAGAAATGCATAGAAATACATTGATTTTTGATATATAAAGAAATAAATATTTTCAGATTTTTTTTTAAAAAAGTTGTGTGGTAATTACTAAAATAGTATATAATTCTTTCAACCACATTTGATGATATGGAAAGGAAAAAAAATGTTAAAAATAATGTGTTTATTTGAGATGAAAGGATGGACCATCTAGAGACTGCCATACCGGGGGATCCATCTCATAATCAGCCTCCAAACGCTGACACCATTGCATACACTAGCAAGATTTTGCTGAAAGGACCCAGATATAGCTGTCTCTTGTGAGACTATGCCAGGGCCTAGCAAACACAGAAGTGGATGCTCACAGTCAGCTATTGGATGGATCACAGGGCCCCCAATGAAGGAGCTAGAGAAAGTACCCAAGGAGCTAAAGGGATCTGCAACCCTATAGGAGGAACAACATTATGAACTAACCAGTACCCCCCCGGAGCTCGTGTCTCTAGCTGCATATGTATCAGAAGATGGCCTAGTAGGTCATCAGTGGAAAGAGAGGCCCATTGGTCATGCAAACTTTATATGCCTCGGTACGGTACAGGGGAACGCCAGGGCCAAGAAGTGGGAGCGGGTGGGTAGGGGAGTGGGTGGGGGGAGGGTATAGGGGACTTTTGGGATAGCATTGGAAATGTAAGTGAAGAAAATACCTAATAAAAATATGGAAAAATTCATTTATCATTATAACTTCATTGGAATTATACCTAAAAGATTAGCCAATGATTGAAAATTTTAATTGGCTTTGTTTTCTAAGGAATATATTCATGTAAATAAAACTGTACAATTAGGAAAGGTTCTGAGGACTTCAACTAACTTAGAACTTTTCCTTTCAGTGATGTTTTTAAGGAGGTGGCTCACCTGTATGTTTCTCTAGCATTTCTCGTCACAAGAAAATTGTCAGAAGAAATGCCTGCATTGAGAAATTTTTCTGTTATTGTTTGACACTAACCTCAGGGATCTATTGTGTGAAATACTGCTATAAAAATCCATGCCATCCTATTTGGCTGTACACAAAACATTAAATTGGGTTATCATTGAGTGTTTAATAGTTAACAAAACTTATATTCATTAATAGCTAATGCTTTGCTTTGAAACATGTATGGTCTTGTTTCCACTTTGCCTCAAGGCTAACTTCTTTGTTCTTTATAAGACATCAGACACAGAATAAATCAGCCATGAGCTAGCTGTTCATCAGTTAAATTAGTGGCAAGGCAGAGAAAAGGGATTTTTGGCTAGGATTTGCAGTTGTTCAGCAAAGCAAATAACTTCTGCTTATTTTCTTTATTGTCTTGTATTATGCAACTATATTCTTGTCCCCCAAATGTTTTTTTCTCACTATGGGACAAATTCATTTATTTGTTTATTTTCATATTTTAAAAATCCACAAAATTAACTTTTAAAGGATGCTATGGAAATTAAATGTACAGAAGATAACCCTGCCTTTTGTATGAAGTTCATTGCCAGTGGAAACTTGTCTGTATTCCCTCCATTCAGACCTGAAGTAAGCCTTAAATATATCAATGTGGCAAGCTGGTGACATTATCCCAATGTAGTGAAGGTCCAGTTTAGAAATTCACTTTGTTCTTTATTTAAGCTGTGTTCTATGACACTCTGAGCTTTCATTTAAAGTAGAGGCTAATATTGCTGCCCACAAAGAGGATGACCTGCTATAACCTGACCTACATAATATATTTGTCTTTATTCTGTTAGGCCCTTTGACATATCCTGGTAGATGCCAGCATTTCATTGGAATGGACAATTTTGATTGCTTTAGGAATCAATAATTATTCTAAGTGATATTTTGGAGCTTGTTGAGCAACACCAACTTGCCTTCATCTCTCTCCGTTTTTAGACACATGACTCTATTAAGGGAAATTTGATCCGTATGTTTCTGATTCCTTTACACTTAACTCATCAAAATGTTGTTTTGTAAGACCGCTTTGAAGTCAGGGAAGCCTTTTAAGTCATTTTTTATGAGACTTTTTCAAGCCTTTTTTCTTAGGAACAGGAAGTGGCATTTAGCCAACAGTTAACAAACTCAAACACCAAAAGGTTCAACTTGGGTTTGGATCTGTTCAATGACGAGTGTTTGAATGGACTCCTGACATGACCCATCTTTGCTGACTATGACTGCCAATAGCCATCATAACAGTCCTAATTACCCAGACAACTCAAGGGTCCTAACCAACTGCCAACTCTCAAGTGTTTCTCCAATCAATCTTCTTCATGCTACATTATGACTCATTTAACTTTAAAGAGACTACTTTATTACCCATTCAGTCTAGCTAGCATTTGTGTGTGTGAGAGAGAGGGGGCTGGGAGAGGGAGACTTCTGTGAGAGCTATTTAAATCTTCACTCTCACGAAGTTGGCTGGTTAGAACTTTAAAAACCCAGTCGCTAATAAAATCACACAGAGTTCAAGTTCACAGGACAAGTGAATCCTGATTGATCATGAAGGCTTCCAGCCACAGACTACTCCTGACACTCAGCTCTGAGCACAGGCGATAACACAGATCCTGCAATGCTTTCGAGAAGAAAATGTACATTAAAATAAAGAATGAAGCATCTGGCTTCAGAAGTACTTATTTGATTTATACCCAACAGTTGTTGTATGCATAAGCCAGCCTCCATTTCCCAGGAAATTTATAGCCCAAACAAGTCGTGGTGGTGCTCACTGCCTAATGCATTCAAAGTGATTTGGTCCAGTAGTGGGGGGGGGGGGGGAGAGAAATTCTTTGAAATTCTCCTGCTAAATCTTCATTCAATGACCTCCAAGTTAGGCAACAATGAATGTGCCAAAGAGTAGCAGCCTATCTAGGTTAAAAGCTTTAACTAAGTAGTTTTAAAGGAAGCCCAGAAAAAGGCAATAAGAAATAGTTCCAGAAACAAGAGTGTCAGTGAGGACCAGTGACGTGCAGTGAGTGCCCTTGGGAGACAGCAGACAGGGTGACTCTGAACTCAATATTCAATATTTACAGCTTAGACCAGGGAGCCTGGTGATGGGGCAGCAGATCTTTGTGGAGGTAAAGAAACCAGAATAGCATATGATGTAAAGGCCCAGGCATTTGGGCGACAGATCACACTGTTCAAAGACCGACTCAGTCTGTCTGGCTATCAATGGATCTATGTCTTTGAGAAAGTGGCGCTAATGATAGAATCCATGCCACTAGACTGTCATGAAACTTGAACCAGATGCTACGTGTCAAGTCCCTACTTATGCCTTGATAAACATCAGCTGTCATGATGGGGATGATGATGGTGACGTTGGATAGAACTCAGTCATGTTACCTGGAAATGGTCATTCAGATATGAGTCAACTCCAGAAGGGAGCTGGACCTTGTGTTCTTCAGTCCTCCTAGGATTTCTCATCCATTTCCATGACTTGAAGTAACACTTGTTTATTGTTGACTCACAGATAAATGTCCTTTTCCTTAGCTTCTCCCAGAAGCAGGTCGGAAAGCCACAGTGGCCCACCTTTAGTTTTTCTTGCTGTGTTGCTTTCTTCTCACCTTCAAGTTTTTCTCTCCTGTGCTAGCAACGTTGCATTTGGTGTTCTACCTGTCAATCATCGCTTTTCTTTTTGTTCACTTGGTGAAATCTTCTTGGCCTTCTCATGCTTATGCATCAGATCTATACACAGCCTTCTAACTAACTCCCGCTGCTCATAAAGGTGTATCTCCTCTTAGGACTTCATTTACTCTTTCTTTGCAGTCCTCATCTGGTCACACTGGAAAGCTATTGAGTATTTGTTGCTCTCTTCCTTTGAGGGAATGGAGAGGGACAGACTGTATTTTATGTCCTCGGATGCCAGCCTCTCAGAAGGCCCCACTCCCAGCAAAATTGAGTGTCTTGGAAATAGTTCCTTAGAATCAACTTGACCTTCATCTATGAGAGATATGCAATCAGGCTCTGTGGAAAAACAGTGAATAGTATATCACTAATATTATGTGTTCAGGATCACAGCTTGATTTCAAAGCAGCTCTACCTGGCCAGATACCTTCCTTAATAGATCAGTGAGTGGCTCAATGGACATGCACACAGCATTTGGTGAGTGAATGTGCACCATCGTAGGACACAGAGTATCCAGTCAATCAAGATGGAAGGGCCAGTGCTCCCTGAGCCTATTCAGGTATTTGCTTTAGTGTCTTAGGGTTATTTCCCACTCCTTAGAGCACCTTGAGCTTCCCATCAGCCCTACCAAATGCCAACGTCAAAAAGACCTTCTGTTTCCAACGTTGTTGTTACAGCTGCCCCAGTATTCTTGCTCACTTATAGAAGTCGTTGAGAAGGCCAGGCTCTGAGTTGCATGTTAGCTGTGAGACCTGCTGGGAGTACTTGATCTACAAGTACCCAGAGGGAACTCAGAGCCCAGCAGGCGACATCTGTCTGTCTGCCTGCCTGCCTGCCTCTCTCTCTCTCTCTCTCTCTCTCCCTCTCTCTCTCTTTAACTGTTTATCTATCTTCTATCAATCTTCTCTCATCTATCTATCTATCTATCTATCTATCTATCTATCTATCTATCTATCTATCTATCTATCTTCTATGTATCAGTCTTCTATCATCTATTTATGCACCTACCCATCCATCTGTTTATCTATCTTCTATCTATTAATATCTATCTATCTATCTATCTATCTATCTATCTATCTATCTATCTATCTATCTTCTATCAGCCATCTGTCTATCTATCTATCTATCTATCTATCTATCTATCTATCTATCTTCGATCTATCAGCCATCTGTCTATCTATCTATCTATCTATCTATCTATCTATCTATCTATCTATCTATCTTCGATCTATCAGCCATCTGTCTATCTATCTATCTATCTATCTATCTATCTATCTATCTATCTATCATCTCTATCTATCTTTTCTAAATCTAGAATCGAAAGTTCAGTTAGTTGCTGAGCCCTGTCACAGAACACTGCTGTCCTACCTCTTCCTGATTGAGGATGTCACCTAAGATGCCAGTCCTTCTCTGTAGTCATTACAACATTCACACTTTGTCAAGGAAGTCTTAAGGGTTGATTTTGAACGTTATAGATCTCTTCCTATTAACCAGTTATGAAATTGAGCTAATCATTTGTAGAAATTGCTTTAAAATCTTGTAGAATAAAATATATCAATATATTTTATAAGACAAGGTTTCATATCATTTCACAAAACTTCTCTTTTTGTTTTTAAAATATATACCTGTTCCTACCCCTGTCTTCATCGCTTAGCATGTGGACACACATTTGTGTATGCGTGTGTGAGTAGAGAGGAGAGGTTCATGTGCTGGGTATTGATGTAAAATGTATTTCTTACTCGGGGTTGCAGCAAAGTTATTTGAAAGCTGATGTTTAGAAACTCAGAAACCTGAGGCTTGGATGGGGATCAAGGAAGCCAGTAATACGGAAGAGCTCAACCCGGTCACAGCTTGATGGACCCATGTGTCACGGGTATCTAGGAAACCCTACTTTCAATTGTTCATGTCATTGGAAGACAAGTTATAGGAAATAACATATAAATGCTCATGTCTAATTTGATTTATTTCCCTCCTAATTACAGAAACATCTACTGCATATTCCCTGAGTGTTAGGACCTATACTGGATGCTAAGAGATAATAATGTAAAAGTCGGTTACTATTTCCCCTCATGGAACCCAAGACATTTCCTAATAAAATACCCACAGTTCTACTGAGTAGCAGCAGCTAACTGGCTTCTTGAATCCCATCTTCTCTAGCTGCCACCCCTCCCTAGTGAAAAGGCTAATAAACAGAAACTGGTCAAATAGCAACTAGAAGGGAAGACAATGACAACTGAGATTGAATGTATTTGAGGCCATAAGGCAAGTAACAGAACATCATATATATATTTAACTTCTTACATCGGAGGTTCTATCTCTGCGTGAAGAATCTATGTGAGTATTGCTGCTATGGCTGTTGCCAGTGAACATCCTGGATATTCCTTCCTCAGAAGGAAGAAAGCCCCTTCCCTCTCTTGATGCTGATGAAGATTTTTTAAGTCCTCTTTGGAAGGAAAGTCACACACCAGGTGATTTCTTTCCCCTTTGCGGTTAATCTCAGCTCTCACTCAGTTGCCAGCTCCTGGACTTGCTAGACTGTAGCATTTAAAGACCTCTAAGTAGAGTCCCTTCTGAATCCCCAGGCAGAGCGTTGTATGTTTAGTTAACTTTTAAAGAAAGGAATACCATGTACCCAGCATTTCCAGGGAGAAAAGAAGGTCATGCCAAGCCCTCTGCAAGCTTTTCCCAAGTCTGTTTACACTGGAAACTGACAATATCCAATATCTTTCCTTCCTTCCTGCTGTGTGAGGTACTGAAAAGCATCCCCTGTAGTTTGATCATTTAAACTTAAACTATTTATACTGCCTCATGTATACAACACTGTTCCCTAACAGACTCCCATTGGAAGGGCCTGATACCCTCTAAACTGTTTTCTACCCTGCCCCCTCCTTTTCTTAAATATCTTATAATTTAACTTAAAAATCATTCTGCATTGCTTCAGGAAGTCTTCTTTTAAACATGATTACATACTTTGAGAATGGAGATGCTATTTTTTTTTTTAAACTAAGTTTTAGTATGTAATGGTTGTTCCTCTTCTTCCTGGTTGCATATTTTTGGTGACACATCCATAGCAACGTGGCTCTATTTATAAGCAAACAGAAGGAGAAACATGGACTTTGGCTAACCTGGGTGGACAAAGCACACCCTGAATGCGATCGTAATTGTGCCCACAATGGGGACGTGCTCCAAAGTCGATTGGATTTTCCACATAATCTGTTCTGTGGGAGAAATTCATCAGCTGCCACAACACATCATGATTTGAACTGGATATTTTAATTCATAAAATAAATTTTAATTTAATAAAAAATAGGGATCTGAGTTCCCATTCCGTTTCTACTTGCTGGGTGCTAGACTGTAGCATTTAAAGTTCTCCGAGTGGAGTCCTTTCGAGTGGAGTCCCTTCTGAATCCCTGGCATGAAACATCGTATGTTTACCCAGAACTAAAGCAAGGGAACAATTCACCTGTTTTTCTGAGGAAGAAGAATATTCCACATGACTTGACATGGAAATTTCTTACTCAGTTAAGACATTTTATTTAAAGTCAGCTCTTTAGAAAATAAGTAAAAATTAGAATAAGGTTGAGTTCTGTAGACGATCTGAGTCAACTCACTAATCAGTTCAACAGATTTATACTGGGGACTTCCTGTGCTTGATACGGAGAGGTCAAAGGATACTATCTTTAGCCAGTGGGGCAGATATTTACACAAATAACACAGAGGCAATATATAGTAAAGCCTACATTACCAGAGGAAGTTATATTGGGTGAGATATGGTCAGAGGCACAGAGAACTGCCTGTTTCTAGATGGTATGGTACTGGGGAGGGTACAAGAAGACAGAAGACTCCTGAGGTTAAAGGCACAGTTTCAAACACTGGGCAGGGAGAATTCCTCATTGAGTGGTCAGGTGAGTGGATGCCGGTTCTCTGTTTCCTACTCAATATGGAAAGAGAGATCTCTGCAGAGCCCAAAGAAGTCTGGGAAAGGATTCTTGAGTGTGTTTCAGTTATCTGCTGTTGTCGGATGAATCATCTCAGACATTATGATTCACCATTGGCCAATCTGGCCTCTACTGATATGTCTTCCTCTTTCTTCAATGCTGAGATTCCCTAAAGGGGTCAGAAGATAGTCCAGGCAGGTCTAAGCTGGTCCTGCCTACTTATCCAATCATGAGTAAGTGGTTCAAAAGAAAAAGCTTCTCTTTTCTCTAACAGAGACTTGTTCTTATTTGGGCACTGCTACAGCTAGAACTAGATTGTTTGTAATGATGGTTCAGGGAGTGAAGCTACAGAAAACATTAATTCTGACAGATTCTTTGTGTTGGTTGATACAGGGGATGCTCCAGGATCCAGGGTATCTGAAATTATGTATAGACATCTATCCACAGGTGTGGAGAAGCCTAAGACATAGGGGTGGTTTCTAACAGTATACCGTATTCTCCTAAGATAAAAAGAAAGGGGTTGAGGTGGGCATCGTTTTAGGAATATTCTACAAGTGAGAGGAGGGGCTTAAAGAAGCTCAGTTTGGAGGTTAATTATTGTGACTAGAAGAAGGTCTTACCTTTAGAACTAAGTCAGTATCTACATGAACTGGGATGCCATTCAAAAAATAAACAACAGACAACAACAAAAACCCAGAAGATAAGGCCACCATGGGACTTCAAAGCTATTGTTAGGCAACACAATTTGATAAGAAATTGATTTTCAATGAAATGTGCATGTAAAGTGATTTTGGAATGAACATGTCATCAGTATATTCACATGTAATATGCTTTGAAAAAAATAGTATTAACAACTGTGAAGGTTCTGATATTTTACTAGAAATTCAAGCTAAAATGTTAGAAGCCTATTGACAGTGGGCTGAGGGATGTAGCTCAGTTGCTAAAATGCTTGCGTAGTGTGTTTGACATCAGCCATGAGGTCAGTTTCCAACACCACAGAAACCAGACAATTCGAAGGTGGCAGAGCATAAGTTCAAAATTATCCTTGGCCACCTAGAAGGTTCAAGGCCAGCTTGGGACACTTAAGACCTGTCTCAGAAACAAAAAAACCCATGAATTTTAAAATTGAGAAATAAAAAAGAATGCTGGAATAAATATTGGAAGAAGACATGGGGACTTCATTTTTCATAACAATATTAGCATCTAGACTGTGTATCAGCTGTCTTTTGGGCTATTTCTCTAAGCCTGGTATCCACTTAAATATATAATGGGTTTTGTTTTAGGAAAAAAATGTTGTCAGGGTGCTGGTATCTTTTTACAAGGAGAAAGTGGTGTAGTCTGGAGGAAAACTTTTTTGGTTGGTCTGTTTGGTTTTATTGTAATTACACTGTATACCATGCATGGCTATCTAATACACAGAGAAATGGTAAGTAACTTAAAATGTTGATTTTAATGTTCAATAACCAATCCACTCTTTGGAAAAATGAGTCAGTAGGACATTTGTGAGCCCCACTGAGTGGCAATGACCAATCTTTGCAGGGACTGGATATTCCTGTGTGTTCTTTTCCTTACTCTCTGAACTCAACTTTCTTCAGGGCCTCCCCTACAGCTCTAGGAGGACAGAGTCATTTGTTCTCAGGGACATGCTAAGCATACAACTATTCCAGGGGATGGGGTCCAGTTCAGGATGAGTGGTGGAATGGAGCTGGGACACGAAGTATTTTGCAATGAAAGTGGGACAGTATGGGTTTGGTTCTGTCCCAAGTATGAAGGACTGAAGCAGGAAAAGAGAAACTTCAGTCCTTCTTTATTGAAGACATCAGAGCATGAATGTTAGTATCTTTACACTGAATATTCTCCATCTATAAGCAAGAGGCACACATCTTCTTGTCAGCTTAATTCTATTCAGCAATGGAGGAAGATTGCTAGGTCTCTGTCCTGGGTAAATACCTAAGCATCTGAGGATGAACTGCTGTGCAGGGAAGGCAGGGCTCAAATTAGAATGAGAACTGTTTGTTTTCTCCTTCAGCCTTAGAATGTGGGTAATTAAATGTCTTGCTTTTGTTGTTGTCTCCAACACAAGTGCCTGTTCTTCTTTTCTCAGGCTTAGTTCATTTTGAAACATGATTCCATTTTAAGGGTGAATACTGAATCAATTATCTAGCTTCCAAGTATTCCAGGAGTGTCTGGTAACGGGGCACACTGCTGAAGTGGTGTGGAATACAGCTTTAGTCAAAATAGCCAAGAAGAATGAAGCAAGAAATCAGCAGGAAAGCTGTATATCTGAATGGGCACTTCTTTTCCAGCATGCAGTATGGTTTTAATGCTGGGCTATTTTTTTTTTTAATCTGAGATCACCCTAACCTCAGCACGCTTAACTTCTGTATCACTTTATGCATTCTTATGCATAATTAATCTATGTAATGATTTTGTGTGGCTAGCTTTATAAAGCAAAGAGGTTTACTTAACTCATAGCTCTAGATATTGAAAATCTCAGTGCCCTGCATAAGTATAAAAGTATAATTGACCCCCAAAGAATTGTCTTGCAGTAAGCAAATTTACATTTTTAGTTTACTGGGCAAGACATGGTTAAAATTAAATCCACCCAAGTTCCAATTCACAACCAAATGGGGATTCTGCTGGCTGTGTCACTGCAAAATGTATTCCCAGAGGGAACTCTTCTGGAGCAGAGGACATATTTCAGAGAGGAATCTAGGGAGTTGGGTGGAGCCTGACTCAGGCTGTACTCACTAACTTCAACCAAGAACTTCCTTAGTGTCTTTAAAGAGACCTTGAGCATCTCACCCGCCACACCTCAGATCTTACAGCTTAATGCCGCTGGAGCACTACCTGGGGATCTTAGGGAGGACTTCCAAAGTCCAAACACTTCTTTGAACATTTTCCTAATGTCGTTTCCTTTTCCATCGCTATTCTGAAACCTATTATTTCTTTATTCCTTCCTCTACCCCTTCATTTAATGTCTTTTGAAAACTAATGCTTACCAGTGCATGGTTTTAGCTTTCTGTTTCTTGTTTTGTTCTATTTTTCCCAGAGAGACAGAGACTGACCATTACAAAACCAACAAGTGAATTTGGAGAATTGGATTCCTAAAACGCCGGTTCTGGAAAGGGATTCATATTTTGTGTTTAGAAAATTTTGCCTTCCAGATTTCTTTCTTTTTCTTTCTTTCTTTAAAAAAATATTGTATGAATGTTTTGTTTTCTTGTGTGTCTTTCTGCCATGTGTATTCCTGATCTCTGTGTTGCTGTAGTTGATTAATCCGCTCTAATCTCCTGTCAGTGGAGGCTCGAGTTCCTTGCTATTGGTCCCAATGGTCTGGATTCTCGAATGAAAAGCACACACATGCAGCCTTCTATTTAATATGCCTTAATCAGCTCAATGGCTGGGGTACTCCCAAACTTCCACGTTGCTAATGCCTCCCTTCCGATAATCCTGAGTTATTACTAAAAATCTATATTCCATCTTCGCTACCCTAGACCAGTGCGGGGCGGGGAGGGGTGCGGGCTGTGACTGCTCTTCCCCCCCTCGTACATGATTAGCATGCCTCGCTTCCTGTCCCTCTCAAGCTGGACTCTTAGTCCTTTGTGGCATGGCGATTCTGCCTCTTCCTTGGTCCCCTTGCCTGCGAATCCTAAAATCCCGTCTCTGTCTCCTGACCCAGCCATTGACCTCCTGCAATTGTATTTACCAATCAGAACCAACTGGGGGCAGGCACCCTCAGAGTTTTACATGTGGGATGCTCCTGCAATTGGGAACCCAGATAACATAAATACAAGTCCATAACATCCCCGCGGAGGTTAGAAGAGGGCACCAGATATTCTGGTACAGAAGTTAGTCGCCAGCGGTGAGTCACTGTGTAGGTGCTGAGAATTGAACCCAGGTCCTCTGCAAGCGCAGGCAGTGTCATTACGTCATCATGGTAGCACCCTCGTGAATGAGATGCTTATCTGTAAGATTCCATATCCTCTTTGCCTGCCTGTAAGAGAACGAAAAGATGGCCCTCAGTGACCCAGATAGCAGTAGCTTGATCTTAGACTTCCCAGCTTCCGGAACTATGAATGAGAAATAAATATTTGCTTTTTGGGACCCACTCATCTCACAGTATTTTTGTCGTAGCCGTCTAAATGGATTCAGACAAAGCAACCTCAGCAACGCGTTAGGTTTCCTAATCTGCATTACTGCCCTTCTAAAGGAAGCATAGAGATGGCTCGCAAAGACATCTTAGCGTTCAGTCATGTTGGCGGGCATCAGAGTTGCGCTTTCTACTGAGCTGGCTGGGCAGGGATAAGCTGCAGTATCAGCAGAGGGAGCTAAAACAGTGGGACTGTAAGGCAGAGGAGGAACATCAGGAAAGAAAAAAAGCCAGTTTGGGATTCTGCCGCTGCAGATTGAGCTTCAGGGCAATCACTGTCATAAGAGACCACCCCAGGAGCGCAATGCTCAAATGTGTTTTTTGAACCAGGAGGACCTCCCAGTGTTGGGGCCTTGATGTATCTATTTTATGTGCTTATCTCTGCTACCCTTTTCTGTGGTTGAGAGGACTTTGGGTCATACCCTTTATCTTTCCTTGAATACATGTACTTGGTGGATGCCTGGGCTGTGAGGAAACGTGATAACGTGGTCGTTAGTCAGGGCTGGGAGAGCAAGGCTAAGGCAGATAGCCCGAATGTCTGCCTGAAAGTGGGCAGGTGGTGATCAAGTCAGCAGATATCGTTTGCTGGATGCCATCAGGCAGGATAAGTGCTAGGACATGGCCATACAGTGTCTTCTGGGGTAAATTTCACCCCGGACCTTCTACAGACTGATACAGATCCACTCGAGACTGGGGAATTCATGAGTTCTGAAGGCAAAGCTAGGGCTTCAGGATGTCATATATTACAAGACAAACGCCCTGGCAACAAACAGAAGTGCTGTTTGTTTCAAGTGGAAAAAAAAAAAAAGGTCTATTTCATCTTTAGTTAAGAGGTCATGCTTCATACAGAAGGACGTAGTCTTGAAGAAGGGCATGAGGAAGCCATGGAATGATCAAAGAGTAAACCAGCATGATCCAAGGAGACAGGGCAGGATCGCTGATAAAGGGAGACACAGAGATCTAGATGATAACATACTCAAATGGGAGGACATTTGCTGCTGATAGAGCGAGCCCTGTTGAAGGTGGTGTTCCAAACCCTAAACTCCAAACTCCAAAGCAACTCTGAACTCCAAGGCTCCACTTGAAAGGAATATCTCTAAGATTCCTCTCTTCACTCCACCTTCTAGAAGTCTCTGAATCCCTTTCTCCTATCATACAAGGAAGGGCCTTCTCTGAGACTCTCTACCCAGAAGGAATGCAAATTCTCGTCAAAGTACATTAACCAGGAAAGATTAACTACTGGAGAGAAGAGGCTAGTAGATGCCGGAGCCTCTGATAACTCTCCTGGATACACACTTGCCATTTGTTCTTCTGAAGGCTGCTCTGAGAGGTTGCCCTGACGACGGTCCACACATCCTTGTCCATAGTCATCTCCTCCTATAGCCTGTCATCACTATCCTCCAGAGACTTTCCAGGCCACCCGGACCCAAGCCTCTATTTTTTTTTCTCCGCAGCATGGGGAATTATTTAAGCTTCAACCTTGTGCCGTATGTCCCTTCTGGGATTCTCTTCCCTTGTGTGTAATTTTTCCCTTGTGCATGGTGATATGTCCCTATGTCTCTTTCTGTCTGTTAGTCAGCTCAGAGTCAGTCCGTTCTCGGAAATCTTCCCAGGGCAATGGACCTGCACTAGAACAGCCCACCCTCCAAGGAGAGCATCTTGTGCGCACCAATGCACAGTGAGGGTTTGACTCTGAAGATCAGGAGAGTGATCTGTTTGCACTACTGCTCTTTTTAGTCTTTGTTTCTTCTCTCCAGTTACTCCAAACTAAGCCCATTATACTTCAGCCATGATCCCAAAGAAGGAACCGATCAAAATACTGAAGAAGGCACAGGATGAGTCTGAACAGGAACATGAGTTCCTGAAATAAGGAAAAAGCACCGGGAAGAGAATCTTGACCATCAAGATACATAAAGAACCAGCCAGATAAATGGGCCCAAGGAATGAATGAAGTAACTAAGGATACAGACAGAAGGATGGACATGTGAGCTTAGATGAATACCAAATTGGTGGTGGCGATAAGACCAATAGTAAGAAGTTGGTTTAGAAGGTGAAGACACAAAGAACTTGGAGTCTGAGACACTGAGGATTATGCAAGTTGTGGTTGTTGGGCTTTAGGCTCTGTCTTAGGGTTTTACTGCTGTGAACAGACACCATGACCAAGGCAAAGACACCATGACCACTCTTATAAAGAACAACATTTAATTGGGGCTGGCTTACAGGTACAGAGGTTCAGTCCATTATCCTCAAGGCAGTAGCATGGCAGCATCCAGGCAGGCATAGTGGAGGTGGAGCTGAGAGATCTACATCTTCATCTGAAGACTGCTAGTGGAAGATTGGCTTCCAGGCAGCTAGAAGTGACTACACCCACTACTCCAACATGGCCACACCTAATAGTGTCACTCCCTGGGCTGAGCTTATACAAACTATCACAGGCACCATGGGAAGTTCAGGGTTTTCCCAGAAGGATGGTAGTTAAAACAGTGGGGTATGGAAGATTGCATCCTGGGAGTAAGTGTCACAAAGGAAGTAGCACGAAGATTCAAAATAGAACTAGGAAGTGCAGCAATAAGTAAGACAGAAGCAGAAAAATAAACAGGAAAAGAGGAAATGAATAAGAGGTAGAGGAAAAACCAGCAGAACACTGGTCAGAGCATGTAAAATAGCATGCATACATATGTTATCTCTGTCTCTGTCTCTCTGTCTCTCTCTCTCTATGTAATATAGAGCATTTATATTTATAAATACATAATATATATATATATATAATATACTAATATATATATTAGTATATTAGAAAAGTGTCAAATAATGCCATATAGTCAATGAGTGTAAGCTTTGGATTTAGATGTTTCAGGGGCAACAGTAGAAGCCAGTCCATGCTGAGACCTAAGGACCAGATTGACAGGCTAGGCAAAGAAGGCATCTGAGAGGCAGTGGGCAAAGGCCACCTGCGCGATGAGACCAGGCTCTCTGGTATGGCATTTACAAAAGGCTGTTAAGGGCGTTTGAAGCAGTACACAACTTTTCAGGCCTGGAGATTTCTTTAAAACAAAACATAATAAAAACAAAACCTGCACACCTTCTTGACTGTGAATTTTAATGACCTAAGTACATTTAAGAACTGCATTTTTTCAGCCTTATGAAACCTCCCACTTGGCTAATGAGAGAATACAATTACTGTCTAACCAAAGTAATTGAATGGCTAAGTAAGGTCATTTATAGAATTGCAGAGAGTCATGAATGCAAATAAGTAATTGCATGTACTGTTCCTCTGCTTTCCCAGCTGAAGTCACTGGTGCCAACACCTGCAGACCAAACTAGTAGATAGGCCACACCTAGTGAGGCGCTGGTGGAGTCATTGAGGCTGAGTTTAGGGTTCAGTGGTGTATGCTATGTGTGAGCCTTGGGTCTGACATGCCCCCTGACGAAAACCCTCCATTTTTTTTTTTTTTTGGTGACACTTCTCTTCCTTGGAGTTTGTCCTTAGTATATTTTGTTATTGCCCTCTTCCTTCCTTCTTCCCTCCCTCTCTTCCTCCCTCCCTCCCTCTGCAGACATTAAGATTCTTGCTGTCCAGGTAGATATGGCCCTCTCACGTGATCTGATAAAAGTTCCATTGACCCTCATGCTGCCTAAGCCAGACCTGAATGAACCCCAAGCTGCCCCTTGCCCTGGTGCCTGAGTTTCAGGCCTCAGCAGGGCCAGATTCCCACAGTCTCCCCGCAGCAGCTGCCTCTGTCTCTCCACTTGGCTGTGTTCCAAGAGCACAGCCTGCTGGCCCTCATTCATCAAAGTTCATGATGCATAATCACCAATAAAGAGCTACTTTCACAGAAAAACACATTCAGTTTGATTCTGGGCTTTTTTTGGTTCAGAGACAAAATTGAAGTTAAATGGAAGGAGTGATGTTTCCCGTTCAACCTCAAGCCACTGAAGAAGCTTTCTTTGGGGGAAAAAAATGTACTTTTCTATTGATGGGAGCCAGCAAGGGAAGGGATATGACCAGTTTCCAGCAGAGATAAGGGAAGAACAGTATGTATGTTATGGCTGTTAAAGGCTTGCTTAGGGATTAACAGTCCAGACTAGTGCTTCAATTCCTCACTATGGGGAATGAAACCTCAGGTAGTACTGTTGCTTATTTACAGTTTGTCAACAAATACCTGCCTGTTGTTTTCTAAACATGTCTGGATGATTTTCCAAAATGAAGTTGGTATTCTTTCTATCATAACAAACCACAATATTTACTGCATGAAGAAAATTATATATATTTTTTGTTTTAACAAGTTACTTTTATATTGGACAGTAGAAGTATTGAGGAGGATACTAAGGGTATCAGGACCTAAAATGTGGTTCTGCTGATATACTGATTTTATACCAAACATCATCTTACCTTCTAGTCTACCCTTCACCCTTAAACGTATCTAAATTGGACTGTCACTTATGTTGTCCTTGGGAACAGTTTTCATTTTAATATTTAAGTAATATACATTGAATATTGGGCATCATCACTTCCAGTTTAGAAATGGTCTTAACTTGTTCAATAAATTAATGGATGTTTATAAATGTCTCTTTGCATTAAGTCAGCCTTGACACAGTGCTGTTACACCTGCGTTGGAAGATGCTGAGAATCTTCCTTCACTTTGATGAAATAGGTGGTTTCTGGCCAGAGAAGATCAATAGAATAGAGCTGAACATTTTGTCAATATATTGAGACTCTTTTATTCACAGTCTACAAACAGACAGAGTCACTCTTCAGCAGCCAGGCGTTTAACCACTAAATATAGCTCACAGAATGTGAAGTCACCAAAAAGACATCACAAGCATGGGAAAACTGAGAGCCCTGTGATTTGCTTTCTGCGATAAGACTATTTCAAAGTACTTCGGGGACTGGAATGAGACATCAGACTCCCGGGCGGTCTCCAGAGGCCCTTATTTTGGGAACACTTACAGAAGATAAAAACATGTTTGTACACTAAAGACTCAGAAAAGGGAATGCATGCTCTGCTGGCTGCATCTGTGGTAGCAAAGGAAGCAGGCACTCACTGTGTGTATAAATCAGACCGGGCACTTCATTAGCCTTCCAAATGTCTGACTGAGAGAACCCAGCGAGAGCAAGGTGAGGAGAGGCTGGGGAGAAGAAAATGAGCAGCTGCAGGAATTAGTGTTAATCAAGTTGAGGACCGCAGCATTTGGAAGAGCTTGGCATCCACGCGCGCCTTTTCCTGTCTCCTATTTAATCCCTGGAATTTCTCACGTCTTGTGTATTTTAGAATGGGAAGTGCCCAGCTTAGAAATTATTTTAAGTTCCTTTGTGCACAAAGGACGCCTGACTACATTTCTGTAGTCTTTCTCCTCGATACTAACTGATAAGAACCCACCGTGTCTATTGATGGGAATGGTGGTAAACTCCGATGGGGCTTGCATTCACCTCTCTGCCTGTCTATCTCTGACTCGTTAGCAGTGGAGCCAGTGTGAGATGATGGGATGGGGCTGGTGGCAGCTCCTGCAGCCTCAACTGTCTGCAGAAGAGAAGAATCTGTAGGTTGATGCCCTCTTCCCTTTCGCAACCGTCCCAGGCAGACTGGGTAGGTGGTAGAAGCAAGGCTTATTCTGGGTCTTAGCACGTGGTTCTGAACGAGATTTAAATACAGCACTGATGCACCTGCTGGCCTAATAGACATCCAGTGCGTGCTAGGAGTGGAAGACTTAAAGCTCACCTTGCTAAATCAAGACAATCAGAAACTCCATTTGAAGTATTTGGGGGAGAGCCGGGGAATGCTAGGATGAACAGGCAGTATCTATTTTTATGCAAATTCTGTATTCCTATCTTCTTTTAGACCCCTCTAGGTATAGCCTGCAGAAAATGAGAATATAGCCTGCTCAATTATTACAGCTCTAGGGAGAGTCCCTGCAGGAAGGGAAGCATTCCCACTGGCTCTTGGCTTAAATGTATTAGTGATACTTTGTGGCTCCTTAAGACATATATAACTGTAATATAGTCTCACTTCGCCTGTTACAACACCCATGTGGGGCTACACTTGTAACTTCTTAGGATGATGGGGGGGGGGTCACACTTAGTAACTACATCTTTGAATAGCTGTTGAACATCTCTGTGCCTTAATGTTTAAACCTGTAAACAGGGTGCAGAAATGTAATCGAGTTCCCTGTGAAACTCTTTTTGTTTGTTTTCTTGGAATTATAGTGCACTGTTAGACCTGGCATGTAGCGTGGAGAGTTATCAGCAGTTAAAATGCTGACTCTTCCTAGTCTGTATGTTTTTAGTCATCACGGAGGCAGCTTGAGTTGTCATCTTTCCTCCTTTGGCTTTCTATCTTCTCTCGGGCTGCTATAAGACTCTCCATGTGCATCTCTAAGCCTGTGGTTTCTGTTTCCGTTGAAGGACCACAGGAACGTGGGTTCAAATGCAGATTCCCTGGGGCTGCCTTCAGCAATTCTAACTCTAGGTTTATGGTAAGGCCCAGAAGTACATGGTTAAAACAATTTTCAGGTACTTTTGGTCCAGGTACTTGGACTGATCAGGTAGAAAGTCCAGGGTTGTGAAGTGTGCTGTATCCATCTGAGCCTTTGTTTGATCATCAAGCTTTTACTTATCAAATAACCAACTGTGGGGGAGGCATGAATCTAGGATCTGTACATACAGTTGAGGGCAGACATGGAATGTTTCCTCAAAGGCCTCTCCAAGGCTGATGAAGATGCAGAGCAATTAAGTTCATTTTTATACCTTCAGAGCCAGGCAGAGGTGACTTTAAAGGCACAAATTACCCAGTCCTTGACAGTCATGTTCTTTCTATGGTATTTATTTTATTTTATTTTATTTTATTTTAAATCAATGTTACTATGAACATTTTATACTTGTACACGTGGGAAGCTTTCTCATGGAACAATATCTAGTAGGTGAGTTTTGAGTCCTCCAGTGTATATGATTATTAAGCTTATTAGACACTGCTAAATTGTTTCTTAAGCAATTTGGATTAATCTCGATGCTTATCAAGAGAATATACAACCTGCTACTATGACATACTCCTGCAGTATTTTGCTTGGCAGTGAAAGAATGAATCCCTTGTGATATAAAGGGAATAGCTAAATAAGCAGAATGCTAGGGAATTTGCAGAGATCTTCAGAGAGTGACTGGGTCACCTATCCCTTTACATTTCCAAACGCCTTTCAGAACGTAGAAGTGTCTCAATACAGTCACTCTTACCAAGAATGACTACATAGGTTAAGTCATCTGCTCTGAAACAGATACGATTTCATTCTATCACCTAGGACTTTTGTGTGAGTTTCTAATGTTGGCTTAATGTCTGAAGAGCTTAATATAACCCTCATAAATAATAAGGTCAGAAGTCGAGTTAGTGTAGAGAAGTTCTATATGCAAAAAAAAGAGACTGCTTTTAAATATAGTAAAATTTGAGCTGTGTCATTATTTAGGAGAACCAGGATGCAGAGCAGCTGTGGCTGTCTAATGTAGCAGGTGCAGGTCCTCAGTCGGTCTCCATAGTGCAAGCAAATTTAGGTCACTGGGAAGGCAGCTCTTGCTGTTCCTGTCAGGTTTTAAGCATCTGAAAAATGATACTGTGTTTGTTCCCTGGGAAAGCAAAGCCTTCAAGGGACCATCAAAGGATGCAGAAAACTCACTAAGTTCAAGAAGCCTTCAGAGAGGAAGATGTCAGAAGGGATGTATGTGTCCTTTCCCGCTCCAATTTTCAAAGGGAGTTGGCATCTCAATGCTGGCTACTAGACCGTGACATTTTGATTCCATGCTATTTCCTCCAGAGAGCCACCAATGTACTGGGTAGACTTCATGGCCAAGCTAATCAGAGACTGAGAGTCAGCATTCTGAGTTCATTACAGAAGGTATCCTCAAGGGAATGATGAAAGTGACATCATGACTCAGTCAGTGCTTGCTCATACAGGAATGAGGACTGGCGTTGGATTCTGGGAACCCATGGAAGAGCCGGGTACAGCAGCAGTGTGCTCTTGTATTTCCAAGTACACACTTGTACTTGTATTTGGGGAGGAGACACAGCAAATCTGGGCCTTCCTGGCTATCTATTCTAGCCATATACATGAATTCCTGGTCAGTGTGAAGCCCTGATATAAACACACTCACACACACACACACACACACACACACACACACACACACATCATGAAGATGGAAACCACCAAACTTCCTTTTAGGAAAAAAAAATTCCATTCAATTAAAAATAAATTCCTATTGCTTTTCTGTCATACTTCCAGCAGTGAAGTGGACATGCAGGGGAGACAGGGAAAGAGACATGATATTTACTTCTAGAAATTTCCAGCTGGTCAGACCTTTGCCTTGAAAATGGAATAAAGGCAAGTAGAAAATCACGTGCCTTGTCAAATCGAACTCCTTCCTCGCTCCAGTTTGCTTGCAAAAAAAAAAAAAAAAAAAAAAAAAAAAAAAAGATAGCTTGCAAGTTTAACATCAGTGAATTCCAGTCAAAGACAGGCAGCAGCAAGAACCACAGGCACTTCTCCTGATGTAGTTTGCCAACGATAACTGGGAAGGTGTAGCACGGAGAGCCATTTTACCCATGTAGAAAAGCAAGGCCTCTCACATCAAAGAGATGGCTATCTTCGGGAAAGCCTTGCTTGCTTCTGTATATTTGGCAATACGGTGGATTTGAACTGGACTGGTGTCAGCCCAGGGCGTGAAAAATGGAACTGGCTGAGTCTATCTGGAAGCAAATGGTCCACAGATGGAGAGGGAAGTGGGAGGTTAGCTCAGACCACTTGATTTTAATTAAGCAGCTTTCATTTCTTTTTCCTGTGTGTGTGTGAACTTGGAAAAGAAAAAGCAAGCAGAACTGATAAAGTCTATGTGACCCTGGATCAGTTTTCTCGCCACCTAGATAAACAAGAATACCTCTCTTAGGGGCAAGGCAAAGGACCTACCTTGCAATTCCTTTGCCTGAGGAGGTATGTGTTCTTACTGCTGGGGATGTGTAGGGAGTATTTGAGAGGAATAGACTCAGAGAAGGAGCCTCTATTCATTTTTGGCATATGTCTGTAGAAAGGGCAGATGTAGCAGTGATATCTTCTATTTAAAGATGTTTGACAGGACACCCGAGAGAGAGAGGAGGGAGCGTGGCTTTGTGGTTAGAAGAACAGATGGACTGACGGGGCAGCTCCCGCCCGGCTTCCACAAGCAGCTCCAACACCCTCCATTAACATTTAGGATGAAGCCACCCAGAAAGACCAGGAAGCCCAAAGCAGAAACCCCGCCAGCATCCAGGCATACACAGGCCCAGAAGCAAACTACTTCATTGCCCAGAACTAAGGTTGACTCCGGGGTCTCTTTTTGAATCCCCAAGAGAGAAGTATTCAACCATTCCTTCTGCCATCTCCATTCCTACCTCCAAACTTAATACCACCAGCCACCTCCTGTCCTTAAGCCCAGCCCTTTCTTGCTTAGAACTGATTATCCAGAAAATCTAGTAGCAGTCATTGTTGGGCTTTTAATATTGGACATATGCTGGATAGGTCATTTCTCCACAGGGAGTGATTTTTACCTCTCAGGGGACATCTGGCAGTACCTGTGACTATTTTAGGTTGTCAAAACAGTGCAGGAGCACCGCAAACACATGTATGTATATAATATACACCATTTCTACAGGATATCGGTCTCAGATTGTCAGCAGCATTGAATCTGAGCAACTACAATATTAAGTGAAGATCTGATATTTTGGCTGAGGAAAGTTGGAAGGGTTGAGTGGAGTCGCAGCACGCTGCATTGGTGGATATAATTCTGTGAGTTTTGCTTTAAGCCATTTTTCGTTGGCTTTTAAGTGGAGTTTGTAGACTTTTTTTTTTTTTGGCAATCAGATCCTTATAGCCCTAATTGTTAGTCTTCTTATGAAGTGTGGCAGCTCACACATCAGAATCTCATCCTTGTCAGCTGTGATCTTTGAGGCAGACATGAGGGATTTCCTACTAGTCTTGTAATCTCTGTCTCCTGGTTTTGGCAGGTGGGAGGAATCTCATTGTCTAATGATCACTTTTGCCTCAGAGGAAGTGGCAGACGGAGTGAGAAATAGTGGCATATTTCACATATTTCACACTCCTCATTGTTGGAATATTCTCCTTTATTTTGTTGAATTTTCATTAAATAACTCCCACGTGTTACATTATTAATAATGTAAACCTGTTTGTTAGGTAAAGTAAACTTAAAGAAGAATAGATTTTTATTTGAAACTTGCAGAATGTTCTGCATTTTATTGACATACATCTTTCTTCATCATGGCCCAGGGTAAGCATTGTTTCTGGGGCAGATGGCACTCAGGCTTGTTTTGCTGTTCTGTACTCCATCACCTGAGGTATGGCAGAGAATTTAGTGCAGATGCCCAAATATTAGCTGACCTCCAATCTATGGTACATCCAATGCTAAGATCTTGGATGTGTGTGTGTTTGTGTGTTTGTGTGTGTGTGAGTGTGTGTGCTGTACTGAACATACAGATATTTGCATCTACGCTAAACATATTTAATATGTTTAGTTATGTGTATGTATTTAAAATCTCATATTTAAATGATACACCAATTGAGCAGTATTTATGTTTCCCTTTCAGCCGTTGCAAAGTAGTTTTAGCTTATAATATTCGTTTAGATCATGATCTTCATCATCACTAGAACTATAATTTTTCCCCAAATGGGGTCTCTGGTTGGCTTCAAATTCATAATCTCCATCCACTTGCATCAGTCTCCAGAAGGCTGGACCCTGCAGTGTGCGCCACCATGCCTAGCTTGAGCTTTTTAGTGGCTCTCTCCTGTCATGTTTTGCATGTTTTCAGAGACCGTAACTTTTGGATTATATAACATGTTGCCTTATGAAGTGTTACTCAACCCTATGGACCCACTCACAGAACTGGAAGACTTATCTTTTGCTACTCATCTTTCATCTGTTCTACATATACATTCATAATCGTTGCTTTTAAGTCTGAGGTCATTTACTTCTAGTAATGATAGCTATAGCTGTTCAAAATCTCTTACAGGAAATTCTGAAGGGTACCATCTCTAATGGTAAGCTACCTGTCATTGGGGTCACTGCAGTAAAATTTGTTTTTCATAAATCGAATTTTGTTCTTCATAATAAAATAATCAAGACAGCATCACTGATTCTATAAGATCATAAAGATGAGGGATTCTGTACTTTCTATTTTAAAGGAAAACTTCTCAAGTTAATATTTGAGCATATACAGTGACTGTATACTTGTCTCTTTTGTGTTATTTGGAATTATGATTCTTCGAACACCGTGGTTCTCAACCTGTGGGTCATAACCCTTTTGGGAACCCCCAAACGACCCTTTTATGTGGGTCACCTAAGAGCATCTTAAATATCAGAAATTTCACATTATAGTTTGTAACAGTAGCAAAATTAACATTATGAAGTAGCAAGAAAATAATTTTGGAGTTGGGGGTCACGACAACAGGAGGGTATTAAAGGGTAGCAGCATTAGGAAGATTGAGAACCACGGATCTAACCTATTTACTACTTGATTGCAGTTCAGATACACTGAAAGTAATCTGAAAGGATTTGGAAACTAGTTTAAGAAAATAACTTTTTTTTTTAAAGGTCAAGCTCAGTTAAATTTTAATTGAAATTTTCTTTAAAATGTTATTCATTGATATAGTCTGGTTCCTTTTCCAGGCCCTGAAGTATAAGGGAAAAGGTACTTATTCCTTAAACCCGAGCCGACTAATACCCACAGGAGAGACACCACAGAGGCCAGGTGTTCTGTGGGTATGACCTCATCCCCAATCTACCACATGTTTACCCCTGGAGAGGGAGCAATATGTTTCTGAAATAATTTGTCGGTTAAGAAAAACATTAAGGGGAAAAATGAATATAATATTAGGCCAGAGCGCATGGATTCCAGGTGTGCATTCAAGATAGCTGTTTGACAAATGTACGCATTTCCTGAGTAATTACGCTTAGCTTTGGGTTGTATCGTAAAGTCATCCAAACAACAGAATGCAGAGAAGGCAATACAAAACGGCGCCATCTGGATTTCCACCTCTACCCCATTTACTACCTAAGTGACCTTGAAGGAGTCACAGTTGCTTTTAACTTTCCTTCGAGAGTGCTCCTCCCAAGGACAGCCAAAGACACGCGAGATGACCTCCTTAGAGGTTTCAGGAACTTCCATGGCAGTTGAAACCCATAAGCAAAAGTCTAATAAAACATTGTAAATGATTTAGTGATTATTAGTTAGAGCTTTGATTGCCAGAAATTGCCCCCCCCCCAATTTTGATATTAAGTATGGACTTTTTAGGGTGGACTGAAATAGAACACAATGAAAAAGAATTGAAGTTAGAATTCGATTAGAAAGAACTGAAAGCAAAAGACATTTGCTTTTCAAATTCTGGAATAATGGAAGTTACAAATCTAAGAAAGCTTTTTCGAACTGGGCTTTTCCCACGGTTCTATTTTCACTAGATATGGATATATGCGATTTTTCTCCCTAAGTTGTGGGGTGTTTTAGCTCCTGAAAACTTTTCTCATTAAATCGTCTTGTTCTTTATTTACTTGGGCCTATGGCCACGTCTGGATGAGGACAGAGTAAATATTGACTCATGCAGTGAGCTTTCTGGACAATAGCTGGAGCAGCTAGCATTTTGAAGCTAGACGTTTAAAGCCTTCCCCTAAACTCAGGACAACAGTACCTGAGCACCCAGGGAGTGACTGGTAACTGAACCACAGCAGTTCCTGTGGTTACAAAAGGAGGTGGGGTCATTCTCAGAGAGGCGAACAGCAAGGCACTTGGAGTGAACCACGTGATACTAAGCGAGTACATGGTTGGAAAGAGCGTTCTAATTATCCCTTCCTCTGCATTCTGGACTAACTTCTACATGTTACTGTGTACCCAATGACTTGGGTAGGGGCACACAACATCTCCAGGCCGGCCTGAATGAGGCAAACAGTGGGAATAAGAGAGAAGAGAACTGGGGAGGGTGGCGCCCTCTTCTTGGCTGCCTGACTTGATAATGTCCAAAGAGAAAAGCAGGGTCAGGGCATAAAAAGCTAGGCTGAGTGAGTACCTGAAACCCAAATGAGACTTAAAGCAGAAAAAGAGAATTTCAGCTCTGCAGTGGTAGAGGCTCCTCTGTCTAAGCCATTTCCGGTCTCCTCCATGTCCTAGTGCAGTCCTAGTCCTGACGCTGCTGCGACCCTTCAACACCGTCCCTCATGTTGTGGTGATCCCCAACCATACAGTTATTTTCATTGCTACTTCATGACTGTAAATCTTGCTGCTGCTGTGAATTGCAATGTAAACATTTTCGGAGCTAGAGGTTTGCCAAGGCGGGGAGGGGTCATGACTCAAGGGTTGAAAACCACTCTTCTAGAGGGCAGCTCGGACTAAGCTTTCATACCCACTGCTATAATACATCCTGTCAGCTCAAGGTAGCGAAAAGTTTTGATGGAGTTGCAACTTATAGGTAAAGATAGGTTAATTTCTAAGGAGGAGTAGGGACCTCTTCAAAACAGATATAGTGAAGGGCGTTATCAGAGGGGCTGAATTCATGGTCCATGGATTGTCTCTGATGAACAGAAGCATCTTTAGGAGGAGAGGAGATTGCGAAGATGAAGTGGTAGTAAGTCTTCTGCGAGGGAGACTGGAATGGAGACAGGAATAAAGCATGTCATTACAGAGAGATAAAGGAGCCGGTTAGGGAAAGTTCCCTTAAGGCACGAGTAAGGGATGAAAGGGAGAAGCTATCGAGAGAGAGCTACAATTATTGAGAAAGGTCAACTTTGATCTACTAAAGCTAAATGAAGTAGAGTTTCTTTTTCCTTTCTTTTTTCGGTTGTTGTTGTTGTTGGAATAATGTTTGAGTCTGAAAGAGAGGTGGACGAGTCAGATCAAAAGAGCCCCAAAGAGCCCCAGACTAAACTGATAAGGAAAATCCCAAATCTTGACATGTTACATTTAATTTAAAAGGCTTCCAAGACAAAATCCTAAAGACATCCCGTCAAAAACATTATTTCATTATAAATTAAAAATAATTGCCACCAGGTTTCTCAATGGGAACACACTAGAGTGTTAAAGCAATATTTTAATATTATTAAAATGTTTTAAAAATAATTTAAAATGAAGGCATATCACCCCAGATACAGAATGTTATTCAAAGATACACTCGAGGTAGAATAAAACAAATGTGATCCAAATTAGAGTTCAAAAGCTTTACAGGAAATGTATTATGGAGGCTTCCACAGAGGTAACAGATAATTCATATCCGAATTTAATGTATACAGATAAATAATAGCAGTGTGAAAGAATGTGAAATGAAGCTGGTGTATTATAACAATGCTTTGCAGCAGAATTCCTTTCCTTAGTGGAAATAAGATGTTTGTGCCTTCTAATATGATAGAAGTGTACAGGTATTCAGAATAAAATAAGGATCAGGATTTTGCATTTTTTGAACTTAAATGTCTTTAAATTTGAATAGCCTGATGTGGTTGTAACTGTGTAACATTCCAGATATAATTTTATAGAACATATCAACTATGTAAGAAGCAGGGAAGGGGCAGAGGTCAAGATTTTTGACACCATGCTAAAATCTTTGTATTAATCAAAGGAAATAAACCTGGTGCTCCATAGCAAAGGGAAAGACTTAAATCTTTGGCAGGAATAAACTGAGAGAAATTGACATCGAGTTTCAGTGTGTAAGGAATAACAATAATGACTAAATGATCTGAATAACAGAAAACAAGAAGAGATTTAAAAAAAATAAGCAAGAAGAGTGGCTTGGAGTAAATATTAAAGAGAATATCAGGGATAAATTATGACAGTAATTAAAGTAAGTTTAAATTGACTAAACATGCACACCAAATCACAGAGACTCAGTGAAATAAGATACGTTGTCTACTAGAAATTTACAACAAAAAGAAATACAGCCAAAACAGCTACTTATTCATAAAATACATAATACATAAAAGCACCATCAGTTCTCCATTGTCTATTTTAATAGCCGAAAACACAAGGTAAACTGTTAAAACTATGATAGTAAAGGTTACAAATATTACATATGCAACAAGAGATAAAAGGAAATTAGCCAGGAGTACATCCCTGTCTCTGATGGAGAATGTGAATTCTATAGAGAAAATATATGAATCGAATGCAGTTGGGGTTACTGACATACTCCCATGAAGGCAGACCGATCAGGAGACCTGAGCTACTTGGCAGAAATAAAGCAAACACTATAAATAAGGATGGTGAAATGCTACATTCGGAACAAAACACACCCATTTCAATCAGAATAATAATAATGTATTATTCTGCTCTTTTGTCCTCTTAAATTTATTTTTAGCACTTTTAAATCACATGTATATGTGTTTGTCAGTGTGTGGCATGTGCACATGAGTTCAGGTGTTTGGGAAGGCAGAGATATTGGATATTCTTGGGGCTGGAGTTATGAGTAGTTGTGAGCACCCTACACAGGTGCTGGGAACTGAACTCAAATTCGCTGCAGGAACAATATGCACTCTAAACCACTGAGCCATTTCTCCAGCCTCTATTGTAAATATTTATTCACTCTACTACATATAGTAAACATTTATTAGCTCCCAAATACTATAAAATGAGGGTCTGTGGAGATGGCTCAGCAGTTAAGGGCACTGCCTGGCATCCCAAAGCACCCTTGTTTGATTCCCAGCTCCCACGTGGCAGCTTGCAACTTGTGTAACTCTGGTCCTAGATGATATCCTTTTCTGGTTTCTGTAGATACCAGCCGTGCACTGGTGTACACGCATCCATGCAGACAAACTACCCTCTCACATGTAGTAAAAATCAAAATCAAAAAATTCTATAGAATCAAAATCATAAACATTAAAATCATTAACAAAAGGATAATTTTGAAGTACCAAAAGAGAGTCTTGCATAATAGTGATCAAAATATGTTAATAGCATATTGTGAAAAAGAATCGGCTGAAACTTGAAAATGTGGATAGAAAAGATTAATTTCTGAAAAATATATTAAAATTACTGAAAGATTAAATATAAAATTAAAATGAGATAAATATCAGGGAAAAGTAAAAATGTAATCAAAACTTTTCTTCCCAAAAGAACTTTGTATTCTTGGTTTGTTCGTTGATGATTTGTGTGTTTGCTTTAGGTCCTAGGAATCAAAGCCAGTGCCTCTCACAGGCCAGGGAAGCCCTGTCTGCACCACTGAGCTACACTCCACACTGCAGATGACTGTATTTATTTTTCCTGGGCTGTGGCTTGAACCCAGGCCCTCCTGTGTTCTAAGCAAGTCTCTACCTCTGGCCACACTTCTAGTCTTGTCAGTTAATAGCTTGAGAGGTGATTTGTCCAAAGTTTCATAAACAGATAAATTCTATCTTATGTAAGAATAATCTTCTAAGTTTAATGAAGTCTAATAAGGTCTCGAAACATTTAGTACTCAAAGGTATGTCTTCCCAAAGAATTCAATGATGTTCTAACGTTAGATATCAGATATCCTATTTGAGAAATGATCAACTGATGAGAAAAGCTACAGTTATGTATCTTTTTAAAATGGTGTGGGGGAGTTGCCCACTTCTGAAAATGTTTAACATAAAATTAAAGATCTTAGTCAGTATGAATGATTAGACAGGGAAAATATTCGTAAGAATCAGAAATGTATCAATATGTACATTTATTTGTAGGTGATGCGACTCTGAAAGGAAAAAAAAAAGCCTCATGGTCAACAAAGCTTTGTATTTGTGATAAAACTAAACGCAGCTGTTTAATGCCAGAGGGGTATCTGAAATCAATAGCTTTTTAAATGACAAACTTGAACATGGAGTGAAAAATAAAGCATTATTTACAGTAACAACATTTCTAAAATTGCCCATGAGATAGCTATAGGGACAAAGAGCCCAGTCACCTCTACAGTTTTTAGACTGAAGGCAGGACCAGGACAAATCTAGTTAGTAGCTTTGCAAAGAATTATTTAAATAAAATGTGGCTAAGTTTAGGATTAATAAAAAATATCCTTCTGTAGGCCAGTTGAGTCTAATTCCAAATTGCTCTTAGTATACATCAGTTATAACTAGTTAGCAAAGCAGCACCATAGTATAACTTCTATAATAACACTGAACTGTGGTCACATTGTATAGACACTTAGCAAGTTACCACTAGTTCCCTATAGGTGCTCTTTCCTGCTATGCACACAAAATGAATTCTCTCCTACTGAGGGCAGGTTCAACCTTCTACCTGTTTTCTCTTGTGCAGAATTTAGCAAAAGTGATAGGATATTATCTCTGAGTCATGGGATGAGGCTGTGGG
The DNA here is from genome assembly GCF_978045245.1 of Mus caroli. Classification (NCBI taxonomy): domain Eukaryota; kingdom Metazoa; phylum Chordata; class Mammalia; order Rodentia; family Muridae; genus Mus; species Mus caroli. The sequence goes on from NW_028227265.1 coordinate 85,601,506, forward strand.
TGTGTGTGAGGTCCATCTCTCTTCTGCTTCCCCCTCCTATTATTTTTGTTTCTGTCCCTTCTTTTCCTTTCTTCTTCCCAAGGGAAACCAGCTGGCCTGCTATGGGCTGTACTGTGGAGAGGGCCACATGCCCAGGCAGTGAAGCCAGCAGCCTGTGAGATTCTGAATCCTGACAACAGTTATGGAAGTGATTTTATGAACACATCCTCCCTGGTGGACCCTTTGGGTAAGACTGAACCCCCATGGCACCTTTAAGCAAACACCTCCAACTTCTGCCACTTCAGGCTTTCCAAAACACAGAGGTAATGTTGCCCCTTTGAAGCCTCTAGCTTTTTAATGTATTTCCTTGTGTAGCAAAGAGAGCTGAGAGAATTATCTAAAGTAAACCATTAGCCAGAGAGGGATGTTGACTGTCTGCCTCAAAGTGAGAACCAGGGTTCTCTTAGCTTGTTTGTGGCCCCAATACCAACAATAACAATAATCGAAACATCTGTATTCACATTTGGGGATCACTGGCTTCACCTGCTCAAAATAAAAAAATGATTTTGTCATGTACCATGGTAGCAAGCATATAATGGTTCACTTCAAACTGGCGCATCTCTCTTCCTTGTCTTATTGCCTGTGCCTTGGAGCTGCAAAGCAAATGTTTGAATTCACAGACTTTGTCTTAGTTATGCTTTCCATTGCTGTGAAGAGACAACATGACCACTGCAATTCTTATTAAAAAGAAAACATTTAGCTGAGGCTAGCTTACAGTTTCAGAGTTTAGTCCATTATCATCATAATGAGAAGCATGACAGCGTTTGGGCAGACATGGTACTGGAGGGGCTGAGAGTTTTACATCTTGGCACACAGGCAGCAAGGAGAGAGTGTGTTATATTGAGCATAACTTGAGCACAAGAAACCTTAAAGCCCATCCCTACAGTGACACACTTTCTCCAACAAGGCTACACCTACCCCAACAGGGCAACACCTAATAATGCCACTCCCTATAGACCAAGCATTCAAGCATATGAGTCTCAGGGTGGGCAGTATTCCTATTCAAACCACCACATTAACACAAAACCAAAACCAAAACGAAAACAAACCTATAAAACTTAGTCAAAAACAAAACAAAACAAAACAAAACAAAACAAAACAAAACAAAACAAAACAAAACTTGAAAACGCAAAACAAAACAACACCAGAGCCGGGCAGTAGTGGAGTAAGCCTTTACTTCCAGCACTTAGGAGGCAGAGGCAGGTGGATTTCTGAGTTTGAGGCCAGCCTGGTTTACAAAGTGAGTTCCAGAACAGTCAGAGCTACACAGAGAAATCCTGTGTCAGAAAACCCAACCAAACCAAACCAAACCAAACCAAACCAAACCAAACCAAACCAAACCAAACCCCCACAACACCAGAGACCCAAATCTTCTTTTGGAGTAGTTTTAACTTGTGAAAGATTCTGTGAATCTGGACTGACTTGGACCCGATTTGTGTGAGTTTCAAACTCACTCAGGTATGTAATCATCCTGAAAAAGCCTTCTTTTATTAGAGTTTAACTTCAGGATTTTTTTTTTCAGGGCCATTAACTGGAATTTCTATGACAACCGGAGTGCTGGTGTAAGAATGACAGTGTTGTACAATATAATGAGTCCAACTATATTTTACCTCTTACTCTTGGTTCTGAAGGAACGGGTGATAAATTTAGGGCGCCACATAGCACTGGCCAGGAAACAGTACACTAATGGCCCAAAAGTCCAATGAATCTCTCTGTTTTACTCAGGGCACTGTGTGGCCAGCTATAGAAACCAACTCTGTCTGGAAATAGAAACCGACTTGGAAAGGGATTTTACTGGAAGGATGTTGGGAAATTCACAGTATTTCCAGAAAAGCTGGAGAATGTGATACAGAAAAGGAGCAGGCGCCGTGGGTGGTGGTGCACGTTGACCTTGGGCAACTTTCATTTGGGGCAATCTGGCAAACATGTTCCTTTTGTCACAGAGTGATGGAGGCCGGCATGTGCCCTGGATGCTGCAGCAGACGATGCTAGTGACCACTTCTGGTCCCACCACACAGCTAAGGGAAAACAATTACCATGAATTCTGAGACAGTGGTCCTCCTCTGATACAGCTTCTTTATTCTCTGGCTCCATGATCATTGGCATCAGTAGCTGACATCCTGAATTGTAGATCATATTAAATTTTAGAGTGATAGAAAAGTGGACTGAACAGCACATTATGTGTTCCAAATTCATTTCCATGTCTCTGAATGTTTTATTTAAAGGAAGGGATGGTATAAAAACTGAGAAAACAGATTGGAAAGAAGCTGTGGAAACAGTTGTTTAATGGAATACATAAAGGGCCTAATCAAAGGCTGTCTGAGTGTCTAGCATGTGACATGATCTTAGGAAAAAGATACATCTTGTCTCTAACCTGTGTGTTTGGGAAGTTTGCCTCTCAGAATGGTGCCAATTCAGAAAGAAGAAATAAGCAAGGATGTTATGTTTCTCCTCTACCCTGTCTCAGGCAATTTAGTCAGATGAGCCTTTGTGTATCTCATGGCGGATGAGCATCCACGTCTGTTAACGTGTACAATGAAGTAGTTTGGAAACTGTGATCACTCACCTACATTAATCCTTTTGTTTGGTTCTTTATACAGTTTAGTGTCTTTGGAGAATCAGTTGTGACTCTAGCCTCCCTCCCTCTCAATGTTTTACAACCCTTTTGGTGAATCTTGATTTATTTTTCCAGTTCCTGTCACACGTATAACCCAAGGCACATGGGGGTTTGAGGAACTGTAACTGTCACAGTTGTCATCTGGTGTGGGCTGGTTTTTGTAACAGAGTTACAGGTGTCTTTTCCGGAAGGGATGCACAATTCATGTGGAAGGCAAACCCCACATAGGTATTGGAAAGGAGTTCACTAAGAACTGATTCTTGTGTTCTTTCCGTAGAAACAGGGGGACAAATGGCCTGGAGGACTTTTGGTGAGATTTGAGTTCTCATTAGTCAAGGACAGATGATTTTGGAAGTAGGTGGTCAAAATGGCATTCAGGAATTTTCAGAAGTACATTCATAAAATTGAGAGCCTGTAAGATTAAATAAAATAAAATTCACCCATAAGCATTTTTATGGAAGGTGGTGATGTGGAAATTGGGGACGGACGGCCTTTTGAAACATAATTTCTATTTAAGTTAAAATATGCTTACCTTTTCACTCTCTTTTCCTCTTTCTAGTCCTCTTCATGAATCCACCCTTGCTCTTTATAACTTCTATTTTTATTGCTGGTGTGTGCATGCATGCATAAGTATGTATGTATCAATATATGTATGTGTGTGTATTCCTAGATATAGAAATACAATCTAGTACTGGTAAGACTACTATTTGTGTTGGATTTAATTAAACCCAAGCTTCTTTTCCTTTTTTTTTAAATGTTTTTTTAATTGGGTATTTATTTCATTTACATTTCCAATGTTATTCCAAAAGTCCCCCCCCCACTCCCCCCCCACTCCCCCACCCACCCACTCCCACTTCTTGGCCCTGTCATTCCCCTGTACTGAGGCATATAAAGTTTGCATGTCCAATGGGCCTCTCTTTCCACTAATGGCCGACTAGGCCATCTTCTGATTCATATGCAGCTAGAGACACGAGCTGGGGGGGGGGGCGAAGGGGGTATTGGTTAGTTCATATTGTTGTTCCACCTATAGGATTGCAGATCCCTTTAGCTCCTTGGGTACTTTCTCTAGCTCCTCCATTGGGGGCCCTGTGATTCATCCATAGCTGACTGTGAGCATCCACTTCTGTATTTGCTAGGCCCCGGCATAGTCTCACAAGAGACAGCTCTATCTGGGTCCTTTCAACAAAATCTTGCTAGTGTATGCAATGGTGTCAGCATTTGGAGGCTGATTATGGGATAGATTCCCAGATATGGTAGTCTCTAGATAGTCCATCCTTTCGTCACATCTCCAAACTTTGTCTCTAACTCCTTCCATGGGTGTTTTGTTCCCAATTCTAAGAAGGGGCAAAATGTCCACACTTTGGTCTTCGTTCTTCTTGAGTTTCATGTGTTTAGCAAATTGTATTTTATATCTTGGGTATCCTAAGTTTCTGGGCTAATATCCACTTATCAGTGAGTACATATTGTGTGAAGTCCTTTGTGATTGGATTACCTCACTCAGGATGATGCCCTCCAGGTCCAACCATTTGCCTAGGAATTTCATAAATTCATTTTTTTAAAATAGCTGAGTAGTACTCCATTGTGTAGATATACCACATTTTCTGTATCCATTCCTCTGTTGAGGGGCATCTGGGTTCTTTTCCTAAGTGCCTAATCAGGTCCCATGGACATGCAGTTAACCACACTGGCACTTCTCTGTTTTCCCTGCTGTTGCAAAAGCTTCAGAAGGGAGGGCAAAGCCTTCCTTATCCCTAACCTGGAATATGTGTACCTAACACATACTAGTTCCTCATAGCTTCTTAGACAACTGGCAAGTAGAAACAAATGAGTAATATATGAAAATTTTTGTTCTGAAGATATCTATGGGGAATAAATGGTGAACTTGTACATATCAATCTGGTCTCATTTTTCAACTCCAAAGGACATTGATGGTTGCGACTCAGTTCTAGGATTCTGTGTATAGTACATGATTGGTCCTCACAAATGCTTGTAAAGGACTAGTTTTTGCGTGTAATATTCTTTCCATAAATATTTATTAGGATATTACACATTTTTTCACTGATCATGGCTATGAATTGTTTTACTTCAATTTGGCATAAATCTAATTAATTATGAAATCTAGAGCTTTTCCCAAGAATGTGTTCAGCCTAGAATTGGTATTTTTATGTTTTGCAGAGCTGTATTGTTATAGAATTGAAATGTATCCATATTCTCTGGAAATGGTATAAATGTAAGCTTTCTAAAACTGAAGTTTTTCAATATTCCAATATTCTTTAGAATTAAAATGGTCAAGCTGGCTGTGGTGGTGTGCCTTTAATCCCAGCGCTTGGGAGGCAGAGGCAGGCAGATTTCTGAGTTTGAGGCCAGCCTGGTCTACAAAGTGAGTTCCAGGACAGCCAGGGCCATAACAGAGAAACCCTGTCTCGAAAAGAATTAAAATGGTCTAGTATTTTATATTCTCTAGAACTGGTATGTGTGTACATATACATACACACACACATATATGTATATATATATATACATATATATATTCTCTAGATTTACTACATTCTATACAACTATCTATATTCTCTAGAATTGGCATATCTGTCTATCAACTATCTATCCATCAACCCACCACCCATCCACTCATTCATCTATCTATCTATCTATCTATCTATCTATCTATCTATCTATCTATTATATTTGAATTTTGTATGTTCTTTCTGAAGCTGGAGCAAACTCTCCCTCTGGTCTACTTTGTTAAGGCAAGAATATGCACATATTCTTTAAATACATTTGCTATATAAGGATTGTAATGTTTGTGGTCTTTCTATGTAAGGACTGTAATGTTTGTATACTTACTATATGAGAACTATGTTTGTGTTCTTACTATATAAGAGCTGTAATATTTGTGTTCTTACTATACAAGAACTGTAATATATTAAGAACACAAGTTCTTAATATATATGATTGTAATATTTGTATACTTACTAATATATGATTGTAATGTTTGTGTTCTTACTATAAAAAGACTCATATCTTCATAGAAAGCTCAGTTGTGTGGTCATTGTCAGGGTTCTAGGAATACTGTTAAGTGTCACATAAGAAAATTATCATTCTCTCTCTCTCTCTCTCTCTCTCTCTCTCTCTCTCTCTTTCTTTCTTTCTTTCTTTCTTTCTTTCTTTCTTTCTTTCTTTCTTTCTTTCTTTCTTTCTTTCTTTCTTTCTTTCTTTCTTTGAGACTGGGTTTCTCTGTGTAGCCCTGGCTGTCCTGGAACTCACTCTGTAGACCAGGCTGGCCTCAAACTCAGAAATCTGCCTGCCTCTGCCTCCCCAGGGCTGGGATTAAAGGCATGTGCCACCACCAACTGGCCTGAACACTTTTTCTTAACAATTATTCTTTATTATAACTTTTCTCTTCTCTCCACCAAAACAAACAAACCAAAACTGAACTAAACCCAATACCACAAGTCAAAAAACAAAAACAAAACCAACCAACCAAAACCCCACAGGCCACCAATACCCAAAACTTTAATCCTCCAAACAAAAAGCCAGCCAATGTTCCTGCCACACACACACAAAAAAAGTTTATTTTCTCAATATAAAGGTATTGTTTGATTCTGTTTCCCTCAGCATCCACAATTCGTTCTGGTTCCTAGTGAGGTCACAGTATCTACCATGAGATGACTGATAATCTTACTTTGTGAATGAAGAATGACTGACTGATAATTGACCTTGTAAAAGATATTACAGGCTACTGGGAAGCCATGCAGCAAGAAGCAGGTGGATTGATTTCAGCCATGTTGTTTTCCAGATTATAGATTTAGATAAGTTATCTCACTGCCAGGACCAAGTCATCTCATTGGCCATTGACCATGTGTGGCTCCTCCATTCTGTTCTTCTTTCTGCTTCAATCCCATGAGTGCAACCGATTGCCGCATCACCAGGCCACCATCTTTATTAGCTCAGCATTGGGCTGCACACTTGGGTACAGAGCAAGTGAAGCTTAGCAGTGTTAGGAGCTCCTACCTGCAGCTCATCATCTTGTCTCTCACTAGACAGCAGGATAGGCTATGGTCTCAGGAGAGTGGTGGTTGATGGTCTTTATGGTATCTGCCTCAGGATTTAAGGCTGTACTCTTGGTATATTTAATGTATGTTTGACAGGTTGGAAAAAAAAAAGTCCTAGATCTGGTCCCTCTTGGCATCTGAAATATTGAGCATTCCTTCTCAATTCCCTTTCCCACAAAAATGTCCTTCCCTTTCTCTTATAGTCCATCCCCTCTTCACTTCAATCCTAATCTAAATTTCCAGCTGTACAATTAATTATCTTTGAACAAAGTGTGGGATACCACAGACTCTGAAAGCAATGTACGACTCAAAAAACCCCGAAACTTCCAAGGCCTGAATGCCAATTAGATAGTCACACCTTAATCGTGTCTTTATGTTCTTCCTAACTGAAAGGAACATTTATGTTTAGAAAGTATGTTATTTCTAAGTGACACAAAGAAATCACCATTTGGGGAATTCTTTGAATAAATACTGAAAATTAGCGCTATCCCTTCTCCTGGGAAGTCTGTCTGGCATCAGATGCATCAGACCTCATTTTAGCTACTGAGCTTGAGTCTTGAGCCAAGTGCATCCAAGTTTTTTGAGGAAAAACTTTTACAGAGCAGTGGCACTCATTTTTAATTGGCAATAGAAAACATACAGACATTCTTTCAACAAATAGTTTAGGCAGTTAGAATTTCACAGATAATGATGGAGAAGTTCCTCTGAATCCTGCCTGTCACTCTTTAGGGTTCATACCCTTATCTTATCTAGAAGTCAAAACTGATATATACTTCTCCAAGACCTTCCAATTCTTAATACTTAGATCCATTTTTATCTGGCTTATGTTTCAACTGCCTTTTGGAATCCTCTCCTTTGGCACAGCCAACCTCTATGACTTTAACCCATCCTTTGTTGATTATCTTCACTAAAATGTTTTGACCTGTACAACCTTGCTTGTAGAGGTCTTTTCTAGTGATCTGACCAGGTGGGCTTGGCCAAACTAATCCAGTGGTATTTCTCACCACAATCTGTTGCTTGTGATTTCCATGAAGCTGTGGAAAACATTGGCATTGCTTGCTTGCCATCTTGTCAGCCTCTACCTTACATGCTTGCCCTCTGCATTGTAAGCTCACGAAGGCAGAGTAGGGGATATGCTTTGTGGTAGTTTGAATAAGAATGGTCCCTATACTCTCATATATTTGGACATGTAGTCACCAGAGAGTGACACTATTTAAGAAGGATTTGGCAGTGAGGTCTTCTTGGAAGGGGTGTGGGAGAGGTTTAAAAAACCTATGCCATTATCTCTCTCTCTCTCTCCACTTCTCTCCTCTCTCTTCCTCTCTGTCCAGTCTTTCTCTGTCTTTCTGTCACTCTGTCTCTGTCTCTGTCTGTCTCTCTCTGTCTCTTTCTCACTCTCTGCCTATGGATCTAGGCGAGAAACTCTTAGCTACTTCTTCATGTCTGCAGGCATGCCACCATGCTCCCTGCCATGATGATAATGGACTAACCTCTGAATGTATAAGCAAGACACCGATTAAATGCTTTCTTTTTAAAGAACTGCCTTGTTCATAGTGTTTCTTCGCAGCAATAGAAGAGTAAGACATGCTTGTTTGATTTCCTGCTGTGTTCCATATTCTTTACTTATTCTCTGAAATAAATAGTAGTAGAATAGCTTGATCCACAGGTACACAGATATCCACAACATACATACATAGTGACATACATAAATAGTGAGGCCACACTCTGCATTTTATTTATACAATATTTTTCTTCCTTTTTATTTGGAGTAAAACCTTACAGGTCACTCCGTATAGGGGTGTTTCACAATGCTGACAACTGTTCCAGTATATCGAATTACTCACAGTTTTAAAAGTTTCCATTGTAAATAGATAAACTAGGTTATTACTAGTCTAAACTTATAAACGATACTTTACTATTCCAGATATTTCTGTAGGATAAATTCTTAGATATGGAACTATTGAGTTGAGGGTGTGATACATTTTTAATTTTAATGTTCTTAAGTGAGTATATTAAAATGATGTTCCAAGTTCTGATTGATCCAACTACTTTTCTAAGAGTTTGTGTTTTATAATTCTAGTATTATAAGATATTACAGATCTTTTAGTTTTCCCAGGCTAAACAGTAAAACAAACAAGGACTGTATCTTTTTAAAATTTTATTTCTGATTACCAGAAAAGTTAATGAGTTGTATACGTCTCTTGCTATGAATTGCTTTTGTGTTATTTTTGCTGGTTCCATTTGTTATGTTCTTTATTATTTAGTTACTCTTTGGGGTTTTCAGAGGTTATTATTATTATTATTGTTCTTATTTTGTTTTTTGAGACAGGGATTCTCTGTGTAGCCCTGGCTGTCCTGGAACTCACTCTGTAGACCAGGCTGGCCTCAAACTCAGAAATCCGCCTACCTCTGCCTCCCAAGTGCTGGGATTAAAGGCGTGCACCACCACTGCCTGGCTTTATTATTATTTCTTTTAGTTTTATTTTACATTTTGAGATTACTGTTTTCCCTTTCCTTCCTCTGAACCCTCCTTGTTCTTTTTCTAACTTATGGACTCTTTTTTCATTAATTGTTTTTACATGTATGTATATGTATTATATACATCACACATGCTTGTATGTATGTATATATGCATGATTTATATATGTACATATATACATACGCAGTGGTCAGAGGACAATGTGAAGAAATCGTTTCTTTCCTTCCACTGTGTGAGTCCCAGGGACTGAACTCAGATTTGTCAGCCAGTACTTTTCCTCTCTGAGCTTACCAGCCACAGTTTTATTATGAGACGTTCTGGTACTTTGATGTCTATTGAGTATGTTATGTGGTATCATTTTGCCATGTGTGATTTTATTTTTAAGCAGCTATAGTATGATATGATTGACATGTAAAGAAATATACTTATTTAATATAGACTATTGATAAATTTGGATATATGAAAATAATCTTGGTTCCATTGCCACCATCAAGGTAATAAACATGCTCCAAACCTTCAGACCTCATTTTCAGTCTCTGTCTGTGTTATTCTTTTTATCCCTTTTCTCTCCTTCTCTCTATGTATCTATGTATGAATCTATGAATGTATCTATGTCTATATCTATGCATGTATCTATGTATGTATGTATGTATGTGTGTGTGTATGTATGTATGTATGTATGTATCTAATCTTGTCTTTTTTCTCTCTCTCCCTCCCCTCCTTCCTCCCTCCCTTCCTCCGTTCATTCCTTTCTTTTTTGTGTGTGTAATAAGGTCATCTTAACATAAGATTGTCTCTGGACAAATTTTGAAGGGCTCACTGACATTGCACCACCCCAGCCCTAGGAACAGCTATTGTATTCTCTCTTTCAATGAGTTCAACTCCTTTAGGCTTCATGTACATCAGAGTATTTGTCTCTTAGCTGGTTTACTTTCATTACTTTTTCAGAGTCATGTCTTTGCATGCTGTAAGAAGTTGCTCAAGGTTAGTGCTGGTATGACTCACCAGTAAAGCACTTACTTGCCTTCATGGCGAATGCTCTGGGTTGAATTCACAACATCACACAAAGAAAAATGTAATTGTTTTGTAAAGGAGGCTAGAATGTCTGGGCATAGAAGAAGATAGCCCAGGAGGCAAAAATGACCTGTTTTACATGGCTAGTGACCTGAGATTGATCACTGAGTCCATGTGAAAAGCTAAGTGTTGTGACCCAGGCTAGCATGCAGGGCAGAGGAAAAATAAATGAGACATCCTGCCTCAAAGCAAGATGGAAGGAGAGAACTAACTGGTAAGAAGTAGTTTCTCTGACCTCCACATGCATGCCATGGCATGTGCATGGCTGAATATACAGATACACATATTGCATAAAAGAATGGGTAAACAAAGAAATTATTTGTGCCTACATCATATGTTTGTTAACAGTACATCAGTGGAAAATCTTTTATCAGACGATGTAACCATGTAGTTTTCACGGTAATGATTTCTAGCTTTTGTTATTCAACAAGGTCACCTGTGTCTCAAGAGTAAAGACATTTTTTTGTGTGTTTTTATGTTACTGTTTACGGTGCTTTAAGTGAGAATGGCTACCGTAGATTCACATGTTTGAATGCTTGGTCCTCAGTAGGTGGAACTAACTCTGGAAAGGGTTAGGGTGTGTAACCTTGTTGGAGGAGGTGTAACCCTGGGAGTGGGCTTTGAGATTGTAAAAGCCTATGCCATTCCTTGTTTGAACTCCCTTCCTTCCTCCTTCTCATCTCCCCTTCCCCTCTCCCTTCCCTCTCTGTCTGTCTGTCTGTCTGTCTGTCTAACTCCCTCCCCTCCCCTTCCCCTCCCTCTCCCCTTCTTTCTCTCTCTTCCTCCCACTTTGTCTCTCACTTGCAGACCCTGGACCCCTCATGAGCTCTCAGCTACTTCTTCACACTCTGCTTGCCTACCTGCTGCCATGCCCGTGGCTATGATGGTCACTGACTAACACTGAACTAAGGGAGCCCTTAATTAAATACTTTCTTTTGTAAGTTGCCTTGGTCATGGTGTATCTTCAAAAGAATAGAAAAGTAACTGAGACTCTTAGAGTCTATTTTTTTTCTGAATAAAATTCCATTTGAAAACATTTAGATTTTTTTAGTATAATGTAAGTTAATGACAGTGTAACATATTTTCCAAATGGAAAGTTATAATTTATAGTCAGACTTTCCCTCATTCATTTATCATCTTTCTTATAATCTAAAGCCATAAATGCATCTGTATTGATTGTTGTTGTCTCTGTTGAGAATTATTGATCTCCTTATCTGCTACTTAGTTCCTAGCTTTGCCTTGATATAATTAGGTTCTCATTCACTGAACCTTCAACATTCTCTTTCATTGTGCTAATTTATCAGTCTGTTCAGACAAATCCTGTTTGAAGTTTAAGATTACATAGAGCTTATGAATTAAATGGGAGAATTGAACTCATATTAAATTTTGTCAGTGCCCATCTGTGACTATTATCCTATTTCTATTTTTCATCCCAAATATATGTGTGTGTGTGCGTGTGTATGTGTGTATCTTTCATAGCTTTTTCTGAAAATAACTAATTTTCCCATTAGCATTATTTTTTATTTTCAATATTTTCTGCTTTTTGAAAAAACTTTATATTGTATTTACTACTTTTCTGAGGATATTGGATGTAGCCACTTTGATGAATTCTTGCTTGTTTTTGTTATGTGTGTATAGGTTTGGATTGAGTGAGAAGAACAGTAACATCAGTGAATGCTCAAACTTTATGTTTCTATATAATATATATAATATTTACACTTTATTTCATAATCTGTTTTGCAGAATACACTTGTGGAGTGTGTGCATGTGTGTGTGCCCTGTATGTGTGCACACACACACATTTCACAATCTGTTTAAAAAAAAAAAGAAAAGCACCAGATTTTGAAGCAAAAATAGATTTTCATTAAAAATAAAACCAGAAATCCAAGGACTATGAAGGAATTGTGACTTGTCATTTCAACACTAACTGGTGCCTGCAGGGTAAGAGCAGAAGAGTGTATGTGATTGTTTGATAAATCTTGAGTGGTAGATCATACTATGCTTTGAATAGGGTTTAAGATGACATAAACCACAATCGAAGTAACACACTCATGGAAGATAGCATTTAGTCATTATTCTGCTAACACTGCTAGAAGAATTTTTAACATAACTGAGAAAAGCTGTACTCTAAAAAGCTTTCCTCCAAAAACATATAACAAGAACTGTGCCCGACCTAGTTCAGGGAAGGAAGATGAATACTCAAACACACAGTGAGAATCAGAGCCAGGTACATCAGGACAGATCTCAATCGTCTAAATCACACAATACACATCAAAATTCACAACAAGTACACATGCGATTAATGAAATGGATTCCCCATTTGTCTAGATTTCTGGCAGATAAACTGCAGGGGTGTGAGTATTTGTATACTCTGAGGGCATCAGGTGGAGGCTCACTCGTGACTTTTATCATGAAGAGGAGTCTTGTGTGACCTGTTTGTCATTAAGGGCTTCTCTTCCCTGGTCTTTAAATTTTCCTTGAGCCAGTGTTTCAATTTTGATTCATTAAATAGTATTCTAATGTAATCATGTTGTATAATTTAGGTCAAACTGGTTATTCATTTGCTGTGCTCCTGCATCTTATTTCTTGATACCGATTTCACTCTGCTTCTCAACCCTGGATGGATTGGGATGCCATGCTGTGGAAGGACAGTGGACATACTTGCCTGGAACATGTCGTTTTCTGTGATTTTCAAGTTTTCACATTGGTAGACCTCTGGATGGGAATAATTCATCTATAATTTACCATCTCTAAAAGCAGCTCTAGGGGTTGAGATAAAATGATCTCAATAAAGTGGAAATTGATTGGCATTTCATCACATTTCAGTTTAAAATTATTAAGTTGAAATAGCTGACCTCCTGGGTCAAACCCAATTGATTGCTGGAGTGTCGTGTTATTTAGTAATTGCTAAGATCATCACATTTATTAGACACTGATAACATGAAGAAGAAAGGTGCTCATCAGCTTCTTCCTGCACTTCCTTTTTGTGACAAGAGAGAACTATGGAGGTATTCATCTACAAGAAGAAACACTATTTTATCTGCCTTCCCACATTATATTGGATTAAAAAAAAGAAATGTAACAAAAGTGATTAAGAGTTCTCACAAAAGAGAATTCTGTTTCTTTAACTGCTAAGTAATATCATACTTAACTTAGAAGAGGTTATTTTTTTTTAAACTCTAGTTGCAGGTAATTCACAAGATAGGGTTCACTGTCTCCTGGGAGAGTAATAGGCTTTCAGGAACCATGGGTTGACTTTAGTTTGGAAGAATGCTCTAGGGAGAATTGTGATCAGGTGTCTACAAATGTGAGATCGCCCTACTCAATCAATTTCAATGTGAGAATCTTAGAGAATAGTTGACAAAATGGTGTTAGGATAAAGATTTGTTCCATAGTGAGAACACCAAAATCCACAATATTAAAAGATACAAATTATAGAGTTTACCCTGGAGTTTCATATCACTGCTTTCAAGCATAAGTAAAATGTGAAACTTCATGTCATGTTAAGTACGTGTGTTTAGAAAACAGAATATATATGAAATTCTTTAAATAGTTTCCCTTGTACACGATCTTATAAGGAAGAAACCAAATACTAGACTTCATTTTCATTTGCAAACAGTTATGATGAAACAAGAAACATTTCTAATTTCCAAAGTTTTATTTCTTAAATAGATAACTACTTGAAGAAAAATCTACGTTTGATTTAAATTGATGTAAAATAGAAATCTTGTACCTGGGTCTGGTGATGAATACCTATCATAAAAACACTTGGGAATTAAAAGCAGGAGGGATAAAAATTACAGGTCATCCTTAGATACATGTATGCTTGAGGCTAGCCTAGGCTATATGAGACTCTGTCTTAAAATAACTAGCTAACTATGTAACCAGCCATAAGTAAACACCCTCACCCCACTCCCACTTTTCCTGATATACAAAGAAAACTTGGAGGGTGAACTATTTTCTAAAAGTTAATACAAGCTTTCTGTGGGCCTATAAGTCATGTAAATATTGGAATTCTGGGGTAGCAGGCTTAATGCTCCTTAATAACATTTATTTAATATTATTAAGGAGAATTTACTCTCATTTTTTAATAAGTGGCTCATATAGCAAGAGGTTATTCAGTATTGCAAAGCATAAGCCCTAGATCTTGAGATTTCTAGCTTCTATTTAAAATATGCAAGCTACTTTCTTCACTGGCTATACTTTTTATATACAATTAGAAGGGAACTAAGAACATTATTGCAATTTTTCATCTTTGGTTTAGTATTTCAAAGGATTTATTGATTACAAATTCATGGGTCTTATTATTGGGCATCACAATAATTTCTGCAGAACCACTCTACAATGTAATTTACATCATAAATGTTACAAATCCTGTTAGAGGCTCACTGCGGTTCGGCATACATTCTTCCAGCATGTGATGAAGGAACGATAGCTGCTGAAACACCACACCCTAGATATATTTGGCTTGGGCAAAAACTTAAAGACATGCTGGGGTATAGCCATGTTTCAGACTGGGTTACATAGAAATATGCAAGAATTCAAGAGAAAGAAGCATTTGATATGAGATAGATTACGCACCTCCGTATAGAGTAAAGATCTAATGAAAATCTCTAAGAAGATTGTTTTAGCCTTGGATGCAATATCAGATAGTCTTTGGAAGAATTAATTTTTCCTGAATGAGATGCGAATAAGTTTCCATAGAGCTCCTTCTGTCTCTGGATAGTTATACTGTGCACAGGAGTGCTTGTCTATAAGGATGGAAAATGATTTTTCCATGCTGGAGTTTTCTTAAGCAACACTCAAATCTCAGCTAGTAACAGATTTTTCCTACTAAAACGATGATGACTGCTGACCAGACTACAACCAATGTTCCAATTCATTTTTACCAGAATAGGGGGTGACCACAAAAAATAATTTTACTTATTACTTAAATATTTAAGATATTAAATTAAGAGCTTTGTATCATTTTGCCTAATGTCAATATCTCCAACTCACGAGATTCTCTTTTTCAATATTGTGTTTCTCATTTGCAGTGTAACAGTATACTCTGATATTGAAACCTTCCACCCTGTGGCTCTGCAAGACAAAAACAAACAAACAAACAAACAAACAAACAAACACAGCTCAAAATTGTTTCAGGAAGTCCCTGAAACTGATCAGATTCACTATGCTCCTCCTGCTCCCAAGAGTAAACAATAAAGAGAGCTAAGAGTTACTTCTCAAATGAGCAAAGCTGCAAAACAGAAGCAGAGACCAGCCAAGTAGCCTGAAAGAAGCAGAAATCAGTCAAGACCACTGGAAGAGATGTAGTCTGAGCAAGCTGGAGTGGGCACTCTCCAGCCTAGGAACTGCCCATAGGCTATACAGGATTCTCCAAGTCCCCCCTACTCTTACAAAATGTAGGCTGTTACCTATGCTGGGGTGGGCTTTGGTGGTTCAGCTGTCTTTGAGTCATGTCTCCTCCTATAAGTAAACCATCATCTGTATTCCTGTGAGTAAAGCAATTGGTTTGGTTCACCAAGTTGGACTTTGGTGGTATCCATTTCTCCCTGTGTGTTTCTTGTCCCCAGAAATTTTTGTCACACAACATCATCTCCTGTCCTACCTCTTTCATAGCTTTGCACCATTAAATCAATCAGTTCTTCATATGCACATCTGAGTCAGAAAGAAAAGGCTATCAGGCAGGTCTTTCTTGAAACTGGTATCCTGATAGAGAAAGAACTGCTATGAACTTGAATTGTCATTGGTTCTGTTGTCCACTTTCCTACATGGAATTACACTGATGCAGAAAGCTAGTGTGTTAGAGCACAGAGAGGATCATGGGGAAGTCTCTGAAGGTCTATCAGAATGACTCTTTGAAGCTTCAGAGTGGCTTTCAGAGGCTCTCTGTGTCAGGCTATTATGGTGTTTTTCATGTTTCTTTGCCTTTTCAGTACTATTCTATCAGGTGCTACAAAGGCAACAATGGGTAGACTCCTAGGACCATCGTGCATGCAGGTGGCAGCACTGTGTCATAAAGGAAGTTAATTTGTCCTTCATTCTGCTGTTCATTGAAACAAAACAAATGGAAACAAAAAAAGTCAAGCTACTTGTTTCTCTAAGGACAATCTTTCTCAGCACTAAGAACTATTGCTCTCATTGAACTCAGTACCTCAAGCACATCCTTGTTGGATCCTTTGCTGCTCTTAATTTTTGCCATCTTTTACTATTTTTTCACTTCCTATTTGCCAGTCATATATATATTATACATATAATATATAATAATAACATACATTATAATCATATATAATGTATATATGATATAATAGGACAACATATTATATACAATATATTTTAATATATAATTACAATATAATATAAGCAACATATATGTATAATAGTCATACATACAAATGTATACTGTAAGTATATATGTGTGCATATATGTGTGTGTATAAATATATGTATATATGTGTACATATATATATGTATATATATATGTGTATATATATATATGCTGAAGTTTATTAGCTGAGGTTGATGTGTAGTTACTTCCATTTAGTGCATGTATATGTATGTGTGTGTATGTGTGAGTGTGAGTGTGTGTATGTACCAACAATAACCATCACAAATCCACCCTTATCAACTTGATACGGAATCATAATGGTCTTGCTTTAGTTTGTATCTTGCTTAATTTGGTCCCACAATCATTCTGTTTCTCCATCAGTATGTTATTATTCTGTATTCTACCGTTCTTCCCATGTGCAACTCATATACTTTCCCTCTCAGTCCTACCTCATTCCTGCCTTTCTTCCTTATACCCCATTCTCTATACCGTTCCTTTTGGCTTATCCTTGCACAGTTCCACAGTTATAGAAGTTAAAGAGGAAGATCTCTCAACAAAAGGATTAAAAGTCAAAAGAGTTTGTCAATGGCTGGAAAGATGGCTCAGAGATTAAGAATGCATTTTGCAGCAGATGTTCTTGTCACTTGACTCTCACTGTCTTTCTGGCCCATCTTCTGTAATGTTCCCTGAACCATGGGTGAAGGAGGAAGATGTATTGACTGGGGATAAGCACGTGATAGTCCATCATTCTGTACATCTCGATAAGTTAAGAAGTGAAAACTATACTTATCTGTGGACATAAGGATCAGTATTTAGAACTCAGTTATAATTCATACTAGTTTAGGTAAGTAGGTTCTCTTCTGGTCTCCATGGCCTCAGTAGTCACAGGTAGTTGGCTAAGTTATAGTACCAGGTATAAATACACGTTTATTGAGTGGGCCATAATACCGATTAGGTAGTTATTGGTAACTTCCCGGGATGTAAGTGCCACTATTACACTTTTGAGAATTTCTTACCATGCTGTTTATTGTTGTGAATCAGAGGCATCAAAAGCTGGGTAGGACAACTGATTGCTTTTCTTCCTTGGTATTGTGAGGAACCTATGAAAGCAGAACCTCCCATTAGAGGCTCCTATGTCAGTTCCAGCTTAATTTCTCCAAGTCCTATATCCAAAGTGTGTTGTTGCCTTCAGCAAAGATGTACAGTAAAGAAAGCACCTGGGGACTGGAGAAGTGGCTCAGCGATTAAGAGCACTGACTGCTCTTCCAGAGGTCCTGAGGTCAATTCCCAACAACCACATGGTGGCTCACAACCATCTGTAATGGGATCTGATGCCCTCTTCTGGTGTGTCTGGAGACAACGACAGTGTACTTATTTGCATAAAATAAATAAATCTTTAAAACAAGAAAGAAAACAACTAATGGAGAGAGGAAGCTCACAGAGTAGGAGAGATTCTTTGTCAGCTGTATAGCTGACAGATGATTAATATCTACAATAAAGAATTAAAGAACCAAAATTCTCGCAGCAGCATCCAGTGAATGGAAAAACAGAGTTACAGTGTAGCGCTCTGGATATTATTCAGTGAGGAGAGGCACATTTCTGCCATTTTCAGTAATGTAGGTGGGACTGTAGGACAATGTACTACATGCTTCATTCCTGTGCCGAGGTCAAAGTTAATGTGAAGGAGGCAGAAAATGGGTCCAAAAGGTTCTTGTCAGAGCCTGGCAAGGATGTCATGCAAGGGAAATGGTAAGAGGATGGTGAATAGGGCAAGAGTCTAGTGTTGCCCAGGAAGAATAATTTCATAGTTATTGTATAGTAGGATGACAACGGTTGGCAACAATGAATTGAAGATTTCGTTTATTTATTTTTTTAGAAATAAAACACGTCTCTCTTATTCATGCACCACCGTTTTCCCTGACTATGCGTTGGTTAGTGGTGATCCACCTACATGGTGTCCTGCAGAGGATTTTGAATATTCTCAACACAAAGAAATAATAAATGTCTGGGATGATGGATGTGCCATCTAAAGAAAATAAAGAATAAAAGAAAACACTTCCCTCAAATAGTGATTCTCAGCTGCCATGATTTTGTCCCCGGGGAACATTTGGTAAGTTTTTATTGTCACAGATGTGGAGAAAATAATATCGATCCTAACAGAGAGAGGACTTGGTTATTGCTATGTAGTCTACAACTGGCAGAACAACTTCCCGACTCAAGAAATTATCCCCTCCACAAATTCATTGGTGCTAATGAGCCTCAGAAATCTGATTATGGTAAAATACTTCCCAATATAGTGCTCCCTAATGGAGTGTGTCCTTAAAAAACAAAACAAAACACCTCAAGGTATATATGAATGCTTGCAACATTTGTCCTCCTGAAGGGAAAATAGAAAGATATCCATTTCTCCTTCTCGGCGTATTTCATGGCTTTGGGAATCCCTCAAAATAGAATATAATCAATTTCATTATTTTTCCTGGGTTCTGGCAAGAGCAATGAGAACTGACTTCTGTTTGTGTGAGCTTGAGAGGTCTGGCTTATGTCAAAGGAGTTTGGGTAAAAATGACTCTAGCGAAGACATTAGCCACATATGTGCCTCACATTCTTATGCTTCCATTTAAGACAGAGCAGTGAAGACATGGGAAGCCAACCTTAGCCCATTGTTTCCAAATTGCGAGGGGCTAGTTCTTAGCACTTGGCATACTTTATTTTTCTTTTAGCACGATAAAGCTTGGGCTTATGAGCAGTTTGTGAAATAATTGCATCAAAGACCTTTCTGATCTAATTTGAATAAAGATTTGAATATTTTGAAATGTCAGGATGTGCTTAATCTTCAAAGAATACTGCATTAATACAAAATCAGTTAATGATTTAGTCTCTTCTTTGACTTTGGCCTTGAAGGGCTCCTTTTAGCCTAATGTATTATCATCACTGAAATCAAAGGCTTTACCTAGTATAAATGTTACTGGGGCTTCTACATGCATTTTTATTGTTGTTGTTGTTGTTGTTATTTGCTTCTAACTTCTTACTGCCACAGCTCCAGGCATGTTCAGATTCTTTGAAAGAGTAGAAATTTCTCTTTCTTCCTTTTAAAATTCCATTTACTTCTCTGTCTTGATTCTGTCTCAACTCTGAGAATCAAAATTCATTTTGGCTTTGTTTGCTCATGAAAGTGTTTATGTATGAGCAACCTGGCTTGTGTAGTAGACAATGTATTGGCACTGGGCCCTTTGGCTGTGAAGGCTGTCCTTTGTTCCCTGGCTCAGATAGATCTCTCCTGGCTTGGCTCAGGCTCAAGCATCTCTGTTTGCATCTCCTCCTGTAGTGTGGCCTGTTGCTGCAGGTAGGTGCTATCAGTCTCTGGCCCTAAGCCAATGTACTCAGACGTGGAAAGGACCAATGGACTCCTTGGGTTCCGCATCTGAAGATCATCTCTAAATTCCCTAGTTTACAGTAGACCATGTACTGTGAGGGTTGATGTTATGGATAAACATGAACATGTTCTAAGTATTTTGAAAAGAAATACAACTTGTGTGACTTGAATAATACATACCATTCTTTTGTCTGTTGTAGATTTTTAAAAAAATCCTAGTTATGTTCTATCTTTGAGTTTGAAATAGAATTTCTTAAAAACAAAACATATTTGAAAATTACATCATTGGCAATACAACGCTATACTGCTGGTCTCCAAATATAAATGAAAATTTTTTTATGTCTAACTCATTAATAAAAGTGGATTACAGGCAATTTAAATTCTTTTTTTTTTCTAATTTTTTATTAGATATTTTCTTCATTTACATTTCAAATGCTATCGGGAAAGTCCCCTATACCCTCCCCCCCAACCTGCTCCCCTACCCACCCACTCCTACTTCTTGGCCCTGGCATTCCCCTGTACTGGGGCATATAAAGTTTGCAAGACGAAGGGGCCTCTCCACCCAATAAGGGCCGACTAGGCCATCTTCTGCTACATATCCAGCTAGAGACATGAGCTCTGGGGGTACTGGTTAGTTCATATTGTTCTTCCACCTATAGGGTTGCAGACCCCTTCAGCTCCTTGGGTACTTTCTCTAGCTCCTCCATTGGGGACCCTGTGTTCCATCTTATAGATGACTATGAACATCCACTTTTGCATTTACCAGGCACTAGCATAGCCTCACAAGAGACAGCTATATCAGGGTCCTTTCAGCAAAATCTTGCTGGCATATGCAATAGTGTCTGCGTTTGGTGGCTGATTATGGGACGGATCCCCAGGTGGGGTAGTCTCTGCATGGTCCATCCTTTCATCTCAGCTCCAAACATTGTCAATGTAAACCCTTCCATGGGTATTTTGTTCTCTATTCTAAGGAGGAACGAAGTATCTACACGTTGGTCTTCCTTCTTGATTTTCTTGTATTTTGCAAATTGTATCTTGGGTATTCTAAGTTTCTGGGCTAATATCTACTTATTAGTGAGTGCATATCAGGTGAGTTCTTTTGTGATTGGGTTAACTCACTCAGGGTGATATCCCCCAGATACATCCATTTGCCTAAGAAGCAATTTAAATTCTTATCTTATTTAAAATACGTACTCAGTTTCCCAAGGTTGACTTAGCTATAATGGTTGTACTCTGATGCATGGTTTGTGTGGCAATATGTGTTGTGGGGATCTATTAGAGTTCAGAAAATGTTTCTACAGTGGTTTGAATGTGAAATGCCTGCATAGGCTCAGGCATTGAACATTTGGTCTCCAGTTGGTGGCACCATTTGGAGAGGCTATGGGGAGGGGCCACCTTGCTCCAGGAAGTATGCCACTGGGGGTGGTCTTTGAGAGTTCAATGCTCCATCCCACTTTTCCTTCTTTCGCTGTGTGTTGCCTGAGGTTGAGGACATGGGATCTCTGCTTCCTGTTGCAGTTGTTATACTTCTCTGTGGCCATGCTCCCTTACCATAATGGACTCTTTTCCCCTAGAACTGTTAGCCAAGATAAACTATTCCTTCTATAAGTTGCCTTGGTCTTCATATTTTATCATAGTATCAGAAGAGTAATTAATATAATACTTGAGATTAGAAAATTCATAATTCTAGCAATACTTCATCATAGGAATCAAGAAAGTATACTGTATTTAATTAATTAAACTGAATGACTAAATTGTATTGAAACATGTAGATCATATATATTTTTGATTAATCTAAAAAAATAATTTAATTTAGTAAATCCCTATAATACATATCAGCATGAAATATCCATTATAGATATTTTGGATCACTAAGTGCATATCTTAAATGGAGACTATGTTTTTGCATACTGTGTATTATTTTTCTTTTAATAATCTCTAGTAAAAGCAGCCTTTAATCATTTAAAGAACAATATGACTGTTGTTCCTCATTTTATGGATGCCAGTTTCTCTTTCTGTGGGTCCATATTGGTTTTGATATTGCTTATTTTCACATTCTTTCTCATTCTCCTCTACTTATAACCCTCGATTTGCTGTACAGTTGCTATGTTTGTGTAAGACAAACGATAGATGGTTGTTTATTTTATAAATGAACAGCATGTGTCAGTGCCTTTTCATACTTGAATTCACCACTAGTGTTGACTGATGGTGCGGTATTTACCTGGCATTGAAAGATTTAGTTTATAATATTCAAGGTGTGGGATATCTTAAGTAGTATGCCCAGTGGAAGTTTCCTTCTACTAGGGAATCTTAATGGCCTGACAATGGGAATCTAGTATCAAAGTAGATACTAGAGATGGTTGATCCTCAGCCAGGCATGATAGCCCAGGTCTTTAATACTATCACAGGGAAGCAGGCAGGTCTCTGCCAATTCAAGGCCAGACAAGCCTATATAGGAAGTTCAAGGCCAGACAGGGTTACTCAGTGAGATTTTGTTAACAAAACAAAACAAAACAAACAACAAAAAAATGAAGATCAATTTGGCCAAAGATTGTATATCATTTTAATGATTATGTTAGTAAATTTTTCTATATTTTAAATTATGGCCCATTTCTTTGCAAGGAGAATCTGAGAAGTTTAGTCTTATCTTAATTCTGGGGTTTTATTGCCATAAAGAGACACCATGATCATGGAAAATCTTTTTTTTTAAAGATTTATTTATTTATTTTATATACAGTATATAAGTACACCATAGCTGTCTTCAGACATACCAGAAGAGGCCATCAGATCTCATTACAGATGGTTGTGAGCTACCATGTGGTTGGTGGGATTTGAACTCAGGACCTCTGGAAGAGCAGTCAGTGTTCTTAACCACTGAGCCATCTCTCCAGCCCCCATGGCAACTCTGATAAAGGATAACATTTAACTGGGGTCAGCTTACAGTGTCAGATGTTAAGTCCATTATCATCATGGTGGGAAGCATGGCAGCATGCAGGCAAACATGATACTGGAGGAAGAGCTGAGAGTTCTACATCTTGATCTGAAGGTAGACAGAAGGAGATTGTCTTCTGTAGGCAGCCAGGAGGAGGCTGTCTTCCACATTGGGAAGAGCTTGAGCATAGGACCTCAAAGCCCACCCTCACAGAGATGCACTTCCTCCAACAAGGCCACACCCACTCCAACAAGCCACGCCTCCTAGTAGTGTCCCTTCCCATTGGCCAAGTATATTTTAACCATCACAGGTCTTAAATGGTCACTTGACTGAAAAACACCTATACAAAACTTATATTTGGCAACTATGAGACTCCTTTTTCTTTCCTTGTTGTGAATCTCATTTGGCAGTACAAGCATGGACCCAGTACTTCTAAAACAGGATTTCTCAGTCTGTGGGTTGCAACCCCTTCAGTGGTCAAGCAACCCTTTCTCAGAGGGTGCCTAAGACTATCCTGCACACCACATATTCACATTATGATTCCTAACAGTAGCAATTACAGTTATGAAGTAGCAACAAAAATAATTTTGTTTTGGGGTCTGTCTTAGTTAGGGTTTTACTGCTGTGAACAGGCACCATGACCAAGGCAAATCTTATAAAAACAACATTTAACTGGGGCTGGCTTACAGGTTCAGAGTTTCAGTCCATTATCATCAAGGTGGGAGCATGGCAGCATCCAGGCAGGCATGGTACAGGAAATGCTGAGAGTTCTATGTCTTCATCCAAAGGCTGCTAGTAGAAGACTGACTTCCAGGCAACTGGCGTAAGAGTCTTAAGCCCACACCCACAGTGACACACCTACTGCAACCAGGTCACATCTATTCCAACAAGGCCACTCCTTGAAATTGTGCCACTCCCCGGTCCAAGAACATACAAACTATCAGAGGGTCACCAAAACATGAGAAACTATATCAAAGAGTCATAGCTTAGGAAGGCTGAGAACCATGCTCTAGAGGTGATGCTTTGTCCTGTAATGGAAGAGAACACAACTTCAACTTCATTTCTCTTCCCTAGAGCAGCTAATACACTGTGGATCATATGGAAAGAGGCCTAAAATAAGTGACTTAGGCATTACTAAAATTCTAATTTGTCAGTCTCACTTTTCAACCATTGAAGAAGTAACATTTCCAGAAACATCATTTAAATAATATTTTAAAAATTATGAATTTAACTTTATGAAAATTTAGAGTGTTAAAAATGAAAGCTGAGAAAAACAGAAAACATGTTCACCAAGGTGGAGACACAGACGAGTTTTGGGTGTGTGTACAGGCTAATGTTAGTTCTTTAAGCCCCAGTCTTCACACACAACAGTTTTGAGTTTCATTGTAGTTGACATTTAGGTCATACTGTACAAATCAAATTAATGTTAAATCTCAAATTAATGGAATACTAATAATACCAAATACTTTTGCATATTTCTAGAACTATTTACTTATTTCTATTTAGATCTCAGCCTCTGTCTGTGGGAGTGGTTTAGAAGGCAATGGCCCCTGTAGGCTCATGTATTTGAATGCTTGGTCATTAAGGAATAGCACTGTCTGAGAGGCACTAGGAGATGTGGACTTGTTGGAGTAGGTGTGGCCTTGTTGAAGGAAGTGCATCACTGGGGGTGGGCTTTGGGGCTCTCAAAAGCTCAAGCCAAGCCTGGTCTCTCTCTCTCTCTTTCTTCTGTGTGCAGATCCTTATGTAGAACTCTAAACTCCTCCAGCGCCATGATGTCTGCCTGTATACCACCGTGCTCCCTTCCATGATGATAATGGACTGAATCTCTGAAAACGTAAATCAGCCTCAGTTAAATACTGTGATCTGGCTCTCTCTTTACACCAATAGAACACTGACTAAGATATCTTCTGCCCCTGCTTTCTTTTTTCTCTCCCTCTGTTTCAGGGTCTGACTTTTTTGAAAACAAACCAACAGACAACAACAACAACAACATAGCAAAAAGGTTTTGCTGTGTTGCATAGACTGGCCTAGAACTCGCGATCCCTCTGCCCCAATCTCCTGAGTGCTGGTATTAGCCATGTGGTACGGCACAAAGCAGAGAACTAGTCTGTGCAGGCCGGGAGAGATGCCTGCTGCTAATTCTAATTGTATCTTAGTGTGCCGTGTAGCATTAAGTGCACAGGCTAGGAGCTGGGAAAACACTGAATGAGCTAATGTAGAATGAATTCATCATCAGCTTCATGAAATGAGGTTGAAGAAACTCCGCACGCCCATCCCATTTTAAGGAAATTCTATCAGAACTTAATGACCTTGGCAATGTGAAAGCAGTGCTCTGAAGCGAAGGGTGAGCTGTGTTGTTCCAGATCCCAAGCCCACTAGAGAAGAGGGAACTGTCATAGACTGCATGAGAGTTTAGAAGCAAGTTTTGACAGCATATTTAACTGATGTAAAAGACCTAATAAGGTTTCAGGAGTCATTAATAGTACATTTAAGAGAAAAGTTGGCACTAAAACTATAGCATTTGTTTAAACAGGGAAAAAAATTCCCTGCATTCCATCTTTTGAAAGGAAACTGGAGGGGTCTGGGTGTTCATAGTCTTATGTTGAAACAAGGCACCACTTCAAGAACTGTCAAGTTTAGTGTTTCAAAGACTCTCTAAAGAATTAGGAAATGGTGTGTGTGTGTGTGTGTGTGTGTGTGTGTGTGTGTGTGTGTGTGTGTGTGAATAAATGCCCCCTTGGACTAAAATCTGCTTCTAGCTTTTTGTCTGAGTGATTTCTGGATCTTCAGGAGGAGTGTGATTTTAAAGGTACATATCAAAGCCAGTAATTTTCCTTTCAGAAAACCATGTATACGAAGTGACCTTACACATTTCCACAGTCTGGGCACTATTCCTGGCCAGTTCATAGAGCACACTAATACCTATCTTAATGGGTTTTCTGAACAAAACTTCCACAATTCAAAGTTGTTTCCACTGAGGCAAACGATTCCCATTGAAGTCATTTCCAAAATAGAGGGAAATGAAGTTATCAACCCGAGATGGTTTTAATAACACTTTTTCTGTTTCCAGCATAAGGTAAAGGGAGTCAAGAGGTAATCGGCACCATGCTGTTATTCACATAAAGTGAGGCTTTATAGGTAAAATTAGAACCCTGGAGGGAAAAAACTACATCAGGCTCTGACAGGGGAGCTTGAGTTTTGTTCTAAATCTCATGGAACGCCCGGGAGATTGCTCTGGGTTGGCTCCATTCACTTCCTACTGCATCTCAACAGTTAAATAAAAAAGAAAACGAGCAATAAGCAAACCAGTGAGAACATGTTCTTTCTCTCCCCTGTCCCTGCTGCCAGATACTTTTAGAAATGTAAACTTTGTGGTCATATGATTGAATCTAACTTAACTTCTAAAAGACCACTAAACAGAAAAGAACAAAAAGAACAACTCAGTGCGCAGGTATGAGGTAGTCCCTCGAGGTTGCTCACACAGCCTGGAAGTCGGTGTAGCCCACACTGGCTTTAAACCTGGCACCCTCCTCCCCTATGTCCCCCAAACATCTGAGGTGATAGGCTGTTGCCATCCGTGCTTGGGTTAGATGAACTGTTTTCATATCTATGCCCTAGCAGTGTTTTGACGCCTTTGCTCTGCTGGACAGCAATCACCCCTAGTTCCTGCGCAGCAATGCCATCAGCTCAAAGGAGACCCATGGAAACAGTTCTTCTCTGCGGGGAATGTCTCCACTCTGTGATGGGCCTCTTATGCTTTTCTCTTACTATGGATTTATTTGTTTCAGACAGTTCATGTGGATGGAAACATGCAACTTATTATCTTTTTTGTCTGGATACTTCAACTCAGTACAAAGTTTTCAAGGATCATCAATGCTACGTGTATTAGGACTTCATTCTGTTTCACAGGTCAATATATTCCATTGTCTAGATATTACACATCCTGTTTATACATCTGTACAGTAAAGACATCCCTCCCATTTTGGTTGTTATTATTTTTATAGTACAATTATGAACATTTCTGTCTAATTCTTTTTTGGGGAGTGGAGTGAGTATAGCATAGGAATGAAATTACAGATAACAGAGTAATCATATATTGAAATTTTGGGATAAACCCCAGTATTTTCAGACTATACCACTTTGTATAAGCTAGGTAAAAACAACATATTACTTTACAATTTTTCAAAGGCTTCTCCAGTATTTGTTGTTTCAAGGTTAAGGTATTTTTGTTTGCTTTTTCATATAGAATCTTGCTATAAAGAGCAGAGTGGCCTCAATTCCCAGAATGTGGTCTCTCTTCCTCAGCCTCCTTACAGGCAATATCACTAGGCTTAGCTCTTATTTGTTGATACAGCTATGCTGTAGGCAAGACATGCTATGTCACTGTGCTTTTTTTATTTGCATCTTCCCACTAACAAATGATTTGGGATTTTTTTCTCCCTGTTTGTTTTCCCCCATTTGTATTTTGGGAGAAAGAGTCTGTCCCAGTTCTTTTCCTTAAGTTGGATTGCTTTTTTGTTGTTGAGTTGTAAGTTTTCCTGAAAAAATCATATTTGCAGTGTATATTATACTTCATCAAATACATAATTTGCAGGAACTTTCTCTTATTCCTACATCTTTTCCTTTCTTTCCCCCATCTTGTTACCTATATCTTTGATGCCATTCCTTAAACTCTATGGTCAAATCTAAGGTCATCAATATTTATTCCTATATTCTCTTTAAGGTGGTTTAGATTTTTAACTTTTATGCTTAGGCCTCTGACCAGCAATGACTTCATGTCTATGTGTGATATAAAGTAAAGCTTTAATGTTGTTAATTTGTATGTCTTATTGTTTTAGTGACGTCTTTGAAGAGTTATTCCTTCCCAATGAAGGGCTTCAATGTCCTTGTCAGAGCCATTTCAATTTATATGCAAGGGTTTATTTGTTGGCTCTTTATTTTATTCTTTTGGTCTATCATTACGCATGGACCATACTGGGCCGAGCACTACAAATCTGTATATTTTACAACCAGAGACTATGAGTCCAATCATGTTCCCTTGTTTTTTATAACATTGTTTTGATTATTCAGATTCCCAAGAAACTTCACAATCAGCTTTTCTATCTCTGCCCCAAAGACCATTTGGAATTTAACTGGGATTGGGCTGAATGCATAGATCTCTTAGAAGTCATCACCATCTTGATGCTATATCCTCTAATCCATGAACACAATATTATACCTCCATTCCTCTCTGCCTTTAATTTCTTTTGCTAATTTCCTGTATTTTAAGGCGGAATGAATCCCTGCCTGTTTAAATTTACCTCTTACTATTTTACCACTTTTAATGCTCTTGCAAATGACATTACTTACTTGATTTTAGTTTTGTTCATTGTCTGCTAGTTTATTTCCATACAGTGGACATCTCTTTTGTTCTTGAACACTGCAACCTTGCTAAACTTGCTGTTACAGCTCACAGCCTTTTTGTGTGGGCTCTTTAATCTTTTTGACAAATTCATATTCATGCCATATGCAAACAGTGATGGTTTGCATTCCTCTTTTGAGATTTGCATGCTTGGTACCTCCTTGCCTGATCTGATTGCCCTGCTCAGAGCTTGCAGTGCAATGTTGAATAGGAGTGCTCAAGGCAGCACCTTCACCTGATGCTGACCTTTTGGGAGCAAAGGTTTTAGTCTTTTACCATTGATTGTGGTGTTGGCTGTGGGGTTTTCATGCATGCCCTTCATGCATGCAGCAGGAACTACCCTGCTGTTTCTTAGCTCATTCTGTCTTTTCAATCATGAGAAAATTTAGTTTCTCTTCAAGTGCTGTTTTTTTTTTTTTTCATCAGTTGAGACAACTCCATATTCCTCTTAGTTACATCAATGTGATGTAGTAGATCAATCAATTGTTGCATATTAAACCACCTCTGTATTCCTGGGATAATTCCCATTTGGACATGATAAATAAATCAGATTACTAATATATTAGTGGTTTCATATATTATTTTGTTGTGGATCCCTGGCATCTCCAGTCATGGAAACATTGCTCTGTAGTTTCCTTTCTTGTGTGTGATACATTTGTGAAGCTTTGACATCAGCCTAATTCTGACTGCATACACAAACTTAGGAGGTGGTCTTTCCTTTCTTTGTGGAAGAGTCTGATGAAGTGTTAATTCTTCTTTAAATGTTTCAGGGAATTACCAGTGAGGCTCTCCTTGGAATTTTATTTGTAAATATTATTAAACACTGGAAGGAAACGTAAAGTGTTGGCATTTTGTCTAGACTCCAACCCACAGTTAACTGGCAACTGCCAGGTATGCCTGTCTCACTATAAAAGTGGCTGCTCATACCCTACTCTCTCTTGCCTTCTTGCACCTGCTTTGTCCCCCCTTCCCCCTCTCTCCCCATTCCCCTACCCCCTCTCTCTCCACATGCTCATGGCCAGCCTCTCTCTACTCCTCTACTCTCTCTCTCTCTCTCTCTCTCTCTCTCTCTCTCTCTCTCTCTCTCTCTCCCTCTACCTCTCTCCCTCTACACCCCCTCTCTGTCCCACCCAACCCCCCAGCTTCTCTCCCCATGCCCTGAATAAACTATACTATACCTTCCTGAGGCTGGTATCTCAGCAGGAAGGGATGCCTCAGCATGGGCCCTCCTTCCCCTACACCTCCTTCCCCTACACCTGATTACAGATCCACAAAACATATTCCTTCTTTCCTTATCTTTTTATAAAACACAATATAAAGTAACAAAATTCAGGTGCCATTCTCATGAATCCAGTAAAAATGAAGATGTGTATATGCAAAAGAAGTGCTACCCAGTGACACTTTCAAAGTTGCTTATTTCAAGATTCAAGGGAAGAGATTAAGGGCATTTGGGGGAGGGTATTGGCCATTCAGATATATGGCTAACTAGATCTAAAAATCGAAAGTCATATTTCACGCCTCACAATATAAATCTCCTGTATACAAATACTAACATCAGCACCATGAACATATTAATTCCATAAGGTGTAGTTCAGACAGTGTGCTCAGAAAGACAGATTAAAAGTAATGTCTGATAAGTCGTTGAGTGATGGTGATGAAGAGCTTTGAGAATCCTGAATTGAATATTAATTCATGTTTAGAGGAAATGATACTAATGTTTAGATGGCTCCTGTCACCGTTAGAGAGACAGATCATCACCGACCAACAGTCACAGGCAGAAAGTTGGAGATTTTTATTAACTTTCAAAACAAGTACACTGCACACAAAGTGCTATTTTGCCTGCTTGAAAATTTAAGGCCATGAACATCCTGAATTTGCATGGTGCTTGGGTTATTGGCAGACCTTTCAGAAGATGAAATTTATATATAGCTTATGGGTGAATCATACTAGCTTTCCCCAGATAAGGCATTTGTATCTAAAGGCTTGACTTACTCTGCTCTTTTTTATGACAGCCTTTTATTAAAACAATTCTAAAGGTCTCCTGAACATTCTTTTCAGAGTTACCCAGCAGTAACTTATACTAGCCCTTGGACTTTAAGCAGCTTATAGACAGAACTCATCTAATTGTTTTGAATCGCTGGCACATGTACAAGTGTTCAATAAATATTTATTGAGTAAATAATCCTACAGTGAAGAAATGGACTGAACTAAGACTTGCATCCCTTTCTATGTACTAAGGTTTAAAATCATCCTAGAAATTATATCACGAAGAGCTACAGCTGTTGCTGACATTCACTTCAGTGTTTATTAATTAAAGCATTGACTCCTCCATATATGGGCTAATTGACTTCTATGTTCTAAATGGCATGACGTGGGCTCATACTTGTGAGTATTTCTCCCACTGAATTCTGTACTCAGTCTCTTAAATTACACCTTATAAGAAGTAATCATTGCATGGAGCACTACTATTTGGGAAGTGTGTGTGTGTGTGTGTGTTTGTGATTTTGTTGCCTGGATAATTATAAATGTCACAGAAATCAATCAGTACCTGAAAACGCAGGCCTCAACTTCAGACATATTTTTTAATTACAAACATGGTTTCTACTATTAAGGATTTCATACTCCAATGCATAAAAAATAAATGTACATACAAAATAACAGAACTAACATGAGGAATTTTGAATAAAATTAGAAAGTGTCCTACAATTTCCTTGTTGAACTAAAGATTTCCTTGACACTTGAAAATAACATACATAGCCCTGTGGAAGTGTATCATATCAGTCTCAGAAGCAAAGACATGTTTATGGAATGGAGTATTTTTTTTTTAAAAGAATACTTGCTGTCCTCTGAATCCATTTTTAGGGTTTACCTCTCTTTTCTGAGCTTTCTCCAGGTAACATGTGCTCAGCCTTCCTAATGCCACGACCCTTTCATAAAGTTCTTTAGATTGTGGTGACACCCAACCATAAAATTAATTTCATTACTACTTCATAACTATAATTTTGCTACTGTGACAAATTGTAATATAATTACCTGTGTTTCCTAACGGTCCTAGGTGACCCCTGTGAAAGGGTCCTTCAACACTCAAGGAGTTGCAACCTACAGGCTAAGAGCCATTGCTCTAGAACATTCTTCCACAGCCTGATTATTTTTGCAGATCAAGTGACTAATACTCGTGATCTTTTTCTTATACCTACTTCTATACTTAAGTGTACTTATTTTTCTTGTTCAATTCGTTTATCATTTTTACTTAATTGGCTATGTTTGGGAAAATGCAACTCATTCCATCTAGGTGGTGTGGTGGTTTGAATACATTTGGCCCCACAGGCTCACATATTTGAATGCTGAGTCATCAGGAAGTGCTATTCGAGAAGGATGTGGAGGTGTGGCTTTGTTGGAGTAAATGTGTCAGTGGGGGGCTTCAGGGTTTCAAAATTCCAAGTTAAGCCCAGTGTCTCTCTCTCTCTCTCCCTCCTGACTGTGGGGTCCAGATATAGAACTCTCAGCTTCTTCTACAGCACCATGTCTGCTTGCACTCCTCCATGCTTTCTACCATGATGATTATGGACTAAACCGCTGCTGTACTGTAAACCAACCCCAATTAAATGTTTTCTTTTATAAGAGCTGTTGTAGTCACGGTGTCTCTTTACAGCCTTAGAAATGTGTCTAAGACAGATGGTAATTATAAAAAATATGTCTAGTGAAAATAAAGCAACCCTAGTAAATTCTTTGTGTGTAGACTGTTTTCCTTTAAGGGTTTCTCCCGAGGCTCATTTGTATTTTTTTGTAAGCTGGAGTTTAGCTCATGTTTGTGAGTTTATTGAAAAGGTTCTCATCCCAAGGTGAGATGGGCTTTCAAATGATTCAGAAGCAATGAGCAGTTGGGAAAGAACAAAAGAGGAAAATTCTTGGGCAATCATTTCTTTATTCATATACCCTTTGAAATGGATACATTTTGCTTATCGTTAGAAAAATTAGAGGAACCGCTATGTATATGGTCACTGATGTTAGACTTGAAGAATAATAGTCTATGAGCTAGATGATTCAAGCTACATAGAATTTTGAACCTACTAGGATCCTATTTTCCACTATCGAGAATGCTAATTACAGTGTGCTCCCCAGCTGAAGCTGCCTCACATGTGACGATGTCGTATTCAAGTCCTCTCTCCTGTCACTCTTGCTCAATCCTTCCAGTGATAAACTTCAAATAATTTTAGTCTATGACAGTAGCAATGGGCAGATATCAAATGCAAACAAAATAGGAACTAAATGTGATTTAATATAATCAAAGTATAGAGATAACACTAAAAATTTGGGTTTTAAAATGTGTGATTTAATATAAATTAAATTTGTTAAGGAGAAAAAATATAAAAATCATCAGAAACTAAATAAAATATTTCAAGAACAGTTACCAGCCCTCTAGGTAAGGAGAAGCCCTGCTGAGAGATAGTTTTTATTCTTACTGAACACTGAGAATCATTAATGTGGCCATTCCAACTTGGGCCTAGCAGAATGCTTCCCTCAAAGAAGGGTGGCAAGAAGAACGGCAGATCTGATATAGAGGAGGCGGTGACCTGAGAATGTGCCATCAAGATTCACAAGTTTATCCATGGAGTAGGATTCAAGAAGCATTCCCCTTGGGCACTCCAAGAAATCTGGAAACTTGCCATGAAGAAGAGGACTCCAGATGTGCACATTGATACCAGGCTCAATAAAGCCATCAGAGCCAAAGGAACAAGGGATGTTCCATATCATAACTGAGTAGGTTTATCCAGAAAACATAATGAAGGCAAAGATTCACCAAACAAATTCTACACATTAGTAATGTACGTGCCTTTTACCACATACTAAAATCTACAGACAGTCAATGTCGATGAGAACTAACCAGCCGAGTATCAAATAAAGTTGAATCAAGTCCAAGAGGATGGTGCCAACAATATCAGTACTGGTACAGAATATTACAATCTTATCTTATTACTGGAGGTTGCCATCCAATTCAAACAGTATTTGAGCACTTTGGATAAATTATCATGGTATAATAGAGAAGAATAAAAGATGTGCGAAACAAGATTCCTGTTTCCAAAAACCTTTTGATCCATGACAATACTAAGTCTTAACAAAGAAGGGTATCAAACAAATTGAGACAAAATCATCTTGCAAGAACTTAAAAGGAGAATGGAGCT
This sequence comes from Mus caroli, assembly GCF_978045245.1. Classification (NCBI taxonomy): domain Eukaryota; kingdom Metazoa; phylum Chordata; class Mammalia; order Rodentia; family Muridae; genus Mus; species Mus caroli. The sequence goes on from NW_028227265.1 coordinate 85,634,987, forward strand.
TAGAAGTGAAGGAGGGAGCTTCCTGGAACAGGCAGCAGCATCTACGTGGGTGCAAAGACAGATCAGACTTAACTGGAAAATACTGAAGATGTAGGAGTTTCACTTGAATGTCTTAGGACCACTCTGTAGATGGTAACAGAAGGGAAAACATGAGAATGTTTGCTACTTATTAGGAAGCCAGTGGTTGTTTGAATCTAGGAGAATATTGAAAATTAAATTGGGGAGGATGGATTATACTAACCAGTAAGAGTAAACATTTGTCTGACGATAGACCAGAATGGGCATTTACATAATTAAATGTAGACCTAATGTCCAGGACAGGCTGGAGTGATGTCTCCAATGTTAAACAAACTGCAGAGTCCTTCAGTTATCAACACTGATGGAGCCCTTTGGTGAGCAGGTCATTATAACCATGGGCAACATTTGCCAAGCTCATAGCACACATTAGGCATAACCCTGTCTACCATTGCATAGTACCCAGTTTTTAATATCATCCTGCGATATATTTTCACAATAAAACAAACAAACAAACAAACAAACAAACAAACAAACAAACAAACAAACAGCTAGTCTCCTAAGGACTGTGAACTATGGAGCAGTAATTTCAACCAGTGTAGTAAGATTACTTAGTTTATTACCTAGGTACCTTTGAGAAAGTGTGGGCTCATAAATGTTTTGTAGTTACACTTGACATTATAGAATTGCTCCCACATGAGATTCCTAAGTAGTTCCTACCATATATAATGTTTGGTAACAAGATATTAATGACATCAAGAAACATAAGCAAGAAAAGAAACCAGTGCTATTAGGTAATCATAGATAATAATGAAATATGAGTATTTTTATAGAAAGTGGCTTATTTGGAGTTACAGTCACACTTTTGTATGGTTATCAGTCTTTTTACAAGATGCCACATTTCAAACTGGGCTATTAATCCCATTTTGTCTGCATCTCAGATTCATTTTTACAATGTGAAATTGCTATGAAACATACATTTATCAAATATCACCCACAATGGCATTGGTTTAGCATTGCTAGTTCTTTCTTTCTTTCTTTCTTTCTTTCTTTCTTTCTTTCTTTCTTTCTTTCTTTCTTTCTTTCTTCTTTTTTTTGACATTGGAATTTTGTTGCAAGATCAGAATGAGAACACAGCTCATTTCTTTTTGTGTGAAGCTTTAAGTGGGTGACTTAGACTACTCAGAACAATTCTATAATGACTTTTCTTTCTCCTTCTTTTTCTTTATCTCCAAACCTTTTAATAAATATGCCTTCATTTTTTGATCTGTGGTTTTAAAACATAAATCCCCATTGAAATGTTAAATTTTGCTGCCAGCTCTTTAGCCCAGTGTGGGAAAAAATGATCTTGCTTTGGTCTGAACACAGAAACAATTTGCTCAGAAATTATTTTAACTCAAGTTGTAAGAAAAGTGTAGAAAATGTTCTCTAAAAATTAAAGTAGATTTTATTTTATTTTATTTTATTTTTTGCTATGAGGAGTGTGTTAGAATTCTCCATAGAAAGAGAAACAGAACCAATAAGGTACATGTGTGTGTCTCTGTGTGCGTGTGTGTTGTATAAAATATAATTAACTTCATACGCCTACATGTAAGTAATTCTTGGAAACTATTTTTCTTTTATTTTTGAAAGCTATTTTATCTTATTTTATGTCCTGAAATTCTAGACTCAAATGTTCAAGCTGTAGTTGTGAATAGCCAACCTGCTTTGCTTTCTCATTGCTATAAACTTTGCCCATAGATTCTGTTTCCTGGAGAGAAATCTGTTTATATTCATAATCCAGATTTAGACTGCCTTATGTATCTTGTTATTTATTTATTTCTTGTTCTGGGAAGGCTTATGTTTTTCTGCCTAGGACATGCTTTGAGCAATTGTCTATGGGAGCTTGGAAGCCAAGATGGGGATGCACAAGAGTGGGACTGCTCAGAGATCATCTAGCAGTTACCTAGAGAAGAATGTCTGTCTTGGGTTAGTGCAGTTCTTAAAAATTATCCCGCGTTACCTTCATCATTTCTCATGGAAACTCTTCCCACTGCCTTAGTAATAACAGTCTCATCTTAGTCCTTCTCTCACCAAAAGCAGAGAAACTTCATGCTATTAGCTAAATAGGTCCATTTTCTCAAATTCCCACTTGAAATCCCAATCCATAGTGCAGTGAATTAAGGGATAGGTCCTTTGAGAGATAATTATGTCATGAAGGATGAATCCATGAAGCTGGTTAGGGAATTATGCATGTTGTATGCATCAGGGGACAACAGAGTTTTACATGGTTCTAATATAGAAAGTTCTAGATACTGTTAATGATCTAAGTAAAATAAACTAATTTGACTTTACATTGGGATGAGGAAGTAAGAGGCAAAGATGGAAGAGTACTGACAGAAATTCCATTTGGGGAAAATGTAGTTAATAACTGAAACTAAGAAAAATAACAGCAAGAAGTCATTGTAAAACTTTTAAAGATCAGAATGTATATAGGAGAATGTGCCTGGGTCTATGAAAGTCTTTTAAAGATGCTTGACAAGCCCTGAGTTTAGATATCTGTGGGGAACACATACCCCTTACATATCAAAGGGTGATGGTGGTGTCTTTTCAGTAGGGAATGGGAAAGCTCAGGGTTGTCTGAACATTGTTCTTCAGAGATCTTCATCATCATTAGTCTTAGAGCTATTTCTTATTTTGAGACTCCTCAGTGTATTCTCTGTGTATTTGCTGCCTGGAGAATACAATGCTTCCATATCTAAAGTTTTCTTTGATATTCTCTTTATTTACATTTCAAATATTATCCCCTTTCCAGGTCTTCCCTCCAGAACCCCCTTTCCCATTTCCCTTCCAACTGCCTCTCCACCACCCACCCATCCAGTCTCGCCTTCCTACCCTCTCTGGCATTCCCCGACACTGGGACATCGAACCCCCCTCAGGCCCAAGGGCCATTACTCCCACTTATGTCCAACAAGGCCATCCTCTGCCACATATGTGGTTGGAGCCATGGGTCACTCTGTGTACTCTTTGGTTGGTAGTCCATCCAGTTCCTGGGACTTGGGTTGGGGATCTGGATAGTTGACACTGTTGCTCCCTCCATGGGGCTGAAATCCCCCTCAGCTCTTTCAGTGCCTTCTTTAACTTCTCCATCGGGGGCCCCACCCCACCCCCCATATTCAGTCCAATGGTTGGCTGCAAGCATCCAGTCATTTCAGGCTCTTGTCAGGAAGCAGTTTCTGGCATCCGCAATAGCATCTGGATTTGGTGACTATGTGGGATGGATCCCCAGGTGGGGCAATCTCTGAATGGTATTTCCTTCTGTCTCTGCTCTATACTTTATCTCCGTATTTCCTCCTGTGAGTATTTTGCTCCCCCTTCTAAGAAGCACTGAAGCATCCACACTTTGGCCTTTCTTCTTCTTCTTCTTCTTCTTCTTCTTCTTCTTCTTCTTCTTCTTCTTCTTCTTCTTCTTCTTCTTCTTCTTCTTCTTCTTCTTCTTCTTCTTCTTCTTCGTTATTATTATGCTTAATCATTTTTTATAGGATATTTTATTTATTTACATGTCAAATGCTATCCCCTTTCCTGATTTCTCCCCCAGAAGCCCTGCATCCCTTCCCCCCTCCTCCTGCTTCTATGAGGTGTGCCCCCAACCTACTCCTGCCTCCCCACCCTGGCATTCCCCTGCACTGGGGCATTGAGCTGTCACAGGATCAAGGCCCTCTCTTCCCATTGATGACTGACAAGGCCATCCTCTGCTACACATATGGCTGGAGCCATGGGTCCCTCTATGTGTACTCCTTGTTTGGTGGTTTAGACCCTGGGAGGTCTGGTTGGTTGATATTGTTGTTCTCCCTATGGGGTTGCAAACCCCTTCAGATCTTTCAGTCCTTTCTCTAACTCCTCCATTGGGGACCTGGTGATCAGTTAAATGGATGGCTGCGAGCATCTGCCTCTGTATTTGTCAGGTTCTGGAGAGCCTCTCAGTAGACAGCTCTATCAGGCTCCTGTCAGCAAGCACTTCTTGGCATCTACAATAGTGTCTTCATTTGGTGACTGTATATGGGATGGGTCCCCAGGTGGGACAGTCTTTTCTTCAGTCCCTGATTCACACTTTGTCTCTTTATTTGCTACCCATGAGTATTTTGTTACTCCTTTTAAGAAGGACCAAAGCACCCACACTTTGGGCCTCTTTCTTCTTGAGCTTCATGTGGTCTATGAGTTATATCTTGGGTATTTGAAGCTTTTAGGCTAATGTCCACTTATCTGTGAGTGCATACCATGTGTGTTCTTTTGTGATTGGGCTACCTCACTGAAGCCTTGCAATTTTATGAGGTCCTATTTGTCAATTCTTGATCTTAGAGCATAAGCCATTCTGTTGATGAACTGGTCTTCCCTCTTTTTGAGCTTCATATGGTCTGTGAATTGCATCTTCGCTATTCTGAGCTTTTTGGCTAATATACACTTATTAGTGACTGCATACCAAGTGTTCTTTTGTGACTGGGTTACCTCACTCAGGATGATATTTTCAAGTTCCATCCATTTGCCTGTAAATTTCATGAAGTTGTTTTTAATAGCTGAGTAGTATTCCATTGTGTAAATGTACCACATTTTCTGCATCCATTCCTCTGTTGAGGGACATCTGGGTTGTTTCCAGCTTCTGGCTATTATAAATATGACTGCTATGAACACAGTGGAGCATGTGTCCTTATTACATGTTGGAATATCTTCTCTTTAATGAACTAGTTTATTATTACAAAAGCAATACCTATTGGTAAACAATTTAGGCAGATAATGAATAGAAAAACAAACAAATGCAGAATTTAAGATCTCTATTAAAACAAAGCATCTATTTGTGGTTATTTTTAATTGACTTTTTGTTTATCAACTACCAGTGGTACTACTAAGAGAGTAGTCATCACATGCTTAAATACAACATCACTGCAAAGATCACAACTACAACAAAACATATCCTGTCCTCACTATTCACATTCTATATTCATACTATTCACTATTCATATTCTTTTGCATTTAGTCTCCCAACACTGGCTGTCAGGGTATTCTTTTTTAAATTTATTTTTTATTTTTTTAATTTTTTAAAAGTTTTTTTATTTTTATTTTTTTTTATATTTTTATTACATCTTTTCCTCAATTACATTTCCAATGCTATCCCAAAAGTCCCCTATACCCTCCCCCCCACTTCCCTACCCACCTATTTCCAGTTTTGTTTTTTTTTTTTTTTTGGCCCTGGCGTTCCCCTGTACTGGGGCATATAAAGTTTGCATGTCCAATGGGCCTCTCTTTCCAGTGATGGCCGACTAGGCCATCTTTTGATACATATGCAGCTAGAGTCAAGAGCTACGGGGTACTGGTTAGTTCATAATGTTGTTCCACCCATAGGGTTGCGGATCCCTTCAGCTCCTTGGGTACTTTCTCCAGCTCTTCCATTGGGGGCCCTGTGATCCATCCACTAGCTGACTGTGAGCATCCACTTCTGTGTTTGCCAGGCCCCGGCATAGTCTCACAAGAGACAGCTATATCTGCGTCCTTTCAGCAAAATCTTGCTAGTGTATGCAATGGTGTCAGCGTTTGGAAGCTGATTATGGGGTGGATCCCTGGATACGGCAGTCTCTAGATGGTCCATCCTTTTGTCACAGCTCCAAACTTTGTCTCTGTAACTCCTTCCATGGGTGTTCTGTTCCCAATTCTAAGGAGGGGCATAGTGTCCACATTTTAGTCTTCATTCTTCTTGAGTTTCATGTGTTTAGCAAACTGTATCTTATATCTTGGGTATCCTAAGTTTTGGGCTAATATCCACTTATCAGTGAGTACATATTGTGTGAGTTCCTTTGTGATTGTGTTACCTCACTCAGGATGATGCCCTCCAGGTCCATCCATTTGGCTATGAATTTCATAAATTCATTCTTTTTAATAGCTGAGTAGTACTCCATTGTGTAAATGTACCACATTTTCTGTATCCATTCCTCTGTTGAGGGGCATCTGGGTTCTTTCCAGCTTCTGGCTATTATAAATAAGGCTGCTATGAACATAGTGGAGCATGTGTCCTTCTTACCGGTTGGGACATCTTCTGGATATATGCCCAGGAGAGGTATTGCTGGATCCTCCGGTACTACTATGTCCAATTTTCTAAGGAACCGCCAGACTGATTTCCAGAGTGGTTGTACAAGCTTGCAATCCCACTAACAATGGAGGAGTGTTCCTCTTTCTCCACATCCTTGCCAGCATCAGCTGTCACCTGAATTTTTGATCCTAGCCATTCTGACTGGTGTGGGGTGGAATCTCAGGGTTGTTTTGATTCGCATTTCCCTGATGATTAAGGATGTTGAACATTTTTTCAGGTGCTTCTCGGTATTCTTAAGTAGATGTATAGACTTAAGCATATATATAAGCATATATATATATATATATATACATATATATATATATATATATATATACACACACACACACACACATACACACTCATCAGTTGGTGACCTTGATTCATTGATTGAGGTGAATGAAATGTTTCATTGGGGAGTCTGCTTAGCACAATAAATGAGAAAATATCATCTGTGATGTAGACAAATTTTGATCTTGTGAACGACTCCCAGTGGGGACTATTAGCAGAGAAAGATATCTGCTGAGATTTGAGAAATACATCCATTTTTTTTTTTGTACATGCCTTAGACCACCAGAGTTGATGCTTTCCTAAGAAACAAAACAAATGAGTCCCGCTTAAGGTCGCGTTCCTTCTGTTTCTCCAGGGCTTCTCTTGTGTTTGAGAGTCACAGACTTCCTTTCTTAAGGAAGCCTTTCTTATTGTCCTAGTAAGAACTGGAAGGTCCAGAAAAAAAAATATTTGCAAGTAGAGGAAAGGAGAAGGCTAAAGAGCCAACTTCATATCTGTGATGGGAGAACATGTTCAATGTGAAAACTGAGTTCACTTTGGCAATGATTTATTTCCATCCAAATTGAACATATTTGTGAAGATTACTGAGTTGATGTTCTCTTTTATAAAGAAAGTAAAAGATTGGCTTGTATTATTTTGACAGTGCTATATTAAACTTGCTTAATTGATTTCAAGTCCAATGGCTGCTATCACCTGTTGAGCTTGTGTGGTTAAAAGGATATTGTTGTGTCATGAAAATATTCTCCAGTTTTAAGGTTGTAAATGTTCATTGTACATGTGTAAAATGCCTAATTAGTACTTCAATGTTTCTTATAATTTGGAGATTATAATTTTGAAATTATAATTTGAAGAGTTCCAGTAGAAGTGAATCAGTCTTTTCTATTGAAACTTTCTTTTTTAATATCATATATTTTTTAAAAAAATAATTATTTATTTTATGCATATGAGTACACTGTAGCTGTCTTTAAACACACCAGAAAAGAGCATCAGATCTTATTACAGATGGTTGTGAACCACCATGTTGTTGCTGGGAATTGAACTCAGGACCTCTGGAAGAACTGTCAGTGCTCTTAACCACTGAGTCATCTCTCCAGCTTCTCTATTGATGTTCTGACCATTTCAGGGTTTCTTGATCCATCTAACTCATTACAGCAAAGAGAAAAAGAGAGAAAGGAAAAAAAAACCCAAAGACTGCCTTAGAAAAAATCCTGTTTCACCTTTTAGAAGCTTTTCAATTTCAGAGTTGAGAAAACTTGCCTCTTCATTTAGTTTACAGATGTACTTGACACTCACATTTTGAAAAGGATCAAAATTAAGATCATGGTTTCATGTTTTCATTTGCCTAAATTTAAAATTTTGACTTTTCTGAACCCAAAGAGATTTCTTTTTTTGATGTCTGACTCTGGATTTGGACCTGCAACTGTGTGAGCTGTATACCAGATGCTGCAGATAGATTCTGCAGCCTGTGTTCTGGGGGCCTCCTGCACGTGCTGTGAATGACCCAAGCAGGACCGTCCAGCTTTTCATAGGCATGCCTCTCTTTACAGATGTTTCAAGTTGATTCTGCTGGTTTTCCTTCTGAATCTTGGTGTAGCTTTACAACCCTACTCAACACAGGCCTGCAGGCAACAAGGGCATTTGGCAGGCATCGTTATGTGAGCTGAAGCTGCATCGCTGAGAAGATGGAGACACTGAAGAACAGAGACCCAACATTCATTCTAGTAGTAAATACCGCTGTCCTTACCAATCAAATAGTGAGTTTTAACTTTCTAGAGGGGGGTGTGGAGAAAAGTAGGAAAGGCAGTCTGAGATCATACCAACATACCACATAGTAAGTGATAATTGATGTTTTATTTGCTTAGGATTTAACTTGATATGGATACAATTCACGGAAAACTCTAGAACACTAGATATCAACCTGTATATGGGTTGTGACCACTTTGGGGGCATCACATGACTCTTTCACAGTGGTCACCTAAGACCATCAGAAAAATACAGGTAATTTCATAATGGTTTATAGCAATAGAAAAATTACAGTTATGATATAGGAACGAAAATATGGTTGAGGATCACCACAACCCAAGAAACTGGATTAAAGGGTAACTGCATTAGGAAGGTTGAGAACAGCTACTCTAGGATATGACCCCTTCCATAGGGAGCTATTGTTTTGCAGCCAGAAAGATAGCTACATAGACACTGAAACATAGTTAAACATGAAGCAGTCTTCTAAATTATTATGTCTTCTTAATTATTATTATTATCTCTACATGGTGTAAGATTCCAGAGAACAGAGTGAACAGGGAAAAGCTTCCTGGAAATAACACTACTCATGCCACATGTCTGGAACCTGCCTTTGGAGAAATAGTTAGAATATACACTCAGGATGCCATGGGTTGATGTGCCTGAAGAGTTTCATCAGAATCAATTTTAGATTTCCTCTCGGAGAAAGATTAGACTCTTCCAATGCAGAAAAGTACTGTTTTATTGAAATACTTTAGAAATAACTTTTAAGATTATAGACATTTTAAAAAATGAGAGATAACTGGAGCCAAATAATTCGTGCTAAAGATGCTGGTTGAATTGGCAAAATGATTTCATGAGTTGCTGTGAAATGCAAGGCTGTGTACTAGACTATTGGAGAGTACAAAAGAATGCTTGTATACAGAGAGCTAATGATGAAACAAATTAGCTTTTGGCTCATGTAAATGAGGGGGCACAGAACCACAAAAGTGAAAATAATTCTAATTAAGGATTTTTTGTTTTATGATTCAACAAAAGCTCCAAGAGCTTCGAGAAATCCAATACATTAACTGTGCTTGCAACACGCTCCAACTAAGTTTGTAAACACATCAATGGACTCTTTCGTTCAAACTCAGAGTCTTCAGAAAGCAGTGTCAATGACAAGTTACTGACTAAGAATAGTGTGCATGATGACGATGTTGATGATGACAACCTTCATAATTATTTTGGGGGGAGATGTAGGCAGCTGAATCTTTTTCCATAGGTCTAGGGTGGCACTGAACTCAGTTTGTCGTTCTAAATGGCCGCGAACTTTTAATGCTCCTTTCTCAGCCTTCCTAGTGCTAGGGTTACAGACCAGAGAAGAGGTAATGTGCTTGGACAATGAGTTCCTCATTTTATCTGAAAGAGCAGAACACAGTACATAATTCTAGAGCCAGGTTCCCTTCCCTATAGCCGCTGACGTTCTTTCCAGATTTATGTGTGTAAACACCTCTACCCTGCTTATTTCCCTTACCACTTATCTACATTTATAGAGCAGTGTTTTCAAATTATAAGGACAAATGGCTGAACTCTGGAAGAGGATTAGCACCTGATCAGTCCAGGTATCAGACTGAAAAGTTGATGGTCAGCATCAACTAGTTGATGGTGTGTTCAGGGCAGAGATAAAACTCCAAGTCCTAACTTGAAGTTCTCCTCTCACGTAGGACATCTTCCTTTTCTTTCTCCAGGACAAACTTTACCTTCTCCACCTTATTCTATGCTTTTGGATCTCTCTCTCTCTCTCTCTCTCTCTCTCTCTCTCTCTCTCTCTCTCTCTCTCTCTCTCTCTCTCTCTTTCTCTCTTTCTCTCCTGCCCTTAGGCTGTGTGCTTGGTCCAACCAGTAGAGGGAACCACTAGGAATCAGAAAGTAGCCTGCATATACTTTGCACACGGTATTTGCTTTTCCCACCCCCTCCTCTCGGCATTTGAGCTGTGGTGACTGCTCCTTCCTGATAGCCTGATAGTAGAAATGCTAACTGTACCTGCTATTCTTATCTCCAAAAACGCTGCCCCGATCACCCCAGTTTCTGAAAAATCACCCCCTCTTCATTTTGTAAACAATCCTTACACTTTATCATTCACCCACTGTGTATCTGATACCATCTCTAATCAGAAAACTCCTGCTATTTTGGCCAAGAAGTAGATGTGATTTGTTATGCATCTGTGAACATTGAGCTGCTGCAGCAATGCTTTGCAAGGAAATCAGCCCCTCTGTGGACAAGGGGAAGGACAATATGCACTTATTGTGCACGGGTGCAATTTAGTCGGGGTTCTATAAACTAGGTCAGGGTTTCTCATAGAAATTATAGTCACATAAGGTTGGGCATACTGTTTACTAACAATTTTTAAAATGCCTCGATTATATTCTGTATTTCATGGCTCAGTTGAGTCCAGGAAAGACCAGTATTTGTAAGAGAAAACAGGTGACTCAAGGAGCTAGCAGATTACTCTGAAGAAAGGGAAATTAAATATCTCCCTCAAATGTAAATATTTTTATTATGTGTAATGATGTAATTGTGAAATAGATACACAAAACATAGAATAATACTGCAGAAATTTATCATGGAAGAGTATTCATAGAGAGTAAGATATAGTTAAACATCTTAGACATATTTGCAGAGTTCTGAAATCTTGTAACAACTTGGAAAATAATAGTCTGCATTGTGTTAGACCAGTGTTCTAGTTTTATTTTTACTTCTGTGGTAAAGATCATTTATGGTGGTTGGTAGGAGAATGGCCCTTATAAGCTCATATATTTGAATATTTAGTCTCTAGTTGGTGGAACTATTTTGGGAAGGATTAGGAGGGTCTTAGTGAGGGTTTCCACTGCTGTGAAGAGACACCATGATCAAGGCAATTCTTATAAAGGACAACAATTAATTGGGTCTCCTTATAGTTTCAGAGATTCAGTCCATTATTACCATGTCAGGAAACATGGCAGCATCCAGGAAGATGTGGGGCTGGAGAAGCTGAAAGTTCTACAACTTGATCTGCAGGCGACCAGCAGATTACTTTACTGGGTGGAGCTTGAAATCTGGAGTCTCAAAGCCCACACCCACAGTGACACACTTCCTCTAACAAGGCTACACTTCCTCCAATAAAGCCACACCTCCTAATAGTGCTACTTCTTATGGGTCAACCATATTCAAACCTCCAGAGGAAGTGTGGCCTTACTGGGTGGGGGAGGTATATCTCTAAGAGTGGTCTTTGAGGTTTCAGTCTATCTGTATCAGTGCCTTGTGCTTCTGGATCCGATGTAAGTCCCTCAGCTACTTCTGAAGCACCATGTCTGCTTGCCTACTGCCTTGCTTCTCACTGCGATGAAAACAGACAAACCCTCTGAAACTATAAGCAAGCTCTCAATTATATACTTTTCTTTTATAAGTTGGTATGGTCATGGTGTCTCTTCACGCAATAGAAAAGTAACTAAGATATCATGACACAAAACAACTCAGGAAGGAAAGGATTTATCTAGCTACACACTCTAGAGCATAGCCTACTAACTAAAGCCAAGACAGGAAGTCAAGTAGAACAAAAATCTGATGGCAGGAAGTGGATCAGAAGCCATGGAGAAACGTTGCTTACTGGCTTGCTCTCTGACTTGCTCAACATATATATATATATATATATATATATATATATATATATATATTAATATAACACAGGACCTTTTGCCCAGGGCTCACACCTCCCATATCCATCAGTAATCAAGGATGGGCCAATCTTATGGAAGTGTTTTCTCAATTGAGGTTCCGTCTTCCCAGATGACTCTAGCTTGTGTCAGGTTGACAAAAATAAAGCCAAACCAATCCCAATCAGCAGACCGACATGTAATATCATATTAGGTTGTATGTTTGGTTCGCTACATGAAAGTCTTTTTGAGACTTCTAAGTTGAACAATTCACTTAATAACTATTGATGATAAGAACAGATAAAGACTGAAGATATGTGTCATATATATTTCTTCTTTTGAATCAAATGAATAAGAACATGGCTCCTAGTCTAGTTATTCTTATACTTTGTTGACTACTGATAAAAAGCAAATACACTCAACTGTCTCCATACCTACAGCAATATTGCTTCTTAGTCAGTAAATGAGAGTATACCTTTTCCTGTTGTCCTTTTTGTATCAATTTCATGTGCATTTTATTTTGAAGGTATACAAAGAAAATGTTCCTTCTGCTATGCATCAACATGGGGACTGATATTCTTGTCTAGTAGTAAAATACTAATACTTCACTATAGTCCTATAGTTCCTTATATGTCCCTTGAGGTTTGCCCATCTTTATGTAAGCATCTTTAGTGTGTGGGCTTCTTCTGCTCCAGTATATAGAAGTTCTCTTCCATAGCGTGGAATCCCCAATACCCTTCCCCATCACCTAAGCAGCTCCAGCATCTCTGACGTGGGTGACTTGATGTTCTTGCCCACAGAATTTACCATTGCGCCTTTGGCACTATATGTGGGACAAACATCACAATGCAGCTTGATATTATCTAGTTCCTGTTCTAACTTCATTAATGGGACTGGACCTTGTCTTTCATCATTAACAGCTTCCTTGGAAACTAACTAGCAGCCAATAGTGTTGAGCTATTCAATATTATTTAGATGTTCATTTGCTCAAGAAGGGAACTCTATGAGTAAGCTTTGAGTGTCCACATGTGTGCATGTGTATTTGTGAGGGGAGGATGTATGTGTCTGCACATGCATGTGGAAGCTGTAGATAGATACTGGGTGCCACCCATTGTTTCTCTCTAACCGCACATCTCTAGTTCTTCTCTAACCTGGTATTTTCAGACAAGGTTTCCTACTGAACCTGAGACTCGCAGATTCAACTAGAGTAGCTGTCCAGCAACACTCAGGGATCCTCCTGTCTCTGCATTATCCATGCTAGGATATATACGGGCCATTTCGTCTGCCTTTGAGGTAGGTTTTGAAGATCTAATGTTAAGTTTTCATGCTTGAGTGGCAAATGCTGCTTTGCCTATAGAGGATTGAACTATTATCCCCTCCCCGCCTAAAATCAACTGACTTGAAGAACGGAGCAATTCTAATGAAGTAGAATTCTCTGCTAGAATGTATCATTGTGTAAGAGTGAACTATGTTTGCAATTATAATCACAGACAACTCTATGTTCATTAAATATCAGTAAATATTTATTAAGTGAGTTAAGATAAAAGGAAGTTAAACAAAATCCACTTACATACAACATCCTTCGTCCTGTAAAATCCACACTATTTTCCAACTCCACAGTTCTTAGCTAGTTTGTGTGTGTGTGTGTGTGTGTGTGTGTGTGTGTGTGTGTGTGTGTGTTTGTGTGTATGTGCTTCCAGAGTTCTCTCTGGGTTCACTTTCAAATCTTCTGCTTTCATATATTAGAAAGCAAAGCAAAAACATCAAATGTGGCCATGTGTACATGTATGTGCACAAATGTGTGTGTCAGGGGGAGTGTATACTTACTTAGGAAGAGAAAGCTTACCCATCCATACCTGAGCATCTTCTGGACCCTGAAAGCAGCTACCTTGACATCTGGGCTGCTGAAGCCATATGCAGGACTTCTTTGCAGGGGCCTGCTTCAGAAGACTCTCCTCTGTATTACAATCCTCCAGAATTCCTGCAAGCCTTCCTGCAGGGGCTGATTTTGCCCCTGTGTAAATTCTTGATGGGTGTAACCCCCAGGGTTATCAGGGTGCTGGGTGAGGACAGAGTTTGCTCTTCAAATTGTGAACTGTGTGTGGAAGGCACTTAAGTGCTGCAGTTTCTCAGTCTACATTACCACGGCGGGCAATATAATAATCCTTTTTTACCATCTCCCAGTGCGTAAAATGAATCCCTTCTAATAGTGTTGGCGAAATGAAAAAAAAAATTAAGTTAATTGAGCAGACATGGGTGGCCGTCTGAGTAACTCCTGACTGAACCTGGGTGCAATGTTTTAGTGCTCCTTAATGCTATGGCAAGTCGTTGTTGCAGAGAGAAGACCATATAGATCCTTGGTGAACTGCACTGTTTCCTTCCCACTCTGTCTCCCCCGCTCCCTTCTCCTTCCCCTCCTCTTTCCTTCCTTCTCCCATTACTTACCTCCCTAATTCTTCTCTTCTTCGATCTTCCTTCCCATTCCTTCTCTTATTTCCAAAACTTTGTCATCATCACTTTTCGATGGGGCATATAGATGGCATTAAACGCTATTTGATGTTCCTCCATCAGTTTCTCCACAGCTTCACTGAAAACTGCTTATTTTCATGAGTCCAACACTCAGAACCTTATGGTACTAAATTCCCAGCTACTTTCTTTTTAAAATATACTCGCTTCAAAGCAAGGTTGTATTTTCCTCATGCCTTTTACTAGTGTTCCAATCACCAATAAAATATAAGAGGAAAATCCTGACTAAATTTAGAACCCCTTCCCACAGAGTATCTGATGATGCTCTTTAAAGATAAATCCTGCAGTGCATTCAAAATAATAAAGGGAAACTCTTCTTAAAAGTGGGGGCTGGTGGGAGTCATGTCTTTCTTTTTCTATATCTGAACTGTGGGTGATAGAGATTATAAATTCTTTTTCCATCAAATGCTATGTTCATGTTTCTCACTTTTTCATTCATTCTTTTATGATTGCACAAAGCTGACTTCCAGTTAACTTCATGCCCTTAGAGGCTAAACCTTTGGTTTAAAGCTGTTTGAAGGTTTGGACACACTAATTTCTATAACGTATGTACTCTCAAGGCTGTCAGTGACCTAGCATCGAGGGAAAGAAGCTTTGAGAATTGATTGACAATCAGCTTCTGGTCTTACAGAGTTCATAGGCGGCCACACCAAATAGCTAGGCATCCCTGTTTCCCCATATTGCTCAGTGATGGTGCTGGAGGATTCCTCTCACAGGGTCCTGTGACAATGTGCATGTAGCTGTAACATTTGGCAAATTCAACCAGTTCTGCGTCTGAGTGATTCATAGCTGACATCGAGCACCTTGCCTTGTGTGAACATCCTGTCTCTTTAAGCTCTGGCTACTTTCTGTTGCTT
This sequence comes from Mus caroli, assembly GCF_978045245.1. Taxonomy (NCBI): domain Eukaryota; kingdom Metazoa; phylum Chordata; class Mammalia; order Rodentia; family Muridae; genus Mus; species Mus caroli. The sequence goes on from NW_028227265.1 coordinate 85,650,187, forward strand.
TGAGCTTAACAGGTTGTATAGTGCTTTCACCCTAGGTTTGTCTCCTTATGTGCTTAGTGTAATTCTCACCAACAGTGTTGGCTTCTTTACCCCTTAATCGTCTATTGTGATCATTAAACCAGTTCTGGAAGAAAACCTGCTGACCAATTTTCTCTGCCATTGCACCACTACTGAAAGACTAAAGAAACTCTAAACCTTTGGAGGTTGCTGCTCTGCCTCTGTCCCACTTTAGTGCTGCGGATCACAAGAAATTCCATCTTTTCTGGAGACTCAGTTCTGCCTGCCATCTCCACCTGAACACCATGACTTTATTCTGATCTCTACACATAGCACCATGAAGTCACAAACTCAAACTCATGGGTAAAGTCAAGTTTATTAAGCAAAGAAGAAATGGGAGGAAAGGAAGAGGGAGAGGGGAGAGAGGAGAGGGGGACGGGGGGGAGGAGGAGGAGGAGGAAGAGGAGGAGAAGGAGGAGGAGAAGAGGAGGGGAGGAGGAGGAGAGGAGGAGGGGAGGAGGAGGAGAGGAGGAGGAGAGGAGGAGGAGGAGGAGAGGAGGAGGAGGAGAGGAGGAGGAGGAGAGGAGGAGGAGGAGAGAAAGAAGAAGAAGAAAGAAAGAAAGAAAGAAAGAAAGAAAGAAAGAAAGAAAGAAAGAAAGAAAGAAAGTGGAAAGAAGTTCCACCAAGCCAGAAAATACATAGAAAAGAAGAAGGAAGAAGGCAAGAACATGTTAGCAATTTTTCTTGGTATTTATTTATTCAAACTTGGGGTTAAGGATAGAATACTTTACAGTAGAGCCATCTGTGCCCTGGAGGCAGCTGTTTTCTTTAATATTGGACGTGAATGAACAGAGCTAGGGTTACAGTGTTTTTCATCTTTTTTAAGGAGTTAAAGGAGAGCTGAAGAGATGGCTCAGGGCTTCAGAGGACTTACTGGTTTTGCAGAAGGCCCAGGTTTGGTTCCCAGTGTTCACATGGTGGCCTGAAATCACCTCAGCTCCAATTTCAGGGGATCATGCATGGGGTTTGTGAGCATTAATTCACACACACACACACACACACACATGCAAGTTTAAAAAATATTTAAAAGTGAAGGGTCATCCAGACTGAAGATATAATTTCCTTGGCAGCTGTATGCAAAGCCCTGAGTTTAACGTCTCCTCTCTCAAAAGGCATTCATGGAGGAAGGCATTTGTAGCCAAGAAACAACAGACAGATTTGAACTATTTTGATTGTTGAATTTCCTTTGTGGGATTAGAGGCCAAATTTAAGATGTTGTGCATGCTACACAATCCCAATACCTCTGAGCTAAATCATCTCACCAACAATTGCTATTTAAAACCCTCTGTGTACATGTGTGCTTTAACACAATGAAGATATTTTATGTATTACCAATTTTTCTTCACCAGAAAGCCTAAAGTTGACATTAGGATGCTTCAAGAAGAAGCAGTGTCACCTTTGCATATGCCACTCCAATCCTTGTATTGATTTTGCTGACCAAAGACAGTGTGTGACCTCTGAGCCTGTTGTTCAAGTTCCTCCTAGAGGTTATGATATGTTATTCTGAGTAATAACAGTTCTTATCCTGGCTGAGCAACCAATATTGGTAAGTATGTGACAGAAAAATACGAATTTTCCTCCTAGTAAAAATCAATTTCTTAGTAGGGTAGGGGTGGCTCATGCCTTTAATCCCAGGACTCCAGAGGCAGAGACAGGCAGATATTTGTGAGTTTGAGATGGTCTACAAAGCTAGCTCCAGGATAGCCAGGGCTATAAAAAGAAACCTGTCTCATAAGCAAAAACAAAAACTATACAAATAACACCCCCCCAAAAAAAACCCAAATCAATCAATGTCTTAAAAAGGATATGTATGCACATGAAGTTATTATATTAATTATATAAATGTACATATATATATAGATATATATAGATATATATAATTTTTTTTTCTTGTAAGTTGCCAGTAGCCAGAAACACTGCTCAGTGGGTAAAACAGCTCCCTGTGTCCAAACTTGGTAACTTGAGTTCTATCCCTGGAACCCCCATAAAGATAGGAAGAGAACAGACTCCAGAAAGTTCTCCTCTGACCTGTGCATATATGCTGTGGCATGCTTCCCTCCCCAACAAGTCATGCATAATGCATGCCCCACCCACACAGTTTAAACTATGCATTGTTTTCTGTAGAGTAACCTTTGTTTGACCAATCAAACCATCCTGCTTAGTCCTGTAAGTTTTGAATCAAGAGCCACCTTTGTTTGATCAAAGAAAAAGGTTAGCATTGTTCTAGAGGCAAGAGTGGGGTCCACATCAGTATGGTAGGCCAGCAACAGCTGTTTCCAGTGGTGGCACGCTTTGTCTGCACACCGAGGGGGCCTGACGCACACCCTTTGTTCTTTGCCACTGTTTTGGATTCTTTGATTCTTATGGTTTTATGGCTAATATCTAGGACATGTAATTTCTTTACAGAAGTTCATCAGGCTACCCAATGTACTAGTAAAGTTTTTCCTGCAGGAGCGCACTAGGCTTGGATTCTGCATTTATGAACTACAACTGTTGTACATATATCAGTGGGAAAGCAAGCCCCTGCCTGCTATTGCAGTGTTTTGATGAGTCACCTTTGTTTTAGTCAGCATTCTTCATCCTTCTCTCAGTCAGAGGCACTGGAGTTGGGAAATGGATGCGAAGGCTCTTTAAAGGAAAACAGTTAATTGGAAAAAAATCAAGGGATTCAAAAATTTCAATTTTCCTATAATATCAAACTGAAGTGAAGCTGTGAACTTAGGCATTTTAGTTCCCATTTTTGAATGATCTTGGAGGGGTTGGGGGAAGACAAATTTTTATGGTTAAAATACTAAATGTGATTAAAATAGCTAAAATAATTACATTAATCAGAATTTACCTTAAAGTTTGCTCTATTGGTTGAAGCTTCCAAATTATTTTTCAAGCAAAAATTTCACAAGGTTTTCAACAAATCTTGGTTCTTTTTACAAAGTAAGGCAATTAAGGTCCTTTAAATTGTCTTAAGGTGGTGAGGGTACCAAGGAGGTTTCATGAATGAAGGAGATAAAAACAAAAGACTTGCACTGTTGTGGATAACCCTGGGGCTAATTATATTTGATGTTAATTCTGGTCTCCTGTGAGTGGTTGTGAACAAGGAATGAATCAATACTCAGGTGATTTCCTGTAAACCTGTTTCCCACCTTAATTTGTAAAATGAAGGAGAGCTGATGATTGGGCAGATAAAAGGGAAGGTGGAGCAGAAGGTGAGTGAGACAGAGGAAGGAGAAAATGGAAGAGGGAGAGGATTCAGAGGAGGAGGAAGAAGAAGAGCAGAGTAGAAGCACATGGCCTAAAGAAACCGTAAGTTCTAAGGGGTCTCATAGATGTGGAAGATGGTAGTGTAGCAGTAGATCTGCCCAATCTAGGCACAAAGCATGTAATCATATTAACTGTATTGTGTTTTCATTGCCGGGGCATATTTGGGAGGAGATTTACTGCAACACTGCACAGTAAAAATAAAAACTACAACAACAACCAAAACATAACAAAACAAAACAAAACACCCAAAACAAACAAGCAAAAAAATCCCACAGACATCCATGGGCATTTTTGTAAGGAATCACAGGACCTCACTACATAGATGTTTCCTTCTCGTTTTCCGTACAAAGAAGTTAGAAAAACCATCCTCAGAACAGTTATTCAGGAAGAGATGGCCTATAATATCTATGTCTAATAAGTCTTTTTACATATCAATAGCTGGTTATCTACAAATGTGTGCATGTTCTTTGGAATACTGATAAGTGATACTTGAGCTACAAAGAAGAAATTGCCATGCAGTGAAGTAATGAATATGAAAGCATGCAATTTTTTCCCTTCAAGGTCATCAAGGTCTTTCATCAAGGTCATAAGGTTCTAGTTGAGCAACTGGTCTTGTGAGAGAAAATTACCATTTTAAATAGAAAGTCATTAGAAACTGTGGGACCAAAGGGTGAGCCAGACAGATGTTATGTTTTCAAAAATTGAAAGCCACAAATCTCGGCTTTCCTTTTTTGTATTAATTAATTGGTTAATTAATTTTATATCTAGATCACAGTTTTCTCTCCCTCCTCTCCATGAAGTTGTTCATCCTCCTCTCTCCCCTCCTCCATTTCTCTCCCATTTCTCTTCAGAAGAGAGGCCTCTATGGATATCAGTCAGCCCTGGACTATCAAGTTGCTGTAAGACTAGGCACATTCTCTCTTACAGTGGCTAGATGAAGCAGTCTAATAGGAGTAAAGGATTCCAAAGGCAGGCAGCAAGAGTCAGAGACAGCCCCTGCTCCCACTATTAGAAAACCCACATGAAGACCAAACTACACTTCTGTAACACATGTAACAGGGGTCCTAGGTCAGTCCCATGCAGGCTCCCTGGTTGGAGGTTCACTCCTTGTGAGCCCCTATCCCACCCCCTCTTCTGTAGGATTCCTGTGATGGTTTCTATATCCTTGGACCAGGGAGTGGCACCATCTGAAGGTGTGGCCTTGTTGGAATAGGTGTGACCTGGTTGGAATGGGTGTGTCACTGTGGGTGTGGGTATAAGATCCTCACCCTAGTTGCCTGGAAGTCAGTCTTCCACTAGCAGCCTTTGGATGAAGACATAGAACTCTCAGCTCCTCCTGTGCCATGCCTGCCTGGATACTTCCATGCTCCCTCTTTGTTGATAATGGACTGAACCTCTGAACCTGTAAGCCAGCCCCAATTAAATGTTGTTTTTTTTACTAGACTTGCCTTGGTCATGGTGTCTGTTCACAGCAGTAAAACCATAACTAAGACAATTCCCCAAGCTCCACATACTATTTGGCTGTGGGTCTCTGCATTTGTTCCATCAATTGCTTGGTGAAGACTCTGATGACAGTTATGCTAGGCTTCTGTCTGCAAGTATAGCAGAGTATCATTAGCAGTGTTAGGTGTGGGCTCCTTCTCATGGCATGTGTCTCAAGCTAAACCAGTCATTGGTTGGCTACTCTCTCAATTTCTGCTCCATCTTATCCCAAGCACATCTTGTAGATAGGACAAATTGTAGGCTGAAGGTTTTGTGGCTAAATAGGTGTCCTAATCCCTTTATTGTCATTCTTACCTGGTTATAGGAGATGGGCAGTTCAGTTCAGGCTCCATAACCCCCATTACTAAGAGTCTTAGCTTGGGCCACCCTTATATATTTCCTAGATTTTCCACTGTCCTAGGTTTCTAGTATGTCCCAGAGATGCATCCCCTACCCGCCCCCCCCCCCTTCCACGTTGTGGTGGTTTGAATATGTTTGACCCAAAGAGCATCACTATTAGAAGGTGGGGCCTTGTTGGAGGAAGTGTATCACTGCGAGCATGAGCTTTGAGATTCTCCTCCTAGCTTCCTGAAAACTAGTCTCCTGCCTGCCTTTCGATCAGATGTAGAACTCTCAGTTCCACCAGTGCTATCCCTGCCTGGATGTTGCCTTGTTTCCTACCTTGATGATAATAAACTGAACCTCTGAACCTCTAAGCCAGCCGCAATTAAATGTTGTCCTGTATAAGAGTTGCCTTGGTCATGGTGTCTGTTCACAGCAATGGAAACCCTAACTAAGGTATCCCTCATTCCAGTTGAGTCTTTCAGTACTTCCCCCTCCATCCTCCTGTCACCTGATCCCTCTTGTTTCCAACCATATCCAAGCTGGTCCCTCAACCCCATGATGTCTATTGTATTTTCCCTTCCCAGTGAATCTCAGATGTCTGGTTGCTCTTCCATATTTTCTTTTATAATTATGTAATTGCATATTAAACGATCCAAGAAAGTTCAGAAATAATTTTCCCTTTCTCCTTTTAGAAGCTACAGAGATAAACTGTTTGTCTTCTCTACTGTTTGTTTATTAAAGTCCGTAGTGCTCCCTCAGCTTAAGCCCTACCATCCTCCTTTCTGTGTTCCTTGAACTCCATTTGCAACCAGCACAGTGGTATCTAGCAGAGGCAACTGGAGGTTGCCTCTTGTGTGAACCTTGTAGTCATTTTGGAGACATAATCTCCCTTTGCTGTTTATGGATGTCTCCAAAGTAGGGTCTATTCTCTATGCAGGCTTTACCTAGAGCCAAAACAAACAAACAAACAAACAAACAAACAAACAACAAACCAAAAGCCCTTTCCCCATAGCTGGAGCTGGATGAACATTCCTGTGACAGGGTGACTCTCTGTGAGGACTGATGTTTTTGTATCTCTGCTATCAAGGGAGTTTGACCGATTACACTTTTTGTATAATGAGGACACCAGCTTGTTAATAACTGAGCTGTGGGTATTGTATAACAGTACATTAAGAAAGTAGCCCGGAGATCACACACATAGGTCTCTGCTCATGGTAGCTTAACGTGCCATAACTTTCCTAAGTAGCTAAATTGACTTACAGATTTCTATGCTATTTATTGCATTTCATTTTAATAAGAAGCTATTATAGTAGAATAACTAATTACTGTATAGCAGGTGTGACAAATATCACTGGGGTGCCATCAGAAAGAAATGCTTTATGGCGGCTTTCTTCTTGTCACAAGGAAATAATCAAAGCCAGAGCTCAAAAGAAAGAAAACCAAGATCTATCAGTGCAACAAATGAAGATTTCATTTTCAGTGTGCCTCAATATGCTTTATTGTTACATTAATCAACCAGCCAGGGCTGGAAACAATAACTCCATTGAAGTGACTGTATTAAATTAGTAACTAAACAGAGGGGAAAAGAACCCTCAAAACAAACAACAACAACAACAACAACAATAATACTATCTAAGCTCACTCAGGACCTGGCCACTCCTGGAGGAGGTCTGTCTTTGGATCTCTTATTTCTTGTAACTGGATCGCTTACCATATATAGAAGGCAAAAGCTTGGTTTCATCTTATTTTGGACCACAGTACATAGGACACTGCAAGAATCATAATACGCTAAATCCAGAAAGTTTTTTTCCAGGTTAGGAAAGTGTTCTCATGGCAACTTATGGTGGCTCATCCCTGAAGTGTCAGCACTTGGGAGCCAGAAATAGAGTTGTAACAAGTTTGAGACCATCCTGGGCTATGCATAGAGCCAGCTAGAGCTATATAAGGAGAGCCTGTCTCAAAAACAAACAAACAAACAAAAAACAAACAAAAAACAAAACCAAAACAGACAAACAAACAAAAAACAAACCAAACTAAAAGGAAAAAACTCTTGTATTTTGACAAGAATATGCAGAAGCAATACTTAAAAATATCTACAGCTAAGAATTTTGATGTTCATTTACATTCTTTTAGAAGATCAGGACGCCAGATAAACTATAAGAGGTTTCCCTAAAGGGAAACTTGGAGTTGGCTCAACGCTCCTCAAGACCAAGTTCTCAGCACAAAGATTTATTTGCTCCAGAGGTTCAGAGGGCAGGGAATAAGAGACACAGACAGGAGTGAGAGGATGAGGGAGAAGAGGAAGAAGGGAACAAGGAAGAGGGAACAGGGGTTTTTGTCCTGAAGTGGGACAAAGGACTGCCTCTGGATAGAGTGGAGACAGACTTGGCATATAGGCAAATGATGGTTTATAAAGGTAAAGGTGGTTACCCCGTGTTAGGATGGGTTGTTCAGTTTTAATTGGCTGGGTTCATTAGGTGAGTCAAAGAGGGCTTTTGCTGGACTTCAATACTTTAATAGCTGGACCTTGATTCATTCTCTCTCTCTCTCTCTCTCTCTCTCTCTCTCTCTCTCTCTCTCTCTCTCTCTCTCTCTCTCTTTTGAGACAGGGTTTCTCTGTATAGCCCTGGCTGTCCTGGAACTCATTTATAGACCAGGCTGGCCTCGAACTCAGAAATCCAAATGCCTCTGCCTCCCGAGTGCTGGAATTAAAGGCATGCTCCACCAGGAGGACAAAGTAGCCAAATAAGGGAATATGCCTTGGTGATTAGCTTTAGGAATGTAATTGTATGATACATTGTACATACATACAATGTAATCTATTGTACATTGTACAATAATCTATTGTATATCAATGTAATATATTGGTTTGTAGCACGGTAGAGGGAATGGGAAAGAAAGGGCAAGGCCTGCCAGAGCCATGCCTACAACTCTGGAGCTAGTCAGAGTTCCTTCAAAGTGGATTACAGAAAAACAAGATACAAACATTAAAGAGAAAAGCAAACAGATAATCAAAGATCTCATTACTCTGATAATCTACTTGATTTAACTATAGATATATAATAACATATATAATATACAATAAACCAACAAAAGGCAAATAATTCCTATGATATCTACTTTTTTTTTTCTTTAGAAGGAACTGACAGATACAGGGAACACTAGAACTTACAAAGGGTTTTAGGAATTGAATTATTTATCTTATTTTGCAATTAGAAACAAATTAGATTATTGAATTTGCCTTGCCCAGTCTATTAAAGGTATTACCTAGTTCTAATACTATTTCAAATTATAATAATGAATTAATATTTATTTGGCGATCTTGGTATAGCTCCACTTCAAAACTTCACATTGAAATTTAATTTGTTCTTGAAAAAAGTTTTAATTTGGCTTCAGATGTACTCTTTTTCTTTTTCTCTTTCTTTTTCTTTTTCTTTTTCTTTTTTTTTCTTGGATATTTTCTTTATTTGCATTTCAAATGTTTTCCCCTTTCCAGGTCTCTCCTTCAGAAACTTCCTATCCCATCCCCCCTACCCCTGCCTCAATGCAGGTGCTCCCCCACTCACCAGTTCCATTCTCCGGCCCGGCCCTGGCATTCCCCTACACTGGGGTATCGAACACCCTCAGTCCCAAGGGCCTCTCCTCGCACTAATGTCGGACAAGGCCATCTTCTGCCACATATGCCAGCGCCATGGGTCACTCCATGTGTATTGTTTGGTTGGTGGTCAAGTCCCCGGGAGCTCTGGGAGGTCTGGCCTGTTGATACTGTTGCTCCTTCCATGGGGCTGCAAAACCCCTCAGTTCCTTCAGTCCCTTCTCCATCTCTTCCATCGGGGATCCCCAAGCACAGTCCAATAGTTGGCTGCGAGCTTCCTCCTCTGTATTTGTCAGGCTCTGGCAGAGCCTCTCAGGAGACAGCCATATCAGGCTTCTATCAGCAAGCACTTCCCGGCATCCACAATAACGTCCGAGTTTGGTGACTGTATATGGGATGGATCTTCAGATTTACTCTTTTTTTTTTTTTTTTTTAATTTGTAATGCGTAGTGTCATTGAAGACATCAGCATCATACAGGATTCATCTAAGTTCCTTTTCGGACTCATCTGTCTGCTCATGAAAAGAGCTGGACACCAGCAGTGGGCAACAATGTGATTTTAGTCAGTGACGTCAGAGCTCCTGAGAACGCTTTAGGAGGAGAATTGGGTGGATTAGTTTCCAAGAGATCTCAGAACTCTCCTGAAAGGTCCTGACTTAGGAGCATAGCTCACAACCTGATTGCTCTTCATTCCAAGTTCTTCCTGGGAGTTCTACTCGCCTAAGCCATCAGCTGCTGCTCTGATACACTGCTGCGGCTGTGTTTAGGGGGAGAAGTGGGGTGACAGGGTGACTCCCCAGAATCTAGCACATGGCTTCTGCTGCTCCACCTCACATATCCATATGCTTTTTGAGTCCTGGAAAAGTGGCATCCAGATTCTCTCTTCCATTAAGAAAATATTTTTATTTTTATTTTTTTGTATGTTTCTGTGTCTGTATGGGTGCCCATGGGGGCCAGAAGAAGGCGATGGACTGCCTAGGGTTGGCATAACAGGTTGTTATGAAGTAGCTACTGTGGGCACTGGGAATTCAACTCCGGTGCTCTGGAACAGCAAGCAAGCACTCTTAACGGCTGACCCATAATTCTAACTCTTTCCAAGTTTTATTCTTTTTTTAAAAAAGGATTTATTTATTTTTTTATTTATGTGAGTACACTGCAGCTATCTTCAGACACACCAGAAGAGTGCAGTGGATTCCATAACAGATGGTTGTGAGCCACCATGTGGTTTTTGGGAATTGAACTCAGGACCTGTGGAAGAGCAGTCAATGCTCTTAACCTCTGAGCCATCTCTCCAGCCCCCATTTTGTATTCTTAAAAAAAAAATTACTCTCGTTTCCTCCCTTGAAGATCCTCTCCTTTCCTAAGAATATAATTGTTATCTAGGGCATTGGAGCCTTTATAGGAGGACGGAATTGTTCATCCGGCACCTGTGAAAAGCATTCACGCCCCCATCTTTGCCCAGGAAAGAGAAACTCGTTGGAATATTTTGAGATGCATTTTATTTTCTGAGAGTTGGCAGGAGAAAATCGATTACCCCTACCTCAATCAATCCCTTCTGTTTGTGAGAATATGGTATGGTTTGGCCAAAGTATTGAACCCCTATTTGAAATGTTATTAAATAAAAGTCCAACTCTGAAACAGAGGAAAAAAAAATTCCTTTAGCTGGTGCTTCATATACCTCACTTTATTATAAACAACAATGCCTTTTTCCCCCTGATTCCATGACATGGAAAATAATACTTGGCAATTGATGGTCATTAAAAAAGCATTCTGGAAGTATTGCTGTAGCTTAGGGTGGCCATTAATGTCAGGTTGTGCAGAGAAGGGTAGAATCAGAGTATTTTAAAAATGGAAGGGAACTTAGAAATAATTTTGTTCAACTCCCTGGTTTGTAGATTAAAGTAGTCATGGAGCAATTTGTCATTTTATACCCAATTTAGAAGCTTGCAATATTCTTCTGTAAAATGAAAACATACAATCAAATAAGGTGCTGTGGCTTACAGAGACCCTTTATTTGAACAGCATATGTATTCTATCTACCGGTGGATCTGTGGCAACTCCCATCCTTGATATGCAGTAATCTCCAGTGCATTTTAGACTCTATTAATGAAATTATTGAACCGTCCTAAAATGTAATTCACATTTTAATAAAGAATTCAACAAGAATACCTTCGTAAGGGAATATTTTGCAATAAAATAAGATTAGGTAGATAGATCAGTTCCGAAAATACTGCAATTCCTGGAACACCGATAAAATTAGTTGAAAATTGAAAAGAAGAAATCTTGAAAGGCCAAGGAAAAAAAAAAAGAAATCAAAGATATGAAAGTTTACTTTATATCTCCATGGATAACATGCGATAATATTTAAGTTTCTGAAAATTACATCAGGATGTTCAGTTTCATTTCCTAGTCAATGGACAGCCTTGTTCCCTGGTGTTCCATTAAATCAGCTTTGGATCTTCATGGCCCTCCAAGGAACTTCTAACTCTTTACCCTTCCTAAGAGCCATCTGTTGCATGGAAGTTCCCCCTGGGCCTAACATAAATATTTACATGTGAGTTCATCTAGGGGAGTGTGCCTAATAAATCGCCGAATTCTGTCCTGCCCAATGTGTAGTTACAGTTTATTTTTCTCAAGGTACCACCAGCCTGAAGCTAACACAGTGATTTTTTTCCTAATTAGTTCAACCATCTAAACAGGTGATAAAAACCCTTGCGGTCATTGAGTGCCCTAGATGGCCAGAACTTTCCTCAGGGGTTGAAAGATCACTTATCTAAACAAATAAAGTGGTCATATGGATTGAAAATATTTAGACAATGTTCTTCCCAGGAGTCAAATTCAAAGGATGTAGTCCCTGGAGAGTGATTGTCTTGGCATGGTTTATGTCAAGGCCATCAACTTACCATTGACTTGAAGCAAACTGGTTATAAATTACTGAATGCTGTGATATCCATTTTCATTGTCTTCAGAAGTTGGCTTATAAAAAAATCAAAAGAGTTTTCCCCTGAATATAATTAATAATGCATTCAAGCTGGCATTTTGCCAGATTCCTTTGAGGCCATATTAAATAGAAAGATATTTTAAACATTCATTTTGATGAATGGCATGTGCATAATGACCTTGTGCAATCTAGAGTCAAGTCTGAGGTAAAATCATTGACTAACAGATAATTTATCATGGTGAGGTGGAATTAATTTTTAGTATACTTAATATTTATTTATTTACTTATTAATTTATTTAGTATAGCCTTTATTTCAATTGAAGAGGAAAATTTTATGTTTGTGAAATTAGCAAATGTTTCTGCAAAAAATCAGAAAGATAAATGAAAAGGTGAATATAAAATTAAAAGCTAATTTTCAGTTTTGAAAAATACCTGCAACCCTATAGGAGGAACAACAATATGAACTAACCAGTACCCCGGAGCTCTTGTCTCTAGCTGCATATGTATCAAAAGATGGCCTAATAGGCCATCACTTGAAAGAGAGGCCCATTGGACTTGCAAACTTTATATGCCCCAGTACAGGGAACGCCAGGGCCAAAAAGGGGGAGTGGGTTGGTAGGGGAGTGGGGGGTATGGGGGGCTTTGGTATAGCATTGGAAATGTAAATGAGCTAAATACCTAATAAAAAATGGAAAAAAAAAAGAAAAATACCTACTATTTGGTACAAATACTTCTAAGTAAAATATATGCATGTACATCTTATATATTTATTATATTTATATACTTAATTAAGTTTATTTCTATAAGCCTAAAATTTAATAGTGTGCATTGCTATCTACTATTTTTATATCATTTATATTTAGGATAAATGATTATGAATATATCATATATTTAATGTAAGTATAAATTGGATATAAGCATTATTATTTATTGATCTCTATAATATTTAGGTCATTTCTCTTTTTCTTTTGAGGTGATTCTTTGATGAATATTCATGTATCTGAATCCGAAATCCTTTTTCTTATAAGACATTTTAGCATACCCCAATATAACCATATTATGGGTTGCCATATAAGGTCATTATTCAGCTTAGCACAGCCAAAAAATAGTTATGTCTTTAGTGAAAACATTGCATATTCTAGTAGAGATTCCACATTCCTGAATTATACACAGTTCGATTCTCAAACTGCAAAAGAGACTATGTTTGTTGTGGTTAGACTATAGGCAAACCTCATCATTCTCACATGAATTTGCATGCAGATAGGAATTTCCATGTGCTTGGCTGAATAATAGGGTTATATTGTGTCAGATTTCTAGAAGTAGATTTGGCATAGGTGAGCAGTGTGAAGTACTCCTGTGGGGAAGTGTTCAAGTGGTTCTCCCTAAATTCTGTCCCCCTGTTGCCTCACAACGTTGGTCCAGCTCCATCCATGTCTCTTGGCTCAATATGTTTGATGTACTCTAGTAAATTGATCATTAAAAAATGTATTTCTGTGAATAAAAATTGTTTTCTAGTGATATAGTATGTAAACCTTGTTTTAACCAGCCTCATCAAGTTGTGTTGTCTTTGGAGTGTGCAGAGTGCTTTGTTCAGGAAGGATTGAGGATGATGAGATTTGCCTATATTCTATCTACAACAATAATAGTCTCTTTTGCAGTTTGAGAATCAAACTGTGTATACTTCAGGAATATGGAATCTCTACTAGAATATGCAATGTTTTCACCAAAGACATAATTATTTTATGGCTGTGCTAGGCTGAATAATGGCCTCCCCAGAGATGTCTGCATTATCATCCTAGGAATTGGTGAATGTTTCTTTGCAGACAACTCCCCTCCAGACCTCGTAGTGAGATCAGCTAGCCTTTCCTTCCTGTGCTGTATGTAAGGAACTGGCCGTGTAATTGGTGACACTCTATCAGAGTAAGCACAGCCCACTCCATCCCAGCTTTTCTGTATGCAGTTGGGTTTCCAGTTCCTGCCGTGCTAGATGAGGTAGTAAAGAGAATAGAATGGCTAACATTTGATGTTTAGAGACCTATTAGGCTTGATTTATCGTGCATGACAGCCTTTGATTTTTTTGTTTGTTTGTCTGTTTCCCAAAAGCCAAGACTGACGAGGAAACACTGATCACACACCAGCCACTCAGTGCAAAGCTGGATGGCCACGAGTAGATGCTTTAGCCATTAACTCTCACATCTTTTGTGGGGGGTTATGACTCTAAATAAGTTGGTCTTTACAGCAAGGAGCTTACATTTCAAGCCTAGAGCCTCTGCTTTTGGATCCAAATTCATTTACTGCTTGTCACTTTGACCTTCAGTCCACTTAGGGGAGGCCAAGTCTTTAAACCCAACAAATTATCTTCCAAGAAGATTCTTAACCCAATGGATATGGAATCGAGTAGGGATCTGGTATTGACTTGACAGCGTTGATGAGAAGTGCATGAAATCTCGAAATGGACACAGACCACATAACCATGGGCAATGTAGATTCCTTCTATATATATAATATGACATACAGATGTGTGAAAATATACAAATAGTTGCCTACTGTGGTTACCTATCTTAGTCTGACAACAGTGGCTCAGCGTGTAAGTTCCAGGGAAGTCTCTGGGATGGTGACTTTGAAGCACAAGGTGAACTTTGTCTTTGATCTGTTCAACTTAAGACCCTACCCTGCTCTCTGGCTCTGGCTGGGTTTTCATCTCCTGTCACTGTCTCCTGCTCTTTGACAGGAAAGGTTGTCAGGTGAGAGGGAGGTGGGTGAGACGGGATGGAGGCATAAAGACGTGACTGGCTTCTGGTGAATGATTGTTTGCATGAGCTAAACGTCCAGGGAAGCCAGGTGGTAGACCAAGTGATGCCAAGCACATCAGAAGATGTGCCCAGTGCCTGGATCCCAGATCTCTGGGGGCTTCAGAGTCCTTAATCTATGTGTCATAAACATCATCATGTTTGTAGATTTCAAAAACGCTATGTCATGCATCTAATACTACATTTTCCCCAGCTCATGAAACTCAGATCCTTGAGGGGTTGGAATCCTTCTTTTCACAATATCACAAAATATGAATTCATGTGAAATGCTAACACATTCATACAGACATATACAGACATATTGTTTTTCTTTTTTTTTAATTGACTCTGTAGCATTTTATAGCAAAAGTAATAGAACATGTGGAATTCTTGGGAAAAAGTCCTCTTTCTTTGAAATTCTGTTTAAGTAGAAACATAAAAAGTTCTCCTGCCTTAGAAGGGTTAATTGTTTTATTGGATAAATGGAGTTATAACTTTTCCAAGTATAAAATATTCTATCTATGCAACATAAAATTAACGTTGGATGGGCTTGGTTCACTTATAAAAACATACAGTTAGAAATTAGACTGTTTTGTTTTTCTGAAAGCTAGTTCATCATACAGGCACTGTTAAAAATGAAAATATAAGGTTTGTGTTTTTCTGTTTTAGAAAAATATTATGTATTTAGTTTACATGTACAAAAGAGAAAAACGGATTTCACAGATTCATCACTCAATATTTGATGTAAATATCTCAGCATATAGGCTCTAAGAACCTTTAAATGTACATATATAAACAAAATAGATCCATTCTAGGCTTTAGTTATAACCCCCTCTTTTTCCACAGTTGTCAACTTAGAGTCGTATGTATGTATGTATATATGTATGTATGAATGTATGTATGTATGTATCTATGCATCTATGTATCTATGTATCTATCTATGTATCTATGTATGTATGTATGTATGTATGTATGTATGTATGTATGTATGTATGTATCTATCTATCTATCTATCTATCTATCTATCTATCTATCTATCTATGTATCTATCCATCTATTGAGACGTCTATGTTAAAATTTAGAATTCTCTATTAAATTCTTTTCAAAGAAATCTGGAGATTACCTTTTTAGAGTCTGTGCCTGGCAGGTGTGGTAAATTAATCTGACTTGCATAGCTTTTACTTTTCTTCCAAACAGGCTCATCCCATCTAAATGCTATGAATTCTTTCTTATCTCACATGCTTTATGCTTTGTCTTCACCATCTGAGATCAAACGTCTTTAATTGGGAGCTACAGAATACACTGAATTTAGGATTCATTTCAAACTCATGGGCTTAGACTTATAACGCTAACCCCTCACTGCTTTGTCGTCTACATATCAGGAAGTCTTACACCACATAGATGTTGCTATTTCTGGAAATGAAAGACTCTTTATAATCCTATTTTAAAGGCTCCTAAGGAGCACACGGACTGTAACTTATACTTCAATATTTGGAGGAGTAGGATTTAAATGAGATAGGATCTTATGAACTAGATTTCTTTTAATAAACACATAAGCTTACATTTTAAAGACTGTTATGCATCTGTGGCTAGACTCAGGAAAGGAAAAGTAGCTCTATATAGGGTGAATTTTAAGCTGAAAGAACATAAGGACTTGGTGGGGTACTAAGATAATAAAGGGAAAAACTTCCCGCAGAGCAGAGAGAACTACCTGCCCTGTCTCTGCTGACATGGCTGTTAATGATCAGGATGTCATATGCATTCTATGTTGGGTAACTGTGGATAAGCTGATTGGCTAAGCTGGTAACTACTGTGTGCAATACAGGAAACAGAGATCTTCTACAAAATACCTAGTTCTTACTCCTAAAAGGGACTTTTTGAAAGCATCACTTATTTAAAAGGTACTGGATTGAACCGGAAGTACATCAGAAGAGTTGAAGTTGACTCCATGATGTCCAACACTGCTGCTTGGCCCATATGGAGTGGCACTATTAGGAGATATGGCCTTGTTGGAGGAAGTATGTCACTGTGGGTGTGTGCTTAGAGGTCTCATATGCTCAAACTATGTGCAGAGTGATACATAGTCACTTTTGCTGCCTGTGGACCAAGATGGAGAACACTCAGCTCCTTCTCCAGTACTATCTCTGCACGCCTCCATGTTGATAATGGACTAAACCTCTGAACTTTAAGCCAGCCCTAATGAATGTTATCCTTTATGAGTTGCCATGGTCATCTTGTCTCATCACAACAATAGAAACCCTAAGACATTATTCCAAAGCCTTACGTTGATTAGCAAACGAGTTGCCTTCCCATGGAAGTGGAAAGACATTAACTAATATTAAACAAACACATACATGTACACACACATGCCTTTAGTAAACAATACTTGAAAATATTAATGTTTGCAGGATCCACAGCAGTCTTGCAAAAACTTAGCAGCATCAGAAGTATTTGACTGAAACATAATCTCTAGAATGCGGTAGTTATGTAAGCAGGAATCAGTCATTTTGCTTCTGTGCTGGTCAGCTTTTCATTGTTAACATTATCAGATTTAGAATTATTTTAGGGACACAAATCTAGGTAAAAGCCTGTGTTAGCATGCCTGCAGAGGTTTCATGTAGCAGAGAAGAGCTACCATGAATGAAACTGGCACTGTATGGTGAGCTGAGATCTCAAACTGGATAAAAAGAATCTGCAACCCTATAGGTGGAACAACAATATGAACTAACCAGTACCCCCTGGAGCTCGTGTCTCTAGATCCATATGTAGCAGAAGATGGCCTAGTCGGCCATCAGTGGAAAGAGAGGCACATTGGTCTTACAAACTTTATATGCCTCAGTACAGGGGAAAGCCAGGGCCAAGAAGTGGGAGTGGGTGGGTAGGGGAGTGGGGTTGGAGGGCATGGGGGACTTTTGGAATAGCATTGGAAATGTAAATGAAGAAAATACCTAATAAAAAAATTAAAAGCAGAATGAAAACAAGTTATCAAAATCTCTCAATCTCTCTCTCTCTCTCTCTCTCCCCTGTCTCTGTGTCTGTGTCTGTTTCTGTCACTGTCTCTGTCTCTCTCTTTCTTACCTGATTACCAATGAAGTGTAGCCACCTGACTCATGTCCTGCTGCCACACCCCTGCATGATGGACTGTATCCGTTAAACCATCAAGCAAAATAAACCCTTCCTTCCTTCCTAAGTTGTTTTTGTCAGGTGTTTTATTATAGCAACGGGGAAAACTGCCTATACAATGCCTCACCATCAGGCCTTCTAAAGAGAGGGTTTCTTGTTTTACAGACTCATAGGGTAGAGATGACATCTTCAAAGCATTCATACTAGTCCTTTGCATGGCTTAAAACCTCACCCAAGGAAAATAGTGTTCTGATCATTTTTATAGGATTCTACTCAGTGTATTTACCAACAGTTATTTTCTCTTTGGCCCTATCCACTTGTGTGAAAAGGATTGTTCATGCTGGAGCGCAGCCAAATGACTGCAAAGCAAGCCCATAATTAAGACAGCGCTGTGGGTGGTGTGGTCGAAGGGAGAGAGATTGGAGCAATGTATGTTGTGGCAGACAGAACACTAAGCTATTTTCCACCTTTGTTGGGTCGATTTGGAATTTTTGTTTCCTCCATTTTTTGGTTTCTGTTCATGGCTTGCTCTCCTTTTTTATTTAAAATTTTCCCCCTTCTTGCTGTAGCCAAGGCTGATATAGCTTCAGGATGGCAGGAATGCTGTTCAATACTGATTGAAAACATGGGTCGTAACTGTGGTGGGAGAGGCAGCTCAGCACAGATGTTACTCTGCGTGAAGGCTACTCCGTGTGAGGATATTTTCATGTATTTCTATTAATCATTCTCTTGGCAGATTTTTCACTCTCTGACAACTTGTTTTGTAGCAATCAAATAACATGACAACGCAGGATAAAAACAGTGTTTCTTATATAATTGTCACCTATTGGATTCTGCAGCTCATGATTCATCGTTCCACTTTCTTAATTTTTTTCTTTCAGTTATTAGTTGTTATTAGGTGTTGTCATGGTTCAAAACTCATATGCAGTTCTAGATTAGTATTTATGATGACACACCCCACCCACTCCTTTCTCCTCCATGTCACTTTCTCTAGAGATTTTCCCTTTGATCCTCCCTAGATATGTCCTTGTTATCCATGGGAAATGGGTGACTGCAGACCCCTGCTTCTAAGCTGCTGCCAATAGGGACGTCTACATGGGAGAAAGAAAGGGGGTTCACTCTTGCTAACTTTAGATGTCAGGCTCCTCTTCATCTTGATGATTCAGGAAAGGAATGTTTTGCCAAGCAGGGTTAGGGAGTGGGGGAGGCATGAGCAACAGTGAACAACACGCAAACATCTGAAACTGTTTACCCACTCAGCAGCAGAAACAAGTAGGCAGACCCTGCTTTACTTTCAGAGGTAAGCCCTCTCTTTTTTGGCTGACTGCTATTTTAAATACCCCAGCTAAGAACTGGGAGGGTGGCCCAGTGGTAGAGCACTTGCCCAGTGAGTGTGAAGAGCTCAGTTCAGACCCCCACAAAAAGCGTGGCTCAGCAGCGCATGAGTATAATCACATTGTGCTATGAGATGGGAGATAGAGACAGGTGAATCTCTGGAAGTTTGTAGATGAGCTAGCCTGCTCTATGTGTCAAAATCCTAGGCTAATGAGAAGCCCTATTCCATGCAAATGTCAAAAAGCACTTGAGGACAGATGCTAGAGGTTGTCCTTTGACCTCTACATATTCAGATATAAGACACCCCCCCCAGTCATCTCTCTCTCTCTCTCTCTCTCTCTCTCTCTCTCTCTCTTAGACACACACACACACACACACACACACACATACACACACACACACTAAAAAAAAAAAAAAAGAATCCGTGGCTACATGAAGAAAACCTAAGCAAGAAACAATTCTTCTTCCAAAGGACTCTGTCTTTAGGGTTATGTGTATCAGGGTGAGGAGAGGGTTTGGTAGGCTTTTCGACTGCAGCTTTTGAAATCAAGGTGAGTGTTCTTTGATGACAACATGGACGTGAGTCAGAGAGGCTGGGGAAAAGATGTGAAGGACTGGCTGCTGTAATTGCGCTCAGTGTGTTCTGCTTTACGTCTGCATTCTTTGAAGGAAAATGTCAAGCTCTGTTTGGGTTTGGGGATAAATCATTTCAGAAGACCTGCTTTCCTGGAACATGTCTTCCCCTCTGTTTCTTCTCGTGCCAATACCCTAGAGTTCCAAGTGAGTCCCTGTGAGCACGGCAGCAGCGACAGCGCTGATGCTAGCTTAAATGAATAAGCAGACGAGGTCTCTAGACGACAGAGGCTTCAGAGTTCAAGTTTCTCCCTGTGTTCCACTCAACAGCTGCCTTTATTTGGAATTGTGTTATGGGCATGGTCCTCTGATTACTTCTTCCTTTGGAGCTCTCGTGACAATTTGTACATATCACTATTGCAGAATTCATCAAATTGGTCTGTAACTAGCTGTTTATGTGTATTCAGTACCAATAATTTTTGATAACAGGAAACGCTATTTCAGTAAAATTTTCTGTCCCCAGTGACTAGAAAAATGGTGTGTGTGTGTGTGTGTGTGTGTGTGTGTGTGTGTGTAAGATATCCCAGCCATAACAATCACTTAGAAGGCAAAACCTTGTAGTATGATAAGTTTTAACAGTTGCTCTCTTGAGAGACAGTGCAATTATGATACAGAGTAACCAGCATGCCTTACTCAACAATGTAGCTTTAGGCAGCTAGTGTGACTTATCAGTGAGGGTTGAACTCAGGCTACTGCTTCCTTTTCAATGCAAAGGAGTGACCCTAGCAATGATTGTCTGGGTATGCTGTCCTGGAATACCCAGGCTTGATATCAACACGTTTTTCCTTGTGGGCATATGGTAAATTTTGCACAGCCAAAGAGATGGCTAGATATCATACTGCACTCCATTGAGGACCTGTCTGAGCATAGATTGCTACCCCACACCATGGCCTTTAATCGATGTAGTCTAGACTGTTGAAGGAACTTCATGCAGTTCTCATTTCCATATCTGCATCTTTAAACAATGTCATGGCTGTGGCATTGCTTCTTGAAGATATGAGCTAGTAATGATTGACATTTGCTCCTGGAAGCAAGATGGCTACCCGGAGAGTCTCCAGCTGACCAAATGAGCCCATCTCTTCTAGTCAAGGCACTCCAAAGATGGCACAGTGTTATGGAATCTATGAGGTACCACTAGCTCCTCTTGAGGAAGGAAGAACTTCTTCTGATAGTTTCTAGAAGAACTGTTGGCAGAAAAATCATTGGCAAGTCTATGCTGTGGCCATGTGACAGTTCTCTCCTTCCATGAACCCAACCTCTTCCATCACTTGTACAGAGAGGAGTTTCCCAATGCAATTCCTTGAACAAATCTGTTTCTCAGCATAGCTTGCTTCAAACTAGTAGTAATGTGAATCTTCCTGCACACCTGGACGCAAGATGAATGCAGGGAAAGGGGAAATGGAATGAAGTGGTCCTCTTGAGACTCTTGACAATCATGTCTGCTGTGTTTGCTTAGTTGGGGGTCCTGAGTCCTCCAGCTTTGAAAGGTAGGACTCTGACATCATCTGCAGCTTAAGCTATCTACAGGGCAAAATCATCCAGTCATGACCACAGGAAACTTCCTCCACTGATGCCTGTAAACCTTTGTAGACATCCAGATTTCAGGAATCCTAGCAGAATGAACAGAAGACAAAACAACTAGATCCCCAAAGACTTCAAGGAAATACGATTTGAATATTGCTTGTGAAAATTTAAAGTTAATGATATTAGGTCATTTATTTTATAATTATGGTTTCAACGAGCCCTGACACCTCAAATAACCCTTGTTACATTTATGATGGTAAATTTATATGAATTGTATAATGCAGTTTCCTACTTAAGAGCACATGGGCTTTTAAAATTAAGACACAAATACAAAGCCAGCACTTTATATCTGCAAGTAGATTCCAGTTAGTGTTGATCCAAATATCCCCTTTAAAAAACTTTTTATTGATGCTTTGTGAGTTTCACATCATGAACCCCAGTCCTGCTCAATGTACCCATCCACTCATATCTGCTCTCTGCCCTTCAATCTCCCCCCAAAATGAACACACACACATACACACACACACACACACACACACACACACACACACACACACAAATAAACAAGACAAGACAAAATATAAGAAGCATCTTATAGTGCAAGCTATAGCGTGTCACAGTGTATCCCACACATCTTCACTTGCTAATGTTCATTGCAATGAGTCATTGGTCTGGTTCAAGGTCTCTGGGTTCTGTGACCTCATCAGTATAGGATCCTCACTGGGACTCCTCCCAGTTATCCTGTTGTTCCCCTGTGTTAGGGAGATCTTACAGCTTTGGATCAGCAAGACCAGCCCTTTCACATGCTCTAACAGTTCACAGATGATAAAGATTTTGGGGTGGGCCAACTCAAAGCCCTGGATTTGGGCTTAGGTGGCTGCTGAGATGGACAGCTTGCCAGTCTCCCTTATCCACCAGGGAGAACTTTCCAGCACTGCTCTAGCTAGGCCATCCAGTAAAGCAATCGGCAGGAGGCAGGGTCAGTTCTGCTCTCGTGCACTTTGGGGTCAGTTTACCCACACCCATGCCTCCACAGCCAGCTCAGTGTGTTACCCTGGTGAGTTGTAGGACCAGTTCTCCAGAGTGCTGCTACCAGTGAGGGGTGGGGCCAGATCTGCCCAGACCCCGGGCATCCACGTGATCCCAGATGAGTGTGGAGACCAGGGACGTTCCATGATCTCTAGTGGTAAAACGAGCCACGGACATTGACCCAGAACCCTACCTCTGCATAGCCATGGAGCCAGACGTGGCCCTCAGTGGCAGCAAGGGACTTCATCATGGCCTCAGGTGGCAGGGTTGGATACGAACAACAGGCTATTCCTCTCCACCCTCAGTTCTCCTTCCTTCCCACCCTCGCAGCTCCAGTTCCATCTCTTCATAATGCTCAAACTGTTCCACTTCTTTTCCTCCCATCTGTCTACCACACACTTGCACATGGTAGTGGCTCCTGCTGCAGGTAGACCTCTGGGTGACCTCCTCTGCTTGTGTAGGCAGTTCTCTCTAGGCATCTTTCCTACTCGTGCAGCGTGGCACGGCAGTGGCCAGGTCTCTCGATGTCTTTCTTCTCCAGCGCTGCTCTGCATGGCAGCAGGCAGGGCTCTCTGTGTCTATGTCTCAGCATGCCACCTGACAGAGGGCAGGTCTGTGGGCATCTTTCCCCAGACATGCTGCGCGCCATGGCAGTCGACAGGTCTCTGGATATCTCCTGACTTTACTTTTAACCTCTACCGCCATCAACACAGCCCTGGAATGCTGTGAGAATTTCCTTGTCACAGACTTCAGCATGGCAGAGATCCCAGCCCAAGGCAAGTCAGGAAAAATATCTTTTAAAATTGTAAGATGGTTATGGTAGTGAGCCTCTATAATCCCACCATGCAGGAGAGTAGGGAGGAATCATCGTAAGAAGTGATCTTAACTAGCCTGAGTTACATAACAAGACTCTACCTCAATAAAAGAAAAAGCACAAACCAGCTATTCTGTCTGTACTGAACACGTACAAACATTCTTATTTGTATCCCTTAAGCAATAAACAGCTAACACAGCATTTGTGTTATACTAGAAGATCTAAGTACTCTGGAAATAACTTATACCTCTTTGAACTTCCTGCTTTATGTTAAATACCACTGCCAAATGATTGAAGTCAGAAAGAACAATGCAGAGGGCAATGGTGTACACCTAAGTACCCGAGACTTGTGCGGTACACACAGCTAGTCTGTTTCACAGAGCATCATAAATCTAACACTGGGCTTACCAGCACCATCAGTTAGCATTCATAGCTTATGAGACAGTAAGAGAGGATTTAGAGAGTATTAGAAGGGCATGCAAGATGGTTCAGAGCATGAGGACCAAGGTTGACAACTTGAATCCAATCCCCAAAACTCACATTGAGAAAGGGGAAACTCCCCAAAGTTTTGCTGAGATCTCTCCACATGTGCTGTGTCTTATGTGTACTGCCACACATGAAGAAAAAAGTATGCACGAGGTCACACATGCGTTATGTGCAGGGCCTATACTATTATATACAGGAGACAAAGCAGCTGAAGATTTTGTTGGTGAGGAATAACTACACAAATGAATGTTGGTTAAATGAGCTTGTATGATATAGTTGATAACCCCCACCTCAAATAGCTAAGTTTAAAGAGTTGGTACTATAGAAATCATTTTTTTGTTCAGTGAAAGTCAAATCTCCTGCCATGGTTTCTGTCCCTTTGCTATGTACTGCTATCTGGGGCCCCCTCTAACTCACTGGACATTTTATCTAAACTAGAGTTATGGAGAGTGAATCAGATCCTTGTGAATCCCCCAAACTCTGGAGAGGATATTCACTGGGCTGTGGTAAGCCTGTTGAAAGGGTTTTGTGGTAAAGTTTGTGATACGGCCTGAGTCTATAATTTGCTGTAATAAACTGTCACGGGCTAAGATGTAATGCATTGCCCTGAGAGGATAGGAAGCCCCAGATTAAGGTGACAACAGATTGTCACCTCAGTGTCTGCAGAGGGCTGCCACCTGCTTTTAAGAGAAGGCCACATGAAGTGCAAAGGTAGAAAGATGTCTGCATTGGAATGCAGAGGGATAAACTCCTTCCTTTGGGGTCTTTTGTAAGGACATCAATCCCATCTGTGCAGATCATAATCTCACAATCGACTCCATCTCCCAGGAGCTCTATCTCTCGATTTTATCATCTTGGAGTTCAACCCCCAACACGGGAGGTTTTGAAGAATGTACACATTCGAACCATATCAAAGCCATCCATTGTCTCTGGCTTCTCCCTACTCTGCATGGTGTGCAGATAGAGGTGTGTAGGGATACCCAAGCTATCTACCACCAATTTTCTCAGAACTCTACAATTTTCTTTCTGGTATCCTAAGACTATTGCTTCTTCCCTCTAAGCACTAACAAGGCCCAATTTTACTTAGCTTCAGATATCAGACCAGATCTGGTTCATTCAGAATGATATAGCCCTATGTAGAGGCATATCATTTTGTGTCCATACAAAATGGCTCAGTGGTTAAGAGCACTGGCTGTTCTTCCAGAGGTCCTGAGTTCAATTCCCAGCAACCACATGGTGGTAACCATCTGTAATGGGATCCAATGCCCTTTTCTGGTATATCTGAAGAGAGGGACAGTGTACTCATATACAATAACTAACTAACTAACTAACTAACTAACTAACTAAATAAATAAATAAATAATCTTAAAAAGTAAAAGAAAAGAAGAGGCCTTACAAGTTCCAGGCCGTATGATGGTCATTTCCTTTTCCTTGCATCTTCTGTCCAGTGTACCTGCAGATGATACGTGAGTACTTGGAAGTCTTCTCTCTTTGCGCTTGGTTGTTGGTTGACTGGTCAGTCATCTCTTTTCCTCATTTAGGATCTGATCACATTTCCAAGTTTTCCTCTTTTGCCTTCAAAAGAAAATTTCCTCCGAGGTTAACTGGTCTGGGTTGCTTCGTGCTTTAGACTGCGAGCAAACACGAGATGATGACATATCCACAAAGGACCGACCGCTCTGCTCTCTTTAGCTTCCCAGGTACATTGGCACTGTGGCTAAGCTGGTGCATCCCAATCCTGGGATGCTTTGGGTTTAAGGTGCACTTCCTGTCATATAAGGAAGAAGAATAAACAAATATGCATGCTAATAAGTTTGCTTTGGCAAATGTGGGTGAGATACAGCTTAAAATTTTAGCTCTGAACTTGGCGTTCCATGTTTTGTACATTTAGTTTCCCAAGCAAAGGTGGGAGGAAAGACAGGGAGGAGCGCGTGGCACCAAGAACTAAGAGAACCATTTTTACTGACTCTCCAGGCCTGGTTGGGGCTGAACTGGGCAGCGTCGGAGCCTTCAACTCAGCCAAGATTTTTCTCTGCTCCTTAGCCATTCATGGATGAATGTTTATCTCCCATTGTCTGAGGACATTCAAGCTGGTTCAGATTCTATCCAGTCTTTCAATCTCACTTGAAAACATTTTTGTTGTTGTTTTTAAATCACAAACTAAAGTAGAGAGGGATACTCATTTCTATTAAATGAGTTCTTTTCATAAGGTCAGTTTATGCCAATTACTGACCAAGAGGAAAGTGATTTGAGCTAATGATCACATCTAATTAGGAAAGAGAAACAATGAGATCTGGCTTCTCAGGACGAGGGGAATTTGAGTAATTAAAATTATTTCAGAGAAGCATTGATTTCCTTTAAATTATAATATACCCAGAAGCTTATTTATATTTCATATACAGTAAAAAATTTTTGTAGTTATTCGGTCTTTCTCATTTTAAACCACAAGTGAGCCAACTTTTCCATTTTTCTGAGAGATGTTCTCTATCTCAGAATAATAATGGAGAATACTCCATAAATACTTCATGTTTATAAGGCTATCTCCTAGCAGTGAAGCCACACTGCGTTCAGTATGGCAGCTGGGGAGAAGGAGAGTGGATTCCAGGGAAACAGTTCTTGGCTTTAACTTTTTTTTATGTTTGGCAACTTTGTTATTGTTGAAATCCTCCAAATTAAAATGCAAAAGCTGAAGTTATAGGCCGGGCTTGCTTGACTTTAATAAAACAGAGGATGCCGTTTCAACAGTTACATGCCAGGTTCTCTGTGAGTTTTTCTTCCGCCCCTGTCTTTTATATTTCAGAATAAAATTCCTCAGGTCTGGTAAAAGCAGACAATCTTGTTCCCATTATTTCTATCATGTTACGATACAAAATGGATTTCACAGACGCCGTGCATGTCTTAAGGGAAAACAAGCCTCCTGTGCACTCTTTCATGGAAATCTTTACAATAGAATCAGTTTTCACTTGTCTGGGAGCAGTTCACTTATGGCCCGATTTGGGCAGAAAGATGGTTGTTCTGACCCACCAATGTGGCTTTAAGCCCCACGATCACTTAAATGGAGAATTTTTCTCTTTCTCTTTTCCAGATTTAATTTGTCACAACAATATGTTTTTATGGATGCAGTAAACCAAAAACTCAGGTGCAATCTTTTTGTCCATTGTAAAGTAATAAAACAGTTTATTTTTCATACACAGAATGAAATTAAACCAGGGGAACATATATGATATTTTATGTATGAATTTCTAGCAAAGGTATTGAAATGTGACAATAGCACTCTATTTAAACAGGGTCTTTTAAAAACAACCGAACCAAGCCAGCAAAGCTAAATCATATCCTCCCGCAGGCCCTCCCAATGTCCCTCACATGAACCTGAAGTTGGGCATCAAAGCAGATGGCACAGACAGGATAGTGTGGGAAGAGGTGGGCCAGAAGGACCATCTCCCATGACATTTATAACCTGTACCAGCACCCATCATTGGTCTCCTTACACCACAGACAGCTACAGCCCATGTCACAACATGATCATCTTTTGTCTATTCCCCATCTTCGTTTTCACACTTTACACAGAAGTGTTAAAGCACATGTCATTCATTGTTCACCATTCTAGCGTGTATACCATTCCACCACTGATTTCTGCTTAGTGGTGCTTTGACTCTGGAGGTACTGTGTGCTGCTGTATGAACTACATGTTGTTTTCCGGTTCTGAAATGTCACTGGAGTTTTGCTGGAGATTGCATGGAATTTGCAGATTACTCTCAGTTACTTGAGAATTTTTTTACATCACATTTTTCTCTGTTAATTCATGAGCAGGGGAAGCATTTTCATCTTCTAAATTTTCTACAATTTCTTTCTTCAGCATCTCAAGGCTTTGCCTCCTTGCTTAAGCTTATCCCTGTGTGTTTTTGTTTCTTTAAGCCATTCTGAATAGTATTTTCTTCCTGGCTTTTTTTTTGACAAGTTCCTTATTTATTTATACAGTAGCTACTGAGTTTTATTTGTTAATTTTATTCTCTGCTGTTTTGCTGAAAATATATGTCACTCAAAGAATTTTCTGGCAAAGTCTTGTAGGTGTCTTAAGTATAGTAATAGGCCACCTACAAGTGAGGATGTTATAGTGTCTTCCTTTCTTATTTGTCCATCTTTGTTTTTCTTACCTGATTGTTTCAATCAAGTACTGTGTTGAGTAAGAATAAAGAGCGTAGGTACCATTGACTTCTGTTTGATTTTAGAGGAAATGTTTTCAGCTCCTCTCTCCCCATTACATACAATGTTGGCTATAGGCTTGTACACCATAGCAGTTCTTATATTGAGACATGGCCTTTTTTGTTCAGTTTCTTCAGGGTTTTTATCATGAAGGGCTATTGATCTTTGCCACAGACCTGTTCTTTTCTTAAAAATAAAAAGAGATTTACTTTTATTTCTGTGTTTGGTTATATTAATCTCTGTGTATGGTGGCTGTAGACCCCAGAAGATGGTGTTGGAACCCCTGGAAGTTACAGGCCTTTATGTGCTGACAAACATGGTGCTGGAAGCAAGATTTGTGTTCTTTGTAAGAACAACAAGGACTCTCAACCACTGAGCCATCTCTCCAGCACATAAATACTTGCCACTACTCTTGCCTTTTTTTTTTTTTTCTTTCTGAGTTTGGGTTCTAGGGAAATGGAATTGGGTCCTTGCATTTGCAACACAGGCACTTACTTATTGAGCTGTCTATGTGGTCTGCCACAGGTCTTTTTCTCACATTTATTGGTTACTTGCCTAATATCTATGCAGAGTGGCCCATATAAATCTTTTCCTCATGTTTGACCTGAGTTGTTTTCTGAATTGGATTCTTAATGTACTTTAGATATAAATTTGATAAGAATATGTATTTTAAAATGCTTTCAATTTGTGGTTTGTCTTTATTAGTAGTCATGTCTTTTGGAAAGGAGAAACATTTAACTTTGTTGACATTCAATTTGTCAACTTTTCTCTAGCTAACCATGACTTTAGAGTCATATTTAAGAAATCTTCACCTACATCAATGCCAATGACATTTTCTTACAGCTTTTCACTAGAGTTCTTATTTCAACTCTCATGTTTGGGTCTCTGGTCCATTTGAATTCATTTTTTCATATGACCTGGCAGAAGGATCCTAGGTCAAAATTATTTTTATTGTTTCATATAGACTTATAATTTTACTGGTATCACTTATTGATCTAAAAAATCTTCTCCAGTGAATTCTTCTGACTGTCGAAAATCAACTGACCACAAACACATAGGTTGACTTCTGGGTATCATATTCATTTCCACTGATATGTAGACCTGCCTTTGTGCCAGCCCTAGGTCCTTCATTACTTTTGCCACCTGGCAAGTTGCAAAGTTGGGTCATGAGAGAGTTTTCCATCTTTGTTGTATTCTTCTAAGAGGAGCTAGTTCTCTCATGGCTTCTTCTGCTGTAGACATTTTAATTATAAAAGTTACAGGAATGTGGTCATCTTCACCTGGATCCCTCTGTAAATGTGTATATGTCTTCGAAATGGGCTAATGTTTTTGAGGGAGCAGACCCACCCATTCAATACTAGCAATGTTAAAGAAGAGCCACTTACCTAGCTGACAACTCTATGTGTCAGCAATTTGGAATGTGCTTAGCTAAGCAGGTATTCACTTGGCTTGTAGTCATGTATCCATAGCTGTCAGTAACCTTGGCATCTCTGCTTCTAGGGCTTGACTGGATGTCAGTTGAGGCAATGGAGAGGACTGGGCCATGTGTTGATCATCTATCAAGCTATCAAGCTAGCTTGAACTTGTTCCCATAGCAACAGGATGGTAAGACCTGCAGGAGGGAAACCTTTTCCAGTCTCTGCCAATATCTCATTGGTTGACCCCCTCTTGTTCACTGTAAAGGACAAGGCCAACATCATAGTCCACTTGTGAGGAAGCAAAGATTAATTAGAGCTAACTGGAGGTATGATTTGGATGAGTCGACTATAATTTCTAATAATCTGCAGGGATTTTAAATGTGAGACAAAGCAAATTCTCACAGTGCAGCTATTTCATAGTAACAATTTTAGGCATCAGGCACATAGCCTGCCATAGGTGACCCATTTGTAGACTGCCACGTCTCCTCTGAAAGTCCTAGTCACTAAGTCTAAGGAGAAACAAAATATGACCTATCACTTTCCTTAAGGAGCCAAAAGAACCAAAGAATATTCAATATAAAAATAATGAACAACTCCAAACTCAATTCTCTCTAGTTTAGTATGTTTAACCTTTAAAGGGGCAGTCTTAGTTCAACCAGAGCAAACATTAAGGTTTTCCATTAGCCACACATTAGTCTCATTACATGACTAAGCCTAATCACCAGGCTATCCCGACATTAAGATGCACTCATCATCTATGAATCATTTAGCTGTATAAGCATTTTAAAAATCGTATTATGAAAACACTTATAGAGGCAGGGAATGTTACTCAGTTGGTAGAGACCTTGTGTAGTATGCATGAATCTCTGGGCTTGACCCCAATCCTTACATATCAGGGTATGAAGTAGCAACCCTGAACTGGTAGTATTTTGGAGGTGGAGGCAGGGAGATCTGTAGCTCAAGGTCATTGTTGGAGACATGAAGAGTTTGTGGCCAACCTGGGCTACAAGATAACCTGTCTCTAAAACAGAACAAGAAAAACAATACCAAAACAAACACAAAAATAACACAAAACAAAATAACATAAAGAAATACTACAAAACCAGAAAATGAGGAGGACCCAGAAATGGTCTTGCTCAGCCCTGAAAGAAGAGTGCTTGCTTCTGAGATATAGTACTTCAGCGAGTAAGAAAATTTAGGACCAATCTGCATGGGTCACATATGTTCTTTGAGACAACTGGGGAAAGCCAACTTCCATTTACATATATATTGGAAGAAATAACTTTGGCTTTATAAATCCAGTTGGAACTTGCAGTTATCTGGGTTCTGTTTAGTTTAGAATTCAAGCTTCTGCGAAAACTGTAGCAAACTTGGTAGCTAAACTATGTGTGACTCATTCAATTTGGGGCTTTTAGTTTTTTCCCCCAGATCTGACAAGTCGGCAAACTGACATAACTATTTCTTTTTGGTGTG
This sequence comes from Mus caroli, assembly GCF_978045245.1. Taxonomy (NCBI): domain Eukaryota; kingdom Metazoa; phylum Chordata; class Mammalia; order Rodentia; family Muridae; genus Mus; species Mus caroli. Next base: position 85,680,691 of record NW_028227265.1, read on the forward strand.
TTATGTTGGGATCCCAGATACGGAACTACACCTGACAAATGTAAGTAGCTTATGTCCAAACCATTGAGCAACTGAATGAGAAATGAATTTCTTGGTGGTGATTGTCTCGGGCTGCCATTATATAAAGAAACTTCTGAAGAAGTAAAAAGTTCTTCGTAGTCAGACAGAGGCACGTTGTGACCCACCTGCAGGCTTCAGGTTTTGTATATATCTGTGCAACAAAGCAAGAAAGAGATGCCCGATAAGGAAGAGTTGCTCTGTTAATTAAATTAGCAGCAGAAATTTTACTAGCTTTAATTAGAGTGAAATAAGCCACAGAAATAAAGATAGTGATTAAAGCATGTTAATCTCATTAGAATCACAATATGCATTTGTTTGGGGCTTCTTGATAACATAGAATTATCAGCCTGAGGCAAGAAAGCCACAGGGACCCGTTTTTAAGCCGAGGATCCAACGAGCAGCACCCACACCTGCAGCTGCTGTTGGATTGCCAGCTTGTTGGGGGGGAGATTATGCTTGATAAATAGCTTCGAAGTTACGGGTCATTTCGGAATTGATAAATGCTGTCTAACAGGGAGGTTTTAAAAAGGCATGGCCACCCACGGTGATGGGATCTAAATCTAACTGTAGTGTTTCTTCTAGCTGAGCAAGATTTTAGCCAGTGGGGTCCCAGCTGTTTAGGAGTTTCCAATCATGGACAGTGTACAGAGTAGAAAACTCAGAAGATGTCTGTCTGGGTTTCATTCTCCTGGTACAACAAAAGGGTTGCCTGAGATGTTCAGCACAAGGCATCTCAGTATGCATTGAGAGGAGTCTTGTTTGATTACATTCAATGCAGTCCCAGCCACATCTTTAAATAATCATGTACACCTTTTCCAGGGCTCAGTGGCTTGGTCTCAGCACAGAATTACTTTTAGCTCATTATGTGGATAGACGGAAGCTGTCCATTGTTTGTCCACTAGCATTCATCCCTTGCCATTTCTTGGTCTGTAAAATTTCCAATCACCTGAAGGGGCAACTGTTAAAAAAAATTGTCTCTGTCCTTGGCAATGTGTATATACATAATAAATTTATTTATAGAACTTCAATAAAATTTAGATATCTATCAAACAGCAGAATATATCACATGCTTCACTGTTAACTTATAAACAAAGATTTTTTTTAGGGGACATTCAATTATAAATTAAATAAAAACAATGCGGTGGATACCGACTTATTTGACTTTAGCTCTTTGAGATGTTTATCCCTTTAATAGGATCTTATGGTAAAAATGGATTTTCTTTCAGTTTTGCAAATGCCAAGACATAAGAAGAAAGTCACTTTCAGTGGCCAGTGTTATAATAGAACATTATGGCTGTTACAAATCAAATCATTTACAAAAAAATAGACATTTTATTGTCAATTTGAAGGCATAGATTTCAGCCATAGTCATGCCACCCTCTCCTATTGCAATGATTTAGTTCAAAAGAAAACATTATTCAGTATGGATTTTTTCATTGAAAAATATAGAGAAAGAATTTTCTTTCATGCTTAAGGCTAGAATACAAAAAGGTAAAGTGAACACTTGCTGGAATATACTTATATTAAATTTATTCACATATTTTCTTAGATGTGCCCAATTCATTAGTTATAAACCACAATAAGGAATATATAGCCATCACAAAACTCTATAGGAAGTTCAAATGCAGCTGAGTATATATATATATATATATATATAGTAACATAATTATGGAAGTTTTCAATCGATTACTACTGGCTAAGAATCCCACAAGAAACATAATTCTGTCCTGTGTGCTTGGTATCATTTTAAAAAGAGTATATACCATCCAGTGAGTAGGTAGGTGGCTTGCCTTAAATATTAAGTTTTTTTTTTTATTTTTTTATTTTTTGTTTTTTTGAGACAGGGTTTCTCTGTATAGTCCTGGCTGTCCTGGAACTCACTTTGTAGACCAGGCTGGCCTCAAACTCAGAAATCCGCCTGCCTCTGCTTGTGGTGCATGTGCATGCGTGTACACATGCATGTGTGTGTGTGTGTGTGTGTACATATGTATGTGTGTCTACATGTGCATATGTGAATGCTTATACCCACAGATGTTAGAAGAGGGCTTTGGATTCTCTGGAGCTTGAGTTTTTAGTGGTTGTACTGCAGACGGAACTCTGGTCCTCTGCAAGGGCAACAACTGAGCCACCTTTCTGGCCTTTGTGTACATTTTGAAAAGATGTACTAATAATGTATGATTAATACAGAGATGGAAAAACAAAACCATGAACTTGGTAGAATAGTGAAACTTCCTATAAATTCAAACTTTGCTCTCTTTTTTTTTCACCCCTTCTTTAGTCTGAACACTATGATGTGGTCCTAGCAAGATGCTCTCCATAGTGGGGAAGGCAGTGGCAAAGTATGATGTCATGTTTGAACAAGGTGAGATGGCTTTCCAGCAGACTGTATGGGTGTTGAAGTTGGTCTAGGATGAGTAGGTTTTGAACAAACTTACTTCTGAGTGCTCAGATGATTGGGACAGCCTTCTAGGAAGACTGATGTAAATGTCACTTTTATGTCTTCAGATGATGAAATGAGATGATAGTCATACACAAGCTGGGCAAATAAATATCTTGAGTTAAGCTCAGATCTAACTATCCCTAGATCTAGGCTTGGAAGCTTCTAGCCTCCGTACAATCTACTCTTCCAAGAAGACTGATTCTTTCATTCTGGCTTATCTCTGCTTCTCATTGAATTGCTCTGCCTGGCCTCATGCTAACTTTGACAATGCACTCTAATTTTCTGGCTCCTTCTCATTCTTAGGCTCAATGTGTTCTCATCGTGTGTAGCTATTTCTCTCTGCAACCTGTCTTGGTAAAATTGTCCTAGTAAAGCACACACGTGCACACACACACACACACACACACACACACACAGAGGCAACCTTTCTCTCCCCATGCTGTTGTTATATTGCCTCTCCTTCCTGTCTGTTCCCGTGAGAATTCGACTTATCCTATCCCTGACTCATTCTGTCAAATCTTTCTCTGATTCATCACTTTGTCTGCCCCTCAATTAGATAGTTACTTTCAAAGATGGCTGCTTCCTTCTACAAACTAGCCTTACCTTCTTTTATTGTTAGGGATTAAAGGTGTGTAGTAAAAGCATGTCTGTATTCCAGCCAGATCACATAGACCTAGAAGGTCTTTGGAGTGATCCCTTGCCAAAGCAGCAATGTTGCTGGATTAAGATTCCTTTACAGACTAAGGTTTTGATTGCCTAAAGACTGTAGAAGGAGAGGAAGAACCTATGTACTGAGAGAGGATGACTGCCAGTGTGTTGATGTTCCAGGATGCTGCTGTAATATCCACCATGGGTTGTAAACAAGAAAATGGGTTTGGGGAAAAAAAGGCAAAGGCAGACAAAGCAGACAAAAGTAGCCCAGCCTGAGGGAGTAGCTGAGTGACGGGCATGGTAAACAGAATATCCCTGTGCACTTGGGTGCTGACACTTGGGTGGGGGATTTGGTTACATCCTGGGAGCAAAGTAAATAAAAATTTACAGAGATAATAAATGGAGCTGCGCTACTCACTGTTGGGAAGAGGGAAAGGGAGAAATGCCAATGGACTCTGGGTTTAATCAGAAAGATAGGAATTGATTTAAACACAAAGTTTTCAATATAACTTATATATGGATTAATATGTATGAGATAAGATAAATATTGCTAATGATGCATGCGTACCACATATATGTTGCAGGAGCCTGTGGAGACAGACACACAGACAGGCACCAGCCATACCAGGGGGTAGGGATTGTGAGCTGTGATACCCAGCACCAGGGATTCTGTCAACACTCAGATACAGACATCCCAAGTCCACATTGCCACAAGTCCTGATCTAAAGTCCATACTGCACCAAAAGAACTTACAACTTTAGGGCAGAGATGGGGTTGCTCTTAAATAAACATTAGGATCTTATGATTAAGAAAAGTAAACAGAGATACTTAATAAATGATGTGTATATTTCAAAGAGTATAATATGAGTTAGCCAATCGACAATTTTAACAATACAAAGCATAGTAAACCTTTTTCATGCATTATAAGATAGCAGGAATGAGTCAAAGCTTTTAGGTTAAGCATTAATTCCTAAATCAGTCTCAGAGTCATTATTTCAGGAAATTAGGCATGGGAAGAAAGGCCCATGGTTGCATTGATCAAAGACTGAACATGAAAATTATGAATGCATCATATCGGTAGTGGACAATACCTGCCAAGGTTCCAGGGATGTTTCTGCCCAAAACACAGGACATGAATGAGATCATGAGCATAACAAAGCCAGAGTGGAGGATGTTCTGAGGAACTGGCCTGGAATATTCAAAAATTTGCCAATTGTAAAAGTTGAAACAAATCAAGGCAAAGTTGGACACTGGTTCAAAGAACCATATAGGTTGCCGGCTTACTCATGCTGTTTTAGCTCAAATATCATGTTCATGGTGAAACCTGAGTGGAATGGTGTATATGTATTAGAGGGTTGTATGCTTATGTGTCTTAGAGGGCTGTGTGAGTGTGTGTATTAGATGTGTGTGTGTGTGTGTGTGTGTGTGTGTGTGTGTGTGTGTGATGCCTTGTAGGAAAAAAAGGCTGTCTGAAATATTTAAGCAGGTAATGAAGGACTGAATAACAAAGCAGTTTTGAAATCTTGTAATTGTTTCAAAAGAGAAAAGAAGAAAACATGGGAGATGTGAAAAACCTGCTTCATTGTTGTTGTTGTTTGTTTGTTTTGTGCTATGAGCTGACTGTCTGATTGGTTTTGTTTGTTTCTTGAGATAGAATTTGATTTGAACCCAACTCTCCCTGCCTCTGCTCTGGAAGTGCTAGAGTCCTGCATCACTAAGCTGGATGGCTGAACCTTTTTAAGATTACAAACCACAGTGTATCTCCTCCCAATCTCACACTGAGGGAATTAGAATAAACACCCTTAAGATCCCTTCCATATCCAGGGCTACAGAGTTTCAGCTCACAATCCAAATATTAATTATACTTCATGGTTAGACAAGGGCAGAAAACAATCACACAGCTTTCTGGTGTCTGTGCTTCATGATAAATTACCTGTGGTGTGAGGCAGGGAATAAGGGAGTGTAAAAACGACAAATAATACAACCGAAGATTTTGACGAAATGAGACAGAAGGCTTGTGGCTTTGTTCAGGAGGTACCTTGGTCTAGTAAGTACTGACCTTAATTCTCCTCCTCCTCTCTCTCTTCTTTCTGACCCCCCACCCCTGTTTCTCCTTCCAATTGACAGTATTCCTAAGCTTTTCCCACATTCAAGGGAAGTGAAGAACTAGGGTGTGGGAGCAAAGGGGGCTCTGCCTTCAGTGGGTATAGTTGTCCAAGTTGCTGTCACAGAAACGGACACAGACAAGAAACAAAAAACCAAATCACCTCCCCTGCACACCAGCAGTTTAGTATTCCAGGCTGCCCCTCTGAGGGTGACAATTAGATTAGCCTCTTAATCAAGTGTTACTCCCTGGCCCCAACCCATATTTTCTCCCTTATTTGATTCTTTTATAGACCAGGTGACATATGCCCCCTTTCATTGATAGCTGTAAATTTTTATCAGGAAAAGGAAAAGCCTTATTTGACTGGGCAGCTTCCTAAACACTTTATCTGCCTAATGACTAGGAATAAAGCGGGCTTGTCACTTTGATTTTTAAATCTCAAAGAAACCCTGTTTTCCCTTTCCCACCACAGGGAAAATTCTAATTTATGGGCAAAATGCACAATTTTATTGATGTAAAATTATTAAATATAACATGCATTGAGTTCTTACAGGTTTAAGTTGATTTATGTAAGTTAGCAAAATGATAGTTGTATTATTTCATATTATTAACTATTATAAATTAGTTATAACTATTCTATCATATTAAAATATATAGCAGTTATATATTTTTTAATTGGGTATTTATTTCATTTACATTTCCAATGATATCCCAAAAGTCCCCCACACGCTCCCCCACCCACTCCCCCACCCCCCACTCCCACTTTTTCGCCCTGGCGTTCCCCTGTACTGAGGCATATAAAGTTTGCACGACCAATGGGCCTCTCTTTCCACTGATGGCCGACTAACCATCTTCTGATTCATATGCAGTTAGAGACACGAGCTCCGGGGGTGGTGGTGGTGGTGGTGGTGTTACTGGCTAGTTCATATTGTTGTTCCACCTATAGGATTGCAGATCCCTTTAGCTCCTTGGGTACTTTCTCTAGCTCCTTATATTAATAGTAGAGAATTTATAACTACACTAGAACATCACTAAAGAGTGTTTATCTTTAAAATCCATATTGTTTTCTTCTTGGATTGTTTTGGAAATTATATGAGAACTCATGATATTGAAGAAAATATATTTTTAAAAGTTTTTCTCTTACTTGTTATCAGTGTTTACTAAGCCTACATAGAAGAACGTACTAAGGAAGCCACTCAGGAGTCACTCAATGGCTCTCTGTCTAAAGGGCTGGCTACTGTTCCAACAAATAATGTGTCTATTGTCTGCAGAAATGTTAATTGTTAAATTGATTATGATATTCATGTTCTGACAGTCCTGTTAAACACTGCACAATGTACCACGTGAGGAAGGAAAATAACTCGCTGTTTGAGGCACTTTGGAAGCATCTCAATTAGGAAAGATTAGACCTATGTACCTCGGTGTCTTCTAGATGTGAGTGGTTCAAACCAAGAAAGGAACGGATACAATTTTAAGCTAGCTTGTTCTCTTCATTGCTCAGGTTCCCTAAAGTAACAAATGCTGGCAAGGCAACTGTACTTTAAGTGTTTAGAGTAGGGAAGGGGATTAGGAGAATGCTTAGAGAGTCATTTTGGGTCATTAGAGGGCATGAGGCTCAGAGTAGGGCACCTGGTCCCATCATGCGTGGGTATACTCTCCAAGTATCCAACCAGTACTAATGTAAAGAAAGCAGTGTTCCTGCGGTCCCTTTAGAAAATAAAAATGCTACTCTGTCCCAGTTCATGGCTGGCACTTGTTAATTACTCACTAGTAAACTCCAACTAGTCTTTTAATAAATAGTTACTGAGACCCTTTGATGTGGCAAGATTGTGTTTTCAGCAAAAAGCCCTGATCTTAATTACCTACCTAGCTAGTTAAGGCAACACATGCTATCAAGCCTAATCTATAAAAAGGAAGAGTAACTAAAAATAAAGTCACCTGAGCAAAGTTACCCCAGTGTTGCAATGGAACTGAGCACGGCATCCATCTCTGGGTGTGATGCTGAGTCAGGGAAAATGCTCCCAGAAAGAACACAGCTGGGAAGGCAGAATTATGTTAATGGGACATTTACTGAATGCAATCATTGTATGGTGGCCATTTAGGCTAACTTTGCTGTTAGGGGATAGGCAGAAGTTAGAAGTATGGGGGTCATGGTCTTGCTTTCAAATAACTCAGCAAGTGTGTGTATGTCTCTCTCTCTCTCTCTCTCTCTCTCTGTGTGTGTGTGTGTGTGTGTATGTGTGTGTGTAAAAGAGGCAAGGATGGAAGGAAAGAGAGAGGGGGGAGAGAGGGAGGGGAGAGATAGATGGACAGATAATGTTTGGTGAAAGTAGAATATAGGTTTTTCACTAGGATTTTTATATTTTTTCCAAAGGTTTGAAACTTTTTTAGTTATGATAGAAATGAGCAGTAGGGTGGTATGGCATATGAAAGTTACAATACATACAAGTCCAAAAAGATTCAGTGTTATCTAGTTTTGTAAGTTTGAGGTTCAAAGTAACACCTCTGTGTGGTTCAAAAGCTCAAGATTGGTTCTACAAACTCATGAGACAAGTCCCACACAGTAGTGTCAAATGACCAGGGCTAGCTCATCAGCCTCTCCCAGCCCTTCACAGAAGACAGAGCTCTAATTTGGAAACACAGAGCGGTTATCTGACTCGGTTCTAAGGAAAACAACAGAGGCAAAGGATAGGAAACACCACACTTTCTGCTCTCATTAAGCAAGTTTCTTTTTGCAACATGCAGAAGTTGATACAGAGCCTGACAGGAGCACAAAGTCCTGAGAACCAGAGGGCCATGGCATATTTAGTCCTAAATGGAACATTTATGTCATGGATATGATACAGTTTTTGCATGAACAAACTGCATGGTGGTTACCTCAGGAGACTGGACCTGTTACCATTTCATCATGGACTGTAGCAGGCAGGGCTCATTAGTCTCCACTCCTCATCAGTTAAAGGAGACCTGGGAAAGAGCCGCCATTTTTCTTAAAGGTGTAGCCACTGACAAACTGATACTGTTTCATGATACCTTACTCATGCTTATGCTGGAAACCTGAAACTCAGTGGGGAAGGAAACACAGCAAAGTAGGAGGAGGATTACTGGGGAGGATCCCTTTCTCCGGGGTGAGGGGAACGTAAGAAGGGATGATGGGAAGGCATGGGAAACCCCCCAAACTCAGTATATACATATAGGAAATTGCCAAAGAAGAATGGAAAAGGTACCTTCTTATATAACTGCTTTTTTGTTCTTTAGTAATCTTTTAAATTTTATGTTATGCTTATTTTTCCATTGACTTTTACAAGTTTTATTTAAAATAAAGTGTTCAGACAACCAAAATAGGGTTGGAAAATTCTTAGTGAGAATCGAATTTTGAGTTATCTGTGAGCAAATTGCAAGAATGTGGTCCCCCAAATTCTGCATATTCAAATCACAACGTTGAGGATTACTTCCACAGCCTAAAACAGATCATTAACTCTTCTGTGATCACAAAAGGTGATAGATACCACGTCCAGCCACTGATCTGAACATTTTCAGAGCAATCGGGTCTACACTACAACTTGAACATGAAAATATTGTTTTAAACATAAACATATATTAAAACAAATGAAAACAATGTAACCCACTAAAATAATGTTTAAAAATGAAAAGGACAAGATGGGCATGGGGGTACACACCTGTAATCCCAGCAGGTATGAAGAGCTAAGGCAGAAGGGTTGTTAAGTTCAAGACCAGTCTAGGCTGCACGGTGACAAGACAAGACTAGCCAAAACAAAACAAGACTAGTCCCCACACAGCGAGAAGAATGATGGGTAGCTACTCTTTATTATCAACTTGGGGACATTTAGGTTCAACATAACATGTCTGTGGATGTTTCCAGGAATGTTAACAGAACAGCAAAGACTCACCCTGAATGTGAGTGGCACCATTTCCTGAGACAGAATCTCAGAGTGAATAAAATGGAGAGTAGTCTGCGTGGCAACCTTTCTCCCTCTTTGCTTCTTGGCTGTGGATGCTTCGTGAACAGCCACCTTAAACTTCTGCCCCTTGCCTTTCTTGTCGCAATGAACTAGTAACGGGGCTGTGGATAGAAGATACCCTCAGACTGTGAGCCAAAGCACCTTCCTTCCTGGAGTTGACTTTGTCAACCTTTTTTTTCTCTTGTCACAGTAGCGAGGAAAGTCCGCCAGATGATGCTGAGAGTGTTTAAGAGAATATAAATCTTTTCTGTCCAGATTCATGAGAAGCCCAAGGGAAAAATCAGTTACAGACAGATTTTTTTTTTCAGAGAAAATTGTGACCACTGAAGTGCTGTTATAAAAAGCCTCATTAAAAAAGGCGTTGTATTTGGTTAACTGTGCAGCAGAGAGTGAGGTTTTTAGCAAAAGCCACAGTAATCTTCAGGCTTCTATACTGGCCTGGATCAACCTTCCTTTTTCTTCCTTTGGTTTGTTTCTTTGCACTGTGAAGATTCAACTTTTAAAGCAGAATCCGGCAGTCTGTGCTCTGCTAACCTGGCCTTCTGAGTCACCGTATTCAGTGGAATAAGAGCCACAAAGCTATGTACTCATTTGTCCTTCTCTCTCCATCCATCTCAATCAGCCAGCGAATATGTTAAATGAGCCTTACAGAAGCATGCCTCACAAATAACGGAATAATGCTACTTCTAGGATTTTCTTAAAGTCAAATTTATTATGTTCATCATGAGGCTTAAAAGAAAAGAATTTGGCATCTTGAGAGGAGGAATTAAAATGTGAAAAATTTCTAGAATTTGAATTATTTAAATAGCAAAGTAATTTTGTTTTACAGTGGTAATATTTTTATGTGTTAAAGGAAGAAATAAGTGTGCACCACCTCAATCAAAAAACATCTCAAACAGATTAATAATGAGCTATGTAATTATCCACTTATATTTAATACATTCCTTTTGGTATCCTGTGGGGGTGCATACAAAATATAGCACATGAATTAGCCTTTAGTTATTGCATTGATGACTTATTGTTTCTTTGCTTTCCCGTTATTTAATGTATAGAAGTGTTGTATTTCTTCAGGATGAGTTAGGGTAGGGCCTCATCAGAGAGGGAGGAAATGACCCAGACAGAGTGGGGGAATAGGATTCACTGTGGGGAATGGCTCTTCACAGAGTGTCCTAGGTTCTATTTCACTGCTGTGATGAAACACTTTGACAAATGAAATCTAAAGAAACAAAAGCTTAATTTGACAGACAATCTCAGAAGGGCTGGGGAGCCATGGCAACAGGAAGTTGAGGCAGCTGGTCACACTGTGCCTAAGAGCTGTTGGCCACTTGCAGTCCAGGATCTCACTGAAAGAATGGCATACCCAACTTGTGTGTGTGTGTGTGTCCCCTCTTATCTCAATCAACAATCAATATCAGGTACATTCTTAGAGGCCCATGTTCCTGGTGATTATAGATTGTGTCAAGATAAAAATAAATACTAACCACCCCACTGGGGGATGCTGGTGTTTTGAAAAATACCAGGGCAGCAGTGGTCTCCATGATGCCTTATATAGCAGGGTTTGGTATCACAGGGTCAAATCTGTTAACTGCCACATCAAGGTAGAAAGGTGATAGAGGGGAAATGCTGTTGGAGGAGAGTGTTATATTAGTTTCTGGGAAGTAAATGATCTTCTGTGTGTCAGGCAGTCCCCAGAATGTTGTTTGAGGGCTGAGGGACCTCCAGTGTCATCCCCCAATGACAGAACATTGGAAAATGCTAAGGGTCCAGAGGACAAACAAATGGGCTAAATTTCAGAGCAGCACTCCTGTTGCAGGAGCACCAATATTGACTTTTCACAGAAATACCAGGGAAACAAAAACAAAATAGACAGTGGGATGGAATTGATGAATCTTAGTCTGACTCTAAATGGACACTGGAGAGTAAATATTGGTTTGGGGGTGGGGGTGGGGAGAAAGAGACATTAGGTTCTATCTTGTGATAGTCTTAGGGTACATTTTCTTTCTTTCTTTCTTTCTTTCTTTCTTTCTTTCTTTCTTTCTTTCTTTCTTTCTTTCTTTCTTTTTTTTTGATTTTTAATATTTTTATTACATATTTTCCTCAATTACATTTCCAATGCTATCCCAAAAGTCCCCCATAGCGCCCCCCACTTCCCTACCCACCCATTCCCATTCTTTTGGCCCTGGCATTCCCCTATATTGGGGCATATAAAGTTTGCAAGTCCAATGGGCCTCTCTTTCCATTGATGGCCGACTAGGCCATCTTTCGATACATATGCAGCTAGAGACAAGAGCTCCGGGGTTCTGGTTAGTACATCATGTTGTTCCAACAATAGGGTTGCAGATCCCTTTAGCTCCTTGGGTACTTTCTCTAGCTTCTCCATTGGGAGCCCTGTGATACATCCAATAGCTGACTGTGAACATCCACTCCTGTGTTTGCTAGGCCCCGGCATCGTCTCACAAGAGACAGCTATATTTGGGTCCTTTCAGCAAAATCTTGCTAGTGTATGCAATGGTGTCAGCGTTTAGAAGCTGATTATGGGATGGATCCCTGGATACGGCAGTCTCTAAATGGTCCATCCTTTCATCACAGCTACGAACTTTGTCTCTGTAACTCCTTCCCTGGGTGTTTTGTTCCCAATTCTAAGAAGGTGCACAGTGTCCACACTTTGGTCTTCATTCTTCTTGAGTTTCATGCGTTTATCAAATTGTATCTTATATCTTGGGTATCCTAAGTTTTGGGCTAATATCCATCTTTCTTTCTTTCTTTCTTTCTTTCTTTCTTTCTTTCTTTCTTTCTTTCTTTCTTTCTTTCTTTCTTTCTTTCTTTCTTCCTCCCTCCCTTCCTCCCTCCCTCCCTCCCTCCCTCTCTCCCCCTCTCTTTCTTTCTTTCTTTCTTTCTTTCTTTCTTTCTTTCTTTCTTTCTTTCTTTCTTTCTTTCTCTCTCTCTCTCTCTCTCTCTCTCTCTCTCTTTCTTCTTTCTGTCTCTCTCTCTCTTTCTTTCTCTCTCTTTTTTCTTTCTTTCTTTTTTTTTTAAGCTTTTTTGCGACAGGGTTTCTCTCTGTAGCTCTGGCTGTCCTGGAACTCACTCTATAGACCAGGCTGGCCTTGAACTCAGAAATCCACCTGCTTCTGCCTCCGAAGTGCTGGGATTAAAGGCATGCGCCACCACCTCCTGGCCTTAGGGTACATTTTCAAAAGAGAATCTGTTCAGGTTATTTGGTTCAACTAACTTTTCAGATAAAGGATCATGGTGCTAGGCTGAGCGTCAGGATGCAGGCTCTGATAGACTGTAAGATTTAAGGATTGAGGCATCTGTCTACTTTTCATTGAGAATCCAATGCCTGGCACATCATTAGTACAGCATCCTAGGTATTAGGAGTAGACACTGTGCTGATATTTGTGCACTGTTCAATACCATTTCTTGTATACCTAAGTGGGGCAAAGCCAGGTAGAGAAGGCTCACCTCATGTGATTAGCTTGGTTTAAGGACATTCACACTGACAACCTAGTTTCTTCCCCTGACTTTAGAAGAAATCTTTTAAAATGGTTTCCTGTGAGTGTTTCGCTGACCACCCTCAATGATCACAGTTTTCTTCTTGAGCCTCCTCTGTAAACTGATGTCTACACCTGTAGCTTAGTTTTGAAGAATGTAAATGATGGCCAAGTTTGTCACACTTAAAAATTAACATTGCTGAATGGGTATGTCTTCCAAGTTCACTATTAAAATGAAGTAGTTTTCTCGCACACAAATGATACTACTAAATAATCCTGGAAAAAGGGCTCCTGAGGCAGTAATAGGCAGGATTGTCCTGTCAGTCAAACCCCCGGAACGTCTTGCTTTATGAATGATGCATAGGTTTATAGCGAGTGGTGAATTTTGCCATTAGTGGATGGTAGACTTCATTCCATTTGCCCAGACACAGCAATGCATAATTCAGGACAGCCAAGCACATATATTTTCCTTTGCATTTATTGTATTGCAGAGGGGCTCTGTGAGTCATTTTCTTTATAATATTTGCACTTTTGGAAAAATTCTTTAGTAATTATTAAGGCTTAAATTCTTAGTACATATTTGAAAATCAAAACTCAGAGAGCTGAAATAACTTTGCCCGAACTCAAGCAGTCACTACTGGTGATCTTATTGCCCTAACTAGCTTCTTAAAAAGTAAGTGTCCATCTCTGACTTGAAAACCATTGCAAAATTGATTGTTTGGCTTCATTTGACACATTGTCCCTATCCAATATCCTATCGATGAGTTTCTCATTCTTGCACTCTCACCTGCATACATCCTTACTGATAATTAATTATATCATTCAATCTCTTTAATAATTTAGAAACGTGACATTCTTCATGAAAGTAAACTTTTATGAAATTAAATACTCACATTTTAGAAATATTAACAAATATCTAGATGTCTTCTGAGTTCCATTTGTTTGCAGTGTCTAAAATGCTTCTTCTGTAGACACTTTCTGAGTTTCCTTACATTATTCTATGTAAGGGGTACTACTACTTCTCCGGAAGTAATGATCAATGGATGCGTTTATTAAGTTAAGTTTATTAAAACTCATCTTTCTTATGGCTGCATTTCTTACAATGAAACTGTCTATTCATTTATATGAACATCGCCTTCTCAATGTTATCTTCAAATCTGTATCATCAATTACTTAATACAACCCATTTATTCCCATTATTAATTTAATGCCATAAAGTAGAAGATGAACGACTGTAAAGTACAATCAAATAATATGCACCCAGAGCCATACAGTTATTAATGTACATGGCCCTCTATGTCCTTTTCTTTTGTGAATCATTTAACTAACATTCCCAAATATACAGAAAACTGAAGTTTGCCTTGTTTAAAGTCATATTTTTGTATGATGACATACAATAGTCTTTTGTAATGCAAGTCTTTGGCAAGGGATGTTAAAATTGTCACAATGAGAAATTATCTTGATGAGGGTTGAGGGCTACACTTACCTGTTAGAACAAGCACAAATGTTTATTGATTGTTGTTAGATATTATGCTGATTTACTAAACTAGTAGTGGTTGTAGATTTTCCTCCAATCACAATGATTTCACTAGGAGTAAAGACTTAAGTAGGTTTTCAGTCACAGGAATGGTATCCCTCTTCTTGAGTGGGTCTTAAGTCTATTTTGAGAGCTGTTGGTTACTGCTAAGCTATGTATGCCGCTGCTTTAAGATCATGGTGCTATGCTGGTCATTGATGTGGTTCAGAGGCATTGTAGCTGAGTATGTCTGTTGTTTGTCTCTCTTCTTTGGAAGCTTCCATGGTACCTTCTGGTACCATGAAGCTAGTCCTCCTGGAAGGGGGGAATTCAGATCAGTTCCATCTCAGGTGTCTCTGGTCCCTACTTTTGAACTGCACAGGGGCTTCATCAATAAAAACTTACCTTCCACCTCTGTGAGGTAAACTAGGGCAATGGCAATGCTGCCCTTGGCAAGGACAGGAATGAATCTCTTAGACAACCCTGATCAATAGTTCAAAAGAGGGCTTCTGAGGTCTGGTATTGGGCTTTCTGTCACGTGGTCTTTGACTCTTGAAACAAGTGTTGTCAACCCAGATAAGAAAAGTTCATTATATGTATATTTATAAGTGGAATTATGTGTGTTATAAGTAGTGCGTGTGTGTGTGTGTGTGTGTGTGTGTAAATAGTTAATAGCATGTCATCTTGTAGATTAATCTGACATCCACATGTGGCCTTACTTTTGGTTATCTTTCCAGACAAGACCAGGATTAGAAAGTAGCTTTTGGAAGAAAATGTCATTTTGTTCAGGGCACTGAGAGCCTCTTCACCTAGAGCTTTTGACATAGTTCCATGGATGACTTGGCAAGCTTGCATTTCAAGGGCCCCACGGAACGTGTACCACTATCAGGATTGAGAAAAGTGTCTTTTTTTTTTTTTATATTTTTATTACATATTTTCCTCAATTACATTTCCAATACTATCCCAAAAGTCCCCCATAGCGCCCCCCACTTCCCTACCCACCCATTCCCATTCTTTTGGCCCTGGCATTCCCCTATATTGGGGCATATAAAGTTTGCAAGTCCAATGGGCCTCTCTTTCCATTGATGGCTGACTAGGCCATCTTTCGATACATATGCAGCTAGAGACAAGAGCTCCGGGGTTCTAGTTTGTACATCATGTTGTTCCAACAATAGGGTTGCAGATCCCTTTAGCTCCTTGGGTACTTACTCTAGCTTCTCCATTGGGAGCCCTGTGATACATCCAATAGCTGACTGTGAACATCCACTCCTGTGTTTGCTAGGCCCCAGCATCGTCTCACAAGAGACAGCTATATTTGGGTCCTTTCAGCAAAATCTTGCTAGTGTATGCAATGGTGTCAGCGTTTAGAAGTTGATTATGGGATGGATCCCTGGATACGGCAGTCTCTAAATGGTCCATCCTTTCATCACCGCTATGAACTTTGTCTCTGTAACTCCTTCCCTGGGTGTTTTGTTCCCAATTCTGAGAAGGTGCACAGTGTCCACAGTTTGGTCTTCATTCTTCTTGAGTTTCATGCGTTTAGCAAATTGTATCTTAAATCTTGGGTATCCTAAGTTTTGGGCTAATATCCACTTATCAGTGAATATATATTGTGTGAGTTCTTTTGTGATTGTGTTACTTCACTCAAGATGATGCCCTCCAGGTCCATCCATTTGGCTAGGAATTTCATAAATTCATTATTTTTAATAGCTGAGTAGTACTCCATTGTGTAAATGTACCATAATTTCTGTATCCATTCCTCTGTTGAGGGACATCTGGGTTCTTTCCAGCTTCTGGCTATTATAAATAGGGCTGCTATGAACATAGTGGAACATGTGTCCTTTTTACCGGTTGGGACATCTTCTGGATATATGCCCAGGAGAGGTATTGCTGGATCCTCCAGTAGTACTATGTCCAATTTTCTGAGGAACCGCCAGACTGATTTCCAGAGTGGTTGTACAAGCTTGCAATCCCACCAACAATGGAGGAGTGTTCCTCTTTCTCCACATCCTCGCCAGCAACTGCTGTCACCTGAATTTTTGATCTTAGCCATTCTGACTGGTGTGAGGTGGAATCTCAGGGTTGTTTTGATTTGCATTTCCCTGATGATTAAGGATGTTGAACATTTTTTCAGGTGTTTCTCTGCCATTCGGTATTCCTCAGGCGAGAATTCTTTGTTCAGTTCTGAGCCCCATTTATTAATGGGGTTATTTGACTTTCTGGAGTCCACCTTCTTGAGTTCTTTATATATATTGGATATTAGTCCCTTATCTGATTTAGGATAGGTGAAGATCCTTTCCCAATCTGTTGGTGGTTTTTTTGTCTTATTGATGGTGTCTTTAGCCTTGCAGAAGCTTTGTAGTTTCATGAGGTCCCACTTGTCAATTCTCGATCTTACAGCACAAGCCATTACTGTTCTATTCAGGAATTTTTCCCCTGTGCCCATATCTTCAAGGCTTTTCCCCACTTTCTCCTCTATAAGTTTCAGTGTCTCTGGTTTTATGTGAAGTTCCTTGATCCACTTAGACTTGACCTTAGTACAAGGAGATAGGAATGGATCGATTCGCATTCTTCTACATGTTAACAACCAGTTGTGCCAGCACCATTTGTTGAAAATGCTGTCTTTCTTCCACTGGATGTTTTTAGCTCCCTTGTCGAAGATCAAGTGACCGTAGGTGTGTGGGTTCATTTCTGGGTCTTCAATTCTATTCCATTGGTCTATTTGTCTGTCACTATACCAGTACCATGCAGTTTTTATCACAATTGCTCTGTAGTAGAGCTTTAGGTCCGGCATGGTGATTCCACCAGAGGTTCTTTTATCCTTGAGAAGAGTTTTTGCTATCCTAGGTTTTTTGTTATTCCAGATGAATTTGCAGATTGCACTTTCTAATTCGTTGAAGAATTCATTTGGAATTTTGATGGGGATTGCATTGAATCTGTAGATTGCTTTTGGCAAGATAGCCATTTTTACAATGTTGATCCTGCCAATCCATGAGCATGGGAGATCTTTCCATCTTCTGAGATCTTCTTTAATTTCTTTCTTCAGAGACTTGAAGTTTTTATTATACAGATCTTTCACTTCCTTAGTTAGAGTCACGCCAAGATATTTTATATTATTTGTGGCTATTGAGAAGGGTGTTGTTTCCCTAATTTCTTTCTCAGCCTGTTTATTCTTTGTGTAGAGAAAGGCCATTGATTTGTTTGAGTTAATTTTATATCCAGCTACTTCACCGAAGCTGTTTATCAGGCTTAGGAGTTCTCTGGTGGAATTTTTAGGGTCACTTATATATACTATCATATCATCTGCAAAAAGTGATCTTTTGACTTCATCTTTTCCAATTTGTATCCCTTTGATCTCCTTTTGTTGTCGAATTGCTCTGGCTAGGACTTCAAGTACAATGTTGAATAGGTATGGAGAAAGTGGACAGCCTTGTCTAGTCCCTGATTTTAGAGGGATTGCTTCAAGCTTCTGACCATTTACTTTGATGTTGGCTACTGGTTTGCTGTAGATTGCTTTTATCATGTTTAGGTATGGGCCTTGAATTCCTGATCTTTCCAAGACTTTTATCATGAATGGGTGTTGGATCTTGTCAAATGCTTTTTCCGCATCTAACGAGATGACCATGTGGTTTTTGTCTTTGAGTTTGTTTATATACTGGATTACGTTGATGGATTTCCGTATATTGAACCATCCCTGCATCCCTGGGATGAAACCTACTTGGTCAGGATGGATGATTGTTTTGATGTGTTCTTGGATTCGGTTAGCAAGAATTTTATTGAGGATTTTTGCATCAATATTCATAAGGGATATTGGTCTGAAGTTTTCTATCTTTGTTGGGTCTTTTTGTGGTTTAGGTATCAGAGTAATTGTGGCTTCATAGAATGAGTTGGGTAGAGTACCTTCTGTTTCTATTTTGTGGAATAGTTTGTGAAGAACTGGGATTAGATCTTCTTTGAAGGTCTGATAGAACTCTGCACTAAACCCATCTGGTCCTGGGCTTTTTTTGGTTGGGAGACTGAGAAAAGTGTCTTTTGTAGACGAGGTCTCTGCTAAGAAATGAAATGCTCTCTTTCAATACAAGCCAATGCAAGTATGAACACTGGAGCCAGAGATAGCTATTCATTTTCAAACTTACCTTGCTCGATCAGACATTTTCCTTTAGGTAAGAGAACATTTATAGAAATAGGCTGTTCCTATAGTACCGTCCGTACCATAGAAACTGTACTGAGGATGAAATCAAGGAGAGACACTGTTTAATGGCAAAGTGCTGATCCCGATGGTACCCAGAACAGAGAACCTTAAATAACACACAAATTCGTTTGCATGAGTAAGTCAGCCAGGTGTAGCATGGAACCTATTAAAGATAATAAGTTTATATATATATATACATTTTTATATATTTATATTTATATACATATATAATTTGTATATATATATGTATATATAATAAAAATTATATATTTATATACATATATAATTTATAAAAAATATATATTTATTTTATAAATAAGTTTATATTTTAATAGTTTAAAAATGCCCTCCTTCTACTTTTAACATTGTAACCATTGCCAAGTTCCAAATCCTCAAGTTAATTTTTGAAAGATTATAATAATGTATTTCACATGTTAATTTTTTTGTGTAATGTGAGTTTACATTCTTGTATGTACTTACACATGTATGTCCAAGTACACATGTGTAGCAGTCAGAGGCCCATGTCAGATGCCTTCCTAGGTCAGTTTTCACCATATGGTTTGAGACAATGTCTCTTATCAGACTTGAGCTCATCAATTTGGCAATACTAGATGCCAGCAAGTCCCAAATAGCAACCCTCCAAATGTTGGAAGTATTGTTATGTGTTTCCATGCTTGGCATTTTATATAGATGCTAAAGATCTGAACTTAGTTCTGTATGCTTGTGTGGCAAACACTTTATCAACAGAGATATTTCCACAACCCCTTAAATTTTAGTTCTGATAGGTAAATGTTCTTCAGCATTTAAGCTAATATAATTTATTCATTATTAAAACTCACTTTGTCTGAGTTATGTTTTCAATATATTGGACAATTTGTACTTATGGATATTATATTGACCATTAGTTTATGTAAGTTCAAGGAGAATATTCATGATTTCTTACTGTGGGTTTGTGCCTGAGTGTGTGTGTGAGTGTGTGTTCTTAAAAATAGCTAATCTTATACATTCTGAGGAATGATATATTTAACTTTTATATTCCCTAGTATTTATACTTGCTATCTCAGTAAAATGAGTCAAACCTTTAGTAAAGACACAGGTAGATTGTGACCTCTTTCTTCTTAACTTTTAGTCTTTGTGTAACTTTTATAATGAACAGAGCAAGCACAGTGACCTGAGACAAGGGTATAAGGGAGGGCTAAGCGTAGAAATAACTCTCAGGCATCAGGAGGGTTTTAAGTGCTGATGCTGTATGTACAAACTGCAAAATACAGACATTAATCCTCAAGAAATATGTGGCAATAAACAACATATCTTAAAATACCGATTAAAACTGTCTGTTTAGTCCAACAGTAAATGCTCTAGAGGCATTAAATTGAACTCCCAAAGAATTATTACCTACTTGAATCTTTTTAATTTCTCAAATGCCTCTAATATATTATTTACCACTTGTTAGTTTTTGAAATCATGAGAGTTATGCCATTTTAGCATTAAAAATACATAGGTAGAGCTAAATAAATAAAACAATAAATCTTTTGTTCTTCTAGCAAGCCACCCTGCCCTCTTGGTTTTCCTTCAGAGTTCAACAGTTGTACACAAGTCAGTCTTGGGAGACTATAATAGCAAAGCCAGAACTCAAAGTATGTGTTCCCACAAACTTTCCTCTGATTAGCACTTACAGTGAGAATCCCAAGGGTCACAGACATAAAACATTTTTTTTTTTTTATAGGAGAAGTGCATGTCTCTACTTCACAGAAGATATTTATGCACAGAAGGGAACACCTACTGTTGAAAGCTCAATTCAGGAAAATAGAAACTTATTTGTCACGGGACCAGGAGATTTAAAAATAGAAAATACTGATAGAAATTGATTCCATTTTAAACATCAAGACTGTCCAAATAATACATATTATTAGCTTCATAAGAAAGCTTAAGAGGCTGTGGGGTTGGTTGTACTCATAGAGATTGCAAATGCTAGTTTTTGCAGGCTTTGGGGGAGCATGGTGCTTTTTCTAGCCACACAAAACACCAGCTCACAGAAAGTAGAAAGCAGCAGTCTCTTGTTTGTAGCTGGGCACCTAAAATTAGATATGGCCATTTTACCTAAAGACATATTGGCATCTCATTTCTTCCCTTAAGTTTGCTTTTCCATCCCGTGTACTAAGATGGAATCCAGGAAACAGAAAGAAAAGTGTGAGTCTGTGGAAGGTGGTTGATAGATGGAAGTGTACGCAGAGAAGGATTCGAGGAGAAGGAGGAACCTTGCATAAGACACAGGGACATAGAATTACTGTCTTTTCAGACATTGCATGTCTAAGTTATTTTTTTTTTAATTCAAGGGGCTTTTAGGGGGGAGCTTTGTGGTTTTAAAAATATGACTATAATGAAATTGTCTGAATTAGAAAAGCAAAAAGTTTGGGAGCTGTTCTATTTATAGTTTGAGAGCAAAGGGGGGAAGGACAGAGAAGAAGAAGGAGGAGGAGGAGAAGGAGGAGGAGGAGCAGGAGGAATAGGAAGAGGAGAGAGAGAGAGGGGGAGGGAGAGAGAGAAAAAGGGAGAGAGAGACAGATAAAGATAGACAGAAAGTGAGAGAGGGAGGTAGGGGGAGAGGGGGAAACAGAAACAGACACACACAGATAGACAGAGACACAGAAAGACAGACAAAGAGATACTAGCCCTGCTCAGAGATTTCTGGGTCACCTCTGACTTGTCTGTGGATTTCTGCCATTGTTTTCTTCTCCCAGGGACAGAAGAGAGCAGCATGCATTCTGTTTCTCTTTATCCATACCGCCTTGAACCTTCTTTATGAGCTATTTCCTAGTGGTTTGTTAATCAGCATCTTAAACAGGTTTAACCAAAGTGGGTCAGTGTTGCGGTAAATCTCTACCCAAATATGCCCCAGCAATGAAAACACAACTCCATTAATATGAGTACATGCTGTGTGCCTAGATTGGGCAGATCTACCACTACACTAACATCTTTCACAACTATGAGACCCCTTAAAACTTGTTGTTTCTCCAGGCCGTGTGCTTCTGCTCCACTTTTCTTCTTCCTCCTCCCCTGAGTCCTCTACTTATCCATTTTCTCCTTCTCTCTCTCCTCACCTTCCTTTCCACCTTCCCTTTTATCTTCCCAATCATCAGCTCTCCTTTATTTTACAAATTAGGGTGGGAAGCAGGTTTACAGGAAATCACCTGAGGGCTGACTCACTCCTTGTTCACAACCACTTACTGGAGAATGGAATTAACATAAAATATAATTAGCCCCAGGGCTATCCACAACAGGTCAGGAATTCAGTGCTTCTTCTTACCTGACCCTCAAATAGCCTCCCTTCTTCAGCCTTTTGTCTACCATCCCTCAGTGTGCACAACATTTAACCAATTGACCATTCAGTAGAAATGTAGAATTGATAATAGAGTTAAAGGTCATAACTGTGGGTCTTAGGAGGCTGGGGGTTCCAGACAATTGTACCAATAGAATTCCATTATGAAAGAAATTGAGTATCATTCAAATAATTTCTTGTCTCTAAAATATATTTGATTTATGAAAAGTAGAACAATTTTTGTAGAGATCCTCTTTGATCACACACACACATACACACACAAACAAACACACAAATACACACACATACACACACAAGCAAACACACACATGTACACACAAATACACACATACAAATACGCACACATACACAAATACACATATACACACAAACACACATCTGAAAATGTTTTAATAATAAGTCTATCTGGAACTATATTTTTAAAAGAGAAATATTAATTTTCCATGTCTGTGTTGCTTTTACATTTAAAAACATGAAAATAATTTTAGGCCTCCTGAAAATATAAGGCACTGGGCAAATTTTTGAATGATGCACTTACGTATTCTGAACTACATTTCCCAGAACACACTGTAAATGCTTAAAAAATGTTTCATTCTTGTTGGTTCATTTATAATTCTGAAGTTTCGCAGATCGGCTGAGATTGTTATTGCCGTTTTAAGATCGCTATCCATGTCTCTGGTTAATTTCCCTGCTCACTTAATTGTTTTCCACAGGCTTCCATGGTGGTTTCTCATATTTTTTTAAAATTAAATGACTTTTGAAAGAGAATATCCTCTGAAGACTCATAGATTCTTCCATCTGGGTAGAAATCCCTTCTCAGAAGAGAAAATGTGAACAGCGTAGTGGAGACAGGACAAGGGCGCACGCACGCAGCGCTCTAGATGCGAAGGGAGAATGCTTGCATGGACTTCAGGATCAGAATGTTTGAAATTTCTGTCACTCATGGCGTGGCTTATGGGTCGCGATCCATCTCTCATTGCTTCGTTTCACTTGTCAGTTAAAATAATAACAGTTGTATCCCCAGCGCCTTGTAAAGTCATTTATTTTCAATTCCTATATAGTGAACCCGTTCATACTGAAGCCTGCATTATTAACTAGTGAAAGTCAGGGCAGAAAAACTCCCTTCCCAGGCAGAGAGCTGGAGGGGCAGCCCTACCCCTTACATTGCCTTACACTGTTGCCTGCAGGTCTGTAGGCACTGAATTTGCTGACTTAGCCTGGAATGATAAAATTCTAGTTTCAATTTACCTATTTAAAGCATTCATGCTTTAGGTCCGAGTTAAGATCAAACCTGGGGATATTTAGGAACGAGTGAAATCTTATTTTTGCTGAGACTCGGACATTTTATTCATAATATCTGCCTTCCAGGACATGATTATTTAACAAGCAAAAGCAGAGAAAGACACACACTAGCTTTTGCACTGTAGTCTTTAGGGTTTGCACATGCCAGGAGATTACTCTTCCCTTGGCTATTCTGTGCAGAAGGTGATAGCCGTGGACTCCTGGTTAATTACTCTACTGTACAAGAAGCACTCTGCAGTTGATACCACTGGCAAATGAAAAAAAAAAAAAAAAAAAACAGTTTTTCTCCAATGGAACCTCAGCGGGTATGTGTGCACAGGCGTGCAGACGTGCATGCAGAAGTCAAAGTGGATGTGTGGTATTGTCCTTCATCACTCTTCCATTTATTCATTGACAAAAGTTTTCTCAGTCACCACCAGAGCTCACTGAGATGCCACATCTGGTTAGCCAGCTTTCTCCGAGATTCTAGTCTGCCACCCGAGGCTGGAATTACAGGTTGCCCCATGCTCACCACCGGAATTTCTATGGGGTGGGAGTGGGGGAGCAGAACTTGGGTTTTGCTCCTCATACTTCGACCTCTTTCTCTGAGTCTATTTTCCTTTGTAAATTAATTGCCATTTTTATTTAGTAATCCTTGTATACTATAGAAGCCTCGATAATCAGCACTAATTACACATAATCAGAATTACCTCCCTTCTCTGTGCTCCCCTTCTGTCTTGGATTTTCTGTACAGAAAGAAACAATATATTCTTCAGTTTGCGCTCTTGGTGCTAAACCTCATTATTACTTCATAATAGGCTTACCAGTCCATTACTTGGCTTTTTAATGGGTGACATTATTTTTATACTTTTATAAGCAATATTAATGTAATTATTTCATTGCTTTGACAACATCACCAAAGCTGATTGCTTTGTCCTAGTAAAACATATCCTTGTACTTTCTAATGCATAATTTTCTTCCAGGTTTCCTGTTTTCTGTCTTAAGGGTGGAATTATATATATATATATATATATATATATATATATATATATATATATATATTTACATATATATTTACAGTTTTTCTTCAAGTTTTAATCACTTTGCACTTTTATTGTAGATTATTGAAAATGCTATGTACCTTTTAGTCTTTGAGCTTTTCTACTTATTAATTTTAATGTCCTCTTACTTAAAACCCCAATTATTTCTTTCAAGTGAATGTACTTCTGTATTTCTAGAAGCAATATCTTCTCATATCCCTCTGAAATGTTGGTCATGATGTCTAGTTCCTTTTTGTGCATGTATGTGGATGTTTGTGTCTGTATATATGTGTGTGAATCTGTGTGTATGTTTATATGTTTGTATGTGCATGTGTGCCTGTGTGTGTGTGTGTGTATGATTCTATGTGTTTGAATTTCATTTTTTTTTCATTTTCATATAATACATCTTCTTTTACTGTTTCAGGATTCAGAGGCATTTCTGTGATCAAGGGATGGAAGCTTATTTAAGCATTACCTTATAGGTGAAGGCACTGGCCAGCTGGCAGGCTCTCTAGAGCATTGGTTCTCAACTTGTAGGTCACAGCCTCTTGGGGAATTGAACAACTCGTTCATAGGGATCCCGTGTAGATATCATGCCTATCAGATATTAACATTATGATTCATGACACTAGCAAATTTACAGTTATGACAAAAATAATTTTATGTTTGGGGCTCATGACAACATAAGGAACCATAATAAAGGGTTGTGTCATTAGGAAGGTTGACAACCCTTGTTCTAGAGCATGATTGGCTCAGTTCATCTCTTCTACTGGGAACCTTTGTCTAAATTCCTGTTACCAGCTGTCTTGGTGTCCAGGAAGACACCAAGAGGAAGCCTAACTTGGCAAAACTAGAACAAGAGAAAGGAGACGAGAATCTGACCATTCTTGTTTGGAATTCACTTAGCTTCTTACTTTTGGCCATTGCTCATGTAGCTCTCAGTCATGCTCCGTGTTCTCCAGGACTCAAGAATCCACAAATTCTCCTCCAGTCTCTGGAGGATCAGGCCTGTTTTGGCCAAAAGGATCCAACATTGCAGGTGGGTTACCAAAGAGTTGGTCACTGTCATGCAGACAAGCCAGGCAGTCCTCTCCATCCTGCCTGTGGCCACAGCCAGCTTCCACGGATTTGTGCATTGTGGAGCTCCAAAGCACACTTTGACTCCCTGTTCGTTTTCTTCACATACCAAATAATTAGTTTGGAACTCCATGTCTCATTTACTCATTTCTCAATGCTTCATCTGTGTCCTGTCTTCCAAACAATTGAGTTTTTCATCTGCTATTTTCTTTTGCTATTGCTTGTCAGCGTTCATGACTTCTGTATCTCATTATTTTCATTTAAATGAGGTTGACATTAGAGAAGCATGTGGAAGAATGATTTTTTTAAACAAGAACTATAATTTGTTTACTTATCATTTGTCGTCTGGTTATAAAGGAATGTTTACTATCGTTCTCAGTGCATTACAGATGATCATTTTGGATTTAACGAAGTTTGTAATTGCAAAAGAAAGTTAACAATTTAACAAACATAATAATTCTAATACATATGTACAACACACTATAAAATTTCAAGGCTTTCAAGTAGGTATGATATGGTTACAAAACATTGCCATTCAACTATTTTAATAACTCACTCTAAGTATAAATAATATAAATTGCTTTTCTGGTCATAATGACAACATATAAAATCTACAATGAAAGAAAAAAGTTAATTATAAGTGTTGATAATTGTAAAAAAAGAAAAATAAAGCAAATGCTGTAATATTTTTGGTTCAACTTTAGGTGAGAGTGTCGAAATTGATGATTTTCTTGATAAACATATGTCTGGCTGTTGATCCCACACAATACAGAGTATTAATATTTGTTTCATGTATCATAAAGTAAACTTACTGTATTTTACTGCTTTACTTACTGCTTCTCTAATGTCAACCTCATTTAAATGAAAATAATGAGATACAGAAGTCATGAACGCTGACAAGCAATAGCAAAAGAAAATAGCAGATGAAAAACTCAATTGTTTGGAAGACAGGACACAGATGAAGCATTGAGAAATGAGTAAATGAGACATGGAGTTCCAAACTAATTATTTGGTATGTGAAGAAAACGAACAGGGAGTCAAAGTGTGCTTTGGAGCTCCACAACTGTGCAAGTACATAATTGATCCTCATCATATTGTACTTGAACTATACAAATAAAATATTTTTATCACAATAACCATATGTAGTCATGTTTGCTTTAACTTCATATGGAAAAATAAAAAATCCAGGATAGCCAAAACCATTCTTTACAATAAAAGATCTTATGGGAGAATCACTATACCTGGTCTCAAGCTGTACTACAAAGCATAGTAATAAAGACTGCATGATATTGGTAGAGAGACAGACAGGTTGATCAATGGAATAGAATTGAAAACCCAGAAATAAACCCACACACCTATGGACACTTGATCTTTAACAAAGAAGCCAAAAACATACCGTGGAAAAAAGAAAACATCTTCAGTAAATGGTGCTGGTCTAACTGGAGGTCTGCTTGTAGAAGAATACACTTCACCTTGTACAAAGCTCAAGTCCAAGTGGATCAAGGACCTCCCCATAAAACCAGATACACTGAATCTGATAGCAGAGAAAGTGGGAAAGAGTCTCAAACTCCTTGGCACAGAGGGAAATTTCCTGAACAGAACACCAATGGCTCTAAGATCAACAGTTGGTAAATGGAACCTCATGAATCTGAAAAGCTTCTGTAAGGTAAAAGACACTATCAATAGGACACATGAGCAACCTAAAATTGGGGGAAAAAAAACTTCACTAACCTTATATCTGACAGAGGGCTAATATCCAAAATTTATAAGGAACTCAAGAAATTAACTTCCAATATTCCAAATAACCTAATTAAAAATTAGATGTATGGGATAGATTACTAAATTTATTCTGAAATAATACATTGTATAGCCATAATCTTACATTGGTAGAAATATTTATATTTGATAAAAATTGAAGTTATAATTTCTTATAGTGGAGCAGAATTTGTATATTGATTAAGGTTTTCATTTTTATAAATCTTTGTATATTGATATAAATTTTTAAAATTAATTTTGTTACTCTTAGATAGGCATTGTGCCTATATAACCCACTTAAGAATGCAAGACTTAGACTCAGTCTTTCTAACAGCTGCTGTTACAAACTATTTAGGATGACTGAGTAATGCAATTTAAGGGACAGATAGTAAACTCATGGTTATATTAGATTCTGATTTAATTATAATAAAGTGTTTTCAAATTATTCAAATAGAAATAATTCAGAATAGCCAAAGTTTAACAGGTCATATATACTATATATAGATAGATAATCTTCAAAAAACATCAGAAATCCATAAAATATGACATTTTAAATAATTTCATTATTAATTGAATTTTTTGACTAGGGTACATGTCTGCTTCTGACAGTACCCCCACTCAGTTCAAAAAAGATATCAAACCCTCCATACTCTGATATCAAAATTGCTCCAATTGTGGCAAGGTAGCCACTGGGCAAAAATTGCCCTAATTCATCTCTTAACAAAAACCAACCAACCAACCAACCAAACAACAACAACAAACAACAAAAATAATGTCCAGGAAAGGACACAAGATGCAGGGGAGTCAACAGCTTAGCTTTGCCAATACAAGGTAAGCTAGTCCTTCATAATTCCTGTGTTTCCTAAGGTCTGTCAGATGGTTTTTGGTCAGAAGGCTGAAGACAGATGCTTCAACGTTTTCAGGAATAGGGAACTGTTCAAGTTGCTAACTTTCTCTACAAATAGTTTAAGTTTTAGAAGCTATGTTTTCTGCTTCCTACATATTTAGGTAATATTTAATTTGTTCTTGGATCTCTGACAGTGTTGAAGACTAGTTTTAGTCTCATAGTCAAACTTAAGTTGTTTAACATTAAGGAAGATGATCTAGATTTAAAAGGATGGTTTTCAGATGTTAATGCAAGTTAAAATCAAAATATTTCATGTATAGAATCGTAAGCTCTTTAAGTTAGGATAGATGTTAAAGTGGCTACAGAAAACATGGTTCATTTACACAATGGAATACTATTCTGCTATTAAAAGCAAGGGCATCATGAATTTTGCAGGCAAATGGATAGAACTAGAAAATATTCTGAGTGAGGTAACCCAGACACAAAAGGACACACAAAGTATGTACTCACTGATAAGTGGATATTAGCTATAAAGTACAGAATACCCAGGATACAACCCATAGACCTTAAGAAGTTTAACAAGCAGGAAGGCCAAGTGAGGATATTTAATCTCACTTATAAGAGGGAAGAAAATGATCACAGGAGACAGAGTAAGGAAGGGACCTGGATGGGAGAGCAAAGGGGGAGGGGAAAAGGGAAACAGGATCAGGTATGGGGTTGGGGAGACAGGGGGGAAAGAGAAAAGCCCAGAGGGCCAGGAGAATGGATGGCAATATGCAGCCTCGGGGGTGGGGGGGTGGGGTATGGGGGAACTCTCTAGAATGTATCAGAGACCCAGTAGGTGAGAGACTTTCAGAACTCAATAGGGGTGACCTTAGGCAAAATGCCCAACAATGGGGAGAGAAAACTCAAAAAATGTTTCTGTCTAAAAGAACTGCAGAGACAAAAGTGGAGAAGAGAGTGAAGACAGGAGCCTGGCATGTTGTGCTCTGAGAGGTTCTACCAATAATTGACTGAGACAGATGCAGATACCTATATTCCACCATTGGACTGAAGTCATGGACTCCTATGGTTGAATAAGGGGAAGAATCGAAGAAGCTGAAGAGGAGAGCAGCCCCATAGGAAGACCAGCAGTCTCAACTAACCTTGACCCCTGAGATTCCTCAGACACCGAGCCACCAACCAGGCAGCATACACAAGCTGGTCCAAGGACCCCCTCCCCCAATATATAGCAGAGGACTATCTGGTCTTGCCTCAGTGGGAGAAGATGTGCCTAATCCTCAAAAAGAATTCCCCCAGGGAAGAGGGGAGGCTACTTGGGGTAAGAAGGAGCACCCTCTCAAAGGCAAGGGATGGGGGAATAGGATGAGGAACTGTAGAATAGAGGAAGAGCAAGGGTTGCAATGGCTGGAATGTAAATAAATATATATTCTTCAGTGCTTTGTAAAACACATGTAAAAAATAAATTCTTAATGATTTTTGTCATAACCTGTGACTTTTATTTCTTTAGTGTGGTGACTTGTTCTCCAACCATTATTCATGACTGGCAATATCAGCATCAAATGGGGAATGGTTTGTAAATCATTGACAACTACCTTTGCTATGCAAATAAACTAGAAACCATATAGTGGAGATTAACAGTCTTTAATACGTTGTTAAAGTTCCAGAGCCTCCTCCCAGAATGTTTTCAATTAAGTCTGAAAACATAACTTCAAGGAATGTATGTATGTATGTATCTACTTATCTGCTATCTATCTATCTATCTATCTATCTATCTATCTATCTATCTATCTATCTATCTATCTATTTCATCTATCATCTATCTTTCTGTCTACCTATTTATCTTATCTATCACCTACCATATATTATCTATCTATCTGTCTGTCCATCATCTCCATTATCTATTTATCATCTCAATAATTAAAGTACATGAAGATAAATCAGAAGTCATGGAGGCTGGATCAAGTGTATGCATAATATACATCAGTACTTTATCCAAGTTATTAAAAACATATTTAAATATGATGCCTGGAATCATTGTTTGTCTTCCAATGGCCAGGACTAACTTCAATTCTTTAATACAATGCTAGAAGATCAGAGTATTATGCATCTTTAGAAGTGACAGAGCATGATGCTTATCCATCCCCAGAAAATTAGAAAAGTCAACACTCATTACAGCTCAATGAATGAAAATAATGTATTTAAGGAACTCTCATGCAATTAATTCTAGTTATATTGTAAGTCTTTCAATGAAGAGTATATAATTGTCTCACTTCCTACCCATCTATTCTTGGAAGTGTGAGGAGCGGGTGTGGCAGTAGTCCCAAGATGGTGCCCGGCACTGCATCGAAGTCTTATGACCTGCACCTGACATCCTCATACACCTGAAAATAAGCCACGACCATTGTGAGAGCTGTGCAGGTGCACCATGATGCTGGCGGTGTAAACAAGTTCATATTTGGTGGAGACACACCCCTGCCGCCCTGATTGTCTGAAGCTGTGTGAGGTGACATGGCCTGCTATGAGTGGATGGTGGCTGAGAGTATATAAGAGTGAGAGGCCCGGGGTTCGGGGGAGAAAGATGGAGGGAGAAAGATGGAGGGAGAAAGATGAAGGCTGAAGCTTGCTGGATAAACTGCTATTAGAAGAACTGGTGGTCATGTCGTTCTTGCTGGTCCAGAGCAGACGCGACAGGAAGTAGCAGGGTTATCATACTGAATTTTTCTTGAATGTCATCCCCTACCACCGGTTGAATAAAACTGTAATTTGGTTTTTTGTTTCTTGTTATATATTAATCTGACAGTTCCCTTTGTCAAACTGGACAGTAGAAATTTGAAGATTCATATTCTCTAAACATTTTTAATCACTCTTCATTTATTTATTTCTTGCACCTGCATGTTTTGGGGGGAGTACACATATGAATCATGGCATGCATGTGGGGGTCAGAGGACATTTGAGGGGAGTAAATTCTCTCCTGCTACCATGTAAATTCAGGGACCAAATTCAGGTGTTACATATGTCATCTCACTGGCCCTAAGAATCAGATCTCTAATAACAATGCACTATTTCTCTTAGAGACATTTGCCACTGTATTATACTGTGTGGTTGTCTGACTTTCAAATTTGGAACAACAGCAATTAAATACAGAAAGAACCTTAAACTGCAAAGGGGATTCTGGAAGTTATATTCCCCCTGCTTCACGACATCATAGAACATCGGATGGCTGTGGTGTTCTCCATCCCACCTCGTTTGGTACAATATCATGACCAGTGGACTTGTCTTTTCATCTTTCTTTTGTACTCTTTGGCAGAGCTACATACTTGCTTTGGCCCTGATCATTTGAATAGACTCTAATGTATCAATTAAATAGAGCATGTGCTAGAGTGTCGGGGTGGAGTGTCTCTTTTGGTAAAGTGACCACAAGAATGTTCCTGCTGTGCTTCCTGACTTGTCTTATAACAACTGTGTCTTGTTGGTAAAATCTCGAGGGAAGATGACATTGCTGCAGGCATGCTCACAGCCGCGAGATATCCAAAGGATGCAGCAGGGAATTCCGTGATACTATTCACTAGGCAACAGACAGCTTAATGCTCGCATTTTGATCGAGAAGAATGGAAATGTTTTCTAGTCCAGTATGATCCAAATGTTAATTCTCCTCAGATCTTTTTTTCACAGGCTCTTCTTGACTTAATAAACAATCTGTACCCCTGTTACAAAAAGGCAAGTAGATCTTGCAAAGCAAAGTATTAATGATATAACTGAGAATATAGTTTTCATTATCTTTTCTTCCTAAGAGGCAATATTTTCTGCATCGTCTGTGCTAACACACCAATATGGTCTTGGTCTGGGGACACAATTGAAGGTGGTGCCCATGGATCACTCTAATGAAAGGAAAGATTGGGGGCCACAGTAATTTAAGTCTACCAACAGTTACTTGAATTAGCAAGAAACCCCTGGAAGAAGCAACCCCACACTTGAGGAGATTTCAGAATCACATATGTCGCTTTGAGAAATGTCACTTTTCTAAAATTATATTTGATTAAAGAACATCTGTTCCAGTATATGTTAATAAGATCCAGCACTGTAAGATGTTTGTTGGCACTGTTTTTCTTTATGATAGTTCTCATAGCCACACTGGGAAATGTATAAAGTATTTATTAGCCAAAAGTCTCTATCTATTCTCTTTTCTGTGCATGTAACATATAGATTGACCCTTTTTCCTTTCCATCTTTTTGTCCTGACTAGAGTTTGAGAGCCTAGTTTTAGTTGGTTTAGAAATGGCCTACTATTTTCAGTGCTATGGCTCTGTTTCAGTGCTATGGCACAATAATGCCTTTGTAAAATCATCATTTTACAAAGTCAATTCCAAACACTTCCGATGATCTATATCCCCTGAGCCCTTATGGAAACCCCTCATCAACACACTTCACAGTATCTCCTGCATGCTCCACTTTGCATGGTCTCTTCCTCTCTGAATCATAAGTTATGAGGAGGCAGGGCCATTTCCAAAATCAATTCCTTCCTGGCTTGAGAGAAAAGGGCCTCCATGCATCAGGAAACCATTTCAAAGGTTAACAGTTTATCCAAGGGCATTAATTAAATGTCTTTCATAAATAAGGGCTCAGTGCTGTCAAGAGTGGAGTGCATGAAGAGACAATCCAAGGCTACAGCTTCCTTCACAGGACAGAAATGAAGCTCTTCACAGAGGAAACCTATTAAACACATTCACTTTCAGATTGCTGGATGTGACAAATGAGGGGAGAAGTGCAGGGATTGGGGGCATTCATAAAAGCCCTTAATTTAGGGCACAAAGGAAGACTGCTGTGTTCTCAGCCATTGTGGCAGTGTATGAGAAAAATTCTAAAAACAATGAAGCTAGAGATAATTAGACAAATGATTGATACCAAACAGAAGATGATGGTTGGGGGCTTCATTTGATATCATGTTGCTGCCTGTTGATTTTTTTTAGTATTTATCACCACACATGGTTTTAACAAGGACAGAGCCATTATTAACTAGCTTAAAAGAATTAGAGACTTATCTTTCTGAGGATCTGACAGATGGGAATGTTGATCAAGTAATGAAGGAAGAAGCATGGAAAAAATTATAGAATGAATTATTATTTTGCTTTGAGGTCTGCTACAACCACTTGACAAAATAGCACCAAGAGCTAGGAAATAAACAAGCTGACTTCTGCTGCTACCTGAGTACTAAGGTAACAGGGTGATGAGTGTAGGTGTTAGAAAATCAGAGAGGGATTCAGAGCAAAGAGAAGCACTGACCAACTTATTCACTCGCTAGGCTGGGCACTGAAATGTCACACATTCCTAATGAGAGAGGAAGTGACATGTCACAATTACAGAGAAAGCATGGGGCAAAACGAAAATCATCTTAAATATTTTGAAACATTCAAATGAGCGCTTAGTAGATATACACCTGTTTTGTTTCTAGATTATTCACTTTTGTCATTGGGAAGATCTGATAGGAGCTAATATTGTTAAAGAACAATGGACACTAGGAATAAAGAAAAATTAATCCTAAAGCCTTACTGTGTTGGTTTGAATGTGCTTGGCCGAGGAATTGGCACTATTAGGAGGTATGGCCTTGTTGGAGTAGGTGTGGCCTTGTTGGAAGAAATGTGTCACTGTGGGCATGGGCTTTAAGACCCTCCTCCTAGCTGCCTGGAAGTCAGTATTCTGCTAGCAGCGTTCAGATGAAGATGTAGAACTCTCAGCTCAGTCTGCACCATGCCTGCCTGGACACTGCCAACCTCTCACCTTGATGATAATGGACTGAACCTCTGAACCTGTAAGGCAGCCCCAATTACATGTTGTTCTTATAAGCGTCTCGTTTGTCATGGTGTCTCTGTTCACAGCAGTAAAGCCCTAACTAAGACACCATAGAACTTTTATTTTTAGTTGGAACTCTTCCCTCACCTTTATACTCCTTTCCTCTGTTCTTTTTACCTGTTCCCTCTCTGTCGCCATGCCTTACAATCCTTGATGTTGCAAACAGGAGGAAGCCAGCTAGAAGGAGCTGATGACATCATGTTCAAGGTGGATTCTGGCTGTAACTGTATACTAGTAGAGTACATAAAGGACAGGGATGAAGGTGGAAGGCTTTGAATATTGGCCAGGGTACTATTAGCTCTGCATTGCTATAACAAAATACTGGACATAATCAATATCAAAAGGAAAAAAAGCTTAATCTGATTCCAGACTTGGTGGATTCAGTCTGTGTTAGGTTGGTCTGAATGTGTTTGGGCCAGTGTTGGGGCAGTATATTGCAGTGACAATCCATGGCAGAGGGAATAGTTCCCTTCATAGCAGCCAGGAGTTAAAGACAAAGAAAGAAGACTGTCCAAGATCCTTTCAAAGGTGTGTGCCCATGTGACTAGGAGATTAGCAATGAGGTCCCAATATCCTAATAGCTCTATTAGGTAGGGGCCATTCCTTAACCAAATGGAATGTTGGGGAACATTGAACCAAACCATTATAGTCAAGTACCAGTGGTGACATCTCACAGAACCCGGAGCTCCTGAGGAATAGTAGCTAGTGACTCCGATGGATACATTCGAGTCAGGTGCAAGAAGATGAGCAATTAGCATCAGTGGCTGACCTGTAATTTTTTCCCCAACCTGAGTGCACATTTTTAAACTGAGACTGGATTGACTTAAGAGACAAATGGGGTAAATTAGATGTTTTGCTGTTTTAGCGCATGCCATACGGTTTCTTTTAAGTTAAAAGGAGATTAGAGTTATAGGTAGGGTACAATACTATAATAGTAGGAAGTGGCTCATCTAAGAAAACGGAGATCAGAGTTCCAGGAGAATAAGGGACTAGGACCATGCAGGATGCCAGACCTCACGTTTTAGAGGGAGAAATGATCCCGTAATAAAAAACAAAACAAAACAAAAACAACAACAACAATGGGCTGGACAGGGAGGCAGAAGTTATTTTTGAAAGTTCAAAAATTTTAAAAATGGGCATAAGAGTAAATATTTTAGAAAAGAGGTGACTCTCTGACCATTTGATCTGGAGTAGAGATGCAAACATGCAATCTTATATGTAAAAAGTACCCATGTTACACATAAGGATTAAAAGAATAATAAAGATGCTATAGCAACTATGTTCCTCAAAACATAGCTGACAGGATGGTTAAAAGGAATGAACCCCCAAAGCACCGTGTACCCATGAAAGATATTAAATTAGTAGCTCAAATATTTCTTCAAATAAACCAGTGGAAACCAGACAATGTTATAGGGAGCTAAACGTTCAAAATGTGGTGTCCCATTCTGCCTTGTTACAAATCCTTTTATCTGTTTGAAAAGAGGGAATGTTCATCTCATTCTGAAGGGGTGCAGGGTTACATAATCAAAAGGCAGCAAAACTTACAAAAGAGAGACTCATTAGGCAGTTCCGCCCATGCAAATATTACCCAAAAAATGAAAGAAAGAAAAAAAGAAAAGAAAAAAAAAAAAAAGAAAGCCTAGGAAATCCAATTCAGATTTCATCAAGGCACACCTGAGCTCATTCTAGGTATCCCAGATGACTTAATAATATTAAAAATCAAATGTCATTTGTATCTATAGCTCTTTGAACATAAAGTAAATCAGCACTGAGGATCGTCTTAGAAAAAGAAACGCAGCGAAATATCCATGACAACAATACATTAAAAACATAAATAATACGTAAAAGAAGAAACAGGATTATTTGGGGAAAGGAAGCAGCAGGGGAGGTGGTAGAGACAAGAGTGTACAGGATATGACTATGAGAAAAAAGCTGCATATATGAAAACATTATAGTGAAGCCCACTGTTTTATATAATGAATGCAACTGTGAATTTGTTTAACTTAAACATTTACAGGAGTTGCTTAAGTAACTACTTGTTCTTAAATATCTCTGAAATAAAGGCACGAAGCCACAGGGCTACGAGTCTCTGAAAGACAGATTTCCCGCATCGAATACCTCTTTGGAATAATACAGCATGATGTGCAGGCCATTCCTCTGGGGCATTGCCATGGGGTTTGAATTTTGCCCTTCTACTGATGCTAATGAGCTACATGGCCTTTAAGGCTTAAGTGCATCAACAGCTTTCTAACTAAACCAAGTTGGACCGTATCATCTTTATAATTCCTTTATATTCCTGAAATATTATTCCTTGCTGGTTCACATTTTGAGTGGTTGCTCTCCAGCTGGTGAGGCTAATTAAGGGGACATTGTAATTTTCGTAAATAAGGAAGAGATCACCAGAGGGGACTTTGAAGGATCTAGCTACTGGCTGTGCTCAGTCTTGCTGCTTCCTAGTATGTCAGTGTGTGATCGGCCCCCACCACATATTCCTGTTGCCATGCCTCTTCTGCTGAACACGACAGATGCATGCCACCCTTTTGGACACCCGAGCTGAATAGACTTTTCATTCCTCTATTCTTCCACAAGAATATGAGAGTTTCTAATATAACCTCTTTACCGTTTTTGAGTTTCTCCAAGTCAGGGATTCTCAGCCTTCCTCATGCTGTGTTCCTTTAATACAATTCTTCATGTAGTGGGAAGCTGCCACCATTAAATTACATCATTGCTAGTTCATAACTGTAATTTTGCAGCTGGGATGAATCTTAATGCAGATACCTGATATTCAGGATATCTAATATGTAACCTGTTAAAGAGGTCACAACTCACAGGTTGAGAACCACTGTTCTAAGTTAAAGAAATGCAGTGTCTTGTTTGTGATTTACACTGTGTTTGTTGTAGTTTAGTGAATTCACCATTTGAAAGGTCTTTTATCATTTTGACAATGGCCTAACACCAGTTTTCTAACAACCTGGAAGGCCAACAAAGTAAACCTCCCACAATCCTCATCCCCAGGCCACCAGCGGCAGAAAGGCACAGCCCTGCAGCAGGTAGCTCTTTGGAAGGAGTCTCTGGTTGTTTCGAGGGGTGGTATGTGTTCAAATTCCCACTAATTGCATAATAAAATAACACACAATTTACCCATTCATTTAAAAATGAATCGATGTTTTTGTGTGTAATAAATTGGTTTGATCTCTGATTTTCACCTGGAATCTGAATCCAGCCTGTCTCTCAGATTCAAAATACCCGAGGGTACAAGGGTTCCTAACAAGCTACACATGTGGAATAAGTGACTTTTGAAGGATGGATGCTCACTCCTCAGAACCTAAGATTCTCTGTTAGTTTCCTTTACCCACTATGGAGAATGGAACATTTACCCCTGCCTGCCTGCCTGCATGCCTGCCTCCTTCCCTCTCTCCCTCCCTCGCTGCTTCCCCTCCATCTCTCCCTCCCTCTCTCCCTTTTCTTTCCTCCCTCTCTGCCTGTCTCCTTCCCTTCATCTCCTTCCCTCCTCCTTCTCTCCCCACCCCTCTTTCTTTGCTTGCCTAATTGTAAAATCTCGAGTATTCAAAGAAGCTCTATCTGCACAGTGTATGGATGAAAAGTGCTGATAGAGCTAGACAAAGGTCATTAAACCAACACAGAAAATTTTCATTGGACATACAGTGTCTGTTGTAGGCTTTGCCTGCACATGGTAAGTATTTGTACATTTTACATTTGTATAATATTAAGGATAAAACTGATGACTCTGGTAAAGAGGAAACCCCGAAGGAAGTGAAAGGACAGCCTCTAAGCTGGTTTTTAATATGGGTGGGTGGTATACATGCCTTTGTGGTACCCTCCACTTGCAGGCAAGGCAGAGCCAGTGATGTCCTTCTACATCTAGAATACACCAAAGGTGCTCTCATGACATTCTAAATTAAATTCTAAAAACCTTCATGTCTCTCCTGCTCTCTCTTTTGTGTTTGATTTGCTTCCTCTGTCTACCTGTGGCTTGCCATAGAGAAAACTCTGTCTGGCAGAGGATTGGCAAAGTCTAACCAGAAATTGGAGAATGAAGTCTTCAGCGTATTTGGAGAAGCCAAGGCCACTCAACCATGGTGTGTGTGTGTGTGTGTTGGAAAGATTTTTCCTTTGCTCATCCTCCATGTCAGCATACAAACAGAGTCAGAATTTGATTGTGACCCTGAAAGAGCTCTAGCTAGATGTACCCAGCAAGACTGAATCCAAAGAGAAACTATGAGATAATAAAGGCTTGCTGCTTTTAAGCCTTAATGTTTGAGTAATTTGTGATGCAGAAGATAATTAACATAGTCAGGCATGAAATTAACATCAAATATCTACTGATGTCCTATCAAGTTTATATTGGCACTGTGTGCTGGATAACTCAGTTGTTAGAAGGAAGCCAAAATCCTGTTACTAAATCAACATGGGCCCAAAGCACATACCTTCATTTTCAAGATACCATGCTTGAAAGGTGGAAATAGCTTGCATCCCATGTAGGAGAATCATAGCTCTTCTTCCTTTTGTCATGGGGAGATGTATTTTCTAATTAGCCTTGTTAAAGTGATGGACTAGGTGATGTCATGAAGTCACAATGAATGAATAGTGGTCCATGGAGCTCACTCAATACAGGAAGATAAGGCTTTACCTCTCTCTCTCTCTCTCTCTCTCTCTCTCATTATTTTCCTTTTATTTTTATTATATATGTATATATAATTGGATATTTTCTTTATTTACATTTCAAATGTTATCCACTTTCCCAATCCCCTTCCCCCATCCTGGAAATCCCCTATCCCATTCCCCCTCCCCCTGCTTCTATGAGGGTGTTCCTCCACTCACCCACCACTCCCACCTCCCCACCCTCAGGTCCCCTACACTGGGACATCTGTCAAGGCTTCACAGGACCAAGGACCTCTGCTCCCATTGATGCCTGACAAGGCCATCCTCTGCTACATATGCAGCTGAAGCCATGTGTACTCCTTGGTTGGTGGCTTAGTCCCTGGGAGCTCTGGGGGGTCTGGTTGGTTGATATTGTTGTTCTTCCTATGGGATTGTAAACCCCTTCAGCTCCTTCAGTCCTTTCCCTGACTCCTTCATTGGGGATCCTCCACTCAGGCCAATGGTTGGCTGAGAGCATCCTCCTCTGTTTTTCTAAGGCTCTGGCAAGGGCCTCTCAGGAGACAGCTATATCAGGCTCCTTTCAGCAAGCATTTCTTAGCATCCACAATAGTGTTGGGGTTTGGTGACTCTATATGGAATGAATCCCTAGGTGGGACAGTCTCTTGTTGGCCTTTCCTTCAGTTTCTGCTCTACACTGTGTCTCCGTATTTGCTCCTGTGAGTATTTTATTTCCCTGCCTAAGAAGGACCAAAAGCACCCACATTTTGGTCTTCCTTCTTGAGTTTCATGTGGTCTGTGAATTGTATCTTGGGTATTCGGAGCTTTTGGGTTAATATACACTTATCAGTGAGAGCATACCATATGTGTTCTTTTGTGACTGGGTTACCTCACTCAGGTAGGAGGCAACAAAGCTGTGAAAACATCTCCTATTCTGATAAACAAGATTGACCTGGGAGAAAATGGAGTATGGGTATGTGTATGTATGGATGGATATATTCTAGCTGTGGTCTTCATGAGAGCAGGAGAGCACTGCCTTCAAGGTCCCAATCAAATGTAATAATTAGATATTTTTGTTCTGTTGTGAGCAAAGGTTCATAAAATAAAATAATAAAGCAATCCATTCAAGTAGTATCAAGCACTAAGGACATATTACTAAAGTTCAGTACAATATTCAAAGTTAATATTAGTCTGTGGGTCTATAAAAGCTGTCCTATTAGAAGTAGTTTTAGAAAGTCTGGGAAAGTAGAGCAATTCCAGACCCTAACCATTGTTCGAGGCAAAGTTAGTGACTCACAAGGACAGTGACTTTTTTTGTGTGCTGACTATGACCATCAAAGTGACATAGTCTCTGTCATCCACCTCTTACCGAGCCTTCTCCTTGCGGCTTCTCACTGAGAAACCCTCGCCTGATGCTCTCAGAAGTGAGCTAATACCCATGTCCTTTACTCATGAGCAAACTTCTACCCACAGCTTTAAATCCAACCACCCATGGATCATACATACTGGGAGGCATCTCACATCTGTAACAAACATGGGCAGGCTTTCTTTTGTGTCACAGTCTAACAACTGTTTACATGACATTTACACATGACACTGGGTATTACAATCAAAGATGGCTTGACGTAGAACAGGCACTGTGTATAGCTTACATACAAGTATGTCACCATTTAATATAAGACATACGTTCATGCATTTGTATAACTAAATAGGCCTTGGAAATAATCCCCCATAGACACCAAGGAACAACTAGGCATTTTCAGAACAAGTTTTCTTCCTGCAATCCCAAACAACTTTAAACTAGGAATCCTTCTCCCATGGTCTACTAACAACTAGACAATATTTTCTCATGTAAAGGTAGTTTTGTGGGTGAGATGGCTCAGTGGATAAGGAACTTTCTGCCAAGTCTGACCTGAATTCATCCCCAGGGCCTACTCTGCCAACTTGTCTTCCTACTTCTATATGAATGCCCTGGTACCTGGATGCCAACATACACACAACACACACACACACACACACACACACACACACCACTACAACTAAAATGTATGAATTGTAATTAAAATAGTTTGAACTACCCACCTCTCAAATCTCTTTGATTTTCTGTAAATATTTCTTAGTCCTTTTTCTTGGGCATCTGTGATCTCTTAATACACCCAGAACAAACTCTTTGTTGATCTGGTCTATTAGCAATGTAAAGCCTCATTTTCTACACTGCCTTTCTCCCAGTCTAACCAAAGGGAACACGAAAATGTGGGGACTTATAAAGAAACATTTGCCGGTCTTTTCAGATCAAGTTGAACTTTGAGATATAAGTTGAATGTGAGGCTCTTTCTTTAGACTGTTATTTGTTATCACATAATTTAATGTTAGTAGATCAGACATGGAGTTGTCCCCATTGCTGGGTAACCTAACATTAATCTTACACAATGCTGACTAATGGCACTCGGATTTTTGAGAACTCACAAAGATGTAAAGGCAAAATAAAAATCGCGTCCAAATGGGAATCTGAGTTTCCACTCAACTCCTTTCGTTGATCTGTTAGTGTTTAGGTGAAGATTCCAGTCTCATGCTGATCTGCTGGACATTCTAATATTGCCTCAGATGTGTGGACAAACATTCTTCATTTGGATGACAGATGATTCCCCCAAATGAATACCCAGCACAGCTGAAGAATGGCTACATTACCCTCTACATCTCAGCGTGTTATACTTTTTGAAACCCTGTTTTCTAAGATCTATTTAATCATTTGCAGTGGACCTCCTTATCACTCACAGAGAAGAACAACAAAGCTCTGTTATTTATGATAATTAATCTGAGCAGGAAAAAGGAGAAGCTAACACTTTCTGAGGTTGGCTTAATACTACCTTTATTTCCCACTAATGCTTATTTTCTAAATATGGAATTTTAATTTCTCCCCTAATTATCAAGGAGTCTCTTGTTAAGTGAGCCTATTCCCAGGCATAATGGGTTATTTTCACGGTGTATTTTTAGCTCATTTGTAAAAATATGTTATGTATGAGCTTGCAGGATGATTCATACATGCTTATACTGGAAAAGGGTAAAAAAAAAACCCACAATATTAAATAGCTACTGAATGCACTGAACCTACTTCTGGGCACCAACACTGATGTTGTCCCTGGCTTTTTAAGAATGAGCATAAAGAAATGTTCCTTGTCCAGAGAAATCAAACTTCTTACAAGTTATTTCCTCTGTGTCCTGGATGAAGGTAGGTAGTAAGATTCAGATTGAGTTTTGGTTCTGAAGTGCTCCGTCATTGTGAGATCAAGGCTGTTATTTATTGCTGCTGCACTGGTTAGGTATGGCCACCTCATCAGCTATTCTTAGCTGGTGCTTGCCTTAGCATGCCTGACGTTCCTCCTATCTCTGCTTTGGTTAGAAAGACTATAGATCTTTAGCTTGCATGCCTTTTCCTCAAGAGGTGGGGATGGCATGTCTGCAGAGTCTGTTCGAGTCAGAACGCTTTCCTTAATATTAATATCAATGGATCATTTCAGTAGGGAAATAAACTTAAGTCTAAAATCATCTCTACAGTGTGTTTCTGAGCCATTCTATCACTTGAAATAACGACTTTTGCCATTTGGTTATCTATCTGCACTGGGAACCTAGTCATAAGGGTCATAACACCAACATCACTTTACTCATTGTGAACTATATCTGTGACTTTTAAACATAAAGATATTGTGGTGACTTGCTTATCATTACACAAGTCACTTAAACAAGAGAATATAATCAAAACAATAAAGAAGCATATCAAAGTGCTTATAACTAATAATCAGCAATATTGAATTAATAGTTTTAAAAAAGGAAATGTAAATGAGGAAAATACCTAATTAAAAAAAAAGAAAGCAAGCTGAGCAAGCCAGTAAGTAACATCCCTCCACGGCCTCTGCATCAGCTCCTGCTTCCTGCCCTGCTTGAGTTCCTGACTTCCTTTGGTGATGAACAGCAGTGTGGAAGTGTAAGCCGAATAAACCCTTTCCTCCCCCCCCCCAAAAAAGCTTATTTTCATTGCCTACAATTTTTTTGTTTGATTTAGAGGGTATAGATTATGTAAAATATTTTCTCTTATTATATTACCCTTTGATATTGCAATTGTGATGTTAGAGTCATGGTGGTTACTGCTGAAATAAATTTGAAGCCAGAAATGATGATTTGAACAAGAGGAATGTAGAAAACCTACAAACTTTAATAAGTGGGTTTCTAAGAAGATATGATTGGCTATCACATTCAGAACTCACAGTTCAAGCTCACACTAGCCAAAATGCTAGTACAGACTGGAGAAGCATGGAGAAACTGTTGGTAGCTTCTGAGGGAGGCAGAATCTATTTGTTTTGGAGAGAGTGTGTTACCACTGGTAAACACCCAGTGGATGGCCCCACAGCCGTGTGCACATGGGCAACACCAACTGGAGTTCATTGGTTATTTTTTTTACAAAAGAAGAAATGAGCAAGGGAAGATATTGAGAGGGATGTGGAGTATTCTTGTTGCTGTGAAGAACACTGACAAAAACAATGTAAGGGAAGATAGAGTTTGTCTTGTGTTAGTTGTTACAGTCTATCATTGAAGGTAGTAAGCAGGAACTCACAGCCTGAACTTGAAACAGAAACCATGGAAGAATGTTGTTTATTGGATTGCTCATATATATGTATACACACACACACACACACACACACACATGCTTGACTTGATTATTGATTGAAGTGAGAGGGCTCAGGCTCATCTCACTGTGGCAGGCACTATCCTTAAGAGAAGTTAGATATCTCACAGTGAGATTAGCCCTCTTACATCAATCACCCATCAGGTCAATCCTTCAGAGACATGGCCACAGGCCAGTCTAATCTGGCCAAGTGTTCTATGTAGATTCTTTTTATCCAGGTGACTGTAGTTTATGTATAACCAGAGCATTGCAAGAATTGGAATTGGGGTGAATATATTCATATTTTATTGTATACATATATAAATTTTTCAAGCAAAAGAAAAAATTAAAGTGGTTGAGAAAAGCAAGGTAAGAAAGATCCCTAGTTTTATAAAGTAAATCACAAATAGGGAAAGTAGAGGGTTACCCTTTCCAAATCTGTTCTTCCCCGTGTGGTTCCTTGAGAGAGCCTGTTCAGGATTCTTTCACAAGTGTTGCTTAGAACATGCTGGTCAGATTGCACAAGGTCCTCCACAGAGTGTCAGGGAGTCGGTTTCATTCTTGTGGATGATCAGTTCTGGGATTCAGATGAATAAGCCACCCGTTTTGTGGCTACACTGTTAACCTCAGTACTCTCAACAAGCAACATGGTGCCCCAATGTACAGCTTTGGAGAAGTCATTCTACTCAAAGCCAGCTACTAATGATGGCAAGACCTAAATAGTAACAGCTCTGCCCAAACTGCAAATTACCGTTCAAGATTGTTGTAAAAAGAACATTATAGAAATGTTTATTTAATGGCTAAAACAAAGGTGTGGGACACACTCTCCTCTGGTGGTCTTTTGAAGTTCCAGTTTCATAACTCCAATAAATACAAACACTTGTACATTTTCTTTCACATACTTCCAAATAGATACACTTTGAATAGAAACATATTACTCCAATTTGATTGAATTCTCTTTTGATCTTGCTTAAATTTGCATTTTTCAATATGTGGAGACCATTGCAATCAGCAAATCACATGCACAGTTTATGTGTATGGAAAAAAGCTTAAACACAAAACCTACAATTTGGTCTTTTAGCCATACTCTTGCCACACTAGGAAAGCTATAAGTTACTCCATGAAAGCTAACAAATTCTTATATAAGACTCCACTAAAGATTTTCCCCAAACTATGCTATAGATTTGATAGGAGCTAAAGCTTTGCTGTTTTCCTTTGTTATGTGTGTGTATAAGGCTCCTTTCAGAAAAAGAAAAAATAAATTGACTAGGTATTTGTTGTTAATTTGCAATATCACCAATTCTAAATCATATTCTATTCTCTTTTGCAGGGAGGTAAAAGGTAGAGAGTAGAGATAATGGAAAGAGGAGCACACAAGAATGCAGACAGAACGGAGGGCAGGATGAAGAGGACAGAATGGGAACAGAGAGAGGATGTTGGGATTATCCACTTGTAGGTAAGACAAACTGGGAGCCTACCATTAG
Source organism: Mus caroli (assembly GCF_978045245.1). Lineage (NCBI taxonomy): Eukaryota > Metazoa > Chordata > Mammalia > Rodentia > Muridae > Mus > Mus caroli. Next base: position 85,725,078 of record NW_028227265.1, read on the forward strand.
GATATAACAGTGTCCAGTAAGCCTCCTCCTTAATCGCTTTCTTTGCAGGTTGCATAAATTGTCTAAAGTGCTACTGAAGTCTTTTCCCTAGAGGATCCTACAACACTATTATTCTCTCCTTGAGGAGCCTAGCAACTGTGACAGTGAGGTGACAAATATTCCTTGCAGAGCATTGAGAGGTGGCAGAGAACTGTTGGAATCCAATGTCCCGTGATTCATGCACTACTGAATACATATACCTATTGATTTTATTTTCCTTCTGAAAAACGTCCCTTTGATACGTTCTGGCTGAATCATTAGAAAGTACGATTTCTATTTTGTTTCTTTTGATTTGATCTGGCTTTCCCAAAAAGAGAAATATCTGTAGACTTCAGTGTGGCTGAGTTGTCATCAAGCCAAGTGCTGTGTTCTGTATGTTACCTGTGACTTAGGACCTCTGTCACAAGGGGGACACATGCAATCCAGGGACCACTGCCTCTGCTTTTTTTCCCTGGTGTTAAAGAGGCAAAGCCCACAATCCCCCAACCAGACAATGGCAATGCTAAGCTTCTCTGTGCACTATGGTCAATGATCTCCTGGCCACACACGAGACTATCTAAATGAAGACTACCTAAATGTTGATGGTACTCAGGTCTTCATTACAATCCTCATACGTTAAAAATGAAGTCAATTCAAAAGATGACCATATTTATACATAACTCTTCTTGGTCATTCCAAAGTGTCTGTTATACAATCCTTTCTAGCATATTTGAAATATGGTTGACAAGTTATATATTTATAAGGTGTGCAGTGTTATATATTTTTATATGTATACATTGTGACTACCACAATTAAACTAATGCATATCTTCACTGCTGCCCACAGTTAAGCTTTTATGAATAGTATTTGGAAGATCTAGTCTTTTAGCAAACTTCAAATATGAAACATATGAAGTGTAGTCTTCAGAACATATTCATCTTATACATAAGAGCTGTTTCCTTCTTGGTCCTTCTTTAATGCTGAAACAATTAATTGAACACTGTTTTTTTCCTTTAGCTTTAAAAAATGTGGTTGAGAGTATAAGAAATACAGCATACATATATTTGATAAATACTGCATTTATATACACGATTTCTTAAAAACTGTATGCTGAGCAGCTGTTTTTAAACATCTGTTCTTTCGATGCCAATTGAGCTTAAAAGGAGAAAGTAAAGAAAAGAACCTGCATTTTTATCTTAAGACAAATGTTCCCAGGCTTTTGAATGTTATCTACACAGTGATGGATTGCAGTGACAGAGGCTATAGCCACCAAATGAAAAGCAAGTGACTTCTGCAACGGTCATGGTCATTATTACCCTTTGACTCCTTGTAGATTCTAGTGTGAAATTAGTTTTTGTCTCACTATTCATTAACTGAAATGTATTCTTGTTGATTATTTAAAATAATATCTGCTATGAATCCATTAAATGTTCTGGGTCATTTGGGACTTTTAGGGTTATATATACTGTTTCCTATCATCAGGGATTATGTTCCTGAAAAGGCATGGCTATGAAACCATGTGTTTTATGAATGTGAAACCCATTCTGTGAAGTGAAAGAAAATCTAGAATATGTGAACTTATTTAATTTCAAATCTTCCAAACATAGTTTATAGAAAAACTTTGGGAAAATCATTTATCACCTTTTTCCTGAAATAGGGGAAGGGCATTATCTAATTCTAGTAAGATTTTTGTGGAAATGCTAATGTTATAAACAAGAATGAACATGAAACTATCTCATGACTTTAGACTTTAGAAGGTAAGACTTTGTTGAAAATTGAGAAAGAAATTTCTTTTTAAAGTCATTTTCTTTAAACTTATTTAACTACTTGGAGATTTATGGTTACAAAAGACTAATAAGCCTTAAAACTGAAAAGCTATTAGAAGCAGTCTATTTAAAAATCAGGACAGATAACTCTCATGTAATGAATGGAAAGGTGTCTTCCAATTGAATTTATCTTTCTGTGGCTTCCAAAGAAGATTGAAAGTCAGTCATGCATCACGTTTACACTGAGCAAAATCACTCCCACCTAATGATGTAGAGCTCCAGGCAGATGCTTCGACATCCTACCAGGCCCCTGTCCCTGTACCAGGAGATTGTTAAACTAGGAATGTGGATGCAGAGGAGCTTAATGATCATGAGCCAGTCTGCACATACTTGTTGATTTCTTACAACAGCAATGCAGCTTTGGGAGCAGAATACATATGAGTTTGTTTACAGTAATACTTTGGGATGATACCAACGCTATCTTACTTTCCAAATAAAGGGACTGCAATAGAGAAGCTAAATACTGAAATAATATCTGATAAGGAAGGGGAAGTGCTGTCATTTAGTGTAGCTCCAGTATAGCAAATTTATTGCAATAATGGACCCGAGAGTTCAAGTCGAGATTAATTCTGAATCTCACGTGGTTTCTTATATGTCACTGGTAAAAATGTCATTCGTGCAGGAATTAGTTCTCATTCTTAGAAGGCAAATAAATAACAAAATTTATGCTCAATGAATTATAGCATTAATGAACAGTCAAACTGAAGCCTAAGCTGACATTTATGTGAAAATTGTTATTCCTTACAAATAAACTTTGTAATTGTTTTCAGACCCTTTAATTGAATTATATGCTTTGGAAAACTGATCAAATTCTCTTCACATGTGCTCAGTTTTGGTATTGTATATATCCCAGCTAAATCCCAGTGATTTACGAAGAACAATATCAACCGTAGAAATCAGTCTCCAAGATGCTCATGGTGGAATTTGAATAAGTAAGGTTTATACCAGTAATGTTGCAGGTTGCATTATAGGTTAGCTCACAACATTATATTCAAGTGAATTTCTCTTAGGCTTCAATTGCTTAAAGGCTGGAACTCAAAGTAGTATCATAAGGAAAGAGGTGTATAACTCTAAAGTTCTTAACATTTCTTTTTTTCCCTAAGAAAATATATGCTTGATTATATAACCTTGATTATATTCATTTAGTTATCACTTGCTGATCATTTCTCAGTGAGACCCTGGGTGCTGGGACGGTAAGACAGGAGTAAAATAGAGTTGTAGATGCCATCTCAATAGAGCAACGTTTTCATGCAATGAAGCGGAACGTAGATACACAAACACAAGTGACTACGTGACAAAAAGGGAGGTGTCTGATGCCACAGAACTTCCTTTGACGGGAAACGTGGAGTGCAAAGGTTAAATGAGAAAACAAGCTAGTTTTATGATTTGTTTGAAGGGACACTTGCTCTATGGAAGAAAGAGGCTTCAGTTGGTAGGTATGGAGCCATGAGCTAGCTCAAAGAAGAAAGAGGGTAATCAATCAGCATGGCTTTAAGAATCTGAAATGAGTAAATAAGGGACCATGTGTTGGGTATTGTAGGCTTCTGGGCTAAGAGTTTCCTGGTGTAATTGCTTGGTTCAGTAGCTGGAGTGTGAAAGAAGCCCTAGGTAATATGTAAATTAACAGTCCTCATGGAGTTTCAACGTAAACATATATTGAAAGAATAAATTACACATCTTATTATTAATTCTTTATTTAAAGAAATTATGCATCCTGCTATGTACAGTCATAGTTTTGAAGAGTTAGTACTGGGTCTGTATTTCAGGCACTCATTCTTCCATTGTATCATGTTCAAAGGAATGGCAATCCTACCCTGAATTATATTTGCAAAAGGCATTTATAAATCTTTGCATATACTCATGAAAAATACCAAGGGAAAAAAGCCTTAATGCCTGGGACTATGGGGGAAAATGCTCATTTCCATCTTAAAGATAACTTTCCAAAAATAGTTGTTTGAGGGCTACAAATATGGATCAGCTGTTAAGAGCACTTGCTTCTCTTTTTGAGGATCCAGGTTCTGTTCCCACCACCAACACAACAGCTTACGATCATATGTAATTACAGTTCGAGAAAATCTGATGTCCTCTTCTGGCCTCTGAGAACATTGCATGCACAAAGTCTGCACATGTATATGGTAAGTGCATGCGCGTGTGCACACACATGCACACGCACACAGAAACAAATAAATCTTTAAAAGACAGTTATTTGTTATTATTTTCCACATATCTCATAGAGGAAGCTGTCACCTAAATCTAAGTCCCCCCACTAAATTTCCAAACCCTCACCGAATCTGGTACATACCACCCTGTTATTGTTTACATTGTCTCAGAATCTATGAGTTCTGTTGTGAGGGAAGTTTTCAGAGTTCACAGACCACACTGTTTGATTTACCCACAATTTATTAACTCAGTAGGATTAATATACTACATATACTCTTAATTCCTTTGCCATATATTAGTGAATATTGTTAAAGTTTGTGAGTGCATAAGTGCATATAAATATAACTGATCCAAAGATTATAAAATCCAAGGCTTCAGATTGGCTATTCTAAATGTACAAAAATTCACCGAGAAGTGTAGAATTTGTTTCTGGCTAATATAACTGTATAATGTTTTTTATTTATTTATTTATTTATTTATTTAAATATTTTTATTACATATTTTCCTCAATTACATTTCCAATGCTATCCCAAAAGTCCCCCATACACTCCCCCCCACTTCCCTACCTACCCATTCCCATTTTTTGGCCCTGGAGTTACCCTGTACTGGGGCATATAAAGTTTGCCTGTCCAATGGGCCTCTCTTTCCAGTGATGGCAGACTAGGCCATCTTTTGATACATATGCAGCTAGAGTCAAGAGCTACGGGGTACTGGTTAGTTCATAATGTTGTTCCACCTATAGGGTTGCAGATCCCTTTAGCTCCTTGGGTACTTTCTCTAGCTCCTCCATTGGGAGCCCTGTGATCCATCCACTAGCTGACTGTGAGCATCCACTTCTGTGTTTGCTAGGCACTTGCATAGTCTCACAAGAGACAGCTATATCTGGGTCCTTTCAGCAAATTCTTGCTAGTGTATGCGATGGTGTCAGCGTTTGGAAGCTGATTATGGGGTGGATCCCTGGATATGGCAGTCTCTAGATAGTCCATCCTTTTGTCACAGCTCCAAACTTTGTCTCTGTAACTCCTTCCATGGGTGTTTTGTTCCCAGTTCTAAGTAGTGGCATAGTATCCACACTTCAGTCTTCATTCTTCTTGAGTTTCATGTGTTTAGCAAATTGTATCTTATATCTTGGGTATCCTAAGTTTTGGGCTAATATCCACTTATCAGTGAGTACATATTGTGTGAGTTCTTTTGTGATTGTGTTACCTCACTCAGGATGATGCCCTCCAGGACCATCCATTTGCCCAAGAATTTCATAAATTCATTCTTTTTAATAGCTGAGTAGTACTCCATTGTGTAAATGTACCACATTTTCTGTATCCATTCCTCTGTTGAGGGGCATCTGGGTTCTTTCCAGCTTCTGGCTATTATAAATAAGGCTGCAATGAACATAGTGGAGCATGTGTCCTTTTAACCGGTTGGGACATCTTCTGGATATATGCCCAGGAGAGGTATTGCTGGATCCTCCAGTAGTACTATGTCCAATTTTCTAAGGAACCGCCAGACTGCTTTCCAAAGTGGTTGTACAAGCTTGCAATCCCACCAACAATGGAGGAGTGTTCCTCTTTCTCCACATCCTCGCCAGCATCTTCTGTCACCGGAATTTTTGATCTTAGCCATTCTCACTGGTGTGAAGTGGAATCTCAGGGTTGTTTTGAGTTGCATTTCTTTGATGATTAAGGATGTTGAACATTTTTTCAGGTGCTTCTCTGCCATTCAGTATTCCTCAGGTGAGAATTCTTTGTTCAGTTCTGAGCCCCATTTTTTAATGGGGTTATTTGATTTTCTGGAGTCCACCTTCTTGAGTTCTTTATATATATTGGATATTAGTCCCCTATCTGATTTAGGATAGGTAAAGAACTTTTCCCAATCTGTTGGTGGTCTTTTTGTCTTATTGACGGTGTCTTTTGCCTTGCAGAAGCTTTGCAGTTTCATGAGGTCCCATTTGTCAATTCTCGATCTTACAGCACAAGCCATTGCTGTTCTATTCAGGAATATTTCCCCTGTGCCCATATCTTCAAGGTTTTTCCCCACTTTCTCCTCTATTAGTTTCAATGTCTCTGGTTTTATGTGAAGTTCCTTGATCCACTTAGATTTGACCTTAGTACAAGGAGATAGGGATGGATCGATTTGCTTTCATCTACATGATAACAACCAGTTGTGCCAGCACCATTTGTCGAAAATGCTGTCTTTCTTCCACTGGATGGTTTTAGCTGCCTTGTCAAAGATCAAGTGACCATAGGTGTGTGGATTCATTTCTGGGTCTTCAATTTTACTCCATTGGTCTAACTGTCTGTAGCTATACTAGTACCATGCAGTTTTTTTTTTTTTTTTTTTTTTTTTTTTTTATCACAATTGCTCTGTAGTACAGCTTTAGGTCAGGCATCGTGATTCCACCAGAGGTTCTTTTATCCTTAAGAAGAGTTTTTGCTATCCTAGGTTTTTTGTTATTTCAGATGAATTTGAAGATTGCTCTTTCTAATTCATTGAAGAATTGATTTGGAATTTTGATGGGGATTGCATTGAATCTGTAGATTGCTTTTGGCAAGATAGCCATTTTTACAATGTTGATCCTGCCAATCCATTAGCATGGGAGATCTTTCCATCTTTTGAGATCTTCTTTAATTTCTTTCTTCAGAGACTTGAAGTTGTTATTATACAGATCTTTCACTTCCTTAGTTAGAGTCACGCCAAGATATTTTATATTATTTGTGACTATTGAGAATGGTATTGTTTCCTTAATTTCTTTCTCAGCCTGTTTATTCTTTGTGTAGAGAAAGGCCATAGACTTGTTTGAGTTAATTTTATATCCAGCTACTTCACCGAAGCTGTTTATCAGGTTTAGGAGCTCTCAGGTGGAATTTTTAGTATCACTTACATATACTAATATATCATCTGCAAAAAGTGATCTTTTGACTTCATCTTTTCCAATTTGTATCCCCTTGATCTCCTTTTGTTGTCGAATTGCTCTGGCTAGGACTTCAAATACAATGTTGAATAGGTATGGGGAGAGTGGACAGCCTTGTCTAGTCCCTGATTTTAGTGGGATTTCTTCCAGCTTCTCACCATTTACTTTGATGTTGGCTACTGGTTTGGTGTAGATTGCTTTTATCATGGTTAGGTATGGGCCTTGAATTCCTGATCTTTCCAAGACTTTTATTATGAATGGGTGTTGGATCTTGTCAAATGCTTTTTCCGCATCTAAGGAGATGATCATGTGGTTTTTGTCTTTGAGTTGGTTTATATAATGGATTACGTTGATGGATTTCTGTATATTGAACCATCCCTGCATCCCTGGAATAAAATCTACTTGGTCAGGAAGGATGATTGTTTTGATGTGTTCTTGGATTCGGTCAGCGACAATTTTATTGAGTATTTTTGCATCAATATTCATAAGGGAAATTGGTCTGAAGTTCTCTATCTTTGTTGGATCTTTCTGTGGTTTAGATATCAGAGTAATTGTGGCTTCATAGAATGAGTTGTGTAGAGTTCCTTCTACTTCTATTTTGTGGAATAGTTTGTGCAGAACTGGAGTTAGATCTTCTTTGAAGGTCTGATAGAACTCTGCACTAAACCCATCTGGTCCTGGGCTTTTTTTTTTTTGGCTGGGAGACTATTAATGACTGCTTCTATTTCTTTAGGGGATATGGGACTGTTTAGATCGTTAACTTGATCCTGATTTAATTTTGGTACCTGGTATCTGTGTATAAATTTGTCCATTTCGTCCAGGTTTTCCAGTTTTGTTGAGTATAGCCTTTTGTAGAAGGATCTGATGGTGTTTTGGATTTCTTCAGGATCTGTTGTTTTGTCTCCCATTTCATTTCTGATTTTGTTAATTAGGATGTTGTCCTTATGCCCTCTAGTGAGTCTAGCTAAGGGTTTATCTATCTTGTTGATTTTCTCAAAGAACCAGCTTCTCGTTTGGTTAATTCTTTGAATAGTTCTTCTTGTTTCCACTTCGTTGATTTCACCCCTGAGTTTTATTATTTCCTAACTTCTACTCCTCTTGGGTGAATTTTCTTCCTTTTTTCCTAGAGCTTTTAGATGTGTTGTCAAGCTGCTAGTGTGTGCTCTCTCCAGTTTCTTTTTGGAGGAACTCAGAGCTATGGGTTTCCCTCTTAGAAATGCTTTCATTGTGTCCCATAGGTTTGGGTATGTTGTGGCTTCATTTTCATTAAACTCTAAAAAGTCCTTAATTTCTTTCTTTATTCCTTCCTTGACCAAGGTATCATTGAGAAGTGTGTTATTCAGTTTCCATGTGAATGTTGGCTTTCCATTATTTATGTTGTTATTGAAGATCAGCTTTAGTCCATGGTGGTCTGATAGGATGCATGGGACAATTTCAATATTTTTGTATCTGTTGAGGCCTGTTTTATGACAAATTATATGGCCAATTTTTGAGAAGGTCCCGCGAGGTGCCGAGAAGAAGGTATATCCCTTTGTTTTAGGATAAAATGTTCTGTAGATAACTGTTAAGTCCATTTGTTTCATAACTTCTGTTAGTTTCACTGTGTCCCTGTTTAGTTTCTGTTTCCATGATCTGTCCATTGATGAAAGTGGTGTGTTGAAGTCTCCCACTATTATTGTGTGAGGTGCAATGTGTGCTTTGAGCTTTACTAAAGTGTCTTTAATGAATGTGGCTGCCCTTGCATTTGGGGCATAGATATTCAGAATTGAGAGTTCCTCCTGGAGGATTTTACCTTTGATGAGTATGAAGTGTCCCTCCTTGTCTTTTTTGATAACTTTGGGTTGGAAGTCGATTTTATTCGATATCAGAATGGCTACTCCAGCTTGTTTCTTCCTACCATTTGCTTGGAATATTGTTTTCTAGCCTTTCACTCTGAGATAGTGTCTGTCTTTTTCCCTGAGATGGGTTTCCTGTAAGCAGCAGAATGTTGGGTCCTGTTTGTGTAGCCAGTCTGTTAGTCTATATCTTTTTATTGGGGAATTGAGTCCATTGATATTAACAGATATTGATGAAAAGTAATTGTTGCTTCCTTTTATTTTTGTTGTTAGAGTTGGCATTCTGTTCTTGTGGCAGTCTTCTTTTTGGTTTTTTTGAGGGATTACTTTCTTGCTTTTTCTAGGCCGAGATTTCAGTCTTTGTATTTTTTTTTTCTGTTATTATCCTTTGAAGGGTTGGATTCGTGGAAAGATAATGTGTGAAATTGGTTTTGTCATGGAATACTTTGGTTTCTCCATCTATGGTAACTGAGAGTTTTGCTGGGTATAGTAGCCTGGGCTGGCATTTGTGTCCTCTTAGTGTCTGTATAACATCTGTCCAGGCTTGTCTGGCTTTCATAGTCTCTGGTGAAAAGTCTGGTGTAATTCTGATAGGCCTACCTCTATATGTTACTTGACCTTTCTCCCTTACTGCTTTAATATTCTCTCTTTACTTAATGCATTTGTTGTTCTGATTATTATGTGTCGGGAGGAATTTTTTTTCTGGTCCAGTCTATTTTGTGTTCTGTAGGCTTCTTGTATGTTCATGGGCATCTCTTTCTTTAGGTTTGGGAAGTTTTCTTCTATTATTTTGTTGAAGATATTTGCTGGCCCTTTCAGTTGAAAATCTTCATTCTCATCAACTCCTATTATCCGTAGGTTTGGTCTTCTCATTGTGTCCTGTATTTCCTGGATGTTTTGAGTTAGGATCCTTTTGCATTTTTTATTTTCTTTGATTGTTGTGCCGATGTTCTCTATGGAATCTTCTGCACCTGAGATTCTCTCTTCCATCTCTTGTATTCTGTTTCTGATGCTTGCATCTATGGTTCCAGATTTCTTTCCTAGGGTTTCTATCTCCAGCGTTGCCTCATTTTGGGTTTTCTTTATTGTGTCTACTTCCCTTTTTAGGTCTAGTATGGTTTTGTTCATTTCCATCACCTGTTTGGATGTGTTTTCCTGTTTTCCTTTAAGGACTTCTTCCTGTTTGGTTGTGTTTTCCTGTTTATCTTTAAGGACTTGTAACTCTTTAGCAGTGCTCTCCTGTGTTTCTTTAAGTGAGTTATTAAAGTCCTTCTTGATGTCCTCTACCATCATCATGAGATATGCTTTTAAATCTGGGTCTAGCTTTTCGGTTGTGTTGGGGTGCCCAGGACTAGGTGGGGTGGGAGTGCTGCGTTCTGATGATGGTGAGTGGTCTTGATTTCTGTTAGTAGGATTCTTACGTTTGCCTTTCCCCATCTGGTAATCTCTGAAGCTAGCTGTTATAGTTGTCTCTGGTTAGAGCTTGTTCCTCAGGTGACTCTGTTAGCCTCCATCAGCAGACCTGGGAGGCTAGCTCTCTCCTTAGTTTCAGTGGTCAGAGTATTCTCTGCAGGCAATCTCTCTTCTTGCACGGAAGGTGCCCAGATAGCTGGTGTTCGAACCTGCCTCCTGGCAGAAGTTGTGTTCCACTCACCAGAAGTCTTAGGATCCCATGGGGAATCCTGTGTGGGTCCTTGTGGGTGTCCGAAAACTCCACTGGCAAGGCACCCCGGTGCTCAAGTGGACCAGAAGGTGTGTATAATGTTTTATATTGCAAGTTCTTACAATAAAATTTTAATTACTAAAAATTCTAAAATTTGTCCTATTTGTAATTATGTCTGTGTGTATTTGGCAGGTGCATGCACATAGTACTGGTTTCTGCAGAGGTCAGAAGAGGGCATTGGAACCCCTAAAGCTGGAGTTATATGTAGTTGTGAACTTCTCAACATGTGTGCTGGAAACTGAGCTTGAGTCTTCTGCAAGAGCGGCACACACTCTTAATCCCTAAGCATCTACTAACCTCTCAATATCAAAAAATACACAATTGTCTAAACTGAGGTCTGTAGGGAAGAAAGAGTATGGAGAATAACAGAATTCTGTTTGCTTGGATGCTGCAAAAAATTCACGAGTCCTCAGTATGAGAATCTACAACACTAGCACCTTTGCCTATAAAGTTTGTTGCACTTTGAAACATCTTTGTGCCTTTCCTCACAAGCATCTCTGATGGTTTAAATATCTGTGATGATTGACATTGTAACCCCATGGATACCATTTTACCTAATGACCTCATCATTCATTTAGCAAAGGACGACAAGTCTGCCTGAATACTTCTCTCTACTCATGCTTCATCTTTCTTCTGTGATGGTGAGTGAGGAGCCTTCATCTTGATTAAAAGCAGTCCCTCTCTAATGTGATGGATCTATCCTTAAGACTTTACTAAACATCTGAGGCTCCTTTTCCTGCCTCCCACTTTCCCCTGTGTTCTGAATTAATCTCACTAGCTCACTCTGGTAATTCATGGGTTTGGAAAAGTATAGCATGAACATATTGATCATAGCTTCTTCTAGCTTCTGCTCCATTTACCATTACCATGTTTTAAAGGTCTCCTTTCATTTATGAGATACTTTACTTGGGCTTCCATGTCCACTTTTCTCCTGAAGGGTCACAAATGCATCAGAGGTACCAAAATGTTTCAGGTTGGCCATTTAGCAATCACTTCTGTTCTCTTTAAATGTGTTTAGCATTAACAGAGGCATTCACTTGCCTCTGACTCTAGAGTGCTGGGGTTAAAGGCATGAACCACCATTCCCTCTACTGAGATTTAAATGGTGCCCATTGCTTAAGAACTCTATCAAATACACCTCTTACTCTCTGAAGAACCACAATGCCACCCACTCACCTGATGCTGTCACTTGTCTGTCCCATAGACATTAAATTTACTTTTCCAAAGGTTTATTTTATTTCCCCAATTCATTTTTCTCATGTTTTTATATCCACCTGGTTTCAGAAATAATCCTTATTCTATACATTCTCCTTATGGTATTATGGTGTGACTATAATTAAAAGTTGTTGACTCTATGGCTAAGACATAATCTATTATGGGCCTACTTTTCATCTTTACAGGAATCTTAATATTCTACTTAATCATTATGGTGCTTTGTATAGGCATGGCCCCCAGAGACTCATGTGTTTGAATGCTTAGCCTATAGTGAGTGTCACAGCTAGGAGGTATGGCCTTGTTGGAGGAAGTGGGTCATTCTGGGGGTGGACTTTGGGGTCTCCCATGTTCAGGCTTTACCCATTGTAAAACACAGTCTACTTCTGCTGCCTTCAGATCAAGATGTAGAACTCTTGGCTCCTCTAGCACCATATCTGCCTGGATACTGACATGTTTCCCAGTGTGTTGATAATAGTCTAAACCGCTGAAACTGTAAGTTATCCCCATTCAAATGTTTTGTTTTATAAGAGTTGTCTTGGTCATATTGCCCATTCTCAGCAGTAAAATTCTATGACAGAAATTGGTGCCTTGAACTGGAGCATTGCTGTGATAGGCCTGACCATGCTCTTGTTTGGAAACATGTGTATTTGGAACTTTGAATTAGGAAATCAGTGGCATGCTTTAAGTACTGCCTAATGGACCACATTCATAGATACATGGAAGACCGTGAGGCTGAGGGTGGTTTGATCAGTAGGGTTTTGCCTCAGAAGTTTCAGAGAAGAATGTTAGTATGTAGCGTAGAGACTGTTCTTGTGGTATTTTAGCAAAGAATTTGGCTGTTTTTTGCCCTTGTACCAAACATTTTCCTGAGGCTAAGGTGAAGAGTTTAGGATTAATTTCATTGGTAAAAGAAATATCAAAGTAGCATGTTGTGTGGTAACTAATGTTAACTTTTATGAAGAGTGATTTGATGAGACCATACAAAGAAAAATATAGAATGTGTGGTTCAAGGATTAAAGGGGTACCAGGAAGTGAAATGGAGCTAAATCCTGTGTTCAAGGAGATAAACAGATTAACAATATTAAATGGAATCAATGGAATGGTGACCTCAGAGCAAGATCCCACCTAGCTAAGTTTCCATCTTGTAAAAAGGAATTAAAGCAAAGCTTAGGTCCAGGCACAGTAGTTCAGGACTTTAATCCCATCACTCAGAAGACAAAGGCATGTCTGAGTTCAAGGCCATTATTTGCTCTTGTCTACAGAGCAAATTCCAAGATAGCCAAACTTAAGCAGTGAGGAAAATCATTGAAGATAGAAAGCTGTAATTGAGCAAGGGGGCCATGTTCCAGCCCCAGCAAGCAATAGCATTTGGTGGTTTTGGCCATGTGTTTCTGACTTTAGAGTCAAGGATAGAAAAACAGGGATTATCAAGGAATTATGAAACCTCTCTCCACAACTAAAGAAAGGTTCTGAGGCCAGGTATATGGCAGGAGTGTCCCTGCACGGAAGCCCAGAGAAGCCACTGTGTGAAAGAGGTTATGGAATCTCCCTCTGTGACTAAGGAAAGCCATGGATGACAGGGGTGTGTCAGGGAAGAGAGGTATGGCCTCATGCATGGAGGTCCAGAGAGGCTCTTGCATGGAACTGTGAATATGAAGCCTGGATTGCCTTGGAGACCCCAAGATGCTGGAGTTGCCAGAGCCATGGGATAGTTGCCAAGGAGAGCTGCTAACAGGGAGTGGAACCAGACCAAGAGAAAGAAGTATGCTGCAGTCAACAAAGTTGAATGCCTTAACATCAGACATGGAGATGTAGAATTTGGAGTTTGCCCAGCTGGTTTTAGTCTTGCTTTGGCCCAGTAGTTCCTCACTATGCTCTCTTCCCTGTGATTCAGACAGTAATGCATAACCTGTGCCATTGTATGTTGGAAGTATGAGATATGTTTTTTTTCTTTTTTCTTTTGATATTATAGGGGATTACAGTTAAGAGATTACATGAATCTCAGAAAAGACTTTGAACTTTGAACTTTTAAACATTGTTAAAACTGTGATAGATTATGGGGATTTTTGAAGTTGGACTAAATGCATTTTACATTATGCTATGGCTACAAGCCTGAGGAAGTGAAAGGTGGTGGTTTGAATAGGTATGATCCCTATAGAATCATGTGTCTGAATGCTTGGCACACAGAGAGTGGCACAATTAGGAGGTGTGACTTTGTTGGAAGAAGTTGGTCTCTCTGGAGGCGGGCTTTGTGGTCTCCAATGTTTAAGCCTGGTCCAGAGTGGAACACAGTCCCCTTCTGCTGTCTGTGGGTCAAGATGTAGAACCAGTTGATGGATCCAGTTATAAAGAGCTGATGAATCCTAAGGTTTCTGACCTAATATTTTCTTTTCTTTTTTCTAATATTTTCTTGATTAATTCCGTGGTATGATTAGAGGTGGTGAAAATTTTCAGAAGTAGGACCTAATGTTGAATGATTCATAACCACTTGATGGATCCAATTATCAAGAGGTGATGAAGTCTAAGGTATCAAATGTGACGACAGGAACCAATGTAGCATGATCTGCTTTAAACTGGAAGAATTATACTAGCTTTATAAAAGAAAATTTGCAGAAGTCATAAAAGTTCTGCATATTGATGAAGATGATTGTCTTAGTTAGGGTTTCATTGCTGTGAAGAGATACCATGACCAAGGCAACTCTTATAAAGGAAAACATTTAATAGGGGCTGGCTTACAGTTTCAGAGGTTTAGCTCATTATCTTCATGGTGGGGAACATGTGTGCAGGCAGGCATGGTGCTGAAGGAGCCAAGAGTAGTCCCTTGAGATGTGGTCTTAAGGGTAACAGATTCTTGCTCTCTAAATCCTTGAACACATTGTGTGGGGGAGGACTCTTCCAATGCACTCTTCTGCTACATTCTACCTCAGAGATATTCACCCAAATAACCATGGACTTCAATCTTTAGAACCATGAGGCCTAATAAATCTTTCTTTCCTTCAAATATTTTACACAAGTATTTGTCACATCACAAAATGTGATATGTACCATGGCTGTTATTGCTATAAATTCCACAATGTTAAACTTCTCATCGGTATATTTAACCTGAACAATATGGACAAAAATCTCCTATGAACAATCTCCTTCATCTTTAAGCAGAAGACAAGAACAATTTATTTTATTTATACTATTTTATTTTAGTAATTAATAATAGAACCATAATGCATTGACTTCCCTCTGTTCTCTGTCTCTCTCCCATCCCTCTCCCTTTCTCACTCTTTCTTTGATTCTTTCCTTTTGAAGGGCAATAGCAGGAATTGAAACTGTGGTATGCTGGAGGATAGGTAAGCACTCTACCACTGAGCTGCAACTTCAGGCCATCAATTTTCTTGTGTGTGCTAATTCATGATCTGATTTATCTTTTCAAATATTTTGCATGAGTAATATAGTAATTAGTAGTTTTTCCTGCTCATTATTCCCTCCTTACAGGAGCCACCCTTCCTTCAGGAATTCTCTAAAATCTTGTGGTCTAGTAAAACTGAACTTCCTTCCATGAAACAAATTCTGGACCCATGTCTTAGCAAATTAAAGATCTTTCCCCTGGATTAGGATGGCAACAGAACTGAAGCATAGATGATTGTTCTGCTTTGAGGGTTTTGTTGAAAAGAGAGGGAAAGTTGCATTTTTGTTTAATTATATATAATCTCAGATCTTACTTTTTTTTTTTTTTTACAAAGAAACAGATGACGTGGACACAGCTACTGTCTGGGGAAACCATATGCATGGGATGGGGATGGAGAGATACATCCATTGTGGGAGCTCTTGGTCCTGCTTGAGGGAAAATCAGCACTGGCATCTGGATCCTTTGTCCTTTTTGACTCTCAATCTAATTTCTATTATATTTCTGAAATTTGCATCTTATAGATGATTTTTAGTTTCTCCTCTTCTCTCCTTGTCTTTTGTCCTCCTTCCTTCCCTCCCTCCCTCCTTTTCTCATTCCCTCTCTCCTCCCCTATGCCTATGAAATCAGATGCACTGCAGAAAAGAATATGCCTAGTACAACATTATTATGTGCCTTAATTTTTCAGGCAAAACAGAGAACTCCTCACACTTCATCCTTAGGAACTAAACACCTCCATCCTTTGAAGTTCATTAATGAGGCCTTTATGGGTTTTCCACTTAATTCTTACTTTGAATATAACTACATTGTGAATTAGGTTCTAATGCATGAATGCTGAATGGCTACCAACATGAATACTATAACACCAATTTTTTTTACACTGCCTGCAGTCCTACACAGAGTTCTCATAGGAGAAATCCTCTAACCATCCATCCTTCATCATCTATAAAAATGACTTCTCCCTCTAGATACACGGGAGCAATCAATACTTATTTCCCCATTTTCTTATAGCTTTCTTTACTATTCCTTTGCATGTTTGCATACCTCGTTAGAATGGGTTTTGTATAAAAATAAGAATCATGTTTTATGTATTACTAAATGCTTTATGTCTGGTGCAATGCCTAGAACATTGTATTCTACATTTCACTGCAGAGCAGTATAAATATCTGTACCATCTGTGTTTAATGTGGATGTCATAATGGCTTCTCTTAAAATTATTTGTTTAATTATTTGGATACATCCTTCAGCTTGAATATTAAAAAAATTGTAATAATATTCAGAATCCCTTGGCGTTCCACTTGATGGATGCTCCTCTTTTGCATTTTCTCATATTACTTTGTGATATTGAGTTGAATAACAGCCATGTATGTATAATTAGTAAAATATGCAAATATTTCATGCCATTATATTTCAGCTTAGATATCAGAATGAAAAATTGTTATACTTAACATGTTTGGTAGTATAACTTTCTTGAAATGTCTATCCCTGTCATGGTTCTTGCTGAGAAAATTAATTGTGTATCACCTCTGACTGCTTCATTCATTTGTCAAGTGTTTATTGCAAGACATACAGCTGTCAGTAAGAATAGATCATCCTTTTGAGAATATGTAGGCCAATAGAACACAATAAGAAATCATACTGAAATTGGTTTTCTTTAGTAGAACTTCTGTTTGTAGAGTTGTGAATACAAACTACAGAGCTTTCCCATGGAATTTCTTTGTTGGAGATCATCCTCAAAGGATTGGGATTCCTTCTCTGTACTTTCTTCACTTACACACACACACACACACACACACACACATATATACACACACACACACACACACACATATATACACACACACACATACACACACACACACACACACACACACACACACACACACACACACACATATATATATATATATATATATATATATATATATATATATATATATATATATATATATAATGGGGAAGACATGTGAGAGGGCCATGATGGGAATAGATCAGTCTTTTCACACAGAGTAGCTTATGTGTAAGGGTAAAAAATAAAAGAGCTGCTTTTCCAACACTGAACAGTTCCTCAAGGGAGAATTCTTGCCCTTGTAGTCTAATAGATGAAGACTAAGCTGGTTGGCTGAGATTCAGTATAAGATTGATTGAGTTTACTTTATTAAGTAGATGGGTCTCATAGGCTTCAGACTTCAGGGAGCTGGCTATGGAGGAAGCCAGTAACTTTCATCTTTCTTCCTTTCATCTTTCCATATGAATGCTTATGCTTATTGTGTTTGGATTTGCAATGTCCTCTATAGGCACACGTATTAAAAGCACATTCCCCGGTGGGTGGTTATGTTTGGAAGGGCTGGAAAGTCTTTAGGAAGTAGGAATAATCTGGTGGAAATAGATCACTGGAGCAGACTTTTCAAGGTGATTCTCTTCTCTGGCTCTCTCTATGATTATTGGTCATCCATGAAGCCAACAGCTGCTCTTTCATGCTCATATTATCACAAACGTAGCCATTCTACAATGTCTTGCCCATTATGGTATCTGATGTTTCTTAGAAACTGTGAGCCAAAATAACTTCCTGTTCCTATAGCTTGTTTTCATCAGGTGTTTTGGTCACAATGATGAAAACCATCTAATCAAATGCTTTTATCATATGATCACCTGGCAGTAAGATTCACTCTTCAAGGAAGAAAATAATAGCTTTGCCATACATAGTCTAAGCAGTCTTCAAATGCAGTTTCCCAAATAAGTGGGGATTGGGAAAGGCAAAGTTAACACTTGGGCTAGTTAGTCCCCTGTCTCTGTATCACAATTTCAAAGATAAATATATTATGAGAAGGATGATTTATTTTGGTTCACAGCTGGCTCCTATCCTATGATAGATAAGCATGGTTGTCAACTTCACTGGCTCTGGAAGTAACTAAAATATAAACCAATGGGCAAGAAGAATATTCTTGATTAGAATATTTGAAAAGAAAAAAATCCATCCAAAATGTGGGTATCACCTTCCAGTGACCACTCAGATAAAGAGATAAAAAGATAGAAAGAAGGAAACTGGTTTTTACTGCTCACCTTGACTCTTGCTGGCTGGTTCTTCTACCCTGTTACTGTCACTGTTACATCCCATCCCCAGTCTAGGAACCAGTTTATTGGGGCTTCCAAAGTTGGCTGAACTAGATTCTTCCAGGTTTTCTGTGCACCTAGTCTTACAGATTGACCCAACTACTGGATTTTTTGCTTTTCCATTGATGGAAAGCTATAGAGAGGCCCTGATGCTATCAGATTCTATTACTTATTAGACCAATCTAATAAAAAATCTCCAGAAAACCCTGACTGAGGCCTAAAGTAATGCAGAAACCTCATAGTAAAAAGGTGTGGGTAGAGAAACTTCATGACAGGTATCAGAAAGACTTACGTGGAGAGGCTAGGCACAAGATTTATCCTCAAACACATGACCCTAGTGAACTACTTTCACCACTAAGAACAACCTTATGGTTTTAACGTCTAATAATGTTGTCAAATTATGAGAACATAAATGAGTTGATTCCTTGACTGGTTAGAATCCCCATAATCCTACAATCTTTGAATATCGATGTTGGAGAAAACTCTTAGGGTCATTTTATATCCATGCCATAATAAAGTGACATTCAAATTTCTCATTATCTATGACCCTATTTGTTTGTTTGTCTATTTGCTTGAGACATGGTTTTTCTGTGTCGCCTTTGCTGTCTTGAAATTCACGCTGTATACCCGGTTAGCCTTGAACTCACAGATCTGCTTGCCTCTGCCTCCGGAGTGCTGGAACTAAAGGCTTGCACTACTGTCTAGCTTATCTAGAGAAATTTAGTGCAAATTATTTAGTGAAACAGTTGAACTAAGCCCAGATGCATGTTCTTTGTAGAACACTAAACAAATTGTCACGTCCTTAGTTTGAACTGTGGCAGGGCAAAGGTTTCTCGAACTTTTATTAACTGGAGTCATTTTGGTTTAACTTGGAACTGATCTCACCACCCCCAACTCTCCCCTCTTTTCGACTTCCAAGGTGGAAAGTCTTGTGGCAAAGTCCCTAAGCTGTTCTAGAAATTCAGGGTCAAATGCTACAGCTAACTGGTTTTTGTTTTGTTTTGTTTTTGTTTTTTTGTTCTTTTTTTTTGTTTTTTTTTTTTTTTGTTGTTGTTTTTTTGTTGTTTGTTTGGCTTCTGTTAAACTGTTTGCTTCCTTTACTTCCCCTGCAACTGGTACCATGATGTAGTTTTTCTATGTTCTTTCTTTTCTTTCTTTCTTTTTTTTTCTGCCTTGAAAAGCTCACTGTAAAATACATTTGAGGCTGCTCAATTCAGTTCTACTTAGATCACCCTTAGTGCACATTGGGTTCCAACCCTGCAACAAAATCACTATTGGATTTTTGACCTATCCATTGATGAAAATCCATAGAGATACCCAGATGCTATTAGATTCTATTATTTATTAGACAGGTATAATAAAAATTACTTTTTGGTTATAGTTCCATATCTATTAATGTACTGTTAAAATTGAACTACAGAAGCAGTGGCCACCTCCACAAAAACATCAGGGGTGTCACACACAACCTTGGAGGCAACTCCTGCATGAGGACCTAACTGAAGACTGCCTGGGAGACTGAAGATTGGTGACAGAGGCAGACAATGCCAGCCAATCAGGAACTGCCACTTGGAAGAGATGTTTACTTGGAACCAATGGCAGTCGAATGGAGGTTGTGAAGGGTGAGGATTGATAAATGAATTTGTGGCAGTCTTCTTCCAAGCTTGCTGCAGGTTTCTCACCTGCTCCTGGAATCTGAGCCATTGATTCCATGCCACACCATCCCCAAACTCCAAGAGCAAGTACAGACAGACATTCCAAGGCATAAGCAGCATCACCCCATTTATAATTCATTAATATTTTGTCTGTTGAATTGTTGTCTATTTACTGTTACGTGTGACTGACTCAGTGATGAGACTCATTCTCTTCCCCATGACAATGGACACACAAACATGACCCATTGGAACCAAGTCTCTACTGAGGAAATAGGCCTTTGGCTAAGAATATTCTACACTTATAAAACATAGAAACTAATTTGAAAGCTTTTTAAGTCATTCAAATTATGAGAATTAATGTCTTGTCTTCTGGAGGGAACAAAAATTGGGCATTTTATTGCATCCAACAGCAGCATTTGGAAAGAGCTATTGTTGAACCCCAGAAACAATCATCAAGAAGCAAAGCCAAGCTTCCATACTTAGAAATGTGGAGACAATATATTGATCAGCCCAAGGTCTTTTTGGAAGAAACAGCATGCATTTTCTGTGTTTCTTTCCAACACAAGAATACTGTGCCACACTCATACATTTTATGATTGAGTTTGCTACGATATTTACCCTGAATAATTATGCTTTTAAAAAGCACAGTTTTCTCAAATATAGACAATAACAGGGACTTGCAATCTACTTAGCCTTTCCTGGTACAGTTAATGCTGACTCCATTACCCAAAGTGCTCAATAAACCAACTGCCTCATTATGCTGAAATGTGATCAATGGAACTGTTGGTTTAATAAACGCAACATTTTCTAAATCAAAGTAGAGTGAAAGCAGATTATTTATTTTAACTAAGAGAAATCTTTATAGACTTTTATATTCCTTTAAATTAAAGCCTGTGTGTGTGTGTGTGTGTGTGTGTATGTGTGTGTGTATGTGTGTGTGTGTGTGTGTGTGTGTATCTGCCTGTCTGCCTGTTAGAAGAATAAAGGAAATTAATCTTTTCCCATAATAATATGAATACATAAAACACTTCAATTTCATCTTTTCTTCTTTGAAGAGTTATCTACCTTCATTTTCCTTCTAGTCTTTGAACATTCTTGCTCCCCCCCTGATAATTAATTACATTTTGTGATTATGTGATAGCCTGGCAAGTTTCTAGGTAGCTGTTATGAGTTATGTATATTTTATTTCAAAGCTGAACACCAAATAATATCTTGGGTATGATTCTTTGAAATTTAGCTATTTCTAAAGATCTGTTGTCTCACAAATCTGAGAGCATTTAATATATGATGAAAAGTTTTAACATCTTCAATGAATAGCAATTACACAAAAATTGGATATCAGATATTTGGTTGATTTTGTAAAATTCCATTGTCTTTGTAAATAAAACAGTATTGTAACCCTTGGAAGATTCACTTGACATTGCCCATATTCATCCTGGCAAAAAACACAGCAGGAGTCACTAAAAATCATGTCTTTCTTTAATGTTGAATGAGGCATCTCCCAACTTCAAACATTTTGAGCTTCGAACCAATTAGAATAGAGTGAATTCTAAATATATATAATTCATACATATGCTCAGTAGCTTGCCTGTAACTGACATATTTATGACATGATATGAATATATAAACCTGTGCCAATCTGATGGTGAGACATAGAGATAAATACATGGTCTAAGATAAGACTGTCTATGCTAACACAGGGAGATTAAAATATCTTTCCACATTCAGATGGAGGAAGTGTTTAGAATGTTGGGAGAAAAGGAGTCATTTGTTTTTGTGCTTATCTTTTAACAAGTTGCAGACTAGAAGAAAAATGACAAATTGTCAAGAAATTATTCAGGGATAGTGGAGTGTAACCTCAAATAACATACTATCTTGACTGTGATTATCATCCTCTGTTGATCAGAGTAAATTATTTCTAGATGCCAAGATATTCCCCAACAGTGTTTGAGGTGTTTAGATGTTTAGGGAGATACTCATCCTCCTTAGTCTTTCCAGAAGATTCCAAGGCAGGTGAGGATGGATATATGTGTTGTATATGGTGGGTTTTCCCCCATAGTTCTGTTCTGACCCAGAGTCTCCCCAAATCCTCTTGGCCCAAACTGAAGTGCTGCCACTATGGTATGCCTGACCTCAGGAATGTACCTAGTGTGAGGGATTCTGGGGGATGAAGTCCTGCCATACTGGGAAAATCATATTAATTCTAGGGCATCACTTCAGTATCATCCTTTGTGTCAGGCCTGGGGATAGTAACAAGATGATTCTTGTATTGCTCAGCAGTTAAAAGGCAATTCTGCAGCCCTGGTGTTTAGAAACAGAGACCAAGGTAATTAGCAAGGGGAATATCCTTTTTGTGTGTCTGAACTGTTGCAGGTCACCAGAGATTGAACATTTGGATAATCTAAGAGGTTTTCATTTATTGCCAGTTGTGGATGTTTATGTATCTGTTGTCATGTAAATTTTCAAAAAGTGAGATGTATTGCATCTAGCACTTTTTATTTCTTAGATTCTCTGTCTTTCTGTCTCTGTCTCTGTCTCTGTCTCTGTCTCTGTCTGTCTGTCTGTCTGTCTCTCTCTCTCTCTCTATATATATACACATATGTGTATATATATTATATAGTGTATTTTATCATCTATAATAAATAAATATGATTTATTTAGTATAACATATAAATTATAAATATTATAAATAAATAATTTTAAATATTTTATTTAATTTCGACTCTTACTTTGCCCACCCTGAGACTTTCCCAATGTAGATTAACTGTAATTGACACTCAAGGTTTGATTTGGTTCAGAAATTATCTTTCCCTATTCCTTCTCTCCATCCTCTCTGCTTTTCCGTTGTCTCAGCCTCTTTTTTCTCCACCCATCTCTCTATATTTAACATCCTAATTCTCGTGGGAATAGAAAGTTAAGTGATAGCTCTTGTGAAATATGGAGTTCCTAATGTTGGGCTGGGGAAATAAATTGATTTTCTAAAGGCCAACCAAAGGTCAGTTTGAACATTACAATGGTGTGAAAATTAAAGATACTACTTAGTTATATTCCGTCTATGCATGTGGAAACCATTTTTTAACATATACATTGCCTCCATTGACTGACTTTGCTTTTGCTTTGCTTTTCCATACACGTAAGTGAAGTGAAGTGCAATGGTTTTATCAACTCTTTTGCAACAAATGATAACATTCTATAGTAGTGGGAAAGAAATAAAATATTGTTCTATGTGTTGAGTTTCTCAACTACTTGACTGGCTTTAAATTCACCTCAGTGTACCTAGCTGAGAACAGAACACCTACCCTGAATGTGGGGAATATCATCCCGAGGTCTGGGCTGCAGACTGACTAGAGAGGGAAAAGGGAGAAAGAAAGCTTGGTGTTCATCATTAATTCCTGACTGCAGATGCAATAGGACTGGCTTGTTCCACTCCCCCTGACATGCATTCCCTTCTCTGACTGTAGGTATTGAAACCGTGAGCCAACACAAACCCTTCTGCCTTATGTTGTGTTTGTTTTATTTTCAGTTATTTGGCCTCATCTGACTTTGACAACCTATCTATATAAAAAGGGAAATAGATATTGCCCAACAAAATCACTCTCTGCAACAGGGGAACCCTTTTGACACCCAGTAAGATCTCAACTCCTCCTTTTTGTTGTGTCTGTCAGTGAAGTACTTGCTATACAAGCAAGTGTGCTCAAGGTCATATTGTCGGTATCCATGTGAAAAGCTGGCCACAGTGATGTGTACCCAATCCCAGCACTGTGGAAGCAGATATAGAGAAAGACCCCTAGTGATTCCTGGTCAGCCATTCCAGCCTAATCAGTGAGGTTTGGGTTCAATGAGACTCCATCTCTAAAATTAAACTAGAGACTGATGGAAGGAGACACCTGCTACATGCATACACGTGCACCACCCTTACTTCCCCAATGCACACACAGAGAACGATGTTCTTAGCAGGAAGACAGAGGGAACGGTAATTTCCCTGCCTTACAAGTGTTCGGCCTCAGCATTCTTTGTCTTGGGGTCCCCGACTGGTTTATTCTCTCAGTAAATGCTTTCCATACATAGCTTATGGTTGGCCTTGGGGCAATCTACTGCAGTGCACTGCTTCAGTAAGGTCATAGGAACACAGGGAACCTCATAATACATATTATATATATATATATATATATATATATATATATATATATATATATATACCTCAGATCTTGAGTGCAAACTATTCCAATTGTCTGCCCTGGGGCTATATTTCTGTAATGAAATTTCTGGAAACAACAAATGGCTTTTTAAAAACACACCTGATTGACCAAAGTATGAATGTATCCCACTGGTTTTATGTATTTTATTTTATCATTTTCCCCCTTTGAACTTGAATTTCTTTTCTTTCTTTCTTTTTTTTTTTTGTTTTAATGATCTCCAATTAAGAATTGCATGTCTCAAAGATGTATGAGCCTGCGTTTTGATACACAGATATACTGTGGACATTTAAACATTCGTTTGATTTTGTATATTTTTGGTTTTATATATTTTGAGTTAGACAAAAAGAATAATTCACACATATCCATGTGTGCCAGCAAAGAGTAACCAAGTCTCACACCATGTGGGATCCTCCTTCTACCCTGGCCCAGTACCTAATACAGTATACTCCTTCCCCAGGTACAGCGGCGACTTGCCCTGCTCAGCGATGGCAAAGGGAGGCAGCAAGCCTGGAAGCCTTGCACCTTCCCCGAGACCTCCCTGCTGGAGGAGTATGGCATCGAGGGCCTGTCCTCCCTCTTTAATGGCAGGCTCAGCCTCAGTAGTGTGGGGCACAAAGAAGATGATGAGGATGAGAGAGCTGGCTCTCACTGGCTGTCCTCCCAGCATGGGACCTTGAAAGAAAACACAAAACAGACGCCCCCCCCCACACCTGATAGACAGTTGGGCAGTCAACTCCTGGCTCTTCAGCTGCAGGATTTTTGGATGGAGATCTGGTACACCCTGGTTCCACAGCAGCTGCTCTCTGAGATGGCCAGAAGCAGTCAGGGACCCCATGCCTCGTCCTGTTTTAAACCCTTCACTGTGATTGTCCCGGTACCACGAGATAACCAACCACCCCAGACCTCTTGCTACAGCAATTCTGGGGGCTTATGACTATCACTTCCTTCACTATATGATTCTAAGAATTTGATTGCAAAGACCATTGGTCCTACCTTTGAGTGGTTTTCAGTTCAGCTGTGGGCAGTTCTCAAGCTACACCAAACACTAGACCTCAAAGGGGCCTGGTGGGGGCCTTTGTTGTGAGGCCTTGGCACTGTGGGCTAATGCCTCTTGACTCAGACAGGGGCTGGCTGTGTGCCACCAAAAACCTGGAGTATCCTGGGAGACCTGAGCATGTTGTGATAAGGCCCTGCAGCTACTGGGAGACAAGAGACCTCCAGCCTTGCCTAGCATCCTCAGTAAAAACTCATGACTTGGTATAGTTGGCTCTTAGGCATGGAAAAACACCAGTCAGAGGACATGGCAAGCAGCCAGGAGCCTGCAGAGGCTGCTGGAAGTCTGCAGGCCTAGTTCCATAAAGAATTTGCAGCAAACCAAGGCACTTTTCTTTCTGAGTTGATTTCTAGGCAGCCTTTGGCTAGGGTCATTCTATGACAATAGAAGGATCTAATCTTGTCCCAGCTTTCAGACCACAGAATAGTTAGCACTTCATCCTAATATCACAACTGCCCAAGCATTAATTAATTAATTAGCTCTCAAGAACCATTTGTAGTTGAGGACATGGGCTAGAATGTCTGCTCTACTTCAGCCCAGACAAATTTGCTTCCCACAGAATGATCCTGTACAGGGCAGGCCTGTCCAACACAAGGGCACACAGGAACATCATGCCTGTTCTGAAGTGCCAACTGCCCTTTGTGATCCTCCTACAAGCAGTCATTAGGAACTCTCCCACAGGAACCAGACTTGACAGTTTAAAAGCCCTTTGATGTTCCTGTTCACCTCCTTCAACAAGATCACAGACAAAGGAGCTCTGAGAATGTTCTCCAATAGCGTGGCCAAGAAGACGGCTATACCTCCAGCCACTTGTGTTACAATCCCCACCTGCTCCTTTTATGTTAAGCCAAACCGAGTCTGTAGAGATGGTAAGTCACTAGAAACTCTACCAGAAGGGAGTGGTTAAGAGAGAACCTGAGCCTCCAGGTGTGCCCCAAGCCCAGTCTCTTTCCTGGAGACACCTTCCCCCTGGCTAGCTCTGGGCCTGAGTTTGATGACCATGAGGAGAATTTGTTTGCTTCCTTATACAAAGCAGAACTCATTTAAATCTAACAGTAGCTGTATCACGTGACTTCATTGGCTGTCCAGTTTTATAGACAATAGCACTAAAGCACAAAGAGGCTCAAGAACTTGGCCCCGAAGATCAGACCAGATCTGATCCCAGACATCCAAAAGGCAAGATGTGACCCTTATATGTTGATTGTGGTTGTGTTAGTATTTAAGAGTTCCCCTTCCCTGACCAAAAAGTATTACTTAAGTTGTTTTATTTAAAAAGTGTTATTCCAACAAACAAACAGACAAACAAACATCCCCAACAACAATGACAAAAAAACAAACAAACAAAAACAAAGTGTAAGAGAAGAAAATAAGTACCAGAAAAGAAGTCTTCTAAAATGCCAAGAAATGGTGCTCATATAAATAACCTACTTTTAATTTGCTTTTGTACCTTACTGCTTTTTAGAAAATTTATTTTGAAAGTTTTCAGATGTCAGTGGTGCCATATTTAACTCTGAGGGAAGAATCATTTAGCATGGTTACTTGTAAAATCCTAGTATCCTGATACCTCGATAGTATCCCAATAGTTTAATATTGATCAGAAATCCTATACATCATTTAAAAATTATTATGTAATATTGCATGGAATTTCTTGGCATTCTTAACATGAAGAAAACTGTGAGCCACTGGTGTAAGTATTTGGTTTTTGTCACAATGGTACTAAATAATAGAGCCAGGGCCAAGGGGGCACTTTCCATATGCTCTTTTGCATGTTTCAAATTTATTAATCGTTGGTTTCTTTTTTCACAGATGTGACAGCCACTCCCATGTTGTGAGAAAATGTTCTGATTTTTATATTAGCATTCTGTGTATAACACATGACCCTTGATCATCATTACAGCAAATATCCACCCATGTGTAAAACATATGTGTGATAAGAGAGTGACTGCAATAAAGTAAATTGTAGATGTTTAAACTTGGTTGTTTGTAGAGTCTCAGAAGGCATAGATTGAGTCAGGGAAACTTTGGTGAAGACGTCACCTTGGACTTGACCATAGATGTATCAGCATATTATTTTATTGTCCCTCTACACCAGTGACTACACAGACCTTGGGAGCTGTAACTGCAGTGTTTGATGGGTTAATGAAGAACTGTATTAAAGAAACGCCATCAAATCTAAGAAGCATTTGTTGGCAGAAATAGGCCACTAAGAATATCGTGAAAGATTTCTTTAACTGTGCCAGTATCACAGCGCAGCCTCACACTCACAAAATTTGTGAGACAGTGGGCTTGACCTTGTCCTGGCACTCAGCTGGAAGCACATCATAAGAAAGATATGCAAACACCAAGGGCTGTGACCCTTCCCAGCAAGAGGGGAAAAGGGAACAAAAAGGGCAGGAGTGACCGCCACACACGAGTGCAGGTTCCAAATGTGGTAATGGATGACTACAGGCTTGGAAATGGGCACCCAGGTGTACTGCAATGAGCCATGAGGCCAATCTTAAGAAAGCTGATTCTTTTCCATTTAAATTTACGTGAGGCTCTAGTAAAGATGTGATTGCTGTATTCAATTGGTTCTGGGACAGGAAATAACTTGTGTGCTTTATGGATTTTTGTTTAGTTAGTCAAATATTAAAGGGCTCCAGATTGAGCTATTTCATGTCTCTTGCTATTGATTATTGGGGTAGGAAAATTATTTTCTTCTTTCCTTCCTTATATCCTTCCTTCCTTTCTTCCTCCCCCTCCTTCCTTTTCTTCTTCATCTTTAGCCAATATTAGCATATTTGCAAAGACTGGAGATAAAAAGAAAGATAATTAAAAATAACTAGTAACCCTTTAACATTATTATATGAAGACTTACTGAAAGGGAGAAGTTTCTCATTATGCTGTTTATCAAAACAATCAAAATAAAATTGATGAAGACTGGATATATTATCTCAATAAAGGCTAGTACCGAAACAAAGCGAACGGTTTGGAGAAAGTGATGGTCGTGTTCTTATGACTGCTTGAGAGACAAATGGAAATAGGAAAACTCTTTTTTTTTCCTTTTAGTCATTTTGGTTTGTTTTGTTCTGTTTGAAACAAGATTTCACTATATAAACTAGGCAAACCTCAAACTTGCAATTCCTGCTGCACCTCCTAAGCACTGGGGTTGCATGTTTGTCCCACTATGCCAAGTTAGCAACACTGCTACTGTCTAAGCCAAGCCAGTTAGCAGTATCTGTTTCTGTTTCAGTGATATGGGGCAAATGATACATGTTAGAGTATAGATAGAATATACAGCATATAGAGTTAAATACAAGGCACATATTTATGTTTAGTGTGATGTCTATCAATGAATACCTTCACTCCTGTAATATATTAATCAGAAATGCCACAGGAAGGCTTTGAATGACGTCAAACAACTAATTATAGCATTCTTGTCACTTAATGGTATACCTGTTGTTTCTTTGCTTGTCCTTGGTAACTTTTCGTGGATGATTCCCTAGTCACTGTGTGTAGAGTGCCTGAAAGATGCTATCATCCTAGACCTCTGCCTTTCTCTAGGAAGACAGCAAATTCTGTCTTTATTTCCAGAGCCTGTGACCCCAGAAGAAGGCTTTGCTTTCTGTCTTTGGGGAACCCCTTCCACATTGTTCTCTCCAGAAATCGAGATCTTTGTTGTAGGTTGTTTCTTGAAATCTAGGGGCCCTAGGAATTCTCGGGGGCTGTTCTACAGGTTTCCTATTACTCTTTAGGCAAATGTCCTAGTGAGTATGAGAGGCAGATTATTGTGATGTGTGTGTGTGATTATTATAATGCATCATAAATGTAACGTGCAAATGTGCAAAATTAAAACAAAACCAGAAAAGACTGCTTAAAGCTGGTAAGAGTTACTGAACAGACCTATAGAGGAAACTCTCAAAGAACAACCTAGGCTGTTCTTGCATCTCAGGAAATGTACATGGTTTTGTGATGCTCTGGACATGTTTCTCTTCTTTCCGATTGAACTCCACCTGGCCGCTGCTGACTCATTCTTACAATGCTCATGTGTGCTTAGAAGAATGTTAATTGTTGATATAATCTCTACTGTATCCCAGGGGGAAATATCAGGGTATTTATTCTTACCTGTGAAATACAGACATTTAAAGACACAAGTACCACAATCGTGGGCATGTTTGTAGATACATATTTTGGCAGGAATGTGTGTCTTCCCTTTGTAAGGACATATAGGCCTCTGAGGCATAGATTCAGTGACCCAGAGAATGCTCAGGTAGATGCTGCCATGCAGACAGAATTTTCACAAACATGTTCTCATCAAGGCGAGGAATTTGAGGCTTGGATGGGTTTACCACATGTATTCCATTTTTTTTTTTTTTGTGGGAGAACAAAAGAAAAAAAAAGTATGGATTTTCACCTTAAGGGGAGCTGCTTCTTAAATTTTTAATAACGTTTCCTCCTTTTCATTGGCATTAAGATACATTCACCTTTCCCTCTCTCCCCTTTTGTCAGAATCTGAAACGTGGACAAATACCTTCTTGAAGGCACTGAGGTCCAGTTCCCTGTGTACACGCTTAACTCAAAGAGAATGGCTGTTTCTATCCTTGTCATCCTGAATTTTTTAACTTTCTTAAAGACATGATACATTTGGGAACAAAGCATCTCCTTCTGCCCAACGGTAGCACTTCTGGGAGAGTGATAGCGCACCTCTCAAGGCTGAGCTATTACAAGAAAAACAGAAAAGGAAGCAGGAACACTTACTTTTCCTGCACGGAAGACAGTTTGTCAGGATGAGAGACAGACGCACGGAACGTGCGTAGACTTGCACTTCCATCCAGCGATGAGCAGCCTAAGTGCTTCCTCCGCACTGTCTTCAAAGCATTGCCTGGAATGCAAATGACATGGTCTTTCTGGAATACAATTCCATTTGAAAGGCCAAGTCAGACTGGTCATTTTTAGTGTACACTTGGTGCCTCTCTATAAGTAGAATGGAGCCGTTCTTGAAAAGCTGTCTTGAGAGAAAAGGAGCAATGTGGTTGAAATCTCATTATGTACTGTTCTTTTCCTTTGGACCACATTGTATAATTAAGGATGTTTTCAAAATGGAAACAGAGCCCAACTTTACGGAGAGGAGGAAGAGAGGCAGACAGACTGCAGAGGCCTGTTGCTGGTTCTCATGCAAATGTGCCGTGTTCATTCTAAGAGTCTTGGCTGTCTGACTTCTTCATAGAAATCAGTTGACAGTCTTTCTTCCAGAACACATCCTTCAACAGTGGTATAATCCTGGTGATATTCTCAAAGTTATTTAGATCATCTCTTGTTTAATAAGTAATTCAGATTCAGTAGTATTCAGTGATATTATCTCTGCAGACTGTCAATTCACTCTTTCCCAAGAAATCTCATTCATGTGTGTGTGTGTGTATGTGTGTGTGTGTGTGTGTATATATATATATATATATATGGAATTTAAAATGTATATATACATATAAACTAATTCTACATATGCTTGGTATAACTTGTATTATTTATCTGAAAAGTTCTGACCATTCTTTCAAAAATTATTTCCAGCCTTTAAGTTTGAACTAAAATCCCTTATCTTTAATTAAAATTCCCTAGTTGGTTTTGCATGATATTGTTACAGCCAGGCAGTCAGGATCCTGGATTTCTGCTTTATGCTGTGACACATGGTTGATATCCTGATTTAATGCTCAATGGTTACCCACTTGAAAAATACAGTTGGATCTTCTTTCAGAACTCAAGTTAGCACACTTACCTCTCTGCCCCAGGATTATTATCCACACCGTTGTTAGGACATTATTTTTGCACATCTATTACCTCTACCCCTCCCTCACACATAGTAGAGAAAGAGCTCTGAAAAGCCATAAGACTCACTTGCTGTCTTTTTAGGTGTATCTGGAAGGAAGAGTTTATTAAAATGTTGATGATAAGGCCAGAATCCTGCTCAGAGTTCTTCAGCAAACTTCGTGGGCCATCCCCCAGCAAAAACCCACCCAACTGCTGAGACTAAGCGCATTGTACTCTGGGTGGTTATAGCCCTACAAAACTTGCATTGAAATATCCTCCCCGGTGTTGATATTAGGAAGCGTAGGGAGGTATTGACTTCATGGTGGTGAATCCTTGAAAATAGAATTAGGAACTTCATTTAAAGACACCTCCGGCTACTTTGTTCCACCCACTAAGGTGTGAACACATAGAAAATACCATCCATGAGAAATGGTTCCTTACCAGACACTGCATCTCCTGGCGTCTGGATCTTGGACTTCTCAGCTTTCAGATCTGAGAGCAATACATTTCTGTTACTTAAAATGATCCACCCATGGTAATTTTGCAAATGAAGTCAGGTGGATTAAGGGAAAGAGTAAAAGAGCTAGAAACCTGTGCATGCTTATTATGTGTTAATCAGTATATCCTGGGAGGGGCAAGGAAACCCAGCCTAGAGTTTCCAGCCTGAGCAACAGCTAAGAGAAAGACTTCATTTTCCAGACGAGGAAAATGAGGATTAGGGAGGGAAATTGTCTGAGTTCAGGCCAGAATTGGCAGAACCAGGCCATGCCAGGGTTTCCATAAAATCAATGAGTCTGTGTTCTTGCTTGGTAGAGAAGTGTGAAAACTCTTATACTATTGGAAAAAAAAAAGATAAAACTTAAGGATGTTGTTACTGGAACCAAGGACCAAATAGTAATATTCTTTCCTCTACTTTTAACCCTCAGTTGATAAAGTCTGTCTCTATCAATCCCAAGATTTAAGCTGTTATACCAGTTTCTAATGAGAGAGAAACACACACACACACACACACACACACACACACACACACACACACACACACAGAGAGAGAGAGAGAGAGAGAGAGAGAGAGAGAGAGAGAGAGAGACAGAGACAGAGACAGAGACAGAGAGAGTTTAGTTTATGTCTGCCTGCATCATACTAAGCTATTTTTCCTTCAACGATAATAATTGGTTTTAGTTGGAAATTTTTATGTATAAGTATAAAACTATTTTGGAGAGCAAGAAAGAAAATCTAGGAAGAAGGAATATTTTACAGAATTTTTGTATGAGGAGACAGGGCTGAAAACCAAACTGCTGTCAGCACTCTGGGCAGAGGTTCTAAGGTTAAGATATAGAGAGAAGCTGTTTTCAGCCCATTTTTACTGGATTGGATCACATCAAATTCATGGAGACTGACTACCAATGATCCTTATGCTGTTTGCTTGTTTTAATTTCATTTATTCATATCAAATGCAGCTCCCTCCAGTCCCTCCCCATAGAGACCTTCCCCCATTCCCCTCCCCTTCTCCTCTGAGAGGGTGGGGCAGCCTGGGAATCCTCCCACCCTGGTGCATCAAGCCTCTGCCATGGTAGGTGCACAAGGATTCTTATGTTTGTGCAGCAAGACGTTTTACACAGAGCCATCTCCCCAGTGATTTCCATTGTTGTGCTATCAAAGTGATAATTTCTCCCTCCCTCCCTCCCTCCCTCCCTCCCTCCCTCCCTCCCTCCCTCCCTCCCTCCCTCCCTCCTTCCCTCCCTCCTTCCTCCCTCCCTCTTTCTCTCCTTCTCTCTCCCTCTCTCTGTGTGTGCCTTTGTGTGTGTGTGTATGAGTGTGTATGTGTGTGTGCCTGTGTGCAGGCATACCTGTGTGTGCACATGTGTGTGTATGTGTGTGCACATGCGTGTTACTGGAAATTGGACTTTCTGCTCTCACAAATGCTTAGCCACATGCTACCTCTCAGTTCCATGCTTTGTCTCCAGCCCTTAGATAATCTTTACCTGCTCTTTTTAAATTTTATTTGAGGTTTTATTTACTTTTATCTTCCGTGTAAGAGTGTTTTCCTGAATCTGTGTCTGTGCATCACATGTGTGTGGTGCCTGCAGAGGTCAGAAGAAGGTGTCAGATCCCCTGGAACTAGAGTTACAGATGTTTAGTGAACTGCTATGTGAGTACTGGGATTTGATCCCTAGTCCTCCTGAAGAGCAGGTAGTGCTCTGAACTGCTGAGTCCCCTCTTCAGACTCCTACCCATTGCTATTTATTACTTTTGAACCACAGTTAAGCTATATCCCAACTGGCAGGCCCTTAAATTCTTCATTTAATCACTTATTCCTCTGCTTCTTAGAAGCAGAATATGAAGAAATGAATGTTTCTGTAGTTGAAGGAAAGAACACTGATTCAGCCTGTGGCTGCTTCTGTAAAATCCTTTCAAGTAATCTTTATTCTCTGTCTGTGAACATGCATGTTCCTTCTCATAGTGATGTCTAAATCTGAGGGCAAATTTCCCTAGGGTTTAATATTCTCACTTTGCTTCAAGCCCAAGCTATCTAGATATAGAATTTCTTTTCCTCCGTGAACATTAATGTTCTTTGCCCATTGTGATAGCTAAGAAACTCTGAAGACACATTGCCCTTGGGTCTGACAGCCTGTTGCATCCCTGTTGAGCCTAATTCTTAAGACTTGTAACCATATACCATGCATGCATGTGTGTGCATGCAGGGACACACACACACACACACACACACACACACACAGTAGTATCTGACAATGGAGAACATTTACCAGTATATAATTCTTTGTTTAAAATTTTTTTATTGGGTATTTTCCTCATTTACATTTCCAATACTATCCCAAAAGTCCCCCATACCCTCACCCCCACTCCCCTACCCACCCACTCCCACTTCTTGGCCCTAGCTTTCCCCTGTACTGAGGCATATAAAGTTTGCACGACCAATGATAGTCTATAGATGGTCTATCCTTTTGACACAGCTCCAAACTTTGTCTCTGTAACTAATTCCATGGGTGTTTTGTTCCCAATTCTAAGAAGGGGCAAAGTGTCCACAGTTTGGTCTTCGTTTTTCTTCAGTTTCATGTGCTTTGTATCTTGTATCTTGGGTATTCTAAGTTTCTGGGCTAATATCCACTTATCAGTGAGTACATATCATGTGAGTTCTTTTGTGATTGGCTTACCTCACTCAGGATGATGCCCTCCAGGTCCATCCATTTGCCTAGGAATTTCATAAATTCATTCTTTTTAATAACTGAGTAGTACTCCATTGTGTAAATGTACCACATTTTCTGTATCAATTCCTCTGTTGAGGGGCATCTGGGTTCTTTCAGGTTTCTAACTATTATAAATAAAGCTGCTATGAACATGGTGGAGCATGTGTCCTTCTTACCAGTTGGAACATCTTCTGGATATATGCCCAGGAGAGATATTGCGGGATCCTCCGGTAG
Organism: Mus caroli; assembly: GCF_978045245.1. NCBI lineage: Eukaryota > Metazoa > Chordata > Mammalia > Rodentia > Muridae > Mus > Mus caroli. The sequence goes on from NW_028227265.1 coordinate 85,759,400, forward strand.
TACTATGTCCAATTTTCTGAGGAACCGCCAGACTGATTTCCAGAGTGGTTGTACAAGCTTGCAATCCCACCAGCAATGGAGGAGTGTTCCTCTTTCTCCACATCCTCGCCAGCATCTGCTGTCACCAGAATTTTTGATCTTAGCTATTCTGACTGGTGTGAGATGTAATCTCAGGGCTGTTTTGATTTGCATTTCCCTGATGATTTAGAATGCTTAACATTTTTCAGGTGATTCACAGCCATTCGGTATTCCTCAGGTGAGAGTTCTTTGTTTAGCTCTGAGCCCCATTTTTTAAATGGGGTTATCTGATTTTCTGGAGTCCACCTTCTTGAGTTCTTTATATATATTGGATATTAGTCCCCTATCTGATTTAGGATAGGTAAAGATCCTTTCCCAATCTGTTGGTGGTCTTTTTGTCTTATTGATGTTGTCTTTTGCCTTGCAGAAGCTTTGCAGTTTCATGAGGTCCCAGTTGTCAATTCTTGATCTTACTGTGCAAGCCATTGCTGTTCTGTTCAGGAATTTTTCCCCTGTGCCCATATTTTCAAGGCTTTTCCCCACTTTCTCCTCTATAAGTTTCAGTGTCTCTGGTTTTATATGAAGTTCCTTGATCCACTTAGATTTGACCTTAGTACAAGGAGATAGGAATGGATCAATTCACATTCTTCTACATGATAACAACCAGTTGTGCCAGCACCATTTATTGAAAATGCTGTCTTTCTTCCATTGGACGGTTTTAGCTCCCTTGTCAAAGACCAAGTGACTGTAGCTGTGTGGGTTCATTTCTGGGTCTTCAATTCTATTCCATTGGTCTACTTGTCTGTCACTGTACCAGTACCATGCAGTTTTTTTTTATCACAATTGCTCTGTAGTAAAGCTTTAGGTCCGGCATGGTGATTCCACCAGAGGTTCTTTTATCCTTGAGAAGAGTTTTTGCTATCCTAGGTTTTTTGTTATTCCAGATGAATTTGCAGAATGCTCTTTCTATTTTGTTGAAGAATTGAGTTGGAATTTTGATGGGGATTGCATTGAATCTGTAGATGGCTTTTGGCAAGATAGCCATTTTTACTATATTGATCCTACCAATCCATGAGCATGGGAGATCTTTCCATCTTCTGAGATCTTCCTTAATTTCTTTCTTCAGAGACTTGAAGTTCTTTTCATACAGATCTTTCACTTCCTTAGTTAGAGTCACGCCAAGGTATTTTATATTATTTGTGACTACTGAGAAGGATGTTGTATCCCTAATTTCTTTCTCAGCCTGTTTATTCTTTGTGTACTGAAAGGCCATTGATTTGTTTGAGTTAATTTCATAGCCAGCCACTTCACCCAGTATATAATTCTTAAATGGTATAAAGATTATTTTGGTATGTATATGAAGTCAAGAATTTATTATCAGCATCAAACCTTTATTTCTAAAATACTTTTAGGTACTTTATAATTTTTTCTAGATAATTAACAGTTTTGGAAGATGGGTTTACTTTAGTGCAATGGTGGAATTTTCTTGGCTTTCCTACTGAGATACAAGTAAACACACCATGATGACCTATGGAAGAACAGTTAAGGTGATTGTGCATGTTGTCATCAATTCAAGCCAGTTGTAATTCTCTCTATAATATGAAGTTTGGACATATGTTTCCCAATAAGACCAATCCCCTGTCACTTTATACATCATTTTAAGTAAATTTATTGGGATGTTTTACCTAAGAAGCAATTCCATATTTGTGGGACTCAAAATGAAATAAACAAACAAAAACAAACAAACAAATTAAAAAACCCAAACCTCCAAAAAAGTAAAATAAAATAAACCAACATCCGCAAGACTACCCCTCAAAACCTTCTGTGTTGCAAGGATCAGCCATAAGAGACAAGTTAATTGTTGCTATATTTAACACTATCTAATACAGTCCCACATATATTGAGAGTAACTAATTTAACTATTAGAAAATATATTAGGCAGAAGTCATATTTCTTTTGGTGAATATAGAAATTGAAGCTATAGTTAAATGACTGTCCCGGATAAAATGGTAAATCTGGTCTAATATTGCCAGGCTCTAATTAATTTCCCCATATATGTCAAGAACCCTTTTGATCTTAAAATTACTGCATGGGCCAAAGAGATGGTTTAGCATTGGTAAAATGCTTGCTTTACTTGTCTGATGAGTGGAGTTCAATCCCCAGTGCCTACATAAAAGCCTGGTGGATATATTGGACTAGGTGTAAAAGCACTGTTTATGATGCAAAGACTGGGATAACTGGGGTAACAAGTAGATCTCTAGTCAAACTAACTAAAATGGTGAGCTTCAGGTTCAGTGAAAGACCCTGACTCAGTAAACAAAATAGAGACTAATCATGTAAGATACTTAACATCAACTTTGGGGATACACATGTACACACACACAGACAGGGGGAAGAGGGAGAGAGAGAGATACAGAGAGAGAGAGAGACAGAGAGAGACAGAGAGAGATAGAGAGAGAGATAGAGAGAGAGACAGAGAGAGACAGAGAGAGAAAGACAGAGAGAGAGAGACAGAGAGAGAGAGACAGAGAGAGACAGAGACAGAGACAGAGACAGAGAGAGACAGAGAGAGAGAGACAGAGAGAGACAGACAGAGAGAGAGAGAGACAGAGACAGAGAGAGAGAGAGAGAGAGAAGAGAGGGAAACATGTTGCTCTCATAGATATATTAAATATATATGTGCATGCATATCACACATATTATATGTTGACATATTATATGTTGTGGTGGTTGGAATAGGTTTGACCCCCACAGATTCACGTGTTTGAAAGCTTGGCTCATAGGGAATACCACTATTAAGATGTATGGCCTTGTTGGAGTAGGCCTAACATTGTTGGAAGAAGTGTATCACTGTGGAGGCAGGCTTTGAGATCTCCCATCTTCAAACCATGACCAGTGTGACACACAGTCTCCTTCTGTTGCCTTAGGATCAAGAGTTGAACTCTCAGCTCTTTCTCCAGCACTATGTCTGCCTGCACTCTGCCACATTTTCAGTCATGGAGATAATGGACTAAACTTCTGTGGTGGTTTGACTATGCTTGGCCTAGGGAGTGGCACTACTGGGAGGTGTAGCCTTGTTGGAGTAGATGTGGCCTTGTTGAAGGAAGTGTGTCACTGTGGGAATGGGCAAGGAGATCCTCATCTTAAGCAGATGGGAGCCAGTCTTTCCCTAGCAGCCTTCAGATGAAGATGTAAAACTCTCAGCTTCTGTTGCACCCACAAATGATTGACACTGCCACGCCCTCATCTTGACGATAATGGACTGAACCTCTGAATCTGTAATCTAGCCCCAATTAAATGTTTTCCCTTTTAAGAATTGCTGTGTTCATGGTGTCTCTTTACAGCAATAAACCCCTAACTAAGGCATATGCATAAAATAGCCTCAGATTTTTTTTTTAGCATGTTGATTTCTTTCTTTCATTTGTAAGCAAGAAAAGTGATAAAAACATTAACTTACAAATACTGGAAGGAGTCTTCAGTCATGTAATTAACATAACATAATCTAACAATGAACCCTGTAAAAATTCTGGCAGTTTAGGATTCCCTTTCAGACTTTTCATCTACAGCTCTATTTAAATTGAAGTTATCACTAGATGATAGTGGGAATTAGTTTGTACCTCCAGGCAAAATAAATCAATCATATCAGAAGAAACATTCACAGTCACCTTCCCTAAGCCCAACCTGAGCATTGGGTTTATTATCATGCTTGAAAAAGAACCCCACACTCAATTTCAAATATCTGGCCATCGCACACACTCTGCAGGGAGCCCATAAAAGACAGCAGAAGAGGCAATAGCTTTACTATCAGAAAAGCTGTGATTTTGATTGTGTGTGGAAGGCATCAATTGAACCTGGAGCTGGCTATTGACTCAGGATGCCAGCCTCCCCCAGCATTCCAGCTGAAGTCTAATGTTCTCTCTCTCTCTGGAGGAGCACTTTATCCTTGCTGGGGATGCAGAACTGAACAGATGCTGGCCTCAGGGAGCATTTGATTAGTTTTTTTCAAATTAAAGGGTAGTCTCCTAAACAGTGTGACATTTTGTACCATCAAGAGGAATGAGGTTTACAAAATTTCTTTTCCTTCCTTCCTTCCTTCCTTCCTTCCTTCCTTCCTTCCTTCCTTCCTTCCTTCCTTCCTTTCTTCTTTCTGTCTGTGTGTGTCGTCCTCTATTTTTTTTGGCTAATTAATTTGATTAATTAACAATCAAAATCTTTAACACTTATTTCCTATAACTCCACTTATCTCTCAGCCCTCTGTCACAGATTTTTTTTTCTCACACTTGCTGTTTCGTTTCCTGCTCATTTTACCCATGCCCAAAGTGGTTTCAGTGCACCATGGCTCCTGTAGGATCTGAGGTGCCATGCTTCCGGTACTCCTGGGCTAAGGGCATGATGGATTTAACCTGTGTGTAGGAAGGTTGGAGGGCCAGCAAGTGATTTCGAGAGAACCAAAGTTGTGAGCATGAGTTGGAAAAGATGACCCAGCTTTACTTCGGAAATTCAGCAAGAAATATCATTACACAAGTGCAAAGAAATAGGACCAGTCATTATATGACCATGTGCCAATAGTTTATATTTTAGGTGGATGTGTTGTCATAGTTACACAGTGTTCGAGCACCATAGATTTGTTAACAGGACAAATTAATGAATAAATCTATCTCAGTTCCAAATATAAATGCATAATTTTATAGATAAAATCAAGCGATAATCTTCCACCACTCAAGAGATAACTCAACAAAGCCAGAACAACAAAGGGAAGGGGATATGCCAATTGTTTTCCACGTGTTATTTACAGGTCACCAAGCTTTGGTTAAGGGTATGCATATGTGCAATACAAAAACAAAAACAAAAACAAAAAAAACCCAAAACAAAAACAAGCATGAAGATCTGAGTTCAAGTCCCAGAACTTACTTTCAAAAGCCAAATATGGTGGCATACACTTGTGATCTTAGTAGAGTGAGAGAAGTGAGATTCCTGGGACTCAGTGGCCAACAAACTTAGTCAAATTGTCAAGTTCAAGGCCTGTGAGAGACCTTGTCTCATAAAATAGGTGTGCAATGACTGAGGAATGACCCCTAAGGTTGGCCTCTAGCCCGCATGCACATACATTCACACATATACACACTTACAGGCTGAGTGATACGGGTGGCAATCTCCTTCATCCTGTCTTTCTTTATTTTTATTTATTTATTTTTTTATTACATCAGGGGGCTGCACTGAGTGACAATCAGAGGTGACCCAGCATCCATAAATATGGATGCTCTTTGCATTCACACAACACAAATATCTATTGCGGAGCAGTGAGTGTATCCCATATTTAAATCCCAACATCCATCCTGCTAAGTATATTTGTAAAGGTAGTTCAAGGGAAAGAAGGCTCCCAGAGACCCCATCTCCTGGTTTTTGTGCTTCTGTGCTCCTGACTTTCAGAGTACAGCAGCCTAGGACACTGCAGAATTGATCACATCCAAGCAGCATCCTGAAAGCCTTAACACTTTCCCTTTACTTTTTTTCAGAAAGCACTTCCTGTTCCTGGGACATTGAAGTAGCTTTGTGCAGAGGGATGTGTGTTGAGGAGTCAAGACCTCCTATCAACAACCTCCATTAACTTGTCAAGGCTGTCGGAACCACCTAGAAGCAAATCCTAGGGCCCCAGTTAACCTTGGGGTGACTTCAGCTCTTACCAATTTCCTCACTATCAGGTCAAATACAGACCTCACTGAACCAGAGCTATCCAGCTTAGCTATGAGTAGCTCTCTGTACTCCAAACCCATGTACAAGAACATACCTATAATGTTTTAATTATTTTAGTTTTACTGTTTTCTTTTCGTCTTCTCTCTGTCTCACTGTCTGATTCTCTGTCTTTATCTATCTTTCTATCTTTGTGTCTGTTTCTTTTGTGTCTGTCTGTCTGTCTCTGTCTCTGTTTCTTTCTCTCTCTCTCTCTCTCTCTCTCTCTCTCTCTCTCTCTGTGTGTGTGTGTGTGTGTGTAGGTGTGTGTTCAAGCAGAGGTCATCTGACCACCTTTAAAAGTTGGATTTCCCCTTTTGTCTTGTTTTCAATACAGAGTCTTTCCTGTTAGCTACTAAGCCACATGATACAGGCCTGGGCTATCCTCCTGTCTCTTTCTCCATTCCGCTGCAGGAATGCTGGCACTACAAAGCTCGCTAGTACATTCACATCCACCTTTCCATGTGGATTCTGGAAATCTGAACTCTGGTAACAAGGCCTGTGCCACAAGCACTACTTTCCCTACTAATCCATACTTCAGCCTCAGGTTTGTACTGTTTTAAACTATTCCAGTTCGGGCAATCTTAAATGGAGACACAGATATCCAGCACAAATCTCAAATTATCCATATTTTACAAATGAAGACATTAAAGGCTAAAATTGCATATGCAAAAAAATAAATACCTTTCCCTGGCTAGCCTCTTGCTGATGGAGTCCTAGACCCCAGAGGCTGAATCAGCAGGGAAAAATTGCAAAAAGAATTGACAGCAGTAATGAGCAGTGTTAAGGTACATAAGGTATATATCCAAGCCAAACATTTACTGATAGTAAGTCATAAAGAGAAATTTTAAGTCTTTAGCATATGTATTATTTTATCATTTATTAACAATGGAACATTTGCATACTAATGGAAGGAATGTGCTTATTTATTTTTATATAAAATTTAAAACTTGGCTTGATATTGGATATTGCATGACATAGAAAGGACTTTAACACTTTCAGGGGTAACTGATATTTTTATGTTAGAATTGTTAATGTTGGAAATGTTAATTTGTAAAAATATATAATAAAACGGCAGAAGTATGTTTAAGACCCTTTCTAAAATTTTTGGACATTTTTCAACTGATACTTTATTAAAGTCAAATATGTAGCTAAAACAGAAATTTTTTAAATCAAACATTCCAACATAGCATACTACAAAGATATATGAAACGGATGCTTACATGTTGAGGAATGACAGTAGAAAAACAGAAAAAGTCATTGTTTTCGATAATTAAACCAATATGTTTCTATAAGAGCAGAAGACTTCGTACATTAAAAACAGTTTGGTGTATAACATGGTAGTATTGAATTTGAGCCAATGTGCTTCAAGTAGCCATTGTTGACCTGGTATGTATATATGGTGTTATATTTCCAAACCAATGCTCAAACAAGGCAATATGATTTCTACTAGAATCTGAATTTGAAGGATGGTTGTAAGTCCCCTGTTCCCAAACACATGTCCATAAGCCAAAAGAGAAAATCCTGTCTTATGGCTCACATGTGTGGCATAAGCAAGTTCTGACTGCCTTGTTCAGCCAGGAGGAACAGCTGCCAGAATGATTCTCGGGAAGGCTGAAGTTTAACCCTTACTGACCACAGCTGCTCTGGCTGAGTTTTTTCATAGACTTTGGTAGTTTCAAATCTCAGAAGTTAATTCCAAGTTTGCAAAAGGGAGAAATTATACAGTCATTAATGACTAATTTTGAGTACTTTATAAAATGTCAATTTAAAGAAAATGTCAAATACCAAGTCCATTGAATGTCCCCTGGTTCCCCGGTCCCCAAAAGAAGCCTGGTGTGGTGAAATTATGGCCACCAGACATGTTTCATGAGTAATCACACTTGAGCTCAAGAGCTTTCAAGGCTCATATGATAACACATTGTGTTTTTGGGCTCTGTTCATTTGCTTGCTTGCTGGCTGGCTTTTTAATAATCAGATAATAGCACCAAGATGACGCGTGAACGTTTGAGCATTTCTGATGAGTCAGTAATTTAGATGCAGTAAAGGAGCACCTGCTGCACAGCAATCTGAAATTGAGATTCCGAAATCTTATTGGGTATCTCTCAAATATAAACTCTATTCTTGTCTAGGTATGGCAATCCATCCAGACATTTGGTCAAGTTACTCACTCCTAAATTTACTGAAGGACTACAGTTATGAGCATTGACTATGAACACGGTACACAGTGATGGTCAAATAGGATATCATAGAATGACTTCTTGCCAATATAAAACTATTGTATGACTAATTATTGTTGTCATTGTTTTTATTTTTGTGTTTAGGCTTGAATAGTATAATGTGTTTCATTATGACAATTTTTGCATGTACATATTTATGCATGCTATATGCTCAAACACATGTATGAGCAGTTGTGCTTGTGGTCCAACACTGACATCTGATATCTTCCTCAGTCATTTTTACTTATTGACTAAAACACCAAAATACCTCACAGAGGTTATCTCAATAGAACTCAGAACTCATGGATCACTTAGTCAATCTGGCCACTTTACTTAGGGAATTTTTTTTTCTCTGCCTCCTAAATTCTGGGATTACATGAAGTGTGACCTCCATGACTGCCTGTTTTTTTGTTTTTTGTTTTTTGTTTTTTTTTAGTGTAAGTTCTGAAAATCCAAATTAGGATTCTTAGGGAAAATTTTCAGGGAAAATAAAGGACAAATACTTTATCTACTGAGCCACTATCTATCTATCTATCTATCTATCTATCTATCTATCTATCTATCTATCTATCTATCTATCTATAAAATGTCATGATACTTTGTTTTGTTACAAGTTGTAATCATGATTTCTATTAGCTTCAGAATGGCATGAAGTCTGAGATGTAAGATAATGAATGTTTTCATGGCCATAGAAGATAAAAAGGATTTCTGGCCAATTGTTGGTACCTTCTGTTGATGATGATCTAGAGCACTGGTTCTCAACACAACAGTAGCAAAATCACAATTATGAAATAGCAACAAAAATAATTTAATGACCAGGAGGTCTCCACAGCCTGAGGAACTGTACTAAAGGCTCACAGCATTAGGAATGTTGAGGTCACTGGTATAAAGAATGGGAGTTTGGAGGAGAGGAACTGTCTGAAGCTTTGGCTTCCTTCCCAAGCTCCCTTGGATAAATCACAACAGATGGTACCTAGGTCCTCTGTTTCTATCACCTAGCATCTTCAAGGACCTTAAAGGAAGAAATTCTGAATGATGGTGCTTCACAGGGACTTCAAAAGAAGCACTGGGCTGTTTATCTGGTGATGTTGTAAACAAACAAGGAACAGAGAACTCTGCATTTGGGAAATAGAACAATCTTTCTGAGTTTGAAACAGGAATGTATAAATTTAACTTCTAGAAAAAAAAAGAGAGAGATGAGGAGACTTCTAGCTCATATAAGAGTTTATTAAATCCCATTATACAGAGGCTGGTCAAGGTGAGCAAGTGTGTGGTCCTTAGCATATGCACCATCACTGGGTAAGTGTGCACACTCCTGGGAGGTAGGGTTCTTAGACTTAGAGGTAAACACGGCCCTCACTCTTCATCCAAATAAAGTGTTGGGGTTAGGAACCTATGAGCTCAGGAAGTCACATGACAATGGAGGTAGCCACAGGAAATAAAAACAAAATCCCTAGAAATCAGCAAGGAGAACATTTCCTCCTTCAGAAAGGCTTGATTCAGAAACCTGAATAGGTACATGGATGTGTGCCTGTGAGGGGGTTGGTGTGCGCACAAAGATGGCAACACACCTACATTTGCTTCTTTTATGAAAGGGAAGTACTAGGTCTCTCATATAAGTGAGGCAAAAATGGGGCTGTGAGTCAGGTCAGTGTACATTTAATTTATGAAGGCTCAATTGACCTGAGCATCTATTCCAAAAAGAGAGACCCATTTGCATACCAGATGTCCAACAGGTGCTATGCCTTGGTTATAGGGTTTTAGTTGTGGATAAATGTGTGAATGAAGACATTTGTTTTTGAGATCTTGCCATTGGATCAGTATGGACTGTCCATGCTTGAGGTTGGCAGAACAATAATTCAATAAAAATGTCCTTATGCTCATCTCTGGAATTTGAGGATTGGTGGGAGCTATGGTTGCAGGTTAATTAGTCTGCTGTTTTTAAGATAAGGTGTGTGTGTGTGTGTGTGTGTGTGTGTGTGTGTGTGTGTGTGTGTGATGTTTTATTAACTCAGCAAGTCCGGTGCAATCCAAGGTTTCCTAAAGGCAAAGGAAGAAAAAAGAAGAGGCAGAAGCAAAAGTATGCTAGGTGCAGAAGGACACCACTGAGTCCTGTTGTCTCTGAAGATAAGATGGCTATGAATAAAGGAAGCGGGGTATCCTACAAAAGCTGGAAAATGAAGTCTCTTTCCCCGGGAAAGAGTGAAATCCCACCAACAACTTGATTTTTGTCTCTTTCAGTTTTCTGACCTTTAGAGGTATAAGAGAACACACATTGTTTAAACTTCTAAGTTAATGCTAATTTTCTTTCCAGCTGAAATAGAAAACAAATCATTCTCAGAATTGAAAAATTGAAGGTAGTCTTGGATTTATGTTCTGGGAAGTCTTATTTGGAAGTTGAGTCACAGAGACAGCCTTCCCTCTCTACATCCATCATTATAATAAATACCTCTTGAGTTTCTCTTGACAAGCTGTACGCCATGCCATGAATTTCCTTAATAACAACCCTTAGAGTGGTGTTTCTATCTCAATGCTGTTTCCTACAGCCATTTATTTTCTTATCTTCTGTCTTTAATACAATTTCTTTAGAAGTAAAAAGAACATGAAAGAGAAGATGAATGCAGGTAGCTGTAACGTGTCCATGTAAAACAGTAATTCTTGTGTTGGAGAGCTGGCTCAATAGCTAAGAGCACTTGGTTCCCAGTACTCAGGTCAGGCAACTCATATTGTCTGCAACTCCATCTCAAGAGGATGTAACACTGGCTTCTGGCCTCTGTGGGCACCTGCACACATGTGGCAAATGCATACACACACACACACACACACACACACACACACAGAGAGAGAGAGAGAGAGAGAGAGAGAGAGAGAGAGAGAGAGAGAGAGAGAGAGAGAGAGAGGGAGAGAGAGAGAGAGAGAGAGAGAGAGAGAGAGAGAGAGAGAGAGAGAGAGAGAGAGAGAGAGAAAGGCAGGGAGAGGGAGACAGAGAGAAAGCAGAGAGACAGAGGCAGAAAGATAGAGAGACAGAGAAAAGGAGAGAATTTCAAAATAATATGGTAATCTGCAGCCTTCTGCTCAGTTTGGAGGGAGAAAATACAGATTATAGATAAGTTTCTAAATGATGCTCTGCATGAATTCTGCCTTTGAACTTGAGATTGGATGTAAGCCAAAGAGACCCTAATTCTCTATGAAAACACCTTCTGTTTTCTCAATGCATAAATAATTTTTAGGATGAAAAGCTAAATCCTAAGAGCTCACTCAACAAATCATTGCACCAATAATTCTTAGGTAAACGGCTCACAGTTATTACTATCAGTACCAATTTGAGCAATAATACCACACAGAATTACTTGCCTCCACTAAGCAGTCAGAAAAATTATGAAATCAGTCATTGTGATAATTTAAGGCTATACAAAAAAAATGTGTCAATTCTCTATGAAGGGATGATCACATCTGCAGCTTTTCCGGAATGAAACCTTCATGCTGGATTCCTTCAGGGACTCTCCGGTATTTAGACCAGCTGGAATGAACTCAAAAAAAAAAAAAAAAAAAAAAAAGGAAAACACATCTTAACATCTTAACATTAGCATGAGCAAAGCAAATCTGTCACTAAAATGTTCTCTCTTGAAAAGTCTCTGGACCACCTATTGCTTTGAGACATGTGAGTGTCTTCAGTGACTACAGGAAGACCATAAAACCAGTTAGATCTACTTTCAGACAAGCACAGAAGCCAATACCAAAGCCAGAATCAACAATAGCTTGCTTTCTACACCATTAGGCAAAAGGAAAAAGACTATTCACGAGACTTGCAGTATCTGCTGTTGTACATGTCTGCCATGTATTATTAATACTACTAATAATTTTCTTGTCACAAGGTGGCTAGCCTTGTGTTTTAAAACATAGTAAGTCTCATTGTTTCCCTAGTCACCACCTGTACAATGCTATTTCTTGATGTTTGTTTACTCTGTGTATGGCAAACTCTACTTAAATCTTACAATATTTCTATGGAAATTAATATCCTAATGAAAAGAGTTGGGAATTTTGTTTTATATTTATATACTAACTAACTATATACATATATATGCATACATATATATATATGTATATATAAAACTTACATATGTGTGTGTGTGTAAGTGAAGCAAACATACCCACACTATTTAAATTATGTCTTAAAAAGGGACGCTATTCCATAAACTTAAGAGTCAAAAACTGCTTAAAACATGGACAAACGAGCTGTAATCTTGTTTCATTCATAACTAGTTGTATAGCCTAATGTAGATTATGTTTGAATACTGGCTTTGTCCACAGCCAGTGTGCATGTGTTCCTCATAAATTGTGGAACTACATAGGGAAATGTCATAAAGCGAATGTAAAGCACAGGCTTTATTTCCACAGTCTTAAATCAAAATTTCACACGAACAACCCTGATATAGTCTTTGCTTCCCTCTGAAACTTCACAAGTCAGTCCCATAGTCTACATAGCTCTCAATATTCCCATCTCCTAAACTTCCACATGACTTATTGAGCTCTGAGTAATCATTTTTTTTAAAGCCCAAAGTTCCAAAATCCTTCCACAATATTCCCTCCAAAACAACATGGTTGGGTCCATCACTGTAACATCCATTTCTGTGGTACCAATTCCTGTTCTATATTGAGCCTTTGTTACTGTCATAAACACTATGGCTAAAAGCAACTTGGGGGAAGAAAGGGTTCACTTGGCTCACACATTCAGAGCCCAGCCTGTCAGTGAGGGAAGTAAGGCCATGAATTCAAACAGAAACAGATGAAGGAACCCTGGAGGAATAAGGTTCCTAGGCTGATTTGACCAGGGGTAGTTCTACACATAGTGAGCTGGGCCCTCCCACATTGGTGAATCAAGAATAAATGTCTCAAAAACTTGCCAAAAGGCCAATCTGATGGAATCAATTTCTCAAATGAGCTACTCTCTTCCAAATGAACTTTTACCAACTTGAAAACAAAACAAAACAAACAAACAAAAATAAAGGAGCACAAAATATAGATTAGATATAAGATTTTGGTCACACCAAAGCATCTTACCTCTGGCCCTGACCTCTTGTATCTCATTAGACCTCTCTTTTGGCCTAGGTCTTAGGGTAGCTGGTTTTTACTTATTTAGAAGGAAGTGCAATCTTCATCACGATGTAAAAAAAAGTTTTCTAATGGTGTCTGTGACATTTTGCATTCCTACACTAAAGGAGAGTCTGAGAACCTGGTTCTCACTGTTGGTAAAAGATTTATGCCACTGAACACTGGGAGAAAGAGGAAGTGAAAGTGGATGCCTTGATCCAGAAGAATTGAACACTATTGAACAAACTGTTGTGCCCTGAGTTCAGGAAAACCCAGACCAGCCCATGATTTGCAAAGTCTGCTGCAACTAGCAAAATAGTCTTTTATTTTCAAGTTCATACTCGGTTTGCCAACATAGTACTCACTGTATGAATGCTGGCAAGTGACCTTGAGTCCAGAAAACATTGGGTTTATATACAGTATAGTTAGGAATAGTGTGAATATTTACAGAAAAGGAGAGTAGAGGGTGGAATGAATAGTATAGAAGTGGGAGGGGGTTTGGGGGATTAATGGGTGTCTGTTCAAGGACTAAGTTTATGGCCAGTAGTAATTGTCTGTGACCTGACCTCTGTTTACCTTTTTTCCATGGTCTCCCTTGAGTTTGTGGTGTTAAGGACAGGCACCTGGAGAGTTATCAGGAGGAGTGTTGGTTTTTGGAGACACAGAGGTGGTGCCATTCTAAGGCTAGGAAAGGGGGAGGGGCTGGAGGGGCTGCTGCAGGACGACACAGCACAGAAACCAACTGTCTGCATATTGTCCTTGCTTGGCAGGCAGAGGGAGTATGGGAGCCCCTGGTGAGGAACGCAGAGGCAACAATACTGAAGTCTCTCTAGTATCAGTAATTCAGAGTTACAACAAGACTACTCTGTAAAATTAACTGGGCACCAGATGTTTCAGTCTTTGAGGCTTACTGCTGAATAAGCTTACCCTTTCTAGTTCTTTCTGAACTCTGGCTGGCTGGTTCAAGCCAGATCTTCTGACTCAAACTCCTCTCCAAGCTGACTGATGCAATCTGGTTTCTCTTGGCTTCTCACTGTGTTGCTCCGCACTGAATGGACCTCAGATTAACTCTGACAATCTGTTCTAATCTTCTGGCTCCTTCCCATTCTCTGGCTTCTACTGCCTCTGATGACCTGTGTGGAACTGCATGAACTCCCAAATGAAAGCCAGTTCCACTGCACTACACCCACTGCACTGGCTCTCAACTGACTCTTTCTGTGTGCTGCTCTCTTAAGTAGCCTCCCTTTCCTGTGCTGTTCTCATGGAAGTTGGGTGTTTCCTATCTCCGACTCATTCTGCCTAATCTTTGAGTCTCCCTTTGTCTTCCCCCTCAATTAGACATCACTTTCAAACATGGTTGCTTCCTTCTATTAATTAACTGTACCTACATCATTTAGGATTAAAAGTGTACACTAACGGTATCCCTGTATTCCATCCAGGAGTTTTAAAGATGTGTCACTTCAGCTGGATCACACAGGAGCCAAGAGGTCTTTGGATAAGATCCCTTGCAAGAGTAGCTGTTTCTGGATTAAAATTTCTTTACACCATTCATGTTTCTGGGCTGTTAGAATGATTGATTCTCTCTGAAGAAAGAAATTCTAGAAGATCTCAGAAGATGGAAAGATCTCCCATGCTCATGGATTGGCAGGATCAACATTTTAAAAATGGCTATCTTGCCAAAAGCAATCTACAGATTCAATGCAATCCCCATCAAAATTCCAACTCAATTCTTCAACGAATTAGAAAGTGCAATCTGCAAATTCATCTGGAATAACAAAAAACCTAGGATAGCAAAAACTCTTCTCAAGGATAAAAGAACCTCTGGTGGAATCACCATGCCAGACCTAAAGCTTTACTACAGAGCAATTGTGATAAAAACTGCGTGGTACTGGTATAGTGACAGACAAATAGACCAATGGAATAGAATTGAAGACCCAGAAATGAACCCACACACCTACGGTCACTTGATCTTCGACAAGGGACTTAAAACCATCCAGTGGAAGAAAGACAGCATTTTCAACAAATGGTGCTGGCACAACTGGTTGTTAACATGTAGAAGAATGCGAATCGATCCATTCCTATCTCCTTGTACTAAGGTCAAGTCTAAGTGGATCAAGGAACTTCACATAAAACCAGAGACACTGAAACTTATAGAGGAGAAAGTGGGGAAAAGCCTTGAAGATATGGGCACAGGGGAAAAATTCTTGAATAGAACAGCAATGGCTTGTGCTGTAAGATCGAGAATTGACAAGTGGGACCTCATGAAACTGCAAAGCTTCTGCAAGGCAAAAGACACCATCAATAAGACAAAAAAACCACCAACAGATTGGGAAAGGATCTTTACCTATCCTAAATCAGATAAGGGTCTAATATCCAATATATATAAGGAACTCAAGAAGGTGGACTCAAGAAAGTCAAATAACCCCATTAAATAATGGGGCTCAGAACTGAACAAAGAATTCTCACCTGAAGAATACCGAATGGCAGAGAAGCACCTGAAAAAATGTTCAACATCCTTAATCATCAGGGAAATGCAAATCAAAACAACCCTGAGATTCCACCTCACACCAGTCAGAATGGCTAAGATCAAAAATTCAGGTGACAGCAGATGCTGGAGGGGATGTGGAGAAAGAGGAACACTCCTCCATTGTTGGTGGGATTGCAAGCTTGTACAACCACTCTGGAAATCAGTCTGGCGGTTCCTCAGAAAATTGGACATAGTACTACTGGAGGATCCAGCAATACCTCTCCTGGGCATATATCCAGATGTCCCAACCGGTAAGAAGGACACATGCTCCACTATGTTCATAGCAGCCCTATTTATAATAGCCAGAAGCTGGAAAGAACCCAGATGTCCCTCAACAGAGGAATGGATACAGAAATTATGGTACATTTACACAATGGAGTACTACTCAGCTATTAAAAATAATGAATTTATGAAATTCCTAGCCAAATGGATGGACCTGGAGGGCATCATCTTGAGTGAGGTACTGAATCACAAAGGAACTCACACAATATGTATTCACTGATAAGTGGATATTAGCCCAAAACTTAGGATACCCAAGATATAAGATACAATTTTCTAAATGCATGAAACTCAAGAAGAATGAAGACCAAAATGTGGACACTGTGCCCCTTCTTAGAATTGGGAACAAAACACCCATGGAAGGAGTTACAGAGACAAAGTTTGGAGCTGTGATGAAAGGATGGACCATCTAGAGACTGCCGTATCCAGGGATCCATCCCATAATCAGCTTCTAAACGCTGACACCATTGCATACACTAGCAAGATTTTGCTGAAAGGACCCAAATATAGCTGTCTCTTGTGAGACTATGCAGGGGCCTAGCAAACACAGGAGTGGATGCTCACAATCAGCTATTGGATGTATCACAGGGCTCCCAATGGAGGAGCTAGAGAAAGTACCCAAGGAGCTAAAGGGATCTGCAACCCTATAGTTGGAACAACATGATGAACTAACCAGTACCCCGGAGCTCTTGTCTCTAGCTGCATATGTATCGAAAGATGGCCTAGTCGGCCAAAACTGGAAAGAGAGGCCCATTGGACTTGCAAACTTTATATGCCCCAATATAGGGGAATGCCAGGGCCAAAAGAATGGGAATGGGTGGGTAGGGAAGTGGGGGGCGCTATGGGGGACTTTTGGGATAGCATTGGAAATGTAATTGAGGAAAATATGTAATAAAAAATATTAAAAATTAAAAAAAAGAATGATTGATTCTGGCATTTTTCAGCTGAATCTGGTGGTATACAGCATCTAGAGATTTATTAGTGTTCAAATTTTTGGTTCAATATGGAAAAAAATATGCTAAAGCGAAACTCATATTGGTATTTTGAATACTAATGTTTGTGAGTTCATGCAGGTCATGTGGGTCAGCAGAGGCAGTAGAAGCCAGAGAGTGAGAAGAGAGAATCCTGGAAGACTTCATGGTGTGGGGCCAATTCCACTGGACCATGGTGGGTTTCTCTTTTTGAACCTGAAACATCTGGACAAACACGTGGCAGAATTTCACTTCCTCACAGTGGGAAGCTATAGCCTCCACAGCACAAGGAGAAGAGCAAACATGATATATGGAAATCCAGAGCCTTCTGCTGAGAACCACATGGATGTCTGATCTTCCTAAGTTTCCTTGTGTATTATTGGATTATGTGGGACCTGCAGCAAATGTGGCACCGGTTTAGTCTGGCTTCAGTGAGAAGTGCTTTGTTGATAACTCAGTTTCTACACAGCTGTAGCCTCTGATAGGATTGCTTCTTAAATATACCCCCTTTTTTCCCCTAAGAAAACATATATTCATTCAGATTGAAAATTGGTGGAGCATACCTACCTATCAGGGTTAATTAGCTGTTTGTTCACCAAAATGTTGTAATTTGTTTCAGCATGTGAGCATTGTTTTAAGATTCAACTTTCAAAAAAAAAAAACAAAACTGTTCTTAGCGTGTCTACTGAAGGCGCAAAAAGCACACTAAGCAATGCAGGACGCAGATGTAACAGGATCGATGGGAAGAGACAAAAGAACACAGATTGTAGATTATAATTAACAATTGGACAATAACTACTTTTGTAATCATGACCTTCAAAGCTATTTTATACAATTCTTCTCTGTACTTTTCATAGCCTTTATGTGTAACAGCAACAAACATTGATACGGTGAATGATATAATTGAGAAGTTACTACCAATGATGAGAACGTCTGTAAGTTATTTTCCAGTTACTTTGAGTTAAAATTGAATTCTTTGTTTGAGATCCACATATGTGAAAATGTGTATGCATATAAATAATTCCACTGAAACTTAATCATGATAAATTTATAAATCATAGTTTACAATCTTCTCCTTTTGGAACTAAAGGCATCTAAGACATAATGATAATCTTGAGAGGAACTTTTTTCTTGAAATTCTTGTCTGTGTTTCCATAGAAATGAAACTCATAGCCCAATGCCAGTGACCTATACTTTTACTATCAATAGACAAGAAAGATGCGTTGTAATAAAGGGAGATGAATTGGTTGTATGCACATAACTGATTTCTCTCTCTCTCCCCTTCCTCTCTCTTCCCTTCCTTCCTTCCTTCCTTCCTTCCTTCCTTCCTTCCTTCCTTCCTTCCTTCCTTCCTTCCTTTCTTTCTTTCTTTCTTTCTTTCTTTCTTTCTTTCTTTCTTTCTTTCTTTCTTTCTCTTTCTCTCTTTCTCTCTCTTTTTTCCCCACATTTATTTTTATTAGATATTTTCTTCATTTACATTTCAAATGTTATCCCAAAAGTCTCCTATACCCTACCCCCACCCTGCTCCCCTACCTACTTACTCCCACTTCTTGGCCCTGGCATTCCCCTGTGCTGGGGCATATAAAGTTTGCTAGACCAATAGGCCTCTCTTCCCAATGATGGCCAATTAGGCCATCTTCTGCTACATATGCAGCTAGAGACACGAGCTCTGGGGGTACTGGTTAGTTCATATTGTTGTTCCACCTATAGGGTTGCAGACCCCTTCAGCTCTTGGTTACTTTCCCTAGCTCCTATATTGGGGGCCCTGTGTTCCATCCTATAGATGACTGTGAGCAACCACTTTTGTATTTGCCAGGCATTGGCAAAGACTCACAGGAAACAGCTATATCAGGGTCCCTTCAGCAAAATCTTGCTGGCGTATACAATAGTGTCTGCGTTTGGTGGCTGATTATGGGATGGACTCCAGGCATGAGGAGAGAATATAAAAACAGAGAAAAGGAAGAAAGGATCATAATTTTAAGTCAATCAGATATCATATTTAAGTTCCAATCCAATGCGGTACGGCCATTGATTGTTGTCAAAATAAATTATTTTTAAAAACTTATAAACAGGCACTGAAAGAGAGGTTTCATGAGCTACTACATGAGGTAATAATTTCTTATTTTGATTCATTTATCTTTCAACAAAGAAAAAGCCAACATGCATTCATTAAAAGTCTCATGTTAACTAGGACCAGTGCAGACTGTCACATAAAGGACTGGTGTACGCCACCTGCCTCTGTAGAAATAGATTATGTCCACACGCCATAAAGTATAATTTTTGCAGTACTGTTAAAAAGGTAAGGTAAAAACAGGTATTAGTATAAGAACAGAAAATATAAATTTAAGATCAATTCTCATTCTGGATCACTAGCAATTAAAGTAAAAGTTAATTAATGACTATGGAAGAATAATCAATGTTTAGCTTAACATGATTTTCAAATACAGGTTATTTCAGGCTTAAAAGTTACCACTGTTTAAATTTTAAAAATTATACGTTACATTTAAAACAGTATTATTTTCCCTTCTAGCTTACACTGCTTTGAATAGTCTCACTAACGGAATCTTTAAAGCAATCTCAAATACCTGGCAAACGTTTTAGAGCTTGTGGTAACATGGGAATCATCATTTTAAAAGGCATATCTTTGAGGATGCCAGGGCCTTGGCCTATACATTATGCTCACTTTTCCTTGCTTCATATATATTATATTTATATAATTTTGATCAAGTTAAGAACATGATAATTTTTTCCTGTTAGTAAAAAAGTGAAACAAAATTGAGACCTCCATAGAAATAAAGTAGAATTAATTAAAAAAAAAAACCAACCACCTGTGTATTCTACAAAGGTATTAAAATGGCTGTACCGGCATATTTTAAATGCTTTGATGTGACATATAGACAAAGTGTGGTACAAAAGCCTATGCAAAAGAAGTAGGACTTCACTTCCCAGCCACCCCCATCCCATTTAGTGTTAAATTAAAGATGGAATGCCACTCTCTCTCCCTTTCTTATACCTGGACCTTTCTGCTTTGGAGGATGGGGTCAGACCATCCTTTTCTTCTGCCTTTTGCACTCTCTGAGCATTTCTTTGTTCCCGAGGACTGAACTCGGAATGTCATGGATGCTACAAACTTTACCCCCGAGACATACCCACAGTTCTTCTCTGAACTCCTTAAATATCAAAGTATGAGTGCCATCTATAATCAGGAAAAAAATCAGTTTTGTTGTGAGAACAATCATTTTATTTCATTTTTTATTATATATTTTCTTTATCTACATTTCAAATGTTATCCCCATTCTTGGTTTCCCCTCCGAAACTCCCCCTATTCCATCCCTCCTCCCCCTGCTCACAAACACACCCACCCTGCTTCCTTGTCCTAGCATTCCCATACACTGGGGCATTGAGCATTCTCAGAACCAAGGGCCTCTCCTCCCATTGATGGCAAACAAAGCCATCCTCTGCTAAATATGCAGCTGGAGCCATGGGTCTCTCCATGTGTATTCTTTGGTTGGTGGTTTAGTCCCTGGGAGCACTGGGGGTACTGGTTGGTTCATATTATTGTTCCTCCTATGGGGCTGCAAGCTTCTCCAGCTTCTTGGGTCCTTTCTCTAGCTCCTCCATTGGGAACCCTGTGTTCAGTCCAAATGATGGCTGTGAGCATCCACCTCTGTATTTTTCAGACACTTGCAGAATCTTGCTATACCACTCCTGGGCATATACCCAGAAGATGCTGCAACATATAATAAGGACACATGTTCTACTATGTTCATAGCAACCTTATCCATAATAGCCAAAAGCTGGAGAGAACCCAGATGTTCTTCAACAGAGGAATGGATACAGAAAATGTGGTACATTTACACAATAGAATACTACTCAGCTATTAAAAACAATGAATTCATGAAGTTCTTAGGCAAATGGATGGAACTAGAAAATATCATCCTGAGCGAGGTAACCCAATAACAAAAGAACACACTTGGTATGCACTCACTGATAAGTGGATATTATCCCAGAAGCTTGGAGTACCCAAAATTCAATTCACAGACCACATGAAACTCAATAAGAAGGAGGAACACAATACTCATGTAAGGAGATAAAGAGACAGTGGTGGGGCAGAGACTGAAGGAAAGACCATCCAGAACAGTCATTTTATTACTAAGAGACATCATCATAGTGAGGCTGAGCCCAAACCTTGTTTAACATTGTTGAACATTGATGTCTTTGGAAGAATTCTATCCACGCCCTTTGGGACTTTATGCAGGACTTCCCTGGGTTTGTGAGTGGAGGTGGTCGCAGGTGTCCTGAAGTAAGTGCTGGAGTTCACATCCTAGTTCTTTGGCCTGTCTCTTCTCTGTATCCTTCCTCTCATTTCCTCATTTTATAAACAGGCATCAAAACACTATTTGCCACATATGGTTGATATAATAGATTAATAACCACGAAGTCCTTACAGTGCTATCTGGTACAAAATGACTTCTATGGTGCTTGCTTCACTATTCATACAAGCTACATACTAAGGTTCACTATAGAAAAATCTAGTTCAAAAGAAGATAATTATATGACAATATGCAAAATAACTTGAAATTCACAGTGACATGTGCCCAAGGCCCCTTTATCTGTCAGAGGTCACTGATCAAGTAGAGAGGGCAACTGAGAGTTGGCCCTTGGGTGTAAGTCTGAGACTCATGTGCTGGACACAGGGTGGTTTACAGGAAAGGACACAGATGGCCATAAACAAGGGAAAGTTTTCATCTTTACTAGTAATCACAGCATTAGAAATTAAATAAGGTTGTGATATGATTCACTTACCAAATAAACACAAATGAGAGGATACACCCTAAGACTTCAAGGGTCTGAAGATCATTTTTATAATCTCTAATGGAGCAAAAGGAAACCAGCCAAACATTCTGTAAGAAATTCAGTGGCAAACGTGGAAAGTACAATGTTTAAAATGTCTCAGAGATGAAGTTGCGCATGCTTTGAAATAGTAAGAATTTGAAATAATTTAAAATTTTAGTAGCAGATGATTAGCTCAATGTATTGAAATGTAATCCATTGATGGATATTGCATAACCATCATCCTGTAATTGGTAAGTAGCTTGCAATGGTTTAACTGTTAAAGGGAAAGCCCTTAGTTCTGCTGAGCGTGGGGGAGTAGCTTCTTGACCTCACTAAGACCCATGTTGCCTCAGCAAGACTGGAAGATTTAGAACAGGTAGTGTATGCAATACACTTTGGGAATTCCTTTCTGGTTGTACCTTCTGGTCTCTTCTTCTCCCTAATCATCAACTTTCTCCAGAGGCACATTCTTTCCACCCTGTTCAACCCAGTACTGCCCAAGACAAGCTTCTAAGTCAGCTTCCTTAGATATAGCAGGGGAGGCTGTTTGTTTGCCACACTTGATCATGTATTCTTGGATAGTCTTTATCAATAAAAGATCATGTATTCTTGGATAGTCTTTATCAATAAAAGTAGTGTATTGCTTTCTCATCCCCCAGCTCTGGTTTATATCTTTTTAATAAAATTGGTAGGAAAGAAAAGTGTTATATTTGACAGGACTCACCAAATACTTCCACACTTGGAAATGGCCATAAATGATAGCCATAGAACTGTTTATGTCAAAACGTAGCCTGTCTTTCACATGAACATGCATTTATGCTTCACGGTTTCTGAAAGTCAAGAATCTGGATGGAGCTTTCCCAGATGAATATTTTCGAAGTCCTTTTCTCAAAAGGTTGCAGACAAGTTGGGACAAAGATATAGTCACATGAAATACTTGATGGGGGAGACTCCATTTCTAAGTTCAACTCATGCTGTTAGAAGGGGACATTTCTTACTAGGTATTAGTCCAAGGCCTCCTTTTATGGCTGGTCATGTGGTCCTTTTCATTGGATTGTTCATGATTTGGCATCTGGTTGCCTTCAGGGTGAGCTGTCAAACCACAAGAGAGCAAGTGAAGAGGGCTCAGATACCTAATCTGATCTGTCATGGAAGAGGCACTGTTGTGGGCATTGCCATGCTCTTCCCCCAGCAGTGAGCAAGAGGTCCAACCCATACTCAAGGAAGGAGATAACACAAGGACACAGATGCCAAGAGTCTAGACTCATTTGAGAGACTACACCCTCCAAAATTAATGTTTTCCACAAAACAGGCATGTAGGTTATTTCATTTCAACTTTACAACAACCAGGTGGGTAATAAGATGATCCTAGTTTTAACATGAGAGAGACGCTTTGAACATAAACAGTGTTGAGCTAAGAAACTCAATGGTGGTAAAGTAGGTAATGATGCCATTGGTTTGGACAGAGTATTCACTGTACTGTGTTCTTAGTTACTTGGCTAAATAGAAATTAAAAATCAAGGTGTAGATTTGTAAACACATCTCATGTCCTAGGTTTTCTTTTAAAAGTTCACAGAAAAGGTACTAAGGCAACACATTGAAATGCTTGAAAGACATTTAAACTTTTAGGTGAAGGGATTGTGGGCTGTTTTCTTCTATTTTATATATATTCAAACTTAATTTTCCAAACGCCTGTGTTGATCTTTGCCTCAAATGGGAAGAAGCCACAAGCAAAGCAAAATGTTCCTTCTTACGGAGTTCACACTGGCTACAAACAGGGAGTAGTCATCCTTGCTTTCAGGCAATAGGGGACAGACTGCTGCAAGCAATTTAAAATATATATTAAGAGGTCTCTCACATAGTAATTTATTTATCTAAAAAACTTCCCTGACTGGCTGTTGTTATCATTGTTCACATCTAGGCACGACCATTGATGCCTTTTTCTCCTCCAGTAACCTGCATAACTATGAACAATAACTGGCAGATGGAGGCTGCCAACTCAGTTTCAGCTTGATTTCTCTATATCAGGTGCATTCTGACATGCCATCATGTGATGCTTGAATGCAGGCATTCACCCTAAGATGTTCAAATCAGGGCAGGCACATCTATCTCCTAATAGTTATCTTTGGCATGCTCCTTATCTCTGAAAGTGTTACATACTCTTTTCTCATACAATTCTTTCTAACTCCCATGCCTGTCATTCTTGTTATGATTTCATTAACTTGGACATGTATAAACACTTGTGTGTCCACATGTATGTATAGCTATGACAAATGAGTTAAATGAATCCAGTATAAAGCAGAGTCTTTGTTAACAGGGAAATCAATGCTCAACTCTCCAACACATGCCATATAACTGGGCCCTGAATAACTGGAGAAAGCATCTAGTGGTTTTTATAATCTAATAAATACAGAAAATTATAGCATGGGTGTTACACTATTGCAAGCTATCTTTGAAAATGCCACCATTCATTCATTCTCTATTTGGTCCTTAGTGATTCCTTTTCTCATTTTCATTGGTTAGCTATGGGACATCAAGGGCTGGGCTATTTATTGAGAATTTAAGAGTAAATGTAATATACATATTTCTGTGTTCATTTGTTTTGGAAAAGAATGGGGAACACTATTGTCAACAGATAGACAACCGAAATATAAAATTTTTAAACAAGTATTATAAGCATAAAACATTAGTGGTTATCAGTGAACAGTCTCACAGATTATAGTATCCATTGGCATCTGCTTGAGAAAGATTATAAAGTAAAGAAAAAAAATCAAGGTTAAAAATATAGTTAAGGAGAGTTCAAAATTTAGGGTCAAAGATGGAGGATGAACTGCAAGGAAGTTTGGAGCAGAGCATTCAGAAAGGTGGGAATGGAAGACAACAGAAAACTGCTTGTCTGGAGGGAGGGGGAGGGAGCCATGCTTTGGATAGGAATGTAGGGTTAAGAGAGGAGGGCATGGAAAGATCCCTCCCCTGTGTAGGATATGGGTATGCATAAAGCCAGAGAGAGCACCTGAAGGCCAGCGTTGGCTAAGCTAATTGGAGGAGACAAAGGAGAATCTATATAGAAATGTCTTTTAAAGGAGTTCTGACTAAGGAGGAAAATCTACATTTGTAGCTGGAGGAAAAAGCAGAGTGGGCTGTTTTCTGATGTAAACAGGGGAGAAACTCTAGATGTTGATATTTATTCTCTTGTGGCCAGAAGTAGAATGGTTGCGACGGGGGTATTAAAAACAGGGTAAATGTTTTGAGAGGGGTTGGGAAAGGGATCCAAAGCAGGAGACAATGAGACTCCGTCCTTGTCCACTGAAAATCTTACTCTGTAGCCTGGTCTTGTTCCAGAAAGAAAGGAGTAAGTTTAAAATGGTTTAAAATGTACATGATGAGGATTTGGGAGCCACATCATGTAAAACTCATCTTCCCAGATCTTTTCATCATTCATCTTATTTTTAAAGCACTTTTATATAAATCCATCATTTATATTCCTGTGACAACTCAGGGAGGTTGTCGGGACATGACAATTCAAGTGACTTACCTGTGGCAGTGTGATATCAACTTTGCTGTTTATAGAGAATGTAATGACCCAGATCTCAAGGGCCATAGCAATGCACTGCAAAACACTACACCTCCCTTCTTTCCTAAATTCATTAGGATTATTGTAAAGTTCATTGCTTGCACGTATAACTTGAAGAGAGAGACAATCATCAGAGAGAAGATAGGAAAGATTTTCAAGTCTAATGACCTGTTTCCTTTATTCTCCTGTGAATAAAGTAACTTCAAAGATAGTATGCAGAACTATCCTTGTGGAACATGCATGCACTGTCTTCTGTAGGGAATGAAGTGCCCAGGACATAAATGTGCATAGGTCTGCTTTCCCATATTCTCTCTGCTTCAGGATAGAACTCTGAACTCCCTGTTGCACTTGATCAATAAGGTGAGCATTGTGGAGTTCTGCAAGTTAGCGTGGTTTGATATGCATGGTTGTTTTTATTAGGGGTGATTATGTGATGTGTGTGTGTGTGTGTGTGTGTGTGTGTGTGTGTGTGTGTGTGTGCACATGTGCTTGTGCATGCATATGCATGTATGGACATTTTTAATAACAAGCACAGATAGATGGAAAGAAGTAGGTATCAGCAGTGTCTGTAATCAACAAAAGCCCTCATAGGTCATCTTTTTCTTTTGGTTTTGGAGACTAGATTTCTCTGTGTAGACCTGGCTGTCCTGGAACTTGCTCTGTACTCCAGGCTGGCTTCGAACTCAGAGGTTCATATACCTTTGACTCCTCAGTGCTGGGATTAAGAGCATATGCCACTACTGACATTTTTTTTTATCAGGTCTTAAATTAATCCCATATAATTTTAATCAAAAGCAATGGAACTCTCAAACAGAGCAGGGAGCTTTGGCCATCTTTGGAGGATTTTTTTTTTAATGCTGAGACTTCAACCATGAAAACATTGAAATATGACTATATATACCTCAACCTCTCTCAAACTCCACCTGTATTTCCACAAAACATTTGTGACCATCTCAGCTAAAAATTGCTACTGTCATTTGCCAAATGGAGAGCTGGTTTGCCACCGAAACTCCCACAATGCGTGGGTCAGGACCTGTCACAAAACTTACTTGAGTTAAAACAGTGATACTGTGCCTGAAGACGAAAAGCTTCTGCCCTGAAACTATTGTTGAATTCTACTTGGGTG
The DNA here is from genome assembly GCF_978045245.1 of Mus caroli. Taxonomy (NCBI): domain Eukaryota; kingdom Metazoa; phylum Chordata; class Mammalia; order Rodentia; family Muridae; genus Mus; species Mus caroli. The sequence continues at coordinate 85,785,771 of NW_028227265.1, forward strand.
AGTTTCTCACTCTTCCTGTGTTTACTTCTCAGCATTCTCTCTTTTTCACTTTTTAAAAGATTATAATATAATCTCAACATTTCTTACTTTCCTATTCTCCCCCCAAACCCCCAAACCCTACCATCAGCCTTACCTGTAAGAGTTTAACACATTTGATTCTGTTCAGTAAAGTCCAGCAAGAAGAATGAGCTTGTATTTCTTCTTTCTTTCCTAAGTGGGCTGGGGATCACTTCTGAATGCTGCCATGCTTTAAATTTTCCAGACAAGCATGAGAATGTGTGCTCCAGCTGCTCAAAGTACTTGAAAATATACTTTCTGTGAGCACAGGAGTTCACGTGGAGCGCAGGGAAGGCTCACTCTGTAGCAGGTACATTTCAATCTTGACTTCTTAATTTTCTGTGCATTCTGTAAATTTATAGAAGTGAAAAAACAAAACAATAACAACAAAAACCAGAAGGCAACCTTTTACCTACATGGTTCATTCTTTTATTGCAACTTCCTCCTGGGCATTCAGATAAATTATGCTTCCATTCATCACATTGACTGTTTCTTCTAAAATTCAGTATCTTATGAGGGAGTGCGTGTTATTCAACCCACACTGATGTTTTATCTGATATGAGGACCAATACAAGTTAATGCCACCCGTTGCAAACACTAGTAAGAGTATGTTTTTAACTGGTAATTCACTTTAAGTGAATAGACTGTCTGGTCAAAGCAGTAGTTTCACTAGATTGCAGATGGAGAAAAAATGAAGTACTATCTTTTGACACTCACAATTAGATATTTTCATAAATAAATAGTAAAAAAAACTTCATGTTCTTTTTGAAAAACAACCTCTGACCCAAAGATGTCCAAAGTAGATGGACTCACAGTCATTATTCCCAGCGCTTTTCCCAGTTATGAATCTTTGCACTAACTTCTGCTCTTTGCAAACAGGACTGGCTTTGATGGAGGCTGAGTGCAGCCTGGATCTTTGCACATGAACACTCTGAAGGAAGTTTAGTACACATAGGATGTGAGTACTAAATAATCTCCCCACAAGGATCAGAGAACATCATGACAGAGAGCTCAGAAAGAATGTAACAGAATAAAGCAATAGAGATGCTATCAACTGGACAGCATGTGGTGACCAGTGTAGTCATGAGCTCACAGCAACTGTTATCTGCACAAGATCAAGCTAGTCACCATTCCAGCTGCAACGATGGAGGTTCAGGAGGCCCCAGTCCTAGTTCAAGATTTATCACCAGTTGATGGCTGCTGGTGGAAGGAGAGCTATTTGGCTTTTGAGATTGAGGTCAATTGCAGGTTCTCCGTAGGGGTTGGATATAAACAAAATGCATTGTATACACACATGAAATTGTCAAAGAATTTAAAAAGTAATTAAAAATATTAGAAAAAATTAAATACCAAGATGTCAGTGCTATATGTCTGCTATACCAAAGGTTAGCTGCACCTTCCAATTGTTTATCTTTTGTACTTTTACCTTTTTACGACAGTGATAGTAATCAATCTTTTCTCCTTACCACAACATCATCACGCTTAAATAACCTAATGTTCAATTACTGGAGATAACTCTCTTTGCTAACCTCTAACCCATCTGTATAAACCCACAAAGCTCTTCCTATGATTAACATGATGACACTATTAATGTGTCCCTCGTGTGACATCTTATGTGGCATCTCTGTTCCATGCTGTGGAATCTCATGATCAGCTCCACCACTGCAAATCATAACAGCCTCTACTCTAGACTTCCTTCACCTATTTCCTCAATGTACCCTCTGGTCCAAGAAAATATGGGTTTTCATTATTCTAGTTGGCGAGAACGGTATTATTGAAATTGAAGTGGCCGCTCTTTTTTTTTTTTTTTTTTACCCGGGAATGTGTCTGTTTTATGATTAAAAATAAGTGTTAGGCATCTACCTTGTGAGTTCTTATGACTGGTCCTCAGACTTGCTTCACTTCCTGTTTCCAGACAGCGGCATATGCTCTTTTTCATCATAGATGCTGACATGCTGCTCAATGTGAATGAAGTACCAGTGTTGAGCTTGTTCCCTGTCATCAAGTTCAAGAGCACTCTTCTACCACTTGCTTTATATCTAGTGTAGGGAAGATGCTGGGAAGGAAAACAGCGACTCCTCACTCAGTCCTGCTCTCCAGGAATGTGCTGTTTCTCAGACAATGAGGTGAGAATGTCAGTTTACAAACCATTTTACTGCAGTGCCACCTCTGCAGGGTCCATGGGGTCTTACTTACTGGAGACTTTGGAGTTTATGCAGGTATCCCAGAAGGAAGTAAGATCTCCACAGGGTCTACCAGACTAGTGAAGGTTTGCCAAAACAGGGGAGAAGAGGGAAAGGGCAGAAAGAACAACGTTTAAGATGCTTATAATGTAGTTTACAAAACCCGTGGATGTGACACGGTCTTATTTATCTTTGACTGAGGGTAACCAGTTGCTATCACCAGGAACACATGTCTTATGATGTTTAGTAAGCAAGTACACAATACTGAGTCAAATCTGCAGGAACAGTTCCTGACAGTGTTTCAATTTTCATGTCTTACACACACATCAGAGGAGTTGGCTATTTGGGAGAATGGCTGGGTGATGTTCATAAATTAAGTATTTGGGAAACAAATACACTACTCCCAAGAGTTATAATCTCTTTCAGCTTTGTACTACAAACATTCTGGATATGGTTATATTAAGTATTGTTTAAGTAGTGGCTCTGGAAATTCCTACATATTTATTACAGAACAATACCCACCATATGAATAATCCACAAGATAGAAGACTGGCAGAGAGATCTAGGACTATAGAACATAATTATAAAACACAATTCACTGGGAAACTGTTCTGTCTGGTAGCAAGATCAAATGGATCCCTGTAATTTGGATTATAAAAAGGAGAGCTTCTAGTGGTTAGGACAAATGTGATTTGATTCAAGAAAAAAAAATGAACCTGCCTCATCTCAGGTTACAAGTCAAGGTGGTAGATTTATGTGGATTGACTCTTAAGAAAATAACCATCCAGCAAAATCAGCAAAATCTTGCTAGTGTATGCAATGGTGTCAGCGTTTAGAAGCTGATTATGGGATGGATCCCTGGATACGGCAGTCTCTAGATGGTCCATCCTTTCATCACAGCTCCAAACTTTGTCTCTGTAACTCCTTCCATGGGTGTTTTGTTCCCAATTCTAAGAAGGGGCACAGTGTCCACATTTTGGTCTTCATTCTTCTTGAGTTTCATGCATTTAACAAATTGTATCTTATATCTTGGGTATCCTAAGTTTTGGGCTAATATCCACTTATCAGTGAATACATATTGTGTGAGTTCCTTTGTGATTGTGTTACCTCACTCAAGATGATGCCCTCCAGGTCCATCCATTTGGCTAGGAATTTCATAAATTCATTCTTTTTAATAGCTGAGTAGTACTCCATTGTGTAAATGTACCATAATTTCTGTATCCATTCCTCTGTTGAGGGACATCTGGGTTCTTTCCAGCTTCTGGCTATTATAAATAGGGCTGCTATGAACATAGTGGAGCATGTGTCCTTCTTACCGGTTGGGACATCTTCTGGATATATGCCCAGAAGAGGTATTGCTGGATCCTCCGGTAGTACTATGTCCAATTTTCTGAGGAACCGCCAGACTGATTTCCAGAGTGGTTGTACAAGCTTGCAATCCCACAAACAATGGAGGAGTGTTCCTCTTTCTCCACATCCTCGCCAGCATCTGCTGTCACCTGAATTTTTGATCTTAGCCATTCTGACTGGTGTGAGGTGGAATCTCAGGGTTGTTTTGATTTGCATTTCCCTGATGATTAAGGATGTTGAACATTTTTTCAGGTGCTTCTCTGCCATTTTGTATTCTTCAGGTGAGAATTCTTTGTTCAATTCTGAGCCCCATTTTTTAATGGGGTTATTTTGCTGAAAGGACCCAAAGATAGCTGTCTCTTGTGAGACTATGCAGGGGCCTAGCAAACACAGGAGTGGATGCTCACAGTCAGCTATTGGATGTATCACAGGGCTCCCAATGGAGAAGCTAGAGAAAGTACCCAAGGAGCTAAAGGGATCTGCAACCCTATAGTTGGAACAACATGATGAACTAACCAGTACCCCGGAGCTCTTGTCTCTAGCTGCATATGTATCGAAAGATGGCCTAGTCAGCCATCACTGGAAAGAGAGGCCCATTGGACTTGCAAACTTTATATGCCCCAATATAGGGGAATGCCAGGGCCAAAAGAATGGGAATGGGAGGGTAGGGAAGTGGGGGGCGCTATGGGGGACTTTTGGGATAGCATTGGAAATGTAATTGAGGAAAATATGTAATAAAAAAAAAAAAGAAAATAACCATCCAAGTTCAGGTCATGTCTACACTGTATATGTTTGTGTGATTTTTCTCCACACATCACTGTGAGAATAAACAAGGGGTGCTGGGTTAGTCTGACGTTGTGGTCTGTATAGGTAAATGGTGTGAATGAAAACAGGCACAAAGAAGATAAAGGACATTGGTAAGAGAGCATTTCATTGAGGCGATTGCATGTAGTCTAGATTGGATCCACACAGCAGGGATTGAGAGACAGGAGCCTTAATGAAACTGGAGGACAGGGGTGCTAGGGAAGGTAGTTATTGACTATCATACTTATAAAGTAGTATGTGCTGGGAAGGAAGGCTATGGAAGGAATAGATAACTACTTGTAGATGATCAAGATGAAGTAGAAACAAGATTTCACAACAGTAACATTTACTAAAAGCAACACTATTGCCCAGGCTAGGTTAATGGATACCCAGAGATGAGATGAAGTTATACATCAAGTGTACCAGATGACAGATCTGATTGCTAAAGGCTTATATAAACATCTCCTTGGTTGTTCTGCGAGCCAGCTCTCACAAACTAGTTTCCAGAGGGCCTTTGATTTCAAAGGGTCATACCGTTTTCTAAGGAAGCCTCCAATTCTTAAAGAAGCTGGACCTTGCACAGTCTTCCACATTCTGTTTTTTTGTTTTCTTGTTTGTTTTTTTGTTTGTTCTCCTTATTTACATCTCCTTTTCTTATCCGTCTTACCATCCACCCTTCTTCTTTTTCCATTCTGATGATTGTAACTTTTATTTGTTTGATTTTTTTTCCTTTTTTATAATTTTTTTTATTTACATTTCAAATTTTATCCCCTTTCCCCATTTTTCCTCCAAAACCTCCCTATTCCTCCATTCCTCTCCCCCTGCTCACTAACCTACCTACTCCTGCTCCCATGTCCTGAGATTCCCCTACACTGGGGCATCGAGCCTTCACAAGACCAAGGACCTCTCATCTCACTGATGTCCCACAAGGTCATCCTCTGCTACATATGTGGCTGGAACCATGGGTCCCTCCTTGTGTACTCTTTGGTTGGTTGTTTAATCCCTGGGAGCTCTGGGGCCGGGGGTACTGGTTGGTTCATATTGTTGTTCCTCCTATGGGGCTGAAAGCTCCTCTAGCTCCTTGGGTCCTTTCTCTAGCTCCTCCATTGGGAACCCTGTGCTCAGTCCAAATGATGGCTGTGAGCATCCACCTCTGTATTTGTCAGGCACTGGCAGAGCCTCTCAGGAGACAGCTATGTCAGGCTCCTGTCAGCAAGCGCTTGTTGGCATCACAATAGTGTCTGGGTTTGGGAACTGTATATGGAATGGATTTCCAAGTGGGGCAGTCACTGGATGGCCTTTCCTTCAGAATTCATGATGTTCTTAAGCAAATGGATGATGGAGCTAGAAAATATCATCCTGAGTGAGGTAATCCAATCAAAAAACGAACACACTTGGTATGCACTCACTGCTAAGTGGATATTAGCCCAGAAGTTCAGCATACCCAAGATACAATTCACAGAACACATGAAGCTCAAGAAGAAGGAAGACCACAGTGTGGATACTTCGGTCCTTCTTAGAAGGGGAATTAAAATACCCATGGGGGAAGATACAGAGACAAAGTTTGGACCATCTACCCTTCTAACTGCCAATGAAGAACAGCCATTTCGGTAGCACCTCTGAGTTATTATCCATGCTGTCACATGATCACTGTGACACTCCCCTGGTAGTCCTTCCTCTACCGCTCATCACCTTTGAACACATGACACTTATTGGCTTATGCTTTAAGCCTTCTGTTTCAAGGTTTTCCTGTACTAGAAAATGTCTCCTCATTTTTCATCGCTGCCTTTCACCACAATAATAAATGTAAATATTATTCATATCCCATTCTCACTTTTAATCTATCACTAGACAGTTGTGTCTTTGAAGGTAAAAACATATAGACAGTCATATATATATATATATATATATATATATATATATATATATATATATTTAAATCACCCTTTCATGTTGGGAGGAAGCATAGACTACAAAGGTAGAAGTGATTTTGAGGAGCATAGGAAGGCAGCCAGGTGGCTATTGCTGATTCTGTCATTCAAAGAAGAAACTGCTAACTGATTATGACACATTACTGAGCCGAGACAAAACCTTAAGGTCCTTTCATCAAAGCCTTCCAAACTGTTACAATTCATAGTCTCAAATTAGTATGCAGGATGAAGCCTATCTGCCATCTTCATATGAAAATTCTCCTTCCTAGGAGTCAGCTTGTCTATGGCCATTCTACCCTGAATGCAACCAGGCTTGTCTGATCTTGGAAGCCAGGCAGGATCGGGCCTGGCTATTACTTGGATGGGATGTACAGTGGTTGGCATCCGTGAAAACAAGAGTCTTCCTCCTTTCCATTTGTTTCTCTTGTCTCTTGCATTGTTCTGATAATGTCACATGCCTCATTTACTACCAAATAACATCATCAGATTGAATTTCTATCCAAACCTTAATTCTTTGTCTTCCATTAGGAAGGGCACTTTGGTATTTCGAAAGCATTGGTATTGTTCCATTGTCTTTAGCAATCAATATACAAAGGCCTCTGAACTGAGTCTGGCAACACAGAATTTCAATCTCAGATACTCAAAAAGCTGAGCCAGGAAGATCACAAATAGAAAAAAAACAAAACCTGGCAACTTAGTGAGGTTCTGCCTTAAAATAAAAAGTGCAAAGAAGACTGGGTGAGTGGTAGTCTTGTTTGGTATGTGTGAAGCCCCAAGTATAACACTCAGTACTGATAAAACATTCAGAATCTTTCTCTTATATGATCTCATTTTGTTTACATGTATAACAAAATGTCTAGACTTTTAGAAGCTTTTATCATTTATAGGAGAAAATTTGAGTTTTATATGTACTATGTATATTTTACTAATAACTTTGTAAAAGTAAATTTAAAAAAATATCACCACTTGGGCTGGAGAGATGGCTCAGTGGTTAAGTGCACAGACTTCTCTTCCAGAGGTCCTGAGTTCAATTCCCAGCAACCACATGGTGGCTCACAACCACCTGTAAGGGAACCCAGTTCTCTTTTTTTGGTGTGTCTGAAGACAGTTACAGTGTACTCACATATATAAAATAAATAATTTTTTTAAAGAAAATCACCACTTGATAGTATGTCTTTTTATAATACTGTTTTCCCATTTTCATTCCAAATATCTATGTATTTAATGTATTTATTTACTTCTTAGATATTTTTCTACATTTTATAACTCCAACACCATTTTGTTTTACATTTTCCACTATCATGTCTTAACGTCTTTAGATTTCCTAAGGTTTATAAATTATTCTTTCTATGAATTCTTTTATCTCAGACAGTTCAGTGTCCATCTTCTAGCCAGTATCTGATGTCTATTTCTTTCCTATAATATCATGTCCATATTACATTTAAAGTTTGAGTAACTAAAAATTACTCCCTTCTCTAGATTAGTTCTGATATGTGTGCCGTGAAGACAGTGCACATGCACTCATAAATCTGGAGACTACTATTAGGTGTCTGCTCCAATCATTCTCCATCTTGTGTTTTGAGACAGTGCCTCATGGAAGCCTTGACTCATTAATTCAGTTATCTGGCATCCCAGCAAACCTAGGAATGCTCTGGTCTCTGGCTCCCTGGGGCTGAGATTAGACCTGAGCCTTTCTGTCTCTGGCATTTATGAAGGTGCTGAAAAGCTGAACTGGGGTCTTTGTGCTTCTGTGGCAAGGGCTTTCCTCTTCGAGCTATCTCCCAGCCCTGACTTTTTCTTCTATGTCTGAGAGTCTTTCATGTTGCTTTTTATTTTACATTTTCAACTCTCGGTTGAATCCCTTAATACATCCAATGAAGGAGCCACACAGTTCACCCAGTGCAAAGAGGATCTATTCTGGGCATTTCTTTGTGGGGGAAAAAAGTGGACAGAGAACTGGAACCTTACAAACCTTTCAGAAATAATGGTTGTATTTTGCAAGGGTCTGGGATATTTGTTCCTGGAATTCAGAAAATCACTAAGTTTAGGAGCTAAAGGTGGCCAGTAGAGGATGGGTAGCCACAGCTCCCAGGCAGAAATTCACCTTTGCTGAGACACCTCTCAGACTCCCCACCATCACAGGATTCAAAGTGATTTCATAATTTACCTGCTCTGGAACTTGTACAAATGCCTATCTTGGAGTTAGTCCAGGAAATTCAGCTTTTAGGCTCCAGTTGCATATAAATTAACAGGAGTGTTGCTGGGATGTTCTACACAGATGCTGAGTAACCACAATTTGAAGTCTAAGGGCAGGATCTTTGCTGGACAGAGTCACATACAGCTGTAAACTACCATGAGTGGGTTTGTTAAGGGCAGTGGTGGTCAGCCTTGGTCAGACTATCCCCTTTCCAGTGAGTAGACAGAGGAGTTACCTGTCAGATGCATGTCTCAGTCTCGAGACAAGAGATTCAGTTCAGATTATCAACATCAGGTGAGGAACAACAGCTTTTCCGCTTCAGTTTCCTCAGTGAAGGGTTTGTCACTGGGACAAGACCAGCTTTGTAATAGTTTCCTAGAAGGATCAAGGGATATGGGGCTAATTCTCCTCCCTCTGATTCACATCTGTCTTCATCTGCCTTGACTTCAGTTCCCAGCAGTACCGGAGGCCCTATTAGGTCTTTATAGGTGGACAGGGTCGTACCTCCTTCCTGAGCCTCCACAGGACAGCAGGACAGCAGGCTGCACTGCTCTGCCCTCCCTGACTTTGAGATGTCTGCTGAGATCACCTGTTCCTTAGTACCGACTCTCCATCCTCATTCCTGTCTCTCTGATGGTTTTGGTTTATTCTTTACTGCATCCCTTTTTGCTCTTATCTCATTGAAGACTCAGTGCAAATCGAAGACAAGTGCATAAGTCTAGCTTACCACATAGAAAGTTCTGCTGGCATTCTAGGGTTTGTGTGAGTCTCTAACGGGAACTTCTATCTGGTATTTGTAAAGGAACCCCCTGTAACCATACAAATATGTGCCAAACTCCATGTTTCCATTTAAGAGTAATCACCTTCTGAACTCATTTTTTTTTTAAAGTTTGGAGGCCTATTTTTAAATTTTTATTCTTATATATTTTAAATTAAAATATGCACATTAGAGTATTACATATACACACACTAAAAATGTCTGTACTTGAAAATCTGGAAGTATACACACTTTTAGGTGTATAATTATTCACACATCTAATCAATGCCCTAGATTCCAGAATTTATTTGATCTGCCATATATATTCCTGTCCCTCTCCCCCGATTCTCTGTGTATATTTTCACAGCAATTACATTTAATTTGCTAAAATATATAATAAATAACAGTACTGGAGAAAGGATAAAATATTAATGTTCACATGTACAATTAATTAGTTGCATAAAATTTATACTGCAAAGAACTCCTCTGCCCCCCTTTTGTTCTTTTGCTCAAACATTTTATTGGCATGCCTCATCTCCTTTCCTTATCCTTTATTCCTGATGGAAACTCTAAAGAAGTCATGGAAAGCAGAAGAGATCGAATAGAAAAGAGAAACCAAATTTGCAAGAGGAATGGATGCTTGGAGCCCATCCATCCCTTCCTGCTTTCGCTATTTCTGTCAGTCGAGTTGTCTTTACTGGTGAGATGTCTTTCTTGATGGTAAGTTTTGGTGTGTAACAGCTGAGTGGGCATTCTTTTCCTTTTTAGGCCATTTCATAGCAAGTCCTTTGAAACTGTACAACTTGAGCATGGGTTATAAGAGAGTAACGCTTGTCAAGGAGGATAAACTAGCTGTCTTCATTCTAATGCCCAGGAAGCAGGAGATGGAGCTCAGTGCCTGTCATGTCTCCCTTGCCAGTTGCCCGAAGATGTTGCTGTGAATTTTCCTTGCATTCCGGAGTCTCATTCTTCATGAGGAGCATGTATTCTTTGAAAACAATTTTATTATACCTTTCTGCCTGCTGTTGGCTGGGACACATTTGCATTTTGGAAACTAATTTTATGTGTTCAGCCAACACCACACCTTACAGAGCCACCAGCCCTCCCCAACATTGTGCACTGACACTCAGCAGTGCATGTGACAGGATTTTGAAATTATCCAAGACTGAAGTCATGCTCTGACCACTTTCCTTATCCTAACAGCATACATAAATTATAACTAGATATTTAATATATTGCATTTGTATATTGTAATATGCAATGCTCATAGTTAATAAGTTTATATGTCAAATATATAAATATATAAAATATATTTATCACAGGACAAGAAGGGGAATTTAAGTTATGGTCCAAATTTATCAACTTTTCTCTCACATTTGGTAACTTAGTTTTGGTTAGTTGAGATACTAGTTTTCATAAATTCTTTTCATATTATTTCTCTTTAGAAAACATTAAAAATCCACTAATTAATGTGTACCTTGAATAAACATACAATATTTACATTGAATAATCAAACATTTCTAACCCTATTTTTTAAAAAAATGTAAGGCTACAATATAGATTACACATGCTCAATTCACCCAGCCACTTATTTATCTATAACATAAATTAAGAGCCAGCATGCAATTATAATGTTACTATTTTACGTACTGTGCAATTTAAAATTAGACTGAGATATTTGCAGAAGTTAGCTAAATCCGCAAGTGAAATAAACCCTATAAGCAATGTAACTAAGGATCATCATAGTGCAACACTAAGCTCTGTATATGGCACAGAGCAGGAGAATTACTAAAGTTAAGTAAGCAGAGCAACGGATAGAATGGCCAATAGGTGTATAAACAATATAAGAACTTTACTGAGAATTTAGCAAACTAGAACTGAAGAGTCAAGAAATTTGCTCTAAGAAATCAGTATAGTTTAGTACTATATATACTATATATAAAATCTGGATCCTTTACTTTTGATAAAGTCTTTCCATTATCCCTGAAGCATAGGGATAAATGTTAGAGATTAAACACCAGGACCCCTTTCTGCTAAAATAGTGTTCTACCACTGAGCTGTACTCCAAGCCCTTGTCAGAGAGAGTCCTCACATTTACACACTGGAACGTGTAAGTAGTTCACATTTCACATTAGTTTCTGACATTAGAGGGTAAAGATGAGCAGGGCCCAGTAGAACTTTTTGCAATGCGAGGAATATGTTATATGTATAGTAACTACTTGCTGCAGGTGGTTATTGAGCACTAGAAATTGGCGAGTTGGGTTGAAGAGTTGGATTTTGACCTTCATTTCATTTTAACTCAGACAGATCTGTACAATTAAGGATAAAATAGCCCCACTTTATGCAGAAGAACAACAAGCAAAGTTATGTCCACGAGTTCAGTGAGGACTGACAACTGAAAAGGACAGTGTAAGACCAGCCTGATGCCATTGCTTTGGAGGTAAGCATAACTCATGAGGACTCACCCATCTAGAAGCAGCAAGAAACACATGTTAAGGGACTTATTTTTAAAAGAACTCATTGATATGTTCTTAGGTCCACCAAAGTTCAACATCACTCATAGCTATTATATAACTGATAAGGGACTTGTAAGAGTAACACTATCTTTTATCACTTATTGATTATAGCAGCTTTTAATCTTAATAAAAGAACTCAGAGTTTTGTCACTGATCAGTGGCATCAAATAACACTTTTTTGTATTATTAAAAATGTAACACAAGGGATGGAGATTTAGTTTAGCTGGTGGAGTGCTTGCTTAACATTCATAAAGCCCCGGGTAGGGCTTCAGTACAGAATAAAACCAACAGCAGGCAGATCAGAATTTCCAGCCCATGCTCACTGACATGAACAGTTGAAGGCCAGCTTGAGCAATATGACAATGTCTCAAAAATAATAAATGAATGAACATAAGATGACACGGACATTGAGGAATTTGGGGTTTTGTTTTGACATTGTAAGTACTTATCACCATCAATAGGGGTAACATCTCTACACCTCACTCTGGGTGCCAAACATTCTATTGTTAATACTAGGATGTTGCATATATGTTTTATTTAAGGAAAAAGAGGTCTTGTCACTGCATAATGCACATATAAATGGATTTTTCCTGCACATGTACTGACACAGTCCAAGGACAAACATTTACATAAGTTTCTTTAAAAACATTATTTTACTTATTCACTTTATATCTGATCTCAGCCCCCTTCTCCTTCCAGTCTCCCCCTCACACAGCCTCTCCACCTTCCCTTCTCATCTGAAAAGGTGGAAGCCCCATGGTACATGATATCACTGCAGGACTTGGCACAGACATGGTAGCCCAGGAAACAGGATCCACAGGCAGACAACAGAGTCAGGGACAGCTCCTGCTCCAGTTTTGGGGGAACCCGCCTGAAGACGGAGCTGCATATCTGCTACATGTGTGCCGGGGATCTAGGTCCTGCCTGGGGATTGTGTACGTTCCTATGTGTCCATAAGTATCTTTGTATGAAGCTTGATTCTGGAAAGGGGAAAGGGAAAGACAAAAAAGCTATAGTAGAGTTGACGAAGAGTTTGAATGCAGTTGTGACAGTACTATAAATATAAGCAAAAGCTTAAACAGAATTATCAGTTGTGTTACAAAGATTTATTTTATGGAATTAAGCAGAAATTGAATGAGCTGCATTCAGAACAGTGAGATACTAGTTCTTGGTCTCCTAAGTAAATTTCCTGATTGCAGCTAAAACTACTATTATGGAAAAATTATATGAAAGAACAACAAAGAATTTCCTATTTTCTTGTTGCCCCAAGTATTAGCTCTAAGTTCTTTTGCAAGAGTGCCTGCCAACAAAAGGCACTAGACAAATAGATTTTTTTTGAATCAGCTCCTTTCTATCTCAGTGATCTAATACAAATCATGGCATTGAACTACAGTTTTCATATCTATCATATGGGGAAATAAAATTCACTACAAAGTACAAGGGAATTAAATGTACTACAGATTTCATCACAAGCTTATTCTCTAGAACAGAATGCAGGATGCATGTGAAATAAGAAACATTTCCAGACCAAGTATCTGTACTCTTTTCCCAGAACTGCTAACGAGATTATTGCTACAATCAGGCTGAAGAGAGAGATGCTCCAGGATGCAGTTGAGAGCAAAGATTGCTCTTTCTGAGGACCAGAGTTCAGTTCTAGTACCCATAGTCAGATGGCTCCTAACCACCTGTAATTTCAGTTCTAGGGAATCTGGTGCTTATGCTTTTTTTGGGCCAAAAAGAGCAAAAATATATTATCTGTCACTGTTGGGAAGACCATAAGTCAGAAGTCAAGGCTCAGTCGGAGTACCACTCTCTCTGAAGCTCTTCCTAGCTTCAGATGCTTGCTTTGGTCTCTTGGCTTGTAGATCTTCTGCTCCCATCTCGGTATCTCTCGTAACAAACTCATCTCCTCTGCATGTTTATATATGTCAACATTTTTCCATTCCTCCAAGGACACCAATTCCTTTAGAGCAGGGTTATTCAGACTTGAGTGTTGATTTACTTCTAAAACACTACAATTTGCAAATTAGGCAGAGGCGAGATTTGAACAGTCATTGTTTGAAAGGACACAATTCAAGGCAGGAGAATACTTGCCAGCATAGTCTGTTTCTGTCAAGGATTCCTAAGAAAGTAGTGAGCTCTGATGTGAGTGAGCATAGAAGAAAGAAAAGTGAAATGAAGGAACATATGGAGAGATATAAAGATTTCTTACCTACATTAACATACACAGCATTCACTGAAATGACTAAAACAATATGATTTAAAAAAAAAAAACTAGTACAAAACCGTATTGCTATGGTTTGAATAGGAAATCCCTGTCTCTGGCTTATGTATTGACTACTTTGCTATCTGCTGTTAATACCATTTGGGGAGTCTGTGGAAAGTTTGGAAGTTTGATCTTATGGAAAGAGTAGATTATTGAAGGTGGGTATTTAAGGATACATCGTTGCTATTTGTTTTTCTTTCACTTCCTGTCTGCCATGAGGTAAGAAGGTCACATCCTGTCACTGCAAGGAAGTTCATTCCAAACTCATGAGGCTAGTCCACCATGGAGTGAACCTTCTGAAACCAAGAGCCAAAGCTGTTTGTTTTTATAAGGCAGTTGTTACAGAGATGGGAAAAGACACTTATATAACTACTGTAGTCTTAGATAGAGATAGATCGGTTGCTTGGACAGGCAGCAGAGAGATTCTGCAGGAAAATCAGAGGGAAGTGCTGGCATGCTGCTACAAGGATGCCTTTATCTTGAACTCAGCACAGGTGCATGACTTCCTTCAGTTCTGAAACCTCAGAGACAGGTGTCTCATGAGTGTTTCAATGTTGCTGGTCTTCTTATGCATGCTCTCAGGTTAGCACAATTAGGAATAAATAAACTTGGCGATCTAACAATCCTGTTAACTCCCTGGGACATTCTTTACTATCAAGCACACCAGGAGTCATATTAGCTGTGTACACTTGTTCTAAGTAAGCATTATGAAAGCAGCCAGAGATCAGAGCCATGCCCCTTGCACGGTTAAGGACCGAGATGCCTTAGTTGCATGCATTGCTTTCCACAGAAGATAGGACTGTTTTTTGTGGTCTCCATACTTGATTTCACTTGGCTCACTTTTGGTAAATCCAATGCTGTGGACTAAATAACTATATGAAACACACTTTCATAGTTATAATAATAAGCACCTTTTCTTCAGTGCTTTTGGAAATCTTGCCTGTGAGCAAGCATGTCTTACTTTTTGTTTTGTTTTGTTTTGTTTTGTTTTGTTTTGTTTTGTTTTGTTTTGTTTTGTTTTTTCAAGACAGGGTTTCTCTGTGTAGCCCTGGCTGTCCTGGGACTCACTCTGTAGACCAGGCTGGCCTCAAACTTGGAAATCCACCTGCCTCTGCCTCCCAAATGCTGGGATTAAAGGCGTGTGCCACCACCGCCCGCCCGGCCACATGTCTTACCTTTATAGAGCAGTTCATATAAATGATAACCATGTGATGATTAATGATATGGCATCTTCTAAGGAATGTGATCTTAAGGGAATTTCATCTTTGTGTGGGCATCTTATGATGGAAGTCAAGATGGCCACCATGTCATAATGTAATAGAGTACCTTGTGTCCACCACTGTAGATGTGCCCTGTCATGAAAGGCATGGCATTATGTAGCAAAGCTTATGTGTTGACATATCTGACAGGGGAACCAATAACAGCACATGTTTTCTCTGTGGATCCTGAATGTGAAGATGCCAAAGAGACAACAATTCCTTCCACATTATTTTTAGTACCATGCTTTCCCACTCTGGATATTTGTTGGTGACTTTGCTGGTTAAAATGGGGTCTAAATACAGCATTGGAGTGTTGCTTAGTGTCTTTAGTACTGGAAAGCACTTGTCTTATATACAAGATCTTATATACAAGATCGGCTTCATTGAGTCAGGAGTTCACAATGCTCTTGCAAGTTAGCTCCATGGCAGTGAGTTACATTATGCATTAGCTATGTTGCTTTCAAATAGAAATACCCATAAAACAAAGTTACTGGGTCTGTTGATAAAAAGGCTGGGGCCAAAGCTTCAAAAGAAACTAGCCCACCTTTCCTCCTAGGCCACAGGTTTGGTACCCACTATTTCACCATTCAGTACTACAGAGAATATGAGAGTGTGTGTGTGTGTGTGTGTGTGTGTGTGTGTGTGTGTGTGTGTGCATGTGGGCGCACGTGCACATGAGTGGCTTCACACCAAAAAATGAAACTGGACTTTTACCTTGTCCTAAGAAGGAAAATTAACCTCAAATGAACTGAAGATCTCAACATTAAAAACTAAAATTGTAAAATTCTCACAAAAAAAAAAAAATTAGGAGAAAAGTTTTATTGTACTGGATTTAGTAACAGCTTCTTTTGATACAAGGCTCCAAACAGAGACAATGAAAGGAACAATTTATAGCTGGATCATATAAAAATTTCAAAGTTTAGGACTCAAAGGACATGATCAGACATCCAAAAGGAAGGTCACAAGCCAAGTGTGAAACACACACCTGTCATTTTAGCACTAGGGGAAAACGAAGTAAGGTGTATGAAGGAGAAATGGAAATCTAGACCAGTCTCGATTTTATATTGAAACTATCTCAAAAATAAATAAGTAGCTAACCACACAGATGGAGTTAAAATAGTTAAATAACTCCTACTTCTCAATAACAAAATACCAAACAACCTGGTTCAAAAAAGGCAAAATGACATAACGGTTACTCAATGAATATATTAAAGGTTCCACCAAGCCATGGAAATGATACCTGCCTTCATTCATTGTCAGGGAAATCAAACTACAAGGAGGGATCAGAATTAGGAGACTACTATGACAACTACTGAAGCAATTGGGCAGGATGGGTGACAGAGGTGCTGTGAAAACAATGTGTCAACTCACCGCAATTAAAAAGGGAATCGTCATGGATCCAGCGTTTCTGGTTCTTAATACATGCACCAAAGAATTGACAGGGAGTTCTCAAAGAGAATCTTATACAGCCGTCTTTCTAGCAGCATCGCTGTGCATGATAGTAAAAGGTGGAATCACGTGATGTGCCCATGGATGAAGGAAAGGGAAAACAAAATATGCAAACGACATCCATGGATTATTGTGTAAGCTTCCTAAAAGAGAGCAATTCTGATATACATTGTGGAATTCTACTTGAAAATAGATGGCAGAAGACATGCTGTGTGCATTTTTGCCACAATTACAAATAGAAGATAGATGTTTTAAAGTGAAATTTAACGTTGTTATGGTTAATCTTCATTTGTCAATTTCACTAGGCTCTGGGATCCACTAAACAACAGGCCTCTGGGCACATCTGTGAAGAACAAGCCCTACCTCCAGAAAGGTGGCATCTTTAACAGTGACCAGACATAAAGGGTTCGAAAGAAAAACAATTCTTACCTTCCTGTTGAAGGTGGATGTGAGAACAGGTTGAACGGAGGATGGGGCTGTGAAGCGATGGAGTCATGTGACAAATCTCAGGAATCAGACTCTAGAGACCAGTATCAGGGTGCTGACCCGAGTTAATAGTGCAAGGCATATGTGGGAAGCCACATACGCCATTACAAGACGGCGCTGGCTACTGCTGGCCACCACCCATAAGTTTGGGTAAACAACCAATGTGCGCATGTGCAGTAGAGTTTTTTGCAGAGTCACTGCCTGGCCCTAGGCATGCAAATGAGGTACTGAAAGCATAACCAATCGGGTGTAGACATGCCTCTCCTAGGCCTATATAAGCAGCGCCAGTTCTGGGGCTCGGGTCTTTTCGCCTCTGCAATCAAGCTCTCCCAATAAACTTGTGCAGAAGGATCCTGTTGTGGCATCGGGCGCTCACAGGCATATGCTTATATAACAGTGTTTGAACCAATCCGAAGCTCCTAAATCCTCAGCCGATCGTTCTAGTCACACTGTCTCCACCAAAAGCTCTGCCTGATAATGTAACTCGGAAGGAGTAGGGGAAGTATTTTTACATGTGAGGACTTCCATGAGGATCAGGCAGTGGCCACTGCCTTGGTTCCTTTTTGTGGTCTTACAGGTGTTCCGGGAACCATCTTAGATCTGACGCCATGAACAACAGATCAGGATTGTTTGAGAAGTCACAGGAACCTGTGGTGCCTTGTTCTCCATCCCACTCTTTTCTTCACAGGGTTGACTTCATCCGCATCCCCCAGAGGTCCTCATTCTGTTTTTATTTCAAGGCTAAGAACTTCCAAGAGGAGCTACTTGGTGCACATTTGCTGAGCTCTGACATTTCAAGGTATGGGGAATGTCCCATTTATTCTTACATAGACCTGCTGGTAAGTGTCTGCTGGGGTTCCTAATTGGAGGGCAGTGGAGGCAAATTATACTGGCCATGTGGGGTGTGTGTGTGTGTGTGTATAAATTTATGATATATATGTATATATATCCCCTGCTGGTCATGAGCCCTTTGGGAATCAAGTGAACTTTCACAAGGGTCACAGATCAGATTTCCTGCATATCAGATGCTTACATTACAGTTCAGAACTAGAAAAATTACAGTTATGAAGTAGCAATGAAAATAATTTTATGGTTGGGGTCACCACAACATGAGGAACTGTATCATAAGGTTACTACATTAGAAAGTTTGAGAACCCCTGCTCTAGATCATCCTTGGATTGTGTGTTCCCCCTTCCCCCTTCCCCCCACCCCCATCATTGTATGCAGTATAATTTCCTAGTCAGTTTCAGTGGCATACAACTGGTAAGGTTTAAAGAGGAAGATAAATAAGCTATGAAATCCAATGATTCAAGAGAATGACTTTTGGATTAAGGAGAACAGTGCTTTCAGGAACAATGACACTAGGCTTCCTCCCTCCCAACACCCTAGGCACAGACAGTTTGGTTCATAATCTCAGTGATGCATATGTGGTTGAGAAAAGTATCCTTGCTGCATCTCCTGTTCCCGAAACGTGAAAGCAAGATATGACTCACTGGTCTTCAAAACCCCAAATGCTTACGTTTGTACACACGTGGCTAGAAGTTATACAGTTCCGGGAGTGCATGCTTTCTTTGCACAGTTTGTGGCAGTGAAGCCCTGATCTGCATTCTCAGACACATCTACAAGCTTGGATGTATATTTGTAGATTTCAATGCATATTGGTCATGCACAGCAGCTCTTCTGGAGTACATGCCTGATTCTCAAGGCCAATATTGCAAGTCATATCCATGGACCACCGAGTCTTCTTTAGTGCATTGGCTCCCTTTCTGGCCAGCCACAGAACCTTGGTCAAGGAGAACAGGTGGCTCAGAGGGTGGAATATTTTCTTCAATGATTGCAGGGGACATGACCTTGGGAAGTCAGTTTTTCAGGTTACCCAGTAAGTTTGTGTATTCTGTGGTTTGATCAGAGATGTGGAAGAAGGAATCAACCCAAAGCATCCAAGAAGTACATTCTAATGTCCCACTTCACAGCCTCAGCATGGGCCCCGGAAGAAGAGTCAGGCCAGTAAAGGTAACATGGCTCTGGGATTGAAACTGGGTCCTTTAAGAGCTTTGCAACCTTGGTTCAGTTAATTGGCCTCACTGTCTCAAAACCTCCTGATCTTCAATTTGGAAATCATAATAGATTATTATGGAAATACTGTAGCAAACGCCGAGGAGGTGACAGGTGTGATGGATATGCTGAGCAAGTAATAGCTGACACTTTTTAATTTTAGTCTCATTGAATCTGGAGAGGATTTGGAAGGGAAGCTCAAAAGCGACCCACATGAAAGAATTAGAGAACCATAAAAGAAACTGGTGCTTCGATTTCAATAGTAGTCTGCCCCTAAGCGTTCCGTTGATTTGGGGTTTTAATTATATCTTTGGTAGTCTTAGGACATGCTGACAATAAAATGAAGAAGCTCCAGCCACCACCCTCTGTAACAGGATTCATCACAGAGATGGAACAGAAACTCTGGGAGCACAAATCCGAGGCTGCTGTTATCATTGCTATCATAACTATTCACAACGTTCACCACTCGGGTAAAATGCTCCCTGCTAATTGAACTAAAACCAATTCCCAAGAAATCTCAGTTTGAACAGCCCATGTGTTTTCTGGCAAAAATGGCATGCAGATAGAAGCTTATTGCTTTACACTACCCCTGCTATAAAGGTTTGAAATTTATCAATCCTCTTAGCTTTGCAGCTTTTAAGAGCACACATATACACACCAAAAAATGGCCTGTCTCAGAAAAACCTTGCATATTAAAATTCAGTTCTGTGAGGTGGCAGGGGCTCATTCACAGTGGAATTTATTTCACATTACATTTGGGGCAGGCACGAGATTTAAAAGCAACATTTTTTTTTCTCTAAAGCACTCACTACAAAAGATATATCACACATTCTGGAGCTATTTAAAACTCAGCAAGGGAAATATCAACAGATTTTTCTCCAAGTGTGCTTTCTGATCAGCTGGGGGAATCAAACCTTTCTTATGAAAAGTAAGGCATAGAAACAGTTCTGGCGCATGAACGCCTAAGGCTTTCTGTCCTACTAAGTTAGGATCTTTGGCAACTTGAAATAGCAGAGTCGTGTTTATATAGATGTATGTGGGTTTTGACATTCCAGTGATTTGTTAAAGAGCAAGACACTGTTAGTCTTTTTTTTTTTTTTTTTAGGCTTAAAATACTTATACATCAATTAAGGACCCCTCAAATTGTGTGAAACAGAAATCAAACCTATGATGTTCTTTTTCTTTCTCAAAAAAACGTAGATGCATGGGCTTTTTGCGAATGAAATAGCCAGGGTTGATCTTGTCAGATGTGGATTGATCTAATTAAAAATTACAACTAAAAATACTTTTTATTTCTTAATTCTGGATTAAGAAACAGAACTGATATATCTGTATCTATCTGTCTCTATCTATCTATCTATCTATCTATCTATCTATCTATCTATCTATCTATCATCTTCAATCTATCTATCATCTATCTATTTATCTACAATCTACTATAATGTCTCATCTATATATCATGTATCTATATATAATCTATCTATCATCTATATATTATCTATCTATCTATCTATCTATCTATCTATCTATCTATCTATCTATCTATCTATCTATCTATCTATTATCTATCATCTATCTATCTATCAATCATCTATCTATCTATCTATCTATCTATCTATCTATCTATCTATCTATCCATGCATCTATCTTTTTGTCATTTATCATATACTGAATAGTTTTATATCAACTTGACACAGCTAAAATCATCTGAGAGGTGGGAACCTCAATTAAGAAAATGCCTCCATAAGATCAGGCTATAGTCAAAATGTAGGGCATTTTCTTAATTCGTAATAGATTGGAGAAGACCCAACCTATTGTGAGTGGTGTTTTCTCTGATATGGAGGTCCTGGATTCTGTAAGAAAGCAGACCAAGAAATCCATGGGGAGCCAGCCAGTAAGCAGCACCCATCCATGGCCTCTGCAACACCTTTTGTTTCCAGGTCCCTGCTCTATTTGAGTTCCTGTCCTGACTTCCTTTGATGATGAAAGTATAAGCCAAATAAACCCCCTCCTCCCCAAGTTGATTTCATCATAATTCACCTTAATTAAACATATAATTTATCTTTCTGTCTCTCATCTATTTATCAACTATCTATTATCTAACATCTATATATCATTTATTATTTATCTCTATATATATCATCTATTACCTATTATCTATGTATCTATCATCTATCACCTGTCTATTGACATATAATCTATCTCTCATCTATTACCTGTCTATCTATCTATCTATCTATCTATCTATCTATCTATCTATCTATCTATCTATCTATCTATCTATCTTTCTATCATCAATCTATCTATTTTTCCATCATCTATCTATCTATCTATCTATCTATCTATCTATCTATCTATCTATCTACCTATCTCACCTATCCATCATTATTTTAATCCATCAAGAGAAACAGACACTGAGTTGAACTGAGATGTTACAGCCGCATGAAAATCTGCATTGCGTATTAGTCCAGAGGGCACTGTGAGGTAGAATCTCTTCTTCACTGAAGTTATGTGTTTAGCTTTGCTTTACTCAACATTTAATTGGTTAAATGAGGCTCCCCACCCCTACCCACATACTGAGGATGATATACTCTAAGTGTCTTTTGAGTTAATGATATCTAAATGTACCTCCATAGCGTTACCTATGTAGGCATTTGACAAATTTGGCATCATGGGTAGACTGGCTCAGCCAAATAGGCACATAAAATTAACTCTCAGTTCACCCTTCTGGACAAGATTTACTAATCATGCAGATGGTAGCTCAAAGCTGTAGGATCATGGTATTTGATTGGTCAGCTCTTACATAGAAGGAAATTGCCCACTGCCTCACTTCTGGTCCTATGACCAGGGCTCCTGCTTTGACTTAGCTCATGTTTAAATCAAAATGTGGAGCTGGGAGCTATTGTCCTCTTTCCATAGTTATTAAAGTGAGGTGTAGTCTGTCAGTATCTCCTTAACTATAAGGGATATTTTCTTCATTGAAAAGTTCCAGCAAGATCCAGAGTTCAGTAATCATAGCCATTTGTAATGTGATTCAATGCCCTCTTCTGATGTGTCTGAAAAGAGTGACATGTATAAAATAAATAAATAAATCTAAAAAAAATAAATAAAGGCCCAGCCAAAGGAAAGACAGAGAAAAACAAGCTGGGCAGGTAAAAAAACTACTTCCCATTGTTCACATAGTCTCAAAGTGTGGCACATTAGTAGAATCCTGTTCTTTGTCCCAATTTATGTGAACCTTGACCAAAGATGGGCCAATAGACCAAAGATGGACCAATAGACCAAAGATAGACCAATAGACCAAGTTGGTGAACAAAGATTAGAGTTTGTAGTTTTCAATTCTTGAAAATTTAATCAAAAGAAGAATATTTTCTAGTATTTGAAAATTATGTGAAATACATGTCTCAGTGTTTATTAATAAAGTTGCATGGGAGCACAGCCGTGTCTGTCATCTGCTGATGTGTTCCTAACAGCTGCACAGTAATTTCAATAAAGAACACAGAGCACAGTAATTTCAATAAAGGCAGTATGACCTACAGAACCCCACATATTTACTGGATAGTCATCGTTCACAAGAAATCCTCTCTGACTCCTGTTCAACAGCAAGGCACAAATAACTAAAATGTGGAATGCTAATTCATGTTAATTCATGTTGGAAATACTTTGTTTTTAAGCCGTGTTGTTGTTCATTCTGAAACTAGCTTCTTCCACAAGTTATTAAATATTTCAATGGTCGGGAAGGCTATGAAATGAAAATGTTATGTGGCTTCAGACCTCTGTGTACTATGGAATTCCTTTCGGCATTACTTTCTTGGTGATGGTTAAATTTTGAGACAGGATCTTATTCGTAGAGAGATCTCTGCAAGTCATTGTGTAGCTCAGGCTGGGCTGGAACTCACCATGTAGCCTAAGCTTGCCTGGAACTTTCAGTATTGTTCCTCTCTTAGTCTTCTGTTTGGACGGATTAAAGTTGAGAGCCTTATTTTCATCATTGAAAGAGTTAAAATCCTTTGGGAGGTTATGGTGCTCATTCAAAATTATGCTCACGCCTTTTCCTGCTCAATAATGTTAAACATAAAGTGTATGGAAATTTTAGTTGATCGAAGCCAAATCTCTTTAGTGTTATTTGTTGGCTATGTTTACAGCTTCCTATGATGTGTAACATTCATTTTGGCCTCTGGAATGTAGAATTTGCCTTATGTCTTGACTTGTAAAGGAAGGAATTTTGGACCCCAGCCCTCCCTCCACCTCAGCTCTTTGCAGCTCCTAGTTTCTGCTCTTATTAAGTTTGAAGACTAAAGACATTATTACTCTGTTCTGAGAAATGCATCCCATATGCTTTCTCCCTAGGTCAATCTACATTTTCACCTACTCAGTGACTGGTAAGTCCACCCATCTCCCCAAGATCTGCATCTTTTTACAATGATGTCTGTGATTATGCTTCCCTTTGCTGGTCTTTCTCTTTGATGCCTGTTAGAGGGTTCTTGGCTATTTTTTGAAGATTTGCCATTTTTATGTTTTTACGGAATTATATGCATATTTTTAATTTTTAAACTCTGTTAAACTGAATATACACATGTCTCAGTGTATTTATTCATGTGTGAGTTCAGAAGACGGGGTTGGTTCCCCCCTGGGAACCAAACTTGAGTCCTCTATAAAAACACGGCTCTACTTTGCTTTTGTATGCTGTGATGAATGCATGACCAAAAGCAACCTGGGGAGGGTGATTTGGCTTACACATCCTGATCACAATCCATCATTGAGGGAAGTAGAGGAAAGGGACTCAAGTAGGAGAGGTAAGAAAATGGAAGGGAGCTGCTTGGTGGTTTGCCTCCATGCCTTGCTTGGCTTCTCCAATCCTGCCAGGGATCTGCTTGCTTCAAAGGTCATATCTCTTCACTCTTTCTTCTTTGTTCTCCTTTCTACTCACCTTTCCTAGTTCCTATATAAACCTTCAGAATTGTCTTCTTTATGAAAGTGTAATGGTTAATGATTGTCAACTTGACTTGATCTGCAGTCAACCAGAGACCATGCTTCTGGAGGGGCTTGACAGGGCCTGAAAAGGAAAGCCTGGGAGGGCCTGGGAGGGCTGGGAGGGCTGGGAAGACATGTTCCAGAAGTATTTTCCTGAGAGAAGACTCTTTCCCAGAGTGACGGTATTCAGCTATAAAGTGGCTTGAGGAAACACGGTGCTGCCTGGCTAGTGAATAAGATCCCATGGCTTGTTGCTGCTCCTTTAATACCTTCCTTTAATGCCTTCAGACTCTCTGGCCTTCCAGTGTGGATTAAAGGTCAGTGGCTCCCTGGGAATCTCCCTGGCTTTCAGCACTAGATTGGAGCTGCTGAACCCTCTGGTTTCAGGATGTAGCAGTGTGTAAAGTTCCTAGCCTCCCCAGTGTGCTGATAGCCATCACTGCTTTACCTACCGACAATGTGAAAGCCAATCTAATAACTCTTGTTTATTTTAATTTTGTAATTAATCAACT
Organism: Mus caroli; assembly: GCF_978045245.1. NCBI lineage: Eukaryota > Metazoa > Chordata > Mammalia > Rodentia > Muridae > Mus > Mus caroli. Next base: position 85,810,567 of record NW_028227265.1, read on the forward strand.
TATTTGTTTACATCTCAAATGCTGCTCCCCCTCCTGGTTCTTCTCTTACCAAGTCACTTCCCCTATCCCTGTTCCCTTCTCCTCTGAGAGGGTGGTAGGAGCCCCCTCCCCCTGACATATCAATTCTCTGCCAGATTAGGCACATCCTCTCCCACTGAGGCCAGACAGGGCAGCCATGAAGACTGAGTTGCCTGGCAGCTACATATGGGTCAGGAATTATTGTTCCAGCTCATGCATGTCCTTTGGTTGGTGGCTCAGATGCTGAGAGCTCCCAGGGGTTCAGGTTTGTTGACTGTGTTGGTCTGCCTGTGGGGTTGTCATCTACACAATAGTTTGGTCATTTCAACTATTCCAGGTGTCCCTGATCTTCTTAGGTATCTGCTTCTATTGTGTCTAGTACTAGGTATAGCCATTCAGAGGACAGTTATTCTAGGCTCCTGTCTGCAAGCATAAAGGATTTTCATGAATAATGTCAGGGTCTGATGAATGCCCATGGATGGGTTTCAAGTTGGGCTGGTTATTGATTGGCCTTTCCTTCATTTTGTTCCAACCCTGCATTTCTTTTATGTGGGACACACTATGGGTCAAAAGTTTAGTTGGTGGGTTGGTATCCCTATCCTTCCACTGGGGATCCTACATGACTGCAGGAGGTGGCCTCTGCAGGTTTCATGTCTCTGCTTTTAGGAATCTCCACTAAGGTCACTTCCATTGAATTCTGGGAGCCTCCCCTATCCGAGGTCTCTGAGACTACCTAGAGATTTTCCCCCAACTCCCCACCCCAGGTAGCTGTACATAGCCATTCATTCTCCTGGTCCACTTGGACTCTCTACTGTCTTTCCCAGCACTTGATCCTGAATCCCTTATTCTTCTCCTCTTCTACTTTCCTTCTTCCCAGTTCCTTCCCTCCCTCTGCCTCCTATGACTATTTCATTTCCCCTTCTATGTGTGATTCAAGCATCCTTGTTTGGGCCTTCCTTCTTATATAACTTCTTTGGGTTTGTGGGATGTACCATGAATATTATGTGTTTTGTGGCTAATATCCACATATCAATGAATACATACCATGCCTGTGCCTTTGGTTATATGTCCAGGTATAGATGAGTCTGGAAATTGATTTTACTGGCTGAGATTGTCTTTTGTCATGAGCTAATGTAACCTTTGAAAAACTGTGTTTGAGAATTTTTCTGTTTATACAGATCAAACAGATATGTAGTAGGCTTTCTTATCTATTTTATGCCTGGAAACACCATGATTGATTAGCCAGTACCAAACGTCTAAACAAGTCATGTCATTATAAATTTCACCTTTCCTGTGCTGACCATTATGGGGTATGTCATTATAAGCATTGTTTTATCTATGTTGTCTATTATAATAACTACAATCACCTTGTCTTTGGTAATTCAATGTTGTCACCTGTTCCTTGTTACCTTGGGGCCCAATTAAACCCATTGAATGTAATTCATCTAATTGAGCAGCAGCATCTCCAACCCTAAGGTCTGGCACAAGGAAAAGGGCAAGAACAAAACTCTTCAACTGTGTTGGTGCCCCTTACCTGTTTGTGTCTTATAGGATTGGTGAAGGGCATATCCTCTGGGCCTTTCCATTGTGGAGGATTAGGTTTTACACAACATATCTACTTTAGCATGGTAATTTCCCTGAACATTAAAATCTCTTCATCAACACTAAGCCAAGGGATATCAGGCATTTCTAACTCTTTTTCAATAGACCATCTTTTGATAAATATGTTAGCCAACCATTTAAACAAACTTCTGACACTTTTTTTTTTTAACGTGTGATCTTTCATATTAAACCTAGAATCTCCATTCAGAGGGCCCATGTCAATAAACTCAGCCTGATCTAGTTTTATGTTCCTTCTACCATTATCTCACACTCCTAAAATCTATTTTCACACATATTTTCTGGACGTTTCCTTGAATGAATTCGCAAACTCATTAAGCTTCTTAGTAGTGTAGCACATTTCCTCATGGACTACATTTTCTACCTCCCCTCTTGGGGCCTGTTTTGCCTTGAGTCTGGTTATAGATCTAGAATAAACTATTGGTGGGCCTTGAGAAACATCAGTATTGTCTTGTCTGGCATTTTCTTCAGTGAAAGTAACTGATGGTTTATCAGACTCTGAGGGATTGATTTCCTCATGTGAAGGGGCATTATTTCAAGGGGTGGGGCCGAGGGTACTACTTCCTCACCTGGGGCAAACCCTTGAGAATCTGAAGATTTAAATTTTTCAGCTTTAACAGGGTCCTCCCACACATCTCCATCTCAAGTTATAGCATCCCATTTTTTTTTTTTGCCAATTAATGTCCTTACTTTAACTGTTGACACCTTCTGAGGCTGAGACTTGAAATTTCATTGCAATTCAGCCAACCTTATAATGAGGGCTTCAGTTGATTTTCTGTAACTTGAACTCTAAGACTGCTGGAAAGAGGCTTCTCTTCCAGGACACACTTAGCAACTTTTGGATTGTTTATTTGCATCTGGATCAGTTCAATTTTATCATATAACTCTTTTTTTTCTCATCATTTTTTTTAGATATGTTAAGAGCAACCAGCCAGAAAAGTTATTTTTAAATTTTTCCCCAACTTGTAGAAAGTTTTGTACACAGAATCTCCTAATTCATCAAGATAACCAAAGGCATTAGTGTCTTTAAGTTTGAAATATATTTTCAACCACAGGGCCTTTAATATTCTCCGATCTCCCAGGAGAGAGTATCTGGAGAGATATCAGCAGTTGAAGGTATTGGTGAATTATTAAACTGACTCTAGATTTTTAAAAGATTCATCCTTATACTTTTGGTTTTTGCTCCTCTAGAACCACCCCACTTCTGGTACCAACTTCTGTGTTAGTCAGGGTTCTCTATAGAGTCACAGAACTTATGGGTAGTCTCTATATAGTAAGGGAATTGTTGATGACTTGCAGTCTGTAGTCCAACTCACCAACGACAGTCAGCAGCAGCTGTAAATAGAACTTCAAAGATCTAACAGTTGCTCAAACCCACAAGGCAAACAGGAGAAAAAGAAAGTAAATCTTCCTTCTTCCAATGTTCTTATATAGGTCTACAACAGAAGCTGTGGCCCAGATCAAAGGTGTGTACCAGCCCGACTACATCTGGGACTTTCTTTGTCCAAGATGACCTTGAACTCAGAGATCTCCCTGTCTTAATCTTCTGAGATTCATAGCCACTATGCCTCAAGATCTCCATGCCAAGGTCCAGGTCAGACATCTTCCAACCTTCAGATTAAGATCACAAGAAAGCCTTCCAATTCTAGATTGTAGTTAATTCTAGATATAGTCAAGTTGATAACCAAGAATAACCACTACAAGTACAGTCTCAGCAATGTTTAAAAGTCCAAAGTTCAGAGTCTCTTCTGAGACTCCTTGCAATCTCTAAACTGAAATCCTCTATAAAATTAAAATTAAAAAAATAAGATCACATACTTCCAACATATCATGGCACAGGCTATACATTACAGATCCAAAACATCATAGAGTAGAAATAATGGAGTGAACAAATTGAAACTAGCTGGACAAATGCCAACCTCTACATTTCCATGTCTGATATCCAACTCCATTCTGCTTTGTTGACTGCAACAATATTATTTCTCATGGGCTGGCTCTCCTGATCACGTGTTCACGGGTCTGGTATTTATACCATCTTGGTCTCTCCAAAACAACTTCAATTTTATGGCTTCTAGTTCCAATGTCTGAGATCCACACATGATCTTCAGTCTTCTTCCAAAGGGCTTGGGTTTACTTCTCTATCTTTGCCCTCTGTATTACTTTAGGCTCTGACTTACTCTAATTCACCACTGCTGCTGTTTTAAGTGGTCCCCCCATGGAACTGTCACCTCTAACATGCTGGGGTCTTTCTCTGCAACTAGGGTACACTTTCACCAATAGTTTTTCATAGGCTCTCTTCATGGTAACAAGCCTCAACTTCAACTGCCACCGAGGCTGCACCTTTGCCAATGGCTAGGCATAGTCCCAAGCCTCAGCTTTTCTTCGTGACCCCTTTGTGCCTTCAAAACCAGTGCTATTTGAGTGATGCTTACACATTACCAAGTCTGGCTGCCAGGAGAATGCCTATCTCTGTAACATAGTTTCTTTGTGGTCCCAGAAAATACATCCCAGAAAATTTCATTTCAGTGGTGCTAGTCTCTTCTTAATAACCACTAATTTCTTAGCTCCAACTAACCAGTATCAATTGTCTCAGTACTCCTTCCTATTCTTGACTCTAAAGCCAGAGCTACATGGCCAAAACTGCTGAGTTCTGCTACATATTAAGGCTGAAACATGGCCCTGTTGTTTTATTACATCGTCACCAGCTTTCTGTTTTCAGTGGTTTCCTTCACTGCCTAAGCTTAGCTGTCCTGAAACTTGCTATAAAGACTAACCTTGAACTCAGCAACTTGTATACCTCGGTCTCCTGAATGCTGGGATTAAAGGTGTGTACTACTAAGCCTGTAACTAAGGCTGGCCTTGAATTCAGATCTGCTTGCCTCTATTTCCTGGAATTAAAAACATGTTGCAGCATGCCTGTACCTAAGCTTTTCTTTAGTTCCTTTTCACAAGCTCTTTTTAAGCTTAGCAACTAGGCCTGAAGACCAGATAAAAAGTGTGTGTCTTCCAGCCTCAAGATGTTGATCAGAGTTGTGCTCCCATTTCTGCATTGTAGTTCATTCTAGATATAGTCAAGGTGACAGCCGAGATAGCCACCACAATCCATCCCTTGCAATTTTACACACAATCATATCTCCTTATGTCCAAATAAAAACAATAACCAGGTTATAATAATGCCTAACAGTATATAACTATCTCTGTTCAACTGCAAAATCATAACAATAAGCTTAGCTGGGTGAGATCTTGCCCTGAGATCATCACTCCCTTAATTTCATTTAATACTTTTTAATACTTGATTTAGCTCCATTCTACTTCCCAGTGTTCCATTAATCTTTGTACCGTACATTTTGCATTTTTCCTTTCTCAGTTTGCTATGTCTGATCAAAAGACTCTTCATAAGAGTGAACCTTAGGCCAGAGTCTATACTAGGTTGTTTTGAGACTTCTTTTGTCAATGTAATTAATCTAAATCTCTTCACTTTAGTCTCAGAGAAAGGCAAAAAGTAGCCACATTCATCCTTAAAATACCACAAAAACATTCTCTAGGCCATATACAAAAATTTTTCTCTTCTGAAACCTCTTGAGCCAGGCCCCCACAGTGCAAATAAATCACCCTCAACACCACTGTTGTCTATGCTTTTATTAGTAGGGCTCATTAAGTCCCACTTAAAACATTCCACTGCTTTTCAAAATCCTCAAATCCACATTCTTTCAAACAAAAGCATGGCCAGGCCTATTAAACCAATATCCCAGTCCCTGGTACCAATTTCTGTCTTAGGGATTTATTGCTGTGAAAAGACACCACAACCAAGGCAACTTTTATAAAGGAAAGCATTTAATTGGAACTGGCTTACAGTTTCAGAGGTATAGTCAATTATCATCATGGCAAGAAGCAAGACAATGTGTAGGCAGACATGGTGCTAGAGGAGCTGAGAGTTCCACCTCTTGACCCAAAGAAAGCGAAGAAGAAACTCTGTTCTGTACTAGGGTTAGCTTCAGCATGTGTATGAGACCTCAAAGCCTACTTCTCCAGTGGCACAGTTCCTCTAACAAGGCCATACTTCCTAGTAGTGCCATCCCCTATGGGTCAAGCATTCAAACACATAAATTGGGGACCAGGGGCGGGGAGATATAACTACTCTAACCACCTAAGCCTTCCTTTTCTATTTGTAAGGATATTTAATTATATTAGGTGCATGTACCTGCAAATCTTTCCCTGCAGGCAAGACAATTGTCAATCTTAATTTCTTTGTGACAAGAAAGGTAGCATGCTTAGATCACTGATATTTCCACCCAGACACCATTGGGACACCAATATTCTGCCAAACACAATGAGACTTTGAGTTTGATCCCCAGTCCCAAACAAAATAAAACAAAACAAAGAAACAAACCCAGATACCACTGTAAAAGTCTCTGGGCAAGTGGAACTCATAAATTCATGGTTTCTCCACAGTGAACATCCTCACTTCAACTTAAATAAACTAAGATCTCAAGATCTGTGAGTTCCAATTTACCTTTTATGTCGATACCTTATAATATTCACATGTATGCTTCTTCTTCCTCACTTTGGCCTCAACTCCTATTCTCTACACCAATGGCTATCAACCCGCCTAATGGTGCAACCCTCTAATATAGCTCCTTATGTTGGGGTGTCCACCAATCATTAAATTATCTTTATTTCTACATCGTATCTGTCATTTTGCTACTGTTATGAATCATAATGTAAATACCTTATATGCAGGATATTTGATATGTAACCTTTATGAAAGGGTCATTAGACCCCTACAGGGGTCATGATCCTGCACAGGTTGAAAACTGCTGCTCTATACATTCTTGAAGTCTCAGTGTGTCATTCACCCTACATCCTTTTTCAGTAACCTGAGATGAACCACTTCTTACTCAATCCCCTCACCACCTTGTTTTTAGCAGCTGTTTTCCACAGTATGCTGCATTCTATTGTTGTGAAGAGATACTGTGACCAAGACAACTCTTACAAAAGAAAGCATTTAATTGGAGCTTCCTTACAGTTTTAGATGTAATTTAGTCTGTTGTCATCCTTGTGGGGAGCAATAGAGCATTCATAGGGCTGAAGTAGCTGAGAATTACAGAAAAGATTCACAGGCCAAGAGAGATATAGATTTACTGGGCCTGGCATGAGATTTTTTTGTTGTTGTTGTTTTTTTGCTTTTTGTTTTGTTTTGTTTTTCAAGACTGGGTTTCTCTGTATAGCCCTGGCTGTCCTGGAACTCACTTTGTAGACCAGGCTGGACTCGAACTCAGAAATCCTCCTGCCTCTGCCTCTTGAGTGCTGGGATTAAAGGCGTGCACCAACACTCCCGGCTCACATGAGATTTTATAAACACCAAAGTGTACCCATAGTGACACAACAACTCCAACAAGGCCACACCTCCTAATCCTTCTAATCCTATCAAAGAGTCAAAGAGTCCTGCTCTCTGGTGATTAAGCATTTAAATATCTGAGCCTATGGACATTCTTATTCAAACCATGACAATGGGTTAACTCCTCCCAGACATATATAAGACACTTCCTTGCTGTTTCTCACATTTTTTTTTTGTATCTTTTCTAGGTTTGTCAAAAATTGTTCACAGTGAAAATGCTAAGAGGAGTGAAAGCTTAAATTATTAGGTTTCTAATGAGGGGGCCATGGTCTATATTTTAATAATTAAGTTCCTAAAATAGTAAATTTTATGAGTAGTCAGAAATTTTAGGTATCAGACACTTACATAAATTGGTGTCATTCGTGGGGGATCTTTGGCAAAGAAGTCACTCATAAAGTAAGCTGGATCTTATCCATGGCCTTTGAGAGAAAAGGAAAAAAATCCCTAGACTCCCTTTCATGTAGCTGCTGGGATTTCATTCCATTTAAATGCTTAAAAAGTTACCTTTATTTGTAAGAAAAATATCAAAAAAGACACCATGATTTTTTAAAATAGCATGCTTTTTATGTAGTAGTCCTTTAAGGGTAATTATATTACTCTATTGTTATAATTAACATACATAAATGAAAATATAGTATAGCACCCTTAAGATTAAGTTATGAGTTTTAGATATAGAATTATAAATCTTCCAAAGAATAAATACCTTTTTTCTACTTCTCAAAACCATGAAATGTTAGGCTAGGATTGCATACCTAGCAGTGTGAAGTATTTAAACACATCAGTTCATATAACCATTCAGAGATCTTCATTACATATGGGAGAGAAAATCTCAGGACATAGAAAGGCTCTTCCTGTTGTCTAACTAGCTGGCATTCAAATTCCCATTCTTGTTTGAAAGCATTAGTGATTATAAATAAAAGTATACCAAGTACTATGCTCCTACACAGAAAGCATCCTCACACTTGTTTTAAAAATGAACGCTTGTCAATATTCATCTTGAAATTTTCAATGTGGTAAAATAATATATACTATTGGAAATAAATATGCAGTTATGATGTTTAGAGACTAATGGAGTATAGGCTCTAAGCATCATTTTAAAAGCTGATTTTATCCAAAATGCAACTACAATTCTATATATGTTGTAATTTCTTTCATTGATTATTTATCATTTAAAAGTAATGGAATATATAGCACTGTAAAGAATCATACTCACTTCATCATTCTTTTTATCATGTAATCAATTATTATTAAACTTCCAAATAATGTGGTTTTTAAAATATATTAATTAATTACAGGAAATATTGTGGAGTCTCACTTTTTGCCAGCCATTGCACAATGTGGAGCAGCACTCAGTAATTTTAATTTTGCTGGATTTTAGTTCATTAAAAATAATAGAATAATAAAGACTACCTAACCGTTGAGAATTTTAAATCAAATGAGAAAATTAGGCTGATTTATTATCTTGTGTTTCATCCCCTGCTGGAGAATTTGGATGAATCAGACAGTGGTGTCTTCAAACTTGATCTCCCTCATCTATGCATATTAGGAATGACAATGTCTCCTGAGTCAAACACCAGATGTCCTTTAAGATACAAACATCTGCTGATTGTCATATCCTCATGGGCAAATTATTGTAATCACAAGCACCTATAAGTGACAGAAGATGTCTGAGCGGAATTTTTATAACAAAAAAAAAAAAGAGAGAAGTATAGTTGGGAGCCTTGGTCCCTGGCGCCGGCAGAAGGTGACATTGTGGGGACTGACATCCGTAAATCTTTGTGTTGCTTATGAAGGGAAGAACAGAGAGGCTTTCTTGAAGGAGAGGACTGACATTTCATTTGGATGACACTGCCCTTAGTTCATGTCTCTGAAGAGCAGCTAGGTGGGATGTGAAGAAATGCAATGAAGCAAAGTTGTGGTCTGCTTTGATTTGTGTTCTTGGTGCAGAATTTGTGTGCTTGGCTTTAGAGCTTGCTGTACACAGTTATCACTTCCAAGAAGTGTCTGCTCATTTTGTCTTTTCTTGAACTACATGATAGAAGTGAAGAGAAGAATCGAGGAAACATGAACAGACATAGTAGTTCACACAGAGTATGGGTATCTCGGCACAAACAGGAAATTAGTGTCCCTCTGACCCAGGGCCTTGGTTCAAACGGTTCCCTGTGCTGCTCAGTTCCATGCCCCGCTGCAACCCCAAGAACCTGTGAGCCACATAGAATCATCTTCTGGCAAGCAAGGATAGTTTTCCCATCCCTCTATGGTCTTAGGTTGTAGAAAATAACAGTAGATAAGTCTCTGGAAATTGACTTAGGAGCCGCTCATGACCCAGTAGTCTATGTGGGCTGTGTTAGCTTCTATTGTAAGGGTCGATGAGTCATGGAAGAATGACCCCCTGGAATCAAATAGTATGTAAATGCAAAGAGTGTTTTATACTGCAGAAGCCCAGCATGCTGGGGTCTCCCATCACAACAATAGAGAGACAACCAAGTGAGCATGCAGGCCTGATTTAAAGCACATTAGAGAATTCTGGGGTAGGTAGGTGACTTCAATGTGAATTTGTTGGGTCCATCTCTATGGATGTTCCATTACTGGAGTGTGGGGACTAGACGTTTTCTGGGGGGATCTGGGAACTGTTACTGAGGATGTAGCTGAGGAAGTCTGGAAACTGCTGCTGACCCATTGTCCTTGCTTCAGACCAGGTGGCTGGGACATTCCATTACCTGGGCATGAAGGCTGGAACCTGGGTTGTTTTTCTATTAGTAATTGACTTGCCTGGGCTTGCCTGGACTTGCTCAATTTTTAGGCCTAGTATCCTTAACTGCCAATTTGAAGTCTGTCATAGAATCAGCCTAGCTTTCTCACTACATGGATCATTTTCAAGAATTCGATATAGAACCATTGCTAAAAACTTAACATTTATCACAGAAAAAAATATTGCTAATGGGATATAGGCTGTAAATATCATTTTAAAGTTGATTTCATCAAAATTGCAATAACAATCCCACATATGTTATAATTTCATTTGCTGTCATTTGTCATTTAAAAGTAATGGACTATGTAAGATCTAAAAGCATCCTAGTGATTTTCCCATTCACTTCATCTTGTGATCAATGACTGAGAAATTTCTGAATAGCATGTTTATTTTCAACACATGAGTGCATTTCAGGAAATAATGCAGAGCTCTACTTAGTGCTGACCATGACACAGTGTGGAGAAATAGCAATGAGTAGAACTGACCAGAACCTCTGCTACTTGCCAGTCACTCAGAGAGAAGTATTCAGAACTCTACCTCCCCACATAGAAAGATGAGGATAAATAAGGTTTAGTTCTTCTGCATTCATAACAAGCAATTTATAAACAAGCAACTGGACTTAGAATATCAGTTGCAAATACGTTTGCTTCTTCAGAAAATCTAAGTGCTAACTGTTTGTAGAAGCACAGCTTTTCCTCATGACAACAGACAGAGGAACAATGAAGGAAATCCAACATGACGTCCTTGTGGCGGTTTTATCTTTATCATCTTCAAGCACTTCTTTTGCTAATGTCATTGTCAAGAGAATTATACCACAGTCTCAACCTTCCTAACACTGCCACCTTTTAATATAGTTCCTCATGCTGTGGTGACCCCCAACCGTAAAATTATTTCCATTGCTACTTCATAACTGTAATTTTACTACTGTTATGAATTGTAGTGTAAATATCTAATATGTGACCTGTGTAGGGATCATGAGGACTGCTGGTTTAAGATGCAGGTAACTGGTTTTAAACTCTACCTACCTGTGTCTTTGTCTTCTCCAAAGCTTCTCTGACATCTGGACTGTGGAACTAGAAAATCCCAGGAAATTCTTAGTTGTAGTAAAGGGAGGCTGCTGGATAAGAGGTGGCACCTCTACATTCATTTCTGTTTTTTTTTTAAGATTTATTTATTTATTTTATGTATTTGAGTACACTGTAGCTATCTTCAGACACACCAGAAGAGGGCATCAGATCCCGTTACAGATGTGTGCCACAGTTTAGCTGCTGGGAATTGAACTCAGGACCTCTGGAAGAACAGTCAATGCTCTTAACCTCTAAGCCATCTCTCCTGCCCCACGTTCATATCTGTTATGCCACTATTTTTACTGTGGATTTTGGCTGACCTGTCCTCATGAGGGAAGTCAGGGTGCAAACAATTTGTTTTGCTCCGTTTCTGTAGTAGCTCTTGTGACATCATTGTACCTGGTCTTTAGCTCAGCATCACCCTCTCCAGAAATCAAACTAGTGGAATAAACAAGTTGTGAAGAACATACGGCCAGATATATAACTAGATCTACATAATGTTTCCACCCACCCTTCTCTCTGTGACCTTCTGCATAAGGCTACTGTACAGAGCTTGTAGGCTATAAGTTTGGTTGCTGTGGAAGTGGAGAGGTTGGTATATCGAAACTGCTGAGAACTTAAATTGGCACCACTCTTAAAGACCTAAACTAAAACTCTCCTATTAAAGAGGTTCCAATTCTCTCCATCCATCAAGTTTGGAGTGTTTTTCATTATGGCTACTACTGGGCATTCTTTATTAGGAAATCTAATCAGCAATAAAGAGCCTGACTGATGGATGGAATATGAATTTCACTGCTGTGTGGGGACCTGGTTTTATTTTGCCATTCGGGAAAATGAGATCTAATTGGGGGACAAGAGACGTATAATCCTTCGTACATCATTCTTGTTGTCCATTAAGGCACCAATCCAACTTCTGCATTCTCCTAGGATGGATATGGTTCTCTAGCTTTCCCCAGTGTCATTTGCCTTCCATTCTTGATCGGACACAAGCATAATACATCTAACACACCTTTTGGCTCTCTAATAGTCTCTGAGAAATTCCATTACTTTTCTTGGCTGAAGTGTATGGAAATACCCAGCCCAAAATGGTGGGGCTGAGGTTATAGAGGGATTAAGAAAATTTATTTTAAATTGCCAGTGCAGGTTATGAGGCTGGGTTTATTTATGTAGAAATAAGGGTGTGATGAATCAACATCTGAACTTTAAAAATATAACCCTAACTGTGGGGGGACATGGCTGAGATGGTGAAGTGTCTGCTGTGGGGTACCTAGTACCCATGTAAAAATCCACCCATGACATCCTATATATAGCATTGAAGGATGTGGGGAATAGACTTGCGGATCGCTGGAGTGACTGACTGTCTACTCTGGACAGTTGGTGAGCTCCTGGTTGAATGAGAGACTGACAAAAATATAAGACAGACAGTGACAGAGCACATCTGATGTTGACGTCTAGCTTTCTCATGTATACAAATACACATGGTGTGGGCATGCACTCCCACAGACTTGTAAGCACATGTAAACACAAACACGTAATTCTACTCAGTCATAGGATGACGTTAGCCAGAGTTCATTCAACTTGATGAAAATACAATGATTCCAGCCAACTTCATGCGGTCCTGACAGCCTGAGAGTACTGGACTGAGTCTTTCCTTGTGGGCCTACTACAGTTGGAGCCACAAAAGAAACTAGAAAAACAATGTAATAAGAAAGTCTGTCCATTTCCAAAGAAGCATCCTTTTGCCCTACCTTCTCAGTGGATGTTATCTTAAATGAATATACTCTGGAGAAGAATGGGTTATAGAATTTCCCCTGCTTCTAGCATCCAAGGTCCTCATGTAGCTTTCTTTGCTTGTGAACGAAGTCCATTTTCTTCAAATTGATGGACTAGCAAGCTGGGCTTCTTCCTTTTGGGGCCCATGTTTCTGATTGTATTGGCATATGCTACATACAATATGCCGCCTTTGATACTTTGTTTTCCAAGGAGTTATTTTTAAACAACTAGGTGTTTATTCATATGTTTTTCTCTGGGAGAGTAAGATGTTGATGTCATATTAGTGGAAAGAAATGAGAAGAGATTTCCAATTTTGGAAGATGAATTAAACCATCTGATCAGGCATGGTCAGTGAGAAACTCTTTGGCTGGGGCAATAGTGTTTTCTTCTGATGCAGAGTAACTGGGAAGGTTTTTAAATCAAGTGGGAACAAAGAGAAGAGAGACGTCCAAGTGTGTTGAGAGGAGAAGCAGATTTGTTTTATACACTCAGAGTGAGCGGAGAGCCTTGGAGACCAGACATGACCGTCTCTGGAGACTTTGAAGTTACTTGCCGCCAAGTGGAATACAAAGCCTTTTTGATTTGGTAAGTGCACTTAAACATTTTGTAATGTAATAAACAGAAAGGGGCATCTCAATTTTTATACTAAGGCAAAGTAAATAAACACAACTGTACTGACTATGTAACCTGAGCCCATACTGTAGCCCAGCCTAGGGGGTACCATGTAACCAGATTCTGGATGCAGCAGACACATGTAAAATGAAGGTAGTGTGAGTCAAAGCCAAATAAAATTGTTAGTCTGGGGAAAAAGAAACCAGGAAAAAAGGTCTCTGCATCTCCTTCGCAAAGGTATATCTAAATTGAGATAGCTAAATGAATGTGTAAGAATTTTTTTATATCACACTTCTGTTTGTTTTTTCAATGTAGGTACAATAATAACAACACAAATTACTTCTACTTTTGTAGAGTCATACTAAATTAAAACAACTCTGCAAGCCTCTTAAACTCTAATCATAGATACTGAGAAATGTCCCAGGAGTTAGAATGTTTAAAGTAGAAAATTAGCAATGTGAGAATAAAATCCACAGTAGGACATCAGTTACTAAGAGGCCCTTTCAGGCAGTTATAGCATTGAACTCCCACTTAACAGTTCTGCCGAGTCAGGAGGGGATTTTGATTCTGCGGTTTCATCTCTAGTTCAAGTGACATTATCTGGGACATGAAGCTACCCCACTGCAGTGTTTCTGTACATTTTGGATATTTTGACTGAACAAATAGCCGATCAAGTTTTCCAAATCTAATATAGAAACCTAGGCTGAGGCTGAGGAAGAGACACTTTCAGTGGAGTTGCCTAAGACCACTAGAAAACACAGAAATTTACATTGTGACTCATAACAGTAGCAAAATTACATTTATGAAACAGAAACAAAAAGAATTTCTTTTGGTTGGAGAGTTCACCATAACATAAGGAACTGTATTAAAGGGTCACAGCATTAGGAAGGTTGAGAACGACTGGCCAAGAGCAAACAATAGAATAATAGCTCTCTTGATAAGCAGCTTTTAGAAAAGGGTGGCTTCTTGGAGAAATCTTGTTATTTTGCTTCTTGCATATGTCCTTTTAAACATAGAGGGGCTCAAGTTTGTTATGTATAAGAAATTCTTATACATATGTACCACCATGGATGGAAATAGTTATATATATATGTACCACCATGTATGAGAAATACATACATATGTATATACCACCATGTATGAGATACATAGATACATATATGAATATATGTATATGTACCACTGAAGAATTTGTTCATATGATATAAGGTGAGGCTTAGCTATGGATAATTTCAAGTCTATGTGTAGATAATTTGTGGGGGACAACAAAAGTCTGAGTATCAGTGCTGGCAGCTTTCTGAGCTGCTATTGGCTATCTTAGTAAGCTGAGCATGATCCAACACAGCTCTTGAAAGAGCACCCCAAATTATCGGAGGAGCCCAGGAGTAGATTTAGGAGTTCCTATGAAGTATATATATCCATGCCTACTTCCATCCTTGTGAGTTCAAATGTCGGCTAGTCAGGAGTATTCTCCTCTGGAGCACAGGAACGTGATGTAGAAAGAGCACTTTTCTTTAGAATGTCAACAATGACATCCTTGTTTGAGATGATCACTCATTTGTATGACTGTCAATAACCATTGTTATGTTTTAATATGTGGTTTCTTTTTCTCTAGGCAGATATGTGTATGTCTGCATGTATGTCTGCAAAGATGTGTGCAGTCCCAGTAGAGGTTAGAATACAGCATCAGATCCCCTGGAGATGGAATTATATGTGGCTGAGCTGACCAATAGGATGCTAGGAATTAAACTCAGGTCCTCTGCAAGAGCAGCAAGTGTCCATAACTGTGGAGCCCAATCACCATTGTTATTAACATGAGTAAGATTATTTCTTTCACACAGTAAAGGGAGAGGCAAGAAGTCCATTAATTCTTTCAACTGCAGAAATGAGGTCGGTTCTCTGATTCTGGATTACTTGACACACAGATAAAATGTGGGTGGGGTGGGAGAGGCTCAGTCTAATTCTTTTCCAAGATTTGACTCATACCCATAGGATACATATCTACAGTGAATTGTCAAGAGGGAGGAACCAGTCATGGGACAGCATGGTTGGCCAGCCCAGAAGTACCTACAGAGGATTGGCAGTTTAGGAGAGGCACCAATATGATGAGGCTGTTTCTTGAGGCTAGGATGTGGTTTCCTGGTCCTGCTGCTGAATGCATTCTGCAAAGACATCCTTGGAGCTTGTGGCTTCTTCAGGGAGGTATGTTAGCTGATCAGATTGTTGTGGCTTTGGAAGAACAACTGGGTAAAGTTACTATGTTTTAAAAAGACACATTTGTTGGTCTAACTACCAGTTCCATAACCACACCCCCAGTTTGGAACACTAATTCATTTAATTTCTAATTTAAACTCATGTTATTGCTTTCAGTAAACTATGCCTGGAGACAAGAAAATTACCAGAGCATTTACCACCCTCCCTGCTCCCAAAATGTTTCAGTGACAGAGATCTGCTGCTGAATTAGCACATGACTTTAGAGAAACCACAAGAGTCTGAACATACTAATTTTTTCATTAAAGTTTCAGAGAGCTCAACTTAAGTTTTTAAACAGCGGCTTTCATACACTATTAAATTCTCTGCCATAAGCAACTTTTAGAATAGGGATGAAAGCTAATTATAGAAACCCTTGGCCGTAGTTGTTTCTATTTACATCTTTAAAGCCACAGAAGCAACTATCTGCCTTCTTGGGCTTCCTAGCAAGTCAGCATCTTCCTGATTTCTGCATTCTTTGAAGTTGCCTTTACATCTCCTACTTGAAAATGTGATTGTGATTGAATATTCCTAGCTCAAGGACAATTTCCCACATACTCAAGACACTTGTACTCAGAGTAGATGGAAGATCAAAGCTGGTAAATACACACACAGCATATCTGTGATTTCGTCTGCATGTGTTTAATGTTTTGTGGTAACGGATTCATCAGTAGCTACAAAACATGGAGGAAACATAGTAAGGACCATGAACAAGCTATAGAATATTCTTTTTTACCACCAAACTTAAGGTATAACTTTGGGGTTTGTGCTCAATTAATAGAAACTCGTGTAGAAAAAGGAACCGTTCAGAACGGTTAATTCTTAAGATTTCACAAAGCCTAGCTAAGCAGCGCGCTTTGGTTTTGCAATCAGAAAATTTTGTAGACTGTGCTATCCTATGGCAACTGACTTAGCTGCCTGAGAGGGCTGGCTGATTCTGAAAGTAATCCTCAGCAGCCCTGTAAGACACACCCAGCTGACCCAGAATTAATCAGTACCCACCTACAGCACCACTCTCAGACTTGGCTTCATGTTAGAGTCACCTGGAGAGCCTTTAACAGTGCTGATGCCAGGTAATTAAATCAGACCAATTAAACGAAAGTCCCTCTGGGTGAGGCCTAGCTATCGGCAGCTTTTAAAGTCTCCCAGGTGATTATCCTGGGCAGTGCTGGTTGTAAAAGCACGCTCCTTATCTAGACCACATCCAGAAGGTTCCAATTACCTGGGCATTTCCCTTATTCAGGTCACCCAGAGTGAGGTCACAGGTCTCGAAATTTCTGTTAGAAGGAAAGAAAGAAAGAAAGAAAGAAAGAAAGAAAGAAAGAAAGAAAGAAAGAAAGAAAGAAAGAAAGAGAAAGAAGAAAACAGAAAGAAAAATGGCCACTTTTGACAGTCAATTAGAAAACAAATTATAAAATGTGTAGACTATTAAAGATGTCTAAGTTCATGAATTCTACCTCTTAAGCAATTGAAGCATGCCTCTCTAAAGTGAAATTCTACTCATGGTTTAAAGCAGTGACTCTCAACCGTCCTAATGCCATGACCCTTTAATACAGTTCCTCCTGTGGTGACCCCCAACCATAAAAATTCCTTTCATTGCTCCTTCATAACTGTCAGTTTGCTACTGTCATGAATCCTAATGTAAATATTTTTGGAGATAGAGATTGGCCAAAGGGATTGCGACCCTCATGTTGAGAATTACTGGTTTAAAGAACCAGTACATCAGAGGATTTGGTTCTCAGTGCTTTTGGAATTGAGGAAAATGTATTTTTATGTATTTTGTGAGTATAGAGCCATCATTGTAGTTATTGAAGATAGGTGATAATTAACATGTGGTAGCAGTGACTCAGGACTTTTCTGAGTGTTCTACTTGTGACCTCACTGGCTCCTCATAACAACCAAATAAGGTAACAATTGTGTTTATTGTATTCTCAGCAAGGAGCCTCAGCAGGGTAAGGACTGAGTCACCATCCTGAAGCGATATATGTGAGTGACCTGTGAGAATACGATGCAATCCAGTTATAAGCATTCTGGGTCCAAATCAGTCCCTAGCACAGGTTAGAAAGGACATGGATACTTGCAATCTATAGTCCTAAGGAGGACCCTAGTTAGCAAATCTTCACCAAGAACTTGTCTTAAGAAACGTTTAAGGAAGATATAGAAGACAAAAATAACAGAATGTTGATAAAAAACTGGAAAACAAGTTGAAAGTCTACAAATCAGAGGGATGGTTAAGTTGGCCACAACACAGACATACAACATGGCCATATGTTCCCATAGAAACCATTGTGTAAGTAATGATTAACCCTTTTCATACCACACCCCCCCAAAGAGAACCAGAGTGAGTTTCTCCTTGCCTTATCACATAGTATTTATAAGCAGTTAAACTGGCCAGAGGCAACTGGTCTAGAAGGTGGAGGCATGGGACTGTCTAGCCACAGCAAGAGCTAAAGAGATCACTATTGTGACACGCCTTTCATCAATTATCAGGAAATTGTCATGGACAGAAATATTGTCTGTCAGAAGAAAATGATAAGGAAGCTACACAGCCTACTCTGGCCGTATAACTCCATCTGCAAATGTTTTGTGGTTATTTGAGGAACTACAACATAGCATGGTGCCTATACTCATTGGTAAATAGCCACTCCACAGAGAGCTCTTCCTTTATTTAATGTCACAGTCTGGCAACTCTGGATGATGTCAAGTTGAAGGAACGACAGAGTGAAACCTAACAGAGGTCTGGGCTGGTGGCTAAGTGCAGGGGAATTATTCTTGAAGCTTTTCTCCAGCTTCAACAAGCCACCTAAGCATTGTATATGTTTTTGGTGAGATCCATTCCATAATATATATATATATATATATATATATATATATATATATAATTTCCTGGATGGGCACCTAAAACAAGGATTAATGTTTATTTGATATGTTTTTGGATTTCCTGCTCACCTGCTCTGATGGAATATAGATCATAAATAGGAAAAAAAGATCAATAATAGTTTTAGAAATGATTTTATGACTGTGATTAATTTTAGCCCTTAAATGTTAATATTTTTTTCACAGACCTGTCTTGGGATTTCTAAGCAGCAGAGAGGTCCTAGGTGCTAGACAAAACTCCCTTTCCATTGGGACTAAAATAATATTGTGTATTGCCACAACAGTCTAAAAGTAAAGAGACTCCTATTTATTGTTCAGATAACACATTTTTATATAGGACCCAGAGAGACTGGAAGGCTCTTAGTGATAAAGCTGAGATGACCTTTTAAAGTCAGATCATTTTAATTTGAATGCTGTAAAGACATATGAAGTAGCTTCTACCTTTAGGTCACAGACCAAGGTCTCCCAGGAACACACGGCTAGCTTTACACAGGCTCAAATCCAATGGCTCTTCAGACATCTGGTATGGCCAGTGCTTCTGGGAGCCAGGGTCAGTACTGTTGTCACTGGGTCAAAGAATCCAGTTGTTTGCTTGAGAGATGCAATTTGGTATAATTCAAGGGTGCTCAAAATGTTCTCTCTATCCAATCATATACTCTGCCTGTCCCAAGGAAGTGCTACTTCCTGAGTGCCTCGTTACAACTTTATTTCCATCAAAAAGACCACTTTCATATTATTATGAGACTTTAACTCTAGTTCATAGCAAAAACCCTAGCCATTCTTGATCTACTAAATAACTGGGAGTGAAGAAAACTACTTATTCACTTTACCGCAGTGGTTGAGGTCAAGTGCTGAATCCGGCACTGTTTCCTGTCTTTGAGTCCCCTTTGCTTCAGGCTCTGCTTCTTAGAGGCTGCATACTGTACTCTGTGTGTGTGTGTGTGTGTGTGTGTGTGTGTGTGTGTGTATGCCATAGACATGCACAAGTTGCAGAAGTACCCAGACTAAAAGTAGACACGCACATATAACACAAATGACTTTCAGGAGGGACTCTGTTTGGCTTGGCTGCTTTCATGAGTCCATTTCTAGACCCACAAATTACGACCAACAGGAAAATAATTATATTTGGCCTCTTTTAATCGTGTTCGACAGGGTGAACATGAAATTGAGAACGTAAAATTTCCTGATGCCATAAGGTGCCATCATGAACGTGTTTTCCCGAACGATGAAAAGCTCTTAGCAAGCAATGCCAGAAATACCTTTACAGGAATATATGAGGGAGCTGGAGACAGATCATTGTTTACATGGCTAGAGAGAGCAAGAAAGAAAGCTACTTTGTAAGTTGAGCATTAAAAGCTGATAACAGTGCCCTTTGCAATCACATCAAACTTGTGACAGGGAAAGATGAGACATAAAAGAGAAAGCTTGGTTTCGTTATTCTAGGGCAAGGAGGCAAGAGCAGACGGAGGGTTTCTGGGAATCCTTCAGCTTTACCTAGCAGCATGACAATTGCCTTCTCTGTCCACCGCAGTGCCAACAGCATGACCCAGAACCTCCAGCTGCATCAGAGGTCAGAAAAGGCCCTTGGTTGGCACAGGTGACCAAAGGTGACCGTGGGATCTACACGCTCACCAGAGAAGATACACTATTGCTGCTTTTGAATGTAAGAGATCTGACTTTGAAATGACATCTCATCCATTACTGGAGCATCCTCCTGTCTAACTCCAAGATAAGTATGCTACTAGCTCTAGGTTTTAAACAAGGAGACAACTTTCATACTTAGAGTATCATATAATATCTGCTTTTTTAAGTTTGTAAAACTGGCTGTTTATTACACTTTGGTGTGATTCTGTATGCAGGTAAGCAGTCTTCTATGTTAATTTTTTCTCCTTCCCTCCATTCCTCATCCTTCTATCCTTCCCTCCCTCCCTCCCTTCTTGCCTTCCTTTCATCTTCCTTCCCTTCTTCCCATCCCGTCTCCCTCCCTTCTCCATTCCTTCTGCCCCGTTCTTCTTCTCTTCCTTCCTGCCCCACTTCTTCCCTCCCTCTCCCCTCCCTTTCACACTGAGACTTGTGAGACAACCAGTTCTGGAGTTTTCTTGGTGCTAGGGGGCATTAGACTCTGAGCTCATCCTCCTTTGTGTCCCATGTAGCCATTCCCCCTCAGTCTCCCCATTCCTCTTGAAGTGTCTCCTACTCAGTGAGACAGATCACACAGTCCTGGAGAGAGATCATAGAATCTGGCTTCTCACTTAGAACAATTTGTTCTTGGGAAAGGAAACTCAAGGCCCCATGGGCACTGCTGCATTCTGTTGTGAGGGCTCAATGCAGGAGGTACTTTCAGTATTCTCACCTTAGAATTCCACAGCATCTCAAACCTCCACACTGAAGACCAAGTTTCCATCATAAGGCCTTGGAGAAGAATTATATCCAAACCATAGCATGCCTCCTATTTCTGTATGCAAGCAGAATTTTGCACTGCTCTGTGACACTTCCTTAAGCTGAATCTCATTTTAATATGGCAATGTGGTCACATTCCTGTACTGTTATCACTCGGGTATCTGATATTGTGCAGAACAACTGTTTCAACTATACTGAAATTAAGACTTTTCAGTTTGGTTGTTTGTATTGGGTAATTGTTTTAAAATCTCTAAAATGTTTGTTGTTGTTGTTGTTTATTAAGTCTTACTCTTCGAGTTCCTCTTTAATTATAAACACGTGTCTTAACAATGATTCAATTTTCTGTGTTTGTTTCAGAAAGGTAAAGGAAGAATGAAAGTCGCTTACATCTTAAGAACTTAAATTGAAACCTGCTTCAGGGAATGACTGGTGTTGTAAAACAGAAGCCAGTAGAAATGATGGGTCACAGATTCCAAGGTACGGCTCCAATCAACTGCATGTGTGTTAGAGATTCATAAACAGCAGACACACAGCAGTCGTAATCCTGTAACTATGCTCCGTTTTGAACACTTGCTCGGACTATAAATACACATAGTTGCTCAGTATTTACTTTAGGGAGGATCTGTCCAATGAATGGCATCCAAGGCTGTATTTGAATAAGGAAAGTGTCGGTACAATTCTGCACTAATTTGGAAGCTGTTTGTCAGATGACTTGACTATTTGGAATAGAGCTAAGAGCCCAGATACTGCAGATCAGATGTCTCCACACACTTCAACATTCAATACTGGCTGTTTTGTTTGTGAAAACATCACTTTAGACGGTTTCCCTTTATGTACATGAAGTTCAAGTCAGCCAAGGTTTTTTTTTTTTTTTTTTTTTTTTTTTTTTTTTTTTTGTCTGGTGTGTTTTCTCTTGTGATGAGACACCTTGCAATTAGAAGCCCAGACAGACTTGGTTTTAAATTCAAGCCAATGAACTCTTCCAGATCCATCCATTTTTCTTAATCAGGAGAGAGAGAGAGAGAGAGAGAGAGAGAGAGAGAGAGAGAGAGAAATCACATTTTACCATGTGGTTGTATTATGACAGCTACAAAATCTAATACAGGTAAAGATAAAGATAACACAGATTTTCTTCAATAGTAGTTTATGTTTTCCTTCTAGCCTGGGGGTGGTTCCTCAATGGTAGTTCACCTTTATTCCCAGCTTGGCGCAGATCGGTAGTATGGGAGAGGAAGAGGTTTCCAAGATGGATTGAACAATAATACAGAGATATCAGCTCCAGCTGAGCAGCAGAGGTCAAAATAACTCAAAGCATCAGGATTATTTGGAGCTTCGGAGGCCATCTCTGGTCCCAATAACCGTGGACATGGGCACAAGTAGGGTGCACTTGCTGCATTTCTCAAGAGGCCGGGGGACAGGAACCATACTTTATAATTCCCGAAGCAGTCTTGAAGATCTTTTTTTTGTTTTTTTTTTGAGTTCTAGGGATTGAACCTAGAACATTTCACATCCTAGGCAAGTCTTCTGCCTCTGCACTTCATCACTAACCATCTTTGTTTTGTTTATCTTTTATTTTGAGATATGGTTTCACTATTTGCGAGGCTGGTTTTCTACTCACTCTGTGGTTGAGAGTATCCTTCAATTTGAAATCCTCCTGCCTCAGCCTCTGGGTAGCAATGATTAGAGACCCATCATGGGGTAGGCTTAAAAACAACATTCTTAATTCTTATGTTGTGCTGAGGCAAGTCACAGACTACATCTGGCCCACAGGCCTTATTTTGGCAACATTGAGCCGTGGAGGGCCACATAAGATTACAGAATGAAGTCTCTTTTAAAAGTTCTTGTATGCACTACTGGGCAAGGCTATCATTATGCTAGCATTATGCTAGAATTGAAAGCACACTGTCCTTTTATGAATGTTGTTCTTGGGATTTATTGCTTTAGATTTACCTCTTACAAACTAGTATTTAGCCAGTCAAAGTGGTAAATATTGTCAATAACACTCATATTCATGTCCAATAACTAGAAACATATATCATACAATAAAAGCCACTATGATAGTCACTACACACACACACACACACAAATAAATAAATAACATATTACATATAATTATGTGTGAAATGTTTGTGTTAAACTCTAAACTCCACTATGACTACATTTGAACTGTAGGTTTCTTTTCTGTTTGTTTTTTGTTTTTTGTTTTTTTTCAAGACAGGGATAGTCCATGTAGCCTTGGCTGACCTGGAACTCATTCCATAGACAGGATGCTGGCCTGGAACTCTGAGATCTGCTTGACCCTGCTTCCTGAGTGCCAGGTATACCATCACCAGGCTGGTTTTTCTATTCTTTAAGCATGTTCTTTATCTCTGGAGTAATGAACTGTAAAGGATCTATTATGTATCATTTGGACCATTTTTTTAAAGTGCGCACTTCAGTGGTCTTAAAAACATTTTCTTTATCAAGTACTCACCACTACCACCCATTTCCAGAAACCTTTTTATCATGGAAAACTGAAGCTCTCTGGCCATTAAGTATTAAGTCCCACAGAGCGTGGTGGCAGGCATCTGAGTGAACTTTGGGTTTATGAGGAGATAATCAAGATGAAGTGAGATCAAACTGGTGTGTGTCATCAAGAAAAAAAAGTGTTTCCCATTGTTCATGCCAATAGGGGTGATAGTCTGCAATGGAAACCTAATCAGATTAATACAGCATTATTTGGGTTGATTCCTGAAATATCTTCATAGGTACAATGCTGTTATCCTTGGAAGGGAAATCTAGGAGCTTGGGCTGATTTGACCCACCCAGACTTGTCTCCTTAGTAACTGAGGAAGGGATCTGTACTCAGACTCTGACCCAGGGTTCCTACTTTTCTATAGAAGTCTGCACCCAGGTAGGATGTCATTGTGAGCTTCTCCCCCTCTTTGTGTTAAAGTTGGTGTCTTACTCAAATAAACAGAAGTCTTAAGAGCAGGAGATAGAAAATAGTGATCCTTAGAGTCCTCTACCCATGACCAACTGAGGATATCTACAAAGCTTACCCACACCAACTTCTCTGCTACCAGAGGAGTGAAGCAAGGCTGAGGTCAAATGGCTTATTGCCTGTTGGGCTGAATGTTGGAATTTGCCCAAGGGAAGAAGCACTAACCATATTTTATTTCTCTCCCCATGTCTTATATAACACATACATACTTATAAAGTACACCATGCCAACTTTTTAAATAGATGTGTTCATGTAAACTGTTTTTTTAAATGTAATGTGTGCTGAAGGAAAGATTAATTTTTCCTAAATAAACCAGTCTTGCAGAACTTTATAGATGTGAGAGGGAGAAAGCAGCTATACCTTCACTGAGCCAGCCTTTGTTTTGGCAGTCCTTTCTAACTGTCGACTTGCTCTCTGCTGCTCTGGACCACTTCTATTCAGCTTTGGCCAATCCTAAGCATTGTTCCCCAGGAGACGTGCTCAGACACAGACTGGAGATTAATTCTAAACTGAATTGAATTCTAACTGATGACATGGTTGATTGTTGCAGTAGTGGGAAGACAGTTACTGAGAGAGTAGGGAACGGCCATTCAACGTTCTGTACAATGACCCTGTATCTTTAAGGTCTCCAGTTTAAACATGACATGATCTACAGTTTAATAGTTAAAAACTGGGGCCTGGGTAGTCTCCAATGGGCTTACCTGACTATTTTGACTGAGCAACACCAAAGCATAGGGCCTCAAGAGGGTTTAAAAAAATTCCCACATGGAAAATGGGTCCTTACTGTGCCCCTTTTAACTAAAATGTCATTCATTTCTTCAAGTCTTTAAGGGCATTAGATTTTAGTGGTATGGAAGAGAGTTTCTAAACTGTGTCTAAACAGACACCTTAAGGTTCTTTTTCTATACAGCATGCACTGAACTCCTATTAAAAATTTATCTGGATTATGGTGGAGCCTGAAGCATAGAAATTAGAATTAATCGCTTACCAAGAAGGAAATGTTTTTGAGAACTACATATTGCTTAAGTCTTATTGACTAACAGTGCATTTATTTCTCCTAACCTTAATACTACAAGTTTGATATTCAAATGAATTACCTTCAGATAAAGAATATGCTGCCTGATCCTGGGGTTCTAAATAATGTTTGAGTAACTTGTCTTATTTTTGTGAATGGTAAAGTTGAGTGCTATTTTAGTTACTCAGATTATACTATGAAGGGATTGGAGATAGCTTATTTGGTACAAAACTTGCCTTGCAAGCATGTAATCCAAAGTCTAAGGGGGAATTGGAAGAGGGAGCAAGAGAGGTGAAACTAACATAAGTATACCACTCATAGATGGAGTTTTCAAAAAATCAAATTTTAAATTAAAAAAATATAGAGCAAAATTTAGAGCGAAGTTAAGTGGATTTGTAATGAGGGAAGAGACAACAGAAGAAAGCAGTCTAAGCTAGTTTTGCCTAAGTTGTGCCATGATAATGCTGGCAACAGGCTCTCTGATGTGTGCCAGGTAAATCAAACATTAGAAGTAGGCAGAAAAGTTAGTACCTGAAATGATTGAGAAAGAACATGGAACAGTGGCCATTTGGAGGAAAACAGGATGGGTCATGAAATCTACTGAATGTTTTGCAACTAGCTTTGAGAAAGCAAAGCCAGAAGGGATACAGAATATAAAATATCACATAGAATAAAAAAAATGAGCATGTACATGGGTAAAGTAACTAATATCTCCCTATGTTTAAATTGCGATGAAATTATTTTTACTGGTAAAATTAAATTTAAGAAATTAAAAAAATCCCTGACCAAACTTGTCCCCAGCATATATTGTTAGGTAACCCAATGATTTTGTTCAATTAAAATGAAATCAAAAGGAAAAGATCAATTAATTTGTTGCAAATGTCACCCTTCTTTTGGCCATCATAAAGGGCATGGAGAGCAATAATCTACAAATCCTTTCAACCTCATTAAGGGTGACCACAGCCCTAGGAGCCAAGAAAGACAGGGTGTTTGGGGCAGTTGCTTTATTAATAGAAAACTGAAGGGACAGTTTTTCTCCTATTTCCCCTCTTTCTCCTCCTCCTCCTCTTCTTCCATGAAACATTATAAAAGCGCAGATGAGTAGGTTAAATTAAGTTTTGTCTATTTCCCCCTCCTGCAGTGTGTGCATTTCAGGGGAGGGTGGTACTCTTCTTTTACATATTAGCCAAGATACTGTATTGATGAGTGGAGATGTAGATACTGTATTGATGAGTGGAGATGTAGATACTGTATTGATGAGTGGAGATGTAGATACTGTATTGATGAGTGGAGATGTAGATACTGTACTGATGAGTTGAGAAGTAGACTCACTATTTAGGTTTCTAGCTCCATTATCCTTTAAAATAATCCATCTAACAGCATCTTTACTCAAAGGCATGAGGCCTTTGAAATCTGGAGATGAGTTTGACATGCTTGGCTCTATGAAGGGCCTGACCCAGACTAAGCTGTGAAAGGCAGTTGGAAATCATGAAATTATACTGCCTACAGATATAGGGCCATGGAAGCTGACAAGCCCTTGAAGGACTCTAAGCAGGGAATCTGTTTCCCGAACCATCTTCCTTGTAAAGAAGAAGGTTAAATATTTATCCCTATGCTGTTGTTTTTCCTAAGCTTTCTGGTAGCTGATCTTTCGAGGCCAGCCTGGTCTACAAAGTGAGTGCCAGGACAGCCAGGGCTACACAGAGAAACCCTGTCTCGAAAAACCAAAAAAAAAAAAAAAAAAAAAAAAGATCTTCTACTTCCTAAAGGCCAGTGGCAGGACATGTTCCACAGAGAGCCTTGGAAAGCTAACCCAGAAATTTGAAGAGAAAAGTTAAGAGGTGATGTTTTTGTCTTCCTACTCAGGACTCAGAAACTCTGCTTCCTCCTCAAATCAATACTTTTGAAAGATGAAAGAATCTTTTTTTGTGAAAGACATTTTCGTTGAAAGTCATTCCAATGCTTTAATGATAAAAAAATATATTCACAATGAGATGTTTTTGTAGAGAGCCAGTACTGCGAGAGTGGAGATTTGGGAAGTGTCTTGGTCAGGGTTTCTAGTGCTGCAATGGAACACCATGACCACAAAGCAAGTTGGGGCAGAAAGGGGTTATTTGGTTTTTATTTCTGTCACTGGAGAAAGTCAGGACAGGAACTCAAGTAGGGCTGGAACCTGGAAGTAGGATCTAATGCAAAGGCTATGGAGGGGTGCTGCTTACTGGCTTGCTTCCCCTGCCATGCTCGCCTGCTTCCTTATAGAACCCAAGGTCACCAGCCCTCCCACCTTGATCACTAATTTAGAAAATGTACTACAGCCAGATCTCAAGGAGGCATTTCCTGTAGTGAGGCTTCATTCTCACTGATGATTCTAGCCTGTTTCAAGTTAATACAACAATCCAGCCAATAGAGGTGGGTTGGGCTTTGGCAGAGGGAGGCAATAAAAGGAGTTGGTACCAGATGGTAGAAATGGGCTGGTTGTAGCAGTAGAGATGGCATAGCTGGGTAGGTAGTTGGCCATATATAGATTAGTAGAGGTATTGCGGAAATTTAAGCATCGCTTGTCTGTGGTTCAAAGAAGCCTACAGAAGTCAGACTGAATAAATACTATAGTTTACCTGTTATTTTTGCCCACTGGTATTTGGGAAAGCTACCAAAAGGTTTTGATTTAGGGATCAAGGGAGACACTAGACAGGCTGGTTTTTGTTTATGTAAGGGAGCTACTAGAAAAGATATTAATACTATAGCCAGGTAGGCAGACAGCAGCAACGTAGGAGTGGCTCTGAGGAGAGATGAGGCAGATTTGGGGGTCCCACAGGAAGAGGAGCAGGATGTGTAAGGGTCCATGATTCGCTGAAGAATGATACCTGGACTCAGATAGTATGTAAACACAAAGAGTGTTTTATTCTGCACAAGTTCAGCATGCTGGGCTCTCCCCATTACCGAGATAGAGAGAGACAAGCAAGTAATCTCGAAGGCTCCATTTAAAACACATTGGGATTCCAGGGTAGATGCGCTTTATCATACTCCATCACTAGGCATTGCAGAACTATTACCAGGGGTGGATACTGTTACTGGAGCACTCTGAAAATTATTGCTGAGGAAGTCTGCAAGCTGCTGCTGACCCATTGTCCTTGCCTCAGGCCAGGTGACAGGGCAGTCTCTGACAGCAGAGCACTTTCTGAAAAACCCTGAAGCCTGGGTTTTTTTCTTTTCCTAGTAACTGAATTGCCTGGGTTTAGGCTAAACTTCCAGTTTGAAGCCTGTCACGGAATCAGTGTAGCCTTTTCAGAAGCAGACTGAAGTTTCCTTTGGTCCACATCCTCTGTTGCTAAGAATAAACCGGGAGTGCTCAGTCAAAGTGATGTGTAAACATCTTTGCTGGTTGCACATCACTAGGAACTCATGAGGAAGGGATGAATCTAAAAAAAGAGTTACTTTAGTTTTAGGATTGCAAATTACTGGAGCTCCCAGAATTATTAGAGTTCAACTAAAATGGGCACTACAGGCTGATATGGCCCTGACCAAGAGAGCTACCACCTAAACATGGATATTGCGGTAAACATTCACTATACACAATGTTTCTTTCAGTTGATAAAGTCTTCTGATACAAACTGTGGAGCTTTTGAGGTTTTTAAGGGTTGCATGGCAGGAACCATCCTAGGCCTCAGTGATGCAGGGTTGAGGCTCCTTTTGTTCACAGAGTTGATGAGAAGGAAGAATGCGGAGAGTAATGGGCGTCATGGTAAGCAAAGATGGAGACCCGAACACAGGCAGTAGCAACAGTGGGCATGACATGTTTACATACACACATTTTTTTTCTTCAGAAAAGAGAGTACACCCAGGTGAATAGCTTACTAATATCAAGACATTCATTTGAATGTTTTAAACCTTAAGTTGTTTCCCTGCTCTCTGTTAATGCAAATGGCTTTTTTTTTTTTTTTTGCTGATGTGGGAATTAAAGAAAAAATAATTGCCTAAGCAATGCAAAATTACAAAGACAAACATAGTTCTGTATGAATCGTATGATGTATGTAAAAGCCCAACAGAAAATATTTTCCTGTGTTTGCTCTCCAGCATCATCTATGTCACAGCTATAGGTTCCCACCCCTCCCTCTGAGACCCATTAGGACAGATAATTAGGAGCTGACTAGCTGTAGGGAAGGGTCGAATTAAGGGTTGAGGTAACTAGTGAGAGCCACACTCACTCCTTCCCACTTGGGAGCTGATTCTCTGATAGTCTCTTTATTAGGATTCTGGTTGGACAAGTTTTAGAAATGCAGTCAGCCTGGCTAAGTATTTAGCAGAGATCAAAAATATCCACCTCCACTCGTTTTTTCTCATTTGTTAGGAGACCATTTCTGATCATTCAACAGAAGAGCTGCCTTGAGTCAACATAAGTACCATCTGGGTAATTATGCACACACTCCTCATAGGTATTGGCTTTTGTCGTCCAACAGTTGGAGAATGCAGACTTGGAAAAATGCTTGCAAGCGTAATGACTCCAGTTGGGATTGCTAGCACTCAGGGAAGCCCTATTCTGTAATTGCAGAAGAAATCTACAAGACAGGAGGATCTCTGGAGTTCATTGGCCACCCAGACCAGGCAGATTTATGAGTTCTAGGCTTGGAGACTCTGACTCAAAAAGTAAGTTAACAAGCAATGAAAGAATTCAGGTGCCATTGATCTGTGACTTCCACCAGGCCACGTGCACATGTGTACACACATGCACATGTACATATACTAAGCACACATACATACACACACACACATACACATCACAAATAAATACATGCTGTGGTATGCTCACAAATACACACATGTGAACATGTACATATATTAAACACGCACACACACACACATACACACACATACACACACATACACACACATACACACGTACACACACACATACACACACATACACACACACATACACACACACATACACACACATACATATATACACACATACACACACACATACACACACATACATACACATACACACACATCACAAATAAATACATGCTGTGGTATGCTCACATGCACAAATATACACATGTGAACATATACATATACTAAACACACACAAACACACATACACACACACACACACACACATAGACATACACACACACACACACACACACATACACACAGATACACATACACATTCAGACACAAGCTGGAGAAGACATGAGTAAAACTTAGCTTTTACATACCATATGTTTTCCATGTGAATTTTTTCTTTAGAAAGAAATTATACCAAGCACGTGCATGCCTCTTCAATTCCAGTTTGTTTAAATTAGACCTGGAATGGATGCATGCTTCCTTCTCTCCCGGTCCCTGCCAGACCTGCTTGCTGGAAGTCTTCCACTAGGTGACTGACTGACTTTGAGGGTTGAGAAGCTTGTTTATATTATGATAATATTTTCCTACAGCCAATGAGCTTAATTAGTGTTACTTGTCTAAATATGGATGGAAAGCTATTCAATGGCAAAATGGCTACTTACTTGTGGCTATTTTTGTGTCAGAAACAGATACTCCCCTCGCCCAACAAACACTGAATGCTGGTACTCCCTTTGGGATGGGGTGGGGCTTCAAGGGATGTTTCTTAGCTCAATCTTGGACAAGTCTTGCGCTCCATCCTCTCCTTCCTCTGTGAATCATCCAGCCTTCTTCCCTCTTAATTTCATGACCTCTTCTCTGTGTATATTATCTTTTCTCACTTATTTAAGTGCATATACATATGCAT
Organism: Mus caroli; assembly: GCF_978045245.1. Lineage (NCBI taxonomy): Eukaryota > Metazoa > Chordata > Mammalia > Rodentia > Muridae > Mus > Mus caroli. Next base: position 85,841,087 of record NW_028227265.1, read on the forward strand.
ACAGTTTACTGAGTCTATTTAGCATTGCTTATCACTGAATTGGAAAACCTGTGCAAATGACCCCAGTAACTCTTCTTCTAGGGGTCTGACCTTGCAGAATTTCCCCCATTGGAATTGGTATGCAGGTCCTGATCAGGCCTTGTAGAGGACACTATCTAGAATCAGGAATCTTGGACCTTTGGTTTTTAGAATCCTTCTGTTCCCTTTCTGTGCTGTCCCCTGAGCCTCAGGGGCAAAGACTGAATTTGCAGGTGAACACCCAAATCACTGAATTTTGACCAGTTGTGGATCTCTCTATAGAGTTCATCCTTTGCAAAATGAAGCTTCTGTGATGAGAAGTGGGGACTACACTTACCTGTGGTTATGAGGATAGGTATTTAAAATAGGATTAGCAATTATTTTACTTTTGGAAAAATGGCATCACTAGATTTTCCTCAAGGGTCTCTAGCCATGGGTAGTTGAATATCCATGATATGCAAAGAACTCAAAAGAGAAATCAAGGAAAGAATCAACCTCAGTTGAAAGGGGTGTGGGTGGGTAGATGGCTCTGAAAACTGAGTTCTCAAAGAAGAAATTAAAATGGCTAAATCAGTAGCAATTAGGAAAAAGGAAATTAAAACTACTTTGAGATTTTATCCTAAGCAGTCAGAAGGGCTAAGATCAAGAAAACAGCCAACAGTAAATCCTGGTGAGGATGGAGAGTGAGAGAGAGAGAGAGAGCATCCTCACTCACTGTTGTGGAATTTCAAATGCAGCCATTCTGGGACTCAGTGTGGAGAACTTTAACAACGCTAAAAGTAGATCTGCCATATGACCTATCTACACCAATCCTTGACACATGCTCAGTAGGCTATCCTCTTACAGAGATACTGGCTCAGCTATGATCTTTGTTGCTCTCTTCACGGAAGCGAAGAAACGGAAACATTCTAAACATCCTTTAACTCAGAATAAAAATGGAAACCAAAAATGTGCTAACTTTTATACACTGGAATGCTAGTCAGTCGTAAAGGAAAAATAAGTCATGGAATTCTCAGGTAAATGGTTGAATTTGGAGATAACCCGGACCCAGAAAGATGAAAGTCCCATGTTATAACTTATTTATGGAACCTGAATATGTAACCCCAAGTACCCAGAGGAATCAGGAAGGTAAAAAGGGACCATAGAAGAAAAGAGCTCTATCTAGCGGAATAGCAGGATAGAGGTTCTCTGAAGGGAGACACAGCAAAAACTGGGAGTGGAGGTTAAGGGTTAGAGGTTGAAGGAGGAAAGAAATACTGGACAAGAGGGAGGAAGGAGAGATAAATAGCACAAAGGTGCTTGAAAGATGTATAAGGAAATCTATTATTTTATAAAATTTTACACACATCTCATTTATCTCCATCTCTATCTCTATCTATCTATCTATCTATCTATCTATCTATCTATCTATCTATCTATCTATCTATCTATCTCTTGGAAGCTTTAATGGTATTGCATCATATGGGTCATTTAAGAGCCACAGATTATCTACCAAAATCCCCAGCGCCAGACTTGAAAAGTCTCCCAGTGAAGAGAATATAAGAGACTCTCAAAACAAAATGGGCTATTGCCTTCAGTAAGGCCCTGTTTACTGAAGATGCTGCATATTTCATTCATGGGGCTTGGAGGAGTTGAGCTGGACAGGGAACCATCCTCTCTGGTCACTGCTTTCTCATAAGTTGCCAAGGGACAGGTACAATCGGGAGTCCTGCCTGGCTCAGCAAGGTGTATAATGGCTTAAAAGTGGCACTTTTCTCAAGGGCAACCAACAGTTGTTTAATGGGAGTTCAGGCCTGTTCAACCATATGTAACATGACTCTACCAAAACCATAGCAGTAGGTTCTCATAAGGACCTACGACCACCTCAGCAAGATTTATAGCGAGTATAAATCTCTATGCAGTTGTCCTATATGTGTTAGAAAACTTGAATAGCTTTTAATGTTTCAGAATATCCAAGTGTAGAATTGGAATAGTCTAACAATAATAACAAATAATTGGTCACAATATTTCTTCCTCCTTGGATTAGGCACATTAAGCTTAGAATATCTTAAGTTTACAAGGCAACAGGGAATACTTTTCTTAGTAAAAATCATTGTAGCTTTGCATTTTCACATTACTTGATGAGTCTGGGAAGCCCAGAGTGGATGTGTATTGTTTAATATGGGCACAGCCATGTCAAGTAAGTTGATGCATCAAATCCATAAGAAGAACAAAGCTTTTTCCCCTATGGGTCAGGCTTGGTATCGGTAAAGTTGTCCTCTGGTTTGTGTGACTATGTTGACAGTATGTGCAAGTAAGAGTGTTTACAAACCACCCACCAGTGAGTGCAGCTTCCAGATGTTTACAGCTTGAGACTGCTCCCTTACAGAGACCTCCTACTAAAACCAGCTAAACCCCCTACCACACACTATACATAATAAGTGAGGAAGTCCCAGACTGGGGCCGAGAGCTCCACCTTGACTGATAGGAAAATAACTGTTTACCAACCTTGAGCTCAAATCAAAACCAACACCATCAAATCTGCTATTGTTAGATTGTAAGCAGACACAAGAGAACAGAGCTCACCAGGCCGTTAGCTTTCTCAGATCGGCATTGTTATTGAAAGGGGCCATGAGAGGCATGTCTGTCTTTTATCATATATTAAAATAATGCAGTTGGCTTTTTCCTTTGTACATGCCACCAGAACCTTAAATAGTTTCTAATGACCCTAACAATACCTCTAAGGCATCACAATCAGACTTCAGTGGAGATAACTCGGTGTGGATGGATCTGTTTTCATTTGAACTGTAAAGAAGGAAAGCTTCATGTGAACACGGAATTTCAAAGGATGCTTAATGTGCTGTTGTGTTCTTCTGGATTACCTGTAATGGAAGGAAAGGCTCCATGGTCCAAAATGACAAGCATCACAGCTGAGATTGTCTCCTAGCTGTAATGACAGGTTCAACTTAAAATAGCACCCTCTTCACACTCATCCTGTGGAGATGAGCCATTCAGAGCTGCTGTAGGACTTAGGCATTGGGCATAGTTACAGAGGGAAGGTAATTCAGTCTCCTCAGGGCCTGAGACTTTGATTTGGGCCTCACTGTGTTCTCATCAGTGAAACTAATGAACTCCAGTGTCTGAATTCAGTAAGGGCTGATTGTAACCAGATGGTCTATCTTTTTATACTGTAATCAGGGTGCCTTCTCATTACTCACACTTGAGCATCAAAGAATCATGTCAATACATGGCCTTATCTATGGTCCCACATGTACGCTAGTCATTTGCCTGTTCAACAAAAATGGACCCTGTAGGTTTATGTGACATCCACCACTTTCAATACACGTTATAATGTACATGAGCTATCCTGGAGTCCTGTTCAGTGACATTTTTACCTAAGCTTGCATTACACAGTAACATGAATATGGTTTTTTTGCTATTAGCATTTATATATATATTTAATGTGGTATTAAAAGAACAAAGAATATTACTATATTTATTAAGAACATTTGACAGTTCTGACCAACAGCTACCTATAGAGATGGTATTTTCTGTTAAGTACTATGCCAGATGCTAAAAGGCAACAAATACAGAAAAAGAGGTTTTTGCAGAGGAAGTGTGGAAAATGATACCCAAGGTATCTATTATATTGATTTCCCTTGTTTATAAAAGGTAGGTAGGACACACTTGAGCAGTAGCTATTTCGAGAGAGGTATATAACCTCACCTACCCACACACTGATTTTAGTTATTAGCACTTGAAGATAAAGAACTAAAACATCCCCTGATCCCTTAACTCATCGAGGCTGATTTAGAAGCTACAAAATGATCCTTCCATAACCGTGGGCACCCCTGTAGAAAAGCATTCTTCATGGATAAGCATATGTATGATTTTCCAACAGAACAAGTCTTAACCCAGTAAAAGTAAATATTCAGGATCATTGTAGGCAAAACAAATACTCTCTCCTTTTCAGTTTTCCTACTCAGCTAAGCATTACCAAATGACACAGGAGCTGTCTTACAAACTGGAGGGCTATAGGGAGTGCAGGAAGCTCTGAGCAGCTGAAGTCCTGAGTGCATGTGGATTGTTGACTTGGATTCAGCCATGTCAAGGATTCTGAGCCCTTGGAACCACAGGAAGTTGGCAAAGCCATTACCCACATGGGTTGGGCTCAACATAAATGGCAAAGCTTTCCTCTGGTGTCTGAGGACTGTTGATCAGTGTGTGTAAAGCCTGAGCAACCGCAGCTTTCTCCTGATGCCTACATCCTGAGACTGTTCACCTAGAGAGACACTCTACCAAGACTAGCGAACGACTACCTCTGCTATTCTCAACAGTCATGCCAAGGTTCCAGGTTAAAGTACTAGCCAAGCCCTTCCTAATTCCAGCTCTTAGTCAGGATTCCAGGGACCTAACTGCATGGGATGGAACAGTAAATATACATTAGTATAGTAGAAACATAATGCAATTTTTTGCATATTAAATGGTGACTATTATAAAAGATGCATTATTTTGTGGTCAACGAATATAATATAAAGGAGCTTCCGACTCACCATACTCTTATGGACAAGTGAAAGTTTACCCAACTAGGCAGGTAAAAACAGAAGAAGAAAAGAAAGAATACTGATAAATAACAGCTAAGCGATTCTTTCAGAAAAATAAATGTTAACAGCCTTTAATTTGAGACAGAATCTCTCTACATAGCTCTGGTAGTCTTGGAACTCACTATGTAGAACAGGCTGGCCTCAACTCATAAACATCTACCTGCCTCTTTGTCTTGAGTCCTAATATTAAGGCATATACTACCACACCTTGCCTAATATACTTTTTAAAACAATTTTCTTTTTATTGATAATTAGACTTTTTCATATAATATATTCTGATTATGGTTTCCTCTCACTCTGCAACTTCTAGTTCCTCTGTACCCGAGGATCCACCCCCTTCCTGTCCCTCATTAGATATCAAATGGATATCTAAGGGATATTAATAGAATAAAATAGGATAAAACAAAAACTAGCAATTTGGAATTAGACAAGTCAAACAAACAGAAGAAAAAGAACCCAAGAGAAGGCACAAGAATCAGAGACCCATTTGTTCACACACAAAGGGATCCCATAAAAACATTGAACTAGGAGCCACATCTTATATGCAGAGGATCTGGAGCAGGCCCACCCAGTCTCTGTGAGTTCATATGAGCTTTGCTCATGGTGGTTTACAGGGCCTTCTTTTCTTGGTGTACTCTCTCCTCTCTGGTTTTTATACTCTTTCTGCATCCTCTTCCATAGGGTTCCCTGAGCCCCAAGGGGGAGGGATTTAGGGCTGACTGTCTCCAGATCTCTCTCACTCCCTACATAATGTCTGGCTGTAGATCTCTGCATTTGATCCCCTTTGATGCAGGAGGAAACTTCTCTAAGCAAAGTACTAATCTATGAGTACAGTAGAATGTAATTTTGTTGTTCTGTTTTTTGTTTGTTTATTTTGTTTTGTTGTTGCTTTAAAAAATGTTCTTTAATCTTTTTCTACAGTCCAGCCTTTATCTCCTTCTTGCTCCACCCTCCAACAGTTCCTCATTCCATTCCTCCTCTCCAACTCTAAAAGGATGTCCCCACGCCATCCCCACCACTAGGCCTCCCCTACTTCCTGGGGCCTCAAGTCTCTTGAAGGTTAGGTGCTTCTTCTCTCACTGAGGTCGGACCAGGCAGTCCTCTGCTGTATATGTGTGTTAGGGGCCTCATATCAGCTGGTGTATGGTGCCTGGTTGGTGGTTCAGTGTCTGAGAGATCTCGGATGTCCAGGTTAGTTGAGACTGCTTGTCTTCCTATGGGATCAGCCTCCTCCTCAGCTTCTTCCAGCCTTTCCCTAATTCAACCACAGGGGTCCATTGGTTGCAAGTAAGTATCTGAATCTGGCTCTTCCAGCTGCTTCTTGAGCCTCTGGGAGGGCAGCCATGCTAGGTTCCTGTTTGTAAGCACACCAAAGCATCAGGAATAGTGAAAGGAAGTATTTGGATATACCCTAGGTCTGTGAGTTATCTATCTTTCATTCTTGGTCATCCAAGGAGTGTCAGGTATGGATGTCTTGTGGAGTGGGCCTGAGGTCAAATCAGATATTGGTTGGATACTCCTAGAAACCTTGGACTACCAGTGCCCCAGCATATCTAGCCAGTATTGTAGGTCAAAGGTCTCATGGCTAGGTTTATGTTTACATTTCTCTTTAGCTAGAGTAACTATTTGTACCAAAGACTCTAGAGCATAGGGGTTAAGGCTCTATGCAGGCATCAGCTTGGCTTCTTCAAGTTCGACGAGTAGTGTAGGTGTCATCTTCAACATTTGGGAGCTTGCTGTCCGTTTGTGGAGAGCAACTTATAATTTTGTCAACAGATTGATCTTTCCAACGAAACTCTAACAATAATTTACTTAGGAAATGAAAATGCTGACTCCAAATGACACAGCAAAGGAACATCCACCACTAGCTCCCAAACAGTTTGGAAAGGAAGCACTGTCTATTTTACAAAGACCGAGTACAGAGTACAGAGTCACATTAAACAAAGGGTTGCCATGGTAGCATGGAGAAAGAAAAGACCAACTGCTCAAAGGAAAGCACTCAAGGATCAGCTTAAATATAGACAATAGTAAAACATTTGAGCAGGCATCAAAAATCAATGGGAAACCATAGAGTACTTGTAAGTCAAGTTAAGCCAATTGGTTCACAGTACTGAGACAATGCAGAGTTTGAGTCTTCCACACTATATCAAGACTGAACTTAGACTGGTTAAATTAAATGCTAGGTCAACTTAGCAAGACCTGGTCTTAAAACAAAAAACAACAACAAAATGTTTTTGGTTTTTTTTTTTTTTTTGGCTGCTTATATAATATTAACTAAATAGTTGCCTAGCCCTGAGGTCTTAGGTTCAATTCCTAGTAAGAATAACAACAGCAGCAACAACAACAACAAAAACAATGAATATAACAGCAGTATTAAAATTCACCTGGTTTCTGCATCAAAACATAAGTCTACAACAATGAAAAAAAAAAGATAGGAAAATACCCTTGAGGTTCAGCATGTAAGAAATGGGAAATGATCGTGAAATAATTAAAAGGCATATTTTATAACATATGAGTGTTAGGTTTTGTTTAAGGGAAACCATTACCCATTCTGAGATGTTTCTGCTATTTAAAGCAAGTAGGTTCATGGATGGGAGTTGCACAGACACTGTGAGAAAACAGGAGACTCCTGGGGCCAAGACAAAGGATTTGGTTATTCAGTGCACAGCAGGAAGTGTGAACTTCATATCTGTATTGGTAGCCTGCCCTACAACCATATGTCTCCCACGGTCCACTGGGGCAGTGCAAGTGAGTTTTGATAGATGTTCCACAAACAGTGGCTTTGCGTTATAGCCAAGAAAATCCCAAGCTTGGTAAACCTCAATCTGCTATAGAAGGCTTCAAGCAAACCTGTCCAGTGTTTGTGATGGAAGGAGATATTATCTATATTACACTGGATATCAAATATTCCCTTTGTTCCAAAGGAAGACTGTGTCTTTCTGGGCTATTCACTGTACAAATTTCTGTAAAATGATGCTCACGTCCAAGGCTCTTAGTGACTCTGCATCCAAGAGATCAGACATTGAGAGACCCACAGAGGATTGTCTGCTAATAGAACTGGCAAAGCAACATTTGGGAGCTTGCTGTCAGTTTGTGGAGAGCAACTTATAATTTTGTCAACAGATTGATCTTTCTAAGAAAAGTTTACACTGCAGAATTTTGTGTTAGACTTTTCTATCACAGAATAAGAGTGGTGGTTTGTGCAAGATGGCTCAGCAGTAAAGAGCACTGGCTGCTCTCAAAGAGGACCAGGTTTAGTTGCCAGCCCCCACATGGTATCTCACAATCATCTGTATTTCTAGTCCAAAGGAATCTGACACTCTCTTCTGGCCTCTGTGTGTACCAGTTAGATAGGTGGTATACAGACATACATGAACGCAAAACATCCATACACATAAAATAAAAGTTTTAAAGGAGGCCATTTAGAGCTAGTTAGATGTCATAAGGCACCTACTGACAATCCTTATGACTGGAGTTTGATCCCTGGACCCATGTGATGGAAGGAAAGAATGGACTCTTGGGTGTGGTCTTCCACCTCCAAATGTGAGCTGAGGTATCACTTCCCCCTTCACACACAATTTAAAAAAGCATGGGGAGGAATTCATAAAAGATGAACAGAAGTTTTGAACAAGTAACTTACTTTGCAAAACTCACAGTGTAATACATACATAAAAAGAAGTGGAACTCCTAATTGGATACATAAAATGCAAATAGACCATGTTCCATTGTACCCATCAAATAGGGGAAAAAGTAATGAACAGGGATGAATAGTAACCAGCACATTCCACTGGCAACAATGTATCATAGAATTACATTTTGCAAAATAATGTGGTGAAAATGTTTTGCTGTGCTTTCAGAGCAAACAATCATATTCCTGGGAATAAATCTGGAAGAACTTTGCTCAAATACATGTGAAGATGTTCAGTTCAACATGTTCAATATGTCTGAGGCTGACTAAATGTCCATTGATGGCAAATAACATACATATGACTTGTGGGACCGTGAAAGGCAGCCTATTTTGGTTGAATGAGGCTTGCTCTGGTAACCCAGTAGAAAACTCTACAAGGGATGTGACAGTGATCCACATTCCCAGAGGCAGGTACCTGACACCACAGAGCCCCCAACTCTATAATCCTGTGACTATCAGTCAGGCAGATAAAGCACCAAGCTCCTGGTATTCTGGCTAGACTTCACCCCCACAGTTACTTGACTATAGCCAGGTGTGCTCTGCCCCACAGTTACCTGGCAACAGCCTGATAGCCCAGCCCTCTATAAAAGGGGCTGCTTGGCCCCTCCTTGCTCTCTTTAAACTCTTACCTTTCTTACTCTCATCTTTAGCCCTCCTTCTCTCCCCTGCCCCACTCTCCACGTGGCCATGGCCAGTCTCTCTTTTTCTTTCTACCTTCTCTCTTTCTCTCTGCATTTCTACAATAAAGCTCTAAAACTTCTGCTCACCAAGGCCCACCATACTTGAATGATGGGATAGGCTTTCCTTTAACAAGCTGCATCTAACCTCCCGCCAGAAGGCCTTCCTGCACTCTAGCCATGGACAGGACCAACTAGAAACCACCCAGAGCCCCCTCTCTCCTTGCCCTCTCCTCCCTTAGTTCCTGGGGCTGACTCAGCCAGCCCCTGGGCTCCCATTTTGTCCTCAGCTGTTCTGCAGTGTCCAGCGGTGTCTGGGATGCCAGAGACTGAGAACCTGTTATCTCTGGCCTCCGTGAGGCCCAGAGACCCAGGACTGCTCCTTGTCCACCCCCGTGGGATGGGTCTGTAGCTTCCCACAGCCAGACACCCACCCCTGTGATATATATAGAAATATATATATATATCTTTCTCCCTGCCCGTGTATTAAAAGAAAGAGTAGAATAACTGTTATTTGTAGTATAATGTCATTTACATTGAGTTTGACATACATGAGCAAACAATAACTCAATATGTAGAACCATATTTCCTTTTCCTCTGGTAGTTTTTATTTTCTTTGCTTATCTTTATAGCTCTTCTCATCATCTGAAATTTAACTTTTATTGATATGCATTCATTGTAAATAGTGACATTCATCGGGGATATATTGGCCTCTGACCTGCTTCTGTTGTTTACTGTATTCTTATTTGATAACAGGATAATACTGCTTTCATAAGGTGAGTTTGGTAGCCATCTCCCTTTCTTTTTTTAAACATGGAATAATTGGAGGAGGATTGATGCCATTTCTTTAACAGTAGATAGAATTCTTCAGTGTATCCATCATGCCCTGAGTTAGCTTTCTTTGTGTGTGTGTTGTGTGATATGTGTGTATGTGTCTGTGTGTGTGGTGTGGTGTTTGGGTAGTGTGTGTGTATGGTATGTATGTGCATTTGTGTGTGGTGTGTTTGCAGTATGTGTGTTTGTGTGTGTGTGGTGTTTGTGCATGGTGTGTGTAGTATGTATGGTGTGTGTGTATGTGTGTGTGTGTGTGTGTGTGTGTGTGTGTGTGTGTGTGTGTGTGTGTGTGTATGTGTATGTGTGTGTATGTAGGTGTGGGTGCATTTGTGGGCACATGTGGAGGCTAGAGGCCCACCTTGGAGTGTTTCTCCTCAACCGCAATTTATGTTGTTTCTTTTGTTGTTTTGTTTGCTTGTTTTTATGCCAAGTTATTTCATTACCTGGAGCTTGCTATTTAGGCTAGGGCTAGCCTGCATCTTTCTCTGCGACATCAGTCCTGAGGTCATAGACACTTGCCACCACTGGCTTTTGTAATTTTGGAATTGAGCTCGTGATCTCTGGCATGTAAAGCAAGATCTCCTGACTAAGCCTTCTTCCCTGCCACACCAGACAGGGTTTTTCTTGTTGGGAGATTTATTATTACTTCCCCAATATCATCATTGTCGTTATAGTTTATTTTAATTTATTTTATAGTTTATTATTTATTTTATAGTTTAATTCTTTTTGACTTAATTTTGACATGTCATATATGTGTAGAAATGTACCTATATTGTTTCAATTTTACAATTTATTGTAATATAAAACTTTAAAGTATACCCTAATGAGCATCTGAAGTTCACTGGTATCTGTGCAGAATCTTCTCTTTATCTCTCATTTTATGAATTTGGATTTTCTTTCTTTTAGCTACTTTACAAAAGGGTTTATTAATCTTGTTTATCTTCTTTTCAAGGCTTAACTGTTCATTTCATTCTTTGTGAATTATTTTACTGTTTTTATTTCACTAATTTTTTCTCTGAATGTTATTACTTTGATCAATCTACTGATCTGGGGTTGACTTGCTTGGTCTTCTTGTCTAATACACTGAGGCATATTGTTATTTATTTGGTAACTGTTTTTATTTTTAATAGAGGCACTTATAGCTATAAGTTTTCATCTTAGAACTTCTTTCTTTGTATTATATTACGTCTTGTATGTTATGTTTTTATTTTCTCATTATGCCCATATTTTGTGGGGTACCTACAAAAGAATGTATCTGTAGGACATTGATTTTTGAATTTTGTGACACAGCTAGCTTTCATTTGCTTAGTCAAACATATGCATGAGCTATGTTATTTTCTTTCAACTTAATTTCACAAATAGAGAAACAGATCACTGCAAAGAAATTAAGAATTAAAGATAATTTTTTACTGTTTTTACTAATGAAATTTATCTTTTTACAACTTCATTCATGTACACAATGCATTTTGACTACTTTTCCTCTCACTCCTTACCTCCCTCCAATCCCCTGCCAATCCCCCTTCTCCCTATAGGACTTTTCTCCATGTTCATGTCACTTTGTTTTGTTATCTTTAGAGTTTAATCAGAGTTATCTGCATGAATACTAGTATGAAGCTCTCCAAAGGAGCCTTGTGAAGTCACCCATGAATGGGTACACATCTGTAGAAAATGACTCCCTTTCCTCTAGAATTTATCAATAGTCATTAATTTAAGGGAATAGAGGTTGGGCCCCATTAACTCAATTCCTATTCATAATTGGCTCTTCACTACCTGTGCGGGACCAGTGCTGGAAAACACAGCAACAGTGGGCTCCTGATTACAATGGCTATGCTATTTTCTCTCCTGAGATTCTATGGTATGTTATTTAAATGATAGAAGTTTGTACTTTCTGTAGCTTTCTTTGCATTGTGATAAGAAAGACTGCAGTAAATTGTCTTTTTTTTTTTTTTTTTTTTTTTTTTTTTTGGTTTTCTGAGGCAGGGTTTCTCTGACCAGGCTGGTCTTGAACTCAGAAATCCACCTGCCTCTGCCTCCCAAGTGCTGCAATTAAAGGCGTGTGCCACCACTGCCGGGCATCTTAAATGTCATTTGTTAAGACTTGCTTTATGTCTTAAAAGATCAGTTTTGGAGGAAATTCCATGAATGGAATGTATGTTTAGTAGTTATTAACTGTAATAGTCTGGAGATTTCTGTTAAATCCATAGGTCTATAAAAATTAAAGGAAAAAAGACAAAAGGAGGAAGGTAATAAGAATTGAAATGGGAAATTAACAAAGAATTACAGTAATAAAAACTGTAAAATTATACTTGAGAAGAGAAAGAAAATTGAATTCCCATTCCCAAGAGATGTCTCTTTCCAGATGGACACACAGACACCTAGAATCCGTGTGTCTGCTGTCTGGCCTTCTGTGCTTGTTGCCTTTGTCATTTTCTTTCTTTTTTCTTTTGGTTTTTTTGAGACAGGGGTTCTCTGTGTAGCCCTGGCTGTCCTGGAACTCACTCTGTAGACCAGGCTGGCCTCGAACTCAGAAATCCACCTGCCTCTGCCTTTGGCATTTTCTGATGGCAAATAATTTGTGTGCAGTACCTTTGATTCTAGCACCTGCAAACAGCTTTAACAATTCTCCCATCTGAGGGGCTAAGGAATTTCACTCTGATCTGACTCAGATCATATCTTACAGTTTGAAACACTACATGTTTTGGACTTAAGAAAATTTGCCTTTTAGATTTAAGCATTTGACAGGCCAAATCTCAGAGACTACCAGAATAATTTGAAATGAGGTTACACTTATTGCATAGGAGTTATAAAATAATCAACAGTGAATGAGATTCTCACAAAATCGTATGAAAATTCTCAATCTCAATACATTTTCCCTCCATGACATCAACACCAAGGGAAAACTTACTCTTTTAGGGAAAAACTTTAGAGATTTACCCATATACCTTCAAATACCCCTATATTTATTCCCTGAAAAGAGTATAAAGTGGGTACTGGAGAGATGGCACAGCTATTAAGAGCACTGACTGCTGCTCTTCCAGAGGTCTTGAATTTAATTCCCAGCAACCACATGGTGTCTCACAGCCATCTGAAATGGGATCTAATGCCCTCTTTCAGTACATCTGAAGACAGCTACAGTGTACTCATATGATAATATATATATATATATATATATATATATATATATATATATATATATTTCCAGTGACAGGCTCAAAGAGGGATGCAGCCCAAGGAGAGCTCCCAAGGCCTGACACTATCACTGAGGCTATGGAGCACTCACAAAAAACAGACTTAGCATGATCACACACGCGAAAGACCCAACAAGCAGCTGAAAGAGTCAGAGGCATATAGTTGTACCCAACCAATGGACAGAAGCTGCTGACCCCTGTTGTTGAATTAGGGAAAGACTTAAAGAGCTGAGAAGGGTGACCCTGTAGGAGGACCAGGAGTCTCAATTAATCTGAACTCCTGAGATTTCTCAAGCATTGGACCACCAAACAGGCAGCATACACCAGCTGATATGAGGCCCCCAATACACATACAACAGAGGACTTCTGGGTCTGTATTCATTCAGAGATGATGAACCTAACCCTCAAGAGACTGGAGGCCCCAGGGAGTTTAGAGGTCAGGTCCGGTGGGGGGTAGGGACATCCAAGTGGAGATGGGGTGGGGTGGGGAGGACGTGTGGGATGTGGAGCAGTAGGAGGGTGACTGGGGGGGGGGATAAAATGTGGAGTGCAAAATTAATTAATTAATTAAAAACATATAAAGTGTCCAGATAATAGTTATACATCCAAAATAGTTACAATTTCCGTTTTCCTTGTAAACAAGAAGAAACATATTTTCTATGAACAATCATCCTTTTTCTGCTTGTTTAGTTTTGAGATTTCTATTTTATTTGCAATATTTCTCTTTCTCCTTTCTCTCTCCAAATCTTCTCATATACCCCTCCCTGCTCTCCTTCCTACTCCTGGCTTCTGTTTTTTATATCAGTTGTTATTGTATGTATATATGTATTTGTATACACACACACACACACACACACACACACGTTCTCAATTATAACTTGCTATGTACGTACTTGTACCTGTGTTATGTTTTTAGGGCTGACTGACACTGGACAACCATTGTTGTGCTCTTCCTGAGCCGGATTTTTTTTTTTAAAGAATATCCTTTTGTCACTGCTCTGGTCAAGTGCTAAGAAAAGACCTTTCCCTGCACCTATATGATATGAAGACCCCAAAGTTTTATGTATGATTTGACTGCAGTCTGCATAGTGTTAATTCCAATGTCAAATGTGCTTTAACCTCTGCTTCCAACCTCTGCTATTTGGTCTCTGCTTTTCATCATCTTCAAGGCCTTTGTCTCTTATATCCCTCACTGTTTCCCATCCTGCCCTCTAAGTCATATGGTAAGGAAAGCACCTTCATATTTCTAGAGGGTGTATCCTGACTGGCAGTTCCCATCCTCTGCAAATGAGTTTACACTAGTAGCTGGGCACAACCTGCTCAGGTCTGACCACACTAGAAAGGATTCTCTCTTGTTCTGTGCCAATTTACAAATTTCCCCTGATCTCTTTGTTATTGAAGCTTTAGTTATTCTGTCACCCACCTTAGAGGATAGATGCTTTCCACCATCCCCGTTTTGCCCAGAGATTCTGCCAGCTGGTATAGTGTCATCTGCCACTTTCTCCTGAATTTACACTCTTTTACTAACCTGCTTATTTACTGTCTGTTTCACTAAAGGGAAGTCACTAGGGCAATGTTAACTAGTTCATCCTAGTGGATTACAGCTCTCATGACTTTATATGGCACGTAATATAAGCTTCCAAATTTCTTCATTGAAGTGTTTGTTTTTATGGGTATACTTATCTGCCAATAAATGGATGGAAATAATATATTTGGTATAGTTGAATGTCTTAAGTCCTCTTTGAAACTCACATAATTGATAATTTTTGCTTTAATTTCATTTGGTTTTACAGGATCATTGGCTCCTTAAAACTCCACAGAAGTACTTCTAGTTGTAATATACACTGGTATATCTGTCTACCAATAATCTCAACATAGAATTTTTGTGTTCCCCTTATCTCTTTCTTATTATTTGATCATGAAGCCACCTGGAGGATGAATAAGACCTATGCCACCTTCAAGTACATATATGCCAAATGCAATCTCACAAATGGAATTAAGTATCTATGACTTAGACATACTCCATACAAGGCTCCAGAGAAATACAGTTTCCTTATACAAAATTGGAGAGCACATTGCTTATCAATTCAACATGCTATTTAGTGATTCTGGAGTAGGTTGGGTTGGCAAGAGTTCTCCTCAACAAAACCAAGATAAATGACACCTCACATCCCTTTCACTAGATAAATGACAGGTAATGAGAACATATTTTCATAGGTCATAGGAACCATGAATGGGTATGGATATGTTTGAGAGATTGAAGAAGTTCTTGATTACAGACTTGCATGATCTGCCTTGGTGCCTGTGTACAAGGATATATTACCATCTTCTTTCTTTAATCCAAGAGGAAAATATCTCTCCATTTGTAATTTCAACCAAGAGATTCCTAGGGATGCCATTGACCCTAGCTTCACAAGCATCCGAGCTCTTCATTCTAGTAGTTGTACTCAATAGGCTCACACCCAAAAGGAATCATGAACTTCAGAGAAATTGGCCAACCATGTACAAATAAGAACAGGTTTTAGAGGAATCCAGTAGATCTGACATCCTTGAATCCACCTGTAGCATTAGACAAAGTGGTGGGCAGGGGCATAACCCCAAAACTACTCTAAGTAATTGGGATGCTCTGTAAACCTGAGCTCTGCAAAGCACTCAGCCACAAGCATACATTTCTGTCTAATGCTTTAAGACCTATGGAACTACTATATTTGCATTTTATTGCATTGAGTAATGTAGATTTTCCTATAGCCAAAGCCAAAGTTGGAATATTTTTGGTTTCTGGTCTCTGGGCTTAGCTTCCTTTCTGTTTAATCACACTTCCGACAATCAGTGGCTTTTCCTAGTGTCTTAACCAACATCATATGAATTCACAAAATGGGCTCTGGCAGCCCAGGCTGTGGTAAAGAATTCATGAAGGTGTAATAATCCTTCCACTCTTGCCTCCTAATTACTGCCTTACCATCTTCCAAGAAATGTGGAGCTATTGCAAATAGCTCCTTTGTTCATTCCTGAACAAAGGGTCTAGAAACCCAAGCTGTTTGGTCCTTCCTTCCTTCCTTCCTTCCTTCCTTCCTTCCTTCCTTCCTTCCTTCCTTCCTTTCTTTCTTTCTTTCTTTCTTTCTTTCTTTCTTTCTTTCTTTCTTTCTTTCTTTCTTTCTTTCTTTCTTTCTTTCTTTCTTTCTTTTGTTCTTTCTTTCGTTCTTCCGATCCTTCCATTTGGTTTTATCAAGACAGGGTTTCTCTGTATATCCCTGGCTGTTCTGGAACTCACTTTGTA
Source organism: Mus caroli (assembly GCF_978045245.1). Classification (NCBI taxonomy): domain Eukaryota; kingdom Metazoa; phylum Chordata; class Mammalia; order Rodentia; family Muridae; genus Mus; species Mus caroli. Next base: position 85,857,352 of record NW_028227265.1, read on the forward strand.
GACCAGACTGTCCTTGAAATCCACTTGCCTCTACCTCCCAAGTGCTGGGATTAAAGGCGTGTGCCACCACTGCCTGGCTCCATGACGCTTTCTTAAATGCAATGTTCTTACTTAGTATTTCTGAATGTTTTTGTTAGTTTGTTGTAAAAATATAAAAATATAAGATATTCCCGCTCAATATTCCAAGTCATGTTTCAGATCAAAGGCTCAGAGGTGATATTCTGGGTGTGATTGCTGTGGCTAAAAGTCTCAGCTAAACTAGCTTGTTACCACCAAATACAAAGATGTGGCAGAGGAAATTTAAGTAAAAAGCAAAACAATCAAACAAAAACAACAACTATCCCCTGCAATTCTGGAATGCTGGACGTATGAGATAATGCTGATTTCTCTGAGCTAATGTCGAAGATTTCCCCATGGTTATGTTCTACATGGTCTTTGTTGGTGTATGAGAAAGAAATAAAGAAAGAAAGAAAGAAAGAAAGAAAGAAAGAAAGAAAGAAAGAAAGAAAGAAAGGAGGGAAGGAAGGAAGGAAGAAATGAAGAAAGGAAGGAAGGAAGAAAGGAAGAAAGAAAGAGAGAGGAAAGGGGAGGGAAGGAAAAGATAGGGGAGGGAAGATGAGGAGAGGGAGAAAAGGGGAGGGAGGATAGAGGAGAGGAGTGGAAAGATCCTGTATCGTTCTCCCTTTTATAGAAGAGCACCAGTCTTACCATGAAGGTGCCACCCTCATGATCCAGTTTATACCTGTTCATTACTGAATGACTTCAGCTGTAAATACATTGGAAGGTATCATGATTTGAACTTAAGGAGAACTCGCTCATTCAGTCTACAGTGCTCATAGTCAATTCTAAAACAGGACTGGTTTCGAAGGTCTATCCTCACTGCTCAGGCATCTGTGAGATCTCTTGGGGAGGTGGGTGGAGAAACAGAACAGGGGATGATATATGTTTGCATCCATATGTGAGGTGAGGTCTAATAATAGCGAAGCTTTCTGGATGAGTAATGGGCTCTGTGTAGAAGTTTTAAGCATCATGTGGGTAGAACATGTCAGCTGGGAATAGTAGTTGTAGTTGTGGGGAAACATGGAGAGGACCCAGGAAGTGCAAGTTCTCTTCAGTTTGCAGAAGTTCATTTTGGAGTCACAGCTGTTTGCATTCTCTCCACTTACCTGCCAATCTCAGGTTTCAAGAGACCACAGTTGGGATTAAATGTTCAGTAGAGAACAGCACTTTGGACCACAAATGGAGATTTCTGTACTTCCTTGGCCCTCCAGGAGTCAGAAGCACGACTGAAATGAACAATAGAAGAAGGAGAATCTGCTCTTGAGAGCATCCTCAGGACAAGCACTGCAGGGTCGGGCACTTCAGCAACCTCAGGTGTTCCCTTCATGTAAACAAAAACAGCATCAGCAAAGCAGAACACTTGCCAGTTTGGTGGTTATGTTGAACCCCGCTTCCTTGTTTGAATTCCTGTTCATCAGTTCTACCTCTACACTCAGAAATACTACCGGATTTCCTATTGCCAATTAATTAAATGTAACACGTCCCATAAAAGTTTCTTGGGTCATGAAGTAAATGTATTTCCGATTTACCCTTCCAGTGTCTTTTCCTTTACTACTTTAGTGCTTGGTGGATGCGTATGCTTTGGGTTATTTTACCATCTAATACTTTTACTTTAAGAAATAGCTTTTCTTACCTGCTAGGATCTAAAGTTTTGCACACGGAGATGGCTTCTAATAGATTTTTATGTTCACCGAAGTGTCTAGTACGCTATAGGTAGTAAATCTCAGGAGACAGATACCGAATGAATAGATGAGCAACTGGAACAATCTGAATAGAGGAAAAAGGATAAAATTGCCTCATGGGAAGATCCCTCACCCCTTTTCCTTATAAGTCTAAATGGTTCTTTGTTACAGACTGTGGTCTGGAAAATGATAGGATCAGGAAAACAAGACAGGGTAGAAATTTGGGGAATTCGTTCCAGGTATGTGATTTTTACACTCTCAAAGATTTTTATCCATATAGGTAAAGAAAGTGGCATGTGACCATAAAAGGGTGTAGCAAGAAGTAAGGGGGCCTAGCAAGAAGTAAGCTTAGGTCAAGTTTCTCACCATGATAGGTCATGCAACGTCATGGAGAGACAGGGTTTCCTTTAGAAAGGCGAGCTTTGTCAAGAGCAGCAGGTAAAGAACAACTGAGAACTAGCAGTCTGATGAAGGCAGGGTGATTCCAAGCAAGCTAAAAGCCAAGGAAAGGCTTCGTGAAACACAACTGACTTATTTCCACATTTCTCGCTCTAGCCTCCATCTATAAAGAAAACATTTCCTTGTGTTCCACAGCAATATATCTTACTTTTTAAAATGTACAATGTCTGCCTGCCAACTGGGAGCTAAAAAACGGAGACATTGTACAGCCACTTTGGCACTGGGTCCTTAATATATGTACAGTGTGTTAATGTGCAGTAAAGCAAAGTGTGTGACAGCCAGATATAACACTCAGAATTCTCCTGATGGGTAGGAAAGTAGCCTGCCAGGGAGCCGAGACACAATTTCTCCTGTGATTATTCTTTCCATAAGGTACATCTGAAACACACCTTTCCAGAACTCCAGCCATTGAATCCAATTATATATTTTTAGGCACCATTAGCCATTCTCCACCTCCCTGACATTTCCAGAAAATTCTGCACATCTGGAAAGAACAGCAAAGAACAAGAACGGGCGTTTGTGCTTGGCTCCTACTGGACACGTTTCACTTAATTTCCCCTGCTTTTACTACACTTTCCTGTGTGGCTCCTTTTAGACATCCAATAAAACACCTCACCACTAGAAATCGTAAATGATCTAAGGTGAACATGACCGACGTTTTGAATGTTGGGTTATCGGTATGATGCAGGAATCTAGTCAGAAGCAAAGGTTCCTGTTGTTAATGAGGACTCCTCTAGGTCCCTTCTTGGTCCCTGTGTATAGAATCTCCTGCTCTTTGTTCCTCTAAGCCACTGCCAGACTATCTGTCCTATCTGAGTTTCTCTTCTGCTGTCTTCTATGACCTTCTCAGTGTCAAAAGAAAGAACAGAATGCTTATGAATTTAATTTGGTTTCCCCCTCTTCAGCCATAAATGTTTTGCCAGTGTACAAAGGAGAAGTCATTACTTCAAATTTTTTTAGTAATAGAAATGAAGAAATAACCATGGCACTCACTTAGAATACATCGAGGTCATCGTGTGACAATGACAGGAAGGAATTCGCCCTGAAGCATACAGGTCAAGAACTAAGTCATAAGCGAGGCTTTAAGTATGATGGAGAAGAAAGACCGAGTTATCTGGGAAACCACTTGCTTAGAGGAAGATGTGAAGTAAATAAAGATGACTGAACACTTAGTTTTGGGAAACTGATTTAAGACATCACTGGCTTTTACTTCTCCTATGCAAGATTCAAATCTTTGCCTAGTCGCTGGATACCAGATCAAAGAATTCTATCAGGTACTTGGTGGCTTTATTATATGAGCATACAGGGAGACACAATGAGCACGCCAAGGGGAATATATATATATATATATATATATATATATATATATATATATATATACTTCCTTTGGACAACTCTGTTAATATTCAGGATATCAGTTTTGGACTATTTGGAACATTTTAAACTAATATATTTCTTCCAATAACACCCTCATACAAATATACTGCCAACTAAATGAGAGAAATGCTGTATTATTTCTCTATAGGGAGAAGGTACAAAGTATGTCTCTAGGTTAGAAGGAAACCCTTTCTCCATTCCTTTCTTTTTTCTTTCTCCCTTTCCTTCCTTTCTTGTTTTCTTTATTTAGCCAAGAAGCCACCTACTGCTGGTATGCACCCTGCCATTTCTACTTTGATGGGAGTAGCAGTCTATGAGACTTGGGTATTCAGGAAGTAAGTGAGGGAAGGAATTGGAAAGGACACAGGAAATAGCTTGGTTCTAGTTATTCAGACAAGAACAAGTTCAGGAAGAAGTCGGGTTCACTGATAGGTACTGCTAATCTAGTGTGCCACTTCAGGGATAGAATGAAGTAAAAGAGGAAGTGACAGTGGTCATTGTCCAGTGTAGGATGCTGAGAAACCTAACAGGTTGGCAAGTCCATTCATATCAGGGAGTATGATGAGTAGGTATGTGAACTTTGATGACAGACAGTTGGGTACTGTGTTCGTCAGCCTTACACCACTGTGGGAAAGATACCTGATATGAATAACATGCACAAGGAAGACTTATTCTGGCTGATGATTTCAGTCCCATTTACTGTGAGTTTCTGTTAAGGCAGAAACTGGCAATAGAAGAAGGCACAGAGGAGAAAAGTTTCTCACTATCTGCCATCTGAAAAGCAGGATTACCAAGAAGAAACAGGAAAGTAAAGGGACAAGATATGACCTACAAAGAGTCAGCCACAATGAATTACTTTCTCTAAGTCCCTCTTCCTTATTTCCACAATCTCCCAACAATTGCATTGTATTTGAGCCTATTAGTAGATTAATCCATTGATTTAGTCAGAATTGCCATTTTTTCAGTTATTTCATCTATAACACCAGCAACTGAGGACCAAGCTTTCAGTACAGAAACCTATGGAGGGCATTTTCTATTCAAACTAAAGCAAGTTCACATAAAAGGAATGAGCAGATAATTCTTTGCCTTGAGAGTTCCTCAATTCCATTCCTTCCTACCGGCACAAAGAGTCACAAATGTGGAGAGGAAGTAATTTGCTATGAACCTTTGGTGGTAGAATTAGTAATGGAAACATCATGTTGACTCATAGTTTTCAATTACCAAATATTTATCTAGATAAATAGCTATAGAGAACATTAATCCAATAACTTATAACATAATTTCTATATTTCCTAGTTTTTGTTTCCTTAGAGACCTTGGGTGAGGGACAGAGAGCTCAATTCAGGTACATCATTCACTCAGATTGTATTTTGTATCACTCTTCACTGAGCAACTGGGACTTCTTAGAGAAACTAAATTATTTAAAAGCAAAGTAAAGGATGGGCCAAACCACCTTTTAACAAGCAAATGATAGCATAGAAAACACTCAAACTCATGCAAAACATAGATATAGTGATATACGCTTTAATACCAAGACCGAGGACTCAAAGACAGATGGATCTCACGTTTATGCTACCTTAATCAGGAAGCTTCAGGCTAAGAGTGTCAAAAACAAGGTGTATTACTGCTAAGAAATGACACCCATCCTTGCGTTGCATCTTCTACAAACATGTGCTACATAACTGTACACACAGAAACACCATCCACACAACTACATATACATATAAAAGTTAATAAGTAAGTAAGAAAACATGAAAGACAATAAGGAATAAAGGGGAAAAAACATAGACCAGTGTGAAGAACTGTCTCTTGCTGAGTCTGGTACTGTTTGATTATTAACATTAGCAATGCCAACAACAGAGTATAATATATTGAATAAAGGAAGAATCCATAAACTCATATGCAAATGAGTAAGTGAATAAAGAAAGTGAAATGTCAGCTAGTTATTTAAAAGTGCTTCAAGAGGGGTTTTAGAGATGGCTGAGCAGTTAAAAGCAGTGACTTCTTTTCCAGAGGTCCTGAGTTCAATTCTCAGCAACCACATGGTGGCTCACAACCATCTGTAATGGGATCCACAATGCACTCTTTTAGTGTGTTTCTGAAGACAGCTGCAGTGTACTCCTATAAATAAAAGTTAATAAATCTCTAAAAAATAAAAAAACCCAAAGCTTTATAAAAGTATTTCAAGAGATGCCATTATAGTCTTCATATATAAAAAAAGAATCAACAGAAAGTATCAGAAACATCGGCGCACATTAGAAATGTAGAGGGGAGCCAGATGAGGCCAAAAAGCATCTGCCTAGGTGCGAAGTGTCTCCACATAGGACAGCTGTAAATTAGAAATGTGCATGTGAGTAGCTTTACTGTGAGAAACCCCAGAAAACACTACTTTAAACAAGTGCTTATGGTTAATTTCACCCAAGATGGAACAAATTGAATTTAGTTCTGACTTGATGGAATACAAAGACAGTAGGAGTGTCGCTGCTCTGATGTTTCTGCCCAGAATAGCTGAATCACATCATGGGAAAGAGTCAGGTAAACCTCACTCGGAAGGCAGACTACAAAAGAAATGGCCTGCAATAGTCGCAGGTCTCAAGGGCTTTATACCGGGCAGGTCAAGAGGGAGTTGTGCATGCTATCTGAAGGATTCTAAGCAGACGTAGCAACAGAGTATGATTGGATTGTTTCTGAAAGTGATGATATGAGGCGAAATGGTGGTACCTGAATAAAGACTCTGCAGTTTTCCACTGTGCAGAGATAACTGGGCTATGTCTTCATGTTAACATTTAGCCTCCAACATGTGTGGTTAACTGAGATTTACATCAATGTCCTTTTCCTAGTCTTTTGACAAATGGTGCTTAAAAGAACTCCATTTAGTATCTAATGGAAGACTGCTTATTGTACGTACATAATGTATATTTAAACAAATGATATATAATTCAACCTCTGAAACTTTTTAAAAAGTAAAGTATGATTAAATACATTTCCCCCTAACCTGCAATTATTAAGCACACTGCTTTCCCTCATTCTTGTTTGAAACTAGCTCATCTCAAACTTTTATTGGGTCATCCATGATTTTATGGGACTTGTCACTGGCTCCTCATCTGGGAGTTAAAGTACCTTATTCAAGTATCAAAATTTTTATAGCTCCTTTCACTATCTTTCATAGACTTCCATTTTCATTTATTATTTTATTAAGAGAGACATAATTAATTTTCCCTTAGTTCAAAGTCATAACTTGTCTTTCCAGTTCTAAGTTTTCTGTCCACTATGTCTTGCTCCTTCTGCTCAAACTAGAAATTATTCATAAGTGCAGCTGTAACAGTGTAGGGGAGGTATAATACTTTAAGAATTTTCACAGAAATGATATTTTCAAGAGCATTTCAAAGTTTTGCTCTTAACATTTGTCCCAATCAGATAGTTTACAAATTATTTCTACCACAGTTGGATAAATGTTTTAGTACTCTAGAATATGCTAAGAGAGTAAGTTGCTAAATGTGCCAGATGGTGATAAATAGCACATGCCTTTAGTTCCAACGCTCAGGAGGCAGAGGAAGGTGGATTTCTGAGTACAAGTCCAGCATGGTCTGCATAACAACAACAACAACAACAACAACAACAACAACAACAATAATAATAATGTAGTAGTGGTAGTAGTAGTTTATACTTGTCCTTGCCTATAGCCCTACCTCTGCAAAGCTGACGCAGAAGGACCCCAGATATTTCAAGGCCACACTTAGGTACATATTGACTTCTAGGAGAGTCTGGCATACTGAGTGAGACTGAACTTTAAGAGGACCAAACAAGCAACAAGAAAAAACAAACAAGGGATCAAAATAACCCACAAAAATCCCTTCAAAATGTCTGTGTACAAGGAAAGGCAGAGGTGAGAAACTTTACAGAATAACAAGCTCTGTGGGAACAATCCAGGGCATTATCATGCAAATACTGGAAATATAATTTTCAGTTGGAAGATGATGACTCTATTTGTTCATTCTGTGGCTCTACCCTCAGGAAAGCCCCTTCTTTAGATTGTGTGGACTGTTAGTGTACAAATGTCCTGTTTATCTTTGCCTTTAGGCAGAGTCAGGTCTGCAGATAACAATGAAAGGATACAAAAGACTGTATGCCTTTGTTTATGCTTCTTTTTCTTTCTACACAGAATGGAGAGTTGGGGAAAAGATAGGTTGGCACTAGTTAACAGTGCATTCTACTCCCCCAGAAGATTCAGCTGTAGTTCTCAGGATCTATTTCAAGCACCATATACAGCTTCCAACAGTCCAGAGCTCTCTTGTGTCCTCAGCTGGCCAATGAAACCACATGACATACCCTCAAAAATACACACACACACTCTCACACACACACACACACACCACTCATACACACAGTTGCACACACACACACACACACACACACACACACGGACAACTCATGGCAATCAGGTCTTTGGTTTCTGCCATGTGGGTTCTGAATATGGAACTCAGGGCTCTGGACTTGAAGGCAACACACCTTTCCCTTTGCAGGCAGCTTCCTGCTTGCAAATGCAGGGTCCATTGTCACTATAGTCATCCTATTGCACAGTGGTACACAGAGGAATGTACCCTAATAACTTGACCATCGAGGAATTCATACTGCTATATTGACTTGTAAACTTCTACATAATATGTCTGCTTCCCTGTCCTAGTATTACCAATCATTTTACAGGGGACTTCATTGTAAATAGTGTATTGTTATAATGTTTTCCATTTAGTCTGATTTCCAACAGTGTTGCTGCATGGGACCAGCTTGTCTTGCATAGGAAATGAGACATATTTAATTCTCTGGTTTTAGGCAACATTGTGTTTGGCTGAGATTTACTTTTGAAGTCTTAACTGCAGAATGTGATAGTGACAGAATTGCATTTGTGCTTCTGTGCAATTTCTTTTAATTTGTGTTTTATAATTTTTATTTCCTTCTAAGTTTTTTAGAAAAAATTTCAAGGACTGTCTTATGGATTATGACTGGAGCCTTCTGTAGGCAGGTGTACATGTTCAAGATCAAGCCTTTTATCAGATTATAGATCCTTTCATTTACATTTGTCATTAAAGTCTATAGCAGATACTTATCTCCATTTTATGATACTTAAACATTCATTAGCTGCTGTTTGTAATGATACATTTCCTTAATAACACAGTACTTATTTCCCAACCAACACAGCCTTTATTAAAGCACAGGTGTCTGTAGCTCTACAGTGACTAAGGGCAGCAATTCACACAGAGCCAGGACACAGGAGGAATGTATCTTCCTACAGTAGTTGCAAAACTACATGAGCTCCTAGCCTTCATTTTCCATTTTAAGAGTGCATTTTAATTTTAAAAATGAATATAATTGTTTATTCTCTAAACCTGAAAAAGACATTCCTACAAATATGCATTTCTTATATCTATTTATATCTACTATGAGCATTTCTTTTTTTTGATTTCAATCATAATACATCTTTCAAGCTCTATATGGAAACATATTACTTTGTCTTTCATGCCAAGATTAAGAGTATGAATATTTCAATACGTAAGTTTTAATATCTGAGAAAGTATGTTTTTCATCATTCAATATAGTAGATTCCAAATATAAAACTACGTAATCTACTGACTACTCACCATCCATTGTGAACTAGGTTGCAAAGTAATATCTCCCTGACTTCATGTATGTATGAATTTATATATGTGTATAACTATATGTATATACATATATCTGTCTATTTGTATACTTATGTATGGATGAATATACATACATATATATATATGTGTGTATCAATATTTTTGCTTATGTATGGTTGTATGGATGTTTGTATGGATATATGTTTCTATCATTAATCATCTATCTAGTCTAGAATAATGTTTTATATCTAGATTACTTGTTTTTTACACATTCACTTGCTTCATGTCCTGAGATGATTATTAAAATGTAGACCCTTATACCCAAAATATCTATGTAATTTTTTTCTGTGATGGATCAGCCTCAGGTATCTTAATTCATAACTAGTTTCCTTGTTGATTTCTCATGCATACTAAAATGTGAAAACCAACACTCCAGGGGTTTTTTCATTTTCTAATAATTACAAGAAGGCCAAATATAATGAATGTCATGGGGGCAAACTGGAGAATATTTACATGGAACAACCAATACTTAAGGACACAATATCAAGGGCTTTTCCACATCGATAACCTGAATTTTTAATATTGTCCCAACATTTATGAAATAAAGAAAATTAGTTCATTTACCTGCAAAATACCAGGGAACAATTTCTAGGTTTATTTTACTTCAGTCTGCTTAATGTTCTATTTCTCGATTGAATGGCATTTACTGTTCATTGCACAGCGTTGTCCTCTAGCACAACCGCTGCCATTTTCATGAGTTCTTCCTGCTTGTAAGGATTATCCATGACTGAAATGGGTGACTTTTGATGGTCTCCCATATAAGCAGAAGATGGGGATGGTCACTGGACCCTCAGCAGAATAGCCAGTATCCAGCTCCTTCCCCCAAGCCATTGCATGCAATTCTGTACTAGTTACATGTGGGCTTAGAGTGGGGCTAGAGTATATAGGCAGGAAAGGAATGTACAAATGAGCCTCTATGTAATGCCATGGGGAAGTGGTTATCAATTCTTGGTGCGTCTGCTTTAGGTCCACTGACTCTCCTGCCCACGACTTCACATCCATGCTCTGTAAGTGACCCTAATACATCCCTTGATCTCCCCAGGACGAGTTTTGGTAAAATCCAACTTTGATTTGTTACTGGGACTTTGCAAGGAGAAGGGTTGATGCTGCCTCCTACCTTGAGAAATAACATTCTCACCAAAGCATGTGATTGAAGAACAATATGCACATACAGATGTGCTCAGAGACTACAAAATACAAGGTTATAAATTTTCATGAAGTGAGTGGGCCGATGTACCCAGTGCATCTCAACAAAGAGAAATCTCCAGGAGCCTTTACCTCGCTGTGAGTCACCACCATCATTCTTGTTCTGATTTATTCCACCCTCACACCCAATTCTTTATCACTACAGCTTGGTTACCTTAAACGAATTTTGAATGTTAAACACATATATACCTTTTCTTTTCTTTCTTCAACACTATATTCCTGAGACCAATCCAAAGTTTTCCATCTTGGATTGTACAGTTTTTCATTTCATGCATACTACATAGCATTAATATAAATAACAGGCATGGACCAAAATGGTTAATGGGGATGTCTTAGTTATGATTTTCATTGTTATGAAGAGACACTACAACCAATGCAATTCTTATAAAGGGCAACATTTAATTGGGACTGGCTTACAGGTTCTGAGGGTCTGTCCATTATTGTCATGGCAGGGAGCACAGTGCTGGCGGACCTGAGAGTTCTATATCATTATCCAAAGGAAATCAGGAACAGACTATTTCCAGGAACCTATCAGGAGGGTCTTCAAGCCCACCTCCCCAGTGATACATTTTCACTAACAAGGCCACACATACTCTAACAAGGTCATACCTCCAAATAGTGCCACTCCTTGGGCCAAGGATATTCAAACCAACACAGGAGGTGACATCTTAGAAAATCTCTAAGAGTCAAAAAACATGTATATGATCTGGGAGCTAATAGTGGGTCCGTAAGCCTACAGAGCCTGAGACCCTAGAAAAACTCACTGAACCTGAATGTCTGTAGAATCTACAAAACAGAAGATGTTGTTCTTTCTACTGCTACTGTGGATTAGGGGCCCATGCAATGCCCCCAAGGATATGATTTGATGACGTGCCAGTTGTCTTACAGGAGCAGAGTGTAGGGAGGATAGGGCTGTGCAGTCCAGTTTATATCTGGCTTGGACCAAGATGGCTTCTGCTATATATGAGTCTGGGGAAGAAAGAGGCTCTGAGTCAGCAAATATGGCTGAGACCTGATGTCCAGGGGACCCCCCCAAAAAAAAACAGTAATACAGGCTCCTTGCAAAATTTCACTTTTGTATGCCTCTGCATAATATGACTTGGGGTCTTTAGCTTTTAACTCTGTCTGCCTGTCTCTGTGTGTGTCTGCCTGTACTAGGACTGTCTGCCTACCCCTGTGCAGCCTCTGTGCCAGGATTTGTGTGTGTGTGGCTGTGCCCTAGTGTGCCTGCCTAGCAGTCTTTTATAGTGGCTTCCTCCTCTTGAAAGACTCACAACGTGAGGACTCCCCCACGTTCTGACTCAGGAGAGGCGACACCCCAAATCACTCAAGAGAAATGGTCTTGATGAAAACTGCAAGAGGTTTATTTGGGAAAGACCAGTGCATTGGGGACGACTCAGGGGTAGAGGAGTCAACCACAAGCTCAAGGGGTAAGGGGTTTGTAAAGGCAAAAACCGCAAACACCTAGCATTGGGCTATAGCATTTGGCAAGCTAGTAAGTTTGCCTAACGGGTGTAAGGAATGGTTAGAGTATTCTGTAATTTTCCACTCTCTCTCAGGATTTTTCACTCTGAGCCTCTCAGCCTCCTATGACCTTCTTCTGTTTTTAGCCTCAGAGCTTGGACTTCACAGTACACTTGACTCCAATCAATGATCTCTTCGCATTTTTTTCCTAGTGAAAAAAGAAAATTCCAACATCTAGCATTTCTCAGATTTTGTAACATTACTGTCCCTTCATTTGCAAGCTACCTGCATTTGCAAGCCGCGAGCAACCAATGCTGTGTGATGCAGATACTTGACAGACCTCCTGCGCACTTACAGCAGAAAACTACCAAACAGATCTCGAAGAGGCTTGCAGCCTGCCTGTGTGTGGGAGAGAGGGTTCTATGTGTGTGAAGAGTGTGAAGGGTTCTAACTATGTGTGGGAAGAGTGTTTCGCTTCTGTCAGCCTGCTTTTTGTAGCTGTGCTGATGGGGACTCGGTGGTTTCTAACCTGGTTTCCAATGTGTGTTTCCTAATGAATATTGGCGCATAGTATTTTTTCATATATTTTTCCTTACATTTTTTCTTTTTCTTCAACATAATATCCCTATCGATTATTTGGGAACTTTATACAATGCATTCTGATCACACTCATTCCAGGTCCTCCTGGGTCCACCCTCCCACCCCAGGGCCTATCACTAACAAAAGAAAAAAAAACATACACCAAGTCCAATTTGTGTTGCCCACATATTCTTTGGAGCATGCTCAAACTTTCAGCAGACTGTCACTTAACAGTAACCATAACTGAGTCCTTCCCCACCCACCCCACCTGTCGTCAGAAGCCATTGACTGTGAAGAGCTACAGTTTAACCTCTTTGTCACAATTTTTCAGGACTCTCTTCAATGGCTTCCTGTCTGGTGTCAGCTTGGTTTCCTGTGGAAGCACGGATCCCAGACATCAGTGTGGCCTCGGTAGCCACTGGAATATGGACTTGGGAGACGTGCTTCTGTGAGCAGACTATGTTCTCTTTCCATTAGGCTGCATGCCCTTTTCATTTTCCTGTCTGAGTTTTTCACATGTAACTATTATGAGTGTCTGTGTTGTTCCTCATCAGAAAAGTGCTGGTAGTCTGTCAGGGAATCTCAGCATTTGAGGTCAGCTGTAGACTGAGTGACCCATGGACCCTCACCAAGAGACAACTCCCTGAGCTTCCATCAGAGCTGAACACTTTTACCTAAAATCCCTTTAATGACTCTTTTTGTAAAGTTCTTATAAAAACACCATTTTTCTGGAGGCTAAAATTCTCTACACCATCAGCCAGGCCTTGCAATGGAGTCCCCTTCTGTACTTCATATACATTCTCTCTGTAGAGCAAGCACATTTAGCCTACTCCAGTCTCTGGGCCTTTGAACTTTTTTCTATGCTAAGAATGATCTTCCCTCCGGTTTATACATGGCTCTTTACCTCTCTTCAATTACTTCTTTACTAAAGTTTCCACAGAAGGGCCTCTCCTGTACATCAGTTAACAGATGCACACTCTTAGAACTCTCTTGAAGCTGGGTTTAGTGGCATAGGCCTCCAGCTTCTTAAAAAGTTAAAGCAAGATGGCGGCAAGTTCAAAGCCAGCCTGAGCTACAGAATGAGCTCAAGGCTAGCTGGGAAACTTAGTGAGATCCTGTCTCAAAATAAAGACTTTCAAAAAGTGGTGGTGATTTAAGTACCTGCTAGGTCCCTGAGAGCAGTGGATTTGCCTGTTCACCAACACCTTTGTCTAATTACTTTATTTTAATTACATTATAGCAATTACTAACATGGGAAATGGTCATATTTGCTTGTTTATGAAAACATTTTACACCTATCATATTTTCAATATATTCTTTAAGGATGACACTTGATCTGTTGTCATGTCAAAACATCTACAACACACATGGGTACAGGTTTCCAGGCTTACCCCATTGATATTATCACAAGCCAGAGCTCTGCTGGTAGTTTAAAGCAAAGATCTTCAGATATGGAGAGGCCTATTTATCATATTGTCTATACAGAAATAAGCAATTTCATAAGCAAATCAACCAGTCATTCTATGATAAGACCACAGAGCTTCTCAGATGAAACAGTTGTGTTGTATTTGCAAGAAAAACGGTGCTTGATGAGACAGAATGTGGCCAGGCAGAAATGGATTAAGACAGCTGAGTCACAGACTGGGGAAGAATTTGAGAGAGAAGGTGTTTGAGACCTAGTGATTGGTGCTTCTCTATCTATTAGGTGGATGGTGCTGAACGTATGGCAAGGACAGGCTTGCCCTTAGGATTGGTGTTTTCCCTGAGCCCTTGGCTAGCTGGAAGATAGCTTTTATCCTAATTTTACCTGTAAGAAAGTGATCAGAAAATGTATTAAGCTTGTGATCAAGAGATTATATAAATAAACTGTGTCCTTCCGTTACCCCAAACCTGCAATGTCATGGTCAAAGGGAAAGTACTCTGCAGAGCCTTGAAGGCATATTTTTTTCCTGATTTGTTTTTTTTAACAATTCAAGCCCATGCATCCTACTCTGTCTCTCATACAGAGTATCCTACATATGCTTTTGAGAATCAATGGGAATTTCACTTTGTATTTCTTTAAGTACACATTTAAGAATGTTATGCACACACACACATATACAGACACAGACACACACACATACACACACTCACATACACACACATAAGCACATGCATACACACTCCCACACAGATAAACACTTACACATATACACACATATACTCACACACATACACATACATACACACTCACATATATACATACAGACACAAACTCACACATATATGCACCCACTGACACATGTACACACACTCACATGCACACACACACACACACACACTCAGACTCAGACTCTGACACATTGTTTCCCTCTCCCCTACCTCTCTCACTTCATTTAATACTCATGCAGCCTGTACATCATCATGAATTACCACTTAAAACATAGCCATTGATTTTTAGATCTATCTCTGTCCTATGTAATTGGGTCATGCCTGTGCCTTAGTGAAGTGAGCTGGGGCAATTGTATTCTCACTGACATCTAGCTGCTTCGATTTGACATGTTCTTGTGTGACAGTGTAAAATAGTGCAGAACTTCCTCCATCTTGCATTCTTGTTGAGGCCATTTGCAGTTTATCTAGAATTCAATATTCTTGATGGAGAATCTTGTGGAAAGTTACTCAACTCTATTCTAGGAACCCTAGGTCAAAACGTTCCACTTAACTTCTGTTAAACTGCCTGCTTGCTTGCATAAACCTTCCCCTCCAGCTAACTGCTTATTGTAGCTTGTGTTAAATTGCTTGCTTGCACAAATCATTCCCTTGTGGCTACAGAGTGAGATACTAGGATATGATTTTGACCCTTTATTCTGAGGTCACCAATCCACCTTCAAAAATTTTTACCGAAAATTGTTCCTGTCTAAAAGAAATGCAGAGCCAGAAACGGAGCATAGATTGAACAAATGGCCACCCAGTGAGTGGCCCAACTTGGGATCTATCCCAATGGGTGGGTACCAAACCCTGTGACACTACTACTGATGCTATGTTATACTTGCAGACAGGAGCCTAGTATGGTTGTCCTCTGTGAGGCTCTACTAGCAGCTAAGAGAGATGTAGATAATTAGGGCCAAGCATTGGACTGAGGTCAGGGGCCCCTATGGAAGAATTAGGAGAAGAAATGAAGGAGTTTAAGGGGATGGAAATCCCATAGGAAGACCAACAGTATCAACTCACCCAGACACCTGGGAGCTCCTATAGGCTAAGCCATCAACCAAAGAGCATATATGGGCTGGTCTAAGCCCCCAGGCTCATATGTAGAAGAGGACTGCCTTCTCTGGCTTCAGTGGGAGAGGATGCACCTAACCCTGTAGAGACTTGATGCCCCAGGAAGGGGGTGGGGCGATGCTGGCATGGGCACCATCTCAAAGACAAAGGGGAGGAGGAGTGTGGGGAAGAACTCTTCTGGGGAGACCACTGGGAGGGGAGCAATATTTAGGATGTAAATAATCAATTATTAATAAAAATGGTTAAAAATAAAAATCTCTTACTCTACATATTTGGGACCTGAATATCTGAATGTAGCTGGAATAAGGACTTTTAATTGACTATAAGTAGTGCTTGAATGGTCATGTTTTATGGGTACCCCAAAAAGTTGTAAGGCTGATAGGTGACTTAGGAATATTTACTTTTTAATTTTTTATTTTATGTGTGTGTGTGTGTCTGTGTGTGTGTATGTGTGTGTGTGATATCTACACACATGTGAGTGCAGGTCCCTGTAGATGTTAGAAGAGGGTAGTACATCCCCCAGAATTACAGTATTTCGTGAGCCGCAGAATATGAGAATGGAACACAGGTCCTCTGCCAAAGAAGTTTATGCTTTTAGTTGCTGGCCATCTCTAGCCCCAGTGGTTGACAATTCAAATAGGAACCTTTGGGATTCAGAAGAGAAAGGCAGTGGGTGAGAATTATTTCCATCACAATACTTTTGTAAAGGTAATATCTAACTAGACTTGGGAATGGGGGAATGACTCCATCCTGTAAGGCAAGAAGAACAGTTTTGTTAGCTATAATTTTGGATATCACAACAATTTCCATTGAGTAATGACACAGGGTGACTGGGTTTTTTTTTTTTAATTATTATTATTTAGTGGCAGAATTTTAAATTAGAGATTCACTGGAAATGCTTAGTCATCATCTGCCGATGACAATGATGATGACAAACATGATTCATGAGCTTTAATTTAAAGCCTACAGAGGCTTTAAATCATCCCAAAAATCAAGAAATAAGGTGAGAACCATTGGTCTTACCTTAGAAGCTGCATGACCTAAATGTGATCTTGATCATTCTGGACTGTGTCTGAAGGAATGGTGGGAAGAGGATGACTTTGAAAAGGGTAAAGATTTAGATGATTGGGGAGAAAGTCAAAGACAAGAACTGAGAATTTTTTTTTTTTTTAATATGTAAGTACACTGTAGCTGTCTTCAGACACTCCAGAAAGGGAGTCAGATCTCGTTATGGATGGTTGTGAGCCACCATGTGGTTGCTGGGATTTGAACTCCAGACCTTCGGAAGAGCAGTCGGGTGCTCTTACCCACTGAGCCATCTCACCAGCCCAAGAGAATGGTTTTAAAAAGACTGGTAGATATCTATCTTGATAGTAATGTTGGGATTCAAACTCGAGAAAAACAGCTGAGGTGCATATTTACCTTACCCAAGTAGACCTGGCCTCCAGGTTCTCCTAACATCCCTTGGCCCCTACCTGGCATAATCTGCCCTCTACCCTGAACTTGCTATCCCAGCCTTACACTCCTCCAGGGCCTCTTTCCTATATAATACAGATATTTTGGTCTCTCTCCCTTCTCTTTTCTCTCCCCCTTTCTGCATATTTCTCTTCCTCTTCCTCTCTATCTTTCCCCTCCCCATGGTGACTTCCCTGGTCTCACTCTTTGGAAACCAATGGGAAAGTGCTGCTTCCCCAGTGAACTTGCCTTTATATACTTAAACCTGGCTTGAATTGACTTATTTCACTGGTGGAGAAATAATTTTTCAAGGAGGATATTATGGAAGCGTTAAAAGAAAGAAAGAAAAAGAAATAAGAAACAGAGCAAAAGAATTTGCAGAATTATAAATTTATGTAATAGCTTTGTGAAAATAATTTATCAAAACCAACTTGATTAGGTTACCTTGAATAAAATACTGACAATGATTTTTCTAATATTGGTAATTTTTGGTGCACCCACAGGACACTTTGCAAACTGAAAAAATGACATAGTGGTGCAGGGCCTTCTTTTTGAAATCAGGCCTGGTCTTTGAATGGAGACAAATGAGATCTATGTCATCTTTCAGGGTCACCATTTTGGACAATGGTTGACCCCCACATCCTGGTTGTTTCTGCAGAATAAATGTTTGTTTGGTTTTTTTTTTTTTTTTTTTTTTTTTTTTGTCTTTGCATACTGTTTGAATCTGGAAACTTCCTTCAGCTAATTTTTTGGACAAAAGATTTTCATGTGTATTATGTACTTGTTTGCAGTTTCCAAGTAATTTCAGCTATTTCTAACTTCTTATTATTTATATAGTTTCAGTTCTGTTCCTTCATGTTGAATTGATTTTTTTTCAAGATTTATTACCTTTAGGTTTTTCCTTTCTTCTGGTTTTCTTTTATTGAAAATAGATTATATTCATATTCTATACTGTAATTTGGATGTTCCTACCCAACTCCTCTGAGACCCTCCTCTCTTTCATACCCACTCAAGTCCATATCCTTTTGGTCTATATTTAGAAAACAGTCTCTGCCCCCACTCCCATAGAATTGAGTAGATTGTCTCTCATCACCTTTCTTCCTCACCCCATCCCTTTTTCTTGTCTGCTAGCAACCCAAGGTATTCTCTTCCTGGAACCTGATGGCCACACCAGCAGTCCAGGAAAACAGTAGGAGATTCACATTTTCTTTTATTATTATTATTATTATTATTATTGTTGTTATTGGATATTTATTTCATTTACATTTCCAATGCTATCCCAGAAGGCCATCAAACTGAGGGAACAGTGAAAATGAAAAGTTTAGGAACTGGAAAAAAGAACATTAGAGGTACAGCATCGAGGAGATGGAGGGGAGGCTCTCTGGTATCAAAGACACAATAGAAAAAATGTATATCACAAAGAAAATATTAAATCTAATAATCTCTAGGTACAAAACATAGAGGAAATTTGAAGCACTACAAAAACCCAAATCTATGAATAATAGGAATAGTAGAAGGAGAAGAAACCTAGTTCAAATACACAGAAAATATTATCGAAGCACTGTAGAAGAAAATGTCCCTAACCTAAGGAAAGAACGCCTATCATGGTATGTGAAGCATACAAAAATCACAAATATACTGCACCAGAAATCAAATTCTCCTCAGCATATCATATCCAAAACACTAAATGTAAAGAACAAAGAAAGAGAATTAAAAGTTGCAAGGGAAAAAAAAGACAAAGTAGAATATAAAGGCGGACTTATTATAATCACACCTGACTTCTCAATGGAGAATCTAAAAGCCAGAATGGACAGATGCTATACAAACTCTAAGAAGCTACAGATGCTAGCACAGTCTATTATAAGGCAACACTTTCAATCACAGTAGAGGCGGGAAGAACGACAATTTAATTTAAGCAACATTTATCTTCAAATCCATCTACACAGAAGGCACTAGAAAGAAAAGGTCATATCGAAGAGGTTAATCACACCCCAGAAAACACAAGGAACTAATAATCTGTGACCAAAAATCAAAAGAGGGGGGAAAACTCACACTCTAAGAACAAAGGAATGTTCTTTTTTTTTTAATTAGGTATTTATTTCATTTACATTTCCAGTGCTATCCCAAAAGTCCCCCACACTCTCCCCCCAACCACCCACTCCCACTTCTTGGCCCTGGCGTTCCCCTGTACTGAGGCATATAAAGTTTGCATGACCAATGGGCCTCTCTTTCCAGTGATGGCCGACTAGCCCACCTTCTGATACATATGCAGCTAGAGATAGGAGCTCGGGGTGGGGTGGGGTGGGGTACTGGTTAGTTCATATTGTTGTTCCACCTATAGGGTTGCAGATCCCTTTAGCTCCTTGGGTACTTTCTCTAGTTCCTCCATTGGGAGCCCTGTGATCCATCCAATAGCTGACTGTGAGCATCCACTTCTGTGTTTGCTAGGCCCGCGCATAGTCTCACAAGAGACAGCTATATCTGGGTCCTTTCAGCAAAATCTTGCTAGTCTATGCAATGGTGTCAGTGTTTGGAAGCTGATTATGGGATGGATCCCCAGATATGGCAGTCTCTAGATGGTCCATCCTTTCATCTCAGCAACAAACTTCATCTCTGTAACTCCTTCCATGGGTGTTTTGTTCCCAATTTTAAGAAGGGGCAAAGTGTCTACACTTTGGTCTTCCTTCTTCTTCAGTTTCATATGTTTAGCAAATTGTATCTTATATCTTGGGTATTCTAAGTTTCTGGGCTAATATCCACTTATCAGTGAGACATATTGTGTGAGTTCTTTTGTGATTGGTTTACCTCACTCAGGATGATGCCCTCCAGGTCTATCCATTTTCCTAGTAATTTCATAAATTCATTCTTTTTAATAGCTGAGTGTACTCCATTGTGTAAATGTACCACATTTTCTGTATCCATTCCTCTGTTGATGGGCATCTGGGTTCTTTCCAGCTTCTGGCTAAGGCTGTTATGAACATAGTGGAGCATGTGTCCTTCTTACCAATTGGAACATCTTCTGGATATATGCCCAGGAGAACACAGGGTAAAAGACTGCATACAAAATGGACACTACCCTCTGCTTCACTCAAGCAACAACATCTAGGATAGACATTACCTCACGGTAAAAGGATAGAAAATGATTTTCCAAGCAAGTAGACTCAGGAAATAAGCTGATGTCGCCATCTTTATATCTGACAAAATATACTTAAAACCAAAACTCCTCAGAGGAGACAAGAAAAGACACTACATACTCATAAAAGGAAAAAAAATCCATGAAGAGGGTGTTGCAATTATAAACAACCTTTGCACCAAAACACAAAGGAACTCAGATTCATAAAAGAAATACTGCTACAGCTTAAATCACAAACTGACCCTCAAACACTGATAGCAGGAGACTTTCATACCCCACTCTTGTCAATAGATAGGTTATCATGACAGAAAACTAACAGAAATGCTAGAGCTAACTGACATTCTAAGCAAAAGGTATATATGATATATTTATAGAGCATTTCACCCAAACACAGTAGAATGTACATTTTTCTCAGCAGCTCATGACACTTGTTCCAAAATTGATGACATATTCAGACAAAAAGCAGTCTCAATACATACAAGAAAAGTAAAATAACTCCCTGAATCCTATAGGACCATCATACATTAAAGATGTATATTGGCAACAACAGAAACAACAGAAGGCTTACAAAACTCATAGAAACTGAACAGCTCGCTACTGAATTAAGCATGGGTCAAGACAGAAATTAAGAAAGAAAATTTAAAATGTTTTAAAATTGAATGAAATAAAAACATAACATACCCAAACTTACAGCACACAATGATTATGGTTCTAATAGCTATGTTCATAGCACTGAGTGGCTATATAAAGAAATTAGAGAGATCTTCTATTAGTAAGTTCAGTGGACACCTGAAAGCTTTAGAAAAAAAAAAGAAGAAATAACACCCCCAAAGAGTATATAGCAAAAAGTAACATTTAAGCTCAAGCTGAAATCAATAAAATAGAAGCAAACAAAAATAATATAAAGAATAAATGAGAGACAGAGTTGGTTATCTGAGAAAAATCAATAAAATTGATCATTAGCTAAATTATCTAAATGGTTGACTAAGGATATATAAATTAAGAAAATGAAAAATGAAGATGGGGGCATAACAATAGACACTAAGGAAATCCAGAGAACCATAAAGAAATACATTTAAAAAAAAACCCTTGTATTCCATCACATTGGGAAAATCTAAAAGAAATGGATACATTTTCTTGATATATACCACCTACCAAATTTACATTTAGATTGGATAAGCAATTTAAACAGCCTTATAACCCATAGTGAAAAGAAGCAGGGATTAAATGTCCTCCAACAGCAACAAGTGTCGCAACTTCTATGTTGTCTTCAGCAACAGGGCCTGTGGTCTCTTTGTGGAGAACAACCATTAGCCTTATCAATAACCTGGGCTGTTTAGAGGTTCTTATGGGGCCCCTTCGGCCAACAACTTGATTCCATGTACTCTTACTAGAATTGGAAGCTTCATTTGGTGACAAAAGATATTCAGTTGGGCCTCTGTCTCCCCCCATTATTTGACAATTTTATTTAGATTCCCTTCATCCATGTGTGCATTTTAGGAAACTTCTCCTGTTATTATGTTTCCACATTACCCCTCTAATGGCTCTCCTTATTTTAGTTGTCCTACACCTGATTTCTTTATTCTCCTCTGTCTTCCCTCTCCCTCCCCACTTACACATTAAAAAAATATATAAATTATGCTTGTTTGTATGTCTATGTGTGTATACCTGCACATGTTTGCTGGTATCCGTGGAGTACTGAAGAGGCCATGAGGTCACTGTAGCTGGCGTTAGAGGCAGTTGACTTGGGAGCTAGGAACTGGGCAAAGAACTTTTGTTAGATCAATAACTGCCCTTAGCTGCTGAGCCAGCTCACAGTTCTAGTCTTTTCATTTTGAGTATAGGTTAAAATGATTCCTGAAATACTTTTAACATAAGAGGATGTGAATGTTGAAACAAATTAAGTATCTAACACTTAGTAAATTGCCTAAGTAGGTTATATTAGGTTATAAGATTACATGTAAGTTATTTTATACAACACAAAAGAATTGACAGTAAATATTAATGCATGATTCAGATTAATAAAACACAGTATTTATATGCATTTTAAAAATGTTCTTCTTATTATTTAGTATGTCTTTTCCTGTAAATTTATTTTTAGTGCTTGAGAATTTCATAGATGTATATATACAATGTATTTTAATTAAATCCCCACTCACTTCACTTTAATTCTTCTTATACCTACACTCTACCCTATGTTTTCTCCTTCCCAACTTCAAGTTTTTTCTTTTTTAAACCCACTGATTCTGTATTCTGATTACTGCTTCTTATACGTATGTGGTTGTAGAGCCACTCACAGGAGCGTGTGTGGGATTTCATAAGCCATTCTCAAATTTTAGTGCATTCAGTCACAACCCCTTGAGGTTATATGCAGTGCTGCTGCCCTTACTGAAAAATTATATTTCAGCAGGCCTCAGAAACATGTGGCTCTTAAGTCTTTCTGCCCTTCGTCCAATGATCATCCCTGAGAAAGGAAATAGGATATAAATATCCCATTTAGTCCAGAGCACTCCCCACTCTCATTAGTCTCTGTGCTGATTGCTATCTACTGAATAAAGAAACTGCTTAAGGTTGGGAGGGGCTTCAATCTATGGTTGTGAAGATAAGTATTTAGATTAGAGGTTGAGACTATGTTCACTAAGCAAAATAATAGTAGTGGGCTATTGATTAGGATCTCTGACCTATCCAGCCCCATATTCTTGGATTAGTTAACAGTACCAAGCATAAGTTCTGTCTTAGGTTGAAAGCATTAAATTCAGTCAGAACATAGTTGATTACTCACATAACATCCATGAACAATTGCATTAACATTCATATAATTATAGTATCTAATTAAATAGGACAATAGATTGTCCTTACAAAATCATTTCTGGCTGATTATTTTAACATGGTTTCTGTACTTAGTGACTTTTGAACCAATTGTGTATTGAATAGATTTCAGCCAACCTGTAATTAGGCAATTTAAGAAATGTTCTCCTGCTGTATAAGTTCTGAATTGCATCATGTATCAGTCAACTCAGAGTGTAGAAGAGAGAAGACTTCAGAGTCTTATATAGAGGAAGAGAGGAAGAGAGTACTTGGACATGAGAGCTAAGCGCTCAAGAGAGAGAATTGATAAATCTGCTTATGTGTAGGTTGAGGAAGAAGGTGGGTAGGAGCTGGGGAGTAGATCCTTTTTATTTTTACCAACATAACAGTGTGAAGGTATAACACTTTTGTTCCAGTTTTGTTTTTTGATATTGCTGACCCATGTTTAACAGGGCCTACTTATAAGGATGTTTACAGCAGAAAGGACATTAACACACACATATGAGAGAAACAGATAAAACTTTATGTAATATTGTACATTTCATCGGTAATGGAATGGTTACATAGCATCTCAAATCATCCAAATAACCATTGTGTGGCATTTGCATAAAATATCTGAACTATGGAAGTATATTTATCCTGATATTGCAGCGAAATAATTTTGTAGAAATATTAGAATGAAGTTTTATGTATATTAAGAGAAATTATAGTTTGCATATTTGAACTTCACATCCATTTGCATAGGTATTTACACAAATGAGTAAAATGTTCTAAAGATTAAAGAACTTATTGCAGTTTTATTCCTTCCAGAGAATGAAATGCAATTAAGTGATGCCTATGAGATATTTTCAGCTTTGTAAATTAAACATTGTCTGCATTTGGTGTGTGTGTGTGTATATATATATATATATATATATATATATGTGTGTGTGTGTGTGTGTGTGTGTGTGTGTGTATGTGTGTACAGGTATATATATATTATATATACATTATATAATATATATTGTGTCACTTGTAGGTATGAAAAATATTAGAAAATATTAGAAAGCTCCAATAATTTAATCAATAAAGAAATTAAAAATGCAGTATTTTAAATCATTCCATCAAAATGTTATCTCCATTTACAGTTGTCTTTATCCCACAAAGTAAGGCAAGGAAATAGAATATAAAATAATAACAATTTTTGGAGACCCATGGAATATTGATGGGTTACTAATTCTTACAAGGAATTACCTTTCACAGAATTAGAGCTAAAATTATACCTTTAAGATGATTTTGTTAAAATTGATTAAGTATTGTTATATTGGTTCCATATTTTCAGAATAAGTTGAAATTTTAGAATTTTATTTAAGAAAAAGAGTCCCTTATGGATTCCCCTAGAATTTCCCTTCCTTGGAACGTGGTAGATGATGACCTTAGTTAATGACTTATGACATACAGTTAGCTTATGAGTCGTTTTCTATCAAAGACATTTAAGAATCTTGGTTTGGCAAAATCTAGTCTAAATATTTAAGATGGATTAGGCAATTATCCAATATATCAGTGTGAAAAACCCACCAGAGAACAAAGATGGAGTCAAGGCTCTTTCGTTTTCTAAGACTGGTAGTTTAAATGAGTTAAGCTTACTATCTTCTTATGTTTGCCAGTAGAGAGATAACCAAAACCCAAACAATTCAGTGTCCTAGGTGACCGTGGTAAAAAAGATGAATTGAGTGGAAAAATGTTTTCAAACACTAAGTATTCTAAATCATTGTCATTTTTTCTATAGTTCTGAAAACACATAAAATTAAATAAGTAAAGAAATAAATCCACAGAAACACGTGCAAAAGTCTGAACAGGTAGCATATGAGAGTATAGTCAAGATTGGCTCATACATGAATGATGTCAAATCGTAATTGACCTTTGACATGGATATACTGAGAAAACATTTCAAATCTTAAGTGTAAGTGTTTGCAGGACTGAAACGCTCATTAGTCAGAAGATTTATGGGGCAAAGTTTGGCATTACCTAGCAAGGGCAAACATGTGGATTACCTGCAAACATAAGAATCTTCCTTGTGTTACCTCCTGAAGGAATTCTTACCATATGCACAATGATATTTTTTATGCCTGTGTTTTCACAAAAGTTCTTGGAAAGAACTTAGTGTCTAATAAGATCATCATGGATGAAAGAAAGTCATACATTTAACATAACCCTCAAAACCACATTATTAAGCAATAAAACAAAAATCACAGTTAAGGATATACATAATTTGATATGATTTAATCATATAAACTAAAAATCAAAGTAACTGAATAACAATTGCTTAGGAATATTGATATTTTGTTATAAGATCAATAAATTTGATTTAATATAAAATATGAACAATATCATGTATGTACAATGATAGCTAAATAAATATTTGGCTTACTCTTAATATACTTTTTAGATATTTGACACATATTTTTAAATAACTAAAACATATGACAAAATTGAAGCTAAAGCATGATACCTTGTTTGAGTAAGAGAAACTGTGAGTTTCCTTTTTCTCCCTACTGAAAAACACTATCTCGCCTATACTTAAGATACTAAAATATAAACTCATCCAATTTTGGTCAGATTACTGAAAATTATCATATACAAGATTTCAAAGCCAGAGCAATTCGACAACAAAAGGAGATCAAAGGGATACAAATTGGAAAAGATGAAGTCAAAATATCACTTTTTGCAGATGATATGATAGTATATATAAGTGACCCTAAAAATTCCACCAGAGAACTCCTAAACCTGATAAACAGCTTCGGTGAAGTAGCTGGATATAAAATTAACTCAAACAAATCAATGGCCTTTCTCTACACAAAGAATAAACAGGCTGAGAAAGAAATTAGGGAAACAACACCCTTCTCAATAGTCACAAATAATATAAAATATCTTGGCGTGACTCTAACTAAGGAAGTGAAAGATCTGTATAATAAAAACTTCAAGTCTCTGAAGAAAGAAATTGTAGAAGATCTCAGAAGATGGAAAGATCTCCCATGCTCATGGATTGGCAGGATCAACATTGTAAAATTGGCTATCTTGCCAAAAGCAATCTACAGATTCAATGCAATCCCCATCAAAATTCCAACTCAATTCTTCAACGAATTAGAAAGTGCAATCTGCAAATTCATCTGGAATAACAAAAAACCTAGGATAGCAAAAACTCTTCTCAAGGATAAAAGAACCTCTGGTGGAATCACCATGCCGGACCTAAAGCTTTACTACAGAGCAATTGTGATAAAAACTGCATGGTACTGGTATAGTGACAGACAAATAGACCAATGGAATAGAATTGAAGACCCAGAAATGAACCCACACACCTACGGTCACTTGATCTTCGACAAGGGAGCTAAAAACATCCAGTGGAAGAAAGACAGCATTTTCAACAAATGGTCTGGCACAACTGGTTGTTAACATGTAAAAGAATGCGAATCGATCCATTCCTATCTCCTTGTACTAAGATCAAGTCTAAGTGGATCAAGGAACTTCACATAAAACCAGAGACACTGAAACTTATAGAGGAGAAAGTGGGGAAAAGCCTTGAAGATATGGGCACAGGGGAAAAATTCTTGAATAGAACACTAATGGCTTGTGCTGTAAGATCGAGAATTGACAAGTGGGACCTCATGAAACTGCAAAGCTTCTGCAAGGCTAAAGACACCATCAATAAGACAAGAAAACCACCAACAGATTGGGAAAGGATCTTCACCTATCCTAAATCAGATAAGGGACTAATATCCAACATATATAAAGAACTCAAGAAGGTGGACTCCAGAAAGTCAAATAACCCCATTAAAAAATGGGGCTCAGAACTGAACAAAGAATTCTCACCTGAGGAATACCGAATGGCAGAGAAGCACCTGAAAAAATGTTCAACATCCTTAATCATCAGGGAAATGCAAATCAAAACAACCCTGAGATTCCACCTCACACCAGTCAGAATGGCTAAGATCAAAAATTCAGGTGACAGCAGATGCTGGCGAGGATGTGGAGAAAGAGGAACACTCCTCCATTGTTGGTGGGATTGCAAGCTTGTACAACCATTCTGGAAATCAGTCTGGCGGTTCCTCAGAAAATTGGACATAGTACTACCGGAGGATCCAGCAATACCTCTCCTGGGCATATATCCAGAAGATGTCCCAACCGGTAAAAAGGACACATGCTCCACTATGTTCATAGCAGCCCTATTTATAATAGCCAGAAGCTGGAAAGAACCCAGATGTCCCTCAACAGAGGAATGGATACAGAAATTATGGTACATTTACACAATGGAGTACTACTCAGCTATTAAAAAGAATGAATTTATGAAATTCCTAGCCAAATGGATGGACCTGGAGGGCATCATCTTGAGTGAAGTAACACAATCACAAAAGAACTCACACAATATGTATTCACTGATAAGTGGATATTAGCCCAAAACTTAGGATACCCAAGATATAAGATACAATTTGCTAAACGCATGAAACTCAAGAAGAATGAAGACCAAAGTGTGGACACTGTGCACCTTCTTAGAATTGGGAACAAAACACCCAGGGAAGGAGTTACAGAGACAAAGTTCGTAGCTGTGATGAAAGGATGGACCATTTAGAGACTGCCGTATCCAGGGATCCATCCCATAATCAGCTTCTAAACGCTGACACCATTGCATACACTAGCAAGATTTTGCTGAAAGGACCCAAATATAGCTGTCTCTTGTGAGACGATGCCGGGGCCTAGCAAACACAGGAGTGGATGTTCACAGTCAGCTATTGGATGTATCACAGGGCTCCCAATGGAGAAGCTAGAGAAAGTACCCAAGGAGCTAAAGGGATCTGCAACCCTATTGTTGGAACAACATGATGTACTAACCAGAACCCCGGAGCTCTTGTCTCTAGCTGCATATGTATCGAAAGATGGCCTAGTCGGCCATCACTGGAAAGAGAGGCCCATTGGACTTGCAAACTTTATATGCCCCAATATAGGGGAATGCCAGGGCCAAAAGAATGGGAATGGGTGGGTAGGGAAGTGGGGGGCGCTATGGGGGACTTTTGGGATAGCATTGGAAATGTAATTGAGGAAAATATGTAATAAAAATATTAAAAATTTAAAAAAAAACAAGATTTCAAGACTTCTAAACTGATTTTTTAAAAAAGTAAACCTTCCCTATTCTCTAGGTCTTTTTCAATTTTTGTAAAGATATTTAGTTTTAGAAACATAAGTTATTCAGTATTTATCATGATTTATCTGATAAAATATATTTAGGGTAACATGGAGCCCTAAGGCATAGGTGGGAAGGGAGTGAGTAGGCATGGGAAAAGTCAAAGGTGTCCTCTGCAGGACTTTATCATTCTTCATGGAGAAGGGTAGTGAAATGTTTTGTCTAGTTGTTTCTTCTTCAAGCCAAGGGGTGTGGGTCACCACAACAGACCCCCCAATCCCCATCAACACTGTTCAACAAGATAGGAGTCCTGACCTATTAACACAGGGCACAACCCTGCAGAGACCAATGTACCACTGTGTTTCAATTACAAATGAGATGTGATATCCAAGTTGATATTCTTGAGGGTGAAACCTTCTTAGTGATGAGAATTAATGGGGAAGCAAATCCTGAGCTCCAAAGCCTGGTCACTTAACACTCACATGTCTTTTGTTTGTTTTGTTTTCTGTTTGTTTGTTTATTTAAGTCATTGCTTTTTAACACAGATGCCTCTGATGGGCCATCTTTGACTTGTTAGAAGAGCAAGTCACATACTGAGTTACAAGTGAAACGGACTAATCATAACGTTCCTGTTTTGCAAAGAATCTCATGGCAGCACACCTAATGTCATCAATTTGGAGGAAGTATGATTAGGAAAACAAATGCACTGGATTTTCTAATTTTGGCAGCTCTTTTTATTATAGCAGGCAGACTGTGTCACTGCTGAGAATTCCAAGGAGCAATTTATCTTACAGTAAGCCTGAAAACACACACACACACACACACACACACACACACACACACACAAAGCAGCTAGACTCAGATTAGAGGAACCAAGGTATTAAAAGAATTGAACAAAAGAAACAGGTAAAAAAAAATCTTTTCTATTTTACTTGAGACGGTCAGAATTAAATGTCGTTTCTGAGATAATGGGAGAGAGCAGTTTGATGTAGAGAGAAACATTACTAAGTGCTCATTCCCTTTAACTGTGCAATTTAAATGCTCAAGTGTATCAATGGAAAGAAGACTTAACTAGCAAGCCTCATTGCTATCTGCTCGTAAAAGAAAATGATCCCCACAGATTATCACGTTTTGTTAAAGTCAACATGGGGATGGATAGCGATTTTGCAGTTTGGGAAGAAGGGCATGTGGGGAAACTGAAATGTGAGCAAAACAACAGTTGGGCTTTCTCGCATTGTTTATTGGTGCTTCGGGGATTCTCTGCAGCATTGTCTTTCATGGCTGCTTAATAAATAAAAATACAGTGCATAGCTTACAAGTTTGGGATGTGATTCACAGAACGGTAGTAATTCACCCAAGGGCTCCCGCATGATTTAGTCTGGGGAGCACATCTTAGCATCTGCAGCCATCCCGACAATTTTTCCCAAAGCCAAGGGCCTTTGCTATTTTGCCAATCATTTACATAGATGACTATAAATTATGCAGCCATCTGTATTTTCATGCACCTAGATTGTATCAAATGAATTTACAGTCTCAAAAGCATTCATCCTTGCTGTCTCCTTCGCGCTGACTTTTTAGAACAACCATAGGGTCTGGTTGCACCCAGACATGTTCTTCAGAATGTCTACCCATCCTTAATCTTCTTGCTTCTCGTTGCAGCATCTTTTGCACATTGTCCAGACTATATTGCCACAAACCATCATGGGCAACTAAGAGTGTTTTCGGTAACATGTTCTGAAGTCAGCGTGACTGGATGAAACTCTCCTGGTTGCTCCTATGTAACATTGGTCCATTGACTTGGGCTTTCTCTGTTCTAATATAATACCTTACTTCTGCCAGTATATTCTCAATTGTATATAAGGATGGTATATTCTTACAGGGCTATAGGGAGGTCTAAATGAACTTAGTACATCGTGATGATGCAAATTCTCAGTAAGTGAGAAATGTGGTACTCCACCTCACATTTCATTCTTTTTATTCTGTTCTGTCATGTATGTAATGGTGTCTTACTGCCAGTTCTGACTCCTTCAACTATGATGAGCTTCACCAATAAGGGACACAGGGAACCAGCTCTAGGGGTCACAGCATTTCCCAGAGGATAAGGGTAAAACCAGGAGGGCATTTCAAATATGGAAACTCTTAAACGGGTCTTCCCAACACTGAAACTACGGTAATGTCATCTGAATGGCAGGTAATATTTTACTGAAACTAGAGTAAGAGAGCAATAAAAAGAAGAAATTAAAGACAGATGATTCCTAAGTATGGATTACAAAGGTAACCATCAGGAAGGAATCTCATTGATGCCTTCAGAAACTGGATAACAAAGGAAGGGTGCAACTCTTCACAAGGTTAAAGGACTTCTGAATTTGATGGGAGGAAATTCAATGTTATACAAAATATGACAGCCCAACCCTTAGTTTATTTTAGGTTATATGGAAAAATGACTCCATTAAAACACATATTACAAACAAGATTTATAAAATTCTAAGAATGTTGGCTTGTGTATGGGAAAGACAACTGGATTTTTTGGTGATGGGTTGAGTAAAGCAGCTTATAGTTCTTGGAAATGAAATCCATAGAAGAAATTGGATGGGCCTGATATATATGTTATTCTTTAATTAATTAAAACATTTCTGTTCTACTTATGCAGCAATAGGTATTTTAAATAAAAACATAAATGCTAAGGATTATATATGAACTGACTTAAAGCCAACATTTTCTCATGTGCCTCAACTATAAATGCTGGGACAAGATAGAGGAGAAACATGGTAGTGCTGTTCTTTAGTTCTTGGTGGAGCTAGAAGCTCTTTACATCATGCTTTAGTAGAAAATACCTAACCCTAATATTTTTTCTGTTCCCCAAGCCCAGTGTATCATGTACAATGCTCTTTGAGAGACTTAGTCCTGAGTATTTTGAAATTTGGATAGCATCTGTGAAATTTCAGTTCCTTTGTGGAAACAAAAAGTTGACCAGAATATTCAGGACTCAATGTTTTTTGTTTGTTTGTTTTTTTTATTTTCAATGCTTTTTAATTTTTAAAAAGTTGTTTAAGAATTTTGTACCTGTGTATAATATATTATTATATATAAGTACACTGCAGCTGTCTTCAGATATACCAGAAGAGGTTGTCAGATCTCATTACAGATGGATGTGAGCCACCATGTGGTTGCTGGGATTTGAACTCAGGATCTTCAGAAGAGCAGTCAGTGCTCTTAACCACTGAGCGGTCTCTCCAGCCCCATGTATAACAGATTTTGGCAAATGAATTCAACTCCACCTTCTCCTCCAATTCTTTCCCCACCACACCCCAGTCTTTCAACATCATGTTATCTATCTATCTATCTATCTATCTATCTATCTATCTATCTATCTATCTATCTATCTATCTATTATCTGTCTGTCTCTGTGTCTGTCTGTCTATCTGTCTATCTCTTAAAACCCATTAAATCCATTTAACTCCATTTAGTAGTGCCAGTGTGTTGGTGTAGGGCTATTCATTGGAGCATAGGCAAATTACCAGGGCTATATCTCTGAACAAGAGACACTCCTTTCCCAGTAGACACGAGTTGCAAATAGATCCTTGGGTGAGATTTCATGGTCTTCTTCCTTATTCACTTTGAAAATTTGGCTGCTTTGACATTGTGCTGGTCTAATGAGAATACCAGTTTCCAGATCAATGGGACTACAGGAAAGTTGAGAAGCATAGGATTCTCCATACTATAAGGGAGGAAATGTGCAAAACAATGGTACTTTTGAGCTTGCTCCAGGAATTCAATAAGATGTACCATCCCATTTCTGCCTTTGATACTGTAGTTGTGTAGACGGTCTGGGGTAAACTAACTGAATAAGCTAACTGTTCCAAGTTTCTCCATCTGAATACTAGGTATTTAAACTTTTATTTTAGTATGATACTCAAATTAGTAATTTTTAGTAAATTAATTAGTAACAGTGTTCATAACATGATTATCTTTGGAACAGGATAGAGTACTTTGGACCACTAGTACATAGATCTCTCTGCCTCTCTCTCTCTGTCTCTGTCTCTCTCTCTCTCTGTCTCTGTCTCTCTCTTGGTCTCTCTCATACACATGCATGCACATATGTGCACACACACATACACACACACACACATATATATATAGTGAATATAAAGATTCCATAACCATTGTTAATACCTAATACTAACCACGTGTTTAATAACCATTATTAAACATGTAAAATATGTTTCTCCCTTTACATGTAGTTTCACTAATACCTTTGTGCTGCCCCACAGCCATGATTGACTTGAAATTGGCTCTAGCTAGCATGTGCTCAAATAGCTAGCTAGGCCTTACTCACAGTTTCATAAGACTAAAGTCAGTCCTACAAATATAATAACTATTTTTCCCTACAAGTTGTTTTTTAACTGATACATTGTTATTCGGCAGTTAAAAATCCATTGGATACTTTTTTATAAAAAATGTGTCTGCTGCTGGTGAGTTCATAGACATACATCCTGTCAAACAGCTTTTAGTCATGGATAACAAAAATCAACAGAAAATTATGGAAAGAAACAAAATATCTAGATTTCTCTTTTAATTCTCTCTCTCTCTCTCTCTTTCTCTTTTTCTCTCCCACATATATTCTCCCTTCCCTTTTTCTCCCTCCTACCACCAAGTCATTTCTGAATGTGTCAAATGTTTTGAATGAGTAAGCATGTTCTCTGAGTAGGACATTTATAAAACCAAGTGTCCTTTGTATAGTTCACATTAGTCATAGCTTTGGATTTAATTGACTGGATAATTCTATCCCATTGAATTAAATATCACACTTCAATATCAACTCCACACTGAAAGCTCTAATACTGAATTGGTGTACTTTTAACCTTCTGGGAGAAAGGGTCGGTGTGGAGTTTCTGCCTAGCCGGTACATGCTTTGATTTTCAGAAGCCTGCATTGAAGAGTGTCTGATTACTTTCAGGGGTGAGGTCTGTCCTTTTGTCCCAACAACTTTCACTTTTCCATGCTAGCTGCCAACATTTTTTGTCATTGTGAGATTTTACACACCGTTGATTGGAAGTCAAATTAAAGGTCTTAGGCAATTTCAGCTTAAAAATGCCATATAACTGAAAGAATTGAGTTTGAGACAGAATTCTAACAGTGAGCAAGTTAGGTCAGGCCTTGAGTATAGATGGACGAAACCTATTGTTTGGGGTTTTAAAATTATTTGTTTCTAAATCAGAATGGGGTAGAAACAACATCTTCCTATTTTAAGATGATCCATTTTTTAAATAGAGCACAAGAATTTTGAGATTTTAAGAAATAGAATGTCTGTGTAATTTATGAGGCTAAAATGTAGACACTGCCCTGCTTTAGAGGCTAATGGAAACAGACTTTCTAGAGCCTTTATCGCTCTACTTTCCATTTGTGATCCCTCAGGATCTCACCCCACTGCCATCTCTTACATTATTTCACTTGCCATCCAAGGTCTGAGTTGGCTGATGAACAGAGCATAGCAAGAACAGTCACTCTAGTGAGGATGGCTTAGTTACTTTCCCCCATCCCATCCAAGCCTACCACTTCAAGCCCTGTGTAGCCACTCATGGAAAGAGATTCTGTAGCTTGACTGTTGAACTCTGAAAAGTTGTAGAAAGAGCAAGTGGTTCATGGAGGAGAAGGATGGTTCAGACATTCTTATTGATAAATGGAAAGTAAGAAAAAGGATAGGAGGAAGGGTTCAGAAAACCTGTGAATTGTACATTCAGTTTGCTCAGATGCACTCTGTCTACCCTTGTATCTAGTAAATAACTATTTTCAACTTTCAGCCCCCCTACCTTAACCTGAAAGAACAAAAGCAGCAGTTTGGAAAGGACTGGGAATAAATGAAGACAGAGAAGTGCATGGTTCTCGTTGTCTACGTGATGGACAAAGAATTATCTTTGGATAACCATCAAAGTTATTGTATGGAGCTAAAATTATTTTTTATGCGAAGTATGTGCTTTAAAAATCACCATGGAATTGTAGATTATCTAGAGAGATCTAAAAAAGAAAATACGTTCATTAGCTTTCAGTGTGTATAAGGTGAATTAAGTCCCTGGAAAATTTAAGGTGAAGACTTGAATAAAATTGCTATGTAATAAGGGCCACACAGAGACCCTTAGGCAAAGTGCAGCGTGACAGACATAGAAATAGCCTATGCCCAGAATTTTCAAAATCAAGTTTCTTTATGAAATACTTGGGAAAGTATAGAAAAATCTGAAATATTTGGAGGTTTTCTTCATATTGAGCTACATTAGCAGATGGCGATTAAATCTTCCAGAAGAGACCAAAGAGACATATCACATCCTGAATGAAACTTTCCTTTGTTTGTTAATGCTCTTGAATGGTGTTAGGTTTCTTTGCCATTTAAATTTTTATTGTATATCTGGTAGAAGTGAGAGGACTTCTTGACATCTTCCTACTTGAACATGAGAGTGTTTCATTTTGGATTGATTTAAACTATCTATATTATTGCACTATAAGTTTGATCTCCATTACTGTGGATGTTAGCTATTCAAAGAGAAAGATATACAGTGATACAAGCACAACTAATCCTGTTACCATTATTCCAATCAAGATGTACTTTAAAAAATCAATTTCTTGATGCTCTTATACATACATATAATACATTCTGGTCACAACTCTCAACTATCTCTTATTCTCTGATCAAGATCAACCTCTTATGCTCTTGTCATCAATTTCCTACCCCAGTTTCATATCTCTGCTTTGGTTTTTCATTCTGTGGGCCCCTGAATTTAACCAGGACTGTCTGCATGGGCATGAGTGGGAAGCTATTCAATGAAGCACAAGTAACTCGCCAGGGATCACATACATCAATAAGGACACTGACTTCCTTGTCTAGTAGCTTTTTTTTTTAAAAGATTTGTTTATTATTATTATATGTAAGTACACTGTAGCTGTCTTCAGACACACCAGAAGAAGGCATCAGATCTCATTATGGATGGTTGTGAGCCATCACATGGTTGCTGGGATTTGAACTCAGGACCTTTGGAAGAACAGTCAGTGTACTTAACCACTGAGCAATCTCAGCAGCTTCGTCTAGTAGCTTTTATCACAGCTGAAATTTTTCTATTTTTTTTCCTTTTAGTTAATTGACATCTGTATAGGAAGTCAATTCTCTGATTTCTGTAAGAGTAGACTAGTTTTTTGTGTCTGTGGAGCTTTGAATAAATGAGTTACATGCTTTCTTTTCAGTGTCAATTTATTTTTCATGTGATATGTGAGATTCAATCCTCTTAGGAATCCTGATTATTAATTCATTGCCATAACCAAGGAGTATTCCTTTCTCTGGTGTGGAGAGCCATGCGCGTGCCGCGAGCAATCACCATTATAAGATGGCGCTGGCCTCCGCTGTGATAAACTAGTAAACAAGCCTTGTGTGCAAGTGCGAGAGTGAACTCACTCCTAGTCACTGCCCATTCTCGGGGTGTAATAGTGGTGTGATGAGCGAGCAACGAATCAAGAGCTGTCATGCCACATCAGGTGCTGAAACGTCATGGCTGAGTGCTATATAAGGGACTCCATTTTCTGGGGTCGGGATCTTCCTGAGAAGTAAGCAATAAAGCTTTGCCGCAGAAGATTCCGGTTGTCCTGAGTGTGTTCTTGCCGGCGGGGACAAAAGCTCGGGATAAGTGGCGCAGAAGACCCGGGAACTTTATACCATCACACCGGCGCAAGGAAGATCCCTCGTTCGCGGGGCGGAACCAGAACTGCGGGACACTACAGCTCTGCAAGGTAAGTATTGTCTTGAAATTTCTCCAGAGTTAGATGCCCTTATGATTGTTTGCACGGCGATCGCACTTTCCCTTTTGGTTTCGTTTTGCTTCCACCGCTGGAACTGCTGACTGGTTCCCAGTCACAGTCAGGTTCGGACAGCACCTGGACAGTGCCTGGACAGCGATTAGTTTCAGTCACGGTCAGGACTGGATAGTGGCAGTATGGGAATTTCTCACTCTGTAGTAGTGGCGTTAAGGTCGGTCCTGAAGCAGTGTGGCCTAAAAATCGCCACTAAGAGTATAGAGGCATTTGTCAGGGAGGTAGACCGTGTGGCACCATGGTATGCTTGCTCAGGTTCGTTAACTGTCACTTCTTGGGACAAACTGAAAGGAGATCTAGTTAGGGAACAGCAGAACTGCAAACTTAAAGCAGGGATCATGCCGTTATGGAAATTGGTCAGATCGTGCTTAACAGATGAGGATTGTCAGCAAATGGTAGAAGCAGGGCAGAAGATTTTGGACGAAATTCAAGACAGTCTATCAGAGGCAGAGTGGGGAGAGAGATTGAAAGTTGGGATGAAACAAGGTGCACCGAAAAATTTAGGCCTTTCCACGGGCCTTGAGCCCGAGGAAAAGAGATATAAAGGAAAGAATGCCTTGGGAGAGATTAGAAAAAGGGATGGAAAGGGAGAGAAGAAGAGAGAAAGAACTGGAGAGGCACATAAGGAAAGGAGCCTCTACCCGCCATTAGATGAGTTTAAGGCACTAGCTGTCAGTAGCTCAGAATTGGATAAGGAACTTAGCTCCTCTGAGGAGACAGACTTAGAGGAATAAAGATACCAGCCAGATGAAAGACGAGCTAATCAGTCACAGAATAACCTAAAGAAAGCAAAAGTAGCTAGAGACAAATGTCAAATCACTATGCGATCTTCAGATCCGCAACCTCTGGGTCCTAGTACACCTCCGCCCTACATGCAGAGGTATCAATCAGACTCATTCATTTCAAAAGAGGAACAGAGAAAAGTGCAGCAAGCGTTCCCAGTCTTTGAAGGCGCAGAGGGTGGACGCGTTCATGCCCCAGTGGAGTATATACAGATTAAAGAATTAGTAGAGTCAGTTCGTAACTATGGAGTCAATGCCAACTTTACTGTAGCCCAAGTCGAAAGGCTTGCGACTCTGGCAATGACCCCTGGCGATTGGATGACCGTAGTAAAAGCCGCATCTCCTAACATGGGAATGTATTTATAATGGAAAGCTTTGTGGCAAGACTCCTGCCAAGCACAGGCAAGGGCCAATGCCAATGTTGAAGGGGACCAAGGAACATAGACTTTTGAGTTGCTTACAGGTCAGGGCAACACGCTAATAACCAGACAAATTACCATTGGGGAGCTTATGCTCAGATATCAGCTGCTGCAGTTAAGGCATGGAAGGCACTCTCTAAGAAGGGAGAGGCAAGTGGGCATTTGACCAAGATCACCCAGGGCACACAGGAGTCATTCTCAGATTTTGTGGCTAGAATGACAGAAGCGGCAGGGAGAATTTTTGGGGACCCAGAAACAGCAATGCCTTTAATTGAACAGTTGATCTATGAACAGGCTACCCAGGAATGCAGGGCGGCTATTACACCTAGAAAGAGCAAGGGACTGCAGGATTGGTTAAAGGTTTGCCGTGAGCTTGGAGGGCCACTCACTAATGCAGGTTTAGCAGCTGCCATTCTACAAGGGCAAAAACACCCTGACATGGCTGAGTTCAAACTCTGCTATAATTGTGGCAAACCGGGACACTTAAAAAAGGACTGTAGAGCCCTTGTCAAAAGGAGAGCACCAGGACTGTGTACTAAGTGTGGAAAAGGATATCATTGGGCCAGAGATTGTCGTTCAGTCAGGGACATTTGAGGCAGGCCCCTGCAGCCAGGATTCCCTCAAGCAGTAGATAATGAGACCATTCCAAAAAACCAGTACAGGGCCCTCAGGTCTCAGGGCCCGAAAACATATGGGACCTCGACAGGCAAAAGGTGGACCCCACAGTCCGCAGGGCAACAGAAGGATCAGCTGGGTTGGACCTCCGTACCACCACCCGATTCATGCTAATGCCCCAAATGGGGGTACAGCCTATTCCTATTGACTATAAAGGACCTCTGCCATCCGGGAGTGTTGGCCTAATATTGGGCCGGGCCTCCCTTACCTTACAAGGTCTTATTGTTCACCCTGGAGTCGTAGATCAAGACTACGAAGGGGAACTTCAAGTTCTCTGTTCCTGTCCTCAGGGTGTCTTTTCTATTTCACAAGGGGATAGAATAGCTCAGTTAATAATTTTGCCAAGCCTACATGGCTGTTTTCCTTCCTCTGGTGTCCCTCGAGCTACCAGAGGGATTGGTTCTACTGGAAATGATTCTGCTTACTTAGTGATGCCTCTTGACTCCAGGACATTCTTAGAATTAGTTATAGAAGGAAAACAATTTAAAGGGATTTTAGACACAGGAGCAGATAAAAGTATCCTTTCTTCCCAATGGTGGCCAAAAACTTGGCCCGTTACTCAGTCATCACGTTCTTTGCAAGGTTTAGGTTATCAGTCCTGTCCCACTATTAGTTCCCATTCTTTGAGCTGGACAGCTCCTGAAGGTCAAACAGGACGATTTACTCCCTATGTTTTACCACTCCCAGTAAATCTCTGGGGGAGAGACATCTTACAGGCACTAGGATTGACCTTGACTAATGAATACTCGCCACAAGCTGTTCAAATAATGAAGAAAATGGGCTATAAAGAAGGAAGGGGATTAGGGAAAGGAGAGCAGGGTAAACTTGAACCTATCCCTCAAAAAGGTAATAATGGGAGACAAGGTTTGGGTTTTTTCTAGGGGCCGTTGAGGGCTCCATGCCCATACCATGGCTTACAGAGGAAGTTGTATGGGTTCCTCAATGGCCTCTCTCCTCTGAAAAGTTAGAAGCAGCTACAAAACTAATTTCTGAACAGCTACGCTTGGGTCATTTAGAGCCCTCTACCTCACCCTGGAATACACCTATTTTCGTAATTAAGAAAAAATCTGGCAAATGGCGCTTATTACATGATCTTAGAGCTATTAATGCACAAATGCGTCTATTTGGACCAGTTCAGCGAGGGCTACCATTGCTTTCTGCCTTACCCCAAAATTGGGAAATTATAATTATAGATATTAAAGATTGCTTTTTCTCTATACCTTTATGCCCTCAAGATAGGCAAAGATTTGCATTTACCATCCCAGCCATTAATCATTTAGAGCCGGATCAAAGATACCAATGGAAGGTCCTACCTCAGGGAATGGCGAATAGTCCCACCATGTGTCAACTGTATGTGCAATTGGCACTTA
Source organism: Mus caroli (assembly GCF_978045245.1). Lineage (NCBI taxonomy): Eukaryota > Metazoa > Chordata > Mammalia > Rodentia > Muridae > Mus > Mus caroli. The sequence continues at coordinate 85,896,784 of NW_028227265.1, forward strand.
AGTCAGTTAGAGAGCATTTTCCATCATTACAGATGATAATTTATATGGATGACATTCTGATTTGCCATAAAAATTCACAATTATTGCAAGATGCATACCCTATATTAATAAAAACGTTAGGGCAATGGGGATTGCAGGTGGCCACTGAAAAGGTGCAAGTTGCTCGAATGGGAGCCTTCCTAGGGTCACTCATTTATCCTGACAGAATTGTTCCTCAAAAATTAGAGATTCGCAAAGATCAACTACATACCTTGAATGATTTCCAAAAATTGCTAGGAGATATTAATTGGCTAAGACCATTTTTGAAAATTCCATCAGCAGAATTAAAGCCCTTATTTGACATATTAGAGGGAGATACCCACATCTCCTCCCACAGAGCACTTACCCCAGCTGCATGTCAAGCTTTACAAACGATAGAAAAGGCCTTACAAGATGCTCAATTACAACGCATTGAGGAGTCAAAATCATTTGAATTGTGCATATTAAAAACTGCACAGTTACCAACAGCAGTCTTATGGCCAAAAGGACCCTTATTGTGGGTCCATCCTAATGCTTCCCCTGCAAAAATCATTGAGTGGTATCCTAACGCAATTGCTCTACTTGCACTTAGGGGGATAAAAGCAGCTATTACTTATTTTGGGAAAGAACCTCATATGCTAATCGTACCTTATACTTCTGCTCAAGTTCAAACCCTGGCAGCAACAACTAACGATTGGGCATTCTTGGTTGCCTCTTATTCAGGACAAATTGATAATCATTATCCAAAACATCCAATTTTACAATTTGCCTTAAGCCAAGCCATAGTGTTTCCAGTAATAACAGCCAAACACCCACTTCCGGATGGGGTAGTAGTGTATACAGATGGATCCAAATCTGGCATAGGTGCATATGTAGTAAATGGCCAAGTAACATCTAAACAATATAATGAGACATCACCCCAGGTTGTAGGGTGTTTGGTAGTTCTAGAAGTCCTTGAAACTTTTCCAGGACCGCTCAATATTGTATCTGACTCTTCATATGTGGTCAATGCAGTTAATATGCTTGAAGTTGCTGGCTTAATTAGACCCTCAAGCAAGCTTGCTCACATTTTTCAGCAAATTCAGTCAGCATTGTTACATAGAAGACATCTTCTGTATATTACTCATGTTAGGGCTCATTCTGGCCTTCCTGGCCCCATGTCTCATGGAAATGACTTGGCAGACAAAGCTACTAGAATCGTGGCTGCTGCTCTGTCCTCGCAGTCAGAGGCTGCAAGGGAGTTTCATAAACGCTTCCACGTGACGGCTGAAACATTACGCCGCCGTTTCACTTTAACTAGGAAAGAAGCTCGTGACATTGTCACCCAATGTCAAAACTGTTGTCAATTTCTGCCTACTCCTCATGTAGGGGTAAACCCCCGAGGCATCAGGCCATTACAGGTCTGGCAAATGGATGTCACTCATATTTCCTCCTTTGGAAGAAATCAATATTTACATGTTTCCATTGACACCTGCTCTGGTGTTATGTTTGCTACACCTTTAACAGGTGAGAAAGCCTCTCATGTTATACAGCACTGTTTAGAAGCATGGAGTGCTTGGGGCAAGCCCACAATTCTTAAAACTGATAATGGGCCAGCATATACCTCCACTAAATTTCAGCAATTTTGTCATCAAATGGATGTCACTCACTTGACTGGCCTTCCTTATAATCCTCAAGGACAAGGCATTGTGGAACGTGCTCACCGTACACTTAAGTATTATCTTATAAAACAAAAGGGGGGAGTTGATGAGACTCTGCCCTCAGTGCCAAGAGTAGCTGTATCTATGGCACTCTTTACACTTAATTTTTTGAATCTTGACGAGCAAGGTTGCTCTGCAGCTGATCGACATAGCTCAGACCCTGATAGCAGCTGATCGACATAGCTCAGACCCTGATAGACCAAAAGAAATGGTCAAATGGTAGGATGTCTTAACTGGTCTGTGGAAAGGCCCGGATCCTATTTTGATAAGATCCAGGGGAGCTGTTTGTGTTTTTCCACAGAGTGAAGACAACCCATTTTGGCTGCCAGAACGACTCACCCGGAAGATATTCATCAAGGATGGTGCAGAAGATGCAGACCTCCCGAGGACTGCTCCTGATCCTGACAATGCTGAACTTGTCTCAGGTTCCTAGTATGAGGGGCGAACAGAGATGGGCCATTCTCTCGACTTTCCCTAAACCAATGCCAGTTCGCCATAATGCTATAGTTTTTCCAAAATTCTTTACTACTAATAAAACATTAGATTTGCCATATCTACCCTATGATCCCACCCGAGCACCATTAGGGGAAAATCGCTCTTTATTAGAACAGGGTTCTTTATGTTTTCAAATGAATGGACCAGGAAAATGTATCAACCTCACAGCTCGAGCTTTGGGGAAGTTTAATGAGCACCGAGGAGGTTGGGTAAGCACAACCCAAGATACTTCCAACGCAGATATAACCTTTACAAATCAGACCTTTTGGCAGGAGGCAATTTGGGTTAATGGTACATTTCTACCACCTAACTTTTCAGACAAAGAACGTCCCCACCAACCAAAAATAGCCCCTCATTGTAGCTTGGAAGATGAAGGGCTTATACTGCCTTGGTCTGATTGTCAATCCTCCATCACTCGTTGGGCAGATCAGAGTAAAACCTTTTCCTTTTCTCCCAACATGATAGATGATCCAGAGAAGGAATTTGTTATGAAAGAGGGACTTTTCATACAGGACTTTAGAATGCATCCCTTTCACAAGTGGGTGCTTTGTGGAGTCAATGGCAGTTGTACAGAACTCAATCCTTTGATCTTTATCCAGGGAGGAGCAGTTGGAAAGGCTTCTTTTACTGGCATCTCAAGATTTGCTCAGTATTGGGGAATACATGCTGCCTCCCAGGACTCTTATGGATATACTAATACCAGTGTAGAGATCACTGGGTTCAATAAAACTTTGGTAAACCAGGTTAATTATCCATCTACCCCAGTCTGTGTTTACCCCCCTTTTTTGTTTATTCTTTCAAATGATTCATTTGAAGTCTGTTCCAATGATTCTTGTTGGATTTCTCAATGTTGGGACATAACAAAGAACACCCGTGCCATGGTAGCACGGATCCCACGTTGGATCCCGGTTCCGGTGGAAACACCCTCCACTTTATCCCTGTTTCGACAAAAAAGAGATTTTGGAATTACTGCTGCCATGATCATAGCAATTTCAGCCAGTGCAGCTGCTGCTACAGCTGCAGGGTATGCTATGGCTAGTACGGTTCAATCAGGCACAAAATTAAATCAGCTTTCAGCAGATCTGGCTGATGCCATCACTGTCCAAAATTCTGCTAGTACCAAGTTAAAGGGAGGGCTGCTGATATTGAATCAGCGCTTTGACTTGGCAGAAGAACAGATAGGAGTTCTATACCAGATGGCCCAGTTGGGTTGTGAAAGAAAACTGGAAGCTCTGTGTATTACCAGTGTCCAATATGAAAATTTTACTTATGCAGCTAATCTGTCTAGACAGCTTTCCTTGTATCTTGCAGGAAATTGGTCTGAGGGATTCAATGAGACTCTTGAGGCCCTGAGGGTGGCAGTTTTAAAGATCAACTCAACGCGAGTGGACCTGTCATTGACAGAGGGCCTCTCCTCCTGGATATCATCTGCATTTTCTTATTTTAAGGAATGGGTGGGGGTGGGTTTATTTGGTGTTGCCACCTGCTGTGGACTTGTGTTCATGCTCTGGTTGGTTTGCAAGCTCAGAACCCAACAAACACGTGACAAGGTTGTGATAGCTCAAGCACTTGCTGCCATTGAGCAAGGCGCCTCCCCCGAAATCTGGCTATCTATGCTCAAAAATTAGTTGACATTGGTGGCTGGCCTCTTTTGTAGAGTTCGCCCTAGGTCATTTAGTAGTTACTGTCACATAGCACTGCGGTATCCAGGGACGGGCAACTTTCCTCATGCACAGATCATCCTAAGACATGGGGCCCAGTGGCGATAGGGTTACCCTCTGACAGGAAAAGCTGTGACATTGGAGGAACGACCTAAGACAGGAGCCACAGCGGATGGGCATAATTACACAGACCTAGTCCAGCCTCAATTTAATAAAATAAAAAGGGGGAGATGTGGAAAGCTGTGCAGCGAGCAATCGCTGTGGAGAGCCGTGCGCGTGCTGCGAGCAATCACCATTATAAGATGGCGCTGGCCTCCGCTGTGACAAACTAGTAAACAAGCCTTGTGCGCAAGTGCGAGAGTGAACTCACTCCTAGTCACTGCCCATTCTCGGGGTGTAATAGTGGTGTGATGAGTGAGCAAAGAATCAAGAGCTGTCACGCCACATCAGGTGCTGAAACGTCATGGCTGAGTGCTATATAAGGGACTCCATTTTTTGGGGTCGGGATCTTCCTGAGAAGTAAGCAATAAAGCTTTGCCGCAGAAGATTCCGGTTGTCCTGAGTGTGTTCTTGCCGGCGGGGACAAAAGCTCGGGATACTCTGGATGTTTTTCTTTTTAAGATTTAGGTTTTGACAATGACAAAAGAACTCACACAATATGTATTCACTGATAAGTGGATATTAGCCCAAAACTTAGGATACCCAAGATATAAGATACAATTTGCTAAACGCATGAAACTCAAGAAGAATGAAGACCAAAGTGTGGACACTGTGCCCCTTCTTAGAATTGGGAACAAAACACCCAGGGAAGGAGTTACAGAGACAAAGTTCGTAGCTGTGATGAAAGGATGGACCATTTAGAGACTGCCGTTTCCAGGGATCCATCCCATAATCAGCTTCTAAACGCTGACACCATTGCATACACTAGCAAGATTTTACTTAAAGGACCCAAATTTAGCTGTCTCTTGTGAGACGATGCCGGGGCCTAGCAAACACAGGAGTGGATGTTCATAGTCAGCTATTGGATGTATCACAGGGCTCCCAATGGAGAAGCTAGAGAAAGTACCCAAGGAGCTAAAGGGATCTGCAACCCTATTGTTGGAACAACATGATGTACTAACCAGAACCCCGGAGCTCTTGTCTCTAGCTGCATATGTATCGAAAGATGGCCTAGTCGGCCATCACTGGAAAGAGAGGCCCATTGGACTTGCAAACTTTATATGCCCCAATATAGGGGAATGCCAGGGCCAAAAGAATGGGAATGGGTGGGTAGGGAAGTGGGGGGGCGCTATGGGGGACTTTTGGGATAGCATTGGAAATGTAATTGAGGAAAATATGTAATAAAAATATTAAAAATTTTAAAAAATGAAAAAAAAAGATTTAGGTTTTGAAATTTTCATTTGGGTATATAATGTATGCTTGTCATATTTATCCTCCCACTCACTCCTTCCAGCCCCTTTTCCCTCCTCCCAACATATTCCGTGTCTCCTTCTCAACTTAATGTATTTTAAATAACCCACTAAGTACAACCAGTGCTGTCTGTATGTCCATATGTGTGTGCTGTCAGCCACTGAGGCATGGGCAACCTAGCAGTGCACCCCCACCCAAAGAAAGGTGATCCTCTTCAGAGTCATCAACTGCTGTTATCTTCTCAGTTAGAGGTAGAGCATCATTAGTGACCCCCAAACATGCTAGAACTTTTAACAGGCTTGACTTACATGAATATCATGTGAGTAGATGTAGAAGTTCTGGCTTTATGTGTATAACAGTCATGTTATGTTCTGAAGCCAGCTCAATCAACAGGTACCCCATCTTTAACTACTTATATTCTTTCTATCCTCTTTCCACAATGTTACTGGAGCCTGGAGAGTTTTGTTGTTAATATCAATGTCCCATTTATGGCCAAGAACTCATTGTTGCTTATTTTTAGTAACTTTGAATAGTTAAGAGTTATTACATTAATTAATGAGTTAATTAATTAATGAAATGCTTCTCTGAGAAATCTATACAGATATAAATGTAAATATTTAGAGAGAAGTTTGGCAACATGATCATCTAGCAAAACAATATCAACAGTTCTCTCCTAGGAACCAGGATTTTGTTAACCAAGAGTTTTGATCTTGTTTAATTTACCAGACTTGAGTTTCCTCCAGTGGATGAAGTTTTAAATCCAATCAACAGAGCAGTTTGTTATGCCCACAATTAGATGTAGTACTGTTGCAGCAGTGGACTTGTCTTGCATGGTAGGTCATTGTTTCAACTTGCTGTAGTGGGTAAGGCTATTAATTAATTTTTCTTCCTAGAAACTTTCATAAAACTTAGCAATTCTTTTGAAGCTAGAGAGCCATGCTGGCTAGTCTTGTGTCAGTTTGACCCACAAACTAGAGATATCTGAAAGGAAGGAACTTCATTGAGAAAATGCCACCATAAAATCCAGCTAAGGCATTTTCTTAGTGATCAATGAGGGAAGACTCAGCCCACTCAGGTTGATGTTATCTCTGCAGCTGGTACGTCTAGCTCATTGTAGGTGGTGCCATCCATCGGCTGGTACTCTTGGTTTCTATAAGAAAACAGACTGAGCAAGCCATGGGATGCAAGCCAGTAAGCAGCACCCTTACGTGGCTTCTGCATCATCTCCTGCCTCCAGGATCCTGCTTTGTTTAAGGAACCTGACTTCTTTCAATAATGAACAAGAATATGGATGTGCAAGCCAGATAAACCTCCATTTTTTCCCAACTTGCTTTTGGCCATGTTGTTGGTTACACCAATAGAAACCTCAATTAGGACAGCAGCAGTGAATTTCCTGGTCAGTTCAGGATTGATTTCTTTGTTCCCTGCAAGCTGAGTATGTGATATCTATAAAAATAAGGTCTCTCTAGCTAGTAATGATAGGCAACAATACCAGTAGCAACAGCTTGCCTTCTTTTGAGCACTTCTGGGATCTCCCTGACTAGAAACTTCTAGGAAAGAAACCTTTCTGACACTGAAAAAAAAAAAAGAACAATTCATGCCTCTGGGAACAGTATCATGGGCCCATGTAGGATACCATTGCTCAAATTCCTTTAAAACTACACTTTAATTAGCTTACAGAACAGTGAAGTTTTAGGAGACCTATGCTCTTTCAACCCAAGTAAACAAATGTAATAAAATGTGATAGTGGAACACATGTGATGTGAAGGAATGGCTAGGAAAATCCTGGGAGTGAAGGGCACAAGTGGGAATCTATCACAGCTTGTTTATTCTCTCTTCAGATACTTAGATTGCTTCTAATTTCTAATTGCTAATAAAACTGTCCTGAACACAATTATACAGATCTTATTTTCAGAGAACACATCCATTAAATATATTTTGTACATGCCATTTACTTAATTTTGGATCCTTCTATAAATGGGATGTTTTTACCTAGATTTACAGAGGGATATGTTTTTTAAAAAAATTGAGTTTCAGAAAATTAATTAAGATTTACAATATAATATTTAGTACATATGTACATTATTAAATTATTACAACTTAAGATAATTAGTGTGTCCATAGCCTCCTATGGTGATAGATAATAAATCTACTAGGTATAAAGAAATGTCTTACTGAATTTTAATTTTTAGTTTCTTGATAATTTCTATTGGCAATAATTTCTTCATATATCTTTACTCATTGTGTCTTTTGGAGAGAGATGCCTACACAGTTCCTTTGTCTATTTTATAATAAGTTTATTTATTTTTCTGCTTTAGACTTTCATTAATCCCTTTCATGTTTAGGTCTTAACCTATTACGTATGAATTGGTTTCACACATTTCTTTCCATTTACCACGTCTTCTTTTTTTCTTTACTGACTTTTTCTCTCTGTGTGTAGATAGATAGTTTTATTTTATTTCAATCCTATTTGCCTGTTTTTATTACATACACTTTTGATGTCTTAAAAAAAATCTTTGTCTAGTCCAATGTCAAGATTATTTTCCTGACCTGGATATCCACATAAAGAATAATGAAACTAGATGTCAATTGTTTATGGGGTTCAAATGTATACAGAGATAAAAATTTTCAACATTATACCTGAAACTCTGAAACAGGTAGATAAAAGAACAGGAGAAATGTATCATAATGGATACAGAGGCAAAGAGTTTCTCAGTGGGATTCAGTATCTTAGAAAATAATATCAACAATTTACCAAGGAGACCTCAGAAAACTAGACAACTTCTACAAAACAACAGAAGGATTTAATCAAGTGAAGAGGCAACCAACAAAATTTGAGACTATCTTTGCTATCCATACATTGGAAAATAGATTATTGTGTAGGATATACTATGAATTCCAAACATTAAAGAAGAATTCAGTCAATTATAATATTTTTGGCCACCATTGAGAAAATACATAGCAGTAAATGCTGATGATAATGTGGAAGAATTCTTCACACACTGCCAATGAGGGCATAAACTAGCAGTACAAAAATTCCTCAAACAAACAAACAAACAAACAAACAAAAAATAAAAACAAAACAAAACCAATCAAACAAATCTACCATATGATTCTGTTATAGTACCATTGGATATTTAAACATGCCAACATATCATGGAGATACATGTATATGTGTGTATTACCACATTATTCACAATAGTAAAATAATGGAACTTACATATCTATCAATAAAGAAATGAAAAAAATGTTATATACTCAGTGTAATTTGTTTAGCCCTGAAGAGCAAAGTTGGGTCATTTCCAGGAAAATGGATGCAGCCATAGACAATCATGTTAAAGATGCAAGTCAGCCAGAGAAAAACAGTTATCATTCATTTTCTAACATTAGTTGTTCCTGTATTTTCCTATCATTTTATATGTATGTGTCTTTTGTCTGCATGTTTGTGCTTAATGCACATGGAGGTCAGGGGAGGGCATTCTATCTTCTGGACCTGGAGTTACATGTAGTTATGAGCTACTATGTGGATGCTGTGGGTTGAACTCAGGTCCCCTGGAAGAGCCTCAAGTACTATTTACCACTGAGTCATCTCTTCATGCCCTGTTGCTAGATTTATACGGATACATAAAATCATGTGTTTATATACATCTTGAATGTAGACATGAAACTGTATGACAACAAAGGCTAATAATAAGGTAAGGAAGCAGAGTGTAGAAGAGAATAGGAAGAATATGCTAGAGGTATATCATATACTTATATGAACATGTTCCTAAATACTACAGTACTACATGCAATAATATAATCAATGGAGGAAAAGGGATATTTTCCTGTACATTTTTTCTCATGGTTTTATACTTTCTAGTTTTATTTATATTTTAAAATTAATTTTAATTTATTTTTGCATATAAATTGAAGCAAATACAGTTTGTTTCAAATTAAATTGAAAAATACAGTTTCATTCTTATGAATATGAGCTCTCGTTTTTATCAGCATATTGAGTGTTGTCTGGTTCTCATCAATGTTCTCAGTGCCACTATCAAAGCTCAATTGACTTCAAATGTGTTGATTTATTTCTTGGCTCTCTATTCTATTCTGTTGGCCTATATATCTAATTTTATTCCACTTCCATGATTCTTCCTTCCTTCCTTCCTTCCTTCCTTCCTTCCTTCCTTCCTTCCTTCCTTCCTTCCTCCCTCCCTCCCTCCCTCCCTAGCTCCCTCCCTCTCTCTTTCTCTTTCTCTTTCTCTTTCTCTTTCTCTTTCTCTTTCTCTCTTTCTCTCTTTCTCTCTTTCTTTTCTTTTCTTTTCTTTTCTTTTCTTTTCTTTTCTTTTCTTTTCTTTTCTTTTCTTTTCTTTTCTTTTCTTTTCTTTTCTTTTCTTTTCTTTCTTCCTTCCTTCCTTCCTTTCTTTCTTTCTTTCTTTCTTTCTTTCTTTCTTTCTTTCTTTCTTTCTTTCTTTCTTTCTTTCTTTCTTCCTTCCTTCCTTCCTTCCTTCCTTCCTTCCTTCCTTCCTTCCTTCCTTCCTTCCTTCCTTCCTTTCTTTCTTTCTTTCTTTCTTTCTTTCTTTCTTTCTTTCTTTCTTTCTTTCTTTCTTTCTTTCTTTCTTTCTTTCTTTCTTGTTTTTCAAGACAGGGTTTCTCTGTGTGGCCCTGGCTGTCCTGGAACTCACTCTGTAGACCAGGCTGGCCTCAAACTCAGAAGTCCATTTGTCTCTGCCTCTTCAGTGCTGGGATTAAAGGCGTGCGCCACCATGCCCGGTGATTCTTTCTTTATTATAGCTTTGGAGCATAGTTTTTGATAAAAGGGAGTATGATGGCTTTAGTCTGGTCTTCTGGTTCTAGATGGTTGTGGCTATGTGTAGAATTTTTTTGTAATTTTAAATTCATTTTGGGCTTTCTCCCCATTGCTGTGAAAAATGCCATTGGGATTTGGGTAGGAATTTTATGGAAACAGTTCATCATCATTTTCAACAGTATAAGTGTTTAACAATAAATCTTTGTTTCTGAGCTGGCATGGTGGCACATGCCTTTAATCCCTGCACTCAGGAGGCAGAGGCAGGCAGATTTCTGAGTTCGAGACCAGCCTGGTCTACAAAGTGAGTTCCAGGACAGCCAGGCCTACACAGAGAAACCTTGTCTTGAAAAAAAAAACCCAAACAAAAAACAAAAACAAAAACAAACAAACAAAAAAATCTTTGTTTCTTTACGCTACTGTTTTACAGGCTCATGTTCAGATCCTTCCTCTCATCTGTTAAGTTTATCCCTAAGTGTTTTATTTGGTGCTTGGTGCTATAAGTGAAGTCTTTTTTTTCCTTGATGTGACAATAACTACTGTTAGTATATAGACATGTTACTGATGTATAGATGCTAAATATAGTTTCTCAAGTTTGATAAATTTATTTGTTTTGTTTGCTTTGCAGGATGACTTCTAAGGCCTTGTGCTAGGTACTTTAAGTCCACTTGACACCAAATATTGCCATCTGACAGAAGTGAGCCACAATTGAGAAATACTTCCATGAGTTCAGGCTGTAGGCAAGCCCACAGAGCAGCAGCTCTCAACCTTCTAATGCTGCAACCCTTTAACTCAGTTCCTCATGTGTGGTGACCCCAACCATAAAATTACTTCATTGCTACTTCATAACTGTAATTTTGCTACTGCTATGAATTGTGATGTAAATATTTTATATACAAGATATTTGATATATATGCTACCACCATATGGGTCATAACCCACAGTAATAATCTACTACTGTAGATCATTTGTTCACTTCATGAAATTTTCAGATAAACAGATGGAACTGGAGAAGATCATCCTGAACGAGGTATTTGAGACTTATATGTGGATATTCATCATAAAGTACAAGATAACCATGCTACAAAACACACAGACCGAAAGAAGCTAAGTAACAAGGACCAATGTGGGATGCTTGAATCTCATTGATAAGGGGAAATAGATTAGATTTCCCCTTATCATGCTGGGGATGGGGCATGGATGGAAGGGACTGGATAGGCTTGGGAAAGGAGGGATAAGGTGGTAATAAGACAGAGGAAGAGAATAGTGGAAGAGACAACTGGATTGGGGGGGGGGAGGGTGTCTCTGGGACGAGCTAGAAACCTAGGACAATGACAACTCCCAGGAATCTATGAATCTAGCTAAGATTCCTAACCAGGGTAGATATTGATCTTGAACTAGACATCTCCTGTAACCAGGCAAGACTTCCAATAGAGGAATTGGGACAACAACTTACCCTCAAAACATTAAACCCACAACTTGTCCTGCCAACAGATGTGCAGGTATGGGTAATTGAGCAGAATTTGAGGAAAGGGCCAATCAATGACTGGCCCAGCCTGAGACCAACGCCATGAGAGAGTCCACCCCTGACAATCCTGATGATATTCTGCTAGACTTGCAGGCAGGAGCCTCGCATAAATGTCAGCAGAGAAGCTTCACCCAGCAACTGTTGTAAGCTGATGCAGAGACCCACAGCCAAACTGAGTGGAGCTTGGGGAATCACATGGAAGAGGGGACAGAAGAATTGAGGGAGGCAGAGGGGTCAAGATACCACAAGAAAACCTTCAGAATCAACTAACCTGGACCTATGGGGATTCATGAAGACCAAACTGCTGACCAGAGAACATGAATAGGGTAGACCTAGGCCCTCTGCATAGATGTAGCAATTGTGCAGGTGTGTCTGTCTACACGTGGGACTTCTAAAGCAGGATCAGGGGCTGTCTCTGAGTATATTACCTGCCTTTGGATCTCTTTCCCCTAACCAGGGCTACCTGGTCTAGTCTCAGTGGAAGAGGATGTACCTTGTCTTACTGTACCTTGATGAACTGGGGCTGATTGATGTCCATGGGAGGCCTCCCTTTCTCTGGGGAGAAGTGGAGGAGGGGCCGATGGGGTGGAAGGGGAGGAGAGAGAGAAAGACTGGGCAGTGAAGAAGAGGAATGTAAAAGGAATAAATAACTTAGTAAAAAATCAGTAATCTATGTGAGAGTGCCTAGCCCACTGTCATCAGCACCACCCTAGGCTGCTGGACCTAGGTTATATAAGAAAGCAGACTGAGCAAGGGAAGAGCAAGAAGCTAGTAAGCACACCCCATCCATGGCCTCAGCATCAGCTCCTGCCTCCAGACTCACACCTAGGTTTGAGTTCCTACCTTGATTTCCAAAGACTGTGACTAGGGCTATGTAAGCCTAATAAACCTTTCATCCTCAAGTTGTTTTTGGTCACAGTGTTTCATCATAGCAGTGATAACCTGAACTAAGCAGGCATTATAAGCTGTGCTTATAGAATCTGGAAACAGAGACAAGGTATGGATTTGTGTGACTTTTACGGCTTTCTCTTTTCTAATTTTTCTAGACAGAACTCCAAGTACTATGTTGATTAAGAAGTAATGAGGCAGTGTCTTGTTCCTGGACATAGAAGCAATGTGTTCAGTCATTCAACTGCTGTGTTTTCATGTTAACTGTGGTGTTTTACATGGCCTTTCTTGGGCTATACATTTTTCAATACCTAATTTACTGAATATACACATACACACACACACACACATTAAATGAAGGGATAGTTTTCTCAATGCTTTTCCTAACTCTGTCGAAATGTTCACAGAACTCTGTCTACATTCTGCTAATGCATACATAGTATCATTTATTGGCCTATGTATGTTGAAACATTGTTGCACGTCTGGTATAAATCCACTACTATTATAAGATGTGATCCTTTGAATATGTCGCTGGATTCAGTTGGCTGTTCCATTTTAGAATTTTTATGTTTCTGCTTCAAATGGATATCATACAGTCTTTTTCTTTTCTTGGAGCATCCTTCTCTGGTTTTACAAGCAGAACACTGGTTAGCCTGGAAAAAACTAAATTGAAAGTGTTCTTCCATTTTAAGTGTTTTCTTTTGAAAAGGTGACAGGATTGATTTTTTTTTTTAACAAATGTTTTGTGGAATTAGGGAGTGAGGCCATCAAGTCCTTTGCTGAGCTGTTCACTGATGAGAAGTTTTTCATTATTGATTCAATATCCTTTTGGTCTGTTCAAACCTTCTATTTTTTCATAATTCGGTTTTGACAGATTGCACGTTTCTAGAAAGACAGCTTTTGTTCTACACTATTCCACTTGTTTCCTCCTCTGCACTCTTTTTTCTTTCCGGCAATTCTTCCTGTGATTCATTTCCTTTCCTTTTTCTCCCCTTCTATAAATTGGCATGTGTCCATATTCTTTGTCCTGTACTGTGTTCTTTGGCTGCTGACAAGATTCCAGAGGTAATACAAGGCATGCACAGGAACAATAATAACTTAGAATGCTTCCTGGTTCATGAGATAAGACTTATTGAATGACAGGTATGGATCTTGAGTAAACAAATTCCCTCATTATTCCGGATGACTGTGGCTACAGGTGGCAATACAAGGTGATCTGAACGTAATGACGACTGATCTTGGAAACCATAATGAGAGTTTTTAAAGGTAGTTATATTAGGAAGGAAAGAAGGCTGTTGTGCAGGCAACACTGCTTTAGCACCTTGAAGAATATTCACAGCAAGGTAATTAATTTCAATTGTTCAGATAAAGCTACTGTCAGGTCACATATGCGTAACTCACAACAGGATCCTATAAGAATGGAGCTCAAGCTGTTGATTAGCATTTTCAGTGAATGCATGGAGTCAACTAGAACATGTCCTCCTATGATAATTCAAAATTTCAAACTCCATCATAAACTTTCCCAGAGCATTTCCATGCCAACTGTGATTTCCATAGTAAGCAAAATAAAATTTGTAATCTAATAGTTCAGTCGAGTCTCTGAAGGTTACAGGAAGTAAAATAACCACTCACTGAAATTTTTTTGAAAGTTAAAATGCTGCTTATTATACACGACCCTTAATGGAAAAGAATTTCCATAAAGATTTTGAACTCAGAAGTGTTCATGTGTCTTAATTGCATAATTACTTGAGGCAACCGCTCTAATCCATAGCTTTCACTGTGAGTTTTGTTTTGTTTCTAAAGCAATTGCACTGAGGGAAAAGAAAGACCAGCTCAGAGTTAACTGGGTTCATTCGGTCCTGCCTTCCCTGTCTTTTCTGTCTCCTGGACAAGCATAACACAGAGTATGAAATCGAGTGTGGTCAGTAGCCTGTGTGCTGCATGTGCTTTTGCGAAAGGTGTAAAATGCCATTTCATCAGCAATCTCTCTCTCTCTAAAGCACTGACACGGCTTCCTGATTGTTTGTTTGTTTGTTTGTTTTTTCACATGGGAATCTGGCAGCCATATGCTGATTCAGAAGAGTAACTGGAGAATAACAACTTGAAATGAGCCAATTTGAAGGAATTGAAGATTTATAGGTAATGTTCAAGGAGTGAGGGAATTGTTAGGATAGGGCAAGTTGATGTGATGACCAGATTAATATTAATGGGAGTGGAAAACATGGGCATACAGCACTGTTCACAAACAAGCAGAACTGGGGAGAGAGAGAGAGAGAGAGAGAGAGAGAGAGAGAGAGAGAGAGAGAGAGAGAGAGAGCATGTTTGAGTACCTGCTTGCTTATGTCAGTTTACTCTGAAGGAACATGACTTTTTGTCTCCACAGAAGTCTTTAATTGTACTATAGTTGCATAAGAACATAGACTTCCTTTATTTTATATTTAGAAAGGAATAGACAATTTAAAAGCCTAGAAACCAAAGCCGTCTCGTTGTGTGTGGAATTTGTAAAGGGTTGACAACACAGGAGCCTTTATAAATAATAGCTGAGAGCACATATGTCCCAAGATTTTTCACTCCAGTCACTGTAGCATGCCAGGAAAGGTCTCAGATCAAACAGTGTCTGGATTCATGGTTGGTATATAACTTAAAATATTTATATTAAATCTGTGAGCACACTTCCAAAGATACCTCCTGTTAAAGCTGCCACCAAGAAGAAATACAGGCCTGCAGCTACTGTAAAATATAGGGCCTAATAGTCCCTGGGTGAGAAGTGAGAGCCATTCAGAGGTAGAAATGGGCGTGGAACTGGCATCATTGCCTAAACTAAGCAGAGCAGAGACCCTGTATAAGTCAAGTGTGTGTGTGAGATGGTTTTTCAAACACAACCAGGCCGCAGGTACCATGTCAGAGTTACTGCAGTTGGTTGATTAAACACTAGAATCTAATGTGTGCCAAATCATATTCTTGTTAGCAGTACCCTACTACTTAACTATAGATTTGGAAGAGTAACTATGGAATGAGTTGTTTTGTAGCATAAATGTTTGATATTTATCCTAGTTAAGTGCATATTTTCATCTACAATGAAGGCGAGTTTTAGGGGGCGACACACATTAATTTAACATTTAATTTAAATATCAGTAGTACATTTGACACAAAGACAATGCAATATCTAATATATGCCACAGTGTGTTTAAGGGGCTCAGTTTAAATGGATTAGGCTGCTTTAAAACGGTCCCCTGACTCTTTTTAGTGTATTTACAAACTTGGAATAAAACAGGAATAAAATATCAAGATTTTCCCTTCCGAAATACATGACTTTTCTAGTTTATACATCGACAGTATTTCTCTAAAAGTTGCATGAGAGTAATCAATCAATCAGATACTTAGAAAATCCCTTGTTGACAACATCTTTCATGAACTAGATTGATGGCTATCCATTCCGTCAGGGTTTGGCTCTCTACGAACTCATCCGCACTGCCTAACAAACTAGAACTCATTGCACATGTCTGTTAGGAGTTGATTTCTCCCTGTGCCTCTGTACTGCTTCATGTCTTCTGGTTGCAGAAGCAGAATGTTTTTGCTCGGTGCAATTTTTCCCAGACTGTTTTGTTTTATAGAAAGTTTCTTTGGAAGATAAAGAGTCGGAGCATTCCAGAGCAAATGGTAATTTTTGCTTAAATCATAGTGATAAGATAAATTATTATTCCCTTAGAACAGTGATTTTCAACCGGTTGGAGGTCAAACGACCCTTTCACAGGGGGTCTCATATCAGATACCCTGTATATCAGATAGTTACATTACAATTCATAACAGTAAAAAAATCACAGTTATGGAGTAGCAATGAAAATAATTTTATGGTTAGGGTTCACCACAATATGAAGAATTGTATTAAAGGGTCCCAGCATTAGGAAGGTTGAGAACCACTCTTTTAGAGCAATAGCTGGCAGACAAGCTTACTGCCAAGCATAAAATATCTGAGCTTCCCAAGTTCAAGATTCCTTACCTGTATCTTGTTGCAGAGGCAAGTGTCCCTGAATATTTATCTCTTTGAGTTATCCTTTGGGAATTGCATTGTGGAACTACAACAAGAAGATACTAGCAGTCCGGCTGCCGCTCTTTCTTGAGCAGTAGTCCTTTAACTCTGACCTGTGAATTTCATGACTTTTAACAGAATCCATGAAACTTCAGCAAACTAGCTTATTAGCTTCTAGGCAAGATAACATATAAAAACCCACTCTCCCTTGTTCTTAATATCATTGAAAGAAAGATGGAAGAAGAAAATGTCAATGTTTTGCCTCCATATACTCTAACTTTTGACATTGCTATAATTGTAAGTGTCCATTTTTTAAATTAAATTAATTTAATGATTTTCTTAGTGTGTAATAAACATGTGTGTTTGTGTGTGTGTGTGTGTGTGTGTGTATCGATTCCTCAGAGGTCAGGCTTCTGACAGTTGTTACAAAGGTTTAGAAGCATAAAGTTTCAAAATAGCCAATTAATTCGTTTGTTAACATAAAAGAAAAACTATGTATAGCTTCTAGTATTAGGTCTGGAATGTGGAGATAGAAATAAGATGTTATAGCCTTCTGAACTGATTTGGAAAATGAATTTTTGTCATTTTTACCTTTATGTATTATACTTTAATGAAGTTCCTCAGGATTTCTTTGAAGTTCTCTGTGTAGAGTGGGGCTAGTGAGTTGAATCTAGGCAGTGCGATTTCTGAAAAAAAGAGGATTATCCCCAAACACATGGTGTGCTTGCCAAGGCTCTGGGAAAAAAGCCTTCCTAAAATAACTAACTGTTCCATTTGCTCCCAGCTGCCTCGGATGCTTTATCATTGGAAGGAAATCCACTTATCCAATGTTTTCAGTAAAGGATTAAACTGTACAGACAGGGAGCAAAGTGACTCATAGCTCAAAGCGATGGTGTGGCATACATGAATAAAATTTCCTGGGGCTGGAGAGAGATCACTAGGTAACAGGTTTGCTAAGCAAGCACGAAGGCCTGAGTTCGGATTCCTCAGAGCCCATGTGAAAATTTGGGCGGAGCAGTGCTTGCCCACAATCTTAATTCTGGGAGGATAAAAGCAATAGGATGCTGCTACTGTTGGTTAGCTTGTTTGACTGATTCTGCAAGCACCAGGTTTATTGAGACACCCTTTGTAGAAAAATAAATTGGTGAGTGATTGCCCAAGACAGGTGTCAATCTCCAGTCTCTTTGCACAGGACACATACATGAGTACATACTGAAAGAAAGAGAGGATGTGGTGGGGGGTGTGGGGGGGGTGAGGCAGACAGACAGACCAGACAGAAAGAGAGACAGAAAGGGAGATGTCTTTTTTTTCCATATTTAACTTGTGATGGAGTTTTATATAAAAGAAAAGTGGAGATGGAAGAATTTTCTCAGAGTAAATACTATACTAACATGGGCTTGGCAGGCAGATTTTATCTTCCATACAAATTCAACTTAGTTGCCAGTTATTTCCTAGGATATTGCTTAGGAAGTGTTCTTGGAATAGTGAAGGGTTGGAGAAACAGGTCTAGAGTCATCTGGCTGTGGTTGCCAAGCGTGTGGAAGGAGAGGGTGCACATATGCTAGAGCTTTGCTGTATGTGCCCTATGTTGCTACTCACAAATGGCCTAAAATGTCAGTGTGCTTCTTGGCCCTATCATCATTTAGTGGTCAGAAAGTAATACAGATCCACTAAGAGAATAATTACTTTCTTCTCTTTAAGTTTTCTTTCCTGCTGTACATGGAGACTGTTTTGATGTCCTCAGTTCCTGGGATACCAAAACTTTGGGTTTTACTTTTTAAAATTATAATATTTATTTATTTCTGTTTTAAGGCAGGGTACTATGTAGCTCTGGCTGTCCTGGAGATCACTATGGAGACCAGGCTGACCTTGAACTCACAGAAATCCACCTTCTGAGTACTGGGATTAAAAGTTCTATTACACTCCAGGCATGCTGGCATACACCTTTAGGCCCAGTACTTGGGAGGCAGAGGTTGGTGGGCAGCCTACTCTACAAAGCTAGTATAGGACAGCCAGGGCTCTGTTACACTTAGAAACCCTGTCTCAGCCCCCCCCCCCCCCAAAAAAAAAACTCCATTGCAAAAGCTATGTCTATTTGATGGCTAATAATTAATAGATATACCAAATAAGACAGAAAGTTTTTCCTCCTGTCTGCTGAAACTGGCTAACTCTACTCCTGAGAAATTTTTTGTTTTGTTTTGTTTTGTTAAAAGTGAGTGAAATCTAAGTTAAATTAGCTTGAGCTCAAAGAGGAGATGAATATCTCTTGTAACCAAATTGCATAAAAGACGAGAGTGTGTCCTTACAGACTACTAGAAGTGAAATTTGAAATACCATCAGGTATTTCTTCGTCTGTAGGTTTTTCTTTCTCTGGATAATTTCCTTTTCTGTTTTTATGCTTTTGATATGTGTTTATTTCCAGTGTGTATAAGTGTAAATGCAATCAAGTATGTGTTACAAGTGTAGGGTCAGCAGCTTTTGGGAATAAGTTATTACCTTCTACTTTGTTTGAGGCAGGCAGCACCAGAGTAATCCCCCTACATACTCCTCCCACACCCACCTGCCTTCTCCTTACAGAAACTCTGGGATTACAGATACAGATGACCACATCTGGCCCTTTTTGTGCATTATGTGGATTTGAACTGTGGTCATCAGGATGTGGGGCACATACTTTTACCCACTGAGCTGCACTGATTTTCTTAAATAATTGTCATCCGTTAAGCTCACTTATGTTTGAGGAAAAATCGCCTTTTTGTAATTGTTGTTTCTCACCCTGCCAAAGAGAGGAGTTTTCATTTGTTAGTCCCAATTATAGAAAGAAAAAAAACCTAAATGATAAGGAGTGAAAGGTTTTTTATACTACCACGGTTTACTGCACTGACATAACGACTCAAAGACCTTTTTATAGCCAGGCACATATATTTACAGTACATACTGGCTCCATCTACAGACATGATGTTAAAAGGTATATTTCCCAGAAAATGGAAGAGTTTTGTTTATTAACTAAAAAAGCAAAGTAATTGCTGGAAAACCAAACCAGTAAGTGTTTCATTAATTTCTAGATTTCCTCGGCAACTTTGGTCAGACATATAAATCTTCTCTGAATTTTATTTGAGAGACATAAAAATGATTTTTCCAATTTTCCTTTAAAACTTTTAATAGCTTTCTGTTATCTACAAGGAAATGTATGATTCCTTAGTGTTGCTCAAAGGGCATTTCTGGTGTTGGTTTCTACTTATTTTAGTTCCTTTAAAAAAAAAAAAAACTAGCATTCTATCACATTCCCTTCCTAAGAACCATTTTCCCTAGTTGATCATGTGGCCCATAGAGTGATATATATTCTATGTTCCTGAGTTTACTCCTTTGATTAACATGATTTAAGAACTTAGGAGAATGTCTAGCTATTAAAATGCACCTCAAAAGTTTTCTATCGAGGGAGACTCACAGCATTAGTCGGTTCTCAGCATTAGCCTACCTTGTGAGCAATTATTCCTGAAACATCCTTTTGGACGACTTTATTTTTATTGCTATTTTATAATATCTCACATCTTCCAGTGTTTTAATAGGTGTCAGTTGCAGACAGATTCTTGGTAAGGGGTGGGATTTTTAATTAACCCTTTCTTCTCCATGCTGTGGTTTTGTCGGATTTGACCTTGTGCAGGTCTTGTGTAGGTCACAGTCTCTGTCAGTGTATACACGTTACAGTTGGTCCCCTTGTGTTTGGAAAATACCGTTTCTTTGGAGTCATCTACCATCTCCGACTCTTGTAATATCCCCACCCACTTTTCTTCACAAGTCTATTGAGCAGAGGGTTTGGGAAAGACATTCCATTTAGTACTCAGTGCTCCAAAGTCTCTCATGGTCTGCACTTGTCACCTTTTTGGGTCTCTGTGTTAATTACTGCCTACTATATGGTTTCTCTAATGAGGACTGAGCAATGTGAAGGGCTACAGATATAACACCATGTCATTAGGAGTAATTTTATTACTCTGTTCCTTTAGGAGAATACTAGTAATAGATTGTTCCTTAGGGTCCATGCCCTATCTTCACTCAGTTTCTTGGCTATTTTAGCAGTGCTATTTACAGGTTACATCTCAGGAAGGAGGCCTTACATACAATAAAAAATGTGGTTGGTTGCACTCGTAACATCTGTATCACTATTATTGAATCAGTTCTCTTTCAGGTAGAGACTTTGTAGGTCGCAGAGAGAGAGAGAGAGAGAGAGAGAGAGAGAGAGAGAGAGAGAGAGAGAGAGCTGGGTAATATTTATGATTGCCTTCTTTCTTCGTTTTTATCTGCAGATGATTATGTTCATTAGAACAGATACCCAGCCCCTTGGCCCATCTCTACCTGCCTCTCTGTCCTCAAATCTAGGAGACCACTACTCTATGCTTTCCTTTACATTCTTGCCCAGTATGGATGTTCCATAGAAATAGATCACAAGTGAATGGTCTTCTGCTACTGGTGTTTTTCATTTAGAAGGCTTTTCAGGTTTAGCTATACTATGGATGCATCTATACTCCATTCCCGTTCTTGATGTGCTACACAATCATTCAGAATAGGCTATCCTAATAGTCTATGGCAGTGATGTTATGCGTGTGCATTTATTAGTAGATAGTCATTTTGTTTGGTTCTATTTTGAGAGTACTCTGAACAAGGTTGCTGCAATATTTCTATACAATTCTTGTGTGGATATGTTTTTATTATTCTTAGGTTAAATTCTAGGAATGGGATTTCTGGATGATGTAATAATTCTGTGTTTAGCACTGTGGGGGAAACACAGCTTTCCCAAGCACTATGTTACGTTCCCATCGGCAATGCAAGTCGATTACAGTTTCTGTACATCTTACTTTGCATTTTCATTATCACTGTGGTTTTTCTCCCAAAAGAGGAATCTCAATTCTATTATTAATCATTTTATTATTCTTTGTATTGTGATGAATTTTAAGATAAAACCAAAGTCCAGAAACAATGTGGACACAAGCAACACTGAATAGGCTCAGCAGGTATATTCATATATTTATTCATTCATATGTATGTAACAAGAACAAAAAATGAGGGCACAAATCTGAGAAAACAAGGATAGGATGGAGGAGGGTTGTAGGGAGAAAATGGAAAAAGAAATTATCTAATTTTTTTTAATTTAAAAAATTTTAAAAAGAGAAAAGTGAGCTTGATTTTAACTCGATTGATGGGAAATATAAAATTAACATGAAATAAGTGTAAAATTTAAAAAGTGCTATTTTCTTTAACCTATTTTTTAAGGATAGCTATTAATAGGCCATGCAGCCTAATTTCCAAACATGCTACTGATGTTCATTATTTGAAGGTACTATTTTATTCATTAATTCTTGAATTATGACCAAAGGCATCATGAGACTGTGACCTTAGAATAACATTTTTAGATTTGTTTTGAAACCAAGCAAGTCATCTAGACAGTCAGACAACTATGCTCTTAACAGAACTCCAGAGGGAAAGAGTAAATTTATGTCTAGCAATGATTCTGAGAGTAACATATAGAAGAACGTAGAAAATAGAGGCTTGAAACTATTTAAAGTAAAAATTAAAAACTTAAAGCAATGAAAAATTTCTAATAGAAACTCAAATAACACTGTCATTTTGTCTTTCAGGCTGCATCGTCATTTTGTTCATGGCTTTATGTTCATTACCTATATGTTCTTTCCACAGAATTTATATTGATTAAATGAAGTACATAAAAGCTCAGAGGGACGGTTACAATACATTCATTTTATCCATCCCTCTCTCCTTTTTTTTTTTATTTATGTAGCTCAGTTCTGCCTCAGCTCATTTTTTTTTTTCTTAAAGACAAGGTTTCTTTGTATATCTTTGGCTGTCCTAGAACTAGCTCTGTAGACCAGGCTGCCTTTGAACTCACAGATATCCAGTTGACTCTATTTCCTGAATGCTGGGATTAAAGGTATGTGCCACCACTGACCTACCTCAAACCCTTAGTCTTTCTGCTAAATCCTCTTGGTCACTGGGATTACAGGGGTGTGTTATAGTGTGCAATCAACGTAAAAATGTTCATACTTCATTCATTGTTTTACAGAAAGTTATGTGTGGCTTATTTTTGGGTTCAGGGATCTCTTCACAGGCTACTCAGACACTTCTCTCAGTCAAGCAGGGATAGTTTATTTAACACACACCATGTGACTGATCGATCCGGGATGCAGATCAGACTTGGGAACTAAGTCTAAGAACCCAAAAAGAATGCTAGGGAGCTTTTAAGCTTGAAATCCACAAATATCTGTGCCAAATTATCCGACCAGTCAGGGTTTAGGGGTAGGTAACTTCAGTAGAAACCTATCTTTGTGGTATTTATCTTGTTCCCATTATTTGGGTTATTCAGCTGTGGCTGGGTAACTTGCTAAGCATTCAGGTCTAAACTTGCTAAACAGGATGTCAGTTACTCAGGGAGATCTTGGGTACTTAATCTTTATTTGACCTCTTTTCAAAATGGAAGTTTTATTCCAAGTGAGTAAGGAAGTGTCAAAAAAGCAGTGGCTATTTAGGCCTTAATAACTTACAAGATTTCTGGCTGGATAAGGCAGATGCTAGTCAATCATTGTCCTTTATTAGTCATCTTATAGAATATTACTGAGTTGTAAATATTTGTGGCTAAATTGATCAAAAGCTTCATTCACTCACTGAGAGTCTCAAGTTTTGACAATTGTCTTATAAAAATATATACAACTAGGATAGAAGGAGTAGCCCTGTGGTTATGACCACTTTCTGCTCTTCCAGAGGAACAGATTTTTGTTCCTAGCACCCACCCTGGTGATTAGACACTGCCTATAACTCCAGCTCCAGGGAATCTGATGTTTTCTTCTGTCCTGTGCAACTGTTCATTTGCAACTGACATGGCGTCCACTCCCACAGATATACATAAATAAAAATAATAAAAATAAAAATCGATCTCTGAAAGTATTTGAAATTCCCAGGTACACTGTGATTGTTCATAATCACTTCAGATGGCTTCACACCTGGCATTCATGTTTCCTGAATAATTATTCAACTTAGTTCACAATTTCTGTTATCAATTGTTAACAAATTGGCATTTATTCTCTAAACAGAATAATTGCCTTCCCAAAAACTTCAGCTATGCCAGCATGTGCATTTAATATCAAAGTTTCAGTGTAAATTAGGAAATTCTAGCTTAGCTGTTTTCAAATTTCAGGATTAATCTTTCTTAGAGATCTGTCTGAAAGAATATCACATTAAAGAAAGTGAAAAGATTTAAAGTTAGAAAACATATACTGAGTCATATATATCTATGTCCTACAGTGAAATAAAGTCTGTTTCTAAAATTTCTTTATTATGTTTTATCCTTTTAGATGACAGATTTGAGAAAGAATTGCATAACTTCCCTACTATAGTTTACGATAAAGACGAAAAGGTTCTCAAATAGCAAAATATAGGTATATAGAAGTTAAAAATCATCATTCTCTGCTCCTTTTGCCAATGTGGCATATGGTAAGTTCTGACGGTGCCATTCCACACGAGGGAGAGTGAGGGCACCTCTTACTGTTTACAGTCGGAAGTTCCCAGTTGGCAGTTAGTCCCAAAACTTCTGTTTTTTTGTTGTGGATTTTACATTAAAATGTGAGGGAAGAGAAAACACTTTGTATAACTGCATACAGTGAAAGGTGGTTTGATGAAAAACCTTCCATTTATTTCCTTTTTATATAATGTTTTCAAAGGATATCATAATTTCCCATATTTACTTTGTTTGTTTTGGTCTTTGCTTTTTTGTTTTTTGTTTTTGTTTTTGTTTTTGTTTTTTTGACAAGGTTTCTCAGTGTGGCCATGGCTTTATAGACCTTGAAATCACAGAAATCACTTTATAATCTACCTGCAGCTGCCTCCTAGTGCTGAGATTAAAGGCATGTGCCACCACATCTAGCTCTTACCATGTTTTATGACAGATGGTTTAGTCATATAAAGTATTTTGAAAATCATGGAACTCACACTCTGGTGTTCAGAAAGAGAAAAAAAGTAATTTTTCCCTAAAAGTTTTCCTTTAAATGAGAATTCAAAACAAAATAAAACAGTAGTTCTTAACAGGGATACAGCAGATAATGAACTAGAAACACATTGCATTGTATCACTTGATTTTCACAAATGACCTATGGGGAAAAACACATTGTGATTACTATTATTATTATTATTATTATTATTATTATTATTATTATTATTATTTTGTAATAGGGTCTGGGTAGCTTAACCTGACTTCAAGCTTGGTATGTAATTGAAGATGGCCCTGATAGAGCAAGCAATTCTCAACGCATAATTCTACTAAAATATTGGAATGATTCTGATTCAGCTATCCAGAAAAAATCGCCTTGGGCCAGGGTTTACTTAAAGGATCTTAGATTTGTTGTCTTGCTTCTCCTCCTACTTTATACTTGCTATTATTAATTATGTAGTCCTCTTTACATATCTTTTATACTTCTCACAGTTGGTTATTATACATACAATTTCAGGGAGATTAATACCCTGAGGTCTGAAATTCCAACTGCATAGTAAGTCCGCTAAAGCCTAAGTACTTTCATGTGCAATTAGAGTCAGTGCTAGTTTGTAGATGGTAGCCGCTTTCGTTCTAGTTCATCCTTCTTTTCATAATGAGAAAATAAGCATATCACTTATTGATTTCGTGATTAGATATCCATAGAGCCAAACATATGAAAGCATTATCCTAGGTAGTACAGGCACAGTTGCAAAACTCGGACAAAGGCTCTCAGCCTTGCACAGCTTGCAGAGTAAAGGGAGAAAACAGGCAGCTAACAAAAGCACAATAAACAAGGATCCTAGAGCTGTAGAAACAGGGGCTTGGCTTACTCATCAGAGGGAGAAATGACTGTTCCCTGTAGATGCTCTATGAACTGAATCATCAATGAGCAATGATACAAAAAATATACTTGGACCGAAACTTATCAGAATCTAGAAACAGGCAATGACCCTGTACCTGTGATTTACTGCCCTGTGCATTTCCCATGCTCTTTATGTAAATACGATTTCCAAGCTAATAGGGCATGCATCTAATTTTCATGGAAAATTCTTATAAATAGTGTACAAAACAATGGATTTCACTGAAACATTTTCACATGTGCATTAGTATACATTCATGTGTGTATATATATATATGTATATATATATACACACACATATAGATGTTATGATCAGTGTACTTGCTTATATTCTTATTAATTAATTTTTCAGAGTGTCTGGTAGTTAAGAAGAAGAACTGTTGGCCTTTGTCTGAATTTATCTGCAGGGATCACACATAGTGTTCTACAGATCCAAGTAGAGAGTTGACTTTACTCTTATTTTCGAAGGTAGGTATCTTGGGATTAGTGAGGCAGAGAGTCCTTACAGAGTGAGCAACAGTTTAAAAAAAATGGCTTTGGTGACTGAGAAGCAAAAGCAGAAGAAACACCAGCCTTTGATTTGAAACAACAAAAACCTGTCCTGACTGGATCTTTGTTTTTAGTGCTTGAGTATAGCTGTTAGGCTGAATTATTTTCTCATTTCTGTCCTTAAAAAGAGCTCCTTGAGTCTTTCAGAGTAGACATTACTGATTATCCATTCAAGCAAACATTCTCAGACTGACCTGTATACTTATAAAAATGACACTAAAGAACAGGTTGATTACAAACATTCATCTTAGTGGCTTATACATTTACATAAGTATTATAATATAGTATATAATTCTGTATACATTTTGTTACTTTTCTGTATATATCCATTCATATATATGTGTGTATATACACACATAAATGTGTATATAGGTGTTTGTTTGTGTGTGTGTGTGTGTGAATTATTGAGATCAATTAACCACCAAATCAAACATCACAAAATTAGGGGAATAATCCCCAATACTGAGGTTAAATAATCAGTTTTATCTAGATATTTGCACATCCACAGTTGAGTTTACACACACACACATACACACACACACACACACACACACACACACACACACACACACACACACACACATGCACACACAGAGTCTTCTAGCTGAAATGGAAAAACAGGGCAATCAAAGGCTTACCTTGGGTTGTCCATACTGGCACATGGTGTGAGAATGGATCCCAGACTCTGGGATGTGAATTCATTTCAAGGCTCCCTCCTGAGGAAGACAAAAAACCAGCATGGTATGTTCCCGAACAAACAATATACCTGATTTTTTTCTTTGCTGTCCTAATTTGATCGTTTTTTTTTAATTCCATAGCTCTTAACTAGGATATTTTGGCAGACACATAAATAGAAGAATGTTAAATCAAAATGATATGGTCTATGGGTGATTCTTCTACAAGACTGAGATGAAAGTCACTACTGACAATGATTGTAGGCAGAACAAGCTACTTACTGTTCAGCGAGTACCCATGTTGCTGGTGACACTAAACTCATGTTTATCTGTTGATAAAATATTAAAGGACCAATCTGTTTTTCGATATTTTATAAGGAAAAAAAAGAAGACAGTGTCCAAAGCATTCAAGCTTTTGCTTTATTAGATTTTAAAATACATTCTTATTATTTACTATTCTTGCCATATTTTAATGACACAAGTTTAAAAAGGCAGCACAGAGAAAACTTCCTGGTAAGTATCAATCTGATTTCTTCATGTCTTGCAACCAGGGTGTGTGTTGTCTTCACTAATGGTTCTATAATGGGTATAATAGTGGTATAGATAATTTGAGAGTGTGATGGCTCTTCATGGTTGTCAACTTGATTACATTTGGAATTAAGTAAAACCCCAAAATGGAAGGCACAACTGTGAAGGATTTCTGCTTAAATTGAAGCAGGAAGATCCACTACCAATCAAGAACTTTGACTAAGATGACACACCTATAAACCTGATTTCTGAGCTGGGAAAAGGCCTACCTTTAATGTAGATCTTGAGTCAGGAAGATACATCTTTGATCCAGATCATTTGAGCAGAGAAAACCCATCTGTAACCTGAGCCACATCTTCTGCT
The DNA here is from genome assembly GCF_978045245.1 of Mus caroli. Lineage (NCBI taxonomy): Eukaryota > Metazoa > Chordata > Mammalia > Rodentia > Muridae > Mus > Mus caroli. The sequence continues at coordinate 85,924,305 of NW_028227265.1, forward strand.
TGAAGCCTATATAAGGACATGGAAGAAGAAAGGTGTTGCTCTTGGCCTGCTTGTTCTTGCCTTGTTAGTATGTCCATTCCCTCTCTGACCTCAAACCCTACTTCTTCAGGATTCTAGAGACTATGGATGAACAGCCACCCAGTATTGTGAACTGAACAAATACTGGATTCTTGGACTTTCTGTTCACAGTCAGCCATTGTTGGATTAGCTGGACAGCATTTGGTAAATCATTCTAAAAAATACCTTTTATACAGAGAATATTCATTTCATAAACTCTATTTCTTTAGGGAATCCTGATTAATACAGGGGGTAACCAGTCATTTTATGATTGGGGTGAAGGTCCACTGTGCAGGTGGAAACACTTACCTAATATTGTAAATCTGACTATGAATGAGTGGTTGGGTACACACAAGCTTTGGAATGAATTTACTACTATTGTTCAGCTAAATTGACATCGTATCAAATTACCCTGTAAAGTCTTACCTAAGTGCCCATAGACTATTACAGTAATTAGACCTTATCAAATGAGTTTCTTTATGTGGTAGATGATGGCTTATGTAGAAGATTGCAACTTGTCAAAGCATAGAGAATCTGTCTTAATGCTGTGCTCAGCTCTAGGTGGGAAACGTATCACCATGCCCTCAACGCTCATAGACCATTGTGGACAAGGTGGTCAAAAGACTTTAGAATGCAGATATTAGAGAGAACTGAAGTGAAACACTGTCTATTGGATATGACAGGGTCATTGCATTCTCTGTCTTCTGACATCAGCAGTTATACACATAAGATCTACCAAAGATCTAGCCAGTCAACCTTCTGGATACTTGATAGCAGCTGGAGGATATTTACTCCAGTATATATATATATATATATATATATATATATATATATATATATAAAACAGGCAACACAAATTGGACTCGGATTACTTTTTAAGAAGAGAGATGAAGTTGAGAATTGGTGAGGTAGGTAGCTATGGGTAAGATTAAAGGAAGGAGTAGGACTGGATATGATTAAAATACTGTAAACATGTATGAAATTCTCAAAGTATATACAACGTTCTCTATCATCAAGATTTTTGTGTATTTATTGTTCCTTACAATTGAGTACCAAGGGCATCCTTTTTTCCAGTTGCTTATCAGTTTTCTGCAGCCAATAATTCTTTCAGAAATAACCTTTCTTAATGTATAATACTTTTAAATGTTAAAATATATATGTTGTTCCATGGCTGGTGTTATATGAACCATTTTTGAAGAACTAGGACATTGAATGCAATTTCAGCGAAATTATCCTTTACCATTGTCTGTAAACTCTTTGTCAACATAAGAATGACTTCTCAGTGTCTGGAAGCAATGCATCTTGCAATGGCAGATACTAAAAGAGAAAGAAATACATATATATGTGTCATATGAGAAGACTAGACTGTAAACATGGAGTATTTACTTGGTTGTCCAGTTCCTTACTTTAAGTGATTTTTTTTTAATCTAGGGCAGAGTAACCTCTGCTGCAAATTGCAGTCCTCTGGAGAGAAAAAAGGGTTGTGCTTAGTTTTCTTTCTCTTAATGTTGGCTCGTGTGCAGACTCTTAATAAATGTTTGCTTGATTTATAATCATACCTACCTTTTTTCTAATAGGACAACTATAGTCAGTTGAAATACATATAACTGTAAGTGAAGTGCCTCGCCAGATCAATCACTTGATATATGAACTGTGTGCTGATTCTTCTGTTATTGTCAGAGTCACTGCAGATAATGAATGCCAAGGTTACTTCCCTGACATTGGCTAACAACTTTCATTCTACAATCTTCCAATACTTTTATCTTTACTTTCAATGCCTTTGATTGCTAATCTTGTTTATCAACTCAACATAGCAGGGAAGAGATGACCTCTTTTAATGTACATTTCCTCCACAGTCTGTCCTGTGGACCTGTCTGTGGTCCATTTTTTTTTTATTGTTAATTGATGGAGGAGAGCCTAGCCCACTGTGGGTAGTACTATCCTTTGGCTGGTGGAGCTGGGATGTACTGGAAAGGAAGTTAATCAAGTCATGGAGAGCAATCCAGTAAGCAGCTGCCATCCATGATCTGTTTCAGTTTCTGCCTTCAGGTTTTGGCCTTGCCTCTTCATGACTGGAGTTTAATCTGTAAGCCACATAAACCTTTCCTTCCCCAAGTTGAGTTTGGTCAGAATATTTTGTCCCAGCAAAAGGAACCAAACTAGTACAATGCTACCCACACATTTTAATCAGGGGAATTGTCACAAATGGACACTTTTACATTTTCCTGACTTCTCAGACCCAGGTCTTCCTCTGAACGTACTTCATCAAACCCTTCCTGGTTCACCAAAGCTAAATTTATGAAGAAAATATGCAGAATCAATTGGCAAGTGATTAGAAGTCATTAGCTTCTTGCTGGGCTAATTAGAAGTCATTAACTTTAAGGGTTAGGACATAGAAAATACCCTTGCCTTGGGTTTCTGAGCCCAATTTGTTGCTGTACATGAAAGAGAATATATAAATAGCCTTGGCAAATTACACTTAAGAAGTGTTAAGAGTTTAAATCCCAAAAAGCCCAGTAGCATTACATTATAAACAAATAAATATATAAGGCTACAAATGCACAGTTGAGAAATATAACCCTCCATTGAGTTGGACTTCAGCCAAAAATCCACAGTGAGCCACTTTTGTATTCATAGTGGTTTCCCAGAAAGCCATGGGATACTAATGTTCCAATTCTCCTGTCCTAGAAATATCATCACCTGGGATATGTGTTCTCCTTTCTAGCAGGGCGTATGCACACATTCCCACTTTTACACACACTAACAGTCAATGTGTATGCAAAAACAGACTAATCTCACTTCTGTCCTTTGGTAATGTGAGAATAACAGGAGATGCAGAGCAGCGCTTGGGGGAAAGGCAAGCTTTAGATGAGATTTGCTTGGCCAGATATGGACATGCATGTCTGCAATCCCAACATTGCTAGGCAGGTACAGGAGATAATCACATATAGATGATGCTGAAAATTCATAAGTAAAGATCTCTATAGAGTACCATGTATATAATAATCATCATTAAACTTTAATATCAACAGGTGTCTAACCCAATGGTCCCTTTTAGAGCTAGCGTGTTCTTTCTTCAGGTAGATAGTTTTGTACTTAGTGGTCATAATTTTAAATTTTAAAAGAGGTTTTATTTAGCCCTGACATTAATATGCATGAAACTAGGGAAGATATAGATTTCCTGTGACTATAATCTTTATAGAGGTAAAAGGTTTGCAATCTAATCTCGTCTTATTAACAATGATTTATATCCTTTATCCCTTATTATCTGTCCTGTTCTTTATGACCACTAATAATTGATACACTTGATTGGCTCTTTTATAGTTAGAATGTATTCTTGATATTGTTCTTAATCTACTGTGAGAACTTAAATTATTAATTTAAATGGTTACCCTTTAATATTAATAAACCAATTCATCAGCAACATTTTCTTATTCTCCAAATCATGGAGGAAGTATCAAGTATATGCATATTGATTCTCTCATAGACATACAGAGCATCAATATCCATACAAACAACATAGATATCCACTGCTCTGTGAACAACATGGATAATGAGCAGTATCAAAATTATGTAATGAAAAGAAATCACAAGGTATTGTGGTTTACTCCCTGGTGGCCTTTCTCAGCTCTTTGCCAGGTACACAGCAGAACTTTTACTGTGTTGCATACCCAAAGGCATGTCACTACAAATGCATGTCACTGAGTGAACTGCAAAAATAAGCCATCAAGTTGACACACAAATTTTTTGAACTCTTATCACACATGTCTTTATCATTCCTGGTACGCACTTTTATTCCTGATTATAGTTCCCTGTCATCCTGAAGAGTTTCTTTTCTCTTTCTCAGAGTGCAAGTTTACTGGCAACAGATTTCCTCAAGTTGTTTTGTTTGAAATTGTCATTGTCTGATTCACACTTTGAAGGGTTTTTGCTTTTAAAACAATAATGTATTTTAACCGATTTTTCTGAGTGATTGTCTTCTGGATTGTATTGTTTTGATTACACGCCAACTCATATTCCAGTCACTGTTCCCTGCTACACAAGTGACGTTATCTCTAGTTGCTTATTTATTTATTTATTTACAAATTTTGGTTTTCTCTGATTTTGAGCAGTTTGATTGTGGCAGTGTTTCTCAACCTGTGGGTCGCAACCCATTTAGGGTTATTGAATGACCCTTCCACAGGGGTCACCTAAGGCCAGGAGAAAACACAGATTTACATTATGATCCATCAGAGTAGGAAATTACAGTTATGAAGTGGAAATGACAATAATTTTATGGTAGGGAGTCACCACAATGGGTCACCACCGTTAAGAGGAATGGTCTTAAAGGGCCACAGCACTAGGATGGCTGGGCACCACTGGATTATGGCATGCCTGCTTTGCTGTTGTCTTACACCAGCTTTACTTTAATTCTAGGATCTTAGTAGATGATGCCCACCATTATTTTTAAGTATTTTCCTAAACATTATGTCTGGCAAAATAAGTGTGTGTGTGTGTGTGTGTGTGTGTGTGTGTGTGTGTGTGTGTATGTGTGTATGTGCTTAATATTAACTCACAAGAAGGAAGTTCATTTTTATAGCATTTTAGAATTTACCTCCCAAAATGATTGGATAATTTCTAACCTTTTATCTGTAATTACTGTATTTTCACCAGTGTCTAATATCTAATACTAAATTCATTTAATGAATCTTTACTTGACAGTGTATGAGTCAGTTTTCTATTACTACAACAACATTCTCAAGATAAAACAATTTAATGAAGAGGAGATTTGCTAGGGCCTCTTGTTTAGAGGTTTCAAAGGGTGCATAGCAGGCTCTATCAACCTAGGGCATTGAGAGTACACTGCAGGGGAAGGAGTTCACCTCATGGTGGCCAGGAAGTGAAAAAATGGGAGCGACAGAAAGAGATGAGGAGGGGAATAGATGTGCCCTCAAAGCCAAACCTTCAGCTGCCTTCTCGTAACTACATTCTACCTCTTAAGATTCAACCTTTCCCATGGTGCTATGAGTTTGAAAATCATACTTTAAACATAAGTCTTTAGGTGATAATCCAAATTTAAATGATGAATGATAGTGCAATTTCAAATTCTGGACATTTTTATTTGTTTTTTTGTTTTTGTTTTGTTTTTGTTTTGTTTTTTGTTTTTGCAATAGGTTTACCTGGCATGTAAAGATTTCTTTTCTGTTCATTTATGTCATTTTGTTCATTTATCACTGATAATTATTTATTAAGGCTCTCTAAAAAGTATTGTTTACTACCATGTCTGTCACCAGAAACCTAGCCAACTTCCTCAGGTGAGTGAGTTTGTGGAATTTAGAAGAGAATCTCCAACTGCTACTTTGCTAGACAAACATAATCCCTTTCTACAGTCTAAATCTTATTCCTATATTCACAGATAAAGTTTTGGTGGTTTGAATATGCTTGGTCCACAGAGTGGCACTATTAGGAAGTGTGGTCTTGTTGGAGGAAGTGTGCCACTATGGCGGTGGTTTTGAGACCATTCTAGTAGACACATAGGAGACAGTATTCTCCTGTCTACCTTTGAAGCAGTTCCTCCTCCAGTACCAGGTCTGGCTGCATTCTGCCATGTTTCTGACTTGATAATAATGGACTGAACCTCTAAACCTGCAAGCCAGCTCCCAATTAAATGCTGTCTCCTTTGTAAGAGTTGCCTTGGTCATGCTGTCTTTTCACAGCAATGCAAACCCTGACTAAGACATAAAGATAGCTATCAGCTCTCATCAAAGAAGCTATTCTTTACAGAAAATGGAGACATATAGCCGTGGTTTTCAAAGTGTGGGTCACAACTCTTTTGGCAAACTGCTTTCTCTAAAAATATTGATATTATGATTCATAACAGCAACAAAATTATAGTTCTAAAGTAACAAAAATAATCTTATGGTTTGGGTCACCACAACATGAGGAGCTATACTAAAGGGTCACATTGTTAGGAAGGCTGAGAACCACTGCTTTACAGTGGACCCAGGGCAAAGCCCAGTGAATGGTATAGAGCCCTGCCCCAGTAGATACATCTGCATCACAACTCCTGTGTCTATAGTTCAGGAATATTATAGAAGAGAGGGTGGGAAGATTGTAAAAGCCAGGATTCCAAGAATTCTCCTGTGAAAGACACTCTCTTAGAAATGACCTCAACATAGTGGGGCATGTGTCCTTATTACCAGTTGGAACATCTTGTGGTCACTTTACCCCTTCTTAGAATTGGGAACAAAACACCCATGGAAGGAGTTACAGAGACAAAGTTTGGAGCTGAGATGAAAAGATGGACCATCTAGAGAGTGCCGCACCCGGGAATCCATCCCAAAATTAGCCTCCAAACACAGACACCATTGCATACAATAGCAAGATTTTGTTGAAATGACCCTGATATAGCTGTCTCTTGTGAGGCTATGCCGGGGCCTGGCAAACACAGAAGTGGACGCTCACAGTCAGCTATTGGATGAAACACAGGAACCCCAATGGAGGAGCTAGAGAAAATACCGAAGGAGTTAAATGGGTCTGCAACCCTATAGGTGGAACAACAATATGAACTAACCAGTAGCCCCAGAGCTCGTGTCTCTAGCTGCATATGTAGCAGAAGATGGCCTAGTCTGCCATCATTGGGAAGAGAGGCTCCTTGGTCATGCAAACTTTATATGCCTCAGTCCAGGGGAACACCAGGGCCAAGAAGTGGGAGTGGGTGGGTAGAGGAGTGGGGTGGGGAGGGTATGGGGGACTTTTGGAATAGCATTTGAAATGTAAATGAAGAAAATATCTAATTAAAAAAAAGAAATGACCTCAAAATGACTGAGAATCAGCTCCACCTCCTGGCTGCAGATGTAGGCCCCTAGGATCCTGTCCCAACAAGGTCTTTGCTCCTACAGAGGAAAGTGATCATGCAGAATTTTACTACCTGTGCATCTCTATCCAATAATAGGTATCACATAGCTACTCTCTTGTGGGCCTCACAGAGCTTTACCTGTTACTCAGAACCTGGTTCTTTGACAAGAGTCTACATGAAATCCCCATTCCGCAGTTTTCTATATAAAAACCCACTTAGCTCCTGCCTATTCTTTGGACAACTCTCCATCTGGAAAGACTTGCTGACTTCTTAGATTTTTACGATAGCAGCAATCTGTTCTTCCTGAGATTTGGTTTTGGTTTCTACTTGTAGGTAGGGCAGAGACATGCCTAACTGTATGTTTCCCTTTATTTGGGCATGAATCTGACTCTACCTTATATACAGTGCCTGAAGAAGGTTCCTTCTTGTTGTTTTCAGCTTTAAAATTGCTTGCAAAAAAAGAGACCCACACAGTGTTCTCCACTGAGTCAAGCCTAGAACAGAGATGCTTGTTTTTGAAAACAAGTTTCTGTAGCCTGAATAGAGTTGGAGCGACTTCTTTTCTTTCTATTTCTTCAACAGCTTTTTTTTAATGGAAAAAAAATTGTTATTTGAAGATAAATATAAACCTTGTTGTAAAATGACCAAGACTCAATGATGTCTAAGGCATCATGATCACTTATTTGTTTTATTAAATCATGATATTTTGTAATTATTTTTCTTTCACTATAGGTCATTTTTAGAATGTTTTGTATCTAAGAAGATAGAAGATTTTTTTTAACCTCATGAATAACTTGGCATGAGTTTGTACTTTAAAAATGAAAGCAATTTAATAAAATCAATGTAAGCCAAATATATAACATCTTAAGAAGATGGACAAGGTTCTTCATAGGTAAATACTACACTTTCACTGCCTTTGTAAAGCAAAACAGGATTCTATTTTTAACTTGCCATAATTTTCAAACTGGAGTTATATAGGTACTAGGCAAGTAATATGAAGCATTGAATACAACTTTCTTATAGAAAGATAAAAACTGCATTTTTCCAAGGTATTTTGGTTAGAACTAGAAAATTCTGAGGTGATCATTCAATTTTCCTGACCCATTATATATTTTATAGTTGATGTTATTTTACATGTAAATGGATATTTTCTATATGTTTGCCTTAGTAAAGTCTATTCTTACAGCCTCAGACCCCGGAATTGTTAAAAGTATATGACCAAAATACCCATGTAATAGAGCCACCTATGTAGCATGTGACTAAAGATATGAAAATTTTCATTGCATTTTTAAGATTACCTTATCCCTCTGTTCAAGAAACATCAAGTCATCATTTCTCGTAAATACTTTCTACATCCTACCTAATGCATGTCCAACCTGCTCTTCAGTTTTTTGCCTCTTCCTATTTGTGTGCTCCCAAGAGGTAATCATGCACAGTATTTAGTATACTCCTTGACGTTCTTCACCACAGCCTTTATCTCATGTTCTCTTAAGATATGAAATATTTATCTTGTTTGAAATGCCTAATCGACTTCTCAGATTATGTCAGTCTCCCCAAATTCCCCATGGTCATAACTATATTTACAATTTCTACCCTGCTGAACAAAATTAACTTCATGCTTAAATTATATTTGTCTTATTTTATCTGTTACAGGTTGAAGAGCCTGGATACAGAATTCTTTCCTTATTTGCTTTTTCTCCTTTTCAAATAATCTCAGACAGTTTTATATGCAGATCAGTACTCAAGGCTACAGGTTCAAACCGCTTGGGCTAGAGGTTTGTGCTTCATTTTACAAACACATCTGCTATATATTGGATGCTCTTTAGGCAGATTAAAACCAGGAACAATCCCCAAACCCTAAAGAAATAAGAAAACTACACAGAGGTGGCCACTTCCCTGAAGCTTATACTTTTGTGAAAGCTTCTGAAAATAATGAATAAGTCATTAAGACACACTTGGGTTCAAATACAAAAGTCAGAAATTTAAAATCAGAGAAAGCATAGATCCTGAGATGGCAATATCTTCTTAAAACTTGAAGAGTAGAAATAAGCCTTGAAAGGTACCTGCTAACCTGGAGAATCTAAGATGAGGATGGAGAAGCAAGCATTGGTCAAAAAGATATCAAGAGTATCATACTGGCAAAAAATATGGCTTTTATTTACCCATACTGGAGAGATATGATAAAGTACCGCCTTGCAGGGACAGTCTGGTTTGTGTTTAGTTGCATGGATATTGCACCGATGGAAGCCAAGGTAATATAAAAACTAGGAGACTAGGAGCTTGACATGCTGTTATAAATCAAAGAGCATGGTGGCCCGCATTAAACATGCAGTAGTAAATAGGCAGAGGAGTGTTTGTGCTCTGAATATAGTTCAGATATAGGAAGCAGAAGGCATGCTGATGGATGAGAAGTCAAATAAAGTTGTGATGATGACTGGCTTTAAGTTACCCTGGACGGTGGTGGCATTTACAGAGATGATGAAAAATAAGGCAGATGTGATGTGGAGGTGGCCTTGTCAAGTTTGAGTTTTGACAAGAGGGAGATGCCATTCATAAGAGATATATGAATGTAGACATCAGAGCAGAGGTTAAGGCTAAAGAATTCTTAGCACAGGTCTATCTAGGCAGTGAAAGTCTGTTATGGGTGAGATAGTTAAGAATAGCTGTGTCTACCAAGTTAAGTCTATAATAGCCAGACAAGGAAATTGGGCCACTTCTGAGACACAGTTCCCGCTGGCATGTGGTTATAAGAGAATCTAGGAAAAGGTATCTACTTTGGAAGGAAATTGTATACCATATTAAAAGCTTAACAGAAGTCATTAGGGGTGTTGGAACTATGGAAACCATATTATTTCTACAAAATAGAAAAGACAGAACCCCAATTGGAGAGGAGGAAGAGCACAAAGATTCCAATAGGAAGGGAGAGGTGGGTTTTTTTTGTTTTGTTTTGTTTTGTTTTTTGTCTGTTTGTTTTCGTGAAAGCAAGCAGAGCAACATGGAAATATCCAGATCAGGATTTAGTATGAAGAGAAGTTTTCAGATAATGATAAGCAAAACAAACCCAATGTCATTTGATAGACGACAATTGCCAAGAGGGAGGAGCGTTCTAGCATATCATTTGTATGACTTCAGAAAAGATCACATCCATCTCAGAAATCTATGTAGAGGAAGGCAAGGAAAGCTGCATGCTTGATTGGTTGATTTTTGCCTTTAGAATTATTAAGTCATTCCCTTTCAGTAATATCACACTGAAATGTTTTCGGATCTCAGAACCATTTTATAAATATCCTTAACTTTTACTAACAGACCTGAAGTCGAGGACTTACTTTTAAAGGTACAAAGTGGGTTCAAGAAGGGACCGTGAGAGTACGGGTGGTGAGTGTGAAGAAGGTTGCTGTGTGCCACAGGGTGGTACTCACATGGCAGCTGAGAGGTGGGAATGATCACTGGTCTCAGTATAATTTAGGCAGATAGAGACCAAATTGCAGAGAAAAGTGAACAATGAGTAGGAAGAAGCCATCTGTCATGTCATCTCATCATCCACAGGACAGAAATGCAAGAGAGGCAGGGAGGGCAGCAAAGTCACTCCCTGCAAGTCTGTACTGAAATAGACATGCTGATATCTTGTCCCAGAGGAATCCTTGCTTCTCAGAGGAAATCCACATAAGCACTCACATCATTGGTGGAAACAGAAATTAGGACTGTGCTCTCTGAACCAATTTTTCCTAGTCATAAGTGGAGCCACAGAGAGTGCCAGATGACACAGTAGAACCAGAATAAAGGATAATTTCTGTCACAGAGGAATAGGAACCGTGTAACCATGTGCTTTCTTATTTATTAAACACATGGACTATATCTGAATGTCATCTTTGAAGATCAAAAGTGACACTATGATCACAAGTGTCATGATTCTACAATAATTCCCTTTCTGTTCTGGAGGGTGGCTGCAAAGAGTGCTGATAATTAGTAGACAATGACTGGCACCAGGTATGGTGATCCACAGTGAATTTTACAAGCCAAGAGAGATGCTACCCCATACCTTAGAGTCTTGTCTTTTCTGTTTTTTAAAAAAGATTTATTTATTAATCATATGTAAGTACACTGTAGATGTCTTTAGCTGCACCAGAAGAGGACATCAGATCACATTACAGATGGTTGTGAGCCACCATGTAGTTGCTGGGATTTGAACTCAGGACCTCCACAAGAGCAGCAAGTGCTCTTAACCACGGAGACATCTCTCCAGCCCCTCCCGCCCCATAGACTTTTCACCTGTTTAATTGTTTCTGACACTGGGAAGCAGCAGAGCAGGTGACTTGATTCTTTATGTGTTCTGAGTTCACGATTTGTGAATGGCTGCATGTGTGCTGCTTATTGGGTTTTTGAAATAAATCATTTGCTTTCCTTATGATTAGCAGCATGTAGGAACTAGAATGGGGCTTTATTTACTTTATTAAGGCCACGGAGACATTATCTGATCATTTAATGCTTCCCTGATGGATGCTGAAACCAGAGAATGGTAATCTGCGATTTATCACTATCCAAATCTTATTTCAATTGCTCAACAGCATAATCCTCATAATCTTTGCAAAGAGTTACAATAAAGATCAGGCTAACACCTGACAACTGCTGCACATTTCATTTGTTTTGGAAATACAAAGCAAACATTCAGATTGAGTTATTGCCTTAATCCTCAGATCACTTTAGTTATGGATAACCCACTCAAAACCCAGCATTACTCAATAGTTCTAACAAGCCTCTTTTATTTTTTAAAAATCTATTATTCAAATAAGAGGACTTGCAGACTGCCTCCAGTTATATTTTTCATGCACATGCTTTGAAAAAAACAGCTGCCAACCTGTGAGTCCTTCAGTCATTCCATAAAGGTGTCAGGGGGAATGTGGCAGACAGAGATTAAGTCTTTGTCTGAAGTCTCTCCTTGGCTGAAAAGGAAATTCCCAAGGAATTATTCTCACTCCAAGACAGGTTGCTGGCAATTATCACAGAGCCTGCTACAGCTTTCCATAGTAGGTGAATTAATTGTCATGACCCAGAGGGAGTGTGGAAAGAAGTAGTAGATAGCAAAGTCCTGTGCATGAACTTCCTGATCACAGCAGTACAATCTCTAGAAAGACCCATAAAAGCCCTGCTGTGTTTGTTCATATCCTCGCAGGCAAACAACCCCAGGGATCTTCTTTTTGTATCATTCCTTCTTGGCCCCTTAGTAAGTTCAGTTGTACTGTTTTCTGAAAACAAACTTTCTTGTAAAACAAAATGTCAATCTCAGAACCAGAAAATTGTCAGGACCACTGAGACACAGCCTTCTAACTTTCCCCCACAAGGCAAAAGGTCTCCAAAAATGTCTTGGCAGCAGTGGTTGCCTTAAAAAGTAGCACTTTCAGAAGCTGTCTCAGACACTATTGCATATGCCAGAACGATTTTGCTGACGGGACCCTGTTATAGCTGTCTTGTATGAGGCTATGCCAGTGCCTGGCAAATACAGAAGTGGACGCTCACAGTCATCTATAAGATGGAACACAGAGTCCCCAATGGAGAAGTTAGAGAAAGCACCCAAGGAGCTGAAGGGATCTGCAACCCTATAGGTGGAACAACAATATGAACTTACCAGTACCCCAGAGCTCGTGTCTCTAGCTGCATATGTAGCAGAAGATGGTCTAGTTGGCCAACACTGGAAAGAGGCCCCTTGGTATTGCAAACTTTATATGCCCCAGTACAGGGGAACGCCAGGGCCAAGAAACGGGAGTGAGTGGGTAGGGGAGCAGTGTTGGGGGAGGGTATAGGGAATTTTCAGGATAGCATTTGAAATGTATATAAAGAAAATAGCTAATAAAAACAATAAAATAAATCAAAGGAAAAAAAAGTAGCACTTTATCTACATCATGACAGTGGCCATGCATTTCCTGAAGGATTCTACTGGTGTAGTCAAGAGAAATTCAAGCTTCCTCTGTGCATCTGTGGCTGTGGGATGGCCTTGCAGAGATGAGGATTTGAGAGGATTTGAGCCTAGAAGCACATTGAAGTAAGGTAAGGACCCCAGTAGCACTCAGAAGGTATGGGAAAGGGCTGCGGTCTGCTTCCAAAGGTCCCAAAGTGGAAGGAGACCAAAAGTAGAACCCAGATGTTTCCAGATCTACTTTATCTGTTCTCTGGGTTTACTATATGTCTACTGTACTTGTTAACTGGAAGTTTCCCCTGTGCAGATTAAAATTACTTTTTACCCCCCTGATAGGTTCTCTACAGTCATTTCAATGTGGTTTAAAATTCTCAGGGAGGCCATTTCTAAGGCTCCGTTAGTGTCTTTTCCCCATATGTTTGCTAGCACATTGATTAATTTAGTTTATTCTCAAAAAATGACTTTATATTTTTAAAAGGATTAGTGTTTTTAATACATTACTCAGGATGAACTTATGATTAAGTTTATGAAAAAAGTAATGAATTGATCATGCATATGCTGACATTTTTAATCAATTAAGGGATATACATTAGCCTAGCTCTGTCTACTATAAAACAGAAATGGCTCTCATATTTATGAACTGCACGGCTTTCAAATTTACAATCGCCCAGTAAGTCAAGCCTGTGCTGAGAGTTTTCCTTTTTAATTATCACCTAATAATAATTCTGAGCCTGTTTTTAAAGAGCATTTGCAAGTTAACTTAGTGAAGAAATGTGCATACTTTGTTTACTGGCTTGTTCTATCCATGTTCTCTCGAGGGTTGTTTTCCTAACTAAATCTGTTAGAAAATTCTTCCAGGCTGATTCAGAATTTCCGTTTCGTCCTGTCAAACACTAGTCTCCAAACCTTAGCACTTGGCCTGGTTTGACTGCAGCCTTCAGAGTTACACACACAGCATCGGCCTGATTTTCTGATACTCACACTGACCCACTTTCCCCAAATATGTAAGTTTTCTTTCTGAACATGTATTTTTAAACATATGTGTTTTGATAGAATTTCTGCTGTAGGTAATGAAGACTACTGCATATTCACATAAGATACATCGTTTCTTTTTTTGCAATGTAAATACAGAACTGTAAAATATGTTAAATATAATGCTAAGAATTGTTAGATAGTTGCTATCAAGCTATGTATACTTAGTTGGAAAAAGTCTAATAAAATTATTATTACAAAAATCATTGCCAGGCGTAGTTGCTCAGCTCTGTAATCCTAGGACTCAGGAGACTGAGGCAAGAGGATTTCTGTGAGGTCATTCTCATCCTGGGCTACCAAATTAATTCTAGGACAGTCAGAATTACATAGCAAGGCATGTCCCAACTTTCTAGTACAAATTGTATATGCATTTAGAAGTGAAATGATTCCTAGATGAGAGGCAATAGAAAACTAAGAATTGCATATTGGCAAGGAGATATGTGCTGCTGAGTACTAACGAAATGATGCTGCCTGCATCTTGAATCTTTGAGAATAAGAAAGAACATCAGAGGGAAATGGAATCCTGTTTAGCAGTCTGTTATTAGTGTATAACGACATTGAATCATTTTTTGTCTTTCTTACAGAGAAATCTACATAGATCTTTGCATGTGAATATGAACAGACTAATTCCCATAAAATTATGATGGGGACATGTGAGTTATACAGATATATCATGACTCTGAAACAACACAGATAAAAATAGATTAAGAAAATAGAGATTATAGGTGAAATGCATTGTAGTGGGCACTTATGGGGGAATAAGGCTACCTTATTGATCTCTTTTGTAATGATATGGAGGCTTAAGGGTGTGTGTGTGTGCGTTTGTGCACGTGTGCAAGTGTCTGTGTCTGTGTGTGTGTGCTCTTTGATTGATCCTGGGTTTCACCTCATTTTCCTTGAATAACACTAGCTATGTATTATTTTCAGAGATTATATACCAATAAATAAATTGTTAAAATCTGAGAGCATAAACTTGCTCAATTCTGGTTAGGACTTTGTTAAAAACACATTCAAACAAACTTATTACTATATATGAACTTAAGATGAAAAAATCAATTTTGCAGGCTAATGCTTCAAACTGTTATTGGAGTGTGTGACTTTCCATATTCTGTGTTATCAAAAATTGTGCATTTCTCCTTTACCTGATATATGAAAAGCATACAGGATCCAGTACTGTTGGATCTTTATTGTCTATCCCTATTCCAAAATGTAGTAAGAAATCAGTGGATATGTATCTGAAGTAGGTATAGGTCCAGGGGAAAAGCATCCATGTAATGTTGAAGATGCTAGCTTACTGCCAAGGGATGCAGGAACCCAGTTCTGAATTTGGAATCAGAATGATTTCCACTCCCTTAATATTATTTCCTGATCTTAAATCAAAGGCTATTTGAAAATTTGAAAATATGCCCCAGTTGAGTTTATTAGGAAATATCTTTCTGGATTACAATGATATTTTTCTTACTTTCCATGTGCAAATATTTTTCTGATGATACTATAATTGGATACAACTCAAACTAAATTCTTTGCTGAGTCTAAAATGTAGCTATTGTTTTTAGTTAATGCTGCAATGTTATTTTTCAGTGTTACTCTTGACCATTCCAGATAGTGTCAAATGAATCACTTTTAGTAATATAGCCATCATAATATTTTGAAGAGAGATTTGTGGTGGAATTCATCCTGACTTTTTAGCTTATTTAAACCAACCCCATGCACCAAGTGGTTCACTATAGGAAAGTGCTGGCACTGACTACATCAGAGTCTGCTATGTTTCCTGGTTCCTTGTGGTTCAGAGATTAGTTCAGTACTTACCAAGTGTTTTTGTTTCAGGAAAGTGTGCCAAAGTCTGCCATTGTGTTGCATCAGAGTAAAGCATGTTCGCAAAACTATCCAGTCAGTCTGTGCACCTCAATCACCCTGGAGATGTCTGGAAGGAAGAAAAATAAAAAAAAAATTAAAAAATGAGTGTGTCAAGAAAGAGGACATAATATTTGAGAAATAATCCCAGGGGAGAAGAAAAGGGTTGGAACAAAACTTCAGTAATACCAAGGAAGAGAAAAGAAGAAGGGAAACAGACAACAACCACAGCAGCAACAACAACAGGCAGAATACTTGTTTGTCAATGTGAATTTCTCAGATGAAATCTTTACAAGAAAAACTGATCTTACTGGAGTCTCTGATTTTTTTTTCCCCCTGACTGGAATTCTGTGAGAAGCTCTCATATTAACAACAGCAGCTACAAGATGGCTGCCACCAGCATCCTGAGAGCAGGGTACACTGGGAGAGGTTCTGATCTGGCACAAGACACTTCAGAAGCATTCAGAACCATGGGGCTCTTATTTTTGCAAATGACAAGATATAATTAAACCAAACTGGGCCTGAGTTACATCTTTTGTCTTCTGCATGGCATGAGAAATGTTCAGAAGCAGAAGGTTCCTCAGCAAAGGGACAAGTGTGTCACAGATCCACCATGCTGAGAGACACTGCTTGGAGAAGCATTCTCAGGATATCCTTATCTTGGATATAGCTGAGTCCCCATCTTGGATAAAGCCTAGTCTCTGTATCATTGCTAGTGCAAAACATCAAAGCAAAGCCAACATCCTTAACTGAGAAGACAGGACAAGTATCAATTCTGACCAGGTATTTAGGAACAAAAGCAGATGCAGATGTAATGATACCAACTTACTGACTCAAGACCCTCTTCTTTGGCTGATAAAGAACAGGATTCTCTGGTATTCAACTATATGCATATATTTCTTGGATGAGTTGAATACATATCTATGTAAACCTTGTGAGTGTGTGTGAGAGCATGTATGCCAATGTACATATACTATGTATGTGCTTGTGGAGAGGTAGTTAATGCTGACGTCAAAAAAGACAGACAGCCCTCTGCCAATGTACATATACTATGTATGTGCTTGTGGAGAGGTAGTTAATGCTGAAGTCAAAAAAGACAGCCCTCATCTGTAGCAGGGGAAGTTAATGAACAATTTCTGGTTAAGTGCTAAAGCAATGGCTTGCACTATCAATCAATGTATTAATTCAAGGTCTCCAGAAAAATAAAAGCCAAGGATATATATTTATCTGAGAGACTTATTATGAGTATTGGTTTATATAACAATGAGGGAAAGTCCAACAGTAAAGTCTGCAAGCTGGACAAGCAGAAAAGCCACTAACACAATGCAGATGGAATCCAAAGACCTAAGAATTAGTAAGAGTCCACGAGGAAACCTAGCCTGAGAATTTAAGTCAGTGACTATGGTGAAAGCCTATGATTATGAAGGCTGAAGAGATGGGAACACAAATACACAAGGGTTGGAGAATATAGTAGAAGAGTGAACCAAATTCACCCATTGTACTGGCTGGTTCTGTGCGTCAACTTGACACAAGATAGAGTCATCACAGAGAAAGGAGCCTGAGCTGAGGAAATATCTCCATGAGATCCAGCTGAAAGGCATTCCCTTTATTAGTGATCAGTGTGGAAGGGACCAGCTCATTGTGGGTGGTGCCATCCCTGGGCTGAGGTCCTGGGCTTTAAGGAAAGCTGAGCAAGCCAGGTGAAACAAGCCAGTAAGCAGCCTCTACATTAGCTCCACCCTCCAGGTTCCTGTCCTGATTTCCTTCAATGATGAACAGCAATATAGAAGTGTAAGCCAAATAAACCCTTTCCTCCCAAGTTGCTTTAGTCATGGTGATTTTTTTTCACAGTAGTAGTAACTCTAACTAAGATGACCTTCCATTTCCATAAGGCCTTAAATAGATGGAATTCCACTTGCCTTTACCAGGAGGAATAGACAGTCTTTGGTCAGCTGTGGAATACCCTCACAGAAAAATTCACATACAATGTTTTAGCCTATTAACTTGAACACTAAAATTATTCATACAATGGACCAGTGAAAACCATCTTTTTCGTTTTCCTAGTCAGATGATGCTGAAGGAAAGATTAGGAGATGTTATAAAAATAAGTAACATTTCTGTTTGTAAATATGCATAATTATGAATAAGTTGGAACCTTGCTAACTTAGGCTAAATATGCAATTACAAGAATGAAGAGTAAAATTATAACAGAATGTCAAAATCTGCTTTTTAAAAGCGAGAGGAATTAATTCTCACTGTTTTTTTCACTTAACTTCCTACCACAGTTTTCATATTCTGCCCATGTAAATAGTCATTAATGCCTGCAAAAGGGAGGAAAAGGCACATTCCTGGGATGAGCTTTTGTTTAAGCTTGGCCGGGCTTTTATGAATACAATTTATCTTACCAAATTTGGACCTCCTTAAGGATTTGTTGCCTTCTGAAGGAGGAAGTGTGAATAAGACAAGATCATGTGGGCAAGCATTTTATGCCTTGTTAAGGAAAATAGGACAGACACATGTAAGTTCATAAGGCCAGGCAATTAAATAGTGTG
The DNA here is from genome assembly GCF_978045245.1 of Mus caroli. NCBI lineage: Eukaryota > Metazoa > Chordata > Mammalia > Rodentia > Muridae > Mus > Mus caroli. The sequence goes on from NW_028227265.1 coordinate 85,942,549, forward strand.
ACACCTGCCTGGTGAAAGAGGAAAATGAAGCATTAATGCCTCAGTCCAGGGGGACCAAGTCTGATGGAAGAAAGTGTTTCTTAAGTTACATCACAGGCATTATACCTGCAGGAAAACAAGAGAGGAAGACTTCTAAGATCAGGGGAATTCAAAGATTCCTACAAAGGATTAAGTAAGAAAGTAAGCTTGTGTCTCACACTGATCATTATTTAAAAAAAAAAAAAACATTTTTTCCACAAATTTTCCATGTATTTGGTCTTATATATTCTAGATTGGATTGAATTTCTTTCCACCGTTGTTTTATTTTCTCTCTTTATTCTTTACTACTTCTACTAATAAACTCCTCTAAGTCTCCTTCGGTTACATGGACAGTCACCAAGTCACCATGAACATAGCCAGCATTGAAAGTGGCATCAGAGTCTTCATGTTTCTCAAAAGGGTGTGACTGACCTGCAGCCGTGGTCTCTAGGTTTGACCCTCGGGTCCCACTAGTGAGATGATTCTTGGCCTTTGGTGTAGTGCACGGTTATTGTAGGATTAGGCTCAGGTCCTGCTGGGAGCAGTAATGCACAGACTTCTTTTGTCTTCTGTGCAGGCAAGCTAATCTACCTGGGGATGAAGCCAGGCCAGTAAATACAACATCTTACTTAACTAGTGTGCTTTAAAAGTGTAATGCTTGAAAGACATGCTTTACAATTTTTAAAGCATATTATTTTCACAGTTGAAGCACTCGGTACAAAAGAGCATTTTAAAGAGATTATACTGTGTGTTTTGTCAGAAAAACTTTCCCCTATGGTTTCATAGTCTTTCCCTACAGAAAGGATGAAAACCTGTTTTTTACTCTTCTTCATGTCCTCAGAGCTGTGCCAGGAGGTCTTGGGGAAGAGAAACCCCACAAAGATGGCCCAATAGCTTGTTGACCAACCGTAAAACCTTCCCCCCCCCCATCTTTATTTGAAGTGTGTCATATGTTGTAACTAAACCAGCATGTTGGCTCAATGCCCAGTGGAAACCAGAAACACAGGACAGTGTGTCTCAGTACATTGTTTCAAATAACTCTTTTTGACTTCTTTAGGGAGATCAAATAGGGATTCACATCAGGCCAGAAGGTTACAAGATCCCCACGAAAGTCTCCAACTGAGTCCTGCTATGTGCCATGAACATCATTCTGTCAGCACAATCGTCCATAGAATCAGCTAAAACTGAATGAGTCTTAGCAACTTTACAGCTGTCTTACAGTATTTGACATGGATCAAGACATGCTGCTTGGCAGCCGCGGGAACTCTTCCCTGGGCAGATTTATATCTCAAAAGTATGGGACATGAAGTTGAATAACAGTATCACTGTTTCAATGTATAATGGTAACACAATAAGTACTACCCCTTTCCTTCGTGAATGCTGAGCCGGTGTTGGATTTTCTGTGTCCTTCCACCTCTCCCTTAGTCCCTTTATAGCTGTGGCCACTATAAATAAGTTGAAGGAAAATTACTTCTCTACTGTTGCACAATGTCTCCCTTATCTGACAGCCACAGCTGTCACACACACAGATGCTCTTATTTAGAATGCCCATGGCTGCAAATGTGATTGCTTATATTCTTCAGTTGCTGAGTAACATTATATTAGTTACAAATTTAATTCATTTCTCCTTTTACCATCAGTAAGGTCTTAAAGGCTATTTCTCAAACATGCCATACATGGCGATCTTTAGCCTCTTTGGACTGACTAATGGTTCCTGTCTACCACTAATAATTATGCAGAAGAGTTTCCAACCGAAGATTTTAAAGGGATAGCTTTAGAGTCATTACTTACCTTATTCCTATGTGGAACTTAAATTGAGTGTTCATCCAATATCAGTAGGAAATTCCCCCAAGGTCAGACTTCCAAAATATTAGAGAGCAAAAAACTCTCATTTTCTCTTACAGTTCTGTCTGTTTTCTTTAAAATTAGATATCATTAACTTGTTTATAGGCAATATAATAGTGCCAAAAACAAACATAAGGGTTTAAGATTTTGTATTAACTTAAATTCTTTATGTCTCTATTTTCTTTAAAACTTACACCTATTAATATTTTTCGTTGATGTTATCTACTCCATCTGAGAGCAAAAGTGTATGTTTTGATATGAAATAAAATAGAACAGTCAAATGTTGAACAAGAGACAATATACTAATGTTTTATAGTATTATTTTACAAGATCCAGAAGGGCATAAACAGTGCAAGTTTCATTAATATTGATGTCAAAAATATGTAATCAACTTCATTTCATTTTCAATGCAATGCTTGGTAGACTAGTATACTTTGATAATGTTCTTAAGTAAGTAAAAAGACTTAACATCAGTCAGCATTGAAAACATACAAGTCACAAGGGCAAGGTCAGACCATGTGTAGAACTCAAGAAAATAATAGAAGTTGACAAACTGTAGTTCAAGCTTCATAACTTCCAACATTATTTGTCCAAGAAACATGCCTTCAATTAAGAACACACTAATTGTTGTAGAAAATTAAAGAACTACACAAAGAAAACACTATAATTATGGTTTGAAAAGTGTACCAAGAACCCTTTATTAAGACTTCATATGCTATAGATTTATTTTCCACAAATCTCAAACAACTTAAAAATTTTAAGGAATTAAATAGAAATGGAAAGGAAGCCTATTTGTTATTATGAAAATTTGGTCAAGCTAGGCAGTTAATTTGGATAATATTGTCCAAATTTCTCACTTATATGTTGTATTTTTTCACCTCTGAGTTGTCAAAATAAACTGGATTTTCTTTCTCAGACCAGTATGATTATTTCCAGAGTCTAGTATTTTCTGAGTGTCTTCATGTCAGGTTTGAATAGGTTTAGGACAACTTCTTCCTCTCTCTTCAGAGAAAATGTCAGGCAGTTTAAAATTATAATAGACCATCTCTCAAAATAGATAAATCCTGGTCTTGAAAATCTTGGGTCAGTTCAGAAAGCCCGGTGAGAATTAAGGGCGTGTAGATGGAGGGGCAGAAGGTGAAACATTTCTCTCATTGGAGCCAGAGGTCTCATTCTAAAACTAGAGAGAGAGTACAGAAGTGTGGAATCAAAGTGGGGGAGAGTTTAATGCCGACTTCATATTAATAGTGACTGGAAGAACCTGGAGGGTCTCTACGGAAACAATGGAAAGGAAGTTTCAAAACAAATTGTAAAGGTTGATAGGGATGCTAAGAGAAGAAGCTGACATCCCCCAACTGCTCTGCACTTAATGTGTGTGCTGTGGCACTGGCTGTAAACGCAGGAGAATGAGTCTAGAGCTACTGAGCAGTAAAGGGCATAAAGACGCAGGTGACATTACTTTTATTCTCTTTGCCTAGGGCCTGAGAGGCCTAGGAGATGGTATCATCAACAGTTCATGACAGTTGAGCATTCTTTTTTGCATATTTTAATTTCCTTTTTGTGCAGCACACAACTGACATTCATCTGTGTACCAGAATCAGGGAATAGACAAGAGGGATGCTTTTTTTTTTTAAATAAATTAATATGTCATTATTACTTGTGCTTGCAAGCCTACCAAAATGTAAATATTGACATCAACATAGCTTTTCAACATAATACATATTTTACACTTTGTGATGCAAAGTGTAAAATTTTTAAACCTAGAAGAATCAAAAAATTATGTCAGTTGTTCTAAAGGTGGTCATTGTTTTGCTTAAGAACTGAATTTCACACATGTCAAACCTAGATTATGTGTGTACGTGTGTGTGTGTGTGTGTGTGTGCTACCTGTGTTTCTGTATATGACATGAAAGTGTGAGAAGAGTCTGGGGGGTAAGGAGGGGGACAAAAAGATGATATTGGGAAACAACTGTGGTCAAAACACATGATATACTTGAGTGAAGATGTCTGTAAGAATTGTATTGTGCTGTACAATGAATAAAATGTTTGTAAAAGCATGTGGCTTCAGAGCAGGTGCTATAGAAGTGTAACATCAAGAACGATAAAACCCTCCACCCATAAACATCCACCAAACCCAGACACTAGGCAGTTGCCAACAAGAGCCTGCTGACAGGAGCCTGATATAGCTGTCTCCTGCGAGGCTCTGCCAGTGCCTGGCAAATACAGAAGTGGATGCCCACAGTCATCCATTGGATGGAGCACAAGGTCCCCAATGAAGAAGCCTGAGACATACCCAGGGGAGTATGAAGGTGACTGAAGCCCCATAGGAGGAACATCAATATAAACTAACCAGAACTCCCAGAGCTCCTTGGAACTATACCACTAATCAAAGAAAAAACATGGTGGAACTTGTGGCTCTAGCTATATATGTAGCAGAGGATGGCCTAGTTGGTCATCAATGGGAGGAAAAGCCCTTGGTCCTGTGAAGGCTCTAGGTCCCAGCATAGGGGAATGTCAGAACCAGGAATGGGAGTGGGTGGGTTGGGGAACAGGGGGAGGGAGAGGGGATAGGGGATTTTTGGAGAGGAAACTAGAAAAGGGGATAACATTTGAAATGTAAACAAAGAAAATATCTAATAAAAAAGAAAGATAAAACTCCACAATAAAATTAAGGTATTATGAAATATTAAGAAATGAAATTATAATTTTGGCAATTCTGCTTTCTAGCCTTTCTTCTGAAAAAAAAAACAAAAAACCTAGAAGTGCTCATGTTCCTGGTGAGGCTCAGTGGTCCTCACATCAACAATTTGTTTCTTAATCATTAGTTCACACCTAAGGAACCAGGGACAGGTAGGAAGTAATGGAATAAACAGTTAAATGGTTGGAGTAAAGATGTTTGGAGGTGTGAGTGGGTGTTAGGTTAGCTCAGTTATAAAACAAATATTCAGGAATTTGTGGAATTATGTTTAAAAGATATAGAACGCAGCCTGAAAGGTCCTCCTTAGCCTAACCTAAGAACACTCACATATCACTAGCAAAGTAATATAAAATGTACATGGGAAATACGGGCATCATCGAGCCAACAGGTGTCCTGAACAAATGCAAGTCGAGATAAATGTTTAGTAGAAATGAACACTATATCAAGTTCTTCCTCTTAATGTTAACAATTGACCAATGAGAACAAATAATTCATAGGTTGATTTTTAGGAAGAACATCAGTCAAAATTTTAAAGAGGTAATTCTAATTGATAAAGAAAGTTTTTTGTTTACTAGGACTGTAAATGTAAAAGTTAAATTAGGAGGGCATTTAGCAAACGGCCATAAAACACCTCGGGGCTGAAACTGGCGTAGTAACTAATACTAATCACTGTTGGTGACATACGAGGGAAATGATATTCATATAACACCAGTTACTCTTAGCAGATTTCTTGGCCATCACAAAGGCAGGAACATGCATTTATAGAGTAATGTTATGCTTGTCTCAAAAATTTCCAGACCTGCTCATAAATCACAAAAATTTGTATGCTAACGTATGGACCAAGAAATGTTGATTTTCTTTGTGTTACCTTTTTTTTTTTTTTTTTTTTTGACAAAAGGATTTAATCTGTGTCTGAGTGCAACCTAATTTTAATTTCTATTTTATGGAATATATAGGGAACACACAAACAAACTAGCAAGTAGGAAAGAGAGAGATTGGGAGAGAGTGGGTGGAAGGAAGAAAGGGGAGAAGGAAGGAAGGAGGGAAGAAAGGAAGAAAGGAAGAAAGGAAGAACAAAATAAAAACAAACATGAGAACACAGTGAAAGTACAGTGTAAGACCTCCCCGTGACTTTGTGATAACTTCTTTAAAAAGTCCATGCTCTTCTAGCAAACTCCCTGGCCCTCTGGCTCTCCCAATCTTTCTGTACCCCTTCAATGCTATCTGAGCCTTATGTGTGAGTGTTTTCTAGATGTATCCAAGATGGGCTTTACAACTCTGCCATTTGATTGGTTGTGGTTTTCTGTAGTATAAGAAAGTACATCAATTGATTATCCAATACTGAATTGTTAGCCCTAGAAATATATACAAAAGGCATTATAAAGGCTGAGCAATTTGTATTTAGGAATATGCCCGTATATACATGTAAATAAATATATATATATATAACATATATTCCTAAATATGTATATGCATTTACATATGTATGTATATATGAACATATATACACATATATAGTAATAATTGGTAATAAAAAGGGCTGCAAATTTGAAGTAGAGGTGGGAGGTGTATATGAGATGGTTTGGAGGGAGAAAAGAGAAGGGAGACATGTTGTAATTATATGATAATCTCAACAATAAAAACATTACCTTAAACATTACCTTAAGGAAAAATTTAAAAAGTAGCAATTATGCTTTTTTAAACATCTTAAGAGATATAACAAAGAAATAAATGGAGTTGGATCTTTAATGAACATCTTGATTTTTAAGATGAATTAGAATGTTTGAATTTGAACTGAGACTCTGAAGGTACTTGGGAATTGCTGTGCATTCTCTGAGACATCCCATTGTGCCTTCTCTTGCTATGACAAATGTGGCCAAAATACCTCAGATCTGAAAGAGTTGTTTGGCTTTTACGTTGTAATCCATCACTGAGGACTCCAATGAAGCAACTCAAGGTATAAACCCAGAGGCAGGAGTTGAAGCAGAGGCCAAGTAGGAAAGCTGCTTACTGGGTGGCTTTGCCCGGCTTACTTGGGGCCTCCCCTTCTTCTATAGTCTCTGCTCACATCCCTAGGGAGAGTATCTGTCATCCACCACGGGCTGGACTCTCCTCCACCACTTACTGATGCCATACAGACAAGACTGCGGAACATTTATTTAGGCAGTTCAGATGACATCCCCTCTTCCCAGGTTTGTATGACACTGACGGCTGAAGCTAACTTATAGCATAAGGTATGATATTATTATGATCATATGTAAATAGGATCATTTCATGCTGAAGGTATGAGGGACAAAAGTCTTGATGTCTGTAAATTAATTAATTAGTCAAAATGTATGCACACATAATGATATAAATATGTGCAGAGTATAAATCTACAGTAATATAAAAGGAAATGTACTAACAAGTAGTGAATTTGAGTGGTGAATATCTAGCTTTTATAGCTTTTCAGTAGTATATTTTGTATCTTGCTTTTTTGCTTAGTTGTTATCATGTAACATTTGGTTTGTTTATTTGTTTTTTTTTTGGAATAGGTGCTTATCTGTAAAACTCCGGATGATATTTCGGTAATGATGAACAAAAGCTACATTTGTGTATTTCATTAATGATTTTACTGCAGATATTCAAATAAACTTTCAATGATTCAAATTCATGTTTAATGATTCAAATGAAGTTCCAAGGGAGAAAAACCTAACCTAGGCAAATTACTAGTTGTTAGGGGACTTAATTGTTTTGAACCCTGATATCTATAAAGTGAACAGTATGGGATTCCTTTGACACATATCTTTAGGAGTTTAGTGTTTAGATTCTAAAGGGTTCCTCGCTGGAAATGCTGGTTTAAAGGTGAGCAGGCTCAAGCTGGAATGGTTACACTTCCCTTGGCCTTCTCAGTCCAAGCTGTGTTTGTAATGTCTTCTCACAGGCCCAGGATTCTATCCTCAAATTCAGAGATTCTGACCGAGTTCAAAGGAAGTGAGCTAACAGTCTCGGAATTTACTTCAAGCTCTGAGCAGGTCAGAGCTGGTGAGGCTGGCATGTGCCAAGCCATATCACACTTCCCTGGCATGTCAGGGCATCTCAGTAACGGCAGCAGCTTGGTAACTCTAAGTTACCCTGCAAATACCTTCCTACTGGAGAACCTGTGGAAAACAACGGTCCTGTCCATAAACTTTTGCCTTAAGTCAAAATATCAGAACTCAATTTGTTTTCAATAGCTTCTCTTTAACTATTCCATTCTCACCCATGATGGATAATGTGAGCCCTCCTCTTTGAATATGAATGTCGCTGAGAATTTGTTGTTTCATAGAATAAGCATTTGGATTAGACAGGCAATTCTGTTCATCTTACTGAAGTTGGTTTAGATATTTCCATTCTCTAAAGCCACAAACATCTAGAGTGATGGTTCTCAACCTGTGTGTCATGACCCCCAGCAGTGGAGTCACATATTAGATATCTTGCGTATCAATACATTGCAACGTACAAAAATAGTACAAGTACAATTATGAATAATAGCACAATTACAATGGAATCATTTATGGTTGGGGGTCACCACAACCTGAGGAACGGGGTTAAAGGGTCACAGCTTTGGGGATGCTGATAGCCACTGGTCCAGAGCACAGCCATCGCTCTGACAATTAACTCAAAATGCGCTTTGAAGGTAACATGCGACAGAACTTAAGACATTCATTAAGTCCTGTTGATCACTCAAAGAAATCCTCACTGCAAAGGTTACTTCATGCCCTTAGTTACAAATATTTTAAGAAAGAATGTAATCAACTAAGTTAGGCCATTCTTGGCTTTAGTCATAAAAGTTTATATTTCTTGTATCAAGTTTATGCTTGCTTCCTTCAAAACCTGAGCTGAGAAAGGTCCAACGATGGCACGCATACATTTTTAAATATTTTATTCTTCTTATACAATGGGTTAAATCTTACCAAGTGCTATATTTAGTCACTACATTAGCAAACTATGAATAGACCTGTAACATTTCTGGCATGTGTGTGTTATCATGAAAATAAATTCCAATTCTTTAAGGCAAAGTAGTTAAATTAAGGTTGTCATCTCAGAAAATGGCTTTCAAATTATAGTTGGTGCTCCTAAGCCACAGTTTTCATATCCAAGGGCGGGATCACCAACTGTTGGTCAAAAATGTTTGAAATTTCTCGAGTTTCAAAAAGACAGAGCACAGGTTTTGTGCATGCTGGGAGCAGTAATGAATCCCTTGGACTGAAGTGATGGATAGGCACATCCTGTGGGACCCTCCTACCATTTGACATTGCCTCCAGCTCTCCTTAGCACTTCTCTCTATACTGTGTAGTAAGGCTTTGGATAGCTACATCTGTTCTGAACATATACAGACAGATATTGTTAGTACTCCATTTAAAACAAATTCATATTTCATTACATTCTTTTTTTTTTACTTATTTTTTATGTGTATATGGGGTTTTTGCCTGCATGTATACTTGCGTACCAAAAGTATTCATTGCCTGGTAATGTAATCCTGTGGGTTTACAAGAACAGACACCTACAAGGTGATAGGAAACTGCTGTCGGAAAACTACTCACCCCTCTGTGATTCTTCTCTGATGCTCCATGTTGATTCTAACTTTGACACGTTTAAATTACTCTAAATCTTATTAAGGTCAAAATTAATAAACCTGTGCAATATATAATCTCTTGACTGTTCAATTCATTTTATTAAGCTCAGCGGCTTAGAGAGCTCAGTTGGAAATGCTTAAAGATTTTTAAAATAGCTTTGGCTTATATTTCATTTTTTTGTAATAAAAGTTTTCAAGAACTTTTCCATTTGTGAAAACAAATCAAATATCACTAATTATTTTAGTAGACTATAAAATGTTGTGATTGTAATAGAAGTTTTATTTTTTAACTTTTAAGTAAAAGCCAATGTAGTAAAGATAATTAGACATAGTAATTTTCTTTTAATACAATTTGTTTTCATATTTATCTATATATAAGGTATCTGCTTACCATATTTGTGTGTGTGTGTATGTGTTTGATATTTATTCATATTGTTGTTATATGACATATGTTGTTATAGCTTTTAAATGCTGTGTTTTGTTTTGTTTTGTTTTGTTTTGTTTTGTTTTGTTTTGTTTTTCGAGACAGGGTTTCTCTGTGTAGCTCTGGCTGTCCTGGAACTCACTTTGTAGATCAGGCTGGCCTCAAACTCAGAAATCCACCTGCTTCTGCCTCCCAAGTGCTGGGATTAAAGGTGTGTGCCACCACCGCCCAGCTTTAAATGCTGTTTTTAAGGGACTCCATGGTACACATAAATCAGGAATTCCGCTAGAAGCTTTCAGTAGAAATCTGTAAGTTGGTAGACTTGAACACAGACAGCCTGGTTTTAAAAGGAATACTTCTATTTTAGAAACAATTTCAATTCAAGAGACAAGGTGATTTACAAGACACTGCAAAGACAGGAGCTGATGAGAGCTCCTTTTGGGGCTCTACCGTAAGACAAAAGAAATTCTCCCATTTATGACTCTGGAGTTCGCTCCCCAGAGTCACGGAGACACATTTCACTGTAATTATGGCTGACGGTGAACATCCACTGCTCTGGGAAAAGGATGAATATTGACTTTCTAGATTACTTTTTCTTGCTTTGTGCTGCTGTTAGAAATTCCCGGTCACCTCCCAGGCACTTCACCACAATGGAGTGGAAAAATTTAAATTCAGTTCAGGAATGTAATTAGTGATCATAGCCGTGGCTACAAACTGCTGGATCCCAGATCCCTAGGGTACCGGATGAGACGCTCACAGGAAACACAAGTATTCTTGATGATACACATCATTAATAGTATTTGGAGAGTATGCACTAAAGGGGGAGTGGTGGAAGGAGTCAGGGCATGGGGAGAGGGAGAAAGGAGATTCCCTTTGATCACAGAATATTAAAGAACTAATGATCTTATTAAAATTTAATTAAGACATTTACATTTGATTTTTTTTGAATAAGATGAAAAAGAAACTTCAATGAACATTATATACGTTTTTCAAAGAAGAAGTCAATGAAAGCACATATGACGAGTGGCCTGGGCTAATTGGGGAATGTGAACTATATATGAAGGAATGTACTTATCAGGAGGCTCTGGTGGCATTAAGCCAAATATTCAGATGATCTGCATAGATTTAGAGAAGCAAAAATTTCTCTGAAAAAAACTTTATTTTCATTCATGATTTTTTTTTCAGTTTTGTTTGAGTTTTGTTTATTGAATCAGGGTCTTGTGTGGCCTCTGACTTGCTGTATAGCTGAAGTACACCTTGAATTCTACATCTTCCTACTACTATGCCTACCTAACATGATTAGCTTAAGCTCTCATGAATATGTATAGTCTTTTGTTATAGTTAATCTTTAGCAAAATCAGCAGAAACCCCCAAAGTAGGCCAGTTCTTAAATAGCTACAGAGCTGATTTGTCTACATTGATTTTGTATTTGTTTCGCTGCAACCTTATGACATCATTTTCCTTGTCTGTTCTCATCTAATGTGTCATTAAATCTTTTGCTTTTCCACTGGGAAATTCTCTGTACAATTAGAAGGATTGCTGGATGATCTTCATCTGTTGCTGTTCCTACCAAACTTAGTGTGCAAATATAAAACAGCAAGATTTGCATATCACAATGCTTGTTTACATATCAACATTCTCTATTATTGTAGGGCTAAAGAAGTTCTTTCAATTCTGAGTTTGTCAATTAGGCTACTGTCTCTATACCCTCCAGTTAGTGTGGCTAAGGGTTTATCTATTTTGTTAATTTTCTCAAAGAACCAGCTCCTGGTTTGGTTGATTCTTTGTATAGTTCTGTTTGTTTCCACTTGGGTGACTTCAGCCCTGAGTTTGATTATTTTCTGCTATGTACTCCTTTTTGGTGAATTTGTTTCTTTTTGTTCTAGAGCTTTCAGATGTGCTATCAAGGTGCTAGTGTATGCTCTCTACAGTTTCTTTTTGGAGGCACTCAGAGCTATGAGTTTTCCTCTTAGGACTGCTTTCCTTATGTCCTATAAGTTTGGGTATGTTGTGGCTTCATTTTCATTAAACTCTAAAATGTCTTTAATTTCTTTATTTCTTCCTTGACCAAGTTATCATTGAGTAGAGTATTGTTCAGCTTACATGTGTATGTGGGATTTCTATTATTTCTGTTGTTATTGAAGACCAGCCTTAGACCGTGGTGATCTGATAGGATGCATGGGATTCTTTCAATCTTCTTGTATCTGTTGAAGCCTGTCTTGTGACTGTCAGTTTTGGAGAAGGTACTATGAGGTGCTGAGAAGAAGGTATATTCCTTTGTTTTATGATAAAATATTCTGTAGATACCTGTTAAAACCATTTGTTTCATAACTTCTGTTATTTTCACTGTGTCTCTGTTCAGTTTCTGTTTCCATGATCTGTCCATTACTGGGGATTCATCCCAAATACAATCACCAAACCCAGTCACTTTTGTGGATTCCAACAAGTGCTTGCTGACAGAAGCCTATTATAGCTGTCTCCTAAGAGGCTCTACCAGTGCCGTACAAATGCAGAGGTGGATGCTCACAGCCTACCATTGGACTGAGCATAGGGTCCCCAATGAAGTAGCTAGAGAACAGACTCAAGGAGCTGAAGGGATTTGCAGCCCCATAGGAGGAACAACAATATGAACTATCCAGTACCCCTAGAGCTCACAGGGACTAAATCACCAACCAAAGAATATACATGGTGGGACTCATGGTTCCAGCTGCATATGTAGCAGAGGATGGCCTAGTTGGTCATCAGTGGGAGGAGAGGCCCTTGGTCCTATGAAGGCTCTATGCCCCAGAATAGGGGAATGCCTATTGTCAGGCCAGGAAGTGGGAATGGGTGAGTTAGTGAGCAAGGGGAAGGGAAGGGGATAGGGGATCAGGGAGGGAGTTTTCAGAGGGGAAACCAGGAAAGGGGATAACATTTAAAATGTAAATAAAGCAAATATATATAATTTAAAAAAAGAAGTTCTTTCAATGCAAGAGATTTTGCAGTTTTGGCAATAAGATGATCAAAAATATCTTTTTAAAATTCCTCTAGGCCTAAGTGTGCAGTTCACTGTTAGAGTACATATCTAGTAGATACAAGGTATTTCTTAGATTTTTATGCCTGGCATTACAATGAAACAAATGAAAAGGTCGTGTGACATTTTTTTCTTATTTGCACTTTTTTTGTGTATGATTTGCAAATACTTTAAGCAATAAATACAAGGCCTTGCACAATACTTACTGCCACAGATTCCTAACTCACTAAGCTCTGCCTTGTTGATCTTATATTACTATTTTGGATTAAATTCTGTTAAATTTTTGTAAGAACCAAGGAATCAACAACTCTATAATAAAAATATTAAAAGGTATTTTATAGGGCCAGAGGGATGGCTCAATGTTTCAGAGGTCTGACTGCTCTTCCAGAGGTCCTCAGTTCAATTCCCAGCAACCACATGGTGGCTCACAACCGTCTGTAATGGGGTCCCTTTCCCTCTTCTGATGTCCCTGAAGACAGCTACACTGTACTCATATAAATAAAAGAAATGAATCTTTAAAAAGAGGCGTTTTATATAGCTAATTTCACCTCTATAATACTAGGTATATTGACAGAGTCAGAATTTAACCTATGCTTCTTCAAGTTTTTGAACTTGTCCAAATATGACAGTAATAAAATGAAACTAACAGACAAAGAAGATGGTTAAAGAATTAGTACAGTGATGTAAATAAGGTGAACTTTATAATATAGTTAGTGTGCTAGAGAAGTACATAGCTGAATCCTAAGTGGCCAGAAGTTTCATTTAAAGAGTAACTATTTATTTAGCTGTATCATAGTTAATTAAGAGAATACACACAGTATCAGGTCTTTGGCAAAATAATGGTTTAATTAAGTCATGAACCTATAACAGTCCATTGGTACTTGTGGTATTCAAATGAGATGGAGAAAGGCTCTATTCCTCATAGCTACCCATGACAAAAGAGATGTCATGGGTAGAGAAAGTATCCAAGGAGCTAAAGAGATCTGCAACCCTGTAGGTGCAACAACTTTATGAACTAACCAGTACCCCGGAGCTCTTGACTCTAGCTGCATATGTATCAAAAGATGGCCTAGTCAGCCATCACTGGAAAAAGAGGCCCATTGGACATGCAAACTTTATATGCCCCAGTACAGGGGAACGCCAGGGCCAAAAAGTGGGAATGGGTGGGTAGGGGAGTCGGGGGGAGGGTATGGGGGACTTTTGGGATAGCATTGGAAATATAATTGAGGAAAATACATAATAAAAAATATTAAAAAAAAAAAGAAGTAGGGGGAGGGAGGATGGAATAGGATGTTTCTGAAAGGGAGGTAAACTAGGAAAGGAGATAACATTTGAAATGTAAATAAAGAAAATATCCAAAAAAAAAAAAAAAAAAAAACCCAAGAAACATTCACTGGGTGATTCCGTCTCTTAACAGTAGATAGAGAATCACATAGGATCTCAGAGGATTAAGCCCAGAATAGCATGAATTACGTGCAGTTGACCCAGGTTTAGTCAAGCATTCTGACCCTATCTGTCAACAGTGCTGTGAAGAGGTCTTTTTGTGTGGACACATAGCTCTGCTCCAGCAAGCAAAGAAGACCGTTTTAAATATGAATTAGTACTGGAGTTTGGCAGTGACGTTTACACCCTAGAGAACTGGATTTCATTAGAGGTCAGAAGAAATGTAGTTTAATTACAAAATTATGAAAGGCACCACCAAAGTTTGTACATTTATTTTAATGTTTGAACTGTGCCCTCCTAGTTAGTTCTCTGCTAAAATGCCAAGTTTAGAGATGTCTCAAGATTTAATTACAATAGTGATTTTGTAGCAAATCTTAATAAAAAGGGACCATTTCATAAATTTCCAACGTATGACATCACTTTAAAGTACTATTAATTCACACCTTATTAAATGTGAGGATTATAAAATTAGAGCTAAGTTTTAGCAATAAAGAACTAATTTTGTTAAACTTGTAAATCGTAACACACTTGAAAGGGAAAAGAACTAAATGACCCAGCTCACACTCAAATGTAGTTGAAGCCATATCTGAAGACCATCTGCTTCCAGCTTTGCCAAATGTGATGCCTGAGATAGCCATACCCACCCTATTTGAAATATTTGAATTGCCTTCAGTGGAGGCAGTGAATTGGGTAAAAGTGGTCTTCTCTTTTCTATGGAAATACTTTATCCCACATATTTTTTTTTCTTCTTTGGCTACAAATAGGCTTCCTTTTTCCAAGGAGTTATTTTATTCCATATACATTTTTTTTATTCTGAGAATTTAGTTCTGAGACAGTGGCTATTAGATAGTTCTATTATTGAACTTGGCTCTCTGAAACGAACTAGAATAGAATTTTTCATTTTAGCACTGCTCGCATTTTCAAGTGAGATTTAGTAGTTCATTCACCCATGGTTTCTATCACTGAAGGGTATTTTGGGATTATCTACTCTGTCTTGGGCATAGGAGAATTACCTGAACAGATCCTGACCCTCAAGTTATATTCTTATCGGTGAAGACAAACAAATATTTATATAAGCAACATAAAATTCAGAGTGTGGATTTGTTCTATTTGTAAAGAAAGCAAAGGGGGTTCTTACATTTTGCATGCTACTTTTGAAATGGAGAAAATCTATATATGAATGGCATTAGGATCCCTCAATTATGGTAGGTTTGAGCAGAAATACAAAGGCTGAAATAGTTCAGCCATATGAGGAAAAAATAAAACTTCAAGATTCCAAGACTACAAATTTGGTGTATGACTGGTACAGTGAACCAGTGAGTAGGAGGTAGGATGTCTACAAAGGAAAGCAAGGGGGAAGGCAGGCAGTATCCCCTTCTTTATTAGAAGTCACCAAAGGGAAAGGCAGTGTCTTCCTTATAGATCTGACTGATATTTGTGGTGTGTGAGTATACATATCCTTGTGGTATATTTATGTGTCCAAATATTTCTACAGGTGTACCTTTCTCTGTGTCTCTGAGTCTGTCTCTCTGTCTGTGTTTGTGTCTGTCTGTGTCTGTTTCTCTTTCTCTGTCTCTGTCTCTGTCTCTGTCTCTGTCTCTGTCTCTCTCTCTCTCTCTCTCTCTCTCTCTCTCTCTCTCTCTCTCTCTAGGTTAATAGAATCTATAAGTGTGTGGAAAGGGGAAATGACTGAAAGAATTATGTTAAGGTTTTCCCATTGTTGGAAGCTGTTGATGGTGCCTGCTTGAACAACTAAAAAAATGATATGTAGTACTAGATATGTGGGTCCGGGTTTTTAAATTAAAATCCATCTATAGGATGCTTGTCTAATGTTGGCAGTAGGCTTCCCACCCAAAGCATCTGATTATGCATTAAGATTTTCCTAAAAACGTTACCATCTTTGTTTACCTAGATGTCAAGCAGACAGCATGTCACATTTCACGTATTGCTAAAATTCCTGCTTAATATATACAGATTGTGGATGTCAAATGATTTGAAGTTCATGAATACCTTCAGGTTGGTTTGTTTTGTCTTGTTCAAACTCTGTATATCATGTTTTTGCAACTTAACACATTTCTTGAAAGGAAGGACATGTTTAGATTTCCAGCTAGCTGTAAAATTGTCAGAAAGACTAGAAGTTAAACAAAGGTAGCATGTCTTAGAAATATTAGGAAACCCTTTAGATAGTCTAGGCAAACCTACACCGAGTGTTTTATTTTTCATGAAAGCTTGATGGAAAGATTGCCTTGTTGGGAAATTCATGAGCAATGTGGGTTTTAGACATGATGCAATTGCTCGTCTTTTTTTTTATTTCCTAGAAATCACACCAAAAGTTTTATTTATTCAAAAAAAATTACAAAAAATGTCCTGTGGAGATAAAAACATATACAAATTTGATTTTCATGTTTCAAATTTTTCCTATGCCCTTACCATAACACACCTGATTATTCACACCTGCCAAGTTGCGGGAGAAGAAAGGCAGCCTGCCCTTGGATGCAGCATGGTATTTTCAAACCCTTGGGTGTTCCTATTAATCCAGTCCATTTTGCACACTTCTGACATGGCTCATTGCGCATCACTTTCCTCATTTATTAGCTCAGCATTCAAAACCTTCCAGTCTTGCTAGATAATCTAACTTTAAATCTATTTCAATTTCTCTTACTCTTTCCTCATATAATCTCTGTGTTATTCCCTGGCTAAGTGAATTACATTTTGTCTACAGTAAGTACTATTCAAGGGTCCCAGGGAAACAAAATGAAAGAATGTGAACAAGACAACTTGATATGCTATATTTGGTTAAAGTTCTTGGGAGGCCTGCCCTTTTCTGAAGGGAAATGAAGAGTGGATAAGGAGAGTGGAGGAGACATGAAGAGGCTGGGAGGAGAGGAGGGAAGGGAAAATGCAGTCACCCTGTAATATATGAGAAAATAAGTTAAATAAAATAAATTAATTTAAAAAATAGTGTGTACAAGAGATCATTTATTAGAATGCCTTTCACAGTCCCAGATGTTAAAAAGCCCCACACTGGCTTTCTTTAAAGTGCAGAACCAGAAAAGTCTATGGCTGTTTATGCCAAGAAGCCAGCATCCCAGCAAAAGAAAGACATTAATGATACAGACTCTGCCTAAAGCCCATTGCTAGGAAACACCCTGGATGATGGCAGGTGGAAGGC
This sequence comes from Mus caroli, assembly GCF_978045245.1. NCBI lineage: Eukaryota > Metazoa > Chordata > Mammalia > Rodentia > Muridae > Mus > Mus caroli. The sequence goes on from NW_028227265.1 coordinate 85,959,758, forward strand.
TGAATTCTGGACTGAAGAATGGCTAATCTCCACCAAGCATCAGACAGTGAATTTCCTTAGGATGATGTTTATTTCTGTCCAGCCTCTAGCCCTTTAGGGATGGTGATGACGGTACTCACATTTAACATATATCTTTCTGCTTTGATTACTGAAGCAACCTCACTGGCAATTCTTTGAAGTAACTTACCTAATGCTCTAAATATCCCTCAATCTAGTCAGCGTGATATTCCCAACACCATCATATCATGCAATTGCTGTGGCACCCTGCATGTTGTAGCTGTCTGTTGCATTGTCTAAGAGACAGGCAGACAAGAACAGGACAAGAATCAGCACCTACAAACCTCTTATTCCATCAGGTCCCTACCTTGGTGTCATATTATGCACAGATTATAGTGGTGTTTTAATAATGTTAAGTGGATTTTTTGCACACAGAATGCTTTTGATAAGAAAGATAAAGAAAGTGATCAGAGAGGCTTCTGGGATTAGACACAAGCTAGGAGGTGAATGCCTTCAAGCTTCTACAGTACAAGATATGCCACTACTTATCTACTGGAGTCTATGTATTTTATCCACATACTTTTGGGGTAAAAAGAATCATTATTTATCCTGAGTATTTTACAAACAGTAGAAATCTTAATTTGTAGAAAACCTATGCATTCCTTACTTTTCTTGTTATAAAGATAAAATGTGGAAAAACAAATCTAACCAGTGGGCAATTTAGGTGCAAAATAAGTCTTCCTGATTTATTTTGGCACACAGTTCCAACCCACCACAATATGTAAGGCATACTACAGAATTCAAAGTCCTTGCAGTGGGAATGTACAGTGTGGGAACTTCACATGGTAGCTGCCAGGAAGTAGAAAGCAGGCTGGAATTAAGGGCAAGTATGGTTTCCAAAGATCCAGCTCTGTGTACAGCTTCCATTACTCAGGGTTCCCTGCCTAAAGGTTCAATGGCCTTCAAATTGGTGCTACAGACTGGGGAGCCAGCACGAACCTCTGAGAACCATTTCAGATTCAAACCATAACAATGCGTAAAGAACATCTCATTTGCAGATTGAGGGAATTAGTAACCCTAGTTAGAATATGTAATATCTTGGTCTGAATAGCTACAGGCTTTTCTAGTTCTATAGTTTACAAAGATAGTAATTGAAATGGTACGTAATGGAGTACTACTCAGCTATTAAAAACGACTTCATGAAATTCACAGGCAAATGGATAGAACTAGAAAATATCATCATGTGTGAGGTAACCCAGTCTGATAGGTGGATGTAAGCCATAAAAAATATGTTCGGAATACCCACGATGCAACTCACAGACCACATGAAACCCAAGAAGAAGGAAGACCAAAGTTTGGATGTTCCAGTCCTACTCAGAAGGGGGAATAAAATAATCACGGGAGGTAGAGGGTGAGAGGGATATGGAAGGAAGTGTGGGAGAGGGGAGCAAAAAAAGAGGGGCAGGATCGTGTGAGGGAAAAGACAGGGGAGAAGTACAAAGTGAGCGGAGGTATGTAGCAATGGGGGATGGGATCCCAGATGCCAGGAATCCTAGAGGTTCCCAGGACCCAACAAGGATGACATTAGCCGAAATACCCAACAAAGGGATAGAACCTGTAGAGATCATATCTAGTGGAGAGGCACGGCCCTCAGTTGAGGGATGGGTCCATCCACCTATCTCAAAATATTAATCCAGAATCCTCCTGCCAAAAGGAAATGTAGGGACAAAGAGTGGAGCAGGGACTGAAGGAAAGGCCATCCAGAGACGGCCCCACCTAGGGATCCATCACATCTGTAGACACCAAACTCAAAACCTGTTGCTAATGCCAAGAAGTGCTTGATAACAGGCTAGAATAGCTGTCCCGTGAGAGGCTGTGCCAGAGTCTGACCAAGACAGATGCAGATGTACTCAGCCAAACATTGGACTGAGCCTGTGGACTCCAATGGAGGAGTTAGGGGAAAGATTGAAGGCGCTGAACCGGTTAGCAACGCCACAGGAAGAACAACACTATCAACTAAACAGACCACCCCAAAGCTCCCAGAGACTAAACCACCAACCAAAGATCCAAAGAGTACACATGGAGGGACCCACGGCTCCAGCTAAATATGTGGCAGAGGATTACCATATCTGGCATCAATGGGATGGGAGCACCTTGGTCTTCTGGAAGCTCTCCATGACACAGTTTGGGGAACGCTTGGGTGCTGAGGCAGGAGGGGTTGGGTGGGTGGGGGAGCTCCCTCATAGAATCAGGGAGGAAGGGGGATGAGATAGGGGGTTTAACTGGAAAGGGGGATAACATTTGAAATGTAAATAAATAAAATAACTAATAAAATAAAAAATATCAAAAAAGAGACAAATAAATAAGCAAACAAATAAATAAAACTCTATTTAAAGCGAAAAAAAATTGGTACAAAACAGAAAACACAATCTTAATTCAGAAATTGGACATCTCAGTTAAAGACACACACACACACACACACACACACACACACACACACACACACACACACACCTTTTAGAGTCTTGGATGGCTAAGTGATAAGGAATTACACATAACCAAGAGATATACTGTGTACTGGACATGATGTAGGGGTGCTGCCATTTTATAGTAGAGTCGTTTTATATGGAAATTACCTTTGACAGAAAGTAGCCATACAGTCACTGTTATAGGTGTCAGTATCTTGTGCAGCTCTAATACAAAGCCCTGCAGCCATACGTCAAGTAAAGTTGTTTCTGTACAGGACCTCAGCTCTGAGTTACCTGAAGAATTACTTGGGTCGTTTTTGCATGCACATTATGGTTTGCCCTGTGTTGGATTCTGTTTCTTACAGGAGTAATTTACAATTGGCAGACAGACATGTTTCAAGGTAATTACCTAAACCAGACTAAACTCATATAATAACCATCGATGACAGTCCCTCTTAATTTGTATTCTCTCTCTCTCTCTCTCTCTCTCTCTCTCTCTCTCTCTCTCTCTCTCTCTCTCTCTCTCTGCTTTTCTTGCCTTTCCTTTTCCTTTTCCTCTTTCTTTCTTTCTTTCTTTCTTTCTTTCTTTCTTTCTTTCTTTCTTTCTTTCTTTCTTATTGGTTATTTTATTTATTTACATTTCAAATGTTTTCCCCATTCCCAGTCTCCCCTCTACAAATCCCCCATTCCATCCCCCTTCTCTTTGCCTCTATGAGGGTGCTCCCTCACCCAATCCCCGTACACTGGATCATCAAGTCTCCACAGGATCAGGGGCCTCCCCTCCCATTGATGCCTGGCAAGGGCATCCTTTGCTACATATGTATGTAGCTGGAACCATGGGTCTCTTTGTGTGTAATCTTTGGTTGGTGGTTTGGTCTCTGGAAACTCTAGAGGTTGGGTGTCTGGTTATTTGGACTTTTCTAAGAGGAGAAATTTTTACAATGTAATATTTTCAGTCTTTCCAGCTCAGCCCCGACTCTTTTTTTTTTTTCCAACTTTCTATTTTCCAGATTTGTTGAAGCTTATTTTGAGGGACTAGAATATGTTAAATGTATACTTTAAAGTCAGTTTTACTTCTTATACTTTGTACAAGTGGCTTTACTTGAAAGACTCAACATCATATTTTACTTAGAAAGCTGGATACAAATCAGACCATGTACTTTTGAGCTAAACTTTTCTATGCCTTAATTTCCCCACTGAGTAGATGTTTAATAGCTCAACTCTTATGGAATTCTGGTGACATAGAAGAGAAGATGAGACTCATATGAAAATGAATCTGGAGATTAGAAGTATCCTATCATGTGTAACCATAGGTAACCTTGGAAAAGAAATGCTATTTAAGTAATTGGTAAAGTTTCCACATACATGTTTTTGACCCCTCTCTGATATTTTTCAATCTGAATTCATGTGGCTTCATATAAATTTAAACACAGAATTTGGAAATTGCCTATACTAAGTTTCCTATTTCCACAGTAAGAAACAAATGCCGTAGTGCTGATAAATTTTCCTATTACCTTAATATTAGTTGCAAAACCAAAGGCTCCACTTTTATTTAGCACCAAAAGGTTTTTTTTTCATTATTTTCTCAAGCTATATTTGAAATGTAACCTATGCCTGCTCATGTTCCCTGTTTGATGAAAACAGTATCTTTTTACATTGTTTCTATAATTCAGTTTTGGCTTCCTTTTCATTTCTCTCTTGGTTTAAAGATATACCATCAGATTGAATTTATATTGGATGATACTGAATATCATCACTATATACAACATGTAACCCTTCCTTAGTTTGAAATTGAGATGATACTAAATACAGACTGAATTCAGCAATCTGACAGCTCAGTTGATTGCCTGTTTTACCTCAGTCTCAAATTGATATGTTTCAGTATGGGAGGATTAGATGTACATTTTAAATAGTGTCATTTCCATATCACTATAAAAGTACTCTCTCTCTTTCTCTCTCTCTCTCTCTATATATATATATGTGTGTGTGTGTGTGTGTGTGTGTGTGTGTGTGTGTGAGAGAGAGAGAGAGAGAGAGAGAGAGAGACCTAACATTTGACACATAGAAAGGGAGATATAGAGTTGGCCACAGGTGACCTCTCTCTCTCTCTCTCTCTCTCTCTCTCATTTCACCATTTCCATAATATTGTTTGACATTTCTGAAGCCAGTTTTACATTTTAATAGAACCCTCCAAATTCATTCAGCTAGATAGGCATCACAGAATGATGAAGAAGTGAGAAAAATAACAGGGATAAATATATTCTTATGCTATAAGGTCAAGGTGTTCTAAAATGTTGAGTAAGTACAATTAAAGCAGAATATCCTGAGCAGATGGAGATAAATAATAATCAGTCTCAAGGTCCCTGATACCAGTATTTATCGGTGTATTTTCTGACTCTGAGGATGTTTGGGATGCTTTGTAGCATTTGAGAAGTTTAAGTTAAAAGGGTATGTGTCTCCCATGTGGCCCCTTCAGCAACTTACCCTCAAGGTCTTGGTGTGGCCCTTGCACTGATCAGCAGGGAGAACCATTCACATCATTTGTTTGTGCCCATTTGAGTGGCACCTGCAGCCATAGCCTCCACAGCTCTGATGAGGTCTTGTAGCAAAAAGAAAGGTTATGTCAACTTTAATTCACTTTGATGCCTGCTTATTTTAAGGGAAAGATATTTGACATGTTCAGCATCTTTTTCCAACACAATTATAACTCATTCACAGTTTATGGGTTCAGCATATAAAGATGCTTCTGGGAGATATATGATGCTCTATCTTCTGTTTTTTTTTCTCTTATTCTTCTCTTATACATTACATTACAACTGACGTTTCCTCTCCCTCCACTCTTTCCAGTCCTCTCCACACCTCCCCCCTCTCAGATCCATTTCTTCTTCATTTCCCTTAAAAACAAAAAGTTAATGTGCTGTTTTCAAATGGATATAAACACAACCATATAAAAGATTCTTCTTGGACTTCAAATTCCGCAAGGTCCTTTTTCTTTTCCCATATAGAAGTCAAGATTTTGCCAACATTCAATACTTTATTGCAAGAAGTCAAGGATTTCAGTCTAGGTGGCTGTTTCTCTGTGAGAAATGCCAACAAGCCTAGACACAGCCACAGGAGGTAGGATGGAGCATTTGCTTGCCTTGTAACCTAAAAAAAAAAAATCTCACCTAAAAATTGTTTGCAAAGAGACTGGAGGTAGGCAGTGATTTGTTCCAACTGACTCTCTGACTTAGTGGCCTGAGCAGGCGTCATCTGTCTTAGTCTACTGCTATAAGAAAATACCACAGACAGTGCTATTTCCAAAACATCTTGGCTTCTTTAATGTAGGCATCAGTCCCATGCATGGAGTGATGATCTCCTGGCTTCATGTCCTCCAAATGGTCTACCTCTTGACACTATTCACTTGGTGATGAAGTTCCAAGATGTGATTTGGAGGAACACATTCCAGACATAGCAGTAGTCAGAAAGCTGATAAAAATCATTTTCTGTCGTGGAGGAACACATTCTTGGATAATGTGAACATTCACTCCAGATTGGAGAGGTTATTAGAAGTCATCTGTTACCAAAAGTACAGAAAACACAAAGTCCATGCTTAGGAAGAGAGACGGTTTTTACTTTTCATAGCAAGAATATTAAACCAGGAGTGTCAGCTCACTGCCTTTTCTGGGCTAGTGAGGGAAAGTAGGAAAAATTCTTTAGAGCTATCCTGCCTGTCTGTCTCTACACCACTGGACTATGAGAGCAGATAATTATATACCTTTTCCTTTTAAATTTACCTCATTTCACAACACTGTGTGACCTTTCCTGTCAATGCAACCAAAAGGGATAGCTGGGTAGTAAGGAACCAGAGTTTGTAAGCTTTCCTAAACAAAGGGAAAAACTATATTTCAACCACTCACAGTGCTTTCTCGTTAATGCCAAGCTATCCAGCTCAGTTGTCAAAGCAGTGAAGTGAAAACAAAATTAGAGCCAAATGCCTACACCCGTTAGAAATGCCATGGAGAAGAAAAATAAAGACAAGGTTTCTCTTATTATTTTCTTAAATGCTAAAATATATGAATTTCGTTATCAGCATTCTGAAAATGGAATCGGTGACCCAGCTGACCAAATGCATATGTTCAAGAAATGACTTGAACTTTATATAAGTCCCATACTATTTTTGTTTGAATTAATTTACTTTATGGCATTGCGTAGATATAGAAGCTTAGGTAAAAAATACAGATAAGGGCAGGGTTGGGGCTGATTTTCCTATTATTCTGACCTTATTGAACAGACAATGCACCCTTCAAAAGAAATATGAACTTCTGTTTCTTATCCACTTTGGGATTGGGGAGATATAGCTGAGGGCAGAATTCAGAATTTCCTTCATTCACCACAAAAATACATGTTAGTCTTGTGTTTTTGTTTTTGCTGCTGTTTGGATTTCTTCAACCTCCTTTCTCTTCTGAATTATTGTGGGTTCCAAAGTAACCAAGCAGCACTTCTTATTCCTGAACTTATGCATGCTAGTCATTTCTTAACTACTGATAAGCGGTAGGGATTCACATCCCCTTTCTGAGCCTTTGTTTTTGTTTGTGAACACAGAGAGTTGGATCTAAAGATTTCCTACTCCCATGTTTAGTTTGTTTCTAGGCCTATACTATGTTCCTTCATGGGAAGGCAAAATTCTCTTTGTGTATGTCAACATACCAGTAGACTGCTGGTTAGTAAGAGAATGTGTGGTGATTCCAGCTTATACCATCTCTCTTGCAAGAAGGCATTTGGTGTCTTGTGGCTTTTACATTTAGCGTTCTATAGATTCCTGCTTCATTTGTTCCTGTAACTTAAGAAAAGGTAATTTTCGTAATTGTGGATGAATCTAATGGTTTAAATTTTAAATGTTTCCAAAAAGATTAATATATTAAGGGTTTGATTGCCAGTCTGTGGCAGTAGGCAGTATTCAGAGGTGATATAATCTCTAAGAGGAGGAACTTGCTGGGAAGAGGTTGAACCCTACTGTGTCTCTGTCTCTGCATCTCTATCTCTTCCTTCCCATCTCTCATTCCTGCTGTTCAATTGTAGTCAGCTGGACAGATTTTATTTTTCCCACTGAATGCTTCTCCTTATGACAGACTCAAAACAATGGAGACATTGACCATGGGCTGTGCTTTCTGAAATCGCGAAGTAAAACAAACTTGATATGCTTCTAGTTTTCTGAGATGCTTTTTACAGTGATAGAAATCTACCTAATACAGATTTTTTTTAAAAAAAATAAAGCTTCAAAATATTAAGTCCTTTTAAGAATCTTTCCTTTTGGAGATGGTAGGCAACTATTCATATTGAATGGTAAAGCGTATGGCAAACAACCATACACACACCAGTTGGAGATTATTGCACAACTGTGTATTATCTACTTATTAAGATTGTACTTTATTAAATATTTTCACATTTATTAGAACAATATATTTAATTTTCTTAAATTAAATATAATGAGTATTAAGTTGTTCCAGTAAAATAACCCTATTATTCATAAATAATCTCTCAGTGAAATGCATCTTATTTATTAGGAAAACCAAACATTGTTTATGCTAGTTCAAGCAAGAACAGGCAATAAGACTTAGGAAGCATTTTTGCTTCCTGGGGCTGTTATAACAAATCACTACAAAGTAGGTAGTTTAAAAGAACACCAATTCATCATCTCAGTGTTCTAGAAGGCAGGTGTCTAATACCACAGGGCTAGAAGGCCCATGTTGCTTCTTGCTATCCTAGACAAGAATCGTAGCCCAACTACTTTTAGGCTTTGTGGTTGCTCATATAATCTTCAGAGTCCTCTGCTTGTCTAAGCTTCATTTTGTTCTCTCCCCGGTCTTCTTCCCTCATTCTTGCCATTACTGTGCTCTTACACAGTACGAGCCCATGGAATGTAAGTGAAGCAATGACAGTTGGCTATTAATTTTTTTTTTTTTTTTTAGAAAGAACAGTTAGGGATCCCTTGGAAGTAAACTTTCCTTCATTCCCCCTCCTCTTCTTGGTCACACATATTCTCATTCTGTTGGCACCTAGTATTATCACCTAAGCTAGTTTCTCTTAAGCCTCTGTCTCCTATGGCAGAAAAGGATGCTGTAGGTCTTATGTTTAGAAACCCAGGCATCTTGTAAGTCAAGAGAACGACTGATCCCACTCAGTCTTATTCCTAAATTCAAAAGAAAATTCCCTGTTGTGTCACAGTTCAAGACCCTCTCTCTTGAGTCACTTCAACTATGGCTGTGTGCTCCTTTAGAAGACAATGTCAGACTAAGCTTATCAAAATATTTTAAATAAACACAATATTCTGAAAATTAGTCAGCAGTTTCTTACTCTTTTCAATGCTGTTGATTAAGGTTCTCACACACTGCAGAACCTGCTAAACTTGCTGTTTGGTTTAAGCTTCCATAACATCTTTGATCTACACCATAATTTAACCAGAAATTTTAAGAGTCTGGTATTATAATGATGCTCTGTTTTACTATAGAAAAGTTTACAGTAACTTTTATTGAAAAATCTTTCAGAGACTAAACTTTGTGGCCTACAATTAGTATAACATACTCAGCTTTGCTAAAAAGCTGCATTGGGGTCAGGGAGATTTTCCAAATAGACATTAATAACTGGTCTTGGGCTCTATAAGAAGGATGATAGCATTTTTGTGGAATTAGGTCACTACATGGTGAAAAATGGGGAAATAAAGCCAAAAACACATTGGGGGCAGGGGAAGAGTAAGTAGCCATAGTGATAAGATGGTAGTGGACATGTGGATGTTAACTGGCATGATGTGGGGGTGTTAACTGGCATGATGTGGGGGTGTTAACTGGCATGATGTGGGGGTGTTAACAGGTATGATATGGGGGTGTTAACTGGTGTGATATGAGGTGTTAAGAACACATGACCAGAAATCTCATGTCAATAAAAAATAGCAGTATTGAAACACTGGTAAAATACAAAACAAATAAACAATCAAAGAAACAAAAACTGGGAGAGAGGGGAAATATGATCATACTTGAAGGAAACCAAGGTTCTCTTCTCCCCTGGTGAATTGACATCATTCTGAAGCATGTGAAGGTCTGTTTCAGAGTGCAGTGAAATTGCACATGAATAGACATGAAAAACACTAACACCACAGCACAGCTTCTATCTCTCAAAGGAGTGAAAAAAGAAACCAGGTTTAGGAATATTAGTGTGAAATTTAGATGGTGGAGAAGCCTGAACAGCAATAGTACATCACATTCACCTCACAAAATAGAACAGGCACACACAAGTAAGAAATGGTGGCAGTCAAACATCTTGGGGTCATAGAACAGCTGCTGAGGGAATAGATAATAGATGGGAAACAAACCAGCCAGAAGAAAAACATAATTTAAAAAATGTTCATATGCTTATAGAGATATGTTTAGAAGCAAAAGAGATGATGTCTGATGGGGACATTAAAAGTAAGGAGAAAGACCTAATGATTGATAATCATAAATTAATATATTTTACATATACTAAAATAGCATATAATCAATAAATAGTGATATTGTCATATGTTATGGTGTTACATATTTCTGAAATCTCTATGTTAAAGCTCTAGTTTCCAATATGATGGGATTGAAAATGGGGTCTTTAGTTATTAAGTTATTAAGAGTAAGTGAAGCTATAACTCATTCTTAATCTTACAAGGTCCTTGGTCTTAGAAGTGAGGAAAAGATAGTTGTGTTCTATTGTTTCCATATGCATATGCAAAGAACAGAACATATAATGTTATAGCAAAGAGCATCATTGGTAAACCAAGAAGAGGACTCCTGCTAATTTTACCACTGAACATATGTCTGGAGATTCCTACCTCCATATATATATATATATATATATATATATATATATATATATATATATATATATGATAAATTGTTTAAAACACTCAGCCTAGTGTATTTAAGCCTGAGGACATTATCACAAATATGCAATTATACTATATACATTATATCCATTTTGCAGTTATATACATTTGTAATAGTAGTATACATTTTTTGTGCTTGTGTGTATATACTTGTATGTAAAGATCAGACAAAAATCTTGGATGTCATTCTTTCACATGGTTTCTGGAGATTGAACTTCAGATCTTTCTCCCATATTAGTGAGGCAAACACTTTACCAATGGACCTACTTCCCTAGCACTTATGTATTTGTTTGTAGAAGGAAATTATTCTGGCATGGTTAAGGTGAGTAACGAAAATTAAAGTTTGGGTATGTATGGTATTGTGTGAGTAAATTGATTCTTAGCAGATGTAATTTAGAGTCAAACGGATAGACAAATTAGGGACAAAAGGGAGATGATGTGTATCCTTGACAAGGACATGAAGAGATGGCTGTGCATGTGTGTAATGTTGAGCACGTATCATGAGAGGATGTAAAACTGCTGCCAAACTTTAAAAACATGATACACATAGATTCTTTAAGACACTTTCTGACATCAGACATATCCAGCTTAAATCTCTGACAAATAATTTAGGAATTTAATTTGGTTTTGAGTGGCTACTTATGGTGAGTAATTTGTTTCTGATTTCTAAATCTGCCATTTATATTTTTGTCTACTCTGGTCTCTGTGCTGGTATTAAACACATTTTCAATGGCTGAGCTAAATCTGGTCTCATTTTTACTGGTATGAGTGTGTGTGAGTCTCTCTCTCTCTCTCTCTCTCTCTCTCTTTCTGTGTGTGTGTGTGTGTGTGTGTGTGTGTGTGTGTGTGTGTGTGTGTGTGGAGTGTGCCTATATGGACATATATGTGCCATGACATGTATGCGGAGGTCACAGGACAAGCCAGGAAGGTCAGTTCACTCCTACTATGGAATCCTGTGTAGACCTCAGGTTGTCAGGCCTCAGTAGCAAGCACTTTTTTCTACTGACCCACCTTGCAAACCTAAAATATGGTCTTGAGTTAATACAGATTGTGCAGGTAATTTTCATAAGCATGATGAAACATTTGTTTGGAGTAAATGGAGATGCTCCCTTTCACAAGCCAAAGAAGACATAAGAAGAAGCAAGTAAGACAACACTGATAGGTTAATGAATGGTTTGTAGGCATTACAGAGTCGGCACATGTTGGAAGTTTGAAGTTAAAGCTCAAAAGATCAAGCGTACAGAGGTCCTTTGTAGAATTAGTGAAGAAGCAGCATGAAAAAGAATACTTGAAATATCCAGACAATAAAAAATTACTGAATAGCACTGTACAGATGTGTTCTATTCCTAGTCTTACTCTTCCATTTGTGACATGTATATACAGAATATGTTTTTCAGACTTACCTATCCTAAAGATAACATGACTAAGCTTATCTTCACAGCATGCATTTTCCTTGAAATTAACTGTATCAAAGTTACTTCCTGGTAGTGACTTATGCCAGCACTTATGATAAGAACCATTTGACTCTATAATCAATAATGCTAAAAGGTAGGATTTCCTGGGTGCTTTCCAAAACCATACCTCATAAAACACTTACTGCCTTTTGTCAATAAATCAGGAATGTTGTATAATATCCATGAAACTGAGACTTGGGAAAGCATTAGAAATTTTACCAGTGTCACACACACCAAATAAAAACATAATTAGGCCTTGGGTAGAATGACGTTGGGTTATTTCCCTTAACAACCTTGTCATACCAAGTAACACTATATATTTTTCTGTTGGAAAAACATGCTGGGGGCTGAAGCTTAGACTTATGATACCACACACATTCTTCCTATGTTTTGAAGATGTATAGCTAATGGACTCCTACCAATAGTATATTTTTATCAGATTGCCAATGTATTGTCTAGGTATGACCACATAATTGTGCTACCCTGAAGAAATTAATATGACCAGTGACATGAAGAAGACTACAACTATGTTCTCTTCCCCCTCTACTTCAGTATTTTTAAATTTTATATTTTAAATCACCAGTGAATGGCAATATTGATATGTATCCAACTCATAGGTGTTTTGGTTTTCCTTGAATGCACCAGAACTTTGGACATAGTGAATATAAAGTAAGTGATGCTATGGTCCAGCCATAGGAGAGGGCTAGTTGTGCAAGATGGCTGATTTGTATAGTGGAAGTAGGAACAATACAAGAAGCCTTGGGTAAAATAAGCAAGTGAGGTGGAGATTTGCTACAGCAACTTCAGGTTGCCAAGACGCAGTCATGAGAAACTTAAGTCTACCACATATATCTTAAACATAGTTTAGAGGCAGAGGTCCAGTTTATAGACTAACTATGCAAATGTTCCTAGAAAAGGACACTATTATGAAATCAGGGCTTACGGCATCCTTGGGGAATCTCCTTTGTTCATCCAGATCTCATCCTCAGACATCTGGAGTGCATACAACCATGGATCTATAAGATACTCAGTAAAAAATGAAGGATGAGCTCATTTAGGGACTATAGTTCGGTTGAAGAGCAGAATGCTTGGAATTCTCTAGTTCATTTTTCTCTGCTGATGTGTTTTCTGTAGCTCATATGTTAAACACAAGGATCTGAGTTCTTAGACATCTCTTTTGCTTTAGATGTCATATGGCCATCTTCTGTTTTCTGAACCATAAATAATGTTTAGTGTCCTAGAAAATGTACACCAGTGTGAGCCGAGTCATAACGGGGGATGATTTGATTTGAGACCCCACAGTTTGGCTTTATGGATTTCTCACTCACTGGGCTTTCCAGAAAGGCCATCACAATGCTTGTGCTGGAGATAGAAGACAAGACAAAATGGTGTAAAGAAATGACAGATAAAAGTCTGATCAAAGTTTAAATTCACTCACAATCCAATAGGAGAAAAGACATCATCAACTGCATGTATTAGTGCATGATTAAAACACCCACTCGGGCTTTGAAATATCCATTTAAAATAGCTTAATTAAAACTCAATTATAGAACCTTTCCATACTAACAATGAGAGGTCTATTTTTATTCCAGATCTGCATATCAGTGCCCTTTAATTTTTAAATATGCCTTTTAGAATGAGTACTAAAGTACCAAATAATCTCAACCATCTCAAATATTTTTGTCTTGAGTATAGAATAGAACTTGAGCTGTCATCTCTAACACAAAAATAATAAAAAGGGCAATAGATAAATTATCCTCATTAGTATTTATTGATTCAGGAAATAGTAATCATCTTCTCATTTGAAAGTAAACTATATAATGTGAGACAAATGTGTAAAAAGTTTATGTACATAAAGTGATACAATAAAATATATAATGTGTAATATATTTGACTATATTTTTATTATTTACTTTAATTATTGCTATTTTTAACCACTCCTTTATGAAAAAGATGACAATTTGTTGTTTTAGAACATTTAAAAAATATATTAGCATAAATGTAAATCAAAATTTCTAGAAAGTTCCTTCTCTTATATTTTTGCCTGAAATTTTTGTTTAGTAAATACTTGGGTGAAGAAGACCTCACAGAAAGTGGAAGAAAATAGAAGATGTTCCTTTCCTTGCTGGTCTCACAAAGGATTTAGTGTTTTATCTGTATTTGCATCTCATGACCTGCACTCATTCCAGCATCTGTATGTATGCTTTGCTTGGCATCTCCTGCTCAGGCACCAGAGTGAGTCCTGGCACACCTTTGCCTGAGTGACATGTTTTGTCCAAGCCTTTTATTAACTCCTTCTGATTTTGTGGTATGATTAGAACCCCAAGTTTACAATAATAAAAAAGGTTTTTGTTTTTTTTTTCAGATGCTGTATACCAGAATCCTAGGTAAAGAGATGGCTTCATTTGAGAAAGATCTCTTCAGATAATTTGTTTGTTGATTACTAAGTTGCTTAAGTTCTTTATGCATTCTGGATTTCAATTTCTTTTGATTGTATGATTTGTACACAATTTCTTCTCTTCCTTTATTGTCTTTTAATTTCATTCGTTTTTTCCTTTGCTGTGCAGAACTGGCAAAGAATGCACATCCTGTTGGGTTTGCTTTCATTGTATATGTTTTACAATTCTTCTTTAGCACTATCATTGCAGAGCAATGTCATTGTATTAACTCTTACTCCCTGTTTTGTCCTATCAATTTCTATAGTTTCAAGGCTTACAGCTAAGTCATCAATCTATTTAACTAGCATGTTCCTACACAAGGCCTGGAATGAGTATAATAAAAGACAGATAAAACACATACATGTAAAACGGAGACATGAGGGTGGGAGCAGGTGCAAGAAAAATTTCATAATACTTACAAGTTAAAGTCACAAGGAGAGTGGATGCATGAGATCAGGTTTTAATAATAAATGAAGAAAAATTTTGGGTCAGAGATGTAGAACTATTCTAGCATGGTGAGAATACAAACTAGTGTAGCAACCATGGCAAACAAACAGATTTGGCCTATAATCACCAATAGAACTCTTATAGATTCAGTAATGCCACTACTGAGATTAAACACAAATGAATATTATTTAGAAGAGAGGTCATATTGGTTAAATCACCATTCTGAAGACAGAATAAGCCAAAGTATCCATCTGTAAGCAAGCTGATGAAAAGACCATATATATTAGAGTATATATGTGTATATATATATGTATATATATGTATATATATATGTATATATATATGTACAGACATAAAGAACATTTTGTCATTTATGAAAATACAAATTAATCTAGAGAGAATAATGTGAAACAAAACAAGGCAGAACTGAACACAAATATTATTTGACATCGCTTGTCATTAAATTAGCAAATGGCTGCATTTAAAGACAATTTTGGAGTCTGTGCTGTTAATCATTATGGAAGTGCCAATTGAGAGACTACAGAATCATTAAAGAATGCTAATTTTGTGTATTGCTGCTCCTAATATTTTTGCTTAAATATGTATTTGTAAAACACAAATACACAAACACTGCAGTGGGCCCATGTATTGGTAAACTGAGGTTTCAGTGTTTCCGTTTGGTGTGAGGATTTCCCTTTAGTCAGAACCATTTGAACTTCCTTTATTTTCCACATTATCATCCCAAGCCTCTTCTGATTGATTCTCAGGCCCTCTTTAATCAGGTTCCACTCTATCCACCAACAGCATCTTCATTGACTTCATAAAGTTCAAACTTTTAAGTTCTACCTCTTAAATTGTGCCACGTTTGCCTACACTTTGATAACAGTGATGTGAAACACTTGGCATGTATTGAACTCATGAACTCTTAAGTATTTATGGATACCTACATAAACTAAAATTTCAGCATAGAAGTGGAGTGGAGAGGTTATGAAGTTTCCATGGCTAACTCAGGAGAGCTAGTGGCGATTGATAGTAGGGAGGCTGGTAGGGTTGACCTTGCTCCAGTGATTTACCTCACACCCGTCCACATATGGACAACACTAATTGTACTTAGTGGGTCATTAAAAAAAAAAAAAAGAAAAAAAGAGGATTTGAAGGTTCTGAGCAAGCATCCTAGGGAAGTTGTGGGGAAAGGAGATGGATGTGAAAATAATTCATTGTATAAATGTAAAAAGTTATCAATGAATAGATAGATGTATATAGTAACTGTAAAGAATATAGTAAAGAATATTTTCTCAAATATGGCAACCACCACCACACACCCAACTCTCCAATTTAGTACTTAGGTGAGTGTGAGGTACACATTATATCATTTGTATAATGCATTCTTTATTTTCTGTCATTCCATTTTTAGTTTTTGGCAATTCAGAAAAGCGTCAGTTTTGACATTCAGAAATAGTGTAGACAAGGGCATTTCCTTCATTAGAGGGTGACTGGGTTGGGATGAGAAGGAGTCAAAAACAAACAAACAAACAAACAAACACACAAACAAACAGAAAACAACCCAAAACTTCAGGAACTGCTGACTTTTACCAAGGGGAGCAACAATTGTTTCTTTGCTCACCAGCAGTTACACTCATGCTGTCCCTGGTTGAAAGTAGCTTGGGCTTGTTATTACCTTGCTATCCTGGCTGGATCTCTGAGAATTCAAAGCCAAGAAAGGAACTTCAGGGACAGCATTCCAATCAACTTAGGATCTGATGTTGCCTTATCTCACTCTCTGAATCATTATTTTCAAAATATTATTAGGAAGAACCAGGCTTCATCCTTATTTTTGACCCATGTGTAAAAATATGCAATATTGGTGAAATATACATCTTAGTTAATTTTCTTTTAAAGTGTGTTCTCATTACTACACAGCTGCATAAGGCTGTTGATGACTTTTTACACCAGCTCAATTTCTTTTTTTGTTCTGTGACCAATATAAGTGCCGTCTTCAGCAATCCAGTTTTACCATCATGTTCTGATGGGAAGCCCAATATCAATGGCAGTAGCCTGCATCATTTGGATGGTCTTTGCACACCTCTGACCAAGAACTTGGGTGGTATCTCATACCTTGCATGGGGCTTTTTTCAGCATATAGCTTCTGGGAAGCATATTGTCCCCAAATGTAAGAATAACACCAATAAACTCTTTTATATGACTCCGTAATTATGGAGTTATAAAATTGTACGTTTCCATATGGCTTTTAAGAACATCATTATTATTAGTTATCCCTTCCCTCATTTTTCCCTCCCCCATCTTCTCACTCATTTCTCCACTTAAACATCCCTTCACATCATTCTTGGCAATATATGTCCATGGGTGCAAGAGAGGTGGGAGTTGATTGGATATAAGGCAGCTCCACAGAAGCAAATGTATAACCTACTGCTGTAAATATGATCCAGAGCCTATGGTTGGGAGTTCACAGTTCCCAAGGGTGAATCTCCTCCTATTAGTCTTCTAAATGGACATAGCACCAAACAACCCTCTAAATCTGTCTTTCTGTCCATAAATTAGTAACACTATCAGAACTCACCAGAGACATTTCTTTGCTCAGTAGATGGTGGATGCTAACACAGAAGCTAGCAACTCATCTAAGTGCAGAGAATACCATGTGACTGCTCAACGATACCACCTCGCTTTATCCAAAGTCTAGGAATCATCTCAGAAAAAGAAGCAGATATATTGTTAAGATCCAGATGATGGCAAGGACTGGAGCAAAGCAGTATCTTCTGTACATGACAGGTGCAGGACACCTATCTCACCCCTGTAAGACCTGCACTGGATAAAGCCAGTCAGAATTCTTGCATGAAGTTGCAAGCAGTTCACAACATCTGCCCTAACCAAGAAGCAACAGGAAGATGAAAGTTTCTTGAGAGGAAGACTCACTAATTCTTGTAATGGTTGGCTGCTGTTCCAGTGGACGGCTCCATATCCAGGCAGTGATGGAGAAACAGACTGAACTTGATAGGCATATTTAATGTATGTTTTCATAAGTTTATATACATTATATACATTATGTATATGCATATTAATCAGAAGGTATGAATTGTGGGGATAATGAAGGAGTTGTGGATATGGGGTGAGATAGAGGAAAGAGTAAAGGGTGAAAATGAACATATGAAATTCTCAAGAATTAATAAAATTTTATACTTAAAAATTGTATCTCCTCTCTGAAATCTATTATAAAGTATTTATACAACTTCAATATGTAAAGTTTTATGTAAAATTCATATTTATGAAAAACATTTTTCATAATATTTATACAGTTTTATAAAGCTAAGCACACACACACAAACACACACACACACATGCCTTTATATTTATAGAGATTTCTTTTGGTAGACTTACTCAAATAGATACCACCTTTTAAACTTTTATATATTTTTATCTTTACTGAGAAACACCAAAATGAAATAGGTCATTTCTTTCCATGGTGGAGCGAGTGGCTGGCTGCAAGCTGTGACCAAATGATCTCTCTTTGAGGCCAGATGAGAAATGCGAACATGGGCTTGCTTCTCCTTATGTGTATTTTCAAGAGTTCATTAATAATTCTCCTTTCATTTAGATGGGAGCAAACTTTAAAACCATTTACTGTATATAAAGAACAGGGTCTTGACAAAGAGATGGCTTCATCCTTTATGGTGGTATACTCTTCCTGCAGAATTCCTAAAACACTTAATTAACAGTTGTGTGTTTAGAGAAAATATGGAGAAAAACTTCTGGATCCTGTAGTTAAAACAGCTCAGGGTTCTTTTTATAAATCCATGCTCCAAAGACAGCGAATACATCTCAACTGTTGGAAGCTCTCAGTTAAAACCAATTTGCATGTTTCTGCTCAAGGTCATTAATTTAGTTTATTAAACAAAAATTCTTTTTTGACAGAGAGGAGGACAGATATGTAATTCAATGGTACCAGAAAACCTGCAAGATAAATAAGGCCTTTGAAATAATTTTTTAAGAAATGTTGATGCTTACACAAGTGAAAAATTCTTTGACTGCGTGACTCACTTACACATCAGAGCACTTGGATCTGTCCATCTGCTGAAAGATGGAAGTTTAAATTGCCAAAATGTGACAACAATGGCAGCTCCAAAGTTGACACCAAGACATCCTGATTCCCCCACTCAGTGGTTTGTTCCTCTTTTCTGGGATTGTGAACCAAAACAGCTTTATCAACCTGCTTTCTCTCAGTTGGAATTAAGTCTTTCTTTAGTGGACAGCTTAGAATATCCTAGAAGAAAGCTGTGTATTTGTGTGCCAGGGGAAAGATCTTTGGTCCTAAGAAGATGAGATACACCTGGAAAGTAGGACTTATACCCTTTTCCCCCAGTGCACAGTCCTCATGTCAGCTGGGCTCTAGATGAGGGTCTCAGAGAAGGTTTTTCCCTCTCTCTCTGTGTGTTCACTGAACTGAATATATCAGTGTGTACACTACCCTGTTCATATTTTCTTGTCTTTCTTCACTTTGTGAAAGACACCTAGCCCATTTCCTAAAACCTGACTTCCATTTTAATTCTCACTATCCACAATCACAAAACCATCAATTTTATACCTCTGAAAATTGATGTCATGATGCGTTTGAGCATATCTTTGGGAAAAAGCAAGCAAAATAAAAAATCATGTCAAATGTTGCCTTTCTTTTACATTATATCACTTGTGGGCCCTAGAGACAAGATCATACTAAACCAGGAAGTACAGTGTATGAAAATATTTCTAAAAGAGAGACAATTCCATCAATATGCCTTTGGTTCTTTGAATAGCTTATTTATGGATTCTAAGAAGATCATGATGTGATTTCTTGCTTCTCTGAAGTACTTGCAGGTTTGATCTGAATGGTGAGGTTTTAGAGAAAGAATTATATTGTGCTAACATATAAATTATAGAAAATTTTGACTTTGCCACAGGTTCCTGTTAGGCCGTGTGTGTGTGTGTGTGTGTGTGTTTGTGTGTGTGTGTGTGTGTGTGTGTGTGTGTGTCTATGTATGTATGTATGTGATGTTGAGGATGATTTGGCTGTAAAATGCTTACAAAAGAAAATAGTCTACTGCTATTCTTTCTAAACACTCTCAGTAAGACTTGCTTTTGTCGATGGCAGTTACAAGAACACAAGAGAGAAGCAATCTGGATTCACAGTTCTTGTCAATAGCAAAACACATAGAAGCCTAAAAGCAACATGCAGCAGTTAGCCAAGGAAGGAATGAGCAGGCTGAATGCAAACTCACCCTTGAACAGATGAGAGAAAACTCTCCCTCTTTTCACAGCTTAGACAAAAGGTTCCCTTAGGAAGAGAGGAGGGACTACTCTGTTACTGAGATGACTGACGTTTGAGTTACCACATTTGGATGTTGAAGGAAGGAGGTCTTACACTGGAATAGTGTCACATCTGAATTGCTACAGGTTTGTATTCATTTGGGGCAGCATTTTATGTAGCTCAGACATGCCTTGAACACCACCTTCCTGCCTCAGCATTCCAAGTGCTGAGAATACCAGAGCATACCCACACACAACATTATTGCAAGTTCTCCAATTTTTCCTCCCAAAGCTACCTATGGGAGAGACCCAGCTTGTTGCACGCAGATGCTTCATGACCCATTTATTACATTTTCTCTGGACCACTACAGATTCATCCTACAGATTCCTATAGAGCCCTTTCTCTTAGCCTGGTAGTCAGCTGCCGTCAGTTCTCTACTCTTTGTATATTTTCTCAATATCTCCAGTAGTAACTTTGGAGACAATCTCTGAAATTCAGATAGAATCCAGTCCCCAACTTCCAGGCTGAGAAGGACCTGAAAACAGACCCCACTTCTGTTGTTCACTGTGAGGCAATGGCAGAAGTTAATTTCGTCTTAACCAATCACAGACTCTGTTCATGCTACTGAAAGCTTGCTAGCCTTAGGAAGTAGGATTTTCTCTTCCATTCTTTGTACATTTGTATTTTTGATGCTTTTCTTCACTGAGAAATTGCCTTCACTGTATTTACCTTTTTCCAATAATTCATTAAAAGTATTTTTCTTAGCACTTTAAAAATATCATATTCCTGGTTTACTTTCTTCAAGACCACCTGTTATAAATTGGAGTTTATATTGTTCCCTGACCACTATAAAGTTTTATCAAGGCTGACAGGGTAACTTAGTAGGAGGAAAAGGGTCCCAAGCTCAGGCAAAAGAGTCAAAGGTACCCCTCATTCCTGCTGTTAAGAGTTCCACAAGAATACCATGCTATGCAGTCATAATGTTATTCACTTATTTTAATATAGGGTACATAAAATGATTAGCTTCTTCTTGGTCACAACTGTATTCTCTGACATGCATATGGTAAACAGGGAGGAATAAATGATTATCACACTCATGAGTCAATAAAACACAATCTCTCTTTATCTTCCCTAGAGACTTTCATGATTCTACTAAATAGTACATGCATTTGGCTACAGCCTATTTTGCAAAATCCTTAAGAATGAGGTAAGGTATTAAAATGTAATATTATTAACAGAAGAATGAGTGTTATGTAACAAAGCAAGATAGATTCTTCAGTGGCTGGATGAGAGTTTTGAAACATGTACCAGACACAGTTCTGTTTCCTTTTGCTCGGCTTGTTAACAAGAAAACAAAACTCCAGGAGTAGACAGAACAGTATTCCTGTATGTATTTTTCAAAATCTTTCAGTGTGGCTTCTGGAAGTGTATTCTCAATAATTAATCACAGTTCTGACATTTAATAGTAGACACAGGAAAGTCACTCTCTTTTTGTGGTCTACATTTTTTCCCCTTTTTTTCACTCTGCTTTTGTAAAAATGTACTTTGACTCTGAGTGATCAATAAAAATTCAGCTTGAATCCATACAGATTCAGATTCCCCACTTCTTTCCCTTTGTTGGGCTTTCTTTTGACCATCTTAATTTCTCTTTCTTTGACCAACTTTGCAAAAAGCAGAAGACTCATATTTTCTTTTTAGATTTATCATATCTCTTTGCTTCCCTAAGTTGACCTTTTAGACTGTGTGAAAATGTGATAGTCACAAATACTAATGACAAATATAAAGGGTGAATTTTTAAAAGCCCATCTCATGCCTTCAAAATACTATAAATCATTCATCAGAAATCATAGAAAGCTCTGGATTTGCATCCCACAGCTGAACTGGAACATTCTGTCATAGGGACCAGCTACAGGCAGAGATGTAAAACTAGGCAGATTTCATGTTTTGGTGAGAATTATTGTCAGCTGTGGGATCTAAGGAAAGCCTTGCCTTGAGTCCCATGGCTACACAATGAGGATATTATTGACTTGAGAATTCTTGACCTATTACCAAATTTCAGGCACTGTTCATACTTGTCTGTTGTCTTAAAACTAAGTCAGCAATGTCTGTGCTAACTTAATACACTAAGTAGCCACACTACAAACCAGCAAATTCTGAGGCTTGTAGATAGAATAATAGCTATTTTTACATGTGAATCAACTAGCACTCTAGATACAGACAATAAAATTGAGCCAAATGTGAACCACTTGATAGAAGACACAATGAGATTTATTTGAATGATACAAAGTTAAATTCTTCCTAGGGAAAATAAGACCTTTTTTGCTATGAATTTGAATGGCCTTTCATAAATGTTAATTATGTGTATTAGCACTTGACATGATAAATGAGGAAAAATAAATAAAAGTTGTCTTAGGATATTATTCACTTCAATAGTTTTACATGGATGCTTTTTTTTTGACAAATCACAGTAATGTTAAAGCTTATCTATTTGAACTCAAAGGCAATGCTTTGCATAAAATAATTAAATTCTGTTTTATTATAATGGTGTCTTGGATTCTTTCAAGATTTTATGAATTAATGAGCTATGATATTTTTCTTTAAAGAGCAATTTTTAGGAGAACCAGTTAAACTTATGTGATAAATTATTTGCAAGGAGAACACAGTGATAAGGGCTAAGTCACTTTTTACTTATGTCCTTAAACATTATGAACTAACCAGTACCCCGGAGCTCTTGACTCTAGCTGCATATGTATCAAAAGATGGCCTAGTCGGCCATCACTGGAAAGAGAGGCCCATTGGACACACAAACTTTATATGCCCCAGTACAGGGGAATGCCAGGGCCAAAAAAAATGGGAATGGGTGTGTAGGGTAGTGGGGGGGGGAGGGTATGGGGGACTTTTGGGATAGCATGGAAATGTAATTGAGGAAAATACGTAATAAAAATATTAAAAATTTAAAAAAAGATAGAAGAAACACAATCAATGTTCACAGAGTATCATACAGCTCTTGCATTGAATTATCATATAGCTTCTTTGCCCTGATCAGATGTCATAGTCCACTAAATACTCTATGCTTTCTAGTTTCTTTGGTGTTAAAAAAAAATCAGGTTTCCTCTTTTGTAGCCCTGCAATGGCTATGTTCAAGGATGCTTGGTCACCTGAACTTGGCTTCAGGTATATCCATCTTTTATATACATCTTCTATGGTTTTGAAATTGCATCTTTTGACCCTTCTCTCTTTTTTTCTTTATTTTAAATATTTTTAATTTATTTTTTTAATTAGGTATTTTCTTCATTTACATTTCAAATGCTATCCCAAAAGTCCCCCAGACCCTCCCTCCCCCCCACTCCACTACCCATCCACTCCCACTTCTTGGCCCTGGCATTCCCCCGTACTGAGGCATATAAAGTTTGCAAGGCCAAGGGGCCTCTCTTCCCAATGATGGTCAACTAGGCCATCTTCTGATACATATGCAGCTAGAGATACGAGCTCTGGAGGTACTGGTTAATTCATATTGTTGTTCCACCTATAGGGTTGT
Organism: Mus caroli; assembly: GCF_978045245.1. Classification (NCBI taxonomy): domain Eukaryota; kingdom Metazoa; phylum Chordata; class Mammalia; order Rodentia; family Muridae; genus Mus; species Mus caroli. The sequence continues at coordinate 85,983,284 of NW_028227265.1, forward strand.
AGATCCCTTTAGCTCCTTGGGTACTTTCTCTATCTCCTCCATTGGGGACCCTGTGTTCCATCCAATAGCTGACTGTGAGCATCCACTTCTGTGTTTGCCAGGCCCCCGCATAGCCTCACAAGAGACAGCTATATCAGAGTCCTTTCAGCAAAATTTGCTGGTGTATGCAATGGTGTCAGCATTTGGAGGCTGATTATGGGATGGATCCCTGGGTATGGCATTGACTCTTCTCTTAACTTAACATTTACTACATTTTCCTGCCCTTGCTGTTCACATGTGTTTGCTATCAATTCTTTATGTATGATCCCTCACCATGGCTTCCAGCTTAGGAAGCTTCCTTTTTGTACAGTAACATCTATGTGTTCTACAGTCACATAAAACAAAACAAAACAAAACAAACAGACAAAAAACCTTTATCTCTTCACTATATCACAGTGTACCTACCCCAGCAGGGGCAAAAATATCCTAAAGAGAGACATTTGTTCCTTTATCTTTGGTTATCAAACTATTGACATAATGAACCTCAAGGAATCTGAATTTTCTTTTGAATGTTATGCTGTTGAAGTAAAGATTCAAAGTCATGCTGTAGTCAAAGGAGGCTGAACTTGTCTCCTTGGACCAGATTATGCAAAGTTCTGAAAATGTATTATTCTATCTTGTAAAAGAGGATTTTGATGATCATAGCACACAGTGACCAGGACTTTTAATTTATCCATACCTATTGACCTCTATTTGAATTTAAACCTCAGGTCAGTACAGTAAAGATGGACTTTGCAGTCACAGTCTTGCTTTATTTGCTTCTCTTCCTAATGTGGCTACAAGCTCACTGTTTCTTCTTTTCTCTTGGTCTCCTTAATTGATTTATTGAGCACAGGTAAAGGAGCCTTGATTTTTGAAGGCTGTGAGGCCCCAGGATTTTACTCTAGAGCCTCCAGTGACAATAGGATCTTACTTTTAGTAAGAAGGCTACACTTCTTACTACACTGACAAATAATACATGACCATCACTTGTATTCCATAAAAACATAAATTTGACTACAAAATTGTGCAATATCTTAGCTACACAAAAACCAAACTTTATGAATAACAGTAGGAGAACAGTAATATAAGGACTGAATGTTTCTAAGATTTTTACATCACACCCAAGATGACAAGAAAGAAGCTCTATATAGGTAGACATACACATAGGCATTTGTGAATGATGGTAGATTCACTTGTATAGAACCTTCACATATTTGCAATAGGACATCATGTTCTTGGCAGTGCAGTTGTGGAGAAGTTGGGGAGTCATTTCATTTCATGTTCATGGGTTTCTTTGGTCACATAAGGTTTTAAATTAGCATTATGGTATACAGGGGTTGTTAACTGTAATACACTGCAGTGGTGGTAAAAGTTGAACCAATGTATTCTTAGCCTCTTTTCGCATATCCTTATTTTGAGAAATGTTTTGAATCTAATCCCAGATGTTCCCCCAGGAGATTAAGATGTATTTGTTGTTCTATAAGAGTCCATGACAAATAGAAGGAATAAAGAACAGAGAATTTCAGGTCTTCAATTTAGGTCATAGGATGATACATCATCATGAGACACCATATACACTTTCACTTAATGCATTGACTACAGTTGACCTTCTAATTGGGATTAGACGGTGGGACTTAACTGTAGTTTCAGGGATTCAAGTATCACTGGCAACTGTTAGTGTTGTCCAGGAAACATTAATAGTTAAGATATAATCCAGTACTCCTGACATGAAAGTACAAATTTATGTGAGGAATAAGCAAACAAAAAACTGCAAACATCAAAGACCTATAAAATGCATCCTTCGTACACTGTTAAATTTTGTTACATTAGACATAGATTGTTCTTAATTAGATATTTTATCATATTTTTAAATTCTTACATTATGGCCATATCAAGCCTTTCTAGAGAAAAATAAATGCAATGACAAGTATGGAATCAACACATAATCCTCAGCGGAATCAGCCCTCATTAGATCCCTTTAGTCAAGAGTAGGTGTGAATACATCCTTTTAAAGCACATCAAATAGAAGCAAGTGACTTGGCAATCTTGAATTGAATCAGTGTTAATTTTTTTCCTTCTAACTGTCTTACAAAAGAGCTATACAGATGTGTTTGAAACACACAGTGAAATAATATGCTAATGGTATGACATATAAAATAGTTACATTGAAAACAGCAAATGACACCATTTTATCTGCCCCTTTGAACACAGAAATTCACTAAAACAAGAGGAGATAAGACTAGAGCCACCTTTAAAAGTCAACCCTGCCCTACCTCTAAAATACATTCACTCCTTGCCAGGTACTTTGTTCTTTCTGAAGTGTATCACAATTTGAGTTTTATTGATCTCTCCCTCCTCATCTACCGAATTTTTCCTCAGGTAGATCTGCTAAGTTTCTGAGTGAGAACTTTCAAGAGTCATTAACCATTTAGAATATTAACCAGTAAGAATAAGCAAAACCGAACATAAGGAAGAAATTGCATCATGTGAGGTTCCTACCCGAGTTCCATTTGCTTTCAGAATTAATTATCCTTGAAATTTGTCAAATTACCCTATCATATTCCTTCATCCCTCAATCCACACATCTTCCTTCATCCAAAACTGCTCCAAAGAAAATACAGCCACAAGGGAATAAACAAATCTGTGAGGATAACATACATCTGATGTGAGTACAAGGATAGGACCAAAGAGAAGTTTTACTGTTCAGAAAACCAAAGGAAAGATTGCTGGTGCTACTTAACACATCCGCTTCCCAATGATGCTATGAGGAGCACAAAGCCTTGCTGTATATTGCATTTCAGGTAAATGGTCCATTTACCTGATTGTTATTCCTTCAAAATCCCCTCCTTCATCACATTCCCCTTTGTCACCATCATGCCATTGGTAGTATACAAATTTGCAGAACTAATCTCTTATCATAGCTATTCATCTGTGCGGTTTTCTTTCTAGACATGTTGTCTGCAAATTCTCTATAAAATTAGGTCATAATTATGGATGTAATGAAAGAGTATTGCTGTTCATCTTTGAAAGGAATCATGCTGGAGAGGTCAAATCATTAGATCATATCTAGCCTTGGGGTAGAGAGGCCTAACTTTCAAAGAGCAGAAGTGATTGCTACAAATCAGGGAAATCAGTGGTGATGCCCACCTCCCAGATGCTTCACTATTTGAAAAACAGGAGACGTGAGGTTAAGTGTTACCTACTGAGTGTAAGTATAGGATACTTATATTGCATGCTAGTTTCAGATAGTAAAATAGCCGGTTAGAATGTCTAAGTAAGATCACACAGTGAAGCAAGTCCAGAGTCTCAATAGAATTTATTTGCAGCCTTCTATCTGAGTCTAATTTTAGCCTTCTATTCAGAGATGTATTGAATCTATCAATGAAATCATTTTCTTGGTGTGCACATATGAGATATTCAATCTCTTTGGAAACTGTTGGGCTCATTGAAAACAGATATCATACATTTTTTCTTACAAACATTACAGGTACGATTTCTTGTGCTTTCTATTCATACCAGGAAGAGATTTTTTTCGTGTGTGTGTGTGTGAGCGCACAGGGCACGAAAAGCACAGGTTTCTGAGTAAATGCAGGAAAAGGACAGAAAATTCTCTATTTAGCTTTAAATCTGATGCTAATTCAAGTCTATTGATTCTATCAAATTTGAAGAATATTAATCATTTTATTGCTTTGAAAGATAAAAAGTAGTATGCCCTGATGGTATCAAAATTACTATTACCTTAAACTTTTACAATCAAAGTCTATTTTTAGCTGTTAAACAAGGATATAAAGATTAATATAAATGAGAATAACATCAGCTTCTTCAATCAGGTGAAAGATATCTATTTTTCTTCAATTCTGGGCATTCTTTTACAGTGAACACTTTCAAATATCCTCTGTTTCTTTGTAATGTAGAGTTAAATTACTGTCAATAGTTACCTAACAGCAGTAAGATAGGAGAACTTCTATCTAACTATAATCTACTTCCCACTGGACATATTTCCACCCTGCCCCCATGTGGTGTGTGTGGTGTGTGTGCAAATCATTGCTAACCACAACTGGGTACACATAGATTGCTATGGACACAGATATGTGTTGGAAATGGCTATCTGAATAAGACCTGAACCAAATGGCAACACTAATAACCATGGTAATGGAGATGGCAACACTAATAACCATGGTAACGGAGAAGAGGAAATTCTCATGGATCCACACCCTAGGACAAAACAAACAAACAAGCAAACAAACAAACAAACAAACAAACACTACATACAACTAATGACTGCCGAAAGGGAGAGGTGGGATTGGGAGTTAACTTTCTAGGATAAGTCCACTAATTGATAATTCAATACCAATTAGTCCCAAAATATTATACATACAAGCAATAGTAAACATACACAGAGAGGGGGAAGGGGGAAGAGAGAGGGAGAGGGAAAGAGAGAGAGAGAGAGAGAAACAAACAATAACGAAAATGAGGCCCTGAACTTGAGAACAAGCAAGAGGGCCCAGAAAAGGGAGGGTTTGAAGCAGGAGGAGGAATTATGAACACATATTTTCATTAAAAGTTATAAATTAATTCAAAAATGAGCATACAGAAAAGCAGTGCTGGAAATGAAGGTCAGTGGTAGAGCTGTTGCTTAGCATGTGTAAGGCACTGGACTCAGCTCTCAGTAATACACGGTAAATGATGATACTAAGAAGAGAACATTGCCTTCCCTTTTTCCTACTTCCTTTCTCCTTTCTTATTCTCTTTTACCCATCGCTGTATCTCTGAGTTTACATTGGCTAATAAAATAATAGCCTTGCTTTGTGTGTGTGTGTGTGTGTGTGTGTGTGTGTGTGTGTGTGTAGGGGAAGGGGGGACCTGAATTAAGACATGGTAATAAGACTTAGCTTGCACTTTGCACTCTGGTCTATTGCCAAATTAATTGAAATAAGCACAGTAACATTTTGCATAGAGTATTTGGTATGCTAATTAAACTCTTCTCTTTTGCGTTGAAAGGTTTCTTAACTGTTATAACTGAATATACCTCCTTACATAGATCGAGATAGTTACAACATTTACCTGGCAATTTGTCCATCTTTATTGGAAAAACAAAGAATAGGGCACCTTAGATACTAACAAATTAAACAAAATTTTGAAAGGGAAAATGAAAATGAAGTCATGGAGAACTAATATTCTCATAAAGATTATGAGAATATTCTGTGTTCCTCAATAGACAAGGACTAGAAATGTAAGCTTGCAACTGTTTTTGGACAGACATTTGGGTTGTTTTTCCTTGTGTTGTTCGAAAATACCTGTATGAGAAAACCTTAAAGAAGGTAGGTTTATTTGCCTCACAGGTTGAGAGTATAATAAGTCCATGGTGGTGGGAAGTTGAAATTTATGTTGCTATTATATTATTTATTAAATGTGTGTTTGAGGTATGAATGGATGGGGTTATGTGTGTTTGCTTGAGTGTGTGTGTGTGTGTGTGTGTGTGTGTGTGTGTGTGTGTGTGTGTGCAGGTGCACATAGATCTGCGTCAGTGGACAATCTTCAAGTATCTACAATGTTCTACCTTGTTTGAGACAGTGTCTCCAGTTAGAGATATGCTGGTCCCTACTGCCCATCTCCCTGTAGGGGCATGTTAGAATGACAGATCCATTTGAGCTACTTCCTTGGGTTTTTATGTACGCTCCAGGGGATCATAACTCAAGCTGACAGTCTTGTCCAGAGAGTACTTTACCCGCTGAGCCGTCATCACTTGAGCAGTATGGTATCTTTAACAAATCTGGGCATAGTTGCATATATTGGGGCTTAAGTCTTCTAAACAGTTTCCTTGAGTATTTCTTCTTAGGAGTCACATTAAGTGTGCTGATTGAACAAAGTAGACTTAGTTATTATAACGATGTATGCTTTTTTGGTTTATTTAATGGGTCTGAATTCTAGAGATTCAAGGGAAGCACAGTAAAGACATCTGTATATCCTGACATGGCCTCTGGGGTAAGTGGTCTCTACCTAGAGCAATAAGTGTTATTCTATCAAGAAAGAATAACAGAAGAGTCATTTAATGGGGTGAAGGCACATAGTGACTTCTGGAAGCCATGAGAGCATGGACTGAACATGGTGGCTCAGTGTAGTTTGGTTGTTTTACATGAATAGATGCTGACTGTCAGGAAATTTGAATGATCAACTTTGGTTTTTTCATATTTGTGTAGAGAATGACTAGTTTCTATAAGAAAAGAAAAATAAAAAGATGAATACGTTGAAATAAGAAAAGCCCGGCGATCTTGTGGGTCAAGGTTAATAGGAAATGCTAAAAAATAAAAACTAAGCTAAAATTGTAAACTTCAGTGTTTTACAAGCCACACTAGGCATTTTAGGTTTTCTTATCAGTACTACAAAGATAAATGACTGATTTTTGCATTTTCCCTAGTCAGATCAATATTGTACCAAGAATTTGTTTGGTAATGCTTAGCTGCCTTCAGAGAGTTATTGAAAGAATAAGTAAAGAGATGGCTGTGATCCAGGTTTGTAAAAATATGCACTTTACTAATGCCAGTTATTATTTGCTGTTACAATAATAGTTTTGATTTTGCACAGATCTTAAGGGAGGTTAAATATGAATTAAGTTATTTTTAGTAACCAAATGGCAATGTGTTTGCTCCCAGAATTCCCCTTCAATCTTAGTCTACCCAGTCTCACTATTAAATACTTGGTAAATTGAGTTGGGAGTGTGTTAATTGGATTAGGAGACAATACACAGCTAAAAATAAATGGTTTAGGAGAGCATTAAAGTATAACAGGATTCTTGCAAACTTAAGGAAAGAGGCTAACTGTCCAGCAAATGAGATTTCCTAAAGCTGTCTACAGAGACCCAACGCAGCACATAAAATAAAATGCTTACAAAGGCAAAATGCATGCAGTTCTAAGGAATACTATGTTGGACACACGCTTCCAACTTTGCTTTGGAATTTCACGTTCCAGCTCAATCTTTGTGCCTTTTGATCTCCCCAGTTCCTCTTTACACTTTACAAGATTCCATTCCCCACTGTTGTTGCTCTTTATGCTGTTTGACTAACACTTTGATTCTGCATAGATTGAGTTAGTAGTAGTGAAGAACACCACTGGTTATTTGTGTACTTAAGGACTAGTAATGGTCTCAGGACAGAGACAAGAAGTCATCCCATCGACAATACAGTATGGAGAAGCTAATACCACGCTATTCACTGGAAAATGTGTAATAGACACAAGAGTCTCCTACTCAGTGAACACTGGCAGACAAACTTAGCTGTTTTATCGTGAGATCACAGATTGTTTACTGCAAGTGTTACTTTTTTTCTATGTGTGTATCTATCTTGGTGTGAGCACTTACATGTGTTTGAGCACAGGAGCACATGCACACAGGCCCATGCAGAGATCAGAATGTGACATCAAATGTCTTCAGTTATTTCCAGCTTATTTTAAGAAACAGGGTACTTCACTGAATCTGGAGCATGTAGATTTGACTAATCTTCAGGGAATCTGGCAGGCATGCCCAGGCCTCTTCCTATGGCCATTTTCCCAGTGCTCCAATTACAGGTATATGTTGCACAGATTTATTTATTTATTTATTTGGTTTTTCGAGACGGGGTTTCTCTGTGTAGCCCTAGCTGTCCTGGAACTCACTCTGTAGACCAGGCTGGCCTTGAACTCAGAAATCCACCTGCTTCTGCCTCCCAAGTTCTGGGATTAAAGGCATGCGCCACCACTGCCCAGCTGCACAGAGTTTTTTACATGGGTGCTGAATATTGAAGTCAGGTTCCCATGATTGTATAGCAAGCATTTTACTAAGCAAGCATCACTCCATGTCCTCGCATTACTTCTTAAAACATCTTTGATTATCATTATTGTTATGATTATTTTATAGTCTAAGATTATCACTTGTGTTGATAATGCCTGAGATGTAGCAGTGTTTGAAAGGGCATAAGATACTGCCACTGAATGTGTAGTCAAACTCTCTGGTTGTCAATTCCCACGGCATTGCAACTGCATTACTGTTCTTTGGTTTCTTTTCTTTTGTATGCATTTACTGTTCATCTTACAATATAATCCTTCAGGGATTGTTTTGAATGATGATCTTGAAGGTGGTTTTGGGAATGATATCTAACACTTACCACTGTGAAACCACAGCCTCGGACATAATTATTGAGTCTGTCTTTCGTCTCTCTTTTTACTAAACCTCCTGTAATTGTCTAAAGGTGGTATTGATTGAAGTTGCATGGGACTCATGTGTTTTCCCAATGAGAACTCTGTTGTAAAAATAAGGGAAAATGTGTAATAGATAGAACAATCCACTGAGTATACGAGCGTTTAAAAAGTGGGGACTTGATGCCTCCTATGCTGAAATGCTGAAGAAAGATGCCTGATTTCTGAACCTGAGCCAGATTTTTTTTATTTTTTTATTAGGTATTTTCCTCATTTACATTTCCAATGATATCCCAAAAGTCCCCCATACCCTCCCCCACTCCCCTACCCACTCATTCCCACTTTTTGACCCTGGTGTTCCCCAGTACTGGGGCATATAAATTTTGCAAGTCCAATGGGCCTCTCTTTCCATTGATGGCCGACTAGGCCATCTTTTGATACATATGCAGCTAGAGTCAAGAGCTCCGGGGAACTGGTTAGTTCATAATGTTGTTCCACCTATAGGGTTGCAGATCCCTTTAGCTCCTTGGGTATTTTCTCTAGCTCCTCCATTGGGGGCCCTGTGATTCATCCAATAGTTGACTGTGAGCATCCACTTCAGTGTTTGCTAGGCCCCGGCATAGACTCACAAGAGACAGCTATATCTGGGTCCTTTCAGCAAAATCTTGTTAGTGTATGCAATGGTGAGCCAGTTTTTTTAAACTGAAATATTTTCTTTAAAAAGAAGAAAGGGGGAGACTTCAACACACCACTTTCACCAATGGACAGATCATGGAAACAGAAACTAAACAGGGACACAGTGAAACTAACAGAAGTTATGGATCAAATGGATCTGGCAGATATCTACAGAACATTTTACCCTAAAACAAAAGGATACACCTTCTTCTCAGCACCTCATGGTACCTTCTCCAAAATTGACCACGTAATTGGGCACAAAACAGGACTCAACAGATACAAAAATATTGAAATTGTCCCATGCATCCTATCAGATCACCATGGACTAAGGCTGATCTTCAATAACAAAATAAATAATAGAAAGCCAACATTCACGTGGAAACTGAACAAAACTCTTCTCAATGATACCTTGGTCAAGGAAGGAATAAAGAAAGAAATCAAGGACTTTTTAGAGTTCAATGAAAATGAAGCCACAACATACCCAAACTTATGGGACGCAAGGAAAGCATTTCTAAGAGGAAAACTCATAGCTCTGAGTACCTCCAAAAAGAAACTAGAAAGAGCACACATTAGCAGCTTGACAACACACCTAAAAGCACTAGAACAAAAGGAAGCAAATTCACCCAAGAGGAGTAGACGGCAGGAAATAATCAAACTCAGGGGCGAAATCAATCAAGTGGAAACAAGAAGAACTATTCAAAGAATCAACCAATCAAGGAGCTGGTTCTTTGAGAAAATCAACAAGATAGATAAACCCTTAGCCAGACTCACTAGAGGGCACAGGGAAGCATCCTAATTAACAAAATCAGAAATGAAAAAGGAGACATAACAACAGATCCTGAAGACATCCAAAACACCATCAGATCCTTCTACCAAAGGCTATACTCAACAAAACTGGAGAACCTGGATGAAATGGAGAAGTTCCTAGACAGATACCAGGTACCAAAGTTGAATCAAGATCAGGTTAATGATCTAAACAGCCCTATATCCCCCAAAGAAATAGAAGCAGTCATTAATAGTCTCCCAACTAAAAAAAGCCCAGGACCAGATGGGTTTAGTGCAGAGTTCTATCAGACCTTCAAAGAAGATCTAATCCCAGTTCTTCACAAACTATTCCACAAAATAGAAACAGAAGGTACTCTACCCAACTCATTCTATGAAGCCACAATTACTCTGATACCTAAACCACAAAAAGACCCAACAAAGATAGAAAACTTCAGACCAATATCCCTTATGAATATTGATGCAAAAATACTCAATAAAGTTCTTGCTAACCGAATCCAAGAACACATCAAAACAATCATCCATCCTGACCAAGTAGGTTTCATCCCAGGGATGCAGGGATGGTTCAATATACGGAAAATCATCAACGTAATCCAGTATATAAACAAACTCAAAGACAAAAACCACATGGTCATCTCGTTAGATGCAGAAAAAGCATTTGACAAAATCCAACACCCATTCATGATAAAAGTCTTGGAAAGATCAGGAATTCAAGGCCCATACCTAAACATGATAAAAGCAATCTACAGCAAACCAGTAGCCAACATCAAAGTAAATGGTGAGAAGCTTGAAGCAATCCCTCTAAAATCAGGGACTAGACAAGGCTGTCCACTTTCTCCATATCTATTCAACATAGTACTTGAAGTCCTAGCCAGAGCAATTCGACAACAAAAGGAGATCAAAGGGATACAATTTGGAAAAGATGAAGTCAAAATATCACTTTTTGCAGATGATATGATAGTATATATAAGTGACCCAAAAAATTCCACCAGAGAACTCCTAAACATGATAAACAGCTTCGGTGAAGTAGCTGGATATAAAATTAACTCAAACAAATCAATGGCCTTTCTCTACACAAAGAATAAACAGGCTGAGAAAGAAATTAGGGAAACAACACCCTTCTCAATAGTCACAAATAATATAAAATATCTTGGCGTGACTCTAACTAAGGAAGTGAAAGATCTGTATAATAAGAACTTCAAGTCTCTGAAGAAAGAAATTCTAGAAGATCTCAGAAGATGGAAAGATCTTCCATGCTCATGGATTGGCAGGATCAACATTTTAAAAATGGCTATCTTGCCAAAAGCAATCTACAGATTCAATGCAATCCCCATCAAAATTCCAACTCAATTCTTCAACGAATTAGAAAGTGCAATCTGCAAATTCATCTGGAATTAAACAAAACCTAGGATAGCAAAAACTCTTCTCAAGGATAAAAGAACCTCTGGTGGAATCACCATGCCAGACCTAAAGCTTTACTACAGAGCAATTGTGATAAAAACTGCGTGGTACTGGTATAGTGACAGACAAATAGACCAATGGAATAGAATTGAAGACCCAGAAATGAATCCACACACCTAAGGTCACTTGATCTTCGACAAGGGAGCTAAAACCATCCAGTGGAAGAAAGACAGCATTTTCAACAAATGGTGCTGGCACAACTGGTTGTTATCATGTAAAAGAATGTGAATTGATCCATTCCTATCTCCTTGTACTAAAGTCAAGTCTAAGTGGATCAAGGAACTTCACATAAAACCAGAGACACTGAAACTTATAGAGGAGAAAGTGGGGAAAAGCCTTGAAGATATGGGCACAGGGGAAAAATTCTTGAATAGAACAGCAATGGCTTGTGCTGTAAGATCGAGAATTGACAAGTGGGACCTCATGAAACTGCAAAGCTTCTGCAAGGCAAAAGACACCATCAATAAGACAAAAAAAACCACCAACAGATTGGGAAAGGATCTTTACCTATCCTAAATCAGATAAGGGTCTAATATCCAATATATATAAGGAACTCAAGAAGGTGGACTCCAGAAAGTCAAATAACCCCATTAAAAAATGGGGCTCATAATTGAACAAAGAATTCTCACCTGAAGAATACCAAATGGCAGAGAAGCACCTGAAAAAATGTTCAACATCCTTAATCATCAGGGAAATGCAAATCAAAACAACCCTGAGATTCCACCTCACACCAGTCAGAATGGCTAAGATCAAAAATTCAGGTGACAGCAGATGCTGGCGGGGATGTGGAGAAAGAGGAACACTCCTCCATTGTTGGTGGGATTGCAAGCTTGTACAACCTCTCTGGAAATCAGTCTGGCGGTTCCTCAGAAAATTGGACATAGTACTACCGGAGGATCCAGCAATACCTCTTCTGGGCATATATCCAGAAGATGTCCCAACCGGTAAGAAGGACACATGCTCCACTATGTTCATAACAGCCCTATTTATAATAGCCAGAAGCTGGAAAGAACCCAGATGTCCCTCAACAGAGGAATGGATACAGAAATTATGGTACATTTACACAATGGAGTACTACTCAGCTATTAAAAAGAATGAATTTATGAAATTCCTAGCCAAATGGATGGACCTGGAGGTCATCATCTTGAGTGAGGTAACACAATCACAAAGGAACTCACACAATATGTATTCACTGATAAGTGGATATTAGCCCAAAACTTAGGATACCCAAGATATAAGATACAATTTGCTAAACGCATGAAACTCAAGAAGAATGAAGACCAAAATGTGGACACTGTGCCCCTTCTTAGAATTGGGAACAAAACACCCATGGAAGGAGTTACAGAGACAAAGTTTGGAGCTGTGATGAAAGGATGGACCATCTAGAGACTGCCGTATCCAGGGATCCATCCCATAATCAGCTTCTAAACGCTGACACCATTGCATACACTAGCAAGATTTTGCTGAAAGGACCCAAAGATAGCTGTCTCTTGTGAGACTATGCAGGGGCCTAGCAAACACAGGAGTGGATGCTCACAGTCAGCTATTGGATGTATCACAGGGCTCCCAATGGAGAAGCTAGAGAAAGTACCCAAGGAGCTAAAGGGATCTGCAACCCTATAGTTGGAACAACATGATGAACTAACCAGTACCCCGGAGCTCTTGTCTCTAGCTGCATATGTATCAAAAGATGGCCTAGTCGGCCATCACTGGAAAGAGAGGCCCATTGGACTTGCAAACTTTATATGCCCCAATATAGGGGAATGCCAGGGCCAAAAGAATGGGAATGGGAGGGTAGGGAAGTGGGGGGCGGTATGGGGGACTTTTGGAATACCATTGGAAATGTAATTGAGGAAAATATGTAATAAAAAAAAAAGAAAAGGAACAAAGTGGAAACCAATGCAGGAGATTGGGGTAGAAACTACCTAGAGTTTTGCCCAGCATTCATGAGGCCTAGGGTTTGAGTCCCATTGTTGAATAAATTAGGCATAGTGGTGCATTCCTATAATCCCAGGACTCAGGAGGATAAGGCAGGAAAATAGAAGTATAAGGTCGTTCTCAGCTTCATAGTGAACATGAAAGTCTGCCTCCAAAAGGTTGGCAACAAAAGGACTCTCGCTGTCTTAATTTGTCGGACTTTTCATCATGGGGCTAAGGATTGAACCCAGGGTCTCACACATGTTAGACAAGCTCGATATCACTGGTCAGCCCACTAGAGACTGTTAAAAAAAAAAAAAAAAAAAAGAAGAAAGGTCTCCAATAGTAAGGATTTTACAGCATCAAGGCAAAGAGGTACGATAATAATTTTATCTTTTACCCAAAGCATCTGAAGGTATTTATTCACAAAATATCCAAATCAAGAAAATAAGCTGCAAATAACAAGACACCTAAAGTGTCACCAGAGCACTGTGGCTAGCATGGCAGAAGGAAGGAGATAGCTATCAAGTGCACTCAGCCCCAGAAGCTAGGCTCAGAGTGAGCCTACATTGTCAAAGAAACATGTGAGAGTAAGTAAGCTCCTTTTCAATGCTAATTGAGATAGACACATATTAGATATGGTCTCCAAGTGAGTCATTTGCCTATAGTTAAAAAACTATTATAGTGGAAATACCAGAGAAGACTTTTTGGAAGTCATCCTGCCTCCTCCCTGCCCCACAACTTCACAATAATAAAATTATACTTACATACAGGGTGAGGGAAGAATTGAGTGCTATTTTTCATGTCTGCAGCATATGAAGGAAGCTCTTAGAAAGCAGAAAGAACCTAAGCATTACAAGTGAAGTTTATACAACATAGCCAGTATTTTACAAGAACTTAAACTATATGGCCCACAACACTAGTCTGTGTTCTTGACTTGGTAGACATTTCCCTCTTCTCATCAGAAAGAAGAATCAGAAAGCTTGTACTTAATGTACATGACTATATTTTACTGTTTTCCCCTAGAGGTGCATAAGTTATCCTCCCTCTGTCACAGTGGAATCTGTGAGAATATGAACTGTCTATAAATTTGATGGGAGAATGTATTGATACATGGATCTTGCTAATCAAGTCAAATGTGTGAAAGGCAGGCCAAGCATGTTGGAAAGCTAGTTTAGACGTGTGGTTTCCAGAGAATGAGCAAAAGCTCATGAAGAGTCAGTTCCACTTTATTGTTTTGAGAATTTCATATATGCATATAATATAGATGTATTGTTCCCCCTCCTCCTATTTCTCCTTACTCTTTCCTCAAGATCTTATCTGTTCTTGCATAATGAGTTGATTTAGTGCAGCCAGTATGTCCATGGATATGGGGCCATCTACTGGGTTAGACTCCTAGGGGTCATAACCCTTAAAAAAATTGACTCCCCCTTCCTGCTTCTATCTGCACCCAGAAGGTGGTGCTTTTCTGCAGCCCTCTGTCCACTGTTCCTCCCAGAGGAGAGCATGTCTTCAGGAAGTGCTCTGTCCCCAGGACTCAGGTAATTTCTCCATTTTCTCTCCACTGACTGTCGAAGACAGGACCAACCAGGAACACACAGGCCACAGAAGCAGAAGAGCAGCTGGGTCAAGGTCCTTCCTGCCTCCACCTGAACCTAGGAGGTGGGGCTGTTCCGCAGCCCTCTGTGCACTGGTCTTGCCAAGTGAGAGCTGGTCTCTCAGGAGTTCTGACACAGGCTTACATACCCACAAGCTCCAGCCAGAGACAGCAAAAACATCTAACACCTCATATTTTCAAATGGCGAAAGACAAATGCAAGAATCTTACCAACAGAAACCAAGACTACTTGGCATCATCAGTACTCAGTACCCCCACCACAGCAAGTCCTGGATACCACAATACACTAGAAAAGTAAGATTCATATTTAAAATCATATCTCATGATTCTGATAGAGGATATTAAGAAGGACATAAATAACTCCCTTAAAGAAATACAGGAGAACACTGCTAAACAGGTAGAAGCCCTTAAAGAGGAAACACCAAAATCCCTTAAATAATTACAGGAAAACACAACCCAATAGGCAAAGGAATTGAACAGAACCACCCAGGATCTAAAATTGGAAGTAGAAACAATAAAGAAATCACAAAGGGAGATAACTCTGGAGGTAGAAAGCCTAAGAAAAAACTCAGGAGCCATAGAATACAGGAGATAGAAGAGAAAAGTACAGAAGATACCATACAGAAGATACCATACCATACGTACTTCTCAGGTACAGAAGATACCATAGAAAACATTGACATAACAATCAAAGAAAATAGAAAATGTAAAATGATCCTAACCCAAAACATCCAGGAAATTCAGGACACAATGAGAAGACCAAATCTAAGGATAATAGGTATAGAAGAGACTGAAGATTTCCAACTTGAAGGGCCAGTAAATATGTTCAACAAAATTATAAAAGAAAACTTCCCTAAACAAAAGAAAGATGTCCATGAACCTACAGGAAGCCTACAGAAATCCAAATAGTTTGGACCAGAGAAGAAATTCCTCCCATCACATAATAATGAGAACAACAAATGCACAAAACAGAGAAAGGATATTACAAGCAGTAAGGGAAAAAGGTCAAAAATATATAAAGGCAGACATATCAGAATTAGATCAGATTTCTTGCTGGAGACTACAAAAGCCAGAAGATCTTGGGCAGATGTCATACAAACCCTAAGAGAACACAAATGCCAGCTCAGGCTACTATACCCAGCAAAACTCTCAATTACCATAGATGAAGAAACCAACATAACAAAACCAAATTTATACAATATCTTTCCATGAATCCAGCCCTTCAAAGGAAAATAAAGGGAAAACTCAAACACAAGGAGGGAAACTATACTCTAGAGAAAGCAAGAACTAATCTTTCAACAAACATAAAAAAAGATAGCCACATGAACAGAATTAATTCCAGCTCTAACAACAAAAAAATCAGGAAGCAACAATTACTTTTCCTTAATTTGTATTGATATCAATGGACTCAATTCCCCATTTAAAAGACATAGACTAGGAGACTGATTACCTAAACAGGACCCAACATTTTTATGCATACAGGAAACACACCACAGTGACAAAGAAAGAAACTACCTCAGAGAAAAAGGCTAGAAAAGAATTTTCTAAGTAAATGCCCCCAAGAAACAAGCTGGAGTAGCCATTATAATATTGAATAAAATTGACTTTTAAACTAAAGTTATCAAAAAAGACAAGGAAGGACATTTCATACTCATCAAAGGTAAAATCTACCAAGATGAACTCTCAATTCTGAATATCTATGTTACAAATGCAAGGGCATCCACATTCATAAAAGAAACTTTACTAAAACTCAAAGGACACATTACACCACACACAATAATAGTGGGAGACTTTAACACCACACTTTCATCAATAGACAGATCATGGAAACAGAAACTAAGCAGAAACACAGTGAAACTCACAGAAGTTATGAAACAAATGGATTTAACAGACATCTACAGAACATTTTATCCTAAAACAAGAGTATATACGTTCTTCTCACCACCTCATGGTACCTTCTCCAAAACTGACCATATAATTGGTCACAAAACAGGCCTCAGCAGATACAAGAAGACTCAAATAATCCCATGTATCCTATCAGGTCACCACAGACTAAGGCTGGTCTTCAATAACAACATAAACAATAGGAAGTCCACATACATGTGGAAGCTGGACAACACTGTACTCAATGATAACTTGGTCTAAAAGAAATAAAGAAAGAAATTAAAGACCTTTTGAAGTTAATGAAAATGAAGCCACAACATACCCAAACTTATAGGACACAATGAAAGCAGTCCTAAGAGGAAAACTCATAGTTCTGAGTGCCTCCAAAAAGAAACTGGAGAGAGCTTACACTAGCAGCTTGACAGAACATCTGAAAGCTCTAGAAAAAAGAGAAGCAAACTCACCCAAGATGAGTAGACAGCATAAAATAATCAAACTCAGGGCTAAAATCACCCAAGTGGGAAAATAAAAAAGAACTATACAAAGAATCAACCCAACCAGGAGCTGGTACTTTGAGAAAAATCAACAAAATAGCCAGACTAACTGGAGGGCAGAGACAGTATCCCAGTTAAATTTAGAAATGAAAAGGGAGACATAACAACAGAAACTGAGGAAGATGCTGGCAAGGTTGTGGAGAAAGAGGAACACTCCTCCATTGCTGGTGATTGCAATCTGGTATTACCACTCTTGAAATCATTTTGGTGGTTCCACAGAAAATTGGACATAGTACTACCTGAGGACCCAGCAATACCACTCCTGGCCATATACCCAGAAGATGCTCCAACATGTAATAAGGACATATGCTACACTACGTTCATAGCAGCCTTATTTATAATAGCCAGAAGCTGCAAAGAACCCAGATGTCCTTCAACAGAGGAATGGTTACAGAAATTTTACACAATGGAGCACTACTCAGCTATTAAAAACAATTAACTTATGAAATTCTTAGATAAATGGATGGATCTGGAGGATATCATCCTGAGTGAGGTAACCCAATCACAAAAGAACACACATGATATGGACTCACTGGTAATTGTATATTAGCCCAGAAACTCGAAATACCCAAGATACAATTCACAAACCACATGAACCTCAAGATGAAGGAAGACCAAAGTGTGGATACTGTGATCCTTCTTAGAAGGGGAAACAAAATAACCATGGAAGGAGTTACAGAGACAAAGTATAGAGCAAAGACTAAGGAATGGCCATTCAGAGACTGCCCCACCTGGGGATCCATCCCATATATAGTTACCAAACCCAGACACTATTGTGGATGCCAACAAGAGCTTGCTGACAGGAGCCTGATATAGCTGTCTCCCGAGAGGCTCTGCCAGTGCTTGACAAATACAGAAGTGGATGCTCACAGTCATCCATTGGACTGACTACAGGGTCCCCAATGAAGGAGCTAGAGAAAGTACCCAAGGAGCTGAAGGGGTTTGCAGCCCTATAGGAGGAGCAACAATACAAACTAACCAGTATCCCCAGAACTTCCAGGGACTAAACCACCAACCAAAGAGTACACATGGTGGGACTCATGGCTCCAGGTGCATATGTAGCAGAGGATGGCCTAGTTGGTCATCAATGGGAGGAGAGTCCCTTGGTCCTGTGAAGGCTCTATGCCCCAGTGTAGAGGAATACCAGGGCCAGGAAGCAGGAGTGGGTGGATTGGTAAACAGGGGGAGGGGGATGTGATAGGGCATTTTCAGAGAGGAAACCAGGAAAGGGGATAACATTTTAAATGTAAATAATGAAAATATCTATTAAAAAGTAATAGTAATTGACTCTTACTCCATTATCCTCCCACGTTTCTACCCACCTTCATCATATCTACAGATTCAGAAGCAAACAGGTTGGACTCCCTTCCCTGCTTGCTCAGTCCCTTCGGGCACCCTGAGCTACCCTGAGCCACCTGCTATCCTCATTAGAGGATATGTAGACCTTCATTATTCTGATACCTCTCTCTCTGCCTTCATCACACCTATGGATGTTAAAGTATATAGGTCACTTTCTCTTCCTGCACCCATTTTCCCTGCCAGCTGAGCCCTTTGTGGCATCCCCAGCTTTTCTAAGCACTCTGCTATACCCACTGGACCCCATTTTCCCACTATCTTTTAACCCACCTTCATCAGACCTATTAATCTAGAATCATACAGCCCATCAGAAAACTGAGACACCAGGATCGACACCCTTATAACACATAACACAACAGGAACATCCAGGGACTAAAGCCATCCAGAGAGCTAAGGGCCCTCAAAAGAACACAATGAACAAAAATCAGAGTGACATAACACTTTAATAGCACAGCTATCTTGCTATAACAAGTCCTGAATTTCCTAAAACAACTGAAGCACAAGAAAATGACCTTAAATACAATCTTATAAAGAAGACAGAAGCCTTCAAAGAGAAAATGAATAAACCCTTAGTGAAATACAGGAAAATACAATTAAAGAGGTAGAAGACTTTAAGGAGAAAAATGTTCCCTTAAAAAATGTAGGGAAAAACATTTGAAGGACAGTTTAAGGAAATAAATAAAACAGTTCAAGACCTGGAAGTGGAAATAGAAGCAATAAAGAAAACACAAATAGAGAGTCCTGGAGATGGAAAACAGGAACAACAGATGCAAGCATCATCAACAAAATACAAGAGATGGATGAAAAAAATCTCAAGCACAGAAGATATTACAGAAGAAATTGATACATTTTTTAAAGAAAATGTTAAAATCTAAAGTATGTATGACAGAAAATATCCAGGAAATCTGGGCCACCATGAGATGACCTAACCTAAGAATCATAGGAATGGGAAAAAGTTAATAGGAACAGCTCTAAGAACCAGAAAATATTTTCAATAAAACCATAGAAGAAAACTTCCCAACCTAAATAAAAAGATGCCTATATTCATAGAAGAATAGAATACAAATTAGATTGGACCTGAAGAGAAAATTCTCCTGCAACATAATAAATGAAACACAAAATTATATAGAACAAAGAAATAATTTAAAAGCAGCAAGGGGAAAAGTTAGTTAACATAGAAAGGCAGACCTATCAGAATTACACCTGACTTCTCAACAGAGACCCCAAAGATATCCCCAAAGATATCATAAATCCTCCAAAAAAAAAAAACCCACAAGTACCAACCTAGACTACTATACCCATCAAAACTCTCAGCCACCATTGATGGAGAAAATAAGATATTTCAAGACAAATTCAAATTTAAACAATATCTATCCCCAAATATAGCCCTATAGAAAATACTAGAGGGAAAAGTCCAAATCCAAAGAAAGATAAGTAAATCCAAGAAAACACAGGAAAAACGTAATTCCATAACATCAAAAAAGAGGGGAAACACACACACACACACACACACACACACACATATATACACACACATTAATTGCACCAACATCAAAGAAATAAGAAGTAACAATCACTGGCCATTAATACCTCTCAAAATCAATGAACTCAATTGCCCCACAGAAAGATTCAGGCTAACAGAATTGATGTGAAAACAGGATATATTTTACAGCACTCACAATGGCTAATAAAAAACTCAAGTGGTAGTACTATATGCTGGAGCAAGGAGAGGACTCTTCCATTGCTGGTGGGAGTGAAAACATTGGAAATCAATCTTGCCTTTTCTCAGAAAACTGGAAATAGTTCTACCTAAAGACCCAGCTATACCATTCCTAGGAATACACCCCAAAGATGCCCTACTACTATACCTCAGGGGCTCCTAGCCAACTATGTTCATAGCACCTTTATTCATAATAGCCCCAAACTGGAAACAACCTAGATGCCCATCAACTAAAGTAGATAAAGAAAATGTGGTACATCTACACAATGGAATAGCCATAAAATATAAGGCACCTACACTACACTTCACAGACCCAAAGAAGCTAAACATGAAGGAAGACTCAAGTGAGAATGCTTGAATCTCATTTAGATAGAGGGATAAAATAGTTATAGGAGGCAGAAGGAACTGGACAAGAGAGGTTGTGGGGAGGGAAAGAGGAGGTTCAGGATCAGGTGTGTGTAGATACAAGGGAGATGCCTGATGGCCATGAGAATGAATGGAATATTCAACTGGTGTTGTGGAAGTATGAGTGACATCTGGAGTACCAGCCAGAGACCTGGGATAGGGGAAACTCTCAAGAACCAATGGAGGTGATCTTAGCTATATCAGAGTGGTGATATAGAACCTGAAGAGGCCATCTCTTGTATGCAGGAAGGAACCTCAGTGGAATGATAGGGACAGCAAACCACACACAAAATCTTTGACTTGACCCAAAATGCAGGGATTGGGGATGGAGCAGAGACTCAGGTAATGGCCAAACAACAACCAGTCCAATCTGAGTCTCATCCCACAGGTAAGCACCAAACCCTGGCACTACTAATGATACTCTGCTATGCTTGCAGACAGGAGGCTGTCCTCTGAGAGACTGCACCTAGCAGTAGACTCAGATAGATGCAAAGACCCAAAGCCAAACAGTGGATGGTGCTTGGGGACTCTTATGGAAGTGTTGGGGGAAAGTTTGAGGGCCCAGAAAGGGATAAGAACTCCACAGGAAGATCCACAAAATCAACTCAACTGGATTCTGGAGGGTCTCAGAGACTGAACCATCAACCAAAGAACATACATGGGCTGGACCAAGGCCTTCTACACTTGTGTAGCAGATTTGCAGCTCAGTCTTCATGTAGGTCCCTGTAGCTGCTTGTATTATGAATGCTAACTATGTTCCCCCAAAAATCTGTTCCTATGAGAGTGTTTGCAAGTACCTTCTGAAAACCTGTCCTCAGTTGGTTCTGATTGGTAAAGAAAGATATCAGCAGCTAATACGTGGGCAGGACAGACAGAGGCAGGATTTCAGGATTCCTGGTCTTGGGAGTGGGAGAAAAAAATGGAGAGATCCATCTGGGAGAGTGTGGAGGAGAGGAGAGAGGCCATGCCTGAGAAGAACCCAGTACAGAGAGGTGTGGCAGCCATGGGAAGGAGGAAGGAGAGCACTACCCAGAGCTGGGCAGCCTTCTGGGTCCAGAGTAGCCAAGATAGAGCATAGAATTAGTAAATAATAACTTGAAATTAACCATGTGGCATTTAAGACAGTGGCCCAGCTATTGTGCTGTTTAAGGCAAATTAAAACATAAAGACTGTGTGTGTGTGTGTGTGTGTGTGTGTGTGTGTTTTATTAGAGAACATAGAGCATCAAGAGTAGTGAACCTGCCACTGGGATTCATTTCTACAGGTTCAAAACAACAGGAGCAGTGGCTATCCCTAAAGCTGTTGTCGGTCTGTCGAACCCAATCCCCTAACTCGGCTGTCTTGTCTGACCTCAGTGGAAGAAAAAGCACCTAGCCCTACAGAGACTTGATTGCCAGAGTTGGGAGATATACAGAGAGGTTCTCCAGCCTCTCAGAAGAGAAAAGGTGGGGGAATGGAAGGTGGGACTTTGGGAAGGCAGGGACAGTGTTCAGGATCCAAAGTGAAAAATAAAAAAGATTAGCTAGATTAAAGCTGTTTAAAAAACCAGACTCTCACTCTCTTAATAGTCACCAATAAGCAATAGCTCCCCAGAAAGTATACAGTTTTGTGACCACCTCCCAACACGTGCTGGGATTTTATCTAGCTTGTTCTTGTATAGGTCGTAGACATGTTGCCACACCCACTGTGGTTTCATCCATGGAACTGCCTCATTGTGTCTTGAAGACTCTGTTTCACTGTAGTTACACATTGTCTCTGGCTCGTCCAATCCTTCTGCTCCATTTCCCATGATGATTCTTGAGCCTTGAGGTTAAAGGAGGGTGTTGAACAGTTTAGACCTGAGCCCTCTTCAGTTTCTTTTTCTTTTCGTGTTGACTAGTTGTTAGTCTCTGAGTCTGTCACTATCAACTGCAAAAATATAGTTTCTCTGATAAGAGTTGAGAAATGCACTTACCTATGGGTTTAATGATAATAAATGGCAGTGCTACAAATCCATGACAAGGCAGGTTATAGGCTTGAAGACAGAATTTATGACTGCTATTCTGCTAAATAGTTAAACCAACTTCTGAAGATTTATTGTTATATTCGGAATACTTTTGGTGTTGTGAAAATGCAAATGGCCAATTATCATGAATACTAATTTTAAAAAAGTAAAAGATATGATTAGATGGATCTTGATGATTCATCATGAAGATGAGGTGATGTTTCATAACCCTTTTCTGGGTAGGAAGGCCTCATAGTATCACCTGTATTCAATGATCTGGTTCATGTATTAGTGACATAATGGCTGACAGTTTAGACTTGGTATCTGGACAAATAGTGTGATAGCAGGTTCCAACTAAAATAAGTATTCTCCTCCCTTGGATCAGGCATTCTATAAGATCCTGTGATATTAGAGCTTTCTGTTGTACCAAAAAAAAAAATTCTAGGAGAAATATATGACAGCTTCCAATGAGAAACCAACAGGCTCCAACGGTCTGCAGTTAAAGCCAAGCCATCTGTAGCAGAATATGATGTGAAAAACAATGTCTGCCCATGGCTAGGCCCTGATATAAACAAAGGAGCTGACATTAAATGACCAGCGTCTGGAACTAGGGCAGATGGATATTGAAAAGAGCCTACTTTAGGCCAGAAGTAATATGTTCACATTTTAACATGAGCAGAAAAAAAGGGGGATACAAGCAAACTTCATGGTCAGGTTATACAGGTTTGAATCCTATCTGCAATCACAGAACAAAAGTCCTCCTTCATGATGCACATTGCATCCCCTGAGTGGCAGGGTAGGGTCAGGTTAGGTTGCTTGGGGTGTCTTATAAATATGTGATATATGAGTGAAAAGAAAAACAAACCCACGACTTATTCATAAACTGGTAGTTGGAACATGGGTGTATTCCAATTGGACAGCAAGAGTAGCTTTCTGCAAGAGTGCTCTTGGAAGACAAAGGTTTGGGAAATATTCCCCACTGGAGAAAGTTTTGGGCAATCACAGAAAGAAATTCAAGTACATGACTGGTGGCAAATGGGCAGGTAATACTATTCAAAGAGCCTCAGGAAAAAGACTAAGCTATCAGCAATAAGGTTGTGTCAGAATAAGGCATGTGAGTGGTCACATGAAAGCATATACAATATAAAAATCCATGAAGTCGTTTATTAAAATCTATGAAGAGGTGATGGCTTTCTGAACCAGGAATAAGACCTAACATTCCAGAACAGGCTTGAAAAAATGTGAGAGAGGCTACACTGATGCACCCAGAACTGGAAGCCTCTTTATTCTTTGAGCATATAAAGAAAATTCACTGAGCAGAAAAATCTGGTACCTCTCATTTTGTACAATTGTTGAAAGAGAGTTTGGTACCTTCCTGGATGGTGCATACATGCCTGTAATTCCAGCGGTCAGGAGTCTGGAAAAGGAGGATTGCTGAGAATTTGATGCCAGCTTGCATAGTGGGTTCCAGTCTAATATGTCAAGAAGGCAAGCAATCAAGAACCAAACAGATAAACAAAACAAAACAAAACAAACAACCCTCCCAAACAAACAAACTAAAAAAATTTATGAGAATATCCACCATAGGAGCCATACTAAACACATAAGTATAAAAAAAAAAACTTGTTTAATTGGTAAAAGTCAACATTTATTTATAACCACAGCAGTTCTACTATGAGTTGAGGTACAAAATGGTGACCATTATACTTGTCGGCTTCCATGTGCCAAGGCCGGTGAAGCTGTTTCTCTTTACCAAATGTCAGATGTATAAACAACAAAGACCATAACCGAGACTTTGTTGTCATACTGCAAGAAGTTCAGTAGCCACTTTGAGAACAGGCCTCTTCACTTTGTGATAGACATGTTTGTTTTTCTAAGAAAGTAGGCACGAGTCCATGCCTGAGCTGTCTTTCTTCCTCTGGGAATTGATTGAAGAACTGACCTATTAACATAGAATTCCAAAGCACACTGCATATCAGATAAGAGTTTCTACTCTACATCAAAGGATATTTGATGTAGGTATATTAGTTATATTTTCTCTTGCTGTGATAAACTACCTGACAGAAACAACTGAAGAGAGAAAAGGTTGATTTTTATTTTGACTCATAGATTCAGTCTATTTTCATGGGAAAGGCATAGGGTTTCCGTGACTTCGATTGTGGTAGATCATTATTATGTTTGGTGAATCAAGAACCAGACAGCGAGGTCCTGAATATCCTCTGGTATGCTCTTCAAAGCTTTACCCCAATAATCCTTTTCTGCTATTTAGAATGCAGTCCCATAGGATCGATAATAACTACCAATACAGGGCTACTAGAGGTGGACCAAGTGTTTAAAGCATGAACCTTTGGGGGCATATTCATGATTAAATAATAACTATAGGGTCCCATAAAATCCACTGATCACATAACTTACTGTACTCATGAGCTGTAGATATTGGAGGATTAGGAAGTCTGCTAACAGTACAGATGAAGCTTGAGCTTAGTCATAATGCTTGATGAAGATGGACTATCAAAGACATAACATCCAGCTTGCATTAAAAGTTTTAAATAGCAGCATCCCAAATAGGTAGAAAATCAGGTAGTGGATACAGGAGTAGAAAAAGGGTTATTGATTTGCTTTTACTACCATTCTCAGTAACTTACTATGAGACTGCATATCCCCCCCCCCCCTGACCATTCTGGGTTCTGCATGCAGAGCTTGAAATCAGCTTTAGCGTTCTCTTGGCCATGCACATAATCCAGACGGACTTCTTAGTCTAGAGGATACTGGTTGGGGTCCTGGCTACTGTACCTGAGATCCACTGCACAGATAGGCTGTCCTGTTAGGCCTTGCTTTGCCACAGATGCTAGTAGAACTGTCAGAATCAAGTCTCTCCTTGCAAATGTTCTCAGGTTTCATTTTAAAGAGCCACTTCGCTCAAGGTCAGATCCTTGACAGTATCAGTCCATTTCTAATGGCTAATGAAAATGAGAGTGTAGCTTCTTAGACACTTTGACCCTGCCTGAGACAATTATGATAGATCATTTTAGCGCCACCTCTCACTGTCTCCCCCTCCTCCACGCCGCTTCATAGCCTTTGCATGGATGCTGGTAGGAAGAATTCTTACAAAGGACTAGCCTGTGCCCTGAACCCCTTCTAAAGAATATTTCCCAGAACACTCAACTTTCAACAGAGAATTTGTAGCAAAGGAGTTCTCAATACAAGGTGCCTCCTATTTTTCCTCATGAAATATGAATTTAAATACTGCTATTAGTCACTTCAGGAGTGACATAATAAGTATGTGCTTAGCATGCGTGATAAAATCACTCCATGACTATCAGTTAGTTCTGTAGAGATAGTGCAGTTTTAACTGACCCATTCAAACTAGGCCTGTAAATGGGACTAGATACAAAACCAGCCTGAGCATTTTAAAAAAAATCAAGCACGATTCAACAATCTGCATGCCCTGTGAAAAGTTATTTAGTCAACCACTAATTATCCTCCACTTAACGTAACTAATGTACTTTAAACTGAGCCATCTATCTCATGAGTATCACAATAGAGTAAAGGAAATTCAGAGTCCCTAGCAGGTGAATTGTGGTTATATCTGGCATCATCTATGAACATTTTTGTGGTTTGTATCTTAAGTGTTCCCATCCTTCCTGTATGAGGAAGGCTTGGTCTCCATGTTATAGTGCTATTGTGAGTTGGTGGGAATGTGAAACGAGGCCTCGTTGTTGGAAGTTAGGTTATTGGAGATTATGTCCTCTGTCTCATTAGAGTCCAAAGGCAATAGCAATAACAGGCCATGAGTGGAGCCTCTGCAATGATCAACCAAATTAGATTCCCCTTCCTTTACATTGATATTTGCAAATGTTTTAAAAGCCAGAGAAAACTTACAGAACTCTCCCCTTCAAAAACTGTACACCTTTCTTTCCTGTCAAAGTTTGGGATAATGAAAGGACTTCTTTATTTAATGTAAAGGGGGCTATCAATCGCCCAGGATTGGAGGGGTGAATGGCATTTAGCAGAGAGGCGTGATTTTGTTTAACATTGGTAGGTAGTTCTCTGGCAGCTGCCAAATTAGAAGAGCTGAAGGTGATGGATGATGCTATAGAAACAGTGTCTTCCAGACACATAGAGTCTCAGAGACTGTGGAAACATGAACAGGTCTTGCACAGGTTTAAAACAGATGGGATCTCAGCATTAAGAGGGGAAAGAGAACACAGGAGCTACCTTTCCTAGCCAAGAAGCCATCTTCCATCGATATCCCTTGCAAAGGAAACATTAATTTTCTCCAATGGAGTCTCACTGTGTAAGCCATAGTTAAGGATGTGCCCCATGCCCAGCAACAGATGGCCAACACAAAGAAAACTCAAAGGTATTTCTGTAGACTTTTTGTCTTATAATGCTGTTGGTATTGGTGGTAGTGGCTTCAGGAAGACCACACCAAGCCAAACACTTCCACATGAGGTTTATTGAGAGGGAAAAGGGCAAGGTCGTGGCAGAAAGTGAAGAATAGGAAAAGAGAGAGAGAGAGAGGGAGGGAGAGAGAGAGAGAGAGAGAGAGAGAGAGAGAGAGAGAGAGAGAGAGAGAGAGAGAGAGAGAGAGAGAGAGAGAGAGAGAGAGAGATGGAGGGGCGTTCCTCATATATATAGATGGTGAC
Organism: Mus caroli; assembly: GCF_978045245.1. Classification (NCBI taxonomy): domain Eukaryota; kingdom Metazoa; phylum Chordata; class Mammalia; order Rodentia; family Muridae; genus Mus; species Mus caroli. Next base: position 86,010,479 of record NW_028227265.1, read on the forward strand.
ATGGTCACAGGTAAGGGTGGGAGGTGAGCCCAATGGATTCTGGGAACATGGTGGCCATTGTCTTGGCAACAGGTGTGTAGGTCACACTGTCACCTATGTGATGTCACAGGTTTCAGAGGTCCTGGTACCAACAAATGCTTTGTGTGGATATTTTTCTTTTCATATTGGCCTTCTTTCTGCCTTGTATATTATGGTTTCCAACTTTGTGATTTTATGGGTTTGGGTTTTGTTTGTGTATGTATATCTTGCTTTTATCATTTTTTCATATTATTATGGTTTATTTGTTTGCCCTTTTATGCACACACATAAAGAGAAAGAGAGAGAGGGAGAGAGAGAGAGAGAGAGAGAGAGAGAGAGAGAGAGAGAGAGAGAGAGAGAGAGAGAGAGAGAGAGCAGAGGCATGAAGTTGGGTGGGTAGGGATATGGGGAGGATCTGGGAGGACGTGGGCAATAGGAAACAATGATCAGGATATATTGTATGACATTTTTTCAATGAAAAGAAAAGGCTGTTTAGGCTTTGTAGCACATACCCACATAAAACAAAATTGTTTACTGCAATATCTTTCTTGGCCAGGACAGCCCAGATGGCAAAGGCTCCTTCTGTCTCTTGATCCTGTTCCTAGGATGCTCTTATAAATGTCAGGCATGGCCTACCAGCTCCTGAAATGATAGATAGATAGATAGAAACAGCAAATTAGGAACCAGAGATTACAGGATCGCATTTTGGTTCTGTATTGAAGAGCTGGCTAAGAGTATGAATAAAAGAGAATGATCCAAAAAATTTGAGGAAAGGTTAACTATTTTTTTTTCAAGTAGGTAACTGATAACATTTGTAACTCTGTTTCTGCAAGTTATTATTGTAGGTGGATTTGAATTGATCCTAGGTCTCTCTCTCTCTCTCTCTCTCTCTCTCTCTCTCTCTCTCTCTCTCTCAAATTCTCAAACTTTACTTTTATGCTCTTACATACATTTCCATGGAGAATCCCATTGTCACTCGTGAGCTCCTCAGAGTGAGGAGGAAGTAAAGTCCTTCTTCTTGTGGGTTTTAAGTACACTGTGGGTTTCCTGGTCACTGTGGATATGCCCCAAATGTGTATATATCAAAATGTCAGATGGCATTCTACTAAACTGCTAATCTGTATAATTTTGTTTGGGTGTGGTTAGTTAATTGTTTAAAAAAGATAGTACATGATTGAAAAGAAAAAGCTCTTTGCTGAGCTATTTTAGTAAGAATTTTTATTTTTTATTTTGTAGGGGCACATTGGCATAAAAGTGAAAATTCACACACAAATGCCACAATTGGCAATGAAAAACACCTGTGATTCTACTCTCCAAGAGTATCTCACAATCCTATTAAATATTTTCTGTATGTATATCCCTTTTCATATCCATTGATTAAAGCATTTGAAGCAAAGTGGTATCATTTAATGAACATTCTTTAAAAAAAATTCTCTCTGAAACCTTTGGAATAAAGACATTTACAAAGGTCCTACTTATGCTGGTTAGAGTTCAGAAAAGAAAACAGAATTTGTGGTTAGCACACAGAAAAAAAGGGAACAAGCTATAATGGAATATTAAATATTGGACATTTTCTAGATGAGTTGACCTAAAAACGGATGGAAGCAGGACCTCAGCAAAACAGAGTAGGATGCTGACATCCCAAAATGTCAGGTTCATCTTCTCCCCTTCCTGAGCATTTTCCTGTTGCCCTTGGACTCTGATGACTTTGTCTAACTATTGACTGCTCTTGGAGACGAGAGTCTAATGAGCATATATGTAGCGCTTGCTGTACTCTGTCCAGAACTAAAAGAAATTATGCCTTGGATGCTAGAGGTGAATTATCTTTTCAACTGCCTCTGAAGATGTCTTTCAGAACCCTTGGACCTTGAGTGCTTCTAGGTTATGGTGGTCTGGGAGCAGCACGACCTTCCTGGCCTGAAGTGAGTGACCCTTGGAGAATCATTGTTCGTTTCCCAGGTTTTCCAGTGAGGTGGAGCATGTAATCTCTGTTCTATTTTTGGTCCTATCTGGACCTAACCTTGGGATGGTTCAAGGTAAATGAAAGTGTTTCTTTACCTGAGGACGGAGCACAGTGATGGCCTGAGAAAGACGTGGCTCAGCAACTAAAACGAGAATACTTAGCGCCCGGAGTCAGATATTTTTCTCTCAGGGCCAATTTCACTCTGTGCTGTATAAAATCCCTGTATTCATTATTGAGTAGCACTGATTAAATGTTCCAGTGTGCACAGAGCTGTTCAAAGAGCCACACAAAGAGAATTGCCCTGCCCTGTAGGACTTTAAAATCAAAATCACAGATTTATTGCCATTGAGGTGTCATTTTGCGCATTGCATGTGACGTGAAAAGGGCCACTCCAATCACTGGAGGGTGCTTTACTCTCTGGAGCACTTTTTTTTTTTAAACTTGTGAAGCTCTCAAGCATGTTTCTCCCTGATGACCTTTGACCCCATGACTTGGACATTGTACTGAGAACTTGTAGAGAATGTGATTAAATGTTTACTGTATTTTGATTTTATTTGTTTTTCCCTAATTAAATGGGATGTAAAGAAGTTTGCTTTCTTTCTGTGTGTGTGTGTTTGTTTGTTCTTTTGTGCCCTGCCTTCATTTCATTGGAGACAAGGTCTTTTCCTGACTACCCCAAGTGGACCACTAACTTATGATCCTCTTGCCTCTCTTGTCCTACAACTATATAGTTATCTTCATTGTGCTTCTTTGGTTTTGGACCACATTTTCTTTCTTTTTTTTTCTTTTTAAACAAATTAAAAAATATTTTAGCACATTTTCTTTAGTTAGTCACACAAATTACATAGCCACAGCGCTAAAGGACTTTTGTGGACCTTTTCTATTGATAGCATCAACACTCTTCCACAGTCTTTTAACTTTCTGCTCCTTGTGAATCATAAGGGGAAAGACCAACTGAAACTCTCTAGTAAACTTCTACTCTATCTGCTGTATCCATGGCAACTGTATGAACTGAATATCCTGGTGCAATCCTGAATGTTCTGAAATGCTGTCTTATATTATTGCATCATCAACAACAATATTATTCTGGAAATCCCAATATTTTTAATAACAAAGCAGTACTTTCTAAAAACCTATGCTTACACTTGAAATATCAGAAAACCAGTTTTTATTGAGTGATATGTCCTGATTTTGGTTTAGAAGTATGGATTAAACTGTGTCCATATTGTGATTAGTATTCTCTTCATAGTTTCTTCAGTCCTCAATGCACTACAGCATAAACCCCAACCTTCAGAAAAAATCAATGCAACCAATGCACAAAAGAATAGGACCGGCAGATTTGTGGCTGTCTGAGGAGATTTCAAGACAAGGCAGGCAAAAATAACATTATAAGATTTCAATAATGCTATTCTGAGAGGGAAACACTTTTGCTGTGTGGTTGACTGCCCTTCATGGTGAGATATTTCACATTTGTCATTGGGAAATCACTTTTCATTACACTTAGGTACCAGGTTCCTCTGCTTCTGTTCAGCTTTAGGTTGATGGTGACAAATTGCTTGAGGATTGAGATTATTGACATTTAAAATAACTTTTGCCTCTTCTACCACCTAGGAAAGCTGTCTCTGACCTTTTATTCTAACCGAGGGTATTGTAAAGTTCTCTGAGCTGAGTTGGGTAAATTTGTCCTGATGGGAGGACCTGAATAACGTTCCCATAAATAAAGCCATAGAAACCATCTGAGAGTTGGCAGGGCCACTGCTTTCTATCTGAAAAGTAGCGATAGTTTAAACCCAGTACATGTAAAATGAACTTAAGATGTAACCCAAGTCACATTTTTGTTTTCTTGTTTTAAAAGAGAAAAAACATTTAAACTCATATACCCTTAATTATTCAAACCTCTATTTATTTCTACCCAGAAGTATCCATTCCCATCTCAGTTGGTATCAGGTTCATTCTTCTGATTGTTCTTCTAATTGTCTGTGGTCTTTCTTGAGTCCTTTAATTCTCTCACACCCATAGATCAACTAAGGATCTACTGGATCTGATTTCAAAATATATCTAGTATATTAGCATTTCTCATGGCCTTCTCTGATAACAGTCTGAGTAAAGGAACCATGATCTTCCAAGATTTTCTTAATTTTATGTTTTTTAAATATTTTTTAATTAGGTATTTTCTTTGTTTGAATTTCAAATGCTATCCCAAAAGTCCCCCATACCCTCCCCACCCCACTCCCCTACCCACCCACTCCCACTTCTTGGCCCTGGTGTTCCCCTGTACTGGGACATATAAAGTTTGCAAGACCAAGGGGCCTCTCTTCCCAGTGATGGCCGATTAGGCCATCTTCTGCTACATATACAGCTAGAGACACGAGCTCTGGGGCTACTGGTTAGTTCATATTGTTGTTCCACCTATAGAGTTGCAAACCCCTTTAGCTCCTAGGGTACTTTCTCTAGCTCCTCCATTGGGGGCCCTGTGTTCCATCCAATAGCTGACTGTGAACATCTGCTTCTGTGTTTGCCAGGCACTGGCATCACCTCACAAGAGACGCTATACCAGGGTCCTTTCAGCAAAATATTGCTGGGGTATGCGATGGTGTCTGCGTTTGGAGGCTGACTATGGGATGGATCCCCAGGTGCATCAGTCTCTAGATGGTCCATCCTTTCATCTCAGCTCCAAACTTTGTCTCTGTAACTCCTTCCATGAGTGTTTTGTTCCCAATTCTAAGAAGGGGCAAAGAGACAACACTTTGGTCTTCATTCTTCTTGAGTTTCATGTGTTTTGCAACTTGTAACTTGGGTATTCTAAGTTTCTGGGTTAATATCCAGTTATCAGTGAGTACATATCATTTGAGTTCTTTTGTGATTGGGTTACCTTTGAGACAACATCTATAGAACACAGGCTGACCTTTACTTTATAATATACTTCTCTCAGCTTCCTAAATTGGGAAGTACTGGAATTATAATCATGATGAGCTACTCTGTTAGTATACTCTTGTTTCTGTCACTACCCAGAATGAGACTGCTAAAATAATCAAACCATCCCTTCTACCATGGGGCAGCTTGGCACACAAACAAAGGCATACATGGTCTTATTCCATACTACCCTTTTCACTGACTCTCCTATGGCCATCTTAGTCATCTTAGTATCAATCATATCAAACTTAGTAATGCTTAGAATATTCCTTGGTATCTTGATACTGTCTCGATGTCTGTTCATTCCATTCTGTTTTGATACCTTTATATTCTTAGGACTACCATCCTCATGTTGGTTCTAAAATCATCATCATCATCATCATCATCTTCTTCTTCTTCTTCTTCTTCTTCTTCTTCTTCTTCTTCTTCTTCTTCTTCCTCCTCCTCCTCCCCCTCCTCCTCTTCCTCCTCCTTCTTCTTCTTTCTCCTTTTCCTTCTCCTCCTTCTCCTTCTCTTCCTCCTCCTCCTCCCTGTCCCCCAATTCTCCTCCTTCTCCTTCCTCTTCTTCCTCTCTCTTCTTCTCCCCATCCTTCTCTTCTTCTTCATGTTCTCCTTCTCCCTCTTCTTCATCTTTTTGTTTGTTTGCTTGTTTTTCCAGATAGGGTTTTTCTGTGTAGCCCTGGATTTCCTGGAACTTGCTCTATAGACCAGGCTGGCCTCAAACTCAGAGACACCTGCCTCTGCCTTCAGAGTACTGGGATTAAAGAGATGTACCACCACTGCCCACATAAAATCTTAATTTCTTAAGTTCGATCTTCCATAACCACAATACTCAAGGTTATTCCCGAATGCCCTTTACTACATGGCCCACAACCCTTACAGAATAATAAATAACTTAGTGTGTCAATTGTTCTGTTTCTCCCCTGTAGTAATTTGACTCACTGTTGTGGTGATAAAACAGTGACTAAAAGTGACTTGGAAGAAGAAGAGGTTAAATGGCTTATAGGTTAAACTGCGTTACAAGGGATGCTAGGGCAAGAATGCAAGCAGAAACACAGAGGCTGGAACCAAAACAGACAGCATGGAGAAATCTGTCCACTGGATGACCTTGCTTGATTTCTGTGCTTGCTTTCTTGAATTGCCCAGTTTACTTGCCTGGGGATGGCAATCACATAGCATACTGGGAAAAAGTCCCACAGAAGTGTGCATAGACCAGTCTGATGGAGGAAATTTCTCAATTGAGGTCTCTCCTTTCTAGTGACTCCAATTTCTGTCAAATTGTCAAAAACTAACCAGCACATGCCTCTTTCTTCCACCCCCAGTGTATACCAAACGTGATGTGTTATTGTTCAGGGTTGTATCTTAATGTATAAATTAGTGACTGGCCATCATTGGTGCCCAATGAAATTTCTCACATGTATCATATAGACTAAGCACAATTGCACACAATTGCCTATCATTGTTACCACCAGGCTTACTATAAATACAAACAAAAACACAAAGAAAAGATCATTTTAAAGAAACTTTATTAAAATGAATTTTTATATTTCTTCCTAGGTTTTAGGAGAAGACACCTAAAGGGTATGGACTTTATCATCAACCAGCCTTTCGAACCATGTGTTTTGTAGAGAATCAATGTTATATAAAAGTTTATTTCAGGTTCTATTTGAGCAACTGAATAAAGCAGCATTTAAGTAATTATAATGCATATATGAGAAAATTCTGGTTTCTTAAAACTCTTCTGGTTTTAAGCATTGTAAAAAGCCACTATAATCTAGTTGAGATAGAGATAGGTAGCTGATGTCTATCTTCAATTTAAATGCATTTGTTTTTCTTACTACAGAGCAACTTACATGGTATTATAAATGTGCCTAAATATGTAGGAATTAAATATTCATTAGAATCTGAAACTCAAGATGAACCTTTATGTAAACATTTTATAATTTGAAAATACACCCCAATGTAATACCAAATGCAGCACTGAATTTAATGGAATGATACTGGGAAAATTACGAGATAAATATAATTAAAACTATATATCATTTTATATAATTAGATAATCAAAGTATTAACATTTCTCGAGTCATATTTTAAGATATTCATTATCACTGATGGTGTTGATCAGAAAATTAAACTACATAATAAATGATGAGAATTTTATAAATTTGCATAAAGTTTGTCTCAGTCTTAGGAATTAAAAAAGCTAATATCCCAATATATTTGATAAAATTATCTTTAATAAACTAATGGTAGATTTTAGGGTAATTAATTGCCATTTTTCTTTCATACCTGTCTAATTTAGTTTTTCACTGAGTTACAAAAAATAAAATGCCAATCCATTAAAGTAAACAGGAATTCTTCATAGTGGCTTTTGGAAGGCTCTTTAATTCCACTCTTAATTATTAAATAAAAATCTCTAGAGAGAGGAAGTTAAAGGATATTGTAAATTAATTAAGTCAGAACATCATCATGCCTTTTTCTCTCATTTTCATATTGAAGAACAGTACAAGTCTTGTAATAAAACACAAATTGTGCTTAATTTATTTTTCTGGATATTTTGGGTCCTGGGATTTTTCTTTAATGTACAAAAATGTTTGGGGAAGCCAATTAATGTTAGATAGTTGTTTTAAAAGATTCTTAAATAGTGCTCATTGTCAAAAATAATACCCTGTATTTTTGTCATTTAACATTTTTTCTTTATTTAAAGTTTTGTCATTAAATATTTTTATCTTGTTTTTTCTTTCCTTCTTCAACATATCCCAGGTCCTCTCTAAATCTCTACATACCCAACTCTATGTTCTTTCCCTATATAATTCAAAACAAATAAGAACCAAACAACAAAAACACAAAAATGAAAATCCAAACAGAACACCAATGAAACAAAGCTGCCAAAAGCAAAACAAAATGAAAGAAAAGAAAGCAAACAAAAACGTTAGGTTTGTTTTGTGCTGGGCAGCTGCTCCTGGGCACGGGTCTTGTTCTGGAATGTGGTTGATATACCCAGTGCCATGCCACTGGAGAAAATGAATTTCCCCTTTGCCACAGATTTGCATTGCTAATAGCTTCTCGGTTAGTCATTGGATCATTTCACTCTCAGTGTTGGGAGATTTCTGGTTAATCCTGTGTAGGACATGTGTGAGCCGCCCCAATCTCTGTGAGTTTATGTGTGTTGACCTTGTAGTTTATGGAAGACACTATTTCCTTGATGTTATCCATCACCTCTGGCTCTTACTGGGTTTCTGTCTCCTCTTCTGCCATAGATCTCTGAGCTTGAGGGGAGGAGTTTAATGAAGACATCCCTTTTACAGGTGAGTGCTCCAAACTCTATTCTATTGTGCACATTGTCCACTTGTGAATTTTTGTGTTAATCTCTGTCTACTTCACAATGCTTCTTTGATGTGGATTGACCAAGGCACTGACTCTTAATGACATACTGATCTTTTCATTGTATTTTTAATATTTAAGGTTGAAAGGCTCAATAAATTCATAACTATATTCTCACAATAACATAAATTTCTACTAAAATTATTATCATGTGGTCAGAAGCTGAAAGATGTTTAGAAAATACAATATGGATCCCATGAGAAAGCTGAAATTTGTTTGGATTTTTGACTATTAATGTTGCCTAAATCATATTTGGTTTGATACTCAGTGATGGGGAACTATTCTTGTTTACAGCATTGCAGTTAACAATAAGAAAATAAAGATGCAGTTTTCCCCTTCAAGAACAACCTAAAAACAGTTCTCTCTTTTTTTTATTCCAACTTTGCTTCTTGAATTAGAAAATAAATCCCACTGAGAAAACAAGTGTTATAAGAGCTTTCTTGATCCAAAGGACTGTGAGTGTTTACAACAGGTTTTTCTTGGTTATAAACTATGGATCACTTGGGTAAAACTGAATTCTTCAGCCAAAAATTTAAATTTGAACTATGGGATGCATTTAGCCAAAGTTGTAAGAAATAACTTAATCTTTCCAGCAAATCAAAAGTAAATGTTTGGATAATTTTAGGGTTTGGCCCAAAATAAGATATGTGGAAAATACCCTCCTCTCAGAGGCTTCAATTATCTGATGGATTCAGCTGCAGTAGTCTTTCCAAGGCTTCTTGTGAGGCAAATGTGGAACAGACACAGGAAGCAAGTTCCAAGTTTTAAACTCGTTTCAGTGTTGGAAATTAGTTTTCAAATACTTACCAGATAGTAACGGTAGAGTGGTTTAGTAAACGTGTTTAGTATCAGTTTTCTTTATGTGTAGAAAAATCAGAAGAAAGTGAAACGTGCAAGAAGTATGACCTTTCTACAGTGTAGTAAGACACTGGAAATGACAGACAGCAATTTTGATAAGCAGTGGGCAGAACAGTGATACTCTGTGCACAAATCACAGGACAGATAACTATATATACATATACATATATGCATACATATATGTATATATATATATACATATATATATAATTATTCTTTGATAACTCCTATAATGAGTTTTGATTACTTTCATTCACTTTCTCTACAATACAGCTTTTCTAACGGTACCAATGATAAAAAAATTACAACTAATATGAAATATATGGCTTTTGAAATGTATAGAAGCCTAAATGTGAATTTGAGAAAAAAATTAATTATTCTGAATTCCTATAAGCTTCTCCAATAAATTATAAGTAACTTTATGTTCTTTAAAAAAAGGTAGTTCTTTAGAAATTAGAGACCATATACGCATGATGTACATTATGTAAGATATGTTTCTGGTTAGTGAAATGTATGCATATAGGATTAATTACAAGAAACATTTTCAGTGTAATAGTAATAATAACTTCAAAAATATATAATCATTCACAAAGCTTAACAGCTTGAAGAAATTATAAGTATTTTCAAATTTTCTTCCATAAAAGTCTCTTACTTAGCTGGGCAATGGTACTGCACACATTTAATCCCAGCACTTTGGAGGCAGAGGCAGGTGGATTTCTGAGTTCAAGGCCAGCCTGGTCTACAGAGTGAGTTCCAGGACAGCCATGGCTATACAGAGAAACCCTTTCTCAAAAACAAACAAACAATCAATCAAATAAAAAACCAAAAAAACCAACAAAACCAAAAACAAAATAAAACAAACAAAAAACCAAACAAAACTCTTACTTAGCTCTAATTCTACTCACTATTAAAGATTTACATTTATTCAGTATTTAGTTGTTTATTATTTTATTCATTTGTGTGTGTGTGTGTGTGTGTGTGTGTGTCTGTGTGTGTGTGTGTCTGTGTGGAGGCCAGAAGGGCCTGTCAGATCACCTGAAGCTAGAATGACAGTCATTTAGGAGGCACACAAATGTGCTCATACCCAAGTGGACTAAACTTGGGTCCTCTGAAATAGCATAAAGCACTCACAATCATCCAGACATTTCCCCAGCCCAGTCCCATAAATGAGATTATTTTTTTTCCTGATGAAACAACAACAAAAACAACAACAACAGATTGCTGCATGACTGATGGCAGGTTTTAGCAGTGATTTCTATATGAATGAATGCAACTAAGCTATCCTTAAGTTATAGAAGTATACTCCACAGTCTTCACATGTAGATTTGCTTATTGCCAGTTTAAGGAGTATCAGCTACTGTAGTGCACTGATATATAATGACATGAAGATGAGTCAGACAACATGATTGACCTTAACCCTCCCATCATTTGGCCTTAGTCATCACAACATTCAGAACAGGCTACATATATTTAATACCCATACTTTATTATCTGATTGTAATTCAAATTATGTTAATAAATTCTGCCACTGTTCCTGTGGCTTAGTCTGTTACATTTAAACCCAAATAATTTTCAGATAATTAAAACCACATCCATTAGTGAAGCGATGTTTTGAATACTTTAGGGATTCTGAAGACTGTATGGGTAAACCAGCTATTCTCATGAATGACTTCTTCCAAGTTGAGTCTTTATGTATAACGTTTGTGCCATTTCCACTATCAAAAACTGCTACTGCACTTGACTTCCAAGTACTAACAATTTTCCAAATGTCTCGCCCACTTCCTCAGGTGTTAGTGATCCCCTTCACCATCTGCCATTAGAACACTTTCAAACACCACCAGGGAAAGCAGGGAATGCTTTCCATCCTCCTCACTTTCATTGGCAGAAATGGAATACTCCATGCAGGATTACCACTCAGCAAAAATCTGCATTGACAGATGAAGAAATTACCGTGGTCCAGGGAAGCTTTAAGGAGGAGGGACTATTTGAACTGTGTACTGAGGATGCATGGCTTTCCAGGTTCTTTATATTTCCCTGGGTTGAGAAAGGATGGACACAGAGGATGTGGGGTGGGGATGGAAGAGGCAAAGCAAAGTGAGGACAGCATGCCGGGTGGTGTGAGTATATTTGGGGATGTGATGTCATTGAGAAAAAGAAAGGACCATGAAACTATCATTTCAGATGAAGGGGCCTGGTTATATGGATGCTATTCACCCTGTGAAGGTGTCAAAGGGACTTTGGAAAGATCCTATTTTCAACAGTGGAGTGATTTCGCTGGCTTTGGGCTTTCCGTGGCACCATCTTGAAGCAATAGAGGAGGTATTTGGGAGAGAATATGGCAACATCCATTAGGCAGTTGCTTGGTAGAGATATGAAATATTCTACAGGTTGTAAAAAGTGAAAGGAAACTGCTAAGACTGTGAAGATTATTGTTTTCAAGAGTGTTTTTTGGTTTTTGGTTTTTTTGTTTGGTTGGTTTTTGTTTTTTTTTTTGAGGAACAAGGAGGACCAGTTATTTTTTACAACTCCAATACTTAGTTTTTAAGAACATAGTCATATTGTCCTCACTGAGCTTTTTCTCTTTTATTCTGGAACATTCTTATTGACAGCAGAAAATACTTTTTCTCCAATTTTTATGTAAAACTAAGATAAGGCATTGTGCAGAATATTCCTTGTTCTTCTAGATAATTATACATCACTCCTGACATTTTGTTTGATTATAGATGTTACTAAGAATCAAATATGAACCGTGGATATGAACAAAAGAGTATTTCTGATTTAAGTGTCCATTTCAAACTAAGCTTGAATTGAACAAATTAGATATCTTTATGTAAATTCAACATTCTTGTCAAGCATATGTAAATAAAGTCCCAGTTCTACTTTAAAAGGGATCTTTTGTACAAATAACTATTTGTGGATTGAGGTGTGTGTGTGTGTGTGTGTGCCCATGCCCCATGCAGATGTATTTTTGTGGGAGAGTGGTAAGTGTTTTTGATTACAAAAGTTACAGAAAAAACACTGTATACTTTTCCTCAGGGCTTTTCCACCTTTTGTTTGAAACTGGGTCTCTCATTGATTTTGAACTTCTCCAAGTAGGCAAGGTTAGCTGGCCAGGATGCTCCAAGGATCCACCAATCTTTACCTCCCACTTTTCCTTGTAGGAGCATACCAGGCTTTAAACAGTTTTTCTTAGTCTTTGAGAGCTTTGTACAACCTGGTTAGATCATATTCCTGCAACATTATGTCTTTTCCTTTGTCCCTTCTGGCTTTGGACTAAAGTCGGTGAATACTGATGCTAGTTATGACAATGGCTTATTCGGCATTTGAAATCTCCATCATGTCTTAGGGCAATGGGGGTATCAGCAGAAACAGAAGGTTTCAAAGGTGGGAGATGCTATGCATCCATCAAGGCTTCTCATAACTGGTGGTGGTTGTAAATGGCTTTTAATGTAGAAATATCAAACTTAAAGAATTTGCTATTTTATTTCTTTGTGGCTTCCTGCCAGATTCAGATGATCCACCATTTCTTATGACTTATTACCAAGGCTACTATTAGTGGGGAAAGAATTCGCACACCACTGGTGTGTGTGTGCCTTTGTGAAGGTGTTTTATAAGCATTTACTTTGATTAAAGCAAGCGGGTTAAACACAGACTTTTATTTGGCACGTTAATTTTAAACCTGCTTTCAAATTGTTTCAAGGTCAGGACGGTTTCAGAGCAATTAAACTAATGAAGTAGCCTGTGATAATATATTCACAGGATTCTCACTTTCAATGAAAAAAATTGTGTTTTGATGTCCGTTTTAGGTAAAGTTCATGTCTAGAATTTTGGTTTTTTTTTTTTCGGTTTTCTTTCATTTTTCTTTTGTTGTTTTGTTTTGGTTTTAGTTATAGTTTTGCAGAGGTGGGAAAGGGGAGGTTAGGAAAAGCACCGTGTAGCTCCCATCAAGCCTGGAGGACTACTACCTCGGAACTGCTCAGATGTTCTGTTAGAATCCCACCATATATGTGAAAAAGAAAAGTGTAGAATAGGAATCACACAATCCTATTCGAGACATACAACATTGGCATAAGTCGTGATGATAATTAGCAGCCCTAAAGATGCTTAGGACTTCTTTGTGTGTGTGTGTGTGTGTGTGTGTGTGTGTGTGTGTGTGTTTGTTGTTTCATTTATCACAGGAGAATAGTAGTGTTCAAGTCATATAGGTTTTGAGAAAACATTATAATCATTAATGAAAAATTCCCATCACTAATAAATGCTGGGTCAAACTAGGAGAATTTGGACTGTTGATATTTTAAACAGATTACTTGCTTCAATCACACATTCTCTCGGCCTGCAATCCTTCCTGTGTCCTCTTGTGATGAATTGGTTTATATCATAAAGACTCATCACTGAGATAAATATTTCAAGGACTGTCTTATGTCTTTTACAGAACCCTTTGGCAGCTGTCTAGGCCTTATCTCAAGATACATATTCCTCATGCATCATCTACGGTCCTATGAAACAACACCATCTCAAAGTTTATCAAAGCTCAATGAGGAAAAGTAACCAAAGCTAACAAATAGCAAACTTCGTTGGAATAAACTAACTTTCAACTAAGAAAATGTACTCAACAGCCACTGCTTAATCTAGCATTGCTAGATTCTTATCTAGAAGGAAATGGCCATTCTCTCTGTGTTTGATGAATACTTCAAACTAGAAAAATATTTTTCACTTTTTTCCCTGATGGGAACTGGTGTCCCTAGAATTCCAACACTCTTTTTACCCTTCCCAAAGCACTTCACTCTGCACTCTTATTTTCCTAGGGCACTATGCTTTTCTAATCTAATTTCTCTTTTTTACCCTTGGGTTGCTTCCCTGTCCTGTCTTATTTTCTCATTTGCCTCAGGGGATCCTTTCAACACATCTCAGAATAGCCAGGTAGTCCAAGAACAATGCTCACTTTTGTTACCGTGAACTCCATCCTTCATCCAAATAGTCAGCCCTAAAATATGTTGAAGTTCAGGTTTATGAGTGTTCCTGGAGGGGGTAAGGGAGATTTGCCAGGGAGATTTCTTAGGTACACGGAGCATGAAGGCAGGCAGGGAAGGAAACCAGCCAGAGAAGGGAACCAGCCAGGGAAGGGAACCAGCCAGGGCTACGTGCCTCCCTATGTACTTTAAGGACTCTGGCCTCCTGCTTCCTTGGTCCTAACTGCTGACTGAGTACTTCATTCAACAGTCCCACTTTCTCCAGTTCATTTTCTTTGTCCAAATGTCTAACCTTGTCTTTGGACCCACTTGGTTTTGAAATCCAAAGCTTTCTTTCTTTCTTTTTTTCTTCTTTGTTTTAATTCACTTTACATCCTGCTCACTGCTCTGCCCACTTCCTGGTCACCCACTTCCACAGTCATTCTTCCCTTCCCCTCTTTCCCTCCCCTTCTCCTCTGGACAGGTAGGGGGCTCTGGATATTCCCTGTCCCAACACTACAGGTCTATTTGAGGCTACGCATTTCCTCTCCCACTGAGAACAGACAAGGCATCCCAGGTTATAGAACGTAATCCATGTACCGCCAACAACTTTTGGGATAGCCCCCACTCCCGTTGTTCGTGACCTACATGAAGACCAAGCTGTACATCTTCATACGAGCAGGGTGCCTAAGTCCAGCCTCTGCATATTCTTTGTTCGGTGGTTCCGACTCAGAGCCCAAAGGGTTCAGATTAGTTGACTCTGTTGGTCTTTTGTGGAGTTCCTACCCCCTGCAGGACACACAATCTGTCCCCCTATTCTTTTGTAAGAATAACCAAGCTCCATCCATTGTTTGACTGTGGATGTATGTATCTGTCTGAGTCAGCTGCTGTGTGGAGCCTTCCAAAGCCTGCTTACTGAGGAAATAGATACAACAAAAGAAGAATTTTACTTCTTTTAAGAAACACTGTGTGCAAAAAGTCAGGTCACGATAGCCTTCCACATGTGTGCTTCATAACTCCCTTCAGCTCAGTGTCTCCTCTGACATCTACCTAGCTATAGTCCTTTGTTGGTACCTCAAGGATTTGGTTCTGTCTTGATTGTTTGGTTCCAAGACTTACATCATTTCATGTTTCTCTAATAAGAAACATTCTGAGAGATACAGAGGTTGTCTCGGCTGGTCAGGTCTGCATGATGCACTTTCTGCACCAGATAGAAGCAGGTCAGGGACTGACCCTTCTCATTTACCTGTAGCTGCTCTAAAGCTCTGAACACAAGGCTCTTCCTCGGCACAGGAACATGTGGCACCGAGTTTTGGTTGGATTGAATGGGACTGTCGTTGGTGTTCCGGTGGGAGATGAGGATAATCGAAAGTCTAAACTGCCACATCACTGTGTGTTTTAAATTGCATTTTTAATACCTCTTTTAATACGTTAAGTCCTCAAGACAGATATAATGCTAAAAAACCCAATTCTTGGAATTGAGGCAAGGACCGTAAATGTCAGTGGTCAACAGAGGGTGGCATCTCTGAGTCTGTGAAAAGAGGGTTGGAGTTCTATATAAAAATTAGGTACAGATCAAAGGCTTTCATGTACTGACACATACCCCAATCCCAAAAGGATTTGTATTTAGAATAGAAATTTGAGACAGCTTAATGTTTCACAATAGAGGAATAATTCAAAGAGTGGGGTCTTATTCCAGCTGCTCCATGCCTTATTCCACAGTTAAGCATGTGATTTCTCTGTAAATTATTTTTATGTAATTTGAGATTCTAATTGTAAGAAAACCAACTCATGTTTGTTGGACTATATTTCTCTACCAAATAGGTCTAACACCTGGCTTAATTCAACACAATCCAAGAGTTCTTTTCCATGATTTTTTTTCTGGGCGGGGGGGGTTTTGGGGGGATGACTGGTTTTAATGATAGGTGAAAAGAACCAATGAAGTTTAGATCACAGACAATAAGGCAAATTCCAATATTATTGCCTGCCCGTCTTGATTTTTATATAACACTAAGAATGAACTATAGGTATTTTAACCTAGGCATGTATCATATCCTACTTGCTCATATAATCATTCAGGGTCCTGACAATGTTCTAAAGCAGAACACCGTGACCTAGGTGAATTACGCTAGTGGCACTGCAGCAGAGTCAATTATCAGTAACAGCCATTTACCAAAATTGCAAGGATGCTGTGCAACTGTTTTTACTGTTATAACTTGATAATTAAAATCCTATTCGTCATTTACCATGTGTTTAGTTGTCCAGAGATGGACTTCAAACTCTCCAGAGTATATAAAAATAATGGCAAAGATATTCCTTGTTAGAGGAAAGAATAAGTTAAGGCCCACACAAAGTCTGCATTCACGAGGTCTCTCTCAGCCATTTAATTCATTGTTCAGAGTTCCTGCATATAATACAGGAAGAATAGAAATAGTAAATATAGTTTATTCCTTGAGTTTGTAAATAACTCATTAAAATTACTTGAAAAGACAGATTTGCAGTGCCCTTAATGAGCTTGGGGCTTTACGGTAATTTGATGCAGAAGGTTCTTTATATATGTTCCAGTACAGATGCAGAAAGGATCGTTAAAGACACCGTAATAATAGACCACATTCTGGCTGTTGGTAATTTACACCACGGACACTTTGAGGTGTCAAATATCCTATTTGCTTTGCATGCCTTCTTTCCATTAGAAAAGTATTCTGACTATTTTCAGGCACTCCAAGTTCATTATCGCTGCACTGAAAATTTGGCTGAATGATTTTGAACTTGTGCTTCCTAAGAATTTCTCTGTCTGATTTAAAGAATTTTTTTAATGATTTATGTATATTTATTTCAGGTCTATGACCATGCTTCCTGCATGTTGTCTGTGTACAATGTATACAATTCCTGCAGAGGCCAGAAGAGGGTGTTGGATGGATCTCCTAGGACTAAAGTTATAGAACATTGAGAGCTGCCACGAAGGTGTTGGGAACTGAATTCTGGTCCTCTGTCCAAGAGCAGCAAGTGCTCTTAACCACTGAAGCATCTCTCCAGCCCCCAACTACATCGAGTTTTCTAAAATAAATCGATTAGGACATTGAAACAACCAATTCAAATACCATTACCACCCCCAAAGCTCTAGTAACTGGACAGAAAGGTTTTCTGAGGTCACTGCTGAAGGAATCAGTTTTGTTTGTTTGTTTATTTTATTGTTGGTTACTTGTTTGTTTGTTTGTTTTGTTGGGTTGGGTTGCTCTCTCTCTCTCTCTCTCTCTCTCTCTCTCTCTCTCTCTCTCTCTCTCTCTCTCCTGCTCTGTCCTGGACTGATCAGGAGTTTTTATCTTAAACATAGCACACTTACCAACTATGAGTTTTACCTCATACCTGATGGAGACCAAGGCAAATGGACTACCGTGAGTTGAACTGTAGTCATGTCTGCAAGCTGAGACCCTATCTCAAAACAAAGACACACCACAAAATATTAGTGATTGATTTGAAGTTCTGTTATCTAACAATGTAAATATTTTCTCTTTGAGACATTTCTTTCAATATACTTAAAAGGGATTTGGAAATTGAAGATATGTGTGGGTGAGCATGTGCTTTCTATGTGTATTTGTAATAATAAGTACGCACCTGTGGTGTGTTTGTGTGTGTGTGTGTGTGTGTGTGTGTGTGTGTGTGCGTGTGTATTTATAACTAGTAAGCTGAACAAGTCTAATTTGCTATGTCCGGAGCTTTCTGGGATTTATATACGTAAGCACTCAAAGGAAACTTGAGGTCATTCAGTGATTCTGAACAGCAGAGAGGATGCTATGGAGTCTCCATCCTTTCAGACCTTTCGTTTCTTTTAATTACTTTGAAAGTAAACACTTCAGCCCTTTGAGCTGTGTGCCTTCAATTAGTGAGATAACGGAGGGGGTGTTTACAGGACATTAGCTGCTGTTCAGCGATAGCAAGCAAACTGCAGCAGCTACACCTGGAATTCATTTTCTGATACAAAGTGAGCACGCAGGCAGATGAGTGAGGTTCACTGAAGGGATAAACGGATTTGGTTACCTTCACAAGCCACCTTCAAAGTACACTTTAATTTTGTTTTATTATAGAAGCCTCCCTTCCCTCAGCCCATTATAGCTTCTTGATTTATGTTACAGAAGTTGTAACATTCCCAGTAATGACAATATTGTTTTTCCTGTTTGAATGTGTGGTTCCCTCATGAAGCTGCCCTATGAGAGAAAATGTGATTCCAAAGAGCTCTGTGTTATACCTAAAGGCATGGTCTGAAAATAACTTTGATAATTTTGTATTATTTACACGTAAAATGCATATTCTCAATTAACACACTGATTTGTGGTTTTTAGTTTGAAATTAATCAGGAGACATCAAGGAGAAATGTTTCCTGGTAATGTCACTTTTTTGGTAATATTTGAACCATTTTAAATTGTTTAGTTTGTTATAATTAGACATGGACGTTACTTACCAGGGTCAAAATAAAATTTAAAGATGCCAGAGGTCAGCTTTTTGTTTTGATGATATGTGACATTCCTCGAGTAAAGCAAACGGTTTCAATGTAGTATACTGTCTAGACAAGCATAACAACAGAACAGATTTGAGCAATACAGTGTGCTGTGTTGTATAATCACTATCTGAACATTCATCATTACATTGCCTGAGTAAGTGACCTAGGCATCCTCAGTGTATATAGATACATATAATATATACATATTAAAACACATACACAGAAATTCATATATGCATACATACATATGCATATATAAATATATAATATATACATACATATAATACATATACACATAATATATCTGAATATACACTATATAATATTTGATATAATGTTATATATGTATATATGTGTGTATATATGTGTGTGTTATATACATGTATATATATATATATATATATATATATATATAGTGTGTGTGTGTGTGTGTGTGTGTATACATATAAACTGTCAGAGTCCACATAAGACATTCAGATGCCCTCTGTATCCTAGAAACAAAAAGTCAGGTTTCTACTACTGAGGGGAAAGAACATAAGACTAACCCTTTATTTGTGCCTCAGTGACATCTACTTCTGATTCAACTATAAGAATGTCTCTGAGCCATGTGAATTGTCACATATTTAATTAAATGTATATATAACTCTCTAGTCACTCCTCAATGTTCTGCCCTATTGTTCATTGGAAAAATTGATAGACTCTTACCCAGATTTCATTCAGATGACATTTCTAGGTTCCTCTGATTAATCCCATCCTTTTCCTGAGATAATCCTTCTACAAACCCATTTACTAATGCATTATTTCTAATAGATTAGGGGTATCAGGAGCCCAATAATAATGATGAATTAATTTGGAAACAAAATATGATTTATACTTTAAATGGAGCATCACTTGGCCTCAAAAGTGGGCAGGTCCTGTTGTGTGCTGTAAAATGAATTTGAATACACTCAGCTGCATGAAATAAATCAGCCCTGAAAATACAAATATTCTATGCTTATTCTTATACGAGCTTCCCAAAGCCTTTAGTTCAGAGGGGCAGAAAGCAGAAAAAGCTTCCAGGCACTGGAGGTAGGGCAAGAGAGCTGTTTCTGAATGCTTTTACAAGACAAAATTGTCCAGAAAATCTATTTTTATAGACATGTGAATATACTTAACACTTCTCAACTGAGCGTTTTAAAACAGTGGAGATAATCAATTTTATTTTACATGATTTTTACCACCACGAAAGGGCAAAATAGATAGTAAATTTACTGGTTTTTTTTTTTTCATTTTAAAACATCATTATATGTGAAGTTCACCTAAAGGAATTCATAATATATGTAGATTTACTTCAGGAGAAGACTATCAAATAATGTTGCCTTGAACATATTCTCACCATGCAATCTTAAACTAATATACAGAAAAGACAGTGCAAACAGATACAATATAATAACTTTATCCAGACCTGGAAAATGGCGGAACTCTCAAGACACACTCTCTTTCTGTGATTAAAAAAAACCTTACAATCTTATTTTAAGAAAAATATAAGCTTAGCAAGGCATAGGAAAACCTTGTATTCAATAAATCACATCTTGTAATTATATCTGGGGGAGAAATAAAGGAAGAGGAAAAGTACCAAGGGGGAGAGAAGGCAGGCTTAGGAATGAATTTGGAAATCAGGTCTCAATACACAGCCAAGTTCTTGAAGTTAGCCTGCAAAGTTCTTGCTATTCTTCCATAACCTGGCACCTGAGAAACCCGTCCTACAAATGGTGAGTAACTTAAGATGATAAAGCAAGAAACAAACTTTCTGAGGTCTGAAGCTTAGCTCTAGAAGCCCATGTTTTTCTTTCCCTACAAATGAGAGCCAGACAGTTCTGAATGATGCCCCACTCTCCCTCAGAGATTTACCTGGGGAAGAACTATAGTATATAGTGAAGAGGATTGGTATTAATATTAACACTCAGAAATGCTTTTCGGGCAAAGAAGCATAAGAAACAACAGGGAAGAAGTATGGTGCCTCAAACACCAACAGCATTATATTTGCCATTACATTTTGGGTGAGGTACATTTGGCTTGGGATGCAAATTGCTAACATGAAACTTGGGGAAATGTCTCAAGTCAATCTTTGAACATATGTTTATGGTATCTGTTGGAAACCCTTTAGAATAAGAATGAGGGGAATTTAAGAGAGCTGCTCCAAAAGTAAGTCTGTGAATACCTGACACACTCAGACACATTTAGTTCCCTGGGTGACCAATCTTATCCAGGGAAACTGCCTCAAAACTGCTATTCTTTATTCCACAGAGGAAAAGAGCATCGATAATAAAGTTAGCCACAGAAAGTTGGTTGGTAATAAGTGTAACAGAATGTTGTCCCAGCAGAAACCATATCTTTAATTTGAAAGTGATACCTCTGTACATTCTTTTTTTCCAATTTTTTATTAGCTATTTTCTTCATTTACATTTCAAATGCTATCCTGGAAGTCCCTCATACCCTCCCCCACCCACCCACCCACTCCCACTTCTTGGTCCTGGTGTTCCTCTATACTGGGGCATATAAAGTTTGCAAGACCAAGGGTCCTCTCTTCACCTCTGTACATTCTTAATGATGTATGCTGAGATCAGAGGATTAAAATAATTTTTGAGCGGTTTATGATCTGTAGAAGCAATCTTCAGTTCTTCGTTTTTTTGTTTGTTTGTTTTATTCCATAGTTCAGTAAATAATTCTGTTATGTTTTCTACTGTCAAATGTAGAAATGGTATTTTCTCTTTGATAAAAGAAAACTGTCCAATGTTAGTTTGGTTCATTTTCATTTTGTTCTAAAGACCTGTTGTGCCTACTTGAGAAAGGAAAGTCTTCATTACACAATCTCATATCAAAGACTTAAATGTTTGGGTTTGGTTGCCAGAACAGCCATACTACTATAGAAACAGACCAGAACTTTGATAGCTAAGGGAGCCAAAATATTAAATTATGGCCATACCTGAGAAAAAACACTTTATCTATTTCTTATATCTAGAGCTTTCATGAACTTTGCCTGGATTTATTACGCCTTTTACTTGACTGTATTGTCCTTGAAACTATCATTTGTATTTCATATTTGTCTCATCAAATATATGTTAGTAATTCATTCCTAAAATATTTGGTGAAATAAAAATCACTATATAGAGGCCGTTTTGTGGGTTGATCAGCTTGTGGCCATTGTAATAAGTACCTGGCATACCCCAACTTTTAAAAACAGTTTACTCTGTAGGTGCAATGTTAGAGCTTTTGGCCTATGATTAGGTAAAAGTGATGCTTTCAGGTCTCAGGTTGTGGGAGGAATAACTGAGGATAACTAATAACATAAAGGATGCTTACCTCATGGCCATGAAACTAAAGAAGGACGAAGAACCAGCTCTGGATCCCTAGTCCTTTCAAGCAACTCTTTGCCATGGCTTCCAGACACTCTCACTTCTTAGAGAAGACATCACCTACAAATAGCACCCAGTTAGGGTAATCCACTAATATATGGGCCTTCAGCTAACACTGAAGATATAAATTATGACATTTTGGTTTTTATAAAGTCTCTCTGCTCCCCTAACTCCTCCATCTCTTGGTATAGTCAATATTTTCTAGTGTTTATTCTTAGAATTACATAAGTTGGATATATCGTGAAATTTCAAATGTTTAAAAGCCCGAGACTGTACATCTATGTGTTCAGTAGAACATCCAGGACAACAAACTTGGAGTAAGAATTACATAGGTGATACAGAGTGAAGAGGAGCAGACCAAGGAAAATTACATGCTTACATGAAGACACACAGCTTCCCAAGAAGTCTCGCCCACATTTTCAGACTGGATATATCCCTTGACGTTTGGATATATCGATTCCCATTTGCATTGCTGGAGTAGACCTCATTATATTTTTCTCAGGTTTCATGACCCTCTTCTACCCGCAGGAGTTGACTTCGCCTTTTCAAATTAAGCTTGGTTTAGCCCCGAACTTTACTCTGGATAGTAGAGAGAAGAGGGCTCTAGCGTGCCAGCTCTGGACATCAGGGTTGAGAAGGATTTGTGTGGTGTGGAATGTCACTGTTGTTCCTTTGGTCTTAGATTGCCTGCTGATACAAAGACAAAGACAAGCAGAGAGTATTCTTGATTCAGTCTGAGGATTGGAGCCAGGCCAAGAGAGCCCCGAGTAGATCAGTGGACCTTAGCTGACTCTGGCTGTGTGGCTGAGAATATCAGTTACTGCTGAAGATCCCTAGATTTGAGGCAGTTTCATAGATTATTTTTTCACTAGCTGCCATTGTAAGACCTCCTTGCTGTCACACATTCTTTTTTAAATTTATTCTTTATTGGTTATTTTATTTTTGGCATTTCAAATGTTGTCCCCCTTTCTAGTCTCCCCTCCACAAGCCCCCATCCTATTCCCCTTCCCTTTTGCCTCGATGAGGGTGCTTCTCCACCCACCTACCTACTCCCAACTCATCACTCTAGCTTTTCCCTACACTAGGGCATTAAGCCTCTACAGGACCAAGTCCCTCCCCTCCCATTGATGCCAGAAAAGGCCATCCTCTGCTACATATGTAGCTGGAGCCATGGATCTTTGGTTGATTGTTTAGTCTCTGGGAGCTCTGGGGCAGAGGCAGGGGAGGTGGGGTCTGATTAGTTGATATTTTTGTTCTTTCTATAGGGCTGCAATCCTCTTCAGCTCCTTCAGCCCTTCCCCTAACTCTTCCACTGGGGAATCAGGCTCAGTCAAATGGTTGGCTGTGAGTATCTGCATCTGCGTTAATCAGGTGCTGGCAGAGCGTCTCAGTCTCCTGTCAACAAGTGCTTCTTGGCATCACCCATAGTGTCTGGGTTTGGTGTCTCCAGACAGGATGGATCCCTAGGTAGGTAGGTCTCTGGATGGCCTTTCTTTCAGTCTCTGCTCCATTTTTTTGTCCCTTCATCTCCTTTAGACAGGAACACTTTAGGGTTAATTTTTTTTTTTGAGATGGGTGGGTGGCACCATCCCTCAACTGGAGGCTGAGTCTATCTACTGGAGGTGGTCTCTACAGGTTTTATCTCCCCTTTGTTGGGTATTTTGGCTAATGTCATCCATGTTGGGTCCTGGGAACCTTGTCACACACTTTCTAATCTGGCTTGAATTTTACATCTAGATATAAAGTTATTTTTTTTTCTGTCTCCATTCTTGGGCTCTATTAACCTGAAGCAGGTTTTTAGATTCAAATAAAATTAGCTTGATCATGTTCATTGTGTGCTCTGCTTAGAACTTGCCATCCTCATTTAATCATGCTACGGGTCTTCATTATTCTTTATCAAATAAAGGAGATAATAACTCTTCATTATTCCTCATGAAATTCATTTGTTCATCACCAGCTTATTCAATTAATAGCTATTGAGAAACTTCTATTTTTCTAGATTGTACAAGGATGGACATGATAAAGTCCTTGCTGACAAAGCTATTAATTTATTTGAATACAAAGAAAAAATGGGACAATATTTTTCAATATAATGAAGAATATAATGAGGGTCAGTTCTTAGTAGTGCAGTTATAGATAAGTACAAGAAGGAATATTTGAGGCTTAAAAGACTGGAGGGAACGAAGAATTGAGATGAGCAGATACCCGTAGAAGCTTGGTGCTCTACATCAAACACATACAAATAAAAATAATCTTACATTAATCTTTCTAACCAATATTTACCAGTAGATCAAAGTTAATATGTCCAATAACTGGGGCAAATGGAATTTCTTCTCCTCATATGAAGCTCTGAGATGTCAGGATCACTTCTATAGTAGTATCCTTCGCTAACAATGCAGAACTTCAATCTACACACCAGGAAGGAACAGACTAACCTAAAGTGATAGATATTTGAAAAAAAATATCTATCCTGTTTTCTTAAACAATCTCAATGCATGTAACAAAAAGGAAGATATAGAAGTTGCTGCAGATTTAATAACCATGATAACTGAATGCATTTGCTATAATGGACAGCATTGAAAAGTTCATAGGGTATATAATAGCATTGCCTCAATGCTGGTATTCTCATTTTAGAAATTGTTTTAGGTATAGCAAAAAAGCATTGTTGTTTTGTGGTAAACACTGCAGTATTTGAGGGAACTCTGCATTCATAACTTTTCTTCCCATCATCTGGTTTTCTAGGAAAGGTTGGCAGGACATTGTACTTTTAACTCAGTTCTGATGCTAACTAGACTCAGTGTGTATGTCATCAATTAAGGACTCAGTCCCACAATACTGTCTCTCTTCTTCAGGTACTTACCACAGGCCCAGTTTGGGTCCCATACTTCAGACTGGCCAGCTATCATTGCAGGTGCTCACATCTCTTTGATTTTAATGTTCCCCCACCCCCACCCCCAGGATACAGCTCAAGGAAACACTATATGTGTGTTAATCTGTTTCCCATAAAAAGCATAGATGAACAACCAGATAGACAAGAGACATAGGGCCAGAGGGATGGGAAACTTTGTTAAAGGTCTATGTCTTATGAGGTCACTAACCTCCAGGCACTGCCATGTGTCAGGTACTTCAGGATTCCCATGAGCCTTGTGATTCAGTGACTGCTGTCTGTGCCCTGGACTATCCACTGCTGACCCTACCTGCCCTTCGGATGAGGTTGGAGGTGAGGTGGTGCAGAGTCAACGACACAGACTCTGGGAGCAGGTGACAAAAGCTCATCTGAACACTGATGCAAGCTCCATTTATAAGAAAGATCTCTTCTAAACAGCAATTCCTGATTGGCTGGCATTCTCTGCACCAGCAATCCTTGCTCTCTCAGGCAGTCCTCAATGAGGTCTTCCTGCAGGAGTTGCTTTTGCAGCTACATGGTCCCTGAATAGAGGTGGCCTCACTGTTCCTGCTACAAGGAACATTCAAAGGATTCTTCATGTACACATGTCAAACCATTATGGAATCTCTAGCCTTTCTTCTAGTCCAGCATAACAGAGCTAAGACTGAGTAGTCCAACCTTCTAACCAGCTGTTGGTTTCCCTTATAACTGACCCAATCGTATTCCTGGCAGGTGAAGGAGAAGTACTTAAGTTCTATTGCAATAACACCCCCTTCCAACTTCCTCCTGCCCGGAAATTGGATTTTCCCCAGCATCTCCTCCTAGGAGAAGGAAAAGGCTGAAGACCTGTTCCAGAGGTCTTCACCAGTCCCCAGGGGAAGTGGTCTCCTCAAAAGAGATTTCACACAGTACTGTCAACCTAAAGATCTCTCTATAAACCTAAAGTTAATGCCAGCACTGGGACCATGGGCACAGGCCTGAAGATCCTCTTCCTAATGCGGCCATGAACTATATTTTTAATTGTCTTTCTGAGGAGGAGAGGCACGGCCTATCTGGTAAGTACTGCCAGGATCCAGAGCCACCCTACCAATTCTAGTAGTAATCTCATTTGAGTGTCATTGTGTTAGAATAAAAAGGAATTCTCCTAGGAGAATCCAATGTTTGGATACAGTAAATATTCTTTTTACTTAAGAAATAACCAGGCCTTTTAAAGTTCTATGCTATAAAATAAGAAGGAAGGGGAAGTATTTATGAATTGATACAGTGCATGTGTCTTTGTGTGAGTGTATATATGTTCATAGATGGGGCTACAGAAGAGGAGGTGGGTAAAACAGACATTAAAAAGTCACTATTTGGAGAATCTGGGTTAATTCCTTAAGAGAATCCCATTGTAAATTTCTTGCAAACGTTTTGTCTTTTTTTTTGTTTTTTTTTTCTGAGATTGTAATATTTTATTAGATATTTTCTTCATTTATATTTCAAATGCTATCGCCAAAGCCCCCTATAACCTTCCCCAGCTCTGCTCCCCAACCCACCCACTCCAGCTTTCTGGCCCTGGCATTCCCTTGTACTGGGGCTCTTACCAACATCCAAACCCTTTTATCTGCACATCCCTGTTTTCCTTCGACGTAATGGCCTCCTTTTTCACTAAGTCTATGCATATATGTATTTATATACACATATGGATTCCTACAGTAAAATTCTTGTGCATTTTATGTGATTCTGAAATTATGTTGAGGCAGAAATGAAAAGAAAGTGATAAAAAAGAAAGAGCAGAGAGATGAGCTTGGAATGCAATGTGGGAGTGGCTGATCTCAACACAGTCTGATGTCAGGGGACAGCACCCAAGCTCGCCCTGGGAAAATAATGATCAATGGATTCTTCTATGAGTTTTAGCAGTCAACTAAAACTGTGGAATCAGAGTCCCAACTATCCTAGCGAAACTTGAATCTCAGCAGCAATCACCATATGCTCTGTGGATTTTATCAATGTCACTTGGTTTTGAAATTTCATGGTTATTTTGGGATGTTACCATTGAGAAAAGTTGGAGGAACTGTACATGAATACTTCCACGCATTTCTTTGAAACTTCCTATGAGTCAATATTTATTTTAAAATAAAGATGATTTTAATTACCTTCCTAAAATACCAAGAAAATAAAACTGCTCTTTCACAAACTTCATGGAATGACTACATGTGTTAAGAATTTTGCCTCTAAATAAAATCAAGAATGTTTATATTTATCTAAGCAAGTTTATCATAAATCATCTGAGCAATTTTTCCAAAATTTCTGTTAAAGAAGAGAAAGATTCTTGCCTAAGTGTAGTCCCTTCAGTTCCTTTGAACCCTTTGCTCTGCTAGCCTCTAGCCTTGATCTATACAGATTCAGACAGACAGGCATGGGCAAGTCTTTTCACAACTCGTGGCTATGTGACTCACATGAACTTATTCCCCCTTTAAGTGTGTCTTTGAGAAGACCTAAATCTGCCAAAATAGCTTACCTTTCTGGAAAATACAGGATAGCACAGCTCCTGTTTCTGTCTCTATGTGGAGATAGGAGCCTAAAATTCAGCAAGTGCCAGTTAGCAAAGCCAGATGGTTTTCATTGGTGAATCCCCCTGCTTCAGCTTTTTTAAAAATTTAATTTCTCACACTTAAAGTCATTTTTTATTCTCTTAACTTTCACCTTATTGCAATAGCAATTACAGAGTAAAATTATTGTGCACCATTTTGTTTTGTTGACCTTTGATGCAAGTTTCATTTCACTTTTATCCAATCTGGCATTATACACATGTGCCATAAGCACTTAAGGGTTTAACATGTTTGCCTGCAAGATGTGCTGGGGCAATGATGGGACAGAGTTGTGGGAGTGGCCAACCAATGACTGGTCTTACTTGAGTATCATGTCACAAGAATGAAACCTATGTTTGACACTATCTGGATAGTCATAAATCAGAGGCTGGAAAGCCTGGAAACCCAGAGTAGAACCAAACACTACTGGCCAAAACAAACAAACAAACAAACAAACAACAACAAAACAGTCAATGTAATGATTCCTAATGATGTTCTGCTATACTCATAGATTAGTTCCTAGGCCAACTGTCATCAGCAAGGTGTCATCTAGCAATTGATGGGAACAGATGCAGAGATGCACATCCAAATACTATGAAGGTCTGGGGGAACCTTAATAAAGGGGTAAAATGAGGATTGTAGGAGCCAGAGGGGTCAAGAATACCATAAGAACACAGGTCACAGAATCAGCTAGTCAGGCCTCATCCAGGGGTCACAGAGACTGAAGTGACAATCAGCAAGCCAATATGGCTCTGAGCTAAGTCCTCTGCATATATGTTATGGTTGTGTAATTTTGTGATCTTGTGAGACTCTTAACAGCGGGAGTCTGGGGGTGCCTCTGTTTTTCCTGCTCTTGGGAAGTTTTTATCTCCTGTTCAGTTGTTTTGTTCAGCCTTAATATGAGGGCAGGTACTCAGTATTACTGTAATATTTATGCCATGTGTGAGAGGCCTGTTTTTTCGTTTGAAGGAAACAGAGGAGGAATAGGAGAGAGTCTGTGGGAGACAGGAGGTGGGGTGGGGGCCTGAGAGCAGTGCAGGGAGGGAAAACTGAGGTCAGGATGTAATGTGTGAGTGAAGAATGTTTTTTTTTTAAAAAGAAAATCTCAAGTGAAATACAGCAATATCTATTCTTCCTCTGCTGGGTGGCAGACATTCTGCATTTTCACTGTTCTGCTTTTCATTACAGATCTGAAAAAATGTAATCAAATAATCAACAACAATCAAAGAGATTGAACATGGTTCATAGGTCACCAATGGATAATAATGCCTGGAATATGAACTTATAACATAGGAAATCCTATATCACTCTTCTTTGTCTCTCAGATTGACCTAAGGTGAATGCTTTATAGGAAACAACTACAATTCCCAAAGTGTACTCAGTAAGGGAAAAGAGACAAGTCTATGGTTAATTATATTAAACCTGATTTAAGTGTTACAGTTGGCCACTGTCTGCTTGGATATATACATCTTTCTTCTCCTCTCTTTCCTCATATTTGGGTAGCTGATAAGAAGTTTAGGTATTCTCTTCTTTGCTATCAACAGGAAGTTCCCACACCAAAGAACTCTGCCTATGCTGTTTTCTCAATCTACAATTAAAACCTCAAGCATGTTGCCTTTTTCTACATACTCTCCTTATATATCAATCTGCTTGAGGAATTCTTATCTCCTCTCAAGACATCTCATTACTCAGAAGTTATATCATCCATTAGTCCTTATATGCAGGCTAAATTTTGTGAGTGAGGGCCATTGCATTTCTTGAAGGTAGCTGTAACGATAATGCATTATTCAATGCTTAAATGTGAACACATATATTTTGAAGGAGATTTTTCTTCATATTAAAACACGATAATTCATCTTTTAAAGGTAGCATAAAGTGTATAAATACTTAGTACAAATGCACCAGAATTGACTATACACATTGATTCAAGTATTTCTAACACTATCTAATAAGTGAGAAAGCCCTACTGCCATATTCAAACATGTAATAATTTCTAGTTTGTAAAAATGAATTGGAAAGTACTTTATGTGAAAATCGCACATCTACAAAACCACATTTGGTATGTGTTTCTTTGGTAGGAAATGTATGTCTTTAGGGAGCTTAGAAATGCTTATAAAAACAATATAAAAATCTGTCAGTCTTCTATTATGGTCTACCTTTATAGCTTCATCCCTAATAAATATTTCACATTCATTACTGACTTTTGGCTTTGGGTGTCATATAAAGAAAACATAAAAGCATATAATGGTGGTTATAAATTTTAGTTTTAAAAAGTTGCTTTTATGTTACTTTGGAATAATGTCTATGCTAATGAAAAGAAATAGTAAAGAACTTAATTTTATATTGTTAAAAAATATGATGCCAGGAAAATTGAGATTCCTTTAAATTCTTTTAAGAAATAACAATTTTTATATGTCAGTTGGCTCTACATTTTCATAATTACACACCTGTTTTTTAAGAGAAATAATCAGACAGGATAAGTAATCACAAAGCAAATTTTTATAGAGCAATGTAGTACGTTTCTGAATTATCTGAAGCTTTGTCATAAATTTACCATGTCATATTCAAAGATTAAACCCAATAAAAAGAAATGCCAATTTTCCCGAGACAGTATGATAGTCACATATTGTAAGTTTGCTTCTCAAAGAAGGAGGCAGTTTGAGCATATGGAGCAGTAAGTACGGCAACTTGTCAAGAACAAAAGCCTTGGATGGCCGTGCAATGGATTACTCTCCTGTTAGATGTCGAAACACTCACATGTCTCATACCCATATCAAACAAACTGACCAGATTCAATTTCTTCCCTCTGAGAGTTTATGCAAAAATGTATGCATATATAAATACATATGTTAGAAGTATGGTGGGAACACATCAAAATATCTAAGAAATGTATATAAATGTATTTATGAGGATACATAAATAGCTATTGCTGGACAATATTTTAAGCTAACAGGCATTTGCTATTTACAATTGCTTGTAAAGTGAATTAAATATAGACAGAGGTGCTATAATCAGGAGCCTCATGTTGGGCATTTATTACATAATTGCTATTAGGGTTTTTTTCTTTATACATATTTGAGAGTAAATTGACTAGGTGTTTGAGGTTAAGAAGTTATAGTCTAGGAGAGGTAAAATCACACCTAAACTTCGTGACAAGAACATTAATGGAATTACATAGCAAATGCAATAAAATCATTTTGTTTTAAGTGCTTCAAAAAACTGAAAACATTTGAATTGGGTGGAGAAGCAAAGAAGACAAGAGAAAAGGACAAAGTCAGGATAACAAGTTAAAGCATACATGGCACAGCCAGAGAAAGGGCTATGGCTGACCTGGAACTCACTCTGTAGACCAGGCTGGCCTTGAACTCAGAAATCCGCCTGCCGCTGCCTCCCAAGTGCTGGGATTAAAGGTGTGCGCCACCACTGCCCAGCTGGTTCATAGATTCTTAAAGGCATAATGAGGATGCATGTGCTGGCAAAACTAAGAATGCAGAGCCTGTGAGAGCCTGGCAAGAAAAACATGTCATGGAGGGTCTCAGGAATTCATATTCTATAAATAAGCAATGAAGGAATACATTAATCTGAATTCAGTGCAGGGGCTAGAAATAGCTCCAGGTATTTTAAATGAGGTTTATCCAGGTTTATCATGGTAAATGAGATATTTTCCAGATTTGTTGATAATGTAGGAAGTAGGTTGGGTTTAGTTTTATAATTACACACCAAACATCCGAGAATGATAGAGGTACTTGTAACTACTTTAGAGGCCACCATGGTTGAGCACAAAGTATGAATAAGAAAATCAAATAGGATCCTCTGCTACCACCATCTCAGTGTCTAGGAGATGACAAACTGGGCACAGAGTGGCTACTGGAGAAAGTTGATGATGTGTGAGTTTGCTTGTTAGTGAGTCCATCCATAACTCTCAGTCACATTTAGTTCACTCACTGCTGCCTGCCAAATTTCTGACATATACCAATCCAGAGTCATCACACCAAGAGGTTACCTAAAGTACAGTTTTGAGCGTTTCAAATTCCATACATGGAGAAAAGATAAGGAAAGCCTACTGAGCCACCATAGAATACTCAGCAGAAATTCTCAAGAATCATATGCAAGCTATGTGCATTAGAAATCATGCACTGTGCTCTGTTTAATCAACATGGAAATCTATCCACACATGCATTGCTATTAGGACAACAAAGACATAAAACCAAGCCAAAAAAGAAAGAAAGAAAAAGGTTTTCTAAGTACATATCCAAATTGTGTGGTTATTTGTTAGGTGGGAGTTGGTTGCTCAGGCAAGGAAAACAGAGGGAGATACATTTTATTAAATTTAGAAAATTAAATATGAAAGACATTTCATGTCACCATATTTCACACAGCTTATAAAAGGAAGGAGATTCTGAGGGGCTCTCCAAAGAGACAAGAGGAGTCACCGAGCAAACAAAGAGTCATGATTCATTTCAACCCTGGAGACTTGTATGTGGGAAGAAAGGAAAGAAGTTTAAACTTTGGAATAAAATAACGGAGTCGTAAAAAATAACCTTCCCTGGCTGAGTATGAAGAAGCAAAAGATTGGGAAGGGAAAAAAACGGACAACCCACTGTGTATGGATTTCATAGTCTATGGAAGCAAGCATTCTTATGGCTGATGAGAATATTATTTAAGGTTGCAGATAGGGGAAGATAGAACCCATCTCTTGGGGCTATGGGAACTGAGGCATAAAAAGACTGTCAAGATCATTTATTGAAAGAATGTGTCAGCTGGAGAGGGATAGCCACCCTGTTCAAATAAGCACAAGTAAAGTGGTTTTTTTTTTTTTTTAAGATTCCAGTAAAGTCTAGGTAAAGTGAATCTTCCAGTCTCACTGGAGGCTACTCTGTGCAACCAGAATGCTTTATGTACTTCCTTAACCGTTCCCAGACCCCTATGCATGCTTCACTTGTTTCTTGTTAGATAAAGACCATGAAAAATCTTGGACAAACAGTTAGGTAGGCAGCAGACAGTATTTAACCTTGGCTAAAAGTAAGAAGAGAGGGTGTATGTGTGTGTGTGGGGGGGGGGGCACGTGTGCACATCCTGATTCATATCTAATATTTCCTGATGCTAATATTAAAATTTCTGTCTTCTAGATTATGTAATGTTTGAATATCCAAAAAAGGGAAGCTGAGATACTGGTGAGAGTGGAGTCCTGAGGCTGGTGTTCTAAAGGATAATCTCGTTTGTCTCCCACAGCTATGAAGGAGTTCAGAGAAGGTTTAGAGATAAAACAAAAACGACCCTGAATACCATTTTGGTTTTAAATCACTTGTGTTTTATTACACATGTGGATGTTTTGTCTGCATGATGATTGTGGAACATGAGTTTGTGCCCATGGAAGTCACTACATGACATTGCACCCTGAGGTTTGGAATTATAGACTGTTATGAGGGGCTGTGAGTGCTGGGAATTAAATATGGATCCTGTTGAGTTAGCCACGGAGACATAACTTAAGCCCCTTCCCCAGCATAGTATCCTCTCCTCTGCTAGGATATCCCCAAACCCAAGATAAGGAGGAAAGACTGAGAACTGGAGTTGAAAGCTAGCCAGGTGAGGACTCTCATCTCTCCAGGATAGCTTCCTAACATAATCCAAGCCACGTTTCCATGTTTTACCTCCCCAAACGCTCCATGCAACTTTGCTTTATTTCTTCCCAGCTCATGAATCAAACTTTCAAATACTTCCACTGAAATGGATCCACATTTTTAAAGCATCTCCACAAGGATTTGAGGAGTTTCACATGCATAGAGTTTGGCAAAACTCTATGGAAATAAGCATCAAGAATTCAATGTCACTCTTCTTGCTTTACAGACACAATGCCAAGTTGCTCAGTTGTTTTATGACTATTTCTTGTTATTGGCCTCTCCATAAAATCGTGTTCTTACTGTTCCATATCAACAGAGACTTCACCCTCATCATGATTTTATTTTTTCAAAATGTTTACAGATTTCTACTGTGGGCAATGTAGTGTTTGGAACAGAAGTCTATATTTGGAATGAAACGTACTGTTACAACCACAATAAATAAAAGTAAGATAATAAAACTCTAAATCGGAAGGATAATAAATGACATATTGTTACTTCAACTTGGAAACAAGATAATCTTCCTTTATCCTTGGAGCAGTAAAGGATTGGTGAAGTGTAAACTTAAGGGTTCTTTGGAACGTATGCTGTGTTGGGTGATGTTTTGCTAAGGCAAACACATGAAGGAATATTTCACTGAAGCAGACACAGGATAAAGGATGATCTGCTAAAACAAGCATGTGAAAGGACACCCAATGAAGCATTCTTTGATAATGACACACATGAATTGGTCTGCCTTGCATTTTGTTGTTGGGCTTCATTTGTCCGGAATCCATAGAAAGAAACACATCAAAAAACTTCTGGTGATTTGCTGCAGTTTTTTGCCACTTCCTTGGACTCCAGACGATTGGCAGAGTGATGTCAGGTGATAAGAGACACATGTGCTGAGAATACTTGATGTTTGGAGGGAATATCACCAGGGGCTGGGCTAGGTTTGCTAATAGAGCTAGCTGTGCAACACTTGTTCTTCAGTTTGCTGAGAGAGGCACAGCTGAGAACTCCTGGTATCCTCTTGGTCTTTCCTGCTGACTCTAGCTGAGGCTGATGCCTGGCAGTCTCTGCTAGGTAGAGCCACTGCTGCTGATTCCTGTTTGCTATCCAGACTCTACTGAGCAGGACTGCTGGTGAAGGGTTTGCAAGTAGATCAAGCTGTCACTGTTGACCTGTGAAATGAACTGCTGATTTTCAGACAACACAGATGGGAGCTGCTCCAAAGAACTATTTCTAAACACTTCCCCTATATTCTTTTTCCCCCCACTAAGTCTAAGTAGGTGGTGGGCTAAAAGGGAGGTTTAAGCATTTAAGAATCATCATTAAAAGTAGACTTTGAATAAATTTTATTACATATTGGTGAAATTTAAATATATCCTAGTAAAGACTGTGCCTTTTGTGGGTATAAAGAGGTCTCTTGCTTTTGAGTAGGACTCAGGAAGAGAGCATTGTGGAGCTCTCAGGGATATTTGCATGTAGGTGCTGGTAGATACCTAGTTTCTAATGCTGCGGCATCATTTTTGAAAAGATATAGTTTATATTTTTAATTGACACAGCAATTATACGTATTTATGAAGTACAGTGTGACATTTCAATACACAGATAGTCTTGCAAACTTTATATGCCTCAGTACAGGGGAACGCCAGGGCCAAGAAATGGGAGTGGGGGGTCGTGGGGGACTTTTGGGATAGCATTGGAAATGTAAATGAAGGAAATACCTAATTTTTTAAAAAAAGAAATTCTAATGATCAGATCAATGGAACTGGTATATTCATCATCTCAGATATTTATCATTTATTTGTGTTGGCAACATTCACAACCCTCTGTACTTGCTATTTTTATATAATATAGAATTAATTATTTTGGCCATAAATATTCTATCATGATATGGGACAGCAGTTGTCACTCTTATCCAACTGCCTGTGCTAATCAGGACCTTTACACCCCTCCTTTAGCTGCTCACTTCCCTGTCTTTAGTAACCAGTATTCTACTCTATTTCCATGAGATCAACTCTTTGCTTGGTATCATTTTAGGATGCTTTGGTAAAATTTGATGTATCTCAGTTTAAAAAAAGAGAAAGAGAGAGAGTTATATACAAAAGATCTTATCTTACATACTCTGAAAGGTATTTTCATGCTAACTACCTGAGCTAGTTTGTTGCAAAACCACATTGCACTTGGGTTAACATCTAGGTGCGTGCAAATCTGCCTGTATGAAACCAGACCTTTGCATAGTGTTGTATCTGATGCTCAAATTTAACCTCAAAGAGGAGTCTAAAGATAGTGAATAAAACTAAGGCCTCTAGAGCCAAGATGCCTATATTTCCCCCTGGTTCAACCACTTTAAACGGAATAGTTCCAAATAAATCACCTACTTTTCTTACATATCATTTGTTAAAAGAAAGTAATAGTTAACTCTCAGCTCATGGTGATATAGCAAGTGCATAAACTAATATATGTATAAAGCACTTGATCCCGGATAAAGCACAATGGTTAATGCTTATAGTGGTGACAATGTTGATGACCGTGTGATAGTGATGATGAAGATAAGGCTGGAGAGGTATTCATGGTGAATGGTGCTGATAGTATGGAAAATGCAGAAAAATGGGAAGGCCCAGGGCCTGAAGAATCACCCCAGCCTATTTGAAAACTTCCAGTAGTAGAACAAAAGTACATTCATTTTACGGGAGAAGCTGCTCTCCCCATCTCCCAATCATGGACCTTTGTGACAGAGAATCCTAGAGTTTGGGGGCATGCACTTTATGTGAAACACAGACAAGCAAATCTAGAAAGTGCATTTTCTGTTCATTTTGTAATGCCCTTGGAAGAGACAGAAGATTTTCTTCCTAGGATGGAACTTACTGCTACTTGATATTTGCCTTTACATAAGAGAGGGATGGTCATGAAAAAAATGTATAGAATAAATAAGTTAACCGGAGGTCAAGAGAAGTCAGAAACAAATTTTGGATAAATTCCTGGAATCATCACTAGAGAATTTAATAATCAGAATTCCCATCCACCATTTCTTTGCTCTTCTAAGAGTAGCTTTTGAACGGGGAGCGAGAAAGACAGCTTGATTGGGCATCCTCCCTATTGAATATGATGCTCAGCCATCTAGACAGCAGAAGCTTCAGGAGTTGGGAGCAGCAGCTCTTTTGTCCCTGAATTAAAAGATTTAAGAACATCTCTTTTACCATTTGTCTACCTGTCATGTTCAATCTCTATAGTATTTTCTTTCAATGGCTATAAAACTGAGAATTATGGTGTTCAGTATCAGGTTTAGTACCTTTTAAATGCAAAGTTTTATCAATGTTTATTACATGGGTAAAATAATAAAGAATTGCTTCATGTAAATGTCAAATTGAATCCAAGGACATTGAGAATTTATATGGCTCTCTTTAGTGACATTATTATTAATTTTTCTTTAGAAAATGTCATCCTCAGATATGCTGGTGGGTTTACTCTTCTTTTAAAGTATTTTAAATGAGGGCACAGGAGTTCTGTTTCCCGGATGGGTTCCCTACGACAGAATTCTTTGCTATTCTCATCATATACCTTGTTGTTTCCATGATCCATTTTTTTTTTTTTTTTGAGAATCAAAACATGTCAGGCCTAAGTGTGATCCAATCTTTTAAGGATGACTTTGATTCAGAAAAATAAATTCTAGAAACACTTATAGACTATGAAAATATGTATTTTAATTGCTATTTTGTAGGGATTTATTGCAAGCTTAAGAGGAGGAATTTGTTTGAGTTATAATTCACCAGTTTGATGATAAGGATATAATAGTAGCTAAACTAATACTTAATGGAAGGACAGATACATTGAGAGGCCTGAAGGGAATAAAGGGTATCATCTGTATATCAATCTCTTTCTTTAAGTCAGGGTGTTTCTCCCTGTAACTACAAGGCACATTTTCACACTATACTACATCCAGCAAGCACCAGTGATTTTTCTACTGTCCACCCCAGCAGTGAGGTTTAAGGTACAGGTGAAACCATGGTCACACTGCTCTCTAGGTCCTAGGATTCAAACTGAGGTCCTCACCAATGAATATCAAGTCCTCTTAACCACTGAGCCATCGCTCCTAAACTTAAACAATATTTGATAAATGGACATTATTCCATTAAAAGCCATCTAATGGCAAAATCTGGGGTTTGGCCATATTTTCATGTCTTTTTACTTTTCCTCTTTAATGTGAAGCAAAGATCTATATTCTTGCTTGCCATATAAAAATTAGAATAATTTTACAAACAATTGTTCTTAGTTTAACCCTGCCTTCCTTAAGTCTGCCTTTTCTAGCCTCAGTATGCATAAGCCCATCACTTTGAAGGAAAGTTCACAGGGGAAAAGAGAAGGATTTTGAGATTCCTAGTTTTATCTCAGGTGTACAAACAGCTTGAAAATTGTCATTCCTGCCCTTACAGTAAGAAAAGGAAGAATAAACAGAAAATAAATGACTTGCTTGAACTTTCAGATACATTTTCTCTTCAAATTTCCACGCAGATGTCATCTTACTAGAAGCCAGAGGTTGCTAAATAAAAATCCCAGGGTCAGCTCTGGGGTACTTCCCCTTGAATTGTTGGCCTACAAGTCCCAGAAGTTACTCAAAACAAAAACAAAAACAAAAAAACAAACAAACAAACAAAAAAACAGACTACTGCAATTGATTTGGTTTCACACAAGACCTTCAT
Organism: Mus caroli; assembly: GCF_978045245.1. Classification (NCBI taxonomy): domain Eukaryota; kingdom Metazoa; phylum Chordata; class Mammalia; order Rodentia; family Muridae; genus Mus; species Mus caroli. Next base: position 86,048,217 of record NW_028227265.1, read on the forward strand.
GATTAAAACTTATTGCAGAGGGCAGCACATGCAGTGGTCATAGGACATTGAAAACCCTAGTTGTTGTGACCATGAAATTTCCCCCGTGATTTCTGGCTTACATGGTAATGAAAGTCTCTATTCCCAGGATTGCTAGCTTGTGTAGTAAGGATAGGCTGAACTCAGGTTGCTAAAGGAGAGATGCCATCATCAGGGTTACTGTGCTATGAGCTACCACAATGACTGACCTGTCAAGATATGCTCCTAGGTGTAGTAGTGGCATGATCATGGGAGCAACCAACAGCTTTAGCATTGAATTTAAGGCATATTCCATAGGATGAAAACATAGAATGAGAGCCTATGGTTAGAGAACATAGAGTCCTAAGCTGTGAAGCTACTACTATTGTTCTGCTACATGGGCATACTTTCAAACTCTTCTCTAAATTCATGTCTCTCTACGAATTGATTTCTACCTCTCTCAGACGTCATCAGAGAGGTTCAGTGGATGGTAATGCAGAAGCTGACAACTAGGCAAAGAACAGAGAATATGTGTCAATGAATAAACCCCGCCACAAGTGGAATATTTATAACACACACACATACACACAGGCTTAGGATTCACTGTAGTAGAAGAAAATGCAGAATTATTGTAAGAGATAGAGGTCTAGGAGGATCAAAAGAAAGTAGTATCTTCTGAAACAACTATTATTCTTAGTTATGATAATTTTAAATTCAGAGGAAAATATATTAAATATAACTAAGAAAACTATTTTAAAAATCTCAGCCTATACATTTACAAGAAAGAGGAGGTCTTGGGAATTAAGAGAAAAATAGAGGGCAGAAAAACAAAACATGGGAACTTTAAAAGGAGACCTTGCATTAACTAACACCACTCTTGGCAGGTGGTGTTGGGGATATCAACAGAGTTATGGAAAAGAACCTCAGGCTTCCCACCAAATTAGTACTTAGGTTGAATTCCAAGGGAATAAACTTATTCCAGTAACAGAACCTCAGGGAAGAGGGAGAAATGGATTAACCAAAGATCTGTTCTAAGTTTAACCCTGCCTTCCTTAAGTCTGCCTTTTCTAGCCTCAGTATGCATAAGCCCATCACTTTGAAGGAAAGTTCACAGGGAAAAGAGAAGGATTTTGAGATTCCTAGTTTTATCTCAGGTGTATAAACAGCTTGAAAATTGTCATTCCTGCCCTTACAGTAAGAAAAGGAAGAATAAACAGAAAATAAATGACTTGCTTGAACTTTCAGAAAATTGAGGTTGTAAGACCAAAGAGAACACCAAAATTCAGAGGGATAGGCAATAACAGATTCTCATATCCAAAGGGAGAGGTAGCCACACAAACTCACCATGGAAATCAGCTTACCCGGAGTGAAAAATATTGGAACAAATTATAAGAATACTGAATTATTCATTAGCTTAAAAACAGTGGAGGATGAGTGTGGGGAGACTGTGAGGCGTTCCTGGACGTGACAGTGGCAATGAACTTCTCACTCTGGTGATTATGACTTAAAAACATTGCTCTCATTTATCACTAGATTCTCAAAGTGAAGAACCAAAGACCTGCACACCCCACACACATATACATACACAATTCTGGATATTGTAATGAAAAATCTATCTTGAAATATGTCCAAAGAATTCTCCACAAAGACACATTCTGTAAGGGACTAGACTTGACCAGAGCTTTATCTGAGTCCACAGGACAAACCATTGAGAAGTCTAGCACTTGAAGTCTTAAAGTCTCATCTACAGAGAGGCCAGAAGAAAAAGGTAAAAACAATTTTAGTGCCCAAAGGGTACCGGTTGATTATAGAGTGTTTTGCCTGCTCCAAACTTTCTCTGCATTCCAGCAAGTCTTCACTATGCTAACAATTGTCATAGCAGAAAGAATTGCAATACACAGACTCCATTAAAGGCTGTCTCAGCAAATCCCCAAGACAACAGGGGATATAAAAGTACAACTAGATGTGTTGAGAAGTCTCTGGAAGCTGCATGCATCTGAAATATTAAACACAGCTGAACTCCTAAGCAGAGCAGTATAAAATATTACACTAAGAGATTTTTTGTTTCACTTCTCATTTTCTAATATTTCATAAATTACAGCTCCTGCTATGCTAAATATTGTAACAAGTAGCCTGTAAAGGAAAGCATTAGAATTAGATTGAGATGTGAAAGATTATGGTTATGATACAGAAAGTTAAAATACCTATGAATCCCATAGTAAAAGCTTTAATCTAATAGACAACATAAAAATATGTAGTAGCTGTATATAGAGATAAGAAACGTTTATGAAAATATCAAATGGTTCAGGGACCTGAGTTCAATACACAGAACACACATTTAAAAACAATATCATGTTCAGGGGATACAGGTGCAGGATAATCCTTAAGTCTAGATAAATCCATGAACTCAAGGTTTAGTAAGAGAGCCTATTCAAAAGAAAAACTGTGAAGTATTAAAGAAGATAGATGCTAAATGTCAATCTCTAACATCTTTATACACACACACACACACACACACACACCACACACACACACACAATACACACACAGTAACAGAAGAAACTGTTAGGAATCAAAATATCTTAACAATACTATAAATTTCTTTTACTGAGATCATCAATAAATTAGACTTGGCCAAGGAGAAATGGATGATTTGAAAATATGCCAATAGAAATTTGGCAGAACAGTGTACAAAGAGAAAAAAAATTTTTGTTGTGTTTTGTTTGCTTGTTTGGTTCGTTGATTGCTTTCAATGAAACAGGATTTTTCTCTATAGCCCTGAAGGTCTGGAACTCACTTTATAGACCAGGCAGGCTGGCATTGAACTCAGAGATCTGCTTGCCTCTGCTACTATGTCCAGTTGAAAACAATTTCTAATGTGTAGTTGGAATCCAAGAAAAAGAAGTAATAGAGAATATACAAGAAGAATGCTTTAAACCATTCCTGCTTGAGAATTTTTCAAAATTAGTGATAGAATTAACAGGCTCGATACATAAGAACCTCAGTGGGTCATAAGAAAGAATTGTGTGTGCATCTTCTCCCTCCATCTTCCACCCTCTCTCTTACACACAGACACACACACACACACACACACACACACACACTATGATATTCAAACTGTACTAAATTAATGATACAATCAAACATGAGAGAGACCATAGGAATAATGAAGGGACAGCTTACTATAAAACTAAGCAAGGATAAGAAGTGCAATAGATTCCCATTTGCAAAACCATGGCAACAGGAAAGAAATAGAGACATATTTAATGTGTTAAAGTAAAACAAACCCAGAACACTAAATCTGAACTCTGTAACCAGAAAACTTTTCTGTAAAACAAAGAAAACTTTCCTTTCACAGTCAAACAAATGGCTTTTCTTTTGTGTATCAATATTAACAAGAAAAAATGAAATATACTTTTCCTAGTATAAGAAAAATAAGTTACACATTTACATGTACCAAAATAAAGACTAAAAGAAGGAAAACATTTTGAGATGTACTAATGAAGACAATATAAACTTATTAAACTTATTTTTACTATTAGTTAAGCTAAAAGAAGTGTCTTGAAAATATTAGTATTAGAATTTGGTAAAAAAGTTCTTGTCATGCAAATTTGGTGACCTGAATTTGTTTCCCTGGAACCTAAGTACAAAGCCTGATGTGTCACTGAATATCTAGAATCATAAGATGGGAGGCAGATGTTTCTGGAGGCTTGTATGCCAAGTAGGATGGATAACCAGGCACAACCAACAGGAATGACTTGGACACAAAACAGTAAAAACTGACTCAAGTCCTCTGCCTATCTAACTACTACGTGCATTCTGACTCTGGAAATTGAGTGCACATTCAAACACATATGTGCATGAACAGTGTCATGCATGAGCACGTACATGTGCACACACACGTGCACACGCATGCACACACACATGGACACACACAGAGCCAGGAAGAAAGAGAATGAGAGGCAGAGCTACAGAGATAGAGAGAAAACTACCAATGATGTACTTAATTCTGGTAGCATTAGCATTAGTGAAGTGGAGGTAATCATATATCATTTTGATATTCTTAACTGTCACATTACTTCTCCTTAAGCTGTCATAACAGTATATATGATAATACAGTAAATATATACATACCATAAATGCATAAGATAGAGAAATAATAATTTAGGACATATATCATTTTTATGATTCTGTTTTCTGTAAAGCTTTTATTTAAGTCATTTTTTTGAAAAATAAGGTGTTTTAAGTGCTTAAGAAAAATTTTCTATTAAGAAAAATCATATGTTGTCTTCTTTGTAAAGATAATGACAAAGTTATTGCTTTGTAGAAGAGAGCAGGAGAAAATAAAAAAATTTGTAAATTTGTTGGTTATTATTTGAATAAATAATCACTTTAAATATAAATTGTCTGAACATAACAACTAAAGCACAAAGGTCTTTTTTTTTTCACTTTTTTATTCACATTACATCACGATCACAGCCCCCTCCCTCCTCTATTCCTAGTCCCACCCTTATAAGTCACTCCTCTGAGAAGAAAAAACCACTTGGGTGCCACTCCAACACCTGGGACATCTAGACCCAACAAAACTGAGCATATCCTCTCCCATGAGGCCCAATCAGGCAGTCCAAGTAGCAGGGAGGGGGATCCAATGGCAGGGAACAAAGAACGAAAGAACAAAGTCCCCGCTCTACTTGTCATGTAACTCACAAAAAGACCAAGCTGCACATTTGCTACAACTACGTAGGAGGCTTAGAACCACCTCCTGTATACTCTCTGGTTGCTAGCCCAGGCTCTGTGAGCCTCCGTGGTCTCGGATTAGTTGACTGCAGGTCTTCTTGTGGCATCCTGTACCCTCCAACTTGTTCTTTTCTATCTCACAGGCTTCCACAAGATTCCCTGTGCTCTGCAGGACATTTGGCTATGGGCCTCTGCATCTGTCTCCATGTGCTGCTGGATGAAGCCTCCCAGGAGTCATGCTATGTTCTTGTCTGCAAGCATAGCAGAGTATCATTAGTAGGGTCAGGGGTTGGCTTTCTCACATAGGATGGGTCACAAGTTGGGGCAGTCATCGGTTGGCTGTTCCCACAGTCCCTGCTCCATATTTATCTCTTTATGTCTTGCAGGCAGAACAAACCTTGTATTGAAGGTTTTGTTATTGGAATGGTGTGCCCTTCCGTCCTCTGAAAGTCCTGTCTTGCTATAGGAGGTCACCAGTTCAGTCTCTATATCAACCTCTGGTAGGAATATTATCTAGGATCACCCCAAAGACTCCCTGTATCCTTCCTGTCCCAGGCCTCCAGTAGTCACCAGAAATGTCCCCCTAGCACTGATTTTTATTACTACTCTAACTTACCACACCTGATTGCCATCCCTGTTCCTCTTCTCACCTCACTGAAATTCCCATCAAATTTTCAACATAGTTCTTTACAGAGCTTGAAAGAGCAATTTTAACATTATATGGAAAAAGAAAAAAAAAAGATAGTTAAAACAATCCTGAACAATAAACTGTTGAAGGTATCACTATACATAATTTCAAGTTGTATTACAGAGCCATAGGTATAAATACAGGATGGTGCTGACATAAAAGCAGACATGTTGATCAATGGAATCAAACCAAAGACATAGAAATAAAACCACACATATATGAACACCATGTCTTTGACAAAAATATCATAAATACACACCGGAAAAAGACATTTCAGGTGCTGATAAAATTGGATATCTGAATGTAGAGGAATACAAATAGAATTCTATTTATCACCCTGTACAAAACTCAACTCTAAATGGATCAAAGATATCAACATAAAACTAGACAAAATAAACTTTATAGAAGAGAAAGTAGGGGATCTTGTTGAATGCATTAGCACAGGAGTCAGCTTTCTGAACAGAAAACTTATAGCACAGATCAACAATTAGTAAATGGAAACCCATAAACCAGAAAAGTTTCTGTAAGACAAAGGACATCATCAGTTGGACAAAGCAGCAGCTTACAGAACCAGAAAAGGTTTTTATCCAGTCCTCTTCCATCGTGGACTAACACTCAAAATGTATAAAAACCTCAGGAAACTAGATATGAAAGAAAGACAAATGATTCAACTAAAAACGGACTACATATCTAAACAGAATTCTCAACTGAGGAACTGCAAATGGCTGAGCGTCACTGAAAAAGAGTTAAAAGTTCTTAACCTTCAGGGAAATGGAAAGGAAAATGGCTATGAGATTCCATCCAATACCTGTCAGAATAGCTAAAATCAATAACAAGTGACAGGTGCTACTGTGGATATGAAACAAGGATACACTCCCCATTGTTGGTAGGAGTAAAAACGTATATAGCCATTATGGAAATCAATATGTCCATTCCTCTGAAAGTTGAGAATCACTCTACTTCAAGACTGAGCTACACTCATGAGCATGTACATAAAGGATGCTGAATCCTATTGCAAGGAAACTTTCTAAACCCCATTTAGTGAGATTTTATTCATTGTATCCAGAAACTGAAAGCAACATAGATAGATGTCCATGTACAAAACAAACCCCAGATGTTTTCTTGAAAAAATTAAATTGTGAAATTTGGAGACAAGTGATGGATCCAGAAAATGTCATCTTGAGGAAGGTAACTCAGACCCCAAAAGATGCATATGTTATATGTTCACTTAAAGGGGACATTATCCATTAAGTAAATAATAACCAAGCTACAATCTGCAGACCCAGAGTCTACCAGGGATCTCCTTTGGTGAAGAAAATAGAATAAATTTTATGGGTAGACTTGATATGGGTGGGAACAGATATGAGAGATGGTATCAGGAGGGGGATGTGGGGAAAGCAGAGAATGTGGGGGAAAGATGTCTGGAATTGGGGAGAAGAACACTTGGGTTTGGTGTCAAAACCTAGCACAGTAGAAACATTTTGGAATCTATGAGAGTGATACTAATGAAGACTCCTATTAATGGGGAATATGAAGCATCAACTGGCCATCCCTTGTAGCCAGGCAAGGCTTCCAGTGGCAGAACTAGGTTGGTTCCATTGAGTTGCTGACCAAGGCAAATGAAAATCCCCAAACAACCAAGCTGATGCTAAGATAAAGGTTTCTCTCAACAAACTGACAGTAAGGTCTCATTGCTGAAGACAACACCCCCACAACTCACTGAAGATGGAGAAGTTTAGCTGGTGCCTTCATGGAGCCCTCACCTTTGCATTCTAGTCTCTTTGGTACAGGAAGATACTCTGCAAGTTACTAAAAGAGAAACATGAACACTGACCCAGCTACAAAACCCTTTACCTAAAATCTGTTCTGCCTGCAAACTGTGATAGGGCAATGCTACAGAAAGTGTGTGTTCCAACTAGTAATAAGGACACATGCTCCACTATCTTCATAGCAGCCTTATTTATAATAGCCAGAAGCTGGAAAGAACCTAGACGCCCCTCAACAGAGGAATGGGTACAGAAAATGTGGTACATTTACACAATGGAGTACTACTCAGCATTAAAAACAATGAATTTATAAAATTTGTAGGCAAATGGATGTATCTGGAGGATATCATCCTGAGTGAGGTAACCCAGTCAGAAAATAAGTCACTTGATGTGCACTCACTGATAAATGGATATTAGCCCAGAAACTTAGAAGACCCAATATACAATTTGCAAAACACAAGAAAATCAAGAAGAAGGAAGACCAAGGCATGGATACCTTTTTCTTCCTTAAAATATGGAACAAAATACGGAAGGAGTTACAGAGACAAAGTTTGGAGCTGAGACGAAAAGCTGGACCATACAGAGATTGCCCTACCCAGGGATCCATCCCACAATCAGCCACCAAACGCAGTCACTATTGCATATGCCAACAAGATTTTGCTGTAAGGACTCTGATATAGCTGTCTCTTGTGAGGCTATGCCAATGCCTCACAAGTACAAGTACAGAAGTGGATGTTCATTGTCATCTATTAGATGGAACTCAGGGCCCCCAATGGAGAAGCTAGAGAAAGTACCCAAGGAGCTGAAGGGGTCTGTAATCCTATAGGTGGAACAACAATATGAAGTAAGCAGTACCCCAAGAGTTCATGTCTCTAGCTGGATATGTAGCAAATGATGGCCTAGTCAGCCATCACTGGGAAGAGAGGCCCCTTGGCCTTGCAAACTTTATATGTCCCAGTACAGGGGAACACCAGGGCCAAGAAATGGGAGTGAGTAGGTAGGGGATCAGGGTCGGGGGAGGGTATAGGGACTTTCAGGATATCATTTTAAATATAAATGAAGAAAATATCTAATAAAAAATTAAAAAAAGAAAAAAAAAAGAAAGTGTGGGAGAAGCCAACCTATATCTGATTTGATCTAAGGGCCACTCTATGAGAGAGAATCCATGCCTAACACTGCTCAAGTAACCAAAAACCAGAGACAAATAGCTCAGAGATAAAAAACAAAAACAAACAAACAAACAAAACCAATAAATTTATTTCCAAGAATCAGTGCCTTATTACCAGTCATTATCAGAGAGTCTTCTTCAGGTAGCAGCTGGAAACAGATGCAGAGACCCACAGTTAGACATTACACAGAGACAGACTTGGTGGTCTCCATCAAATCCCTTCCCTCAGAGCTCAGGGACTCTCATGGAAGAGAAGGCAGAAAGATTGGAAGATTCATGGGGCATTGAGCACACAAGGAGAAAAAGGCCCTCTGAATCAACCGAGCAAGGCACACATGAGCTCACAAAAACGGAAGTAGCAAGCACAGTGCCGACTTGAGTCTGCACCAGGTTCTGTGCACATATATTTTATAGCTATTAGCTTAGTATCTATTATGACTTGTTGACTCTTTGAATAAGTGGGTCTCTGACCCTTTTGGCTGCTTATGGGACTCTTTTCCTTCTGTTGGTTTGCCATGTTGAACTTTGATATGATACCTTTTCCTTTGCCTTATTATTTTATTTTGCCATGTTTGATTGATATCTTTTAAAAGCGTGTTCATTTCGATTGAGACACAGATAGGAAGTAGAGGCAGATGGGAGGGCAGATGAAGAGGAGCTGAGGGGTGTGGAGGGAGGGGATACTATAATCAGGATATATTTTATAAGAAAACAATCTATTTTCAATTAAAAAGAAGAAAAACAGTGAAATGTAGCAAAAAAATGGTTTGTGAGAAAGGCAAAATGTTAGATTCATACATTAGGAAAGAAGAAAAGGGCAACAAGCTATTCTTTCATACTAGCAAATCATGGTGGAGGAGGAGGAAATCTAGCAGTTAACCAAGAAGAAAATAATTAAAACTAGAGCAACTTACAAAGAAAAATTACAAAGCAAAACAAAAACAAAAACCAACCAGTCACCCAATACAAAAAATAAAAAAATAAAAATAAAAAAATAAAAACAACCCTCCCCTCCCAAAATCACATAAAGTTAGAGAATAAAAATCATGAAATGTAAAGAAAACACAGAAAATGAAAAGCCTGACATCTGGTTCTTTAAAAAAAAAATCAATAAATCTCATAAACTTTTGCCCAGGATAACTAATATAAAATTGAAAAAAATAAAGGTATCGATATGAGTCCTCCTACTATATAACTGTAATTGGACTTTTTTGGACAAAGCTGCCTTCTTGAGATTTGCAAAAGTAAAAGAAAGAAACAGCACTAAACAGTGGCTTTTCAATTATTCCCCAGTAAAAAATTTTTTGCTTTCTGTATTAAAGAGAGAATAGAGCATATATATATATATATATATATATATATATATATATTCCATGAAAATACAGAATAAAGGTATTCTGTATTGAGAGAAGAGCATGTAGAAAGAGCACCTAATAACGTCAGGGAAATTAATTTGATACAGGTGAAATCAAGTGCTCTCTCAATGGAAAAGTCACAGTAATCTTAAGGGATAAGAGGGGTTGCTATCATAATAAAAGTAAGGAAAGATAAGATCATTCCCTATTAAAAATAAAATAAGATAGAAGGAAAGTGGGCTTGGGATGACCCAGTTATTATATAAATTCAAAGGATATAACAAGAACATTTTTATTAGTCACTGTTTTATTGCTGTAAAGAGACACCATGACCAAAGCAACTTTCATTATGGAAAATATTTAATTGGGCAAGTCCTTACAGCTTCAGATGCTTAGTCCACTACCATCATGGCAGGGAGCATGGTAGGACATATGGCTCTGCAACAGTAGCTGAGAGCTACAGGCAGGGGGGGGGGTGTTCTGGGCCTGGTGTGGGCTTCTCCAGGTCCACCCCTAGTGACATATTTCCTCCAACAATGTGACAACGCTAGTCTTTTAAATCTTTTTCAATGTTTTCACTTCCTAGTGACAAACCATTTGAGCATCCTTACTCCAACTACTGCCACATTGGATTAACTAGGGTTTTCTATCAAGTGGAGCACAGGCAGGGACACAAAGAAAGAAGTTTGGTGGTGCCAATGTGAAGAATGTGTCACACATTTAAAAGAAATAATCTTAGACCTGTGGATAAATTCGTTTGATGTTGTCTAAAGTGCAAGATCGTATTGTTTGGGGTGAATATTAGTAGAGAAATGATATGGATTTTAGTCATGTTATGAAATGTAATTGTTGAGTCAAAACTGTAAGTAAATCCAGGCAGAAAAAAAAATCCACAGAATAGGGAAAATTATTTTTACTGCTTTATACTAATGAGATCTTCAAAGTCAATGAATTATAGAGGAACATATAATGATGTACATTGAAGGATACATGGGGAGGTAAACTGCTATCTTGTAGACACAAAAGTGATAGCCAGCTGTCCGTAAAGAAGAACATAGATATGGGAAGACCGAAGAGATAGAAAACAAGCAACTTAGAAGGAGAGATAGTCATCTGAAAATGAGGTCATACTTCAGGTTAAAACAGAAATAATAGGATTAGATCAATAAGGAAATCGAACTTACAAAAAATAACAATGATGAACTTAGAAAGTGCATAAACAGAAACGTTGAACAATTAAATAAAAGCAGTTTTTTTTATGCTTTGTGCATGTTGTCTATTGAAGAGCTATGAATAAACTTTGCATGCTTTTAAGTAATTCCACTATCCATTCTAAATGTCTATAGAAATTTGGAAGAACTCATACTGGCTTATGTTCTTATAATTACACAGCTTTTGTTTTAAACTGTTTGCATGTCTCTAAATTAATCCATGCATTTTTCTCTGTCAAAATGAGTTTGAAGCTGAAGAAAACATGATAGAAAAGAAAACAAAAACAACTTGACAACTATGTAACTGTCTGTGTAACAAACAGGTACAAAACCTTACCTCTGTTCCACAATAAAATGATTTTTAGCTTGGTTTTTTTGTTGGTTGGTTGGTTGGTTGGTTGGTTAGTTGGTTTTATTTTGTTTATTCTCTCTCTCTCTCTCTCTCTCTCTCTCTCTCTCTCTCTCTCTCTCTCTCTCTCTCTCTCTCTCTGTGTGTGTGTGTGTGTGTGTGTGTGTGTGTGTGTTTTCACCTGATACAGGCTGGGATTAGCTACTTTGGGTATTTCTGTATACAGGCACCTCAGAGTTTAGAACGCTGCAGATCATTGCTCAGCTAAGAACCAGTCTGCTTTCCTGATTTTGAATACTATCAAATGTGAATTGTGACACCATTGTCGAGTTCCATGTGTCTTTCTCCCAGTAACCAATCCCTGTGCATTTTAGCATGGATACAGACAAGCAATAGAAAGCAAGGCTAGCCAGTAGATATTTCAAACTTTGAGGTTTTGTTTTTGCTAACCTTGTACTCTGGCTAAAATAATCAAGATGAACCCAGAGTCATAGCAAGAAAATGCCCTCTTGTACAGTAAATGTGTCCAAGTACATGGAAAGTGAGAGAATCAAGGTTACTTTAAAAAAATAACATGTTTTTCTTATTAGTATTCTAGCTATTCTTCAAATAAGCTTTTACCAACCAATACATCTACTCACCTATCTAATCCACAATCCATCCATCTGTCATAGTATGAGAAAATTATTCCTAAATGACTGAGTTAACTTAAATAATCATTCTTAAATTAATTTATATACTGAAGGCATTTCAATGTACAATATAACATCAACATACCAAGGCCAGTATTATTAAAAACAGTGTTAAAATTCAATTCTAGAATGATGTCACTAGTGGATCCATTGGTCCCAAATCTTATTGTAAGTGCTAAAATTGTTGTTTTAATCCAGCGGTTTAAATTCCTACTCTATCCTAAAACATGTAGACAATTACAAAAGAAAATTATTCATGGACATTTGTGGTATATACTCACCTATAAGTGGATATTATTCATACAGTTCAGGATACATAAAATACATTCGACAAGCCACAGAACCAATGAAGCCAAATAAAAAAAAAAAAAAAGGGCCCACGAGAGAATGATTGATTCCTTCTCAGAAGTAGAAATAAAATAGACATAGAAGGGGGATGAAGAGAGGAAACTGGGTGGGAGAGGAAAGTGGGGGAAGTGGGCAGGGATTAGGTATAGGGAGAGCATGGAGAGAGAACAGAAATCGGCAGGGGGGTCATCTCTGGAGTCATCTCTGGGACTTGATAGTGTGCTATAGGGGCTACTATAGCTGAGACTCCTAGCAGTGGGGGATATGGATCCTAACCTGGTCCTTTCCTGAAGCCAGGAAGGACTCCAAGAGGATGCATAAAGACAGCAATCCACCAACAAAAACTTTGACTCAAATAGTGTCCTACCTACAAGATATGCAGGGACAAAGACAGAGCAGAGATGGAAGGAATGACCAACCAATGATGACCAATGTTGGAGCTCAGGAAGTCTTGATGAAAAGTTGGGAGAAAGAGTGAGGGACCCTAAGAGGGCAAGTACTCCACATAAAGACCAACAGAATCAGCTAACTTGGACAACTCACCACTCCCAGAGATTGAACTACCAACCAAAGAATAAACATGGCCTAAATCTAGGCCCCCTCTAAATGTGTAGCAGAAGGGCAGCTTGGTCTTCATACAGATTTCCCAAAAACTGAAGTGGGGACTGTCCTTGAATCTCTTGCCTGCCTGTGGATCTTGTTCCCCAAGCTGGGCAGCCTTGTCTGGCCTAATAGGGAAAGGATGAATCTAGACCTGCAGTGAGGTGATATTCCAGGGGGAGGGAGGCTTCCTCTTCTCACAGGAGAAGGGGAGGGAGAATGGGGTAACGATCTGTGTGAGGGAGTACTGGGAGGAAGGGAAGCTGATTTTCATATATAAAGTGAATAAATAAATTAATAATTTTTTAAAAGTAGATACACAGAGAAATATGCAAATGTAAAAAGATAAAGGTCTTAAAGACAAATTGAGAAAAACAATAAAATATTCTGCAAATTTGATAAGATTAACACTGATTTATTATCATAAAAAAATGAAAGCTAGAATGTAGTGGTTATAAGGATGAAGAAAGTAGTTTTGTAACAGGATCCTTTGTCAAATCACCAGTAGGTTCTTCCATTGGGCCTACAAACTCTCCACTCATGGGCTTTGACAATGTCCACAGTACTAGGTATGGAATCCCTTCAGTGGAACAGGCTCACATCCAGCCAGAAAGTAGTTTTTATCCCCAAACCATCACTCAACTATTACACATGGCCATGACTTGCCTGGCAGGCAGGTGTAGCAAGCTACACTTGGTGCTGGATAAGACTAGTGATGCCTTTTCTCCCCTCAAGCAATCTGCATGGCAACTTCCAGAACTATGAAAGCTAGCCAGTAGGAAAAATGTTCCTGTAAGGTTGAGATTGATTTGTTGATGTCTTTCAATCAAAATAGATGGTGTTTTCAGCAATACAGTCTTACCATTTAGTTATGATAGAGAACCAAGGGATATGAAAATAGACTGCATTATTTTGCAAATGAGGAAAAGAGCTGTGAAATGTTGACTTTTGGAAACTTCTTGGCAGATATACAAATCACTTCACTGCATATGGCTAGCACTCAGTTGGCTGAGCAGACTAATAATAGGAATAATAGATAGTATAATAGTAATAATACATAATAATACAATATTAATTTGGAGGGAAAGTAGAGTAATAGGCCTTAGGGTGAGTTTGAGGATGTCATGGAAGATGGATGAGATAAAAATAGTTGTACCTATGAATTAAATGTAATTAATTTTTAAATGAAGGATTTATAAGAACATTTTGAGATAAGCAGACAATAGGAATAAATATTGGTTGTAATAAAAACTCATAAAAAATTTCAAAGCGAGTGCTTTAGGCTAAAAGCACACAGCACAGTAACCTGAATCTGCACATAGAGCAATCTAAATAAAGTCAGTAAAATGAAATTAAAGGCATTGTTATACCATCATATGTCTTTATAAATTTCCCAGCAACAAGTGTTCTGCTATCAAAACATAAGACAAAGACAGCAAGCCAAAACAGGTAGGAAGTCAACTGTGAAGACTGTTAGAGAAAGGTAACATTAGGAAATGACTTCTGTTTAGTCAACAATAAAGTCCTTGTTAGCCAGAAATACACAAAAGATGCAAGATGAAAAAATAAAGTTGCTCCACAAAAGTTAATCATCACAGCATATGACAAATTGAAGATAAAATATCAACCAACATTCTTATTCAGATAGAAATATTTTATAATGATTAACAGTAAAAACTGTGATTAAAAACACATAAGGATAAACATGATAGCAATTTTTACTCAGTGTGAATTTCTCCTTGCATTGATTTCTGAGAGCTATTATAATGCTTATATTAGAATAATCATTCTAGATAAACTTTTGAGGTCATCAAAACCTTGAGAAAAATAATGTTCCCTTTATTGTGATGTGTAATCCCTCATGGTCAGCTTCAGAGAAAATACACAGTGGGAATTACATCTAAATCACAGACAGAATCCAGGAACCTCATCTGAGTGGAAGCAGGCTGTCACTCTCTCGCTCTCTGTAGCCTTTGAAACTCCAGCCAACGATTCCATATGCTGCTGCCTTCATAACTCAATATGGAACTCCCCAGGCCTGTGTACCGTATTTCTCACAGTGATTTACTGACTACAAAGCACGTTTGCTTGAAGACCTTCTCGGTGGCAATTATTAAGAGTGAATTATAGACTTTTATCATTTAAAACCTTTTTATCCCTTGAGAGAAGCCTCACGACTTTGTGAATGCAGTCAGACTTCTCTTTCTACTCTTTCTCATTTCAGCTTTGCATCCATTATGCGTAACAAGAATTTTTCTGCTCTGCAAATGCTTGTTTGGTAAGTGCACATTTTAATTCTCTTGGAAGAGTCAACAGGCAGTGATTGATCCCGTCAGACCTACTAATGAGGAAAACTTCGTTCACATCTGTGTTCGATTATGTCATGTGCTAGAAGTTAGCCAAGGTTCTTGGAGAGGAGCAGCCAACAGCGTCTTTAAAGCGGAGAAGAGAACATACGAATGTCCAGACTGGGTATGAAACATGGCTACCATACACATACTTATGCAACTCTGGTCTGTCCATCAAGAGAATGCACATTTTTGGAAGAGTCTTCTTAAATTAAAAAGAGAAATTGAATTTAGAATCCTACTTACATATACAATGTCTTCTCGCAGTTGGCGTGAGTATTGTCTGATTCTGTGAGTCCTAAGTCTCTGTTATAGCGTCTACTTGAAGTGGCTCACTTTTGCTCTTTTTCTACTAGTTTTCTTGTGAGTGCAAATTTCTATCCGAATGACAGATCTGTTTTGATAACTAATTTAAGCAACATGTAAAGATTAACAAGCATCATAATGGTAAGCATGAAAATGATTTTAATAGTGAAATTAAGGTTGTATAATGTCATTTAAAAACTCAATATAATGATCTTCTGAAATTGTTTCTTTGATATTCTAACACTATGTTTCATGATTCTTGTAAGTCATATCTAATTTCATATTGATTAACATTATAAATGCAATACCTTACATTGTTTTCTCAGCATGAAATTTACATGTTTGGTAATTAAGAGGATAGCTTATTTTTCAATGTACATTCCAGACAGAAACACTTATATCCAAACAGTGAATTCATCAAACTTTAAGATATCTGAAAAACATGAGAAATCATATTAGTTTCATAGATTGACATGCAACATGGTAATTTCAGGGCATTCACAATTATCTTAACCACTGTTCTGTAGCAGTGAAGAGACACCATGACCACGGTAACTCTTCTAAAAGAAAACATTTCACTGGGGTGGGGGGCTTGCTTATAATTTCAGAAGCTTAGTCCTTTATAATGGTAGGAAGCATGATGGCACACAGGAAGACAAGATGCTGGAGAAATTGCTGAGAGTTTTCTACCCTGATTTGTGAACAGCAGAGAGAGAGAGAGAGAGAGAGAGAGAGAGAGAGAGAGAGACTGGTCTTGACATGAGCTTTAGAAAAGCGCCAACCTTAGTGAGACACTTTCCAGCAAGGCCATAGCTATACTAACAAGTGCACCCCTTATAATCCTTCTAGTCCTTTCAAAGATCCCCACACCCTAGTGACTAAGAATTCAAATATATGGGCCTATAGGGACCTACTTATTCAAACCACCACAACAGTCTATAGTGGGGCTACATTTAAGACTCACAGTGATAAAAAATGGATGTTGAACATGTACTAAAGAGAGAGATTTAAAAGACTGAATTAAAATTTAATAGTTATTATCATAAATTGATTGAGTTTGAATATAGAAAGGAGTGATCAGAAAATGTTAGCATAAAATATAGAAGCTATTTTGGTTTGTATTCATTCGTAATCACAAGATTTGGTCTTTTGCTAAATTGGAGTGGAAAGCAAGATTATTCAAGAAGTTAGGAATTTGAGAAGGCAAACAGCTGGAAAGAATAGTATCAGATGTATTGAAACAATCAACATTTAAATCAGGAGTAGACAGAAAAATAAATAAAAGAATAAATGTAAACAGTTAAGTACTTTTCACTTTTCATGTGGAATTCATATAAAATTCCAGGAAAAAAATGTATACCATCCCTCAGAAAACTAAATACTGCTTCTCCAAGTTACAAATAGTTTTTAACCAAAATTCAATTATCACTTACAAGATTTTTCATGATACATGTTGTGTCTTCCTGAATACAGAGGCATAATATATGCACCTGGGGATCACTAATGCACACATGAGTTTATCATCTGGATGAGAGATAATGATGCCCCAAAGCCTATCAAGGAGTCTGCAAATGTTTATTTTTACTTTTGCTCTAGACAGCTGTGTTTTTTAAGGCTTATGTCTTCTATTTATATTTTCTGTCACCTTTTGTGTTGTTGGGCTGTCATCTGTCATTTAATCTTGCTGTTAGTGTGCTTTTAGGCTCTTACGTTCCAATTTGTAGTTTATAAGATGTGTTAGGTAGGGCAAACAGAGACAAGCTAATTATGATTGTGTTCTAAAGATGAGAAATGTGACTCGGAGTGAGACACCGTGCATCTGAATAAAGTTTATAGACTACAAAGTGAATGCAGACATACTTTATTTTGCAGGACTAGCTCTCATTTTCAGTTGCAGTAGAGGCCTCAGCAAATGCATTACGAGATGTCTATACAGATGCCATATGTATGAACACTAATAAATATCCATAAAAATTAAAGGACCGTGTGATTGTGTTTATGGACAATGTGTAGAAAAATGCATGTCCTAGTTAAGGTCCTTTTTGGAAACAGATGGCTCATTCAAATTGGTTGTTTTAAGAGATCTTTATAGATGACTGTTTCCAAAGGTGAAAACTGTTTGAAAATAATTTGTAAAGAGCTGGTACAATAGGGTAGAGTTGATAACTCAAGAGTTGTTTCCAGGACTAAGTAGGGAAGTCATTGTTGCCCAGTTTTGAAGAGACCTTTGTCTGTAGGGAAGAACTTGTGATGTGTCACAGGCTTTCTTGAATTGACAATCAGGTCATGGCAAGAGAATGCCAGAAGAATAGAAATTTGATTCCACTCCACTTTCACCTTGATCTCCTTCCATGCTGCTCACTGATCACACAGGCCAGGACGTCAGAGAAGAGGAACTCGTATTTAGCTTATGTTAGTTAGACTCTTTGGGGAAGAGAGCTTGCAGTACTGAGTAGATATGGAAGAGTAAATAAGAAGGTAGACACCACAGGATATAAATGAAACTTGAGACGGTCCCAGAAAACAGCAACGTACAGAAACACCACATACAGCAAGCTACATGGGTTCCCTGCTTAGCTTCTTTGCCTGTTGTTATGATGACATACTCTGCCAAAAGCAACTTAAAGGAGAAGGGGCTAATGCTGGCCCACAGTTCCAGTTTATAGTGTGTCATGGCAGGAAAGGCAGAACAGCAGGGAGTTAGCCACACACACCCACAGTGAAGCAGCCAAAGGAGACAGGTGGAGGCGTCCTGGTGCTTAGCTCCTCTTCTTATTTTTGTTAGTTCAGTATGTTTCAACCCAAGGAATATTTCCATCATTAGTAAAGATGTGTTTTCCCCTATCAATTAAAACACAATTAGAATAATCCTCCACAGGCATTCTAGAGACCTATCACCCAAATGACTCTAGATTTTGTTAAGTTGACAAATAACACTATCTCTCTCAATACCATTATCTATTAATTGCAAAATAAGTGTACTGCTAACATCATTATGATGGCATGCCATCTTTCTTTGAAATTCCAGTAAATGAATCATAATTTGCATCCAGAGGCTATCTCAAAAAAGAATGTTGAAAGAAAATATTCTGTCATTAATTCTTAATTCAATGTAAAAAATGAAGATTTTTTATTATCAATAAAATAAAGATAATATCAAATTACACAAACTGTCTTCTTCTAAAAACTAAGAACACTTATTTTGGATAATTTTCTAACATAAGAAATTTATTGAATATAGTGCAGAATAAAATATGGGCTCTTTGGGAGAAATTGCTATCTGTATTTTCAGGAAATTATTTTCTTTCAATTCTTTTGTGAAAAAAAGCATGTAATTCACTTTCACTATAAAATTATCTCATAAAGTATCATATTTTTCTATAGAGTATGTTTATATTGAAGTTAATTTCAAAGTAGAGAAGTTTAATACAATACTTTTATGAATGTAGTGATAAAAAATTCATTTTTAAATAATTAAAAAGTCTTATTAAAGTATACAGGAATTTCACTTCAGTAAGAATCTAATTTGTTTTCTTATTTTTATTTTTTTAATGTTTGAAAGCATAGTCAGGATTCTATAGTCTCAGGGGAGCTTTTTTGGAAATATTCTTTATTCTTATAAACCAAAAAGGAAAAGTCCCACATTCATTTTCAATTCAAGGAATGAAAATGCTTCTGAATGCATGGCCCAGTGACCTAGAAAGAATACTTAACTGCAGGCTAAGAAAAAGAAGATTTAAAAAAAGCTCACTATCTGAAAAAAAATGTGCTGTTATTGTTGTAGCTCCCCTGCTCCATTTCACTTCCATTTTATATAAGTGAACAATTATAGTAACCACGGGGCACTGGTGGTAAGTCATGTACATAGCTACACATTTTCCTGAAAATATCATATCTCACATCTCATCTGCATTTGCACATCATGTTGAGTAGAGGAGAAGATAGAAGAGGCACAATTTGCCCGCTGAACACACAGCAATGGTACAAACATCTACCAGGTTGGAAAGTAGACTGTTAAGAGTTAAAGGTTTTAAAATAGAATGGCTGTCTTGTCCTAGAGGAACTTGGATCTGAGAAGAAGGCAGTGGAAGTTTAATATCTTGGAGCAATAGCTAGTATCAAGGAAAATCGTGCAGCGACATCCCTGATCACATTATCTTACTTGGAGGAGATTTTAAGCAAAGTACTAAGCTACCATTAATGCATGGGAGTAAGCCATTCCAGGTAAGAGAGATAAGTGTCATGCTTAGGAAACAATAGATAATTGTATATGATAAACAAGAACTGTGAAGTTAAACATTTCATTGTGATGATTAATCAAGCTCAGAAGTTGTCAAATAACTATGCCCATAAGCAAGGTCATTCTGGAAAAACGATCAGTTTTCTTGAGCAGATACCAACATCATTCTGATGATAGGGGGGGGGAAAGCTCTCCATGCTGCTTTATATTCTGATAGTATTGACTAGAAATGGCATAGTAGAAAATATAGAAAAGATAATTTATCTATGTTTGGTAGTACATACTTCCAATCCTAGCAGGCTGGGGCTGGACACAGGTAGATATCTGTTAGGTCAAGCACAGATAAGACTGCATAGTGAGATCTTGTCTCAAAAACAAATACTAAAGAATTTATAACAAACACTGTGTAGAACTGAATACAGTACTCCTTATTCCATATAGTTGTGGGGGAAGGATGAAGAAATATATTTACATTACCACTATAATACTTAATAAAGTAAAATAAGTTAAATGAAAATAGTCTAGCCATATAAATTAACATTGTACAATGTCCAATATAGTTGTGTTATATGAATATATGTTCACCACACATGCACACACATATGCAGTTATGCATACAAATATATGTATACACAACTTAGTATATAGTAGCAGTTAATCTTAAAAATTGGCCAGTAACTACAGAGAGAGAGAGAGAGAGAGAGAGAGAGAGAGAGAGAGAGAGTGAGAGAGAATAAAATCTGTGAGACAAGATGGAAATGCCACTTCTCTGAATATTCCTTATTTTATGTGTTTTATGTTTGGAAATATAAAACTATGGAGATGGTTTACATTATTAATAAAAGTTTATATCAAGAAAGGAAATGTTGAAGAGAAAAACATAGTTCTTATCTTTCAGCATTTCACAATAACACTAAAATGCAAGGGTAAAATACTTCTCTGGGGAGATGACTCGGTGACTTTCTCTCCTTACATTTACCCCTCTGTATGTGGTTACTTAAAGCCACTGTAACAGCTCTAATGTGATAATTGCTCCATCTTAAGACTCATCATTCTTACAAATGATTGAAGTTCCTTTTCTATAAAAGCAGTTGAATTTCTCTCACTTCCTACCACAATAACTGAATGAGCCATAGAGCAAGTGTGGGGGGCCAGAGATGGCTCAGTAGGCAAAGCACTTGCTCATGGTAAAATACTGATGGCCTGAGTTCAATCTGTGGGTTCTGAAACTTGTCTTGTGACCTCTTCCCACTTGCTGTGGTGATCACATACACACCCGCACACACACGCACATACACACATGTACACATGCATGCACGCACACTCTGTTTTTTAATAATAGAGTTATGTCACTTAAGCATATATCATTAAACAATGTTTCTCTCAACATCCATAGAGTATTTAACAGAACCCTAGTGGCAGGCACAAAAAAAACTGATCTTTAATCAAGGGAGTCCAAGAGACTCCAGAACATACGGGCTATTGCTGTTGCCCTTGGCTGCCTCACAGAGTTCAAGGTGAAGATAAGGCCCTATTACTGATGAAACTACACACTGTAGACAGAGGACTTAGAAGAGTCAAATTGGAAATGAACATGAAATCTGTCCCTGAGGAGTGGATCTGACAGAATTAGAAGGTCCTATGCAAGCTGCCAAATGAGGGAGCACTTGGCATTTCTACTCAGTTGTAAAGTCTATGAACCATGACAAGACTAGATTGGTAAGATCTCATCAATGGTACCATAGTGGTACTTTTCTCTTGGAGGGTAACCAAAAGCCGTCAAACTGGACTTTGGGATCACTCAAAAGTTTTGAATCCATGTTTGATACTGTAAAGTTAGCCTATTACTGAGGAGGTTGTAGGTCCTTGAGAAGAACCTACTACTCCAGGTTCCTAAATACAAACATTTCTAACTACTTTCTAAATACTTATAAATACTATTTATGTCCAAAGTGAACCTTTCACCCTTACCAAAGAGGTCTCTATTACAGAGACTATTACACAGATGTACAAGTGGTCAAAATGTGAGAATCAATGACTGTCCCAACCCCAATGGAAACACCTGCAATGCAATCTCTATACTTCAGGACCAGGAAAATCATGGAAGAGGTGACAGAAAGATTGGCCCATAGAAATGACCGGGAATGCGCACCTATGAAGTCTAAGCAGTGTGGCTGCCTGAACAAGAGCATTGTAATGATACCAGTTTACATGTCAACATATACAGGGAAATTACCACATGGTCACATCCCTAGGTAAAGGACTACAGAAGGACAATTCTCCCAGGGAGAAGAAAATCGGTTCCTTCCAGGGAGGCGTTCCCACATAGGTTATCAAATCAAAGTAGTTATCCTCAAACACATATACATATGAGAAAAGCTAAATGGACTCATAAGATATATATATATATATATATATATATATATATATATATATATATATACAAACACATGAATAAATGTAATAATAGCAATTAAATAAAGGATCATGAATTTTGTGGGGTACAGAAAGAGTTGGAGGGAAGATGTAGTAAGAGAAGTGATACAGATTCAGTGCTTATATATAAAGTTCTGAGGAAAAGATAACTATTAGGACTGGAGCATGGGTTCAAGGTTTAA
Source organism: Mus caroli (assembly GCF_978045245.1). Taxonomy (NCBI): domain Eukaryota; kingdom Metazoa; phylum Chordata; class Mammalia; order Rodentia; family Muridae; genus Mus; species Mus caroli. The sequence continues at coordinate 86,070,640 of NW_028227265.1, forward strand.
GGGTTCTTGTAGTTCTTGGATAGGACCTGGGTTCAGTCTTCATATCCTACATGGTAGCTCACAATCACATGCAATTTCAGCTCTAGAGAACCCACTGGATGCCCTGTTCTGACATCTTGGTCACCAGGCAAACATCCAATATATATACATGCAGGCAAAATGTTAATACGCATAAAATAAAATTATGAGAATTGTGAAAGTTATACCAAATTCCAACTTGCAATAAAATGAAAATGCCAAAATAAAACAACAGTGGAAAAATTGGGCTTAAATACAAATGCTGACATTAACAACTGCAACAACAACAACAAAAAGAATCAATGGAGAGCTTTGTGACAGAAAGAATAAATTTAACAGTATAGTAAGGGCAATACATACATGAAACACATTGCAGTGTCTTGAGAAGTGTATTATTGCAGGAAATCAGCAGGTTATGATTGCTGAAAATTACATGATTGACCAAAATTTAGTAGCAGCATGATATATAAAGATACTACAAACCACAGTATAACACTTAGTAATACTCTGGGCTTGTAATGCAGACAATGTAGTAATAAACCCACATTAACACACAGTGCTGGAGGCAGCCAGTAGAGAGAAATTATGCTAAGGGTGGAAGATATCCATTTTTAAAGAACATCTTGAAATGTAGAAAACTTAATGGAAAAATGACAGTGTTGGCCACTTTTCTATTGTTGTAACAGAATACCCCAAGCAACTAAAAAGGAACAAGAAATATTCTTGGTTACAGTTTCAGAAACTTGAGAACTCTATGGTGAGGATGAATGGTGTAGAAGAGCAGTTGTTCTCATTGAGGTGAGGTAGCATGCCCGTACAGTAAGCTTTTTCTTTTCCCTCATTGAAATTCATCTCTGTCCTCAACTTATGGAACGGTGTCAACCACGGGACAGGTCTTCCTCCCTTTGATTAACCTTCTCCAGAAACATCCATGTCGACACACACTTAAATGGCTAAATACTATTCACCTTTATTAATCCACATCCTGTCCATGAGGCGCAAGCAAATCTCCTTGAAGAATAACTTTCCACAGTAACAAATGTCTTCAAAAGGCTTATGTCTATCTTAGAATGAGAAACATATGTAATCCATTTTCAGGATTCTCAATAGTCTTAACATTAAAAGAAAGTTGAGATAGGAAATGCTTACTGAGACTCAAGGCAATTTTTTTCATCAGCCCCTATAAAATAGAAAGGGAAGGTATATGCTCCCTCCAAATCAATGTGTGACAAAACTTACCATACCATTAAGGAGGAACTGGGGGACAGAAGGGAGGAATGACAGAACAGTAACACTAAAATTCGGCAAGCAACATAATATACCCTGTATCTCCAGGCTGGCATCTAGGCACCTGTCAGCATTGTATAAGGTCCTAGGGCATTAAAAACCTGTTAGCTTGCTCACCCTATGGAGGATGGCGCCACACATGCTTAGGGTGGGGCTTTCATTCCCAGTTAATCCCTTGTGTGAAGGAAATATAGAGACAGGTTGACAATGAACACTCATATCACAGAGGCCCTTGAAAGCCAGCTGGCAATGACTGAGCTGAAGTGACTATCAAGGGTTCTAGAAATCGTGTTGTGGGAAATTGATTCCAAGTGTCTTATCTCTGGTCCATACATACATGTCTATTCACAACCACTCAAGTGTGAGCACACACACACACACACACACACACACATGCACACACATGGAGAGGTGAGTGGAACTCACTAAGTAAACAGAGCAACCAAAAATAGATTTAGGTAAATCTGGAAACAACAGGACTTTGTATACAGATAGTGACAGAATTTCTATGACAATCAGAGCCATCCTCCATCATCCATTCTTCCCTGACTTCACTGCCCCTCTACATCTGCCTCACACATAACTAGTTTAAAAATTGCAAGGCATCTTTTTCTTGAATAACAACAACCAAAAAAAAAAAAAAGAATTCATGCAATGTCATGATGGCTTTCACACAATCTTTGGCACTTCCCAGTATTAACACATTTTTAGAAATAAATAGAAGAAACAGTAATGAAAGAGATATTCAATAGAAAAGCCTCTTAGGATCCAATTTGTATGGTACTGGGGAAAATGCCCACAAGATCTGCCAACAAACAATGGGCAATATAGGCAATATTCAGAATAATATTGCAGACTCAAAAAGGGAATGGAGTCTATAAAAAGACTATTGTGTACAGAATACCAAATCCTAACATAAGGACCCCAACAAAATCACTGGAAAGAAATCTCTATATTGAGGTACCAGCAAATTTCATTTGATAAGAGAAAATGCAGTGTACAGAAAATGAGACTTCTGAATGGGAAAAATATCTCACGAAAGACATCCAATATCTTTTTTTCCTCTCCTGGGTCCATTTTTAGGGGGTCAGAGGAGTAGAACAGAAAATTATTTTGGTGGTTCCTGTTGCTTTTAATGTGCGATCTTTTTGCAGCCCTGTTCTGTACCAGAGTAAAGATTTTGCTGTCATTTCATGGACAAATAAGTGGCTTGCTTTCCAACTTTACAAGCGAGAAAGACAAACTAGCAAACATGATTATCGCATCATTTATGGGTCTATAGAAATAATGTCTTTGGTATTTTATAAAAGAGATCTTAATAAGTGGTTTGGAAAATTATACTCCAAGCCATTCCGTATTGATTTATTATCTCCCTCTGTTCATTTCTGCCACGCACACAATGCCGCCAAAGATTAACAGTGGTAACTACTGTAGTTTGATGCCTGCTCTGAAGTTTAAATAGCAAATAAATTTTTGTATTAATGGTAATGATGTGAAACCGAGGATTTATTAGATTTATTCATAAAACTTCAGTCTGTACTCACAATGAGTTTTATGCTTTAAAGGAACTAGTAAAAAAGAAAAAGCTCCATTATGTTCCTCTAAGATGCTCATGAAGTTAGTTTTGCCTGCTGCTGGTTCTTCCATGATTTTGGTGATTTGGTTGAGGGACAGAGGTCTGTTCAGTTCAATGACACATAGAGAGGGATTAGACTGCCCTGTGTAATCCAGAGAGGAGGCTTACAAACAAAACAAATTTGACCCCAGCAGAGCATGGAGAAAGGACATACACAGGTGCTTGATGTTGATGTAGACACTAAGAGCAACATTTTATGCACAGTTTTGGAAGGGTTTTTAAAGCATCTCTTCACACTGCTTTGGAAAATGTGATTCATTTAGAGCCAGAAGCAGGCTGACATTTACCCTGAGTTAGGACCAAAAAACAAAAGAACTGTATTAAACTCATTTAAATGTCAAAACATATTGTTTGGGATAATGTGAATACACCCAAACTCAACTTCTCAAATGCTTTTGTTTTTGAAAGGTCATGATATATACCGGTTACCAGTCACTTCACGTGGCCTCCACAGTACCACTAGAATGTTAGAGGTGGTGAAACTGAGAACCTGTTGGCTTTTCCACCATATACCTATATAATCTGCACTTTATAAGTGGATTCTAAAACCCAGGCTAGAGATAAGAATTCACATCCTTTTGAAAAAGTAGAACATTTTTAGTCCCTAGATACTTCAGGGATGGTAGAACACAGCACACTCAGGCCTAAATATAGCACCACGTTTCACACATTTCAACATGTTAAAATAAACCAGGACTGTCCCAACTATTTCACCATTCACAGGACATGAAAAGAATACAAAGCTTTAGACCACTATCCAAACCTCACCGTCTTACGTTGTCCAAAACCTGTCTTCTGTCAGGATTGTGCAGAGTATGGAAAGCATTAGAAAGTTTCAGAAACAGATGGCCAAAGCCTAGAACACCTAGACTTTATAAACTCTCCCTCTTTGAGTTAGTGTGTATGCTCTAAGCCAGCCAGGAGCCGTGGCTGACACTCCTTGCCTTGCTCATCCTTGTTTTCCAAAGTTCTCAGCCTTCATTAGAGTAATGTGTTCGGTCTTTTTTTTTTTCATAGCACATTGCATTGTATAAAAATAACACAATTTGGAGTATGTAATTGTAACTATAAAGCAACAACTATAAATTCATTCTTTTCAATGGAAGTTGGCTCAGTGGACAAATGTTTTACTCCAAGTCACTAGTCCAAAATTCACATTCAAACCCAGGTTCTTGAATCCAAAATTCTGCCTGGTGCTTTGTATAATGGTGCTGTCATTTAATTTCTCTTGCTTCCCCAGTCCCATGAGCACATCATCATCATGGTTTTCCCTTTCTTTCTTTTTCCACACTGTGCCACCCTTTTTCTTTGCTTCATCACTTCACAACTTGCTGGGCTCCAGTGACATCCATGCTATGTCTTTTACTTTGAGCTTGGAGGCAGATATGTTTGTCAATATTTAGTGGGGATAATGCTAAGATCATGCTGAGATCAAAATATACCAAAAATTAGCCTTGAATTGTTCAGCTCTGAAAGCCAGTGGTGCTGAGGTCAGGAAACCACACATACTCTAGATAGACCACAAAGTTTGACACATTAAGAGCACTGAACTTTCTGCATAATTCAATCTTGACCTGAGGTTATTATGGCCTTCAGGTTTCTTTAGCTGGTTAATCATTTTGTAAGCTGCACTAATACACTTAAAAGGAGCCAGAAGCTCTGCTCTAGGAAGCATCTTATTGGTCTGTATGTGCCCAGTGAACATCCCCAGAGACAGAGAGGTGTGGCCATATGTTTCACTGGGTCAACAGAACCCTTTAGATTTCATCTTAGATGACACTATGAAACATTTCTGGGCCCTATGTCCCTCCCTCCCAGTCCTTTGTCTTTTATATCCTCCAGGTCTATAAGATGATATACCTCTGTTTTATCATTGATATCTCTTTAACTTAATCATCAGTATCTACAAATATGCAAATAGATTTCTAGAATAGATCCCAAAGGTTTGCTTGCCACAGCTATTAGCTGTTAGCTTTATATTTGGGGGGGGGTGTGACTCCTAAGAGTGGGGGCTGCTATGTCTCTGACTTTTATGCTTGGTCTTGGGACTCTTCCCCCTGCTCTGTTGTCTTGCCGACCTTCAATGTAAGAGCTTCTACCTTCTCTTACTGTAGTTTGTTTTTGTCATTTTTTTTTGTTTTGTTTTGTTTTTTAATATTTTTATTACATATTTTCCTCAATTACATTTCCAATACTATCCCAAAAGTCCCCCATAGCGCCCCCCACTTCCCTACCCACCCATTCCCATTCTTTTGGCCCTGGCATTCCCCTATATTGGGGCATATGAAGTTTGCAAGTCCAATGGGCCTCTCTTTCCATTGATGGCCGACTAGGCCATCTTTCAATACATATGCAGCTAGAGACAAGAGCTCCAGGGTTCTGGTTAGTACATCATGTTGTTCCAACAATAGGGTTGCAGATCCCTTTAGCTCCTTGGGTACTTTCTCTAGCTTCTCCATTGGGAGCCCTGTGATACATCCAATAGCTGACTGTGAACATCCACTCCTGTGTTTGCTAGGCCCCGGCATCGTCTCACAAGAGACAGCTATATTTGGGTCCTTTCAGCAAAATCTTGCTAGTGTATGCAATGGTGTCAGCGTTTAGAAGCTGATTATGGGACAGATCCCTGGATACAGCAGTCTCTAAATGGTCCATCCTTTCATCACTGCTACGAACTTTGTCTCTGTAACTCCTTCATGTTTTATTGTTATCTCTTGGAGATCTATTCTTTTCTGAAGAAGAAGAGTAGACCCCAGGAGAGGAAAGGTGGGGAGTGGAGCTGGGAGGGATGAATGAAGGGGGAGACTGTGGTGAAGATATATTTTATAAGAGAAGAATCTATTTCTACCAATAAAGAATAAATTCTTCTACAAATGTTTTGTGTTTCTGTGATTGTTAAGAATGGTTACCAATATGATTCTTTAAGATGAGCAATGAGTACTGTTTTGTAACTTAGTGGGTTTGCCAAGTCTCAACAACTACAGCTCATTTCTAAGAGTTTGATTGGTTCTGTCTTAAGAACTTCATACTTAAAAAGATATTTTTATTTCCTTAATGGATAATTTGTCTCTTTTATTCAACTGTATGGTATCTGAGATTTCATTGTTACCTTAGGCTACCTTTATCTTTTACACCGTCTTCATTTCTCCTCTAAGTGACTCTCCAGTGAGTACCCAAAACTTCTAGTCCAAGTTTTCTATCAACCTCATGAATTAATGGCATAACCTTTTTCCTGAAGTTCTCTCTCAACTGGATGAAATTACCTCCAAATATTTTCTCCTATGAAGGTAAATCTTGAAATTTGTTTCCTATTGGCAACTACCACCACTCTTGAGTATGCATTCTTCTATATAAAATAATTTAATATGCAAAGTCTATGGGAGAAGTACAGTACATATGCACAGTTGCAATTGAGAAGGAAGGTCAGACTAAGAATTCCTCCAAAGTTCTTCTGCTGATAAAAAGGCAGAACCAATGCACAAATGCCCATGTTTATTATCCACAATATCACATTTCTCTATTTAGGCAAGACACATAAAACCAATGGCCCATAATTGGGTCCATGGTATGGAACAAGGGTTCTATAGAATTGTAATTATTACTACACAAAGTAAAGTAATGGTTCCTAGAAAAAATCCAAACCTCCAGAACCTATGAAGACGAAGTTTTGAAAACAAGTCTTTAAAGATTTAATGAGGTTAAGGATCTGAAGATGAGTGTGCTTTGGATTTAGAGTAAGGCCTGATCCAAGTTCAGATATTCTAATTAGATGAGAGGGCACAGAGTTAAAGAAAAGGTGAAGCAGAAATAGAGTCATGGCCAGGAGTAGAGTGTTAGTAGGCCAAGAGTTTCCAGAGATTTTACACACATCCAACATCAAGCTATCCTGGTAACTTAACACTATGAAAGAGACCACAAATCGAAGCTACAAAGAAAATGAATAATCTCTAAGGAACACCAGAACCTTTCAGTGAAGCATCATCTCACTGCCAACATCAGATGGAAGAGTTACTTTTTGTTACATGTGTTTCCCAGTAGTAGGCTTTAACAGCCAAGAGTAACTGTTTGAGAAGTGGATGCTCACAGTCAGCTATTGGATGGATCACAGGGCCCCCAATGGAAGAGCTAGAGAAAGTACTCAAGGAGCTAAAGGGATCTGCAATCCTATAGGTGGAACAACAATATGAACTAACCAGTACCCCCCCCTCCCCGAGCTCGTGTCTCTACCTGCATGTGAATAAGAAGATGACCTAGTCGGCCATCAGTGGAAAAGAGAGGCCCATTGGTCTTGCAAACTTTATATGCCTCAGTACAGGGGAACGCAAGGGCCAAGAAGTGGGAGTGGGTGAGTGGGTGGGGGACTTTTGGGATAGCACTGGAAATGTAAATGAAATAAATACCCAATTACAAAAAAAGAGTAACTGTTTGACTGAGATAAAAAATTATGTGTGCACACTTAGTTCTCATTATGTTACAATGTCCAAAAGTTAGATATAACATTTATACTAGTTTAGTCCACTTAAATATGGACATTATTAAATATCAGTTTGACTCCATTTATTTTATTCAAAATTCTAGAGTATTTATATTCATATATATTAGGAAATATTCTTATTATCCTGTCTATTATATTTTACTAGTAAACAGTTACAAGTCTTATAATAATAGAAAAGTATCAGGATTTATTGCAAACTTTTCATCACAGCCAGGCATGGCGATGCATTCTCAACTGGCACTCAGGAGGCTAAGATAGGAGTATCCTGAGTTTAAGGGCAGCCAGGGCTAGGAAGTGAGACTCTGTCTTGGAAAACAAATGAAACAAATAAACAAAACTGTAAAAACCTCCTTAAGACCTGTATTGTATGTGTTTTAAGGAGGTGGGTTGTTTTCTCAAGTTATTATTCCATTCTCTTTTCCAATGTAATTGATACCTGTTCTTTTCTGTTTATAATTTTGTTTGGGGTGTGAGTGTATGCATGTGAGTCTAGGTACCTGACAAGTTCAGAAGAGGAAATCACATCTCCTGGAGCTGGAGTAACTAGGTTGTGAGTTTCCCAACATGATGAAGGAAAACACATTTGGACCCCGCCAGAGCATACCTATCTAGCTGCTCCTAATGGTTAGGTTCTATCGCCAGCTCCCATCCATCCAATTCTTGAGAACTAAATTGAGAGTATTGGAATTTTGCTACTTAAATTTTGGTTTTTATGAAGCTAATCTCACTAGTGTAGTGCAGTGATATAATGTTGTAGAGGACATGTGTCTCAAAACCAAATTGTTAACAAAATTAGCCACATAAGCAAAGGAAAATGAATAAATATTAAATGACAAATTGGATGCTGAGCGTGGTGGCGCAGGCCTTTAATCCCAGCACTTGGGAGGCAAAGGCAGGCGGATTTCTGAGTTCGAGGCCAGCCTGGTCTACAAAGTGAGTTCCAGGATAGCCAGGGCTACACAGAGAAACCCTGTCTCAAGCCCCCCATCCCCCCAAAAAGACATATTGGTCATTAGAGAGCTTGGTGTCTAAGATTCTGAAGTAGTAAGTAATATGCTTAAATAAAACAAAACTTCTGAAAACATCTAGACAGTGTATTTTCTTCTTCATTTCATGGTCTATCTCCTAAAAAGTAGATGTAATACTTAAAAATGTAAATATGGGAATATATATCATTGTATATATATCAATTGCATATATATGGATATATATAAAAATGAATGTAATGATTTGTATTTTTAAAGTAAAAATAAATATATATGATTTTGATGTACATAATCCAGGTAAATAATTCATATCTCTCACTGACTTGTTTTCCAGATATATACTTTTGTCCTAATTAACATAAATATGTATTTTTTCATTTAAAATGTATATTAATTATTAACTTAGAAATAATAATCTGATGTTTTATTTTGGGACATGTTCATTATTTTACAGAAATGATCATAAACACTACATGTAGGACTGTACTAAAAGCAATTGTGATAAATGCATTTCTATGGACATAATTTATTTAAGTAACATAACAAGGCTTTTTATTTCTAAGCAACAGAAAGTAAGATTTAGTCATTCACTAACTGAGTTAATTAGTTTTTGCCCTAATAGAGAGCTCAAGTAATATTAAGATAGAATCATTTAGAGGAAGAGGCACTATAAAATTTGGAAATATGCAGAGATGGTTGAATTTATTTTAAACACTTATTTTATTATTTTAAAGTGTGTGTGTGTTCATGTGTGTGTGTGTGTGTGTGTGTGTGTGTGTTCATGCGTGTGTGTGTGTGTGTGTGTGTGTGTGTGTGTGTGTGTACTATGTACAGGCCAGAAGAGGGACCTAATATCCTGGAATCAGAGTTGCAGGTGAGGCCCCTCTCCATGGGTGTGGAAAACAAAACTCAGGTCCTCTTTAAGAATACTAAGCACTCTTTACTGCTGTGCTATCTCAGACCCAATGTTTGATACATCTTGATACCTAGAGTTTGTGATTTGTCTTTTCCTGTATCTGATAAACACAGCATTACAATGTCACAATTTTGACGCATAAAATGTTGCTGAATATACATACTTGTATTTCATGAGAAATCAAAAAAGAAAAATCAGCACACACAGTATGATCAGGAGACATTGTTATGGTCTTCTCTGTTTTATTGTTCTGATCCTGAGAAGCTCTGGGATGCTGTTGCCGCATCCATTCTTCCCATTCCTCATACAGGTTACAGTTCTTGGACAAATAAAGTTGCATTTCTTCTTTATCTGTTAGTCTATGTAAACACCAATCCTGGCTTATAGATAGTATTTCTAAGAGGTCCTGCCACAGGTTTGCTCAGTAATCAGTCTGCAGGCTTTCCTGTATTTATTTTAACAATACTTTTATAACATACCCAATGCAAAAGGAAATATGGAAAGAGAAGTAGGGGATAGGAGGTTAGCAATATGCTTTTATTCAACTTGAATACAATTTAAAGACAACATTTTTACATTTCTTTGAGAATTTCATATATATTTTAAATATATTCATTCTATCCCCAAACTCCTCCCATAAACAACCTCTTGATTCATCCATCCTTTTCCACCCAAGTTGGAGTATTCTACTTCCAAACACATTGAGTGCTTTGAGTGTTACATACCTAATTTTGGAATGGTGCCTGCCTACCTACCAGGACCAACCTATCAGGAATCACAGCATAGAAGAAAACAGACTCTCACCCAGCAGCAGTGACACAAGCCTTAAATCACAGAACTTGGGAGACAGAAGCAAGTCAATGTCTGAGTTTGAAATAAATCTGGTCTTCAGAATGGGTTCCAGGACAGAAACCCTGTCTCAAAAAAATGAGAGAGAGAGAGAGAGAGAGAGAGAGAGAGAGAGAGAGAGAGAGAGAGAGAGAGAGAGAGATCTGTTCTATTAGTGATGGAATTATGCACCTACCTTCCCCCATTTATGCTGGAATTTCCCCCATTTATGCTGGAATTTTGTTCTGGCTTGAGTTTGCTTGGCCGTTACACAGGCTATCACAACCACCTTGATTGAGTTCATATGTGCAACTAACGTATTCTGCCTGGAAAACACTATTTTCTTGAAGTGTCCCACCACTTATGGCTCTTCAAAATTTTTTGTTGCCTCTTGTAGGAATATCCCTAAGCCGTTGAGGAAGTTATGTGATATGGGTGCCATATTTAGGGAGAATGTCATAGTCTCTTGTTTTTTGAATTCTGACCAGTTGAAGCATGCTCTGATCTATAGGTAACCCAAAAAGTCTTTAGGAGTCATTCTAATACTGTATCTATTATAATAGAATAGTAACACCTAGTTCTGGGTTGTTGACACAGTATCTATCTGGAATGACTTCTATCTCATGAAGCAGTCATACCTAGTCCCAGGTTCTTGGCACAGTGTCAGGAATGATTCCATCTCATGCAGATGAGATGTGGCTGGCTTGCCCTCTAATAATATAATGACTCTGCCACTTTTGCACAAATGAGTATTTATCCTAGGCCCGTTGTTGTTATAGTTTGCAAGACTCATAACTGGATACGGCTGATGGTTACTTTTATGCTCTTTGAGGCTAATTAACACCTTCCGGAACCATGAAAGATAGGAAGAATAGAGCTTCAAGGGAAGGACCAGCTTAAATTTTCCATGTTCTGTGATTCATGTATGTGTTATTGTCAATGATAGAATCTTATTCTCAAGTTATGGAAGGTGCCTAAGAACATTAAAAATAACCTACGATCTTGTGGTGGGCTCTATGTGAGCCCCATGGCCAACAATTCAAAAAGTGGTAACCCATGTCTGGTATGTGGTTCTTATTCACTAGCATAAGATATTTAACTGGTAAACTGTGCCCCACCCCTGTTGTAAGACAACTCTGTTAAATCTCTTTTTGGTTTTAAGTAAAATATCCATCGGGTAGGAAGTAGACTGGCATTATAAATAAGCTGTTATGAGTGAACATCATAAAATATGACTAATTCATTAAGCTTAATCTTGAGTGCCCATATTAATGCTTTTAGCTTTTAAAGTAAATTATATCATCTGGTTAAATTCAGTATTGATAAGAATATTCTGTTCCACATTCACATACTTAGAATTCATATATAAATAGTCAGCATAGTTGTGGGTGGTGAGTTTCAGTATTATATAAAAGGTCTTTTAATTAGATGCATCATTATGAACACATTTGGAAGTGATTTCTCTAGTGTTGAAAATCTAAAATGGAAATTAAAATACCTAGATAAGTAAGACTGGAAGAACCTTCTAAGCCCCAGTCCTTTATGGTAGGTTGAGGATGGGAATACTTGAGATTCTCTTTGTGTTTGTTCTTAAGATGTTAGAATGAGTAAGCAATAAATCATATTATTATTTTTATTAGTATTGTATATATTTATATAACTTCCAAGCTCTTTAAAAAATATAGGATATACAAAATCTGATAAATAAGCTGTGTATATTTTCAGTTACGGATACTATAGACTGAAAAAATGTGTTTTGAAGCCTAAGAGAGCATTAATTGGTAATCTTATTTTTTATTTAGATCAGAGAGTTATTACCTTTTTTTCTTAGGGCTTAAAGTCAAAGTCAAAATGGCCAAGTTCCTATCTGGAGTTCCTATTACAGAATATATTTTTTTAATTTTCTCACTTCTTTGTGGTTGTCAGACACAAGTACCTGCTTTCCTGGCAATTTCAGACTTAAGGTCATTCTTGACTTTGAGGGTCTGCTATGTTTCTTGCCTCTGATTTTTGTAACCGAAATCTTCATCAGCATACACAGTATTACATTTCAGTCTTGCATTTCAAAACATAATTTGCTTTTGTTGTTTACCGCCTCCTCTCTTCCCCATTTCCCTGAACCTGTGGTACCCTCCCACTCATTCTTCTAGCCTTCTTTTCTCTTTCACATCACACATTCTGGTCTTGCCATCCTTCCCCAACAGTGTTTTCCTCCTATAGTGTCCTTTCTAGTTTCATAGCTTATAACTGCACCCCAAGAATGTAGCCAGCCTAGATGTCCATCAACAGATGAATGAAATTTGTGTAAGAATAAGAATTACTTGTGATGTTTTCATTACGGATATGTAATAAAATTATATTCACTTGTAACCAATAATAAAATTACTAAACTTGCCATAAAACATATAAATTAGGGAAAGTATTACATTAGGTAATGTAACTCATATTCAGATAAAAGTTACTCTTACCTCTCATTCTTTGTCCCTTAACCAATTCCTTCATCACCAGAAACAGGTATAGTAGGTTTAGTCTCGCCTACACTGAATCTAACTCACTTACTTAGGTTTGTTTTGTTCTGTTTTGAGAAGGAATCTTATGCAGCTCAACTTGCTATGACCTTGAACTTGCTATGACCTTGAACTTGCTATGTGGCAATTGCTAACCTTGAATGCTATATCCTTCTGCCTGCATTTCCAAAGTGCCTGGATTACAGAAGCACATCAGCATCCTGTGCAAGTTCTGGGACTTTATGATTTCATCAATGATGATATACTCCACAGTGAGAATCCAGGATCCATTCTCTCTGTAATCTATACCCATAAACACACATGCAATGGTCCTTCCAATGTGACAGACTGTTTTCTACATGTTCCAAGATAAAGCACAGACATGTTTTGTAGAGTAACTCTTATTCTTACACAAACTCTATCAATTTTTATATAAGAAAATAATTAATAAATACCAGCCATAAGATAAAGACTACACAGTGATATGAGAAGATACAAATTCAGTGTTTATATCTAATTGCAAGAACAATACAAGTTGATTTTCTCATGAATAAAAAATCTTCATAAAAGTAATTTTCTTCCTCATGCTTATGAGCTGCTTCCATTCATCCTGCTACACTTTTGCCTTCTCTCTATTCTTGCTCCTACAGTGCAGCAAGAGATGAAATGGGAACGCCAAGGACAGAGCAAACCACTTCCCAAACTCAAGAAATAAAGCTCCGGGTATGATAGACTTGAGCATCCTTGGGGCAGATGCAGATAATAAATTTTATTCTTTTACAAAAGATGTTACTTTATGGAATATTTTATCCAGAAACCCTTAAGAGATTATGATCAGAGGTTATTTACGTGGCCTTGGCTCACCCTCTGAGGCAGAATTCTTGATGAAATTGCCAATATTAGCCGACTATATTGGACCTCTCCTATCTTGTTTATTTTTTCCCTTTTCATATCTTTACAATTATTATCTGCCTACCCTTCACCACAACCTAATTCTCTTCTTCAACTCAGTCATTTCAGAGTTTCAGGCTCCTTTTGAGTGTTTATTTTTCCACCTGACCTTTAGCTGTAGGTAGTGATGCAATAAATACAAAAAGAATTCACTTTCTAGGCTTCCTAATGTAAGCTATGTTTTTATTTCCATCTCTTCTTTTCTGAAAGGATTTCAGTATATAGCAATTTTAAAAACTGTGACTGGGTTGTACTGGTTTATATCTTGTTTATTTTCATATGCATGGAACAATTTTAAAGGCTGGTGAAGTGCTAACTAACCTTGTAACATAAATTGAAAAAACAGTTACTTTAGCATAGAGCAAGATAGTCTTAACAGTCTCAAGGCATAGACTAAAGATATTGGATGTAGGACATTGCAGAACAGAGCAGACTTAGTAGGAGTAAAAAAACAAAACCAAACAAACAAACAAAAGAAAGAAAGAAAGAAAGAAAGAAAGAAGGTCTTGCTTAAAGTATGAACTTATGAGTTAAGCAGCCTGGATATAATTACTGCTTAATCTTAGATGAAAACATGAACAATAGGGAGTACAACTTTCTCTGGAAGAACACTCATAACATTCATCTTAGATAGAAGTTTTGAAGATACAAAATACACATAATACTTGGCATAGCCCAGATATCAAAGACATGAGTGTTCAGTATTTGCTCTCTCGGTTCTTCGGTTTGACTAGGCCTAGGTCTGAATTAACTAAACAACCAAAAAGAGTCCTCGTGTTTACCCTCTGGCGTGTTCACACTGGCAGAGTAAAGACAAGATTTGTAGTGTGGGCTATTTGTTTATCTGCTAAAAAGTTAACTGTTATGAAACAGAGAAAGATACTGTAAGCATAATCTTTAATTCACCAAAGCACCTGGCATAGAAACAAAGTCACCTGTATGACAAAGGGACAGATGAAGAGGGTTGCAATAGGGTCTGCTGGAGAGATGGCTCAGTGGTTAAGAGCACTGGTTACTCTTCCAGAGGTCCTGAGTTCTTCCAGAGGTCCTGAGTTCAATTCCCAGCAACCACATAGTGGCTCACAACCATCTATAATGGGATCTGATGCCCTCTTTTGTCACACAGTCATATATGCAAGTAGAGCACTCATATGTATAAATAAATAAATCTTTTAAAATGTTAATAAAAAAGAGAAGAGATCACTTCTGGTGGACTGCCATTGAATGAAAACCCAGCACTATAAACATAGGTTTCTGTCCCTAAAGCCCGTTAGTTAAAAGGCAAAGAAGCCTCTTTTCCAGGATGGCTCCTCTTCTGATGTCTAGTCTGTGCAATCCCTTAAATTGCTTATGACTTCTTTTTAAAGGCAGTATCACGGAATATGCAAATGTCCTAGATGCATTCACAGTAGCCAGCATGGTGTGGGTTTATCAGAGGTACTTTACCTGAGACATGAAGGCATCAACAGCTGCTTGTGTGCACTCTGCTCATTCCAATGCCTCTCTGCCGCTTTTAAAAGGTAGACTTTCATGGAAAGCATTGCTATTGCTGTTGCTGTTGTTGTTGTTCCATGACTGACTCCTGTATTCTTTCCCAACATTTTCTCCCTCCCTCTCTTATATATTCCCCTTCTCTATGCCTTCCCCTCCATCCCTTCCCTTTTTTGTTCTTCCTTGGTTTCTTCCTGTATACAGTTTAAGGTTTTACATATACACAATGTTTTTTTTTATCATATCTACCCATATTTACCCCCCTCCAATTACCCTTAACTCTCCCAAAATCTAACCCTTCTAATTCTCGTGCTTTTTAAAAATATCCCACTGAATCAAATTTGTGCTTTCAGCATATGTGTGGGATGTAGCTTCACCCACTGATTATGAGCAACCTGCTAATAGCCACAGAACCAATGATAAGGAAGTAAGTGCTATGAAATCATATGTGCAATGGCCATGCCACATCCAGGAAATAGTGTTTCACAACTTGCATCTCACTCTCTAGTGTTCCTCTTTTCTAACATGGCATCTTCTTGATCTTATCAGAGCATGGAAGGTATTGATCTATGTCTCCTTTAGAGATGAACACTCTACCACGTAGTCTCAGCCCTTTGATCACTTAGGACTTTCTGCATTAATTGATACCCAGTGCAGAGAAAATCTCCTCTGACCAAGGTTGAGAGCAGTTTAGATCTATGAGTGGATGTACCCATATTTTGAAAAACGAAGCTTAACAACATAACAGTTTAGCAGTTTCTCCTTTCTGGCTTGTGAACTCCAAAGCACAGAGCTTTTGACCAGGTTTACCAAGCCTAACATGAATTTCATTGTGGATGTCAGGCATCAAATCAAATCAGAAAGCAGTTAGTTTCCCCATAAGTGTTATGCCATTATTTTGCCAGTGGGTACATCTTCCCTGGAAGTACTGAAGCATTCAGAGACTTGTGCATGGAACATCATTGATGTCTTCTACCTTTATATCCTGCATAATACCTTTCTGTACTATGAAATCCATCCATCATGAAGAAAGCTTCCCCCTCAGTCCTAGATTAATTTTTTAAAAAATATCCTATAACCCTATGTAGTGTCTTGAGCAATAAAGTCTTATTATCTAATTATGATGGATAACCAGGGGCAATTGTGGTAGCCTGAGTAATAGCAGCACTCTCTGGGACCTCCCTGAGCTATGACTCAAAAGGACATATCCCATTCCTATCACTGTGATATTTATTTAATAATATATCTTCTGGGAGCAGCATTTTCTACCTATGGAGGCACCCATTTCAACACCTCATTTTTTATTAGATGTTTTCTTTATTTACATTTCAAATGTTATCCCCTTTCCTTGTTCCCCTCCAAAAACCCCCATCCCCTCCTCACTCACTCTGCTCACCAACCCACCCACTCCCTGGTTCTGGCATTCCCCTATACTGGGGCATAGAGCATTCACAGGACCAAGGGCCTCTCCTCCCATTGATGATGGACAAGGCCATCCTCTGCTACTTATGCAGCTGGAGCCATGTTACCTCCATTTCAACATCTCAATTTTAAATTATCTTTTTAAAAAAGACACTCATAAGTTAGTTTCCAAAAATCTCTTCCATGCATCCTTCATTTTGATGAACTTTAACCCATTCTCCCTCTCTCCCTCATTCCCTCACCTCCCCCATTTAACCTGTAACCATCAGCATCCCCTCCCTCTTCTTTTGTATGCATTTTACTATCTGTTCACCCACATTTGTAAGTGGGTTGTGAGATAAGAAGTTTCCCTAAGATTTTTCATATACACTTGAGTTTAATTAACCCTACCTGTCCCTACTCATGGTTTCCCACATATCACCTCCCTCCATAAT
Source organism: Mus caroli (assembly GCF_978045245.1). NCBI lineage: Eukaryota > Metazoa > Chordata > Mammalia > Rodentia > Muridae > Mus > Mus caroli. Next base: position 86,087,611 of record NW_028227265.1, read on the forward strand.
TAAACCTTTAGATCACCAATATTTTTCTCTGCTTTTATCTGTATCCTAGTACCTCCTCTGCCTTAAGGCATCTGCTCCAAAGGCTCCTTCCCAGATTTCTGGCTTTCAAATGTACTCCAAATTAAACATACAAAATAAAATATGGTAAACGAGGGTCCACATATGAGAGAGAACATGCAATGTTGGATTTCTGTGTCTAGATTGCCCCTCTGGGTGTTACTTTGCCAAGTTTTACTCGTTTTTCTATAAATTCTACTATTTAATTTTGTGAACAAAATTTCATCGTGTATAGATACTTATTTCTGTTGTCTATTGGTCAGTTGAAGGAGATCTGAGCTGAGTCCATTTCCTATCAGTTTGAAATAGAACTGTAATGAGCACAGTTGTACAAGTGTCTCTGTTGTGAGATATAAACTCTGCTGGTATATGTTAGGATCTTATGCTAGCTCTATTTTTTAGTGTTTGTTTGTTTGTTTCTGTGAAAAACCCCAAACTGCTTTCTAACATGCTTGTACTACTTTCTTACTGCTCCCCAAACTAGATAAGGCTTTGTTCCCCTTAGCACACATCCATGTCTGCATTTGGTGTCATTTGTATTTGGCAGGATGATCATTCTGACTGGGCTGAAATGGAATCTTAAAGTAGTTTCAATGTCCAATTTTCTAATGGCTAAGGACCTATGGCATACATTTTTTAAAGTAATTACTGGCCATTCTTATTCCTTCTTTTAAGAACTCTGTTCAGTTCCATAAACTGTGTTTTTTTCCCAATTGGGTTTTATGTTTTACTGATATTTAATGCTTTGACTTCATTATATATTCTAGACACTAATCCTTTGTTAACTATTGTCTTAGTTAGGGCTTTAATTTCTGGGACAAAACATCATGTCCAAAAAACCAAGTTGGGAATAAAAGGGTTGTTTGGCTTGTATTTCCATATTGTTCATTACTGAAGGAACTCAGGACAGGAACTCAAACTGGAAGCAGGACCTGATGCAGAAGCCATGGAGGGATGCTTCTTACTGGCTTGCTTCCTGTGGCTTACTCAGCTTACCTTCTTATAGAACTCAGGAGCACCAGCCAGGGTGGGCACCACCCACAATGTGCTAGGCCCTCCCACATCGATCACTAATTGAGAAAATGCCTTAAGGTTTGATCTTATGGAAGCCTTTCTTCAACTGAAGGTCCTTTCTCTGTGATGACTCTAACTTGGATCAAGTTGACACACACAGTCAGCCATTTCAGATATAGAGCTGCCAAAAATTAGCTCCCATCCTGTGAATAGCCCTGCCATTCATTTGATCATCTTCGTCCTTGTACAGAAATTTTTCAGATTCATTAGATCCTATTTGTCAACTGTTGACCTTACTTAATGGACAACTACACTTTTTGTATTAGGTATTAGGTTCCTTTTTATTGTTGTAATAAAAACTCATGATCAAAGGCAGCTTATAGAATAGAGTTTATTTCCTCCTACTGTATCAATTGGAGAGTCCAAATGGTAGTGGAGGGTGGAACGGCAAAGGTGGGAACACTGGCATGATCAGGAGCTGAGTGGTCACCTCTTCAATCACAAACATGAAACTGACAGAATAGCATTGAATAAGACCTAAGCTATAAATATTCAAAGCTCACACCCACTGATACATTTTCTCTAGCAAGTCTCCACCAATAAAGTCCCATTACCTTCTCAAACAGCTTATGGAGAACCTATCTCATCCAAAATACCATAGTCCTAAAATGAAACTCCTTACATAAGCCTATATCTAATAAAAATAATAGCTATCTCTCTTATGTAGTAGTTTTAAAGTCTCAGGATTTATTTTAAGATCTTTGATATGCTTGGAGTTCTGTTTTTAATTGAAATAGAATTACATCACTTTCTACTCCTTCTTTTCTGCCTCTAGACCCTCCTACATACCCTCACTGAAACTCCATCCAAGTCCCCTTTGTCTACTTTGGCTGAAATAATCAGATCTCATCTGTTGGACCTGGGATCTGAGAACCTGAAAGAATGGGGCAGACTCCAGTGTGATGCTGAAGACAACTTAACTTCAGTTACAATATCCTTCTATACATGAATATAACAAAGCAATGATTCAAGGAGAGTTGTTTGAGTTCTGAAAAACATGATCAGAAAAACATGTAAATAAATGCCAATAACTACCTACTAAATATTAACAGAACAACCCATTCTCAGAATTTTTCAGGACAGACCAATTTAAAACCAATGGTGTGAAATGTACTCCAGATTGTATCTAGAAAAGCATGAAGGCAAAGGCAGAAGGCCATGTATAGAGTCAGGGTACACTTGACCAGATTGGGTTTTATAGCTATGTTCTGATATCCAACAAGAATAAACATGTCTTATAAATTGAATGTACATTTTTAGCACAGGAACCACAAAACCATGTCCCAGAATAATCCAGGAAATAAAAGTCTCCTGAGGTAAAAGTCCTTTGTCATTTCTCCTGGAGACTCTATCATAGCTCCTCAAGGAACTGTTCAACATGGACTTTACCATGATCCAAAAATCTTGCTCTCCAGTTGACAGTCTCTGTTTCTTTAAAATTGTTAGATGTATGTTTGTAAATATATGTCTATAAATATTTATGTGTATAAATATATATGTATATAAATATATAAATGTGACTAGAGAGATGGCTCAGTGGTTAAGAGCACTGGATGTTCTTTCAGATGTCCTGAGTTCAGTTCTCAGCAACCATCTACAATGAGTTCTGGTGCCCTCTTCAGGCAGGCAGGTATACATGCAGATAGAGCACTCATCTATAAAATAGATAAATCATATATATATATATATATATATATATATGATTGTATATATATATATAGCCGGGCATGGTGGTGCACGCCTTTAATCCCAGTACTCGGGAAGCAGAGGCAGGAGGATTTCTGAGTTCGAGGCCTGCCTGGTCTACAAGGTGAGTTCCAGGATAGCCATGGCTACACAGAGAAACCCTGTCTCTCACATATATATTTATATGTACATATATATTCATATGTACAATACATTTATACATATGCATATCATGTATAAATACATACACACTCATTATATATACATATATGTATATGTAAATATAGACATGCATAAATATAGACATATATAGATACATATATTTGTGGATATATAAAAATTGTGTAGACAACAAGTAAGGAGGCTCATCCCTGGGAGAGATTAATTCTTCTTCCGGCAGCCATTATTTGCCAATAGTTTCCTGTAAGAGTTGTACTCTGTATAACTTTCCCTTCCACCTTAACATGTTCATTGATATTGTCATTGTTCTTCTCTGGTGTAGCCTTTTCTAGGAGAGATTGCTCAATAGCAGATTTCTTGGTATTCTACCTCTTAAAATCCTTTCACCTCCTCTCTTCCGAGGTTTCAGTGCCATAAATGCAAGACCTGTGGTTTAAGTGCCTTCACTGGGCAAGGAATCACCCTGCTCAGTTGATCTCTGTCTTGGGTCCAGTTGTGGTTTTCTGCAATGGTCTCTATTTACTCAAAAGAGATGCATCTTTGATGAAGGTTAGTAGCTAGACTTACCTGAGGGCATAAACACAAGATTTAGAATACTTTCAGAAATTATGTAGGTCTAGCAGGATCAATGCTAAGATCAATGACATCACTAGTATTTACTAGCAGCAGAAAGTTGGCTAGCTTTCTATTGTCAGTCATAATTTCCTACCTTAAGTCCAGTTATACAGCTGTTTGTTTCCAATGACATGTGAGTACCACTTATTTTGCAGGATGAGAAACACAGATCAAGCTTCATTCCCCTGTATGTACAATCCAGTTATTCTAATATCATTTGTTGAAGATGCTGTCATTTTTCAAGAGTATGATATTGTTATCTTTTTGGCACTTTTTCAAAAATGAGGTATTTGTAATTTCACAGCTTTATGTCTGGGTTCTTCACTCTATTCTGTTGATTTGCATGTCTGGTTTTGTTTCAGCACTATGTTGTTTTATTGCTATGGCTTTGGAGAGTAACTAGAAATCAGGTATAATAGTAACTTTTTAGTATTCTTTTTGGTCAGGATTGCATTGAATACCCTTGGGCTTCCAAATAAATTTTCAGGGTTTGTTTTTTTTTATTACATATTTGAAGAAACATCCTCATGTTTTGATTTTGATTGAGGTTGCATTTAATCTACAGATTGGTTTTATTAGAACAGAAATTTTATAATATCAATCCTACCTCTTTACAAACATCAGAGGTCTTCCATATCTCACTGATTCCTCAGTTTCTTTTCCAGTGTATTAAAGTTTTTATTGTTTCAGTATAAAACTGTTTCCTTTCTTTGATTACGCTTTCTCCTAGGTAGTGTGTGTGTGTGTGTGTGTGTGTGTGTGTGTGTGTGTGTGTGTGTACAGGGTGGTGATTGGGATTTTATTCCTTGATTGCTTTTTCATTGTGTTTGTCATTAGTATATAAGATACTTACTGGTTGTCTAAAATTTATTTTATATTCTTCCACATTGCAGAAAGTGTCTCTTGAGTATAAAAGATTTTTTTAGAAGTCTGTCTGAATTATGTTTCACATATAGAATCATATCAATCTTCAAATATGAATGCTTTGACTTTTTTCTTATTGGTATCTTTTTATTTGCTTCTCTTTGTTATCTCTCTTGGATTTCAAGCACTTCATTGAATAAAAGTGGAGAAAATGAACACCCTTGTCTTGGTTCTGATCCCAAAGGAAACATTTTTTAGTTTTTCTTCATTTTAGTTTTTCTTCATTCTGCTCGCTGTTGGCTGTTTGTCTGCTGTATGTGCCTTTTAATATGCTCAAGTATGATGCTTTCTGGTTCTTAGAGTCTCCAGAAATTCATAGTAAAGAAATGTTGGATTTCATCAAAAGTCCTATCTGCCTCTGAGATGACTCTGCCTTGAGTCCTTTTATGTGAGGAATTACATTTTATATACAGACCTTGAACCATTATGCATCACTAGAATAAAGCCAAGTTAGTCATGATGAATGATCTTCCTAATGTAGTCTTGAATTTTGTTTGAAAGTAATTTGTTGAGAATTTTGCATCTAAAATATAACAGGGGTCTATATATTTCACTTTTCTTGTGTCTTTATCTGTGTTCTTTTGTTATTCATATATGACTACTTTCTTCAAACTTGTTTGGATATGTTCCTTCCTTTTATGTATTACACAATAATTTGAGTAATATTGGTGTTAATTCTTCTTTGAAGATTTTGTAGAATTTTCAGAGAACCTGTCTAGTTTTGGGCCACAGAGGTTGTTGAACAGAACTTTCTCTATCCCCAATCAGCCACAGGCTCAATCCTGCAGAACAAAGTTTGAAATCACCCTTTGATGAGTAGAGAGTTCTAAATAAGCATTGTAGAATGTACAGTTTTTAAACAGTTTGCAGTAATCTTGAAAGTTGAGATGGGTCCTAGAAAACTACCACAAAGTTTGTATTTAATTTTAAGAAGGAAATTGTAAAATTCTTATGATATAATGACAGGTAAAGGATATTCCATATCAAATTCAAAATTTCACTTTGGGAATGCAGTGCAAAATGCAGTACCATCATAGAGTGTCACCTCCTAATTTAAATAAATGTTCTGCATGGAGCTAAAAAAATGCTGAATATGCCATTTAATATATGCAGTGATTTTTCTCTGTCAAGTATAACTTTTATGCATATTTTAAATAAGATTCATAAACTCTATGACAAATTTTACCACAGCATCATGGACTTTGGCTGTCTTTGATTCTAAGCTCTCTCTGGACTCATAAATGGAAGCTCTCATAACATTGACAGCACAGTCCAAATTTTCTGCTTTGCAGACACTAGACTTATTTTTAAATGATATGAATTAAATCTTTGTTGAGAGACCAATTTTGAAATGTAAAAGAAAAATTGGAAACGGAAGGATTTTACTGGTTTGGCTGAAGTGAAATGTTCTGTAGGATTCATTCTTGGACCTATTCTACTGTGAATAGTTTCCCTATAGTAGTTCTCTTTTGCTTGCCAGAAGGGGATTATGAATTCAAGTCAATGTTGCAAGAAATGTTACCTGTCCTTTGAAGGAAAAATAATAAATTAAAATGGCTTTGTTCATAATGTTTAAAAGAAATTTTAAAAAAGACAGGAAGAAAGGAAGAAAGAACTCTTGATCCTTGTTATATGGTCTCTCATTTCTTGACAAAATTTCATTGCAATTTTTATGTAAGGCCTTTCTAATCTCTTTGCAAAAGACAAAATCTCTTCTATGCAAATAAGTATGACAACAAAAAGAAAGATAAATAAATGAGAATTTTATCATGACTCTGTAGGTAAAATTCTTCACCTAAGACATCAAAGGAATCTATATTTAAATTATTTTTAATTTCCATAGCTACCAAAATCCAAGAATGTAATAAAGGTACAATCAAAGCTTGACAATGATTCTGCAAAAATTCTAAGTACATTCATATTGTGCCCTAAGCAGATGGAGACAAATCAGAACCGAGCAGAACTTGAAATTCTCTGTATTTGTTGCTCTTGGCATATTTCCAGAGATTTTAGCAGCAAGCTTTCCCATGACGAATTCTTTGTATTTCAGAGGAACAAAGCAAGGCTTGTGGTTTATTATGTAAACATCATGCCTATGCTGGTCCTATTTATTAAAAAAGATAAACATGAAAATACTACTTAGCCTGCATCAATCTTAGTGATGTAAATCATTTTAGCCACTAATACTACCAGCATCAACTCCAGTTGTTGTTATTGATTTAATCATTTTCTATTGATAACAGTTAGAAGAAAATATGAAGACAAACTTAGGAGTAGCTTAATGGAAGATCATGCACATGACTTGTGCTTGTTAATACTGTACTGTGGGGATTTAAGAAGCAAAATATACCAACAAATAAAAAGGTAGTGAACTCTTTACAGAGATGCACAGAGTTCTGATACAGTATCATGTTACTTCCTGTACATTTCCAGTATGATTGGATATTGTGCACACTTTTTGTAAAGGTGGTTTCAAATCAAGTTGTATTGCATTTTAGACTTTATTTATATTATTATTAAAAGTGTTCTGCTTTTAATAAAGCAATGTTCAGCCTGATGACTCTTCAACAGAGGCTCACAAAAGAGGATAGTGCAGAGTATAGCCTTACAGTTTTTCTGTGTCCATGATACTGAAGACTGGAAAGTGTGTGTTTGTTGGGGAAAAGGGCAAAGTTGTGTACTTGTGGGTTCCATCTCTATGATGCTCAATGTTGATGTCTTATGTCTTCATTAATCTTGTGTCACTTTGCTTATTGAGGTAGAGTCTCTTGCTGAATTGAGAGCTCACCAATTTTTCTGAATCTACCTAACCTGCTTGTGTCAGGAATCCCCTGACTCTCTGCCTCTAGAGTAGTGTTTCTCAACCTGTGGGTCTTGATCCCTCTAGGTAATCAAATAATCCTTTCACAAGGGTCACATATCAGATATCCTGCATATCAGATATTTATATTATGACTCATAAGAGTAGCAAAATTACAGTTATGAGGTAGAAACTATATAATTTTATGTTTGAGAGTTGCCAAAACCTAAGAGACTGTATTAAAGCATCCCAACAACATTAGGAAGATTGAGAACTACTGTTCTAGTGTGGTATGATCATATGTGGACCATGATACATGTGTTCAGATTATTCCAATTTTTGTCTTCATGATATGCAATAATCATGTTATCTACTGAGACTTCTCTCCACCCCTAGATTATCTTCCTTAGGATGATATTATTATTTGTCATATTGAGATAATCCTCTTAAGTCACAAGTCTGGGAGAAAAATATCACTGTACGTAAATTCTGATTTTGAATCAAAGAAATTTGATAGCTACTTGGTAAATAGGAAAGTATACATGTAGGCAGGACTCCTTCTCTCAAATCACATAGTTTCTTATAGCTAATGTCACTTTTTTTTCTCTGACTTAGATTTCTAGATGCAGGGAACAAAGTTTATTTTTACTTTTGCTTTTTACTAATCAACACCATGATAATTAAGTTAGGTATTATCTGTTTGCACTTTTGCATTAGCTATGAATGTTTTGTAAATTTCTCACCTCTCATCCTGTCCTAGTTTTCACTGGCATCTAAAGGGCTTTGCCCTTTGTGAAAGAATCAACTATTCTAGACTGCTTACATGTGCAAGTGTTTTCAACACCTTCCCATATAATCTATCCCCAACACTCTAAGAGCTCAATAAATGTTGTTGATTGATAATTTCCCTTCTACCTCAATTGGGAAAACTTAAGATGTTTTTGCAATATTTCTAAGCTTAAATATTTTAACTTCTTGATATTGGTAGAAAAAGTGTAAGTCCTTTCAATATGCTCCCACCAAAGTATAAGACCATAGTACTTCTTAGAAATATTGAAAAATGCAAGGGAGCCTGTTTTGTTTTCTTAAATTATCTGATTCCTCTAAAGCTTTAACTCTAGATTTTAAAATCCTATTGCAAGCAAAAGTGTCAGGGGTAACCATTCCTGACATATGTAATATTGGACAAAGGACACATCGAATTTTGCTCAAAACAAGAAAGTTAATTGTAAAATATACATGAATAAAATATGTAAAATACAAAAGCTTTTAAACCGAACCTTTTGAAGTCAATACATTTAAAAATTATGATCCTTTCAAAATGCAATCACTTCAAATTCTTAGAGTCTTATTTAGCTAATAAATATGCTTCCTCAACAAATGCAAAATGCTAGACCTTAATGAATATTAAGGCATAGCATAAAGGACATATTTAGTTGAAGTTTTAGCAGATGATAGGACAAAATATGCAGGAATTATAGTCCTATATAATATATGCTGTGTTTTTCTTGTTAAAAACAATCTAAACTTAAAAACATTTAAAATTGAAGAATGGGATTGAATCAGTAATATGCTATCACATTGAGTAGTAAATTTAAGTCTGGCTGTTCCTGGAAGATGTTATTTACACCTCTGAGTTCTTTTTCATAGTCTTTTATTGGGGCAAGATGAAAAATCCAGTTACAAATTTCATAATCACAAAGATATACTAAAGTCAGTTCCATGTGTTCCCTGGAAGGGTACGGCATTCAAAGGAATAATATATTTTAACAATTGCTTTATGATGTGAAAACTAGCCACTCTGGTCAGAGAAGCATGTACCCTAACTGCAGATTTTATCTCTCCCTATTTTCCTCCAAATTATATTCCCCAATGTTACTAACAGTTCTGTAACAGACCACCAATTCCAGTGGATCACTCAAATCTTACCCTACAGACTTCCTCCCTACTTCTCAGCCAGTTATCTCTTACTCCAATTCCAGCTGATTTTCCATGGGAATTCACAAGCCATTCCTGCGAGGGAAGCAGGGATCCTTACTGTGGATCTTCAGATCTCTGGACTCTCTTCTAAATTCAGTCCCTCATTCTTTTCCACAACTCTGTACTATATTGGATCTGCTGTGGTCTTCTCCTCCTCTCTGTCCCCATTTCCAGCAGATAATGAAAATATTCTCCTCCAACCTTCTTCTCCACTGATTCTGTTATCCACAAACCCCAGCAGACATTCATGGGAACCCACCAGCCAAGCCTGCCAGAGAAGCAAGTAGACCAATAAACTCTTTGTCCCTATTGCAGAGAACTAAGCAAATTCTGACAGAACACCTTGCTTTCCTCAGACCTGTAGAACCTCTAAACTTCTCTTCCAGCCCATCCCCAATCTTAAGTGTTAGGCCCCAATACACATAGTTTTTGTTTTATCAAGACCCCCAAGTAGTCATAGAAACCAAGGTCCCAGGAGAATTCCTTACTAGGCAACACATTCTGCTAAGAATCAAAGATGGAACAACAACAACAACAACAACAAAGTAAAACACCTAACAAAGACAAGACCAAAGATAAGGATGTATAATTACAATTACAATACCAGATGCCTAGATACCAGTGTGAAAACACAGTCAATATCAATCAGGACAATATGTCTCTACTAGAGCCCAGCAACCTTACCATAGTAGGCCCTAAGAATTGCAACTTAGCTGAAGAACAAGACAAAGACCTTAAAATAACCTTAATGGACATGATAGAGGCATTTAAAGATTAAAAAAGTAGCTATTAAAGAAATCTATGAACACACAAAGAATGGAAATGAATGGATAACATTCAAGACCTGAAAGAAGAAATGCAATCAATAAAGAAAACTTAAACTGAGGGAAGTCTTGAAATGAAAAATTTAGGAACCTGAACATAAGCACAGAGGCAAGCCTCACCAACAGAATATAACAGGTGGGAAAATTTCAGGTATTAAAGAGGTGAGAGAGGAAATGGACACTTTGTCCAAAGAAAATGTTAAACTTAAAAAATCATAGCACAGAATATCCAGGAAATCTGGGACACTATGAAAAGACTAAATCTCAGAATAATCAGACTAGAGGAAGAAGATGAAAGCTAGGGACAGAAGCACAGAAAACATTTTCAACAAAATCATTGGAAGAAATCTGTAACATAAAGAACAGGGTACCTAATAAGGTCAAAAAGGATGCACAATACAAAACATATTAGACCTGATAAGAAATTGCTTTTGGCACCTAATAATCAAAGAAAATTGTATCTAACAAAGAAAGAATATTAAAGGCCCCAAAGAGAAAGACCAAGAAACATAAAGGTAGATATCTTACAATAATACTTGAACTCTCAATGGAGAATCTAAAAGCCAGAGGGGCCTGCATAGATATGCCACAGATGCTAGTCCAGACTACTGTATCCTGGAAAAATTCTCATCCCAATAAATGGAGAAAATAAGATATTTCATAATAAAACCAAATTTCAGCAATATCCATCTAGACATCCAGCCCTATAAAAGTCACTAGAAGAAAGTTAGTCACTAGAAGAAAGATGGTTAAGCCACCCAAGAAAACACAATAAATTAGTATTCGCAGACTAGCAAGTCAAAAAAGGAAAACACACACACACACACACACACAAAACACATCATTACAGCCAAATAATAGGAATCATCAAACACTGCACATTGAAATTTCCCAGCATCAGTGGTCTCAATACTTCAATCAAAAAACAAGGACTAATAGAATGGATTAAAAAAACAGAATCCAACTTTGTCCTGCATTTGAAAAACACACCTTAACATCAAGAATAGATTTTTCCCCTGGGTAAAAGGATGTGACAAGATATTCCAATGTGCTTAAGTAGCAAGCTAGTGTAGCCATTTTAATACCTAAAAGGATAGACTTTAAACCAAAACTAATCAGAAGAGATAGGGAAGGACACCATAGACTCATTAAAAAAAAAAAAAAATATATATATATATATATATATATATATATATATATATATATATATATCCACCACGAGGACACTGCAATTCTTAGCATCTGTACACCAACTCATAAAAAAATACTTCTATAGTTTAAATCACGTATTGACCCACATACACTGATACAGGGTCAATACATGATTGAAGCTATAGAAATACTTAAATACTTTACTTTTGCATAGCTGAAAAACTTGGAGTGATCTTACACTAGAAATTCAACAGTATACCCTGAAACTCTAGTACTAAAAGAAGAAATCATCCCCAAAAGGCATAGAAGAAAACAATTAATCAAACTCAGGCCTAAAATGAAATCCCATACAAAGAATCACTGAAATAAGCCATTGTTTCTTTGATAAAATTATTAAAATTAACAAACCCTTATTCTAATTACTTAAAAAGTAGAGAAAACATTAAATTTAATAACTAACAATGAAAGGGAGATATAGAAACAAACACTGAGGAAATCTAGAGAATCTTAAGTGCATACTTAAAAAAATACTCAACCAAATGAAAATCTAAAATAAATAGTTAATCTTCTCAATAGGTACCACTAAACAAAGTTAAGTCAAGACCAGAAAAACAATTTAAATAGACCTATAACCACTAGTGAAATAGATACAGTCATTAAAACTCTCCCAACCAGAAAAGGCCTAGGGCCAGAACTTTCAAAGAAGAATTAATACCAATGCCTTTAAAATTATTCTACAAAATAGATAGCAAATATTGCCTAATCCATTCTATGAGACCACAGTTGCCCTAATACTCAAACCACATAAAAACCCAGCAAAGAAAGAATTATAGACAAATTTCCCTTATAAAAATATATACAAATATACTCAATAAAATATGTGCAATACCAAATTCAAGAACGCATCAAAAAGGTCATCTACTATGATCAAGTAGGCTTCATCCCAGAGATTCAGGAGTAGTACAGAAAAAAAAAAATCAATAAATTTAATCCACCAAAGGCAAAGTGAAAGACAAAAAACAAAAACAAAAACAAAAACAAAACAAAACAAAACAAAAAAAGACTTTTTTTTTTTTTTTTTTTTTGGCAAAATCCAATACCATTCATGATAAAAGTCCTGGAGAGGGATTAAAAGTAAAGGCTACTTGCATAAAATAAAGGTAATTTACAGCAAGCCCATAGCCAACATCAACTTAAATGAAGAGAAAGTCAAAAGGATTCTAAGATGAGAAATAAGGCAAAGTTTTTCACTCTCTCAATGACTATGTAATATAATTCTACGAGTCGTATCTAGGGCAATAAGGAAACTGAAAGAGACCTGGAGGTATACAAATTGGAGAAAAGTTGTAGTATCTTTATTTGATGATGATATGATAATATACATAAGGTGCCCTAAAAAATCTACTGGAAACCCCTATAGCAGATAAATATTTTCAGCAAAGGAGCTGGACACAAAGTTAACCCTCAAAAGTCAGTGTGCAATTCTCTATGCAAATGACAAACAACCGAGGAAGAAGTTGAGAAACAACACCTTTCACCATAGCATTACATAAAATTAAATAGATTGGGGTAAGTCTAACCAAGCAAGTGAAAGACTTGTGTGATAAAATCTTAGAGACATTGGAGCAAGAAACTGAGCAATAACCAGATGTATAGATCTCCTATTCTCATAGACCTGTAAGATTAATGTAATAAAAATGCTCATCCTACCAAAAGCAATCTACAGATTCAGTGCAATCAATCCACATCCAAATAACAAAACAATACTTTTAATAACTTGAACAGACAATTTTCAGCTTCATATGGTAACAAAAAAACCCAGTATAGATAAAATACTTCTGAATAATAAAAGGATTGCTGGAGATATTAACATCCCAGACCTCAAATATTACTAGAGAGCCATAGTAATAAAAACAGTATATTGTCACAAAAACAATCCCATCAGTGGAACTAAATTGAAGATCCAGACATGAATCCACACAAACCTATGGAAATCTGATTTTTATTTATAAGGAAGATCAAATGCACACCCTGGAATACAAACAGCATCTTCAATAAAGGGTGATTGTCCAACTGGGTGTCAAAATGTGGAAGAATTCAAATAGATCCAAACTTATCACCATGCGCAAAACTCAACTTCAAATGCATCAGTGACCTCAACATAAAACCACATAATCTGAACCTGATAGAAGAAAAAGTGGAGAAGATTCTTGAACTCAGTGGCACAGGAAAAGACTTTCAGAACAGAACATTGTTAGCACACATTAACTCAAACGAATCATTGGCCTTTTGTTACACAAAGAATAAACAAACTGAGAAAGAAATTAGGGAAACAACAACCTTCACAATAATCACAAATAATATAAAATACCTTGGTGTGACTCTAACTAAGGAAGCAAAGATCTGTATGATAAGAACTTCAAGTCTCTGAAGAAAGAAATTGAAAAAGATCTTAGAAGATGGAAAGATCTCCCTTGCTCATGGATTGGCAGGATTAACATAGTCAAAATGGCTATCTTGCTGGAAGCAATCTACAGATTCAATGCACTCTCCATCAAAATTTCAATTCAATTCTGCACCTAGTTAGAAGGGCAATTTGCAAATTCAACTGGAATAACAAAAAACCCAGGATAGCAGAAACTATTCTCAACAATAAAAGCACCTCTGGTGGAATCAGCATGCCTAACTTCAAGCTGTACTACAGAACAATTGTGATAAAAACTGCATGATAGTGGTACAGTGACAGACAGGTAGGTCTGTGGAATAGAATTGAAAACCCAGAAATAAACCCACACACCTATGGTCACTTGATCTTTGACAAAGGAGCTAAAGCCATCCTGTGGAAAGAAGACAGCATCTTCAATAAATGGTGCTGGCACAACTGGTGGTTATCATGTAGAAGAAAGCAAATTGATCCATTCTTATCTCCTTGTACAAAGCTCAAGTCTAAGTGAATCAAGGAATTCCACATAAAACCAGAGACACTGAAACTTATAAAGGAGAAAATGGGGAAAAGACTTGAAGATATGGACACAGGTAAAAAATTCCTGAACAGAACAGCAATGGCTTGTGCTATAAGGTCAAGAATCGACAAATAGGACCTCATAAAATTGCAAAGCTTCTGTAAGGCAAAAGACATTGTCAATAAGACAAAAAGGCCACCAACAGATTGGAAAAGGATCTTTACCAATCCTAAATCAGATAGGGGTCTAATATCCAATATATATAAGGAACTCAAGAAGATGAACTCCAGAAAATCAAATAATCCTATAGGGTACAAAGCTAAACAAAGAATTCTCAACTGAGGAATACCGAATGGCTGAGAAGCACCTGAAAAAAAAATGTTCAACATCCTTAATCATCAGGGAAATGCAAATCAAAACAACCCTGAGATTCCACCTCACACCAGTCAGAATGGCTAAGATCAAAAATTCAGGTTACAGCAAATGGTGGTGAAGATGTGGAGAAAGAGGAACACTCCTCCATTGTTGATGGGATTGAAAGATGGTACAACCACTCTGGAAATCAGTCTAGTGGTTCCTCAGAAAATAGGACATAGTACTACCGGAAGATCCAGCAATACCTCTCCTCGGCATATACCCAGAAGATGTTCCAACTTGTAATAAAGACTCATGCTCCACTGTATTCATAGCAACCTTATTTATAATAGCCTGAAGCTGGAAAGAACCCAGATGTCCCTCAACAGAGGAATGGATACAGAAAATGTGGTACATTTACACAATGGAGTAGTACTCAGCTATTAAAAACAATGAATTTATGAAATTCTTAGGCAAATGGATGAATCTGGAGGATATCATCCTGAGTGCGGTAACCCAATCACAAAAGAACACACATGATATGCACTCACTGATAAGTGGATATTAGCCCAGACACTTAGACTACCCAAGATACAATTTGTAAAACACATGAAACTCAAGAAGAAGGAAGACCAAAATGTGGATACTTTGTTCCTTCTTAGAATGGGGAACAAAATACCCATGGAAGGAGTTACACAGACAAAGTTCAGAGCTGAAACAGAAGGACCATTCAGAGACTGCCCCACCAGGGGATCCATCCAATATACAACCACCAAACGGAGACACTATTGTATATGCCAGCAAGATTTTGCTGACAGGACCCTGATATAGCTCTCTCTGAGGCTATGCCAGTGCCTGGCAAATACATAAGTGGATGCTCACAGTCATTTATTGGATGGAACACAGGGCCCCTAAAGAAGGAGCTAGAGAATGTAACCAAGGAGCTAAAGGGGTCTGTAACCATATAGGAGGATCAACAATATGAACAAACCAGTACCCCACAGAATTGTGTCTGTAATTGTAGCAGAGGATGACCTAGTCGGCCATCAATGGGAGGAGAGGCCTTTGGTCTTGCAAAGATCATATGCCCCAGTACAAGCGAATTCCAGGGCCAGGAAGTGGGAGTGGGTGGGTTGGGGAGCAGGGCAGGGAGAGGGTATAGGGGACTTTCAGGATAACTTATGAAACGTAAATGAAGAAAATATCTAATAAAAATGATTTTTAAAAAAGGAAGCTGGAAATAGACTACTCTCGTACAAATACTGAAAGAATACTTTATCCTACAACAGAGGCACTTGTTTAACCATGTTCATTGCTGTTCTCTTAGTATCACCAAGAATTGGAAACAACTAGATGTCATTCTATTAAAAAATGTGGTACATTTATACAATAGAACATTTATTACTTAGTTGTTTAAAAGAAATGGAATCATGGAATTCACTTGTAAATGGATAGACCTAGAAAAAAAATAACCCTGAGTGAGGTAAAACACAAAGTATATATTCTCACATATATGGATATTAGCTGTTAAGTCAGTGGTAACCAAGCTATAATCAATAGATCCTCAGAGATTAGGCAGAGAATAAGTGACTAGGTTGGGGCAGATAGATTGCACTAGCAAAGGCAAATAATTAAGGGTGGATAATGAATTGGAATGAGAGGATCAAGTGGGGAAAGGGATGGGGGATGAAGAAGGGAATAAGAAAAGAGATATCTAAAGTTAAAGTCATCTGAGGGGTGGTATGAAAACAAACTAAATAGAAGTTTTATAAAATATATACATATATAAAAGGGCTCTAAATGAAGTTGAAAAATGATAAGGAGACAGAACCCCAACTGGTTATCTCCTATCACCCAATGAGGCTTTTTGTACCATTATTGGGTTACATCTAATTGAATTTTTAGCCAGAGGGATCCCATAGGAATCCCTAAACAACCCAGACTCCTGTCAAGACTGTTAGAGGTAGCTCTACACAAACTGACAGCAAAGCCCCATTGCTGAAGTCAACAGCTATACAACTTGTGGGACACAGAGAAGTTTTGCTGGAGTCTACCTAGAACCTTCCTTCCTACATCTTAGCATCCTTGGTACAGGAAGGTATTTGGCATGCTACCAAAGAAGAAATATAAACACCATTCTAGCCACAAATCCTTTGACCTACAATGGTGTCCTGTCTTCAAGATTTGCTAGTGCAATGGTGCAACAAAGCTTAAGTGGAAAAGAAACCAATATTGGACTTAATGGCCCCTTCATGAGCATATAATCTATACCCAACACTGCTTGGGTTACCAAGGACCTGAGACTAAATAGAAAGAGGCTTGGGGTATAACTAAAGATTACTGTTCTAAATCTAACAAACAAACAAGCAAAAACTGAATCAATAAAATGACTCCTAATACCATTCTACAATACATGTAGACCAGTGCCTTTTCCAACCACCATCAGAGATGCTCCCTCTTGCAGCAGATGGTAACAATTACAGAGACCCTCAGCCAGACATTATGCAAAGAGTTAGAGATTTTAGAATGTAGGCAGCCGATGCCTAAAAGATGGTGCCTCCGGTTTCCGGTACACCGTGGCTGTAAACAACACCACTGTGCAGGCGCTAGCCCGAATCTGGCGCCAACCCCTCCCGAGCAGGTGCATGTAAATTAAGGTGCTGGCAGACTGACCAATCCCAGGAGGACACAAAGCTTTTCCTTGTGCTGGGGTGTATATAAGGAGTCTCCCTGGGTGCCCGGGGTTCCCATAGCAGCATCGATGTGTTCCTGCAATAAAGGCTGTTGAGAAGAATCCGACTGTGTTGCGTTTTTCTTGCCTGCCGAGGTGGGTGCAACATTGGAATTTTCAGCCCTAAACTGGATATTTCCATCAAATTCCTCCCCTCATGGATCAGAGAACCCTGGAAAATAGAGGGCAAAAGAGCATCCTTTCTATGTGCATTACGGCATCCTTTGTATGTGCATTCTGGCTTCAGAGATTAGTGGTTTTATGGGATTTCTTGAACAGTTGTGTATCTACATCTGTATCTGTTCATGTATCTTTTCTTACATTTTTCCTTTTTTTTGTTTTGTGTATTCAATTTCCAAATTATTAGTTTTTAGAATCCATATATATATATGTATATATATATATATCTTAATTTTATTATTTTTGCTTAGAAGACTATTTTCTAATGAGAGACAGAAGGGGGAGGGCATCTAAAAATGGAGGAAAGGTGGGGAGGAACTAGGAGGAGTAGAGGAAGGGAAAGCTAATGAGACTATACTATTACATAATGTGAGAAAAGAAGCATAAAATAAAAAATTCAAAAATGTGTACTTTTAAGAATCTGAAAAAATAAAACTGATTTTCTCTTTTCCCTTGTTTGTCTTTATCATTTTGCACACAACCAAATTCACTAAATTTTTTTTTCTTGCTTGAGCTCGGGTCTCACTATGAAGCCTCAGCTAGCGTGGAACTCATTGCATAAATCAGGCTTGTGTATAAATTACAGCAATTATACTACTCATACTGCTTCTGCCTCTCGAGTGCTGGCATTATAGATGTGCAATACCATGTCCAATATGAGATCAGTATAAAATGTGTTTACTCTGAGTGGTTTTTATAAATACAGTAATAATCTAAGCATTGCCTATATACTATCCACATGAGAGAGCTTTACTCTAAACCTAAGATTTGGAGTGAGCAATAATTTTATTGGAAGGATTTCCCCAAATGGAATTTCCTTGTCTTAATATCAGCAGGAATTACCAGGCTTGAGGTGAAAAACATTCATGGTTTTTGATGTTCTGTCCAACAGTTAAGTAGAGTATAAATTAGCATAGAACTCAATTTCTGTACAGACTCATTGTTGACTTATGTTAAAACAAATAAAGGAAAGCTCTGCTCAGACAAACGTGCTCTTGCTAACCCTTTATAATCCCTTTCACTCTGTCAAACGAAACACCTCATAACCTATGGAGCAGTGGTTTGATTTACACAATCAATACTGAGTGGATATTTCAGTGTTTCCTTGGCCTCTACTAAAAATAACTTCCTTATCGTGAGGAATTTCACATGTGTGTGTTTCTGTGCAATGAGATGATGACTGATTGCATTTAGTATTTCAAGTCTGGTTAAAGTCATGTTTACTTAGTAGTTTTTTGTTCTCTTCCAGATCTCCTTATAGCTGTATGCTTCTCTTAGGCTGCCCCCTTAATCTTCTTTTTAAAGGCCTTTGAGACACTCCAAATCTACCTCAGAAATAAGTGTCCTTGGAAGTTAATTATACCAACTTTTGAAATGATATAAATGTCTGTCAGGAAAGAAGCTATTTGTTAAAAATTATACTCAAATAATGGTCTATTCTGAAACTGGGAAAATAAGATAAAATGTATTTTAGGGTTTGTAGAGATGCCAAAACATTTTGTTAACTTTTAAAATGAAAATGATAACTCAAGGCTGACTGTATAATGATTTCATATCTAAAAAAATCCTTATTAGCTTAAAATAAATGGCATTTGATCTGTATTCATATATTAAAAGATGCATGGATAGACTGAATGATGGGCTGATGGATGGGTGAACACACATGTTACAGAAGTAGAGATGGAGACAAACCCCGAAACTTTTTGAAAAGAAATGAACACTAATAGCTGATGTCATTACTAGGGACTACAGGTATGATATAAGAAATGTAGCTTCTATTTTCTTTTTATGTGGTGTTTGAGTTATATTAATGTGCATTTTATTTAAATCTTTCTAATCATGTATTTATAGAGGCAGTGTATTAAGTTTCCATCACAAATGTTCTGCCTGTATCATTGCTAGACTGCTATGTTAATGTCAC
Source organism: Mus caroli (assembly GCF_978045245.1). Lineage (NCBI taxonomy): Eukaryota > Metazoa > Chordata > Mammalia > Rodentia > Muridae > Mus > Mus caroli. The sequence continues at coordinate 86,107,052 of NW_028227265.1, forward strand.
TTTCTCTACTTAAAATGTATCTGCTTCTCTGACTAAATAGAGACCCAGCAGTCCTCTGTTGAATATGTGTCGGGGGTCTCATATCAGCTGGTGTGTGCTGCCTGGTTGGTAGTCCAGTGTTTGAGAGGTCTTGGGGTCCAGATTAATTGAGACTGCTGGTCCTTTTACAGGGTCACCCTCCTCCTCAGCTTCTTTCCGTTTTTCCCTAATTCAACCACAGGGTCAGCAGTGTCCATTGGTTGGGTGCAAATATCTGCATTTGATTCTTTCAGCTGCTTGCTGGGTCTTTCTGGGGCCCCAGGGAGTTTAGAGGTCTGGTGGGGAGGGACATCCTCGTGGAGACAGAGGGTGGGGAGAAGATATGGGATGTGGAACAGTCGTGGGGTGGACCGGGGGTGGGGTGGGGAATAAAATCTGGAATGTAAATAAATAGATAAATAAATAAAAGATTAAAAGAAAAAAGAATGTATCCACTTGTTGTCCTCTGTCTGTTCACAGCACTCTTCTGCTCAAGTTCTGACTTGACTTTTTTCCCTAAATTTATTTATTCACTTTACAGCCCTTCCTCCCCTGCCACTCATCTTTTCCTCAGAGAAAGGAGAGTCCACCACTCCCACCTCCAGGACTTAACCCATCCTGGTACATCAAGTCTCAGCAGGGGACTTGCACATCATCTTCACCTGAGCATCCTCTTCCATCTAAGCTAGACAATGCTGTTCATTTAGGGAAATGGGATCTACAGGCAGGCAAGAGAGTCGGGGTAGCCACTGCTCCAGTCATTCAGGGAACCTCATAAAGACCAAGCTGCATTCTGGTACATAATTATGAAGGGGGGAGGAGGTCTAGGTTCAACTATTGTATGCTCTTTAGTTGGTGGTTCCATCTCTGGAAGCCTCCAAGGGTCCAAGGTTTGTTGACTCTGTCTTCTTGTGGAGTCCCTATGTCTTTTGGATCCCGTAGTATGTCCCCTAACTCTTCTATAAGACTCCCTGACCTCTGTCTAAAGTTTTTCTTTGTGTCTCTGCATCTGTTTCAGCGGCTGGGTGGAGCCTCTCAGAGGACAGTTATGGTAGGCTCCTGTCTGCAAGCATAGCAGAGAATTATTAATACTGTCAGGGATTGACGCTTGTTTCACGTTTTAAACTTTAAACCTATTTTCCTTCCAGAAGAAAAACATACCACACAGGCAGCCATACCCGAGCACCATTTAAAGAAATTTCTCTTTTAGGAAAGAGAAGAATAATTTTTAAATGAATATACTTGTTTATTCACACATAGAGAATTATATTGTGGATGAATATTAGATACTAGAAGACAAAAATATCTTCAAAATCTTTAAGAATTGATTGACATTTTGATTTTATCATCAACAATGCTAAGAATTTCATTTCACACACACACACACACACACACACACACACACACACGTTTCTAACTACTTACTCAAATATTTCCAAGAGGTAGACATATAACTTCAGGTAAAGGTGTGGGTTTTTTTCTTTTATCAACCATGAATATGTGCTTTAAAATTGAAAATTAGAAGGAAATTACTGCATAGAAGACTAGAACAAATTAGAAATGTAAACCTAATTTAGAAGACATTTTTCCAAGCTAATTGCTTCTACACTTAAGCAGTCATTGACACGGCACACAACCTAATTAGCGAGTCCTCAGACTTCCTAAACACTTCCCGAACTTCTACAATCGAACGGTTTTAACAAAATTGGTCTTTACTCACTGTAAAGGATTAACAGGCTCCATGAGATCAAAACTGCCATTTCCTGGAAGTTTCGTGCTTGGTGAGCATCTTAGTGCTGCATTGCTGGCCTCCAGAACTCGTCCCTTTTCTCCCATGTTCACCAAACCCCATCTTTCAGTGTTAGTATACTTGTGTGTTTTAGTATTTTCTGCCTCACTTCATTTCTGTTCCATTCGCTTAGCATCTAACGCTGTTTCACACAGAGGTGGATTCTTAATAAATGCTGCCAGCCACAGGAAGATAATGAGAGCGGCTCATTAAGCAGGTGAGCCACATTCAGCCAGCAAGCAGACATGCACAATCATAGGTACATTGTGTCGGACATTAATGGGCAGCTGTAAAGTGGTTTCACTCACTCATCACCACAATGAAGCCACTAAGCTAGATGACGATAAAGGAGAACTGTGATCTGACTCTCAGATTCCAGATGTAAAGTTCTAACTGCGAAAGCAAAGCCTTTCTTCTTGACTTAACCTTATGTACCGGGAAACTCAATATTTACATGCAAAAAAAAAAAAAAATGGAGAGTTTGAGCAAATATTTGACTAGGGTGGAGAAGTGGTATTGGAGTCCTACTTAATCTGAAAGATATCAGCAAAGAAAAAAATTTTTATGGTAAATCTTCAGAGGTGTCATTAAGGAGCTGAGGAAGTGAACCATGGTAAACTTGAGTGAATTCCAAGTTAAATTTGAGAAGTTCTCACTCTGTCCTTCACATTCTCAGGTCCACATTCCTAAGTCAAACCACATCCTCTTGCTTCATGGAAGAACGAGAAGGCTCATTTGCATTCATATTTAGCAGCAGTATAGGCAACAAAGGTCCAAGAATAATTCTGACTTCCTGGACCTTGAGAAGTGTAATGGTGGATCTCTCAATTGCTTGGAATTTGAAAACTTAGGAGCAACAAAAGAGAAAAGGGAAATAGATTAAGGAAGAAAAGGAAAGAGGTCTGGAATGAGGTTGAAAGTTTCCAGGAGGTATCTGTCTCGGAGAAATCTATGCACCTGAATTAAAGCTATTTGCTTTTTTCTCAAAATGCTGGCAGATGACAGATTTAGAGAGAGGAACGTTAATTTTTTCATCTTCCAACTAAACTCTACAGTTGAGAATTATGAAAGATAAGTTGAGTTTAAAATTCTTTGAAATTCTTTTTTTCTACATGGATTATCTAAGAAAGAATCTAGACACAAAGTTGGGAAGCAGCAGCCTTGGCGGTAACTAGTTCATAATGCTTAATAAAGAAGCCCTCCCCATAATACCACTGAATTCTCTGAGACTCTTCTAATATCTCCACACTGAGGTATGAGACTAAAGTCAGGAAAATAAATTCGGTATCTTGAAAAAAGGAGCTAAATGTGTGAGTTCATTTTGAAGACTTTTTCTATGGTGGTTCATTCTCAAAGTTTTCAAAGTTGGTATAGGCTAATTGAAATACACGCAACTGCTTGTCACTAACTGGAAACTGGAGTTAGATGATTTTCTTTATATTAAATAAGCATTGTTACTTTCAAGAGGCAACTAGAAGAGAACCTCATCTGTAAAATCTTGAATTTTCTGCTGTGTGCAATCTTGTCTGTATTTTAAATTCCCTAGAGATTTATTTCAAGGACTTATTTGTTCGTGTGCTTGTCTGCAAAAATGATTTATAAGAAGTGTCTGGAGCCCGGTTACCAAGTAATCAAGTAAACTAGGAATCTGCCATAGTTGATATTGCTAAATGTCTAACTACCATAAATATCATGTTGTTCAATGACTACATTTTTTAAAAATTATCAAATAGAGATATAGTACATGGTTCATTTTCAAATATCATTTGATTTATACATACTGGCATTCTGAAAATTTTTGCATCATAAGCCTTACAAAGGCAAACCGTTATGTGAACACTGTAATTATAGATACAGTTTAATTGTTCTATGAATGAATATGTTTTCTTTTAACACTAATCTTAAAATTATACTTGATGTGTCTCTCCCGTCAAATGAGTATGTATTACTATTCCATATAAGAAAAATCTTGTTTGAATATACACCAGACTATTTCTTCTAAATAGCCACAAGGTGTAAACTATTTCCACGCCAACAGTTTCAGCAAGCATGTGACAATGAATTCCTTAAAACTTCAACACTTAAGCCTCCAAACTCTGACACCATTGCATACACTAGCAAGATTTTGCTGATAGGACCCTGATATAGCTGTCTCTTGTGAGACTATGCCGGGGCCTAGCAAACCCAGAATGGATGCTCACATCAGCTATTGGATGGATCACAGGGCCCCCAATGGAGGAGCTAGATAAAATACCCAAGGAGCTAAAGGGATCTGCAACCCTATAGGTGGAACAACAGAACTAACCAGTACCCTGGAGCTCTTGACTCTATCTGCATATGTATCAAAAGATGGCCTAGTTGGCCATCACTGGAAAGAGAGGCCCATTGGATTTGCAAACTTTATATGCCCCAGTACAGGGGAAAGCCAGGGCCAAAAAGTGGGAGTGGGTGAGTAGGGGAGTGCGGGGGAGGGTATGGTGGACTTTTGGAATAGCATTGAAAATGTAAATGAGGAAAATACCTAAAAAAATAAACTCAACACTTTAGTTACTTATTTTTTTTTACATCTGCACTTCTCATGGAGACCCACACAGTGACTGCGATTTGCAAAAGCTTCTTTCAGCTGTGTAATTTAATCAACCTGAACTTGCCAGCCTCTCAAGACCTTTAGATGAAGCTGATGTGATTTCCCCTAGTCAAGCTTTTGAGCAGAAGAAATACTTGATACAGTCCATTTGTAGCTGTTCTTTGTCCCTTAATTATAACAGACTTAGGGGAAGCTAGTTTAGCAGGTTATAAAACCATGGCAAAGATGGAATATATTGATGTGGGTGAAAAAAATGAGAATAGACATCTAGGCTTTTTACACAGAGGTAAAAATATGTGTATATGTACACACATTCACAAAAGTGTTAGTAAAATATAGACATATGTAAACTTTATCTGTAGGACTATATACTGATACATTTGCCTTTATCTCATGTGTAGCTTTATAACCAAATATTTTAAGTACTGTCTCTGAGTAAACAGCACTTTAAATTACTGGAAGCAAAATGCTATTGCATCTTATAAATTATTTCTGCGATGTAAGTGTTACGTCTAAATGTCTCATCTTCACAATGTCTAGCTTCCAAAATACCTGCTTGAGTTCTAAGCTTGTCAGATTTCATTTGCATTTTTTACCCAAGCCAATCTATTCTAGTTTTACTTAATAACACTCTTATATTTTAATTAGGAGCTTAGTTGAAGTGATAGTACAGGCCTAGGTAAAGGAGTCATTTCTCCATCAGAATCACTTGAAAAACATACTAATATAAGTATTAAATTTAACTTATTATATCTAAGAAAGACAAACAGATTGGTTTTAGGGGGAAAATTAATGTATTTTACCCTCAAATGTAAGAACTCTTGTGGGTTTTTGAAAAAAAAGAAATGGATGTCTAGTATGTAAACCCACATTGAGAAACTGAACCTTAACAAATATTAATTAAGTAGGTTGATGCATAAAATATTACGATATACAACTATCAATTCTAATAACATTTTGCTGTATTAAAATTTTTGAATAATAAGTCAATGGTAAGTGTTGATATAAGAAGATAAGAGAACATAATGTATTTCCACTTTAGGCGGTTTTTCCTGGGTCTCTGACTGGGTGCTAATGATTATACAGGAACAGAAGTAGGAAGTTGTTCAAAACCATAGTCTTCAGTCTTTTCTGCTTTCTAGATAACAGGGTAGATATGAAAAATGGAGTGGATGAAAGATTCTAGAGGCAATGACTCTTTGGTCTCAATGGACATTCTGGGGAACAAAACTGGTCATTGTTAGAAAATTGATCATTTAATAAGAGTCATAAAATTACCCAGAAGCCTTAGGAGAAAGGGAACGTTGTATAGCCATTGAGAACACAGAGCTAGCAGTTTTGTAAGCTTTAGTGTTAACTGACCCCCTGGCAAAATAAAAAAGCATCTTTTGCTCTAATACCAGAAAATGCATTTAAGGAGAGAATAGCTATTAAGAATTTTACTTTGTAGAGTCTTTATTTACAGGGCACTTTAATGAGGATTCATGCTAATTAATGCTTAAATGACTTCCTTCATCTAGTATTATAATTCAGTTCCTTTATACACTCACTGAAGTGAAGCAGGGGAGAAATTTTGCAGAAAGAATCATCAATTAATTTTGGGACAAATTAAGGAGGAAATTTTGTCTTTGATTTAGTGTAAATAATTCAAGCCCATGTAATTGCAGTATTGTTCAGCCAGACTATCATATTTCATAGCACAAGTTTAGATGTAAAATTTATTAGAGTCTTGATTGCATCTATGGAGATATGCTAAAATAAAATATTAAACAAGGATGTTCTGCAAATAACTTGGACATTTTAATGTATTATATTATATTTCTGGTATTATGGGGAAGCACACTTGTGTTCTTTAACTTGTTTACTGTAATTCTATTATATGTTTTGTCAGGGATGGTATAATCTTTGTCAATCTAAGTATATTGCATTTTATTATAGATCATTAGAGCCATTTGTCTATTTTTATTAACATTAAGATATTATATGTCCCTTCAATTGGCACTTTATATGTGAATTAATCAATGGTGCTGAATTGCCTATGCAGTGTTTCATTTGGAAATTGCACTTGTTAATTGCCTGGCTAATTGATGTTTCTTTTATTCTTCAAACCATATAGTGCATGTTCTTATGAATTTGTAGCTCTGACTTGTTTTATTCTGCATAAAAGTTTCATTACCTAACCCACTGACCCCCACAGGGCTGATTGGCATCTAACAAAATCCAATACTGAAAAACTGGAGCCTGTCTTCTACCCCTTTCACATCCTCTAAGTTCTAACTAGTCTACTTCAGTTTGTATATCTCATAGTCTCTGAACTTGATCACAATATCTCTGTCCTCCTCTGTTGTCTGCACATGTGAGTTCTATACTTTATTTGAATAGCATATCTGAAAAGCTCTCCCAATTCTAAACTCAGGCAAAAAATTTTAAGGTCATATATATCTTAAAAAGAGAAACAAATGGTTCCTGTTGAATATTTTGTGTAAGTGCCTTGCTCTCCTTCTGCAATATGGGAGTCTGCAGAGTTACTGATGGCTTGTGTGTGTGTGTGTGTGTGTGTGTGTGTTTAGATAGTTGGATGTTTTTCTAGCTTATATTCTTACTAAAGACTATAAAAATGTGTTCTTTAGGGAGTCATCAAGAATTCATTGAATATGTGAGAGAAGTTTAGGTGAACAGAAACCTCATACCAATTGTGTATCACTGAGTCAAAGATTTAAATGAGAAAAGAACTAAAGGATAATTTGATCTGTCTCTAGTTAACAAGACTGTTCAGATAGAGAGTGTGGAGAGATTTGTATGTAATCCTATATCACAGACTCAATGATAGAAGGAAATTTTGAATAGCTTTTAAGATGTAGCCACTGTGATTACACTTTTTTAACTTGCTCATTTTCACAATCATATCCTAAATCAAGTCATGGGCTCAAATAACTGTAGACAAGAGTCTTAGGCTCAACATTCTACAGTTAATCAGCTCCCTGCCCCCATAACTTTCCTCAGAACAATGGGTTAGTGGGTTGTTGTTTCTTTTTCTGTTTCTTTTCTATCTTCTTCTTTAAAAATCTTTTATTTTGACCCATGGGTAGCCTTGTAATATGGTGATGTGTGAAAGGCAAGTGCTTTGTAATCAAGTATATCTGGGCATTAACCCTCACCCTGTTACTTTCTAATTGTCTATTTTGCAGCTCTTTCATGGACTTTTTCTGATCCTTGACTTGCTTATTTGCAAAGTTTGAATATTGAAAATCTAACAAGTTTATCACTTAGTCTTAACACTATTAAAACACTGATCATTGCATGTTGGTCTAAATGTTCTACATTTATTCTCTTTAAGCCCAACAGCTCTGTGAGTTGCTGTTATCACACATGCACTTATGGGTGAGGTAGGTACTATAATTATTCTCCCATTACAGATAAAATGAAGGCTTGAATATGTTAATTGATGTTTAGAGGCACATAATTACTGGAAAGTGGGTCTTAATAGAAACTTGGCTCTTGTTACTTCAAAGTTCTTGCACAAATTAACACTGTGAGGATTAGTCACAGAGGAGGCCACTATTTGTTTTGAAGGTGCTTCTCAGGGTTCTGATTGAACCTTGTTAACATAGGATATCCTGGACCATAAATTAATTTTACCCTGGTTGGTGGTGAGATTTCAGGGTCATGTCCACATCCCTCCTATTAATAATAAAAACCACTGGCTACTTTGTTTTTGTTAATGTTGTCATTTTTAAAATTCCACAAAGTCTGGAGTTTTGGGGAAAAACCTTGTAGAATTCATCAGTTTTGTGAAGCAAAATAACCCTGCTAATGCCTTTGGCATAGTCAGTATTTCTGACAGTTTTTGGTATAGCCATTTTTGACTTCCCTAAGTCAGAGCAAGGAATTTTCTACCAGGTACAACTACTAGATTGTGTAAAACATATATATATGTATATATATATATATATATATATATATATATATATATATATGTATGATGTGTGTATTTCAGAAATACATGCTGATGTGTGTTTCAGAAATACATGCTAAAACACACATATATATATATGATGTATGTATTTCAGAAACACATGCTGATGTGTGTTTCAGAAATACATGCTAAATTGTTAAATATATATAAACTACTAGATTATATAGGCACTCATTCTTTTCCATAAAATTTTAATTTAAACATCCACAATAATGTTTTAGTTTATGTGAATTACATTTATTAATATTAAAAACACAAGGCTTTCCTAGGCCATAACTCATTTTAAGGGCAAATGATCCAATATTTATTAATTTACATGAAATAAGCAATAAATATAAATAAAATCCTAAACTATAAAAAATGACATAATCATTTGACATGGCACTATGGCTCACAGGGACATGTTCATCTGAGTGTATATGATACATCTCTCTAGCCTCTTTAACCTCTCATTAGATTTTTTTTTTTATTTCTCTAGACAGTTTCTCTCCTGCCTCCACCAATATGTCTTTTGTAAGAGAATAAGCCATCTTTAAATACCATCAAGGGGAGAACAGAATTACCAAAAGTACCTGTATTACTTTTCTGGTACTATGATAAACACCATGACCAAGACACTTTATAGAAGGAAGAGACTATACTCGCTTAGAGCTTCAGAAGACTAAAATTTCATCATGACAAGAAAGCAGTAGGCAGATGCTGGAGTAGCAAGCCAAGAGGTGCCATTGTGAACTGTGCATAGGAAGCAGAGAAAGTGAACTGGTAATGGTGTGTCTTAGGTGGGGTTACTATTTACTGTGAGGAAATGCCATAACCAAAGCAATGGGAAGTAAAGGACTTATTTTCTTCTACTATCACATCAGAATTAATCACCAAAGGAGGTTAAGCATGGAAGGGTGCTGCTTACTGGGTTGCTCATTATGGGTGGTTCAGCCTGCTTTCTTACAGAACCCAGTATCACCTTTCCAGGAATGCTGCCAACCAAAATGCAGTGGGCCTCCCCTCATCAATAACTAATTAAGAAAATGCCCTACAGGCTTGCCTACAGCCTGATCTTATGGTGGCATTTTCTAAATTGAGATTCCTTTCTCTCAGATTACCTTACCTGTATAAAATTGACACAAAACTATCCAGAACATGGTGTGATTCATTCATTGAACTCCCAAAACATACCTCTAGAGCATATTTTCCCCCAATCATGCCACACTTTTTAAGCCTCCAACATAGCTCCATCAACTGGGAGCTAAGGGTTAAATTGCATGAGACTAGTAAGATTAGAGGCAATCTTATTCAAACCACCGCAGACCCATTTGTTCACATTTTATTTTCACATATATTAGTGTAATCTCTCTGAAACTTTTAAAACAGAGCTAACAAGGACAATAGGCACTTCACAGGATTATTTATGCTATGGTTTGTCTACTTAAGCCCCATAATAAATTGGCAGTAATATTGTTGAGTTTGAATTGTCACTGTCTTAGGATAGAATTTTACAGATTCATATTTTCCAACCATTCTATTTGTTCTTTTGTCTATAAACATGATTCCATATGTATATTATATATATATGATTTTCATATACACATGTATGTGTATATATATTTATATGAAAATGTAAGTAATATTTTTGCAATTCTGTTTCTGTTTTGAGAGTTCATCAAACCTTATAATTATAAAAGACTGTGAACATATGACGGAGAAGTCAATGGATCCACAGACCAGTGAATCTTTTAATCCAGGCATCGTTGACTCAAAGCCTTATCCCAAACCCTGGAGATGATAAAGAGGATGCGGGGAGAATACTCTGAGCATGACATCTATGGTCATGTTCACTTATGTCTTGGCTTATTGTTGCATCTATGTTCATTTGGTTGGCTAAGAACTTCTGTGTCTTGTGTGTGAGAAAAGCAGGGAAGAGGTACCACTGGCCTGACAAGTTCACAAACTCATAAACCCATGTTCTCAAAGGATAGCCAGGCTGAAAGGAAAGAAAAGCATCATTCAATTAAAAGCTAAAGTTTTGGGGTTTCCAAGAATGGTAGAAAAGTCTTGAAAGTAGAAAATGACATACTTTTGAAACTGCAAGAAAATTCAACTGAACGTGAACTTTTGCATCATCTGGTGGACAAGGATGGGATGCTGTCTGCTGCTCATTTGGCATATACATAAATCAGAGAGGCATATACCTGTTTCAATAAGATTAAAGTGTAAATAACTGTTGGTTGTTATTCCTTTTAATATTATTTATTAAAACCATACCTTAATTTTGAATAACACATTAGACTTTACAAAGATTTTTTATTATCTCACTTGGTCAATGGCCCATCACTATGAAAGTTGTTATTATCTGTTCATATTTTCATAGAAATGTTTTTAATTTTCAGCAACAAGCCAAATAAATGACTGAAACATCAGTTTAACAATATTTTAAAGTATCACCAAATATTTTGTTTTAACACAAAAAGCCTTTTGAGAACTTACCTGTTGCTGTTTCTTTACCAGGCTGGGTGTGAGACACAGTACTGCTTTATAGTCAATCACAGTAGCTGAAGAAGCAGTACTTTTGCATAATAATTTACATATTTCTAAAACTGTAAGAACAACTGACTTCATAGAATGTTAAAAAGGAGTCATCACTACATTTTTATGAAACACTAAAGTAAATCTCACTTCCAACCATTCTAGCATTTGCTTTGTTTGATGATAGCAATGGAAGAAATGGATTTCACATGATAATGCTTGAATCAGGGACTCAGGCAGTGGATTCTGCCTTTACACAGGTCTTCCCAGGTACCACTAATTAGCTTGGCAGTCCCCACCTGAAGACATATAATTGACCATAAAAGCTTTATTGACTTAGCTGCGAAGTAAGGTTGGTCTGTTTAAAGCAATTACGAATGAATGGGTCAGTGCTTTTGGAAAAGAGAGCTTTTTGTAAACTTCAGGAGGCCTTATTTGTCTCCTTATCTGAGCTTCCTAATGATTCTGGACATGTGATCCCCTAAAAAGTCTGGTTTTTCTCTCTGCCACCCACTCTTGTTGTGTTTCTTGGCCACTGTATTTGCTTATTTTGCAGTATCCTTCCCATCCTCTGTCTCATCCCCCCTCTTCATTTTCCATACAGAGTCATCCTTTCCAAGAAGTGGTCATATGCCTTAGGTATCATATGACCTAAACACATTTCCTGTTAGCTGAATGAGGCCAATTCAGTAAAAATATAAAGAAATCACCAACTAATTTTAGCATCATGAGCCCCATTGAAAGTCTGAAAAACAGTCAAGAGCCTAGTTATGCCTTTAGAAATATGACTTGGTCAAGTCTACAAACATTAAATATTTGATGTGTACAGAAATGTTGTATTGACACTGTTATAGTGGATCTCATTTTCCTACAGCTTTGACAATTTTACTTCCCATCACATTTAAATTACTGTTTAACAGAATCTTTCCCTCTTTCTCTTACGGACACCTAACCAAAGGTGATATACAATAGAAAGGAAATATTTGCCAGAGTGCAAAGAAGGGAGAACATTCTGTAGCTTTGCATGTTCACAGGGAAATCAGAGAACTCTATGGGAGCCTGTGAGATTTCTTTACTCCACTCACGGAGAGAATATTTATTTATAACCCTTTTGTATCCTGCCTATGGAAGTTAAGTAGCACTGGCAGCACTGAATTAGGTGTGAAAAAGACACATGTGATGGTAAAAGTCCTCAGGCCAGGGAGCTGAAAACTGACTCAACAGAATTGCTTAATAGTTAGGGAACTTGATGTACTGAGGGGCTCCTTAGTGCATTTCTCTACTGTAGGCAGGCTTCAAAAAATAACACATTTACATTATCAGATGAACGTATATCTGGATTTTGTTAATTATATTTTGTACATGAGCAGAAGTGCAAGTGTGAGTGAAGGTACATCTGGGGTCCAGAAGAGGGTGCTAGATCCCATGGGACTGAGGATACAGCTGCCTGACTGGAATGCTGGGAACTGAACAATGGTCCTCTGAAAGAGTAGCAGGTGCCCTGACCTACGAACCTATTTCTCCAGCCCAGATATGTGCATTTTATACCTATATACACACTATTTCCTATTATATTCAGTACAGGAACTACACCCAATAAGTGAAACATCAACAAAACATGTAAAGTTAAATTGACACCATTGATCTGAGGCACATACAATGAAGTGTGAAGGACACTGTTAATCAGATCTCAGACATGGCCACAGCAGAACTTTTGAACTGAGCCAAATCTATAGTCATTAAACTCTGGGGTGTCCTTTGTTAACTTTCTGTATAACAGACAGAGACTGAGATGGCACTCAATCCCTTTCTTACTAGAAAACTTAATTGTGGCTAGCACAAAATGATGTAACTTCTAAGCCTCTTGCAGGAAAGGACTGAAAGCACACTCCCTCCCCCTTGTGAGAGCACAGTGCACATTTTCATAGATTACTTGGCAGTGTGCTGTCTTGAGTTGAGTTTCTAAATGGTCCCAAATAATTGCATTTTCATTGTTCTTAAATCAAGTTGGTTTGGTTCTCAATATAAAATTAAAAGTTTTCATTTTTTTTTTCTTCATTTGGATAAATTTGGTTTCCTTCTGTTCTTACATGTATGGTTTTGTTGGTTTCCTGGAGCAGGTGTGAACTGACTGTGTTAGTGATAGCTACTGTTCAGAAACGGAACTTTTTAAACTACATCTGTCCATATTTAGTCAGGCAGAATATTCCTTACTTACATCACAGCATGACGTAGTTGTAACAATGAAAGCACCAAGAAGCAGTTAGGATGAGCTAAAATGAGTACTAACCTGAGATGGCCTAACACACTGAACAGACTTAACAAAATAGAACACCCAGGGTTAGTTTCTGCTTACATAATGTATTCTGTTTTAACATGAAAGAACAAAATTAATTCTAAATAAATACCAAAAAGAACCAAGAGTGCCAGGTGGATATGGTTGCCAAAGAACTATGCTGTCAAGGTGGAAAGGCAACCACAAGGTCTATCTTTACTTCCTAATTTGTCTAATGTAGGATTTCCTGTTTGCTACTGGGATGGAAGGTTATTCCCCTTGTGTACTCCTGGGATTTCACTCGGCTCTTCCCTCCAAATCACTAGTGGCAAAAGCACTGGAATTAGCGATAGGTATTATCACACCTGGCTTTTGATGGATTATGGAAATCTAAATGTGGGTCCTTGTGTTTATGTGGCAAGGGAATTATCCACTTAGACATCGCCCCCCCAGACATTTGATCATAAATTGAAATTGGGCACTTTAGTTAAAAAAAATTCATAAGGTAATATTGAAGAAATAATGTATGAGCCAGAGGGCAGCCTTAGGTGTCATTTGGCAGGAATGCTGTTCATCTTATCTTTAAAACACAATCTCTACTTTGGAAATGGAGCTTGCTCTTTGGGCAAGGTAGACTGGTCACAAGTTCAAAGATTTGGCTTCACACCTCCAGCACTGGGAACAAAGGACCTGGAGTCACGTCTGGCTTGGGAGGCTTTGGAAATTAAACTGAGGTCCTCTTGCTTGCATGGCAGCTGTTTTCCCAGACCACTGAAAAAATTTTAAACCTAAAATTACATGAAAAATATCACAAATAAAATAGAGTTAGAAGATGTGCATTAGAAAACCAGAGATATAGGAAACTGGGGCTTGCTTCTCTTGATTTTTTTCCCTATAGGTTGGTTTTATTAAAATCTTGATGAATTAGAAGAACTTGATTCACCTTTAATAGTTCTATCCAGTTTAGATTATAGTATCTACACTTTGTTCAGGAACTGTTATTTGTATTTGCATTGGTGTTTAATTATTATACACTGATTAGCATTTTTGTCTATCAGGCAAATGCGACCTTCAACTTGCTGATCTTGCTTCTGCTCTCTCCACTTTTCACTTATGAATAATTTACTTTCAGCCCATGGGCATCTTACAATACACAATGACATGGATATCTTGATAAGCTGCTAATTAATGATTTTATCAGCAACCTTTCCCCAGTAGAGAACAGACACCATGCCTTATGAATTTTATGACTTAAACTTTTTCTCATATTTCATGCTACCTTGAAAGGGGGAGCAAAGGATTTAAGTGAAGGAATCAGGTGTTTCCATAAACTGTATAATGAATATGTTTCAGGTCATTTCAAGTACTTTTAATAAAGAAGTGATGTCCATGGTTCCCTGTTCTCTCTCTCTCTCTCTCTCTCTCTCTCTCTCTCTCTCTCTCTCTCTCTCTCTCTCCCTCTCTTTCTCCATTACCTGCTACCGCTAGGCCCAACATCTGGTGATAATTTCAAGGGTCTGAAAGCTTATCAACTACAACCAGTTTTCTTATAATAGCAGCATAGTGAGAATCATACACACAAAAGTAAGTGCAGCCCAGTCTTAAAACTTCATAGAAAATATGTGTCACCAGGCAAAGAGAGGTTTTGTTCCCTAAATTGAAATATGGTTTTTATTACATGCAAGAAAATAATTTTAAAGTCCAGGAAATCCAGTATTAGGAAGACTACACAGGTATGGGCAGTATCTGAGTCTTCTAGAAAAAGTTTTTTTTTTTTTTCCTAGAAAACTCTTTTTTTTCTTTTCATTTTTTATTGGTTATTTTATTTATTTACATTTCAAATGTTATCCCCCTTCTCAGTTTCCCTTCAACAAGCCCCATATCCTCTCCTCCCTCCCCCTGCCTTTATGAGGGTGCTCTCCACCTGTCCACTCACTCCTGCCTCAGAGTTCTAGCATTCTCTTATCTTGGGTCATCGAGCCCCAACAGGACAAAGGGGCTCCCCTTCCAGTGATGCCCAATAAGACCATCCTCTGCTACCTATCCAGCTGGAGCCATGGGTACCCCCTTGTGTACTCTTTGGCTGGTGGTTTAGTCCCTGGGAGCTTTGGAGGGTCTGGTTGGTTGATATTGTTGTTCTTACTATGAGGTTGCAAACCCCTTCAGCTCCTACTGGCGTTGCCCTAACTTTTCCATTGGGGATCCCATGCTCAGTCCAATGTTTTCTGTGTACAATTGCATCTGTATTGGTCAGGCTCTGGTAGAGCCTCTCAGGGGACAGCTAAATGGGGCTTCTGTCAGCAAGTGCTTCTTGGCATCTGCAATAGTGTCTGGGTTTGGTGTCAGCAGTTGGGATGGATTGCTAGGTGGGGCAGGCTCTGGATGGCTTTTCCTTCAGTTTCTGCTCCACTCTTTGTCCCTGCATTTCCTTTTAACAGGAGGAATTCTGGATTAATATTTTTGCAGTGTGTATGTAAACCTGTCCCTAAACTGGGGGCCATGCCTATCCACTGGATATGATCTCTATAGGTTTTATGTAGGAGTGTCAATCTTAATATAAAGACCTGATGTTATTATAAAGTACTTACTCCAAAATTGTAGTTTTGAGCTAGAGTATACACAACCAGGAAATAGCAGCTGAAAATACTACCTGAACATAATGTACAGCAGAAAAAGTCAAAATACAATTTACATCAAAGAACATATTATGATGTGTCTTAATGATAGATTATCATAGGTTTAGAACCATGCTTGTGGTGGTATATAAAAGAACTGTGATGTCATAGGTTGCAATAAGGAAATAGTACTGAATTCTTCCTCTTAGGAGATGATGTTATAGGCGTTGATCTCTCTTTTTTACCTTTATATATTTAGTTGTTACTATTAGTCACTACATATACATTTTATAAATCAAGAAATATAAGCTATCAAACTTACTATAATAGTCATTTTGTAGATTAGAAACCTAATCGACTTCATATCCCTGAAAACTGAGTCATCAAAGTGAAGAGAGCAGAGTCCAGGCTCTCTAGGACTCTCAGAATTATAACAGCCCTGAGAAAATTTCTTTCTTTCACCAGCCAAAAGTGGAGGAGAGTGTGTTTGAGAGCCCCGTATTCCTGCTCAGAAACTGGTATGTCTGTAGAAGTCCAAATGGAAACAGGCTGAAGGGGATGGCAGGGTGTCAATGGATGCAATGGTCACAGAGTGAGGACAGCACACACTCCCTCTCACTTCTTTTGTTCAGAAGACAAATAAAAATATGCTGAGATTATTGGAAAAAATAGGGTTAAATCCCAAATTACATATCTTTGTGGGCATTGAAAGGAGAAAGAAATGAATCTGAACAAGTCTAGAGAACGTGCCTGTGAAAAGTAGAAGGAGCCTGATTAGAGATGATGAGAGAAGAGAGGAGCTGATATGCTTGAAATGTATTGTGAAAATTGAAATTTGCAAGACATATAGTCTAAAGTTGCCCATACGATTTAAGCATTGAAACTTCAAAATCTATGCAATATTTTTTTCAGTTTTCTTTTTTGATTTTTTTATTGGATATTTTATTTATTTACATTTCAAATGCTATCCTCTTTCCCTGTTTCCCCTTCTCAAAACCTCTATGACATCCCTCTCCCCTTACATCAGTTCTTATTTCAAGTAGTATATTCACTAAGGCCCAGAGATATTTGAGATATCTAGCAAATTAGCTAATTAAATTAGAACAGAAATTTATTTGAATGTAAATATTATGGTGAAAATCCATCTAAATATGGTTAGGGGTCCCTAAGATGAGACCTAACCTGTGATAAACACTGAGATTCTTGTTCCAGATCAATAAGCTAACACCTTTTGTTAACTCTTTTTCTTTTTTGATTCTGACATTTTGTCCCCATGGGTTTGAATTTTGCATTCTATTTTAGACACCCAGCTTATTTACCTGTCCAACACAATTTTTTTCTTATTCTCTATTCAAAAGCCAATCACTAAAATCTAAGTAGATACACTGAGCTGGGCATAGTAAATTGACCTTTAATTCCAGCAGATCTTTGTGGGATTGTGACCAGTGTGCTCTACACTGTAAAATATTGTCTCAAAACAAACAAACAAACAAACAAACAAACACAACTAAGTGTGGACAATCAATGAAACGGACTGGAAAATCTACACAGGAGAATTGGAATTGCATTTCTTTTCTGACAGTAAATTCAACCTGGCCAATCAGTTTCTTTTCTAAATGTGGACTGAGAAATGCTGTTCAACACTACTTCACAAAAGAGGTGCAGCTATGCCATAAGCCGCACTTGTCTCTCTGCTTTAAAAAGAATACTTCTGAATGTATCAGCTCCACAGTAATAGAAACCAGTATGCAGGATACATTCATGGAAATTATCTCTTCTGATTTAAAGGTGAAATACATGAGGTGAGAAAAGTCAAGAAATTATTAGGATCCAAGGATTTGAGATTGAAGACTTCCATTCTTCTTTGTAAATAGGCTTACTTTATTCTATATCTTGTCTCTCAAACAGCACAATGATGCATCGATAATAGTTCACTCCCATCTTTTTCACATATATCACAGTAAAGCAGCATACATCACTTCAAAACCATTCTTGAAGATGACATTTGTTTTAGTCCCATTACTTTGGCTTCATTTAATTCTGTTCCTTTTTCTTACTCTTTAATAACTTCAGTATTTAATTCTAACAATAGGAATGTGGAGCTTGTGACCACTGTCAAATTCAAGACCTTACTCCCAAGGACATATAAATTGGCCAAGCCTAGATATGTGTGGTATTACCCAAGCAAGGCTGATGTGAAATTTTTTTTCGGACTTTTCTTAGTAGATGGCAGATGAGCAAACTTCTCTGTGATTCTTTTCAATTGTTAGCTCTCCCTTCAGCTACCTTCATTAACAAAATTATTTTGCTCTCCCTTTTCATTCCTAGCCATCTAGCATAGGTGTTCATGGATAATCTATACTTGTACCTATAAAGGACCTTTCTGTAGTAACTGATGTGGGAAGATATGCTCTGCACTGTGGAATGCTTAGCAGAATCTAGCTATCATTAATAACCTTTCTTATGATAACTTGACAAACATCATCACGGAAGGACTTTAACCAATGTGAGAATCTACTATAAGTAAACTCTCTGTGGTCTTCTAAGCAAGCCTCATGTTGACTAGATTCTATTAGTTCTCCTCTCATTGATGAATCTTGCTTCATGGTCATTAGAGGTTCCATAGTCATCACATCTATAACAGTCACATTCACACTTTCTTGCTTCCTCCAAACTATCCCTTAGTTCCTTTACCTTTTCAAATCCCTAAACTTTTCTTGCTTCCCTTTGTAGCAAATATCTCTTGAAATTGTGCTCTATTAAATTCCCAATTCATATTTTTAAACATCTTCTCCAATCATAACTTTGCATTGCCACCCTCATAGAGACACTGTCAGCCACGTCAGCACTGATCCCCCCACCTGGCTAACGTCAATGAGTATCTTTGTCTTCTAGACCATTTCAATTCTGAGAATAAAACTGGTGCACTCAGCACAAAATAAACACATGAAATCCAGTCTTAGTCACAGTTATTTTCCCTTTAAAATAAATAAATACTTTAAAATATTTAAAATATATATAAATGAGTATGGATTGTGTGTGTGTTGTGTGTGTATGTTTGTGTAGGTGTGTATATGTATGGATGTTGCACATGAGTACAAATATCTCCATTGACCAGAGGTATCAAATCCCTTGGAGCTGAAGTTATAGTTGGTCATGAGCCACCTGACATGGGTGCTGGAAACCAAATTTTATCCAAAGCCAACAGTCCACCCCACAAAGTTTGGCTCCATCAACTAAAACAAATTTAGTCAAGCAAGAAAGAATACGTGATTTTTTTCCCTTAAAATCACACAACTTTATTTCATAACAACCTGGAAATTTTAAGTGGAATGCAATTCTGAATTTTGCTCATCCATCCTGATGAGAATTTCAGTCTTTTGAGTTCTTAGGGAGGAAAGTAGGAAAGAATCCATATCTTCTTCTCACATTCCACACCCACATGATCAAGCATTTGCTCTGTCTTTCAAAATATTTCTGTGATACACTCATTTCTCACCTGTGTGAACCTTATGGAAATTATCATCTCTTCCTCTCCAGAGAATCACTTTTGCTGCTGAAAAGATTCCTGATTCTAGCTTTCCAGTCTCTGTCAAGTTAGCTTATAGACTTAGTCGTAATACAGCAGGAAATTTGTCTTGCTGAGTAAAAACCATTTCACTCCTCTGCTTAAAACTCTCCAAAAACTTCTTGCTTCACTTCAAATCAAGGCTAAAATACTAACATTGGCTTACATGCTTCATAAAGTTTGTCCTTATCCATACACCACTCATCACTCTGACGTTGAGTTCTGTTTGCTATGTCTCATTCCAAACACACTAATGTATATGCTGTCCCAAGATTATAACAGAGAGTGCATTGTGCCTGAGTGCTTTAAACATATTTCTGCCTCTGGCACTATTCCCCATCAAAACAAACAAACAAAACAAAACACAAACAAATAAACAAGCAAACAAAACTCAAAACAACCCTCCATTATCAATGCTTCCGTGGCATTTAAATGCTATGATCACAGTCAATCTCTCCATACTAGTCACTGAGACCACTGCTACAGAGCCCACCCTGGATGTATTAATTCCGGAGATTCAGGTCTGTCCTAGACTTTTCTCCTTGGCTTGCCAGTGGCCATATTCATGTTCTCCACTTCATCTTCATTAAAGTGTCTGAGTTGTCTCTTGGTAAAAAGAAATTAAAAGGTCCTATTGGACTAGGGTTTATTCTAATGTTCCATTTTATTGACAATCTTTGTAAAGATCTTTCTTCAAGTTAGGTCACACTTGAGGCTCAGTCCTTAGGACTTTAAAATGGGTTTGAGGAATATAATTCACCCTAAAGAACCTTCTCCAACCAATCTTACTACTCAGCCTGACTCTCTTCTCTAATTATCTTATTTTTTTGTTGTTGTTTTTACTATACTTATCACCTTTTTTTTTAAAAAAAGTATTATTTTTATTTATTTGTTCATTCTTCTCAACAAGATAGTACTACTGTATCCCCAAAATGTAGAACAGATAACATTTAGATGTACTTGATAGTTGTTAATTGAATAAGCTCATCGCTCCACCTAGGGTATACAATGGAGCTGATCTTGTCTTAGGAACAAGCTGAACAGAACTTAGCCATTGTAATGACAGTCTTTGACATTGCAAAAATGAATTCCTATTAAAGTACTTTTGAAATACATTTTTAACATTTCAAATTATTGTTAATATCGTCATACGTGACGTCCTAGATTTTTCTCATAATCCTTCAAGGCTTAGTGAAGCCACGTACACACTTCCTGGTTTATTCACAGGGAAGAAATCGCTTAAGACCAAGGACACCACCCTGGTTCATCTGTCCACAACTGTAGAACTTCTCTATGCTCCTTTGAATTATCTGTCAAATGAGCCACATCATAAAATCTCTCTTTCTCAATTCTGTCTCTCTGGTTATGATTGCAGATTTCTAAATCTCTTCCAAAATCATAGCAACATCTTTCCTTTTAATTATTGAGTCTACATACTAATTTACTAAGTTTAATTATTTAATTACTTAGTCTGCATACCGATGAAAAATAGTTCATATAATCCAATGAACTCCTTAGAAAATACCATATACTTATATTTGAAAAATTGCCTCCTACAAAGCCCCAACCCATATCCATTGCTGAAACATACTATGTCCCTGAAAAATCTTACTTCCCTCAACTCTGTCCTGCTAGGAGACAAAAGGAATAGAAGGGAAGTATTTTACTAATTCAAAAAGGAAGGAAAAATCTGTTAATAAGCCACAAGGAATAATGTAGTATTACTAGCAGCATATAATTTGAGTAAACCTTAAATAATTGTTTTTGTGGTCAGTACTTGACTGATTTTCATAGAGATGACTTTCATTGCACCTATATTTAACTACATATGTCTTCTTCTATTCAGAGACACAGACAATACAAACTTGAAATTAAAGTGTCTTTGTTTGTGGCTATACCATCTATCAGCAGTATAAGGGCAGCAAACTTAATCACTTTTCTGCCTTTTTCCTTAAATAGTATCATATCACTTAGGAACTTTTTTTTTAAAGTAAGAGATAAATTATATGAATCATTCATTATGCAAATGCACTAATTCAAAAACTGCCAAGAGCAATAGAATAGTCCCGACACCACATAAATACAAAATCATCACTGAAAAAGAAAACTTGAATCTCATTTTAAACAAAACAACATCGTAGGTGCAAAGGAAAAGGATCTCTAACTTCATTTCTCCTGGAAGAATAAGACGGAAAGTGAGGAACAAGGCTAATTACTTTCGATTTTCCAGTCATTGTTTTCATCTTTATGGAAGCCAGAGTATAAAAAGAGAAACACTATTTTTGCCAGAGTACTACATGTAATAGAGTGAGTGCTTTTAGCAGAGCCCTTTTGTCTTCTTTTAGGATTAGAAATTCTTTCCAGCCACAGCTGCTTTGGGAAGCCCTGTACTGCTATAATCTGGAGCTGCAGATGACCCAGTGTCTGCCAGGAATACCACGATCAAAGCTGCAGAGGCTGCTAACTTTATATATGTGTGTTTTTTTCTGGGCCATGGTTTTAGAATGAGTGACATTAATGCAGTGAAAGAAATCCATCCTGCATGACACTAAATATTTCCATTTGTTGTGGAATCGTATAAAGTGATGATTATACACCTGTACTCCTCACTGGTGATGAATCTTGAGCCATGCTCCTAGGGACATCCAGATGTGATACAAAGAGGAAAGACAGAACAGCATTAGTTTTAAAATAGGCAGATAGAAAAACAAAACAGATTTATATGAGTAGTGATCTGTAATTTCTTTGTTTTCATACACTTCATTTTTATTTTGGGGAACATATATTTCTCAAATTTTCCATTATATTATATCCATAATATACAAGCTAAGGAGCAATAAGGCAAACAAATGCCCAAACAAAACTATATGAAACTAAATGTCTACATAAATAGCTTCAAGCCCATTTGGCCACCTGCTGCTGGGAATAGGGCCTCCTCTGAAGTATAGTTAATATACCCAGTGTAACTCCATGGAGTGTTATGATAACAGAAGTTTGTCCCCATACCTGGCTTTCAGATATTCCCATTTACTGAAAAAAAGCAAGACGAATAATTCATTTTGTGTATCAGTTGAAAAGATGTAGACTAAGGATATGTACTTGAAGTTAACCATTCTGTATTTTATTTGCTTCCAAACATTTTAAGAAAGAAATACATTTCCCCAAATAGGAAAAACTGTGAAAACTTGCCCAATGAATGAGATACACTAGAAAAATTGTAGGAACTAGCTCTTCTTCAAACATGAGTGACTTTTCAGCATTAAAAACCTCTTACAGAAAAATGGCCACAGTGTAAAATGAAAGACTTAAATACAATCTGAATGGATGTTTATTACAACCGTGCCTCCTTACTGTTTTGAAATTGTTTCATACTGTCAGTCTTAACATCATAAATTATTTTTAAATATGATAAAGTTTAATGCCATATTTAGTATGCTATTTGTTAATAATAATTATCTTGATAGTATATATAATTATATATAATTATATAGTTATTATTATATATAATTTTGCAGAGATTACTTTTTCCATGACTTCATTTATATAAAGTTATAATCTGATTGTTTTTAAAACAGAAGACAAGGTGGAAGAGAGTGTATATGCTATGATATTTATAACAGCTAATGGCCTTTAAAGTATCACCTACGTGTGCCTTCCATATGGTTACTTACAATTACCTTAAGCAGTATAATGTTCTAGAGCTGTACTAGTTATATATTAATGACTTAATGTCACCCTAACCTTCAGTCCCTGCAGCATTCCAAAGTGCTTTCTGAATGATCAAAGACATAGTTATGCTCAATTTAATTTTAGTGCAAAGAAGGTTATTAATAGGAATTATGTTAAATTATCACATAAAGCTAATAATATTCTATGCATAGTAGTATGTGTTAATAAGACTAATAAGGTCACCGACACTATAATTTGTTATATGTTGAAATTTTTTGTTCTAAATATTCACAAATAAGGACTATTAATGATGTTCTAAGGATGTCCTTATGAAACACTGTTTTACAATGGTGGTTTCATATTTTTTCATATAAAAATGAATTATTTTTCTCTGGAGTCTACTAAAACCCCCTTTTCCTATACATTATATGGTAATTGTTCATCGACATGCCCACCTCCCATTTAGGACTATTAGTGTCTACAAGACCAGGATTCATTTGTCCAGGCCCAGAATGTTCTAGGGATGCTGGTCTGTGATCTCTATTCATTGTCATGTGATGGAAAAGGACAAAAGGCAGTAATTGCAATGCACAGTGATCGATGCAGGGGTCAACTAGAATATACAGGAGGACACAGTATAGGAAGAGCATGTAACTGTTCTCCTGCGTGAAGTCCTAGAATTGTAATTGATGTTGTCACACAGTTCGGGAGCTTGTACAAAGATGTGAATTCAAGAAAAGTCTCAGAAGTGTGGATTGTGCTCTGTGAACCAGGCCCTCTGTCACTATTTTCCATGTACAGGTGGCAAAAGCAATGCTTAGTGATGCCTCGTCGGGAACTTAACAGTGAAGCAAACCAATCTTGCAATGAGACTTGATCAAATCCTGAGCCACCTGTCTCAAAAGTGTGTGCACAGTCTGCACATGAGCACATCTAAGCCTTTTATGTGACTTTTCAATGGAAATGAGTTGCTTAGAACTTTATCAGAAAAGATTGAAAAAGCAACAATCAAATGAACATATCTACACCCCAGCTACTCTCCTTGAACAGCTTGCTAGGCACCCAGTCCCCATGGCTCCCAAGGGACCCTCTCCAGTGCTACTATGGTGATTTATCCACAGAATATGATAGTGGTCGCCATGGAACCACAACACTGGGGTAATGAATTATAGAACTCATTGTGCCAATGAAATGCTTAAAGAAAGAATAAAGGTATGGAAGAATCTGCATAGTGTAACCCCGAAATCACCAAACACCAAATAGAACATTCCCTCAGTATTGAGACTCAAATACTATGTGTGTTAGGTCACAAGAACTATATACCTTTTCACCAAATCATCTAACATCCTTGCTATTTTTATATTCACTAGAGTTTTGTTCTCCTTCAGCCAGTGAAATTGATCTTGCAAATATTCCTTTCAATCTGCTTCAGTAGGTGTTCTAATTTACATTTGAAATCTATCTATACTGTCATTAAAGGAAGTGCCTGGGATGAATCTCTATAACAGGCATAGTTGTATGACATGTGTACAACATGTTTGAAATCTTCTGGTAAAGAGAGTGCAATACACCTAGATTGGATGAAAGCCTTGGGGTGTGTGTGTGTGTGTGTGTGTGTGTGTGTGTGTGTGTGTGTGTTGATATCTCTTTTCATCTGCCTTGCCATTTCTACCTCTACAAATCAAGTTGTAAATAAAAGTTAAGGCCAAGGAACTAGTTAGCTAGCTAACTAGTTAGTTAGATGTTGGCATCAGAAAAGGGAACAAAATACACATGGAAGGAATTACAGAGACAAAGTGTGGAACAGAGACTGAAGAAATGACCATCCAGAGACTGCCCCACCTGGGGATCTATCCCATATACAGTAACCAAATCCAGACACAATTGTGGATGCCAACAAGAGCTTGTTGACAGGAGCCTGATATAGCTGTCTCCTGAGAGGCTCTGCCAGTGCCTGACAAATACAGAAATGGATGCTTACAGCCATCCATTGGACTGAGCACAGGGTCCCCAATGAAGGAGCTAGAGAAAGGACCCAAGGAACTGAAGGGGTTTGCAGCTCCCTAGGAGGATCAACAATATGAACTAACCAGTACCCTCAGAGTTCCCTGGGACTTAACCACCAACCAAAGAAAATACATGGTGGTACTCATGGCTCCAGCTGCATATGTAGCAGAGGATGGTTTAGTTGGTCATCAAAGGGAGGAGAGGCCCTTGGTCCTGTGAAAGATTCTATGCCCCAATGTAGGGGAATGCCAGAGCCAGGAATTGGGTATGAGTGGGTTGGTGAGCAGGGAGGTGGGGCAAGGGATAGTGGGTTTTTAGAGGGGAAACCAGGAAAGGGGATAAAATTTGAAGTGTAAATAAAGAAAATGTCTAATAAAAGAAAACACGGATTAGTTAAAGGTAGAGTCGTGATAGGCTACTTACAACTATTATTTTATTATAAGGAATTTCAATATATTTCCAATTAAGCTCTTATATTTTTAAATGAAAACACACATAACATTGGGCCTGCATTTAGTGCAAGATCATTGTGGCTTCCAGAATTGTACTCATTTCCGTACATCCTATCTGATCCATCTTGACCAGAAATTAACCGACTTGTCTCCACATGTGTCCAATAACCTCCCTTAATGGGAGAAGAATTTGGGTATTGAGTTGTTTGAACATCTTGATTGCTTAAATGTTTTTGTTTATTTTTATCAGGTGACTATAACCTATGTGTGTTTGACTAGAAGTACATGTGCACCATAGTTCAAGTGTGGAGGACAGAGGACATTTGGGGGGAGTTAGTTCTTCTGTCATGGATCCCGGAATCAAACTCATGGTGCCAAGCTCTCATTTGTTTAAAAAGTATGTATTTTATTTTGTTGTAGTGCATGTGTGTGTTTGTGTTTGGGGAATGTATTTGTGCAGGTGGTGTGTGTCTATTTACCTGTGTGTGTGGTACACGTGAGGGGGCCTTTAAAGGACAATTCTCAGGACTGGATTCTGTCCTATGTGACATCAAGCTCCTGACTTCACATTGCCAGGCTTCATTGGCAAGAGCTTTTACCTGGTGAGCCATCTGCTTGCTCCTGTTTGAATACGCCTGAAAATTCAGTGTTCTGACTTGGTGTGAATGCAACTTGAAATACTACAGCAATACAAGGGTAATGTGAGTGGAGTTCTTAACCAGAACAATTTATTTTAAACAGCACATTTGTACATGGGAAGTGATGTCAATACCCACATGTCTCCTCACGTTCTGAAATTCCCAATAGGTAACAACAACAAAAAGGATAAAACAAGCATCCCGATGGTATATGAGTTCAGCTCTGCACTTAGAAAGCTAACACAGGAGGATGACACTTTTGAGTGTGATCTATACATCGAGTCTAGGCTACATAGTGAGTTTGGAGTCCAGTTTGGGTTATGCAGCAATACTTTGTCACAAATAAGCAAGCAGTTCCCATCCCAAAAAGGTAATATAAAGAACATAGGAAAGAGTTCAATGAGCAAATGATATATCTCTTACCTCCTCTTGATGAAATGTAAATATACACCGTGATCTAAACTTGAAGAGATTAGTAATATGACTGGATATGAATACATGGAGTATAGCATGTGTTATAACCAGGAAACTGCAGATAGATTCCTTATTTTTATTTATTTAATACTGTTCTTTTGAGGAAATCAGGGAATTTTAAAAGAATATAAACCTGGATTTGCTTGTTGAAATTATGTTGTCTTTACAACACACTTTGCCATGAAACACACACTTGTACATAGAAATTAACTTTTAGGATAATAAGTAAGCATTGGCTGTAACTATCTTTTTTCCTACTATTGAAAAATCTCTACAACTTATCTATATAGCTATATCTAAATACCCACCTTCTCTTAGTCCCTTAATAAAGCTCATCTGTTGTTAAATGATGCAGTTTCCTTATGATATGATATTGCAATAAAAACCCACACTCAAAAAGGTGAAGCAAAATTAGCATAAACTAAAATTGGGAAACAGAAAACATTAGTGTAATAATATCTGAGTTACCACCAAATAATCAGGAATGGGAATAAATTAAGTTAATCACAGTTTATGATCCCCAGGAGAGGCATGTGTTAGAAGAATACTCAGTTTAGTTCATAACTCTCAGTATCATTTCACCTGGAATGGGTATGACAAATACAATTTGTAAAAGGGAAAAACTGAGGCAGTCATATGACTAATTCTATTGATATTAACTCAGTCCAAGTCTATTCTAGAGTCAACTTGGAGTTTGATTACCCAAGTCTATTCTAGCATCAACTTGGAGGTTTTTTTCTAGGGAAAGAATAAAAATGTAATCAAGTTTGCCAAGAAATGAAGGGACAGATTGGTTAGATGGATAAATTAGAGAAAACAAAATAAATGTTGTGTACAGATTCATTAGATCTATGCCTTTGTCAATTTTTTCAAGTGTGTGTGTGCATACATTGGACTGTGTGTGTGTGTGTGTGTGTGTGTACATGTCCATGTATGTGTGCATGCTCATGTGTGTGTGTGTGTGTGTGTGTGTGTGTGTGTGTGTGTGTTATAGGTAGTATATGTCAGTGTGTGTGGATATGCAACACTGTGTGTGGTGAAGGGAAACCAGAGGTCAGCATGTTTTCCTTGATTGTTCTCCTTCCTACCTGATTACTTGAGACAAGGTATCTCATTGAACTGGGAACTCACCAATCTGAATAGACTGGTTTGCCAGCAAGCTCCATCGATTATCCTTTGCTACCTATTCAGCAATTGAATTACAGTAGAGAGCTACCACGCCTGCCTTTTTTACTTGGCTGCTGTGTATTTGAACTCAGGTCCTCAGGCTTGTAGACAGATATTTTACTGCCTGAACAACTCCTCAGCTTCAAACTTTTCCAACTTAAATTTGTTTCTAGTCTTAAAAGTCTCAGCAGACATTAACACTTGCTCGTGATCCACAGAATAGTGAAGTTGCCTGAATTAGATAACTGTATATGCTATGAGGGCAAGCCAATACTTAAAGGATCATACAGAAGCATGACTTTGGGGACAGAGCCTGTTACACTAAGCATTTAATCACAGAATATAAAGAATTGCATCAGTCATGGTTTATACATTGGCATTACATAAGACCTTCCTTGTTCTGAGACTATTTGGTCTCACCAGGGAGTGTTTGGTCTATTCAAACAAGGTATTTGAGGGCAGTTTAATAAAGAATCTATTTGTGGAGTTGAAGACAGGGATATGTATAGAAACCAGTGAGGGACGCTGAAGATTTCTGACCACAGCACAAAGTCATCACCATTTCTAGATTAAGCAGAGTACAGCTAAGGAATTTATAGGTGAAGGAGAGGGGGATTGAAAGGGTGATGTGGCTTTAGTAGGGAACCACATCCTTGCCCTTCCTATTGCTTTGGGAGAAAATGGAAATGCAGACTATCTCCATGTTCATCACTCTGTGTCCTTCAATAAACTGTGTACCTTTCCCATTGGCTGAACCCAATCCCAAAGCCCTAGAACAAGAGACCATTAACACAAGTCCCTACATCTTAACCTCTCGGGACACAAAGGGAGTTGGAGAGAATGGAGTCTAAATCAGGTTGGACACACAAATAATAGCTAGAACACCTGCCCTGCTGAAGTTAATTACAGTGCTGCGCTGAGCCAGGCTAGAGCCTACAACAAAAGAAGTGAATGTGATAATATGGCTGTCTTGGTTCAACATATTGCTATTTTGATCCTAGTGGGGTTATGCAGCCCTTCTATTTTGAAGATAGCCATATCTTCTGCAATAGCATTCATCTTGATTTACCACATTTGTAAATTGCCGACTCTTTAAAACTCTACCCTTCATCCACGTTATCCATTGACAGTGCCCTAGGTTTTGCATTCTGACAATTACACTGTAACTTCTTGCATGTCTTGTTATGTTTGCTTCCTTCATACATGCATTTAGAAGTATTGTTCTTAAACCTAATAGGAAAAGCATACACTGATTTTATACATATAAAATACAACTATATTTTTGTTCTTTGGAACAATCAAGAGTGTGTATATTGCTTTCTCCATGAGAAAAGTTTTTGTGTTTGTCTTAGAAATCAGCTCATATTTAAATGAATGCTGTTGTAACGAAATGACTGGTGGTAGTTTGTTCCTGGAGTGCCCAATTGACCTATCATTTAATTTTGAGATTAGTATCATTTGCCTGACCATTCTTTTTTTTATTAGATATTTTCTACCTTGAAAGTTCCCTATACCCTACCACCACCCTGCTCCCCAACTCACCCATTCCCACTTCCTGGCCCTGGCATTCCCCTGTACTGGAGCATATGATCTTTGCAGGACCAAGGGTCTCTTCTCCCATATGCAGCTAGAGACACAGTTCGGGGGGTAGGGGGTACTGGTCAGTTCATATTGTTCATCCTTCTATAGGGTTGCAGTCCCCTTTAGCTCCTTGGGTACTTTCTCTAGCTCCTTCATTAGGAGCCCTGTGTTCCATCCAATAGCTGACTGTGAGCATCCACTTCTGTATTTGCCAGGCACTAGCATAGCCTCTCAAGAGATAGTTATATCACTGCCTGACCATTCTATTGCACTGAAAGTTGTATCAGTACACAGGAGAAGTTTTTATCTTTGTCTTCTTTGTTGCTATACTTCAGCAACATGCAAATATTAAATTGACAAATATTGGTTGAATAAAATGAATGAATGGAGCAATGCTCATGTAGCATAAGAATAATTGATTTCAGATTACACATTTTCAGCCAACAGATTTAAATAAAAACTACGGTTAAAATCTCGATGATGCAATGAAAAATTTTGTATTATGAGACAAATTAAAATTCGAAGATTTGACTTCAAAAGAGTGGAAGTTCTGTCACAGTGGCCTGATGAATATCTCTGCCTGAAGATCCCATTTCTTCACAACTGATTTCTGTTGTCATGTGTATTCTGCAAACTACAGAGTCAAAATATTGCTAGGGTGTAAAAGAAGTTGCCATGAGTTAGAGGTTAATGAATGTGATAGTTAGTTCTTTCATTATTTGTAAGTAGTTTATTTTTAAAATATAATCTATTTTCATTGCATTTGTAAAGTTACATCTATATAAATCCAAGTAATGGGTCTTGCAAAACATTATTTGACAACCAAAATAAAACATGGATTTATGTAATGTATGCTAAACTGTACATGGACGTGTCTTACTTAGGTTTACTGGTGTGTGTGTGTTTGTGTGTGTGTGTGTGTGTGTGTGTGTGTGTGTGTGTATAATTACTAACAAATGGTTACTTATGGTTACTTTATTTACTATGTGTTACTATAATAACATATAATTACTAACAAATAAAATATTTCAACATTTTATGATTTTGTAGTGACTAGTTGGAGTCTTATGAAAATGGATGACTTGTAAGTTTTCAATTGAAATTGTTTTCCTTTTTGGCAATTTTTATAGTGAATTTATTGAGGTAACTAATAGTTCTGGTTACCACTAGAGAAGGTAGGAAAAATTAATCAGATATCATTGATAAACCCTTATCTTAATCTTGACCATCACCAAATTTACCCCATAGAAACATAAAATGATAGAACTTACTTCCGTACACATTCATAGTTAGTGTGTCCTTTGTCATCTACAGGTGTTAAGTCAGCTTTGTCTAATACCATTAGCAAATGTAACCCCAGAATTTCTATGACATTATTTCTTTATCCAGACTATTAAACTGCAGCCACAGCCCATATAATCCTCCCTATGTCTGACCAATGCACATTTCAAGGGGTCTCCCTTATCCAATGTTTAGAACTCTGCTTATCAAACATGCACTTTAAAATTCTCAATTGTGGTGGGAAGATGGCACAGTCAAAAACACAAGTCCCAGCCCCATATTCCATATAAAAAGTCCAAATCTTATCTGAAGAGATGGTTCAATGCTTAAGATCAGAGTCTACTCTTAAAGAAAAATTGAGTTTGATTCCCAGCACCTACATGGTGGTTTACAATCCTCCCTAACTCCAAATCCATGGGATCTATAACAGCAAAAATTGGTTGTCACCAATGCAATGGTTAATCTTGAATGCTAACGTGAGATAAGAGATAAGAGTCCCCATGGAAATGCATCTCACTGTCCCCGTGAGGGCTTTTCTATAATAGGTTAACTGATGACAAAGACCCACCCTAAATATGGGTACATGATCCATGGACCAAGTTCTCAGATGAGTATTAGGGAGAAACAACTGAGCACCAGCATCATCTCCTGCTTGCTAGCTGCAATTGCCATGTGATCAGATCCCTCAAGCTCTTGCCCCTGAGCTCTCCAACAGAAAACACTATACTCTAGAACTGCATGTGAGAGTAGGCTCTTCCTTCCTTCCTTCCTTCCTTCCTTCCTTCCTTCCTTCCTTCCTTCCTTGTTTCCTCTTTTCAGAGCAGTGTGTTACAGCAATAAGGTGAGTAATTTGTGTGACAAAATATAGTTTTGATTTTATAAGATGAAATAAGCCCCAGGGATGAATGATGGTGATGGTTACACAGGACTGTAGACTTATTTAACGTCATTTTTAAAATAGCTAAAAGGTACATGTGTGTGTGTGTAATATTATATAATTCACTACAATTTTTTAACTTGACACATGAAAAGGAAACATGAAGGAAACCATTCCCTGGGCATCTATGGTGTCCTATAAGAAGTTGATGCAATGGATTCTTGATGATGTCACTAAAATTGACAGTATGAACTTTGACTTCTTATATTTTCTAAGCATTAGATAGCACTGAAGTTTCAAAGGTCAAAATACTTTTATTATTTTGAATGTCACACACTGTTTATTACCCTTTGCTGAGTATGTTCATAATGAGTGTGACATTAATAGAGATGAGCTCACATTTGACAGGTAGAATTTTGTTCACATTATATAATTTGAGAGCATTCTAAGGAATTGACTTAACAGTGAGCCAACGTCTGACTTGAACTAATGAGCTTACAGTTGAATTTTGTGATTGTGAGTGGTTAGTAAATGGGGTGTGTGTGGGTATGTGTGTGTATGTGTGGTGTATGGCAGAATATTATTGCAATAAAATATACTTTTGCTGAGAGAGGAAATAAATAGGCTCTATACTGTTAACTTCTTCTGATCCTAATATGATGTTGATATTATTAATGATGATGATGGTGGTGGTGGTGGTGTGTGTTTATAACTCTAGTTCCAAGAGTCTCAGGACCATCCTTCTAAGCCCCCACAGGTACCAGGACCACTCAAAGTGCCCTTACATACATGCAGGCAAATCACTTGTACACATAAAATAAAATGGTTTTTAAAAACTCATCATTTGGAAATATTGCTTTTATTCTACATCACACTGTTCTATTCCTCACTCAGATTTTGATGTGCAACAAAAAGTCTAGACCATAACACAACTCATGTTGATCAGACCAGAAGTAGGACCCAGAAGAAGGCTCCAAAACACTTGCTGAAACCTAATCTGAATCAAAAGAAGCTCATGGTCACTGCTGCTCTGGCCTTTTACAACCTTCTGAATTCCAACAAAACCATTATACCTAGTTAGTATGTCAGAAATATCATGTGGTATACTGACAACTGTGATTCTTGCAGCTCTCAATTGCTGAGCAGAGAGCTCAGTTCTCTCCACACCTCCTGACCATGTCTGTTGGTTTGAATAAAAATGACTCCCATAGACTCATATATTTGAATGCTAAGAGGTGACATTAGGAGATGTGATGTTGTTGATAGAAGTGTGTCACTGAGGGACAGCTTTGAGTTTCAAATGCTTAAGCCAGGCTCAGTGTTTTCTCTCTCCTCCTGCTACTTACTGATCTGGATGTAGAACTCTCAGCTCCCTCCCCAGTACTATGTCTGCCTGAGAGCCCAGGCTCTGCACCTGATGCCAATGGAACAATCCTCTGAACTGTAAGTCAGCCCCAGTTAAATGTATTCCTCTATAAGAGTTATGACCATGATGTTTCTCCATAACTATAGAATATTGATTAAGATATCACATGGCTCATACCCAAGTGAATAAATTGAGCTAGGAAATTTTGCCTCTTCTGCCATATTTACCTTACCTCTTGCGTATCAACTGTAGCTTCTTCAATCAACTCAGCATCTCTGCGGGGAAACCCTTTGAACAACCAACAGAAAGTAGAAAAAAAAAAACATTCTATGAGTTTGGCAAAGACTTCTTTTATCTTTTGTTTTTTCTTTGAAGACAGGGATTCTCTGTGCAGCCCTGGCTGTCCTGGAACTTGCTTTCTAGACTGGGCTAGTTTCAAGCCCCAAGTATCACCTGCCTATGGCTCCAGAGTGTTGTGATTAAAGGTATGTGGCACCACTGCCAAGCTGAAGCATGGGTTTTACACTACAGGAATAAGCAATCTTACATCCCATAGGCAAAACTGCAATGAATGTAATGATTGCTATTTTGGTTAATAAAGATGTGTTTGAACCTAGTTATGATGTTCTAAATTCCAGAATTCAAACCTGAAATTTCTTTTGACTCAATCTAATATTTCTGCATTAGTATTAGTTTCTGATTGATGCTGTCATGAATCATCAAAAACCTTTGTGCTTCAAACAATATGAATTAACTTTCCTACCACGATGGAGGCCAGATTTCAGAACCAGTTTCACGGAACTAAACTCAGTGTGGGCATGGATGCTTTTTCTGAGATTTTAAGGGACAATTTTTCTCCTTCTTGTCTTTACCACACAAACTTCTTTTGTCCTCAGACAATCCCTCCCCTTCCTTGTCTTCAAGTTGGTAAGGATTCTGAAAGAATGATATTTGATTATGTCTTTTTAACTATACACTATTTTTCTTTTAATATGCCTATTTTCTTAATGACTATTCTGTGTATTGCATCCATCCATACTATGTAAGGGGCTTATCTGAATAAGACACAACTGCTGTCAAGAAATAAATAATACTTCACATTTAGATGTGGAACTAATTCCAGCCATGTGCATTTCAGAGAAGAATATAAACAGCCTGAAATAGATTATTAAAGTTCATAAGGTTTACTTACGAACTCAAAGAATTTGCAGGTTTGGAACCAGTTGATGCATGGTCCATGATGCAAACAAAGAATTTAAGAACAAAAGAAAAGCAAAAAGAGAGAACGACTGAAATACATAAAAACATTATGTTTAAATGGATCTGTTTGATTTTTGAAGTATAGCTAAGAGCCAAGTTTGCTAGAAAATATAATATTTGTAAGAGAAGTGAATAAAAAAACTGGAAAAGGAAACTGAGGCCAGATAACATTCATTTCTTAACATACTGTACAATTTAATTTGTCATAATCTGATAGGTGTTCTTTTTAATTATCTTCTTTATAGCTAAAGCTACAGGTTACTAATACACAACAGAGAGTAATTAAATATATGTCACGCTCTATGGTCGAGTCAGCTTGACAGGCTGAGGCTTGAAAGCTACTCACCAGGCAAAAGAGTTTCACAGAAACTCGCTCCTGGAGTCTGGTGTTCTCTCTAACCCATACATTAATTTTCCATTCCTGCGTTAGTCTAGTGTATGGATCCACATGCTCTCTTTTAGTATTATCCTATTATAAGTGCCTTTTAAGATTGAATTCTGACATAGCTAAAGCCTTCCGCCAGTGTTCCAACAGTCCTAGAACGTCCTTGAGCAAGACCATGGGCTTGAAATTCAGTAAGAATGTTGCTATTCACTGACATTCAGAATATCCTCTGGTACTACACTATCACTTTGAATAAAAGCTAAGTCACTCCCTTACACAGGAATTTACCATCACTAAGGAAGAAGAAAGTTTAAGACCAAAGGAGAAACCAGAATAGATACTTAGAACTATAGCGGAGTTACACCCATACACACGTATTTACAATGGCCTAAGGGGAAGGTGTACTATACAATAGACTAAAATAGAAACTATGGCAAGGGCGCGAAGCCCTTGACCCTGGCTTCTAAGATTAAGTGAATCTTAGGTGGAGCCCTTGTTGATCCCAGTTGTTAACAATAAATTCTATCCCAGGTGGTTCCTGTTAGACCTTCTGTGTTTGCATTCCTCTGTTTTATGTAAGATTCCAGTAACCTCTTTGTACCTCGCGGGTATGTCACCCAACTTCCTTATTGTTGTCTGTATAAAAAGTTTGATGCTCGATTTACAAAATACATCAGCTTATACACAACCTCTCCTGTGTGCATCTGTCTGTCAATTCATCAATTTGCCCACCCACAACTAGAGACCCGTTCCACACAGACAAAAGGGCCCAGAGGCTCTGCAACAAATATACATTTTACATATAACATTTTATACAAATAACTTACATTTTATTTCCTGTATCTAATTTTACAATATACTTTTCCCCTCAAAATAATAATACATAGGCAAAAGACTTGTAGGTTTAAAGAAAAACAAAAGCTAAGAGAGAATCGTGAGGGAAAA
The DNA here is from genome assembly GCF_978045245.1 of Mus caroli. Taxonomy (NCBI): domain Eukaryota; kingdom Metazoa; phylum Chordata; class Mammalia; order Rodentia; family Muridae; genus Mus; species Mus caroli. The sequence goes on from NW_028227265.1 coordinate 86,142,502, forward strand.
AGGACTTCAAAAATAGCATTGAGTTTCTTTTGTTTTGATCATCTCCATCTGGGATGGGTGTGTGCACTTAAGTGTGGCTTGTGTACCCTGTGGCACTTGACTGGAGAAAATTCCATTTTTCATTTGAGAGTAATTAAGAATTAGTGATAATTTCTGGGTTAGGCTTGGGGACATGGATGTATTTTGCATCTCAGTGCTGAGACCCCATCTGGCTTAGACCTGTACAGGCCTTGTGGATGCTGCCACAGTCTCTGTGAGCTCACATGTGTAACAGTCCTATTCTGTCGAGGACTTGTTTCCTTGGTATCTTATATCCCCACTGGCTCTTAGATTCTAACTGCTCCCTCTTCTGCAGACTTCCCTGAGCCCTTAGGAGAGGTCTTCAATGGAGACATTCCATTTAGGACTGAGTATTAGAAAGTCTTTTACACTATGCTCAATGTTCAGTTGTGGATCTCTGCATTTGTTCCCATCTACTGTAGCAGGAAGCTTCTTAGGTGATGGCTGATGGGTATTACAGGCTTACATTAAAAAAATACTTTAATAAGTTTTCAAATGCTTCAACTCCCTTTCTAACCCGCTGTCCAAAGGTTGGGGAGAAAAGATGATAAATACGGCAAGGAGATGTGGACCTGTTTAGAAATAGTCCTTTGAGGCAATTCCAATCTCTATTTGTCAGGATACCAACAGCCTAGTTCAGTAGTATCAAGACACCAAACAGGAATCAACAGTGGAGGCACAATCCAGCAGAAACAGCCAGGTCTCTGGCAAACTGGCATGAATTCGTGTCAAAGGAAGCACACAGAATTGACCAGGATAGCAGGAGAAGTTCTCTGCCATGCCTATTGCAAGGAAGCAAAGCTCAGAGAAGATGCGAGACCATAAAAGCTTTGCAAAGCTTGCTATGCAAGCCAAGCACACCTTCACGGTCTGTTCAGTCCTATTTATACTCTCTCCATCATGTGTCCTGCCATGGGTCTCGCCTCAACAAAACACCACCTGAGTCTGCTTCAGCAACACACCCTGTGAGTCTGTATCACCCGACATATCCAGAAACTTCCACTTTAGGGTAGAGCAAGATTGACTAGGACCTACGTTTCTTTAGCAAAGCAGTTGTATTTTGTTTCCCCTTAGATCCATGGCATATTTAGTCTCAGGTTTTTGGTTGGGATGAGTTTTACTTCATGGAGTGGACTTTAATACAGTCAGATATCTGTTAGTTACTATAAATCACATTTGTGCTGCTTTTGAAGCACTGTTTCTGCAGGCAGGTCATCATTGTAGATCAAAGAGTTTGCAGCTGAGTGGATATTTACCTTTTTTCCTCTGATTGAGCTCAGAGTACCTTCCAGTACCGTGAACACTCTTCAGGAGGAGTGAAGGCTCTAGGTAACTCAACTTCCCATTTTCAGCAAGTCATGTAGGTGTTATCTTCAGCAATAAGGCCTTACCAGCGGTTGTAGAGATCATACAATAGTTGTGTCACTATCCTGAGTTGTTTCAGGATTCCCATGGGGCCTGTTTGGAAAGAACTTGATTCGTTGTAATCCACGGTTGACACTGAAGATTTCAGTTGGTGGTGAGAGATGTCTGGTTGGGTTTTTTTTCCCCATCATTAGGTATTTCCATTTAGATCATTTTCAGTATATATGTAAGAAGCTTCTAGCATATAGAAGGTTCCCTAAGATCCTTCAAATGGTCCTCAGATTTAGTTATCCCTCCAGATACTCATCATCTAACTCCTTCTTCCCTCTCTTTCTTTTTTAATCCTTTTGGTCAAGTTCCCACCCCTATCATCCCAGTCTATCCAGATTATATATCCTATAATCATTTTCTTGGAAGATGCTTTCCTCATTTTTATTTCCTGACTCTATACCTAATTTTGATGGTTCTATGGATTGTATCCTGCTTATTACAGACTTAACAACTCATATCTCCAGTAAGTGAATCCATGGCATATTTGTCCTTATGGGTCTGAGACCCCTCACACAAGTTTTTTTCTTACTTCCATTTACTTATCTGTAAATTTTATGATTTCATTTTTTTTAACAACCACTTATTGTTCCATTGTATAAAAACACTACTTTTGGCATCCACAATAGTGTCTGGGTTTGGTAATTGCATATGGGATGAATCCCCAGGTAGGACAGTGTCTGGATGGACTTTCCTTCAGTCTCTGCTCTTCACTTTATCTCCATATTTGCTCCTGTGAGTATTTTGTTCTCCTTCTAAGAAGGACTGAAGCACCCACAATTTGGTTTTCCTTCTTCTTGAGCTTTATGTGGTCTGTGAATTGTATCTTGGTTATTTAGAGCTTTGGGGCTAATATCCACTTATCAGTGAGTGCATAACATATGTGTTCTTTTGTGATTAGTTTACTTTACTCAGGATGATATTTTCTAGTCCTATCCATTTGCCTAAGAATTTAATGAATTCATCTATTTTAATAGCTGAGTAGCACTCCACTGTGTAAATGTACCACATTTTCTGTATCGATTCCTCTGTGGAGGGACATCTGGGTTCTTCCCAGCTTCTGGCTATTGTGAATAGCAACAAGTTTTTGCTGACAGGAGCCTGATATAGCAGTCTCTTGAGAGGCCCTGCCACTGCCTGAAAAATACAGAAGTGGATGCTCACAGCCATCCATTGGACAGAGTACAGGGTTCCCCAATAGAGAATCTAGAGAATGAGCTTGTTGCCCCAGTGTAGGGGAATGCCAGGAGAGGGAAGCAGGAGTGGGTGGGTAAGTGAGCAGGGGAAGGGTGTGTGAGATAGAGAAGGTTTTGGAGGGGAAATGAGGAAAGGGGATAACATTTGAAATGTAAATAAAGAAAATATCTAATAAAAACACCACTTTTTCCTTATCCATTCATTCATAGAAAAATATCTAAGCTGGTTTTAATTTCTGACTATTCTGAATAGAACAGCAGTTAACATGCATGGACAGGTGTCTGTGTAGTAGGCTGTAGGGTTCTTGGGGGTATATAATCTAGTGGCATAGTTGGGTCTCAAGGTAGATCTATTCCTAGCTTCCTGGGGAAATACCACACTGATTTCCATAATGATTCTACAAATTGGTACTCCCATTAGCAATGGATGAATATTCTGTTTATACCATAATCTGTCCAGCAGGAATTGCCATTTGCTTTATTGCTTTTGGCCATTCTGACTCATATAAGATGAAATCTCCAAGCAGTTTTGATTTGCATTGCCCTGTTGATTAGGGATGTTGAATATTTCTTTAAGTGCTTCTCAGCCAGTTGTGTTTTATCTTTTGAGAACTCTTTGTTTAGATCTGTAAACCATTTTTAAGTTCATTGTTTGTTTTCAGTCTTGGGTATGAGGTTTTTTTTTTTTTTTTTTTTTTTTTTTTTTTTTTTTTTTTTTTTTGGTTGTTGTTGTTGGTCTTTATATATTTTAGATATTATCTTTCTCTATGGAATGTATATCTTTCTCTATGGAATGTATAGTTGTTAAAATCGTTTTTCATTCTTAGTGTAATGCTTTGTCCAAATGATGGTGTCCCTTGCCACACAAACTTCAGTTTTAATAGTTCCATTTATTGTGTTCTTAGTGCCTATGCTAGTAGTGCCTTGTTGAGATATTTTTATATGCCAATGAGTTCAAGACTATTCCTTACTTCTATGTGATTCAGTGTTTCTGAACTTATGTTGAGGTACTTGATAACATTTGGAATTAAATTTTGTAAATGGAGATAAGTCAGAATCTGTATTCTGACTAATAAATGGCATAATTTTATGGTCAAACTTGTAGGGAACAGAATTCCAGTATAAGGATGGTATTTCTGAGCCATCCTTTTGCCTTCTTGTGTGGAATTATGTCTGGATCTTCAATTCAATTCAAATGATGAGTATCTCTGTATTTATAGCAATATAATAGGTTTCTTTTGCTATATCTCTGTAGTAAAATTTGAGATTAGGAACAGTGTAATGAGAAGCCTATAACTATGGTAAGCAGAATCTTATTACTTGAGAAGTCAAGCATCAAATGTTCTCAGGGAAAGCAGCAAAGCCACACAGAGCTTGAAAGAGCCAATGCAGACAGACAGTAAAGTAGCATAGTTGGGAGACTGTATTAGTTTGCTATGGCTACTGTAAGAAGATAGCCAAAACTAATAAATGGCATAATTTTACGGTCAAATTTGTAGGAAACAGAATTCCAGTATAAGGATGGTATTTCTAAGCCATCCTTCTGCCTTCTTATGGTTCTTTTGTTGTTGTTGTTGTTTGTTCTGTTTTGTTTTGGTTTTTTTTGTTTGTTTGTTTTTTGTTTTTTATCACTCTGGACTTCTTCCTGTGTTCTATGGGTGTCTGTCTTTCTATGCATGCCTAATTTCCCTCTTTTACAAGGCCATAATCATATTGGCTGCAAACCTATCCTTATAATCTCATCTTTCCATAAGACGAGACAGCATAGACACCATTACTAATGAGAAACATGACCTATCAAGACATTAATCTCCTGGCACCTTGAACTTGGATGTATTAGCTAGCTTTCAGAACAATCAACAGTTTCTATGACATACAATTGACCTAGAATAAGATATTTTGTTTCAACAGCAAAAACAGACTGAGATATGCATTATTTTCAAACAACGACATGTTCCCATGGGCTAGAGGTTAGAAGTGAAGAAAGAAAAGCACACAGAAAACTGGAAAGTGAAGAATTTCAGGCTTTGTGAAGATGGTTTTTGCAAGACTGCAGGACTGAGGAATTTGTCATACTGTTGAAAAAAATAATGATGTGAAGGGAAACTGCACCAAATTCATTGTGGGTCTTATATGCCACAGCATTTATTTATAATAAATTGTCTTAAAATTTCAAAATATGCAACACAACTGCTCATTAAATGTGTGCTAAGATGCACTTGGACTGCAAATGTGCTGAGAAGCCCAGTCTCCCATCTATGTGTGTCAGGGTTCCTTTTCTACTGCTGACCAGAAAAATGGAATCTCTCAGCACTATCTTCATAATACAGAGCTTTGCATTTCTATTCAATTGAATGTGCTTTTTTAAGAAACAAGATAAACATTACATAATTTAAATAATTTCTTTCTGCCCTCTACAGACTTCATCTTTTGGACTAAACTCTGGGAAAGTAAAGAATTTCAACTTTATTTTAACTTAACCAATTGCAAATTGTTTTTTTTTCAGATGTAAGTGAATTGCGATCATATGCTAGTAGATGTCTTAAGAACTACACAGCACTTACATCTTCCTCAAAAGGCTTGTCCTGCATAGGATCTTTGATATATGTGTTCTTGCCACACTGACTTTCAAACCGAATTCTCTGAGAAGACTTTAAAAAGGCAAATTAAAAGTTTAAATAAATTCATCTAAGGATGAGCAGGGGTCAAAATATTTGTATGCTAGTTCTTAGAACTGAGAGATTTTCATTTATGTTAATGTGGGCGGAAGTAACATTTCATTGCTGAAACTGTTTCTGGAAAATAAAAATTAAAATGAGATGTCACGTATAGTGTTAGGGACATTAGTGGCATGCCTGTATATTCAAATTCCACAAATATGTGCAGTTGGTCTTTTGTGTCTGTGAAGAGTATTCACAGTTTGGCTTGAAAAATGAGATGTTGCTTCCTCTACTCACCCCCTTTTTTGCCTCCAATTTCCAATTATTTTTTCTTCTGAAACTGCCCAAGGTCACTCCCTAGCCAGTCAGCCAGCAGTAGAGAATCAAAGTAGCCAATTTACAAGGCTTAGCTTGTAATTATATTAGCAAACTGTTTTTGTGGTCTGTGTTTCCCTCACATATGCATCTCAGAAGGATGAAGTGACTGCCAGGTATGCATCCGTGTTTGCAGAAATTAGTGTTCATGAATAATTGTCTTCTATTTAGACTGATTTGATATGATTTTTATCATCTTCATAATTAGGACTAGGTGACTGCATCTTGCTATTCCAATGTAAAGAAAACTCATATCTCTCATGACACAGGCTTCATTGAGAGCTAGAAATTCTCCAATTGGTACTTCAAATGAAAGAACCTGATAGAAGTCTAGATGAAATATCTTAAGCAATTAGAAATAATATTTGTGTCAAATCAAGTTTTGTTGAGTCATTGTTTTTGAGTGAGCGACATTTTATTACAATCTACAATAGCTTTCAAATCCTAAATGAAAGTATTTCTTGTGTATACACTTATGAGACCTCCCTCCCTCTGAGCCCCTATAACAAATTTTATAGGGACCAAAATGCAAGTTTGCCTACTTTGTAATTTTGTCTGAGCCCAAGTCCAGCCTACCACTCTTAAATGCTTCCAGCTTTCCTGAGAAGGTGATAACAAGGCTGTGTTGACATTTAGTACAGACTCATCCCTCTGCTAGGAAACCATCTCAACCTGGAGCCTCCTAATGGTGCATCAATAATCTTTGTGTCATAGGTGAAGACTAGTAAAATTAGCACTTAATGCAGACAAGTCTTCCCAGACTTCCTGAGTTAATTTATGGGAGGAAGTGGATGACTCTGTCTTCACTCTGTTCTTCTGTTTTAAGGCTTATTTTATTTCCTTGAAGACATTATTCATTTCCATGGATTTCATATCAGCCTCTTTATGACTGGCTGCTATCTTACTCATTGGCAAGGCCCAAATGATCTGACCCCAATTTAACGTTTTAGGCTCATATCCTCCCCTATTGTGATTTTCTAGCATTGACTTCCTCATATTGCACGGAAATTGTCCATGTATATTGCTGCTCTACAAATCCTGGAGGTTATAGCCCAAGCTATGCTAATGTTTTGTAGTCCCAGAATCTAGCACAGTGATTAGGACAAAGTACTTATCCACTAAGCACTGGGCAAGTGAATGAATGAACTCATGGGCAAAAGTATGCTATCTCAGGCTTTGTGACTATTGTGAGCTTCCTCCTCTGTAAATGGTTGACTGTACTTCTTGCACATGTGACAAAATCCACTTCACATTTTCCTATCTATAAATTGCTCACTGAGCCATTATGCCACTGTATTAGTAGTCTCCGGAAAAGCAGAACCAATAGCATATACAGAAATATATACAATGAAGTCCATATTGGTCATGGACAGTGAGTCCCAAGAGATTCTATCTGTACTCTGGTGGTGCCAATATACCTTGAAAGCCTGAAAGCTGAGCACTTCAGCTTCTTATAATATTTTCATAATGTAGCACCAAAGAGAAAAGAAAGTTAACATCTCCTCTACCCATTCACTAAGTAGGCATGATATGGTTTAGATAATGCCTATTCATTACTAATACATGAAAACACTTTCAGAGACCACACTAATATATATATATATATATATATATATATATATATACATACATACATATACACATATATATATGTGTGTGTGTGTGTGTGTGTGTGTGTGTGTGTGTGTGTGTATGTGTGTGTGTGTTTTATCAATCATGATCATCTATAGCTGTTATGTGGTGGTTTCCTCAAGGTTAAAACAATCTATCTTGCAGGGAAGTTTCTTAAGCCACCAAGTAAACAACATAAAATAGCTTTAGGAAGTTCCTGAAGCTGACCAGATTCACTAGGCTCCTCCCTGCCAGAGTAGGCACTAAAGACTGCCAAGAGTCTATCTCAGACAAACCACACTGCAAAGAAGACTGAAACCAGATTAGCTGCCTGGAAGATGCAGAAAACAGCTGAGCTTTATAGAAGAGATTGAGACCAGCTTAGACTCTCAGAAATGACCCCAAAAAGCTACCTGCAGGTTTTCCAGTGGGATCCAGGTTCTCAGGGTTTTATGACATATGAAAAAATGCTGGGATGGGGTTTGGTGATGCAGTTGTCTTTGAGTCATTTCTGCTCCTGTAAATAACTCCTCCCTCATACCACTGCAAGTAACCCCAGTAAAACTAACTGGTTCACCAAGTTGAACTTTGCTGGTATGTGTATTTGGTTTGTTGTAGCTTCCCCATCTGGGTTGAGCAGACATGTGCTATCCAGTCAAGCTAACATCGGAGATCTTTTATTAAATCAATAGGGTCCTGCAGCTTATACTGTTCTAGCTGACAAGAATGCAGTTCTGAGAGGATAAGGATTCTTTAAAAAATAATCAAGATTTTTTTCTTTCATAGAAAAACAACTGTCAATAAATCCCATTTGTCACTGATGGATCCTCTAAAACAGAGTCTGTGTTCAATTAAACTGAATTTATTAAGAGAAAGTTAAAATTTCAATGAATCCAGTGAATATACTTGATTCTAAAACTACAATAGGAGGAATTTTCTAACTTTTGCCTAAATAAAGTTGTGGATAAAGAATCTAAACTTAGCTAATATTTATAGTAAAGTTTCTCTACTTTATTAGAAACAAATATACAAAAGTTCAGGAGAGGAAAAACATTTCATCTCAATTATCTATACTGATAATAGAGGCAGTGATTTTTTTGACCTTGAAATATATTAAGAATTCACTTTAGTATACTTTATTTAATTGAGCAGATTAAATTACATATATAATTACCTTTTTAAAATTTGTTGCAATTAGTGGAAATTTAAATGAGGTAGTTAAGGATTTTGTTTTATTATCACTTATAATTATTTTTTTCATTCAGAGCACTCCATTATTTCATGCTTACTTTGTTTGATGGTGACCACAATGAAGAAAACAATCCTAAGTAAATAAAGTATAAAGCATCATAAATTTACTGACTTAGGCATTGGTAATGTTTAGAACCAAAATACAGATGATGTCTTTTTAGGAGGAAAGCTATTTAAATAGTATTGATATTAATTCTTGAATTTTTTAGGATATAACGTTTTTGGTAATTTTCAATTAACTACTCATGGAATGACTATTCTAAATGTAACATAAACCTAAATTCAAGACCCAGAATAAAACCCAGGATTGGTTTTATGATTCTCTGTAATATGACTCCACTAACAATTTCAGACCACACAACTTTGACTTTTTCTCTACCTGGATTACATGTAGACAGACATGGTACTGTGTTTACTTTAAGTTTTATCTGTGGAGAACAACAGAAATCTGTTTGCCAACTCTCCTGTTATAAAGGATCATATCTCACAGAGCTGCCTACATCTCTCCTAGGATGCTATGTGGGTGACCGATGAACAAACCAAGGACACTGGAGTGGTAGGGTTATCTTCCTCATCGTGTGACCAGAAAAGAGCCTTTCTGAACTGTTTTGGATATAAATGTCTATGGTGATGTCAGTGTATCCCTTCTACAATTGTTTTTAATGAAATGAAACTATGTATCTGAAAAAAACACAGAGCAGTTCTTTAGGTTAGTTAAGTCATCTAAAAGTAGTTATGTTTTTCATGTATTTGAACATCCCACCTTACCAACTCCAGGAGTGTCTCATCAAATAGGATAAATGAATTAACCACCAGAATAACTTTGTTTTGCAGTTTTTGTGGTACTTTTGCTGGGTTGGGTTATGAACTAACAGAAAACTTAAAAATAATGCACTAAGCAAATGAGATGGTTCTATTAATATTCCTCATTTAAAAGTAATAGAATGGAGTGTGGATCAGATGAGGGAGGTGACAAGAACAAGATTAACTGGGATGAACAGGGAAAAGGAAGGGACAGCTAAGGGCCATTTAAGGGTTCATATGAAAAACCAACAACAGCGTAAACTAATGAAGTAGTTAGTAGTGCAACTACTACTAGTACTAGTTAGTAGTAGTAGAAAGTACTAATGCAGTAGACATTCTTAAAAATATACACATGTTTGAAGGTGGTCAGAAAGGAATTAGTACATAATATGGTAGACAGAGCCCCAACTGGACATCTTTCAGGAACTGAAGCTTCCAGTTCCAGGCACAGATTACATCTAATCAAGTTGTTGGCCAAAGGGGCTCATGGGAGTCCACCAACAACCCAGGCTATTATCGAGACTATTGGTTGCTCTTTACAAACTGAAGGTGAGTCTCTATTGCTGAAAATAACATCTACACGCCTCATTGAACATGAACTGAACCTGTCGCCTGCCTAAAGCCTTCAACCCTATTGACTAGTGTTCACAATACTCGAGGGTACTCTACATACTACCAAAGGAGAAATGGCAGCCCAGCTACAAAGTCTTTAATGTACCATGATGACATTCCTGCAAGATGTGCTTGTGCAATAGTAGCACAAACTTGTGCAATAAACCAACCAATATCTGATTGAATTTCAGGCCTCCTCTGTGAAAGACCACCTGTCCCTGACACTTGGATGGCCAAGAACTAGAAACCAGACAGGCAAGGGACATAGGGAAAACATAATACTAATATTTTGCTAAAAGAACATAGTCTTAAAATGTCTTCTAAAGTTATTATGCTATACTCATTGATCAGTGTTTGTTCAGCCACCACCAGAGAGGCTTCATTCTATTGTAGATGAGAACAAAAAAATACAAAGGCACTTCCCTGGGCAAAGTGAAGAGAGACTAAGATACCTTGCAATGCTCGATCCCAAATGGAATGTCTCCCTAAAATCCCTCACCTCAAGGCACAGGGAACTATGCAGAAAAGGAGGCAGAGAAATTGTAAGAGCCAGAAAGGATAGAGGATACTAAGAAAGCCAGTCCCTAAATGCAGCAGGACCAACGCATGACAATTCACTGAGACTGTGACAGCATGCATGGAGCCTGTATGAGTCTGCACCAGACAGAGTCCCAGTGCTGAAAGCTGTGGGTACAAGACCCCATCCTGAACCCAGAAGCTATTTCCAATTAATAACCACTGGCAAATAAAAATTCAGTCCTTGTCAGCAGAGTTTCATTGGGGTTACAAACCACAGCAGTGGGTAACTAACACAATATGATTTCAGTTATATTTTGGGAGGTTGTCTTTGAAGGTTTTTGGTTTGTCTTGGTTTGTTGTATTTTTGTGGGTTTTTTTTTTTTTTTGGCACCTTTGATGTATACCTTCTGCATATATATCATGGCTTATGGTTATGTTCTCAGGGCAATCCTGTGATTTTGAATATGTGTATTTCCCAGGCTATGGGTATCTCTCATGCTCTTTCTTTAGCTTCTTTCTTCTCTTTGTTTTTTGTCCTATTATCATTTGTTAATTTTTGTTTATTATTTATTTTATTCTCATAACTTAGATGCCTATTTATTGTCTAATGAGAGACAGAAAGTGTGTGAATCCAGACAGGAAGGGCAGTAGGTAGAATCTCAGAGGAACTGGGGGAGGAGAAACTAATCAAAAAATAGGGCATAAAAACATTTTCAATAAAAGAGAGAAAAAAACTGGGAATAAAAAGGAATTGAGGCCTTCATTGTGGGTAGAGAATGAAGTTGGATATTCAAGAATACCGTTAAAGACTCATAATCTGTCCATTGTCCATTCTAATCTTGGGTTTTGGTTTTTTTCCTCGTGATCCTTTGTAATTGGACATCTGTATCATAGCTGTATCCCAGAGAAATAAAACAAAAAAGAAAGCAAGACAAAAAAGTCTCCTTCAAAGATGGAATTATTTTTCATCAGACTTCAGTTCTTTCTCATTAGGGAATAGAAACATCTTTTTCCTGGGGTTTTAGATCTCTACTGTGACAGGACTATAGTGTGTGTGTGTGTGTGTGTGTGTGTGTGTGTGTGTGTGTGTGTGTGTGAGTGTGTGTTATAATGTAGGTGTTGGCCTACAGACAACTCTGCTAGGCTCTACCCAACAGCTACCTAGCAACAAGACCATCATCAACAACCACCTGCCCTGTGAGCTGGGTGCAACGGCCTGTCTATAAGAGGACCACAACTGCTATGTACTACTTAGCAGTAGTTGCACTGTTACTATATTACTTTATACTATTACTGGTTTTTCCTATGACCCCTCAAATGGCCCTTCGTTTTAGCTGTCCTTCCTTATATTCTCTATTTCACTTCTCTTTTCCCACTTCTCCCCAGTCTCCTCCCCTTCTTCACTCTCTTTTTCTGTCCCCACATGTTCTTGGCTGTTGTCTCTTCCTCTCTTTCTCTCTTTCTGTCCTTATCTGCCCCTCTATGTCTTTACCAATTTTCCAGGTCCCCACTCTCCTTCCTTCCTCCTCAGTAAATCTTCTTTATACTAGACCTGACCCATGGTGTGACCCTGGGGTACACCTTTGCAGGAGGTACCGGGTACCTCCTTATTCATTAATACTGCTGTTAGTTTATAAAACAGTATGTATTAGGTAACATGACAAAATGTCACTCACAGACATATTCCAACAAGTTATTTTTAATATATAAGAAATCATGCATCAAATGACAAATATACCTAAAAATTTTTTGTTTAATTTTGCATTTCATAGTGGGACATTTTATATTATAGTTCAATATCACAGAGTGTGTTAGAATGTGGTAGGGTCTTGAGCTGTATGTGTATATAACATCCTTTGTAACCAGTTCACTGCTTAGATTTGAGCAAATCACTTTATGTATTGTGCATATCATTTTCTGCTTGTGTTAGGAGTAAACACAAGAAGTAAAGGAATGATACGATGATATCTAATAGCTTGCAGGTCTTCGATATGGTTTCATTATTATCAAATTTATATCCTTTTAGAAATAAGATATAAACATCTCTAGAAGCAGAATTACTTCTTGGAAAATGCACTTTGATTAACACAGTCATTCAAAGTTTATTTACCGCCTTTAGCTATATGCTGGGACACATAAAACAGAAAACCAATTAAAAATATGTCCCTTTCTCTCTACTTATGAACCAAAATATATATGATGTGGCTACTGGTCACTATTAGTGCAGAAAAGATGGCTAATATGCTGTAAGAAGTGGAAGGCAACTTCTCAAAGGAGAGTTGATTAAAACTCAATCGTGCAGTATTGGAAATAAAGTATGAAGTAAAATAGAAGGATTGTAATAGCTGAAGAGTATATGACAATATCTCACAGGGAGATCTGCAGCACTGACCTATATACAGATTCAAAGGTATGATTTGCATTTTGATACCCAAGAAGGGCTCTGTCCCAGTTAGAGAGAACCTCGCCCTTGTGACTGATAAAAGCAAGGTTTCCAGCATCTTTAAATTTTCAGTTTATTTAACATTTATATTTAAATTTGTTTGTGCAGATCTGGAGATAGAAGCCAGGGCTTTTTATAATTTGGGGTGAACATTCTCCAACAGGGCATACTCTAAGCCCCTTCAATTTTAATTTTTATACAAATGTACAGCTATGATGGTATTGACACGACTTTATTTTCAAATGTTTTACAGAGTACAAATTGTACAGAGTACAAATATGTAGAATAAACACCTGGACACAGGTTTTAGTGACCTAGGAAGTTCAAATTATCCTTTAGTATCTATGACTAGTCTCAAACTCAGATAGAATTTGTGTGAATATTTTAATAGCACATTGTGTCATCTGAATCCTAGTCCCTAGATCACAATCTGGACAACTCTCCAAAATATGTTTAAAGTGTCCCTATGTATTCTTTTAAACATAGTTAAGTACTAAACTATCATAAAATCTGAGCTCACTCTCTGTAGCCCTGCCTAACTTACCGTGTCTCCTTTGAACTGTTATGAGAGAGCTGTGGTACCAGTTCATTGAGGAATATGGCACTTGAGTCAGTTTTTGAAGATACCAGTCACTCGTTTACAGCCTTTATTCCTTGCGAACATTTAAAATAGGAAATTATTAGGTATCTGGTACATGAGATAAAATACTGAATTTTTAGCCGGGCGTGGTGGCACACGCCTTTAATCCCAGCACTCGGGAGGCAGAGGCAGGTGGATTATTGAGTTCGAGGCCAGCCTGGTCTACAAAGTGAGTTCCAGGACAGCCAGGGCTACAGAGAAACCCTGTCTCAATCCCCCACCCCCCTAAAAAAAAAAAACCTGAATTTTTTGTTGTTGGTTTTAGATTTTTGTTTGTTTGTTTTTTATTTGTTTGGTTTGGTTTGGTTTTGTCTTGGATCATAAACATCTTGATTTAGGTTCAGAGCATGCACATTTGATGTTTGTGGAGAGGGAGTACTGATCATCCTTGAGCTATAGATTGGAAATAATAATCAACCACAACACATGGTGTTTGTTATAGATTTGTACCTGTATTGTACTGTCCCATTTTTTTATCTCGGGACTATGATCCAGAAGAGTCAGGAATCTATGACTCCAGCAGAGAAAATAAGGTAGAAGATTGATGTGATTGGGAGGGAGTTGAGAATAACCTTCTGTGACAGCTTTCCTTCCCTGTAACAACTAGCTGAGACCACATAACAGAAAGGGCTGATTTGGGATCACCATTTTAGTGGCTCCTACCCTGGCTGATTGGCCTGGATGCATTAGTGACTGTGAATCTCATGGTGAGAGCATACAGCTGAGTAAAACTCCTCACTCTTCTTACTTCCTGAGCAGACAATAAAAAGAACAAGAAGGTTGCCAGGGTCTCACATTCCCACTTGAGTTACACCCTAGGAACCTAAGGACTATCAAGTCTTACTTCTTAAAGGCACTATCATCTTTAATAGTACAATCAAAGAGATCAAGCTTTTAACAGTTAGCCCTTAGGGAAACACTCACAACCCAGTTGAGGTGGTTGTTCATTTGACATTGATGCAGGCACTGACTGAGGACTCAGGGCAAACTGAAATGAAGCCTTTGTCATTTTAGACAGCTTGAAATGTTGCGCATTACAAGGTATTCTGGTGACGATGTTCCTTCGGTCATCATGCTAAAAGTATCAAATAGACAATATATCTTAAGGACTTCTGCATTTTCATACTCCAGCACAGCTCAAATCTGCATATAAATCTGCATTCTCTTACCAATAAAATCTCTACTTATAGATGTAATCTGTCTGCTATCTCCTCAATCTGTTCAATTTATGAGATGATTATTAAAAGTCCACACTTTATTCTATTATACTGATTTGTGCAACAATGGTAAACCTTCACTTACCCGCTCCTATTTTAGTAAACAGTTGAATAGATGAGTAAAGAAAGAGACATATATTTTAAATAATTGGCCTTTATTTTTAGCTTAAGTTCATTAGTTAACATATGCCTAGAGTAGTTTTAATATCTTTCCCTAATCCTGTACAACATTATAGTTTGGAGATTTTATTTTAAGTACTGACTAATTGGTATGTATAACTTTTAGTGGTCTAAATCTTGAAAACTACCTCCCCTTTTTCTTTCTAACTGATTTTTCTTTTATCGTGATGCTATGGTTTCCCTTTGTAGCTAAAATAGCTTTATCTGCAAATGTGCAAGTGTTGATGAGTCATTTGCCAAACCAAATGTAATAGCTTTTGGAGAATTATTAAAGATCATTGCATGAATTTCTTTGCTCTCTATGTAGGCATAGTTAATGTTAGAAGTGGTTTTCCTTCCATTTATGGGACTTTTTTAAAGGTTGCATTGAAAAGCTCAGCTTTCACATTCAATGTTAAAGGAAAGATGTAATTTATTTAAAACATCCCCAAAGCTGCTGGATGAGATGAAGTGAAGAAAGCTCCAAAGTGTATGATTAATTAGTAAGAATATTGCAAAGAGTCATATGCCATAATTTTAGCTAAAGGAGGGTTTAAGTTGGAATAAAGGTAAGTATATTTGCTAACACTCCAAAGCATCTGTTCTGAAGGTGCTGATACATACTGTCCTTGGAGGGGAAAGATATAGCCTTAACCACAGGCATTGTGAGCCACTGTTACTGAAGGGAGAGTGTTGAAATACACATCATGTGCAGAAAATTCTGATACTGTATTCCCACACTCTTTCTCCATTTACCTGACTGATGCTCACCAGGAGCCTTTTATAAACAAGGTGTCCACCCCACAATCCATAGTCTCTTCTCACTCATGCTACAAATATTATCCGCAATAGATAAGGGACTTGAGTAAAACACAGCAGACAAACACACACACACACACACACACACACACACACACACACACACACAAACCAAAAAAAAAAAAAAAAAAAAAAAGACAAAAAAACAAAAAACAACAAAAACAAAAAAACACCTCTCCCTGAGTTGTGGAAATTATAATCTAGTGTTAATGACATAAAATAGCATTAACATGTTTAGAAAATGATTGACATTTTGAAGAAGAACTGAGTGTTAGCCAGTGTTACTGGAACATTCCTTCCATTTAGTGTCAAGTACACGGTGGCAAAGCTGCAATCCCAGCACTCCAGAAGCAGGGGGAAGAGGATTGCAAGCTTCAGACCAGCCTTGTCTACAAGCAATTTTCAGGCCTACATCAATTGGAAAACCGTTTTCAATCAGCTTGATCAGGGTTCTGAGCAGATCCACTAGGGAAAACTATTTTTGCGGATTGGGTGGAGACCTAATATTCCTGTTGGGCAGGTCAATCACTGGGCTCAGGGACCACCCCTCAGGAAAACATCCCCTCTAAAGAGATGGGATGAATAACTATACCATTAATGGGACCATGGACCTTCCCTTTCTAGAACTCTTCTCTTCGGCAGTACCTTCAGAGGCACGGATTCTGTTGGATCTACCCAGCATTTGGAGTCTGACCCAGAAAGCCATAACTTTCTCTTTCTCTACTCTTCTTTTTTCTTTAGGATTCCATTTGGAGCCTAAATATGTTGGGGGGAGGGGTGTATTTTGTTCTACTTTACTCTATCTGCTCCATCATGCCTGCTGTAGTGTTTTAAATAAGAATCACTCTCATAGGTTCATATACCTAAATGCTTAGTCCCAGGAAGTGGAACTCTCTGATAAGATTAGAAGGATTAGGAGGTGTGGCTTTATGGAAAGTGTCACTGTGGATAGACTCTGGAGTTTCTAAAACCCCTGAGGGGATCAGTGAGGGTAGGTGGGTAAGGGTCTCTCTCTCTCTCCCTCCCTTCCTCCTCTCTCTCTCTCTCTCTCTCTCTCTCTCTCTCTCTCTCTCTCTCTCTCTCTCTCTCTCTCTCTGTGTCTGGGGATCACAATGTACCATCAAGCTACTTCTCCACGCTCACTGCCATGATGAAAGTGGAGTAATTCTGAAACTGTACTCAAGCACCTGATTGGATGTGTTAGTTATAAATGTCGCCTTGCTCATGATGTCTCTTTGCAGCAAAAGTGACGAAGAAACCTGCTTTGGACTTTTTATTTTAAATTTAAATAAAATTGACCATGAGATTCATTTTCAATCCATTATTTTTTTTCTTTTAATTAATGAATGAGACTAAGAACCCCACATAAGGACCCAAACTTTTCCAGTTAAACGTACCACCTTTGGTAGGACTCTCTAAAATTTCCAGCAACAAAATATATTTCAATGACTCTAAAAATTATTTTAAAAATACAGAGGGGAGGGGGCTGAAGAGATGTCTCAGTGGTTAAGAATACTGATGTTGTAGTGGTAAGTTATTTCTCAACAGACAGTGAAATAAGCCAATTCAAGCCAGATTAGATTATATTAAAAGTAGGTCTATTGGGAAGCTGCTGACAGGAAATTCACTGACCCCAAAGACAGTGGGAATCCAGGGAAGTCACCCTGGGGCCAAGTATAGGGAAAGAAAGGGTGAGCTCTCCAGAGAGAAGAGGAGGAGAAGAGAGAGCATGAGAGAACAAGGAGACAAAATGTCTGGATTATATAGGGAAGAGCCTCTGGGGGAAGGTCTGTCCAGCCCTGGGCTGGAAAGTTCAGGGTTGGAGGTAGGGTATACCAGGTAGGGACTGAAGGATGCTGGGAGAACCTAGAGTCCAGGTTTGCTTCGATATGCAAAATATGTACCCCAGTCCCTTGTCCCAGGGAACCAAACATGGAGGACTTGAATTTGGTTTCCTGCACTCCTGTTGAGTGGTTCACAACTACCTGTATCTCCAGGTCCATGAATATCTGATACCATTTGCATTTTCCAGTGCCTGTAATAACTATAAATACCCACACAGAGACATACAAATACATTTTTAAAACAATAAAAAGCAATGTTTGAAAAAATTACAAAAATGGAATATAGATTTCTCCGCTGAAGCTATATATCTACTGCTTGGATTGATCTTAGAGAGTGATTTTGTACCAAGGCAATTAACTTGGCTGGTTTTTGTCCTTGAACCTTCTTGTTAGAAATCTGGGCACTTGAAAGGAAATTCCATGATAAATTCTATGTGTCAGAATTGTGTGTGTGTGCGGGGGGTTGGGGGAGTGGGAGTGGGGCTAAAGAGATGACTCTATGGGTTAGAAACATCTGTCTATTGCTGATCTAACAGAGGGTCAGAGTTTTGTTCCCAATACTTGCATCATAGGCAGTATACAACCACCTGTAGATTCAGCTCCAGGAGAATTGAGGAAGCCCTCTTCTGGCCTCTGCAGATACATGTGGCATACAAACATATACATAAATAAACATATGACTGATATTTTTGGGATCTTAAATGCCTCTAGGCACATAAATTCAGGGCTTGGTCTTTCACTTGTATTATTAGAAGGGAGTGGAACCTGTGGAGATGTAAAAACACTGGGCACAAGTTAGATTAGTGAGGCTACATCTGTGGAAGAAACATTGGAGCCAAGCCATTTCTTTCTCTCTGTTTTCTAATCACTGTGACACAAGAATCTTCCTACATCATGTCTCCCTGTCATCTTATCTGGTCTGGGGAGGATAAAAATATTCTAAGGAGACAATAGGCCCCTATCTTGGGCTTTGAGACCAATGAAACAGGAGTTTCATGCTAGGAGAAGTGAAGGAGATTTACAACTTGTGAGACCATCACACAGAAAAGCATAGTCAAAATAGCTATGTGTTTAAGATAGGCATGGCTCTAACTCGACTAGGAATGCTACTAAAACCTCAGTCTTATTTCAGGTCTGAAACATTGGATGTCGGGAAAAGGAGAGCACTGGGCCTCTTTATTATTCTTTCTGAAGTGGACACATTGGTTAAATCTTCTTTCATCTACTTTTTACTATTAATTTGGGTATTTTACTGACTTATGGAGGATGGGTAGATGAATCTGTTCTGTTGAGACTCAAGATGTACTCCTAAATTTGACTTTGCCATAATATTCTATTTTAACACAGATATAGAGGAAATAGGTCCAAACAACTTTAAATACAACTTTTGGAACATGAAACCCCAATAAGCATTTCTTCCCTCAAACTTGGTAACATCAGATATTTTGTCATAGTAGCTGAAATCTGACTAATACATGTTCCTAGGTCTGTGAAGCATCCAGTTATCTCAGATACATTTATAATAACAAGAACAAAGGTTTCATGAGTACTCAAATGTACTCAGGTATGTTGAACTGTGACCAAGTTCACCACGGTCAATGATGCAGAGAGAAAGAGAAACACCAATACATGGTGTGTCCTAGTTTCTGGCCTACTGGTCATGAACGTTTTAGAAATGGCTTCTATTTTAAGCCCCTAGATTTTTTTTCAGTCCTGCTAGTCTACAGTGGATAACTAAAACCACATCAGCTGCCTACACACAAACATAAAACTGAAGATTGTGCTCTGTCCTTTAGTAATCTTATCTATTTTCCTCTGTGTAGTCGCCAGTGCCTTACAGGACTATTCCAGACATTCCTCAACTTATCGATATCTAAATCATACCCCTCACTTCCTTAATAAATGATATGGTTTGTCTGACTAGTTGGGAACATATCTAAGCACCCTGGATTAATTTATCAATAACAAAACTCCAAATCTTCTTCTCCATGCATCCTTCTTATTAAAACCTAGAGAATTTCCAAGTTTTCAAGGATTTTTCTCCATATTTTTCCTCTTTTGTTTCTTATGAAATTAAAAAAAAAACACAACTCTACACCAATCACCAAGGTATTTCTACTTTGGTTGTAATATTCAACCAAGTTTTCTATTTAGTTCTGACAATATTTTCTTTCCTTGTCTTTACCCTCCTACTTCATCTATACCCACAGTAGCTTTAATCTCAGTTCTTTTCCAATTTCACAGACATAAAGCCTTATTTTAAAAGTATTTCTTTCCTTGAGTTTCTAATACTCATTGTATTTGAATCATCTTCCACATTGCTATAACAATGACCTTCCTGAAATACATATTATATCCCTAAGTTCTCTGTCTCATGAACTTCCAGTGACTCCCCATTGCGTTCTAAAAAGCACAATTCTTGGAAATTTTAAATCTCTGTATACACAGCCTCACTTGGTGTTTGGGCTCTTAATTTGAAGAGCTTTACTCAGTCAAACATCCCAGGCACCATTCCTTCCCTTCTTGTAGCAAGATTGCTCTCATGAGACACTTTAATTCAGAATCTGATGCAAGCCTACGAGCTCTACCGAGACCCAGCTCTCCAACTCAGGCTGTGCTGATGGCCAACACACTGTGAGCTTGCACTTCTCCCCAGCAATGTCTGATGAGCATTCGTTTTGTTTATTTGTTTGATTGTTTGCTTACTTGCTTTACTAAATGTTCTGACTTTGCTAACTTATTCTATAGCATTGTTAAGGACCGTAAGATAAATAGCATTGAGAGACACAGCAAAGTGGTCATTAATCTCAGGAGGCAGACACAGATGTATCTCTGTAAGTTCAAGGCCAATCTGGTTCATATAGTAAGCTCTAGTCCATCCAAGATTACATAGGGAGTCCCTAACTGAAAAATAAATAAATAAATAAATAAATAAATAAATAAATAAATAAATAAATAAATGCAAGTAAATATTGAAAACCCCTTATAGAAAGAGAGGCTGAATGGGAGTTTCGAAGAAACTCAGAAAGGGTTTCTAGAAGGATACTGAAGTGGAGCCTTGAAAATGTGTTTAAGTGGTGAAGAAGAAGGAGAGACCTAAAGAAATGGAAACCAATGTGTTAGAATGAAGTAATGTGGGTGGCAATGGGTGGCCCTGAAGCATTGGAGGCTTGAAAGAGCAAAGGAAGAAATAACAATGGAAGAAGTAGGTGAGCAGAGCTCAGGCAATCATTGTTGAATAAAGAGTTTCCTTTGTGCCCAAAGAGGGGACTTTCATCAATGTATTGATGAGAAACAAAATGCTTAGACTGAGGCATTTGAGGGGGAAATAGCTCTGTGAATCCTATATTCATCTCACTTCTTGAAGTTTACCTGCAAGGTCCCGACCATGGAAGATATTTAATAACATTTTTGCTTTTGTGAATGAAGGGCTTTAGAGTTACTATGTTAAAAATAATATTCAGTAAATGTGTTGCTATCACTATTATTATTCAGCTGCTCTGAAAAGCCACTCATTTCTCTAGAACTGCTGACAGAGAGGCCTCCCAGGGCTGTGTGTTAGTAATCTTACCTTGCTGCAGCCCGTGCTGAGTGGCTAATGGTTCTCTGCTTCTTTCTTGTCTGTTTTATTCTAGCCCTGTAAGTGGTGCTGAAAGAGAACACATTATGCCTGAATGCATATGTGGGGAAAGAGACTTTTCCAGATTAGAAGAAAGATCTAATCTTTACAGCGGTGCACACAGCATAGAAGAGAACTGGGTTGACGTGCATGCCCAGTACTAGAGGTGGAAGGCCCAGAGTGGCTTTCATGGCTTGCAAGAGCATGGGAATCCAAGGTCTTGGCTGACACTGGCATTTTAGCACAAGTAAATTTGCAAGAATAGCTAAGCAAAGAGCCTGTGTCTCAGAGCTGCTCTGATTTCTGTCCCTCCTTAGTACTGCTTGTCTGTTCTACTTCTTCCTTATGTCTGCGTCGATTCTGTTTCTATTGAGGATTCCCAATGAAAGAGGAAAAGCCAGCTTTGTAATTTTTCTTTTCTACCAGAAATACCAGTGAGAGGGAAGAGCAAACTTTCCTACACTTTAGCTTCATTTGGACTGTAAAATCTAGGCTGAGGACACGAGGAATGTGACAGAAAGAAAGGAACTTGTTTCAGAGATGAAGAATGCTGATTGCTTATAAAACATCACTTTATCAGCTCTTCTTGAGGGAAAGCTGGGAACAGAAAAATGTCAGGGTTTATTTTGGTGGACACTTTTCTGAACATATCTGTCTTGAGTCACCAGCTGTACTGAGACAGGCCTCTCTGGAGTTGTATAACAAAAACCCCACCTGGATTTTAATTCCCTGACTGTTGCCTGACAGGTTTAATGTTTCACTAAGGGGAAAGATGCTTATGCCATTGCTTATAACACTAATAGATAAACATTGCAAAATAAGAAGAGTGTTAGCAGACCCTGCTTTGAACTCTACTCACTTGGGGCAGTAGCCTTTGAGAAATGACTGATGTTCTCAAAAAATGTACAGTAAAACCTTTAGGGAAACATCGTGATGCTCCATTACACTGTATATCATGAGAAGTTATCCCATTACTTTGATAGAAAGAAGTAGCCATCATTAGTATTTCATAAGCTCCATTCTGGCACCACTAAATAACATCAGTATACACTCAAAGTGCATATGAAGTTCTTTTATTTAGAAAAGCTCAAGAGTCCTTGCATAATTAATTTTATCATTTTAAGAAGGATCAAACAAACATGACTCTCTCAATGACTTCTCTCAGTCCCTTTTTTTTTAATTTCCAACTAAGCATATGAATAATTTATAACCATTTTGATTCAAACCCATTCACTTATTCAACAAACATTTACAAATCACATATCAATAGAGCATATGTTACTGGCAGGTCCTATTTGAAACAGCAAGGATACAACGTAGTATATATTTTCAAGCTTGTGCCTGAAGGGAGTTTTCAGTTTGGGCCCATGATAGGGGCCACTGGAAACAACACAGCAGGACAAAGACAAAGAAAGTATGGCTATTCCTATTACATGGTTAACTGCAGTAGGGCTGGAGTTACTGCAACCATGCTATTTGCAGTATGGTGGTCAGAAATTGGTGTGAAAACAAAAACAATCTGCTGCCCTTATATCTTTTTCCCAACTTCTCCACATGCGAACAGCCAGGGATGGGAAACCTCAGAACAGCTATGAGTCATGTTGGATAAAATTCCCAATGTCTATATTTGTCTATTGTGGAATAAACTGTCTTTTCTAAATATATGCCTTACCACTTCCCATTACCCAAATTCCACAGCACATATTTCTGCTGGGAAAACAGAACAGAAACCATTTTGTCTACAGAAAGTCTGTGTTCCTGTTTCACTTGGACCTAGAGCTGATCCACAGACTAAAACTAACAGTCTTAGTGACAGGATAGAAATTGATGAGTACTTGCTATGTTTCCATAAAAGCAAGATCGACACAGTGAAATTAGGAAGGATTGAACACAGTTCAACGTTTAGATTTTAGAAACAAAAGCAGTGGTTTTTAAAGATGCTTTTGCTCAATATCATAGCATCTAATATTGATCCCCGGTTTCTTAAAAGCTGAAAATATTCATTACTTAATGATCATGCTTAGTTTTGTGTCAATTATAGCCTTAGATAATATCATGTGAGAGGACACTTTTAAATCTGTATTAGGTTGTTGTCTTCTTGGTACAAATACAGTTTCACTTGCCTTTCCATCCTAACCCCCCATTTGTTGCACACAGTCAAAAGATCGATTTATTCACTGAATATAATGGAATATCTGGCTGTAATAATGAGGTATTTTGTGTGCATAAAGTAAAAATCTGCATCCTTGTGGGCTGCAATGCTTAGGCACTTTAACAAAGCTCTTTCACATTTAGGTATTGCACCAAAGTGTGTCCATTGGACTATGACCAAGGAGGACTGAATGCTTTTAAGCCAACAGCCTACAAGGAATTATTCTATGAAACGGAGTGTTTCTAATCTTGGAGAAAAGGAGCTTTGGGGGAAACGATCAGTGCATTGAAATCCACGAGAAGCTTTCATACAGAACCCAATTAGATTCCTTGTAGCTCTGGGAAGAGGAAGCAGAGTCACTGGATACAGGCAGATTTTGGTTCCAACCATCCAAATAATCCAAAGTAAAATGGACTTGCTCCTAAATAAAGATGCCCATCACCAGAAGAGGTAAAGTCAAACCTGGATCACTATCCTTTTAGAAATGCCATCACAGATGGCAAATTCTCATGAGTGTGTGTGTGTGTGTGTGTGTGTGTGTGTGTGTGTGTGTGTGTGTGTGTGTGTTGGGGTTCTAATCTTCTACCCAATGCTGATCAGCTGATGCTGTTGCCCTGCAAGCCACAGCCTCTGGAAACAATTTTATTTTAAGGAGAAGAATTACTTCTTCAGACCATTGTTTTTGGATATTTTCCCATCTGAACACTGTTCCTTTGACCTAACCATAACATTCCACTGAGGGATATTCATACTTGGATTTTGTTGCTGGTTTTAGGAAATATGGTGAGCTGTCAGCATTTCTAGGTGGTAAAAGAGGCTACTACACCATCCTGCTCAAATTTCTCTAGTGATCTCCTGTCACACTGCTATCTAAGCATGCCAAATGAGGCCGGGTTCTATGAATTCAGCTCCTGTCCACAGATAAGCTTCTTTCTCACAGACCATAACCTCTAGCGGCTGAAATAATGTTCTTTTGGCATCTGTTAGTGTCTTATTTCTCAAGCATAGATTGATTCACTCATTTCTTCAACACAAATTCACTTGCTAATATTTATTGAGCTTAAGTCTAAGCATATAATTCCAAATAGGATGTCCAACCCCCCATGAAATGCCAGATTAGGTCCAAATCATTCCAACACACTGTGACATCCACTTAACATAATTTGTGCAAGGCTGTAAAGTAGCTAAAACTGTAAAGCTGCCCATTGTGGGTTGAGTCAAAAGGATTCCTCACAGTAAGCTTTGAAGTGAATCTTGAATGATACAGTGCCATATAGTAGTCAGTTACTAAAGGCCATTTTGCATAGAGGAAAAGGGACAGCTTCATAGAAGGGTATTATCATAGATGTTTCAGTAAATAAGGATTCAAAAGTTAAAGTCAGAGAATTCATTGAGAGTTGACAGAGGCTGTGATGCCCTGAGGAAGTTCGGTGGGTCTGCAGCAGTCCTCTGCTTTGGAGATGTTCTTGGAGAGATACACCATTACAGCAGCCCTACATTCAAATCTCTACTTCTCCCTTTGGAACCTCTTTATGCTCCAGTTTCCTTCACCTGTGGCTTTGACAGATTTTTTTGAGAGACTCCATCTGGAAAACTCATGCAATGTTGTCCTAATTGCCTTCCCAGTAGAACCTTTCCCCGCAAGACAGTCTTCCTTCAGATGAAAAGAAATTCCTGTTAAAGTAAGTTGAAATATAGACCAGGCCTGAAAAACCCCTGTGTAGCTAACAAGACCTTACATGCAATCTTAACTTGGCTTAATTTGCAAACACATACAAATTTTAACTTGAGTTATGTGATGTCAGGACCTATATTAAAGAAAAACCAAACTTACACTCAACCAATGTGAAGCAGTCAACTGAGTTATAATAACACAACTAGAAACTTCCCAGAGGGGTAGACCATGTGAATCAAACTTTAGAGTCAATCAAATGTTTTCTTGTGTGGCTTCCATATTCATCTTATAAACACTTCTCCTCCCCAACCTTCAGGATACTTCAACTTCTGATTTGGAGTTTCTCAATTCAATAGTTTTTATTTGCTCAGATTAATTCTTTAACATTGTAGCATGGCTCAGCTTACATTTTAAATTCCAAAAGGAAGACATACAATGTAAGTGAGACAAGGAAAAAAAAAAAACTCATCGCTGAGGTGAGGTATCCAGTATGGATTTAAAAACTATTGAGCAGATTATTAGAGAATTTTTTTTCTAAAATAGGGCATTTTAATATGAGAATGACTTGAAATTTGATGTGTAGAGAACTACATATGTTTATTCTTTGACTACATTGACCCTATCAAGATAATTATTACATTTCTTAAATTCTAAAGTAGGTCTTAATTGTAGGATTAAGACTTTGATTTAGACAGCTTCAATTTGTAATTTTAGATTGCTTTATTAATCCTCTAAGGGTTCTGTGAAAAGAAATAAACAAAAATCCAAGAGAAGGAAGCATGAAGATCATGCTCACACATTACTAAAATCAATATATATTTGATTGTTTAAACATAAGTTTATTGAAGTTCTGGCAAATATGATGACTGTTTCTTACATATTTCTTTCATATTCATTATGTCCTCTCTCCACTTTAACCACCAAGAGCCTTTTACTTTTTCCAGTGATATTATAAAATGACAAATTTCATTTCATTAAAATGTAGGTAGTGTGCCCAGGTGCATGAATGGGGAAGAGAAGATGAGGCAAGGGTTGACCCAGGTGGACAGAGGTGGATGCAGAAAACCAGAGCTGCTGAGAATAAGGAATAAATGATTGAGAGCTTGCCTGAACAGCCATTTGAAGTATGAAGAATATCATGGAAGAGGACTGGAAAGAATACAAAAGTCAGAAGATAGGGGGGAAAGTGTGTAAAGAGCCCTCCATTCTAAAAATGACACAATCATAAATCTTGAACTCATAGGAGCTGCTGTTACCTACACTGGGCCTGTGCAAGTGTGGTCCTGTCAACAATTAGTTATATTGGGGGAATGGGGAGGAATATATGGCTACTAAAAGATTCTGGGAAAGATGGACTCACTGTCTACTGTTGTGTATCTGCTGGTGAGCTCACCAGACTGCAAAGGATAATTTTTTTCTTAATTAGTTTTTTATTAGATATTTTCTTTATATACATTTCAAATGCTATCCCGAAAGTTCCCTATACCCTCTTTCTGCCCTGCTCCACTACCTACCAACTCCTGCTTCTTGGCCCTGGCATTCCCCTGTACTGGTGCATATAAAGTTTGCAATATCAAGAGGCCTCTCTTTCCAGTGGTGGCCAACTAGGCCATCTTCAGCTACATATGCAGCTAGAGATAGGAGCTCTCGGGGGGGGGGGTGGTTTCTGGTTAGTTCATATTGTTGTTCCACCTATAGGGTTGCAGACCCCTTCATCTCCTTGGGTGCTTTCTCTAGCTTCTCCATTGGGGGCCCTACAATGGAGTACTACTCAGCTATTAAAAAGAATGGATTTATGAAATTCTTGGACAAATGAATGTATCTGGAGGATATCATCCTTAGTGATGTAACCCAATCACAAAAGAAGTTATTAGATATGCACTCAATGATAAGTGGATATTAGCCCAGAAATAAAACCTCCAAGATACAATTTGCAAAACACAAGAAAATCAAGAAGAGGGAAGACAAGTGGGTGGATACTTCATTCCTCCTTAGAATAGGGAACAAAATACCCATGAAAGGAGTTACAGAGACAGTTTGGAGCTAAGACGAAACGATGGACTATCCAGAGAATACCCCACCCGGGGATTCATCCCATAATCAGCCACCAAACCCAGACACTATTGCATATGCCAGAAAGATTTTACTAAAGGGACCCTGTTATAGCTGTCTCATATGAGGCTATGCCAGTGCCTGGCAAATACAGAAGTGGATGCTTGCAAAGGATAATTTAAATGCCATAGTCAGGCAGCCTACCTTGGTTAAACTCAATGAGTCTCCTAACAAACAAAAAGGAACAAACCCAGAAAAGGCCTTTATTTGTAGGGGAGAGAAGAAGAAGGCAGGGGCACAAGGTGAGAGTAATTAAAATGCATGTAATACATGTTTCAAAATTTCAAAGAACAAGTTTAATAATAATAAAAACAATATGATAAAGCATTGTAGATCCCCCCATTCAAATATGTGATTATTTGTCTAGAAAAACTGCTTGCTGCCTAGAACTCATCATACAGAAAATTTTTTGTCTATTAAAAGTAAAGACAATAGTATGGACTATGAATTTTAAGGACATTAAATTTAATAACACTCTTGGTTCATCTTTGACACCATGTTCATGTACATATGCCCCTGGGGTGCATTCATCCCAGCATCAGCACATAAGCTGACCTAGCCAATAAGTACAGAAGGAACAAGGATACACATGGACCGGAAGGAAGTTTGCCACTTCCTTGATACTGGGTCTTGTCTTTGATTTGTTAGAAATTTCTAAGTGTACATCCAAAAATTCATATTAATATTAAGAAAAATAGAATGACACGTTCAGTTACTCTATCATTTACTTTCAAGAAAGTAAATTAATAAATCCTAATTGTAAAAGAAATGTTTTTCTAATGTCACCTTCTCTCAAAATGACAGTGCATGTAAGGCTAATTTGCTAACAAAAGTCAGAAGCAGCAGCAGCAGCAAAGACATATTAGTCTTGCTAGTTTCAAATGAAATAGCTCAGTATGTTTGCTTACATTGGATAAAATATACCTAAACCTAACCTTCACTAGTAAGGAACTTAATTAAGCCTGTATTTAAAGATCTCAACAACTGCAATGTCATCCCAGGAGCTGAAGCAGGGAGACTTTAAAAATCTAATTATTTTTAAATGATTCTCACCAGATGCTTTACCCTTCTATTCAGTACCTCGCGCTCCCTATGAAAGCAGGTTAGCTTAGCTCCCATATAGCACTCTCCGTGGGTTAGCTACACAAACCCACCTTCTAATTAATGGTAAGAAGCGACATTTGTGCAGCATAATCTGACACTCTGATACTCATGATGATGACTACTGTGCACCTCAACCATTAAGAACTCAGCTCTCATTAAGTCAACTGTCCCTCTCTTCACAGGTTGATACCCTCGTGAAACAGCTTTCTTGACATTAAAAGAAAAGTATATTTTGTCCCATTGGCAAATGAATCTGAAGAAGATGTGAGATTTATTCTGTCTGATATCCAGACTTCATTCTTTAACTTATTAAGTGAAAATTCTTATTTGTGTGTGTGGGGGTGATAGATTAGAAAAAAAAAAAAAGGAGGAGGAAAGAGATGCTGGACTGCAGAAAGCCAGCGTCTGCTCTGGGAAGCATGGATTGCCAAGTCAAGCCTAGCATCTAGTCCACTTAATACCCAGTCCTGCTACACTGAGTCTACAGCTTGTATAGTACTTTTAAACCAATAAGAGTACTGCAGCTCTTGGATCACTGTGATCAGAGGGTGGGAGAGTAAGCAGGATTCCTAATTAGTCTGCTTCAATTCCTGTCTCAGTTTCTTGACTAAAGTTCGTGCCTTGGCCTCCCAAATGGACTATAAATGGAAGTCAAATCAATTGCTGCTATCCCATCCAGGATTGAATCACCTTGCAATATAACAGAGACCCTGGTAGTACAAACTCTCACCATCCAATCTGAGGTATGTTGACAGGCTTCCACTGTATACATTGTTCTTCACATGCCATAAAGCAAATACTGCTGCCTAAAACTGACTCTGGAGTGGTTTATCTCCAAGCCCTTTACCCATGGGCACTGCTGTCTTATTGAGGATGCTCCAATAGTAATGCTAGGTTGTGTCATGTTTTCTTGATCCAGATAATTTAAACTAGTTCACAAAATCCCTCAGGATTTTTTGCAACCCTTGCATAATCGACACTGTCATTAACTTATACTAAGAGATGTACATTCTTATAAATATTTAATACATTTGTCTCAAAGGCGGTCGATGACACAATATTACATGGATACATAGATAACTTTAATTTTAATGCCAACAAAATAAAGATGAAGCACTTGGGGATCTTGTGGAAAGTAAAGAACACATTACATTCTGTTTTAGTACTTCTCAGTGAAGACTAAGACTGTCAGTTGTCATTCATCACTGATGATTCTGGTGTTAGTCTCAGTCACACATGGTAGAAACTTACTCTTTTCTTTTTCTATATATTTACATCCTAAATGCTCTCCCCTCTCAGTCCCCACTTGCAGAGTTCCTCTCTATCCCCTGAGACAGCAGCTCTCCATCCCAGGATATCACCCCATCCTGGTGCCTCAGGTCTCTACAGGATTCGGCATATCCTCGCCAACTGAGTCTAGATATAGCAATCTTCTGCTACGTATATGTCAGGGTCCTTGGACTAGCCCGTGTATGCTCCCTGCTTAGTGGTTCAGTCTCTGGGAGCTCCCAGAGATCCGGTTTTGTTGACAGTATTGATCTTTCTGTTGGGCTGCTATCTCCTTGAGGGACTTTAATCCTTCCCCTAACTCTTTCCTAAGAGTCTCTGACCTTTGTTCAAAATTTATCTATGGGTACTTGTTTCAGTCAGCTCTTGGTAGAGCCTCTCAGAGTGTTGCTATGCTAGGCTCCTGTCTGAAAATACAATATGACATCATTAATACTGTGAGGGATTGGTGCCCACCCATGGGATGGGTCTCAAAATGGGCTAGTCACTGGTTAGCCATTCCTTCAGTCTCTGTTCTATCTTTGTCCCTGCATTTCTAGATAGGACTAATTTTGGATCAAAAGTTTTGTAGGTGGGTTTATGTCCCCATCCAACCACTGGGGATCCTGTCTATCTAATAGAGATAGTCTCTTTGGGTTCCATAGGGATATGGTTTCTTCAGGTCCCATATCCCCACGATTAGACATTTCAGCTGAGGTCACCTACGTTGACTCATGGGTGCCTCCCTCTTCCTTGGACTCTGGAACTTCCTATTCAAAATGATTCTGAGATTCCACCTTACAGGATCCAGAATGGCTAAAATAAAAAACTCAAGTGACAGTACATGCTGGTAAGGATGTGAAAAAATGGGAACACCCTTCTGTTGCTGGTGGAATTGCAAACTTGTAAAACCACTTTGGAAATCAATATGGCAGTTTTTCAGAAAATTGGAAATAGTTCTACCTGAAGACCCAACTGTACCACTCCTGGGCATATTCCCAAAAGATTCTCCATCATACCCCAAGGACATGAGATCCATTATGTTTGTAATAGCCAGAAACTGGGAGCAACCCAGATGTCTCTCAACCAAAGAATGGATAAAGAAAATGTGGTACATTTACATGTGGAAAACCAACAACATCATGAATTTTGCAGGCAAATGGATGGAACTAGAAAATATCATCCTGACCAAGGTAAACCAGACCCAAAAGGAAATGCTTGGTATGTACTCACTGATAAGTGAATATTAGCCAAAAAAAATTTCAGAATACCCGTGATACACACCCAGAGACCCAAAGAAGTTAAACAAGAACTAAGGCCCAAATGAGAATGCTACAATCCCACTTAGAAGGGGGAGCAAAGCAGTTATGGGAGGCAGAGAAGGAAGGACCTAGGTGGGAAATGGGAGAACAAGGGGCATAGGGGGCAGAATCAGATATAGGGAGAGATAGGAGATAGGCCTAGAGGGCCAGGAGAGTGAATGGAATATGCGGCTGCTGAGGGTAAAAGGTGAGGGGACTCTCTAGGAAGTTTATTCTTGAAAATGCTGTGACTGCTCAGCTAACAGCCTTTTTTAACTTTACTTTAGTATTGTAAGTTGTGTTAGTTGAGTCATAATGAAGTTACAAAACTTTTAAAATTTTCCTCCCCCTTCCCCTCTCTTTTTCTCTTTCCTTCTCCCTCTCCCCTCTCTCTATATATAAATATATAAATATATAAATATATTTCTATTTGACAATGTCCTGTTTTGAAGAAAAAGCATTCCAACAAAATTTCAATTCTATATTTTTTTTCAGTTGGAGTTGAGTTGACAGCTACAATACTTGCAACCAAGCATGCTATCTAACTTCAGCAAAGTATGTATGATTATTTATATGGCTAGCTTAGGTATTCGCTTTTCCTCCTTTACAAGTAAAGACTTTGCACAATACCAAATTGATTTGGTATTGTGATTCGGTGAAAGAGAAATACAGGAGCAAAGAGATTGGAAATTCAGGTTTAAACCTTTTGTTGTCACAATCAGGCTTCACCCAATTCTCCCAGTCTCTTGTATTGTTCAACTCTATCACGGCCTCATCTTTGGGCAAGCTCCCTTTAATTAGCTGTGCATGGAACATCTAGATTAATGGATATCCTTTTAGCAAGTCTGATAGATAAACAATTTCTCCTTCCAGGAAATTAATGTCATTGCTCTTGCTCTGGCCAACTTTGTAGACCACTCTAGTTAGCTAAGTCTAGTGCTTCTGCTTTCTCTTAACCCATGCCAATTCTAACAAATTAATCTTGGCTGTAAATTGGATAGGGATTGTCCTTGAAGGGAAAAACAGACAACTATTTCCCCCCCCCCCCATGGAAATCATTCTCTGTGGTGCCTTCCCTCCCAGGACTACATTGGCATTGACCTTGCTTTTTAAAAAGTAGCATGCTAGAGAAGGTACAAGTGTCATTTTTTTCGATACTTTATTTATTTATATTTCAACTGTTATCTCCTTTTCCAATGTTCTCTCCAGAAAACCCCTATCCCATCCCCCCTCCTCCTGCTTCTATGAGGCTGTACCTCCACCCACCAACCCTTGCTTCCCTGCCCTCGCATTCCCCTACTCTGTGGCATCAAGACGTCATGAGACCAAGAGCCTCTTCTCCCATCAATGCCCAACAAGTCCATCTTCTGCTACATATACGGCTGGAGCCATGGGTTCCTCCAAGTATACTTAGTGGACAATTTAAGAACCCGGCCATGTGCTGTCACACTTTCTGAGTGAGGCAGGATCAGAACAAACAACTAATATAAGAAGCAAGCTTTTACTTCTGTAAACCATTGGCTACTGCATTCGTTTCTGAAGTTAATTCTGTTTAAACACACTGACACAATGAGGGAAAACAACAGATGTTCACAATAGTCTATTTATCTCTTCCCAAATGCATATCTACTCTTGTTTTCTAACAAAACAGTTTCAAAACTGTCTCCACCACATTTAATACTGCTTTAATTACATGTCTAAAGTCTGCTAACTTCCTGCCTGTGGAAGGGATGCATAAACTCCTGTCCTGTTATGTCCTCCTATCTAGTTACAGCCTCCGCATTCAAGTTCAGAAGTGTTGTCTGATGACAGTTTCTTGAGGTCAAGTACCCATTAAAGTCTACTGGTGAAACAAGCTATGGTTGAATTATATACTTAAGGATACTGAAATGATATCTTTAATCATCTCTCATCTAAGTAACATATATGATAAAAAAAAGAGATGTTTATAAAACAAGCAAAGATCTTTCTCTCTCTCTCTCTCTCTCTCTCTCTCTCTCTCTCTCTCTCTCTCTCTTCCTCCCTCCCTCCCTCCCTCCCTCCCTCCCTCCCTCTCTCCCTCTCTCTCTCTCTCTCTCTCTCTCTCTCTCTCTTTCTTTCTTTCTTTCTTTCTTTCTTTCTTTCTTTCTTTCTTTCTTTCTTTCTTTCTTTCTTTCTCTCCTTCCTCCCTCCCTCCCACCCTCCCTTTCTTCCTTCCTTCCTTTGAATCTACCAGGTTTCTTAACAAGTTCATGGCAAATAAATTCTGGGTCCATCCAGCACAATGAGGTACTTACATCATCTTCTCTGAATGTTCCTCTATGTTTGTATTTCTTGTTTCCTTTTTTGTTCTCCATTGTCACATCTGAGCTAGAGTTGGCTAGACTTCATCTGGGATTGTCCTCTTCTGACTCATACTAGATCCCATCATCACCTCAGTCACCTTTAGATAGGCCTGAGGTGAAGAGTCCACAGACACTTGTTTCGTATCCATAGACTCTCTTAAAATTGTACATTTACAATAAAGGTTTGAACTGGAGCTGGGGCTTCATGATGCAGTCCTTTAATCCTAGCATTCAGGGAGTAGAAGCTGGTGTATCCTTGTCAGTTCTAGGCCAGTTAGGTCTGCATAATTAGATTCTGTATTTGACACAAACATACCAACAAGGGCTGTTATTAGAAATGGAAGTAATCATGTGGAGGTATGAAATATCTTTCCTGAGGCAGCACCTTGACTTCCCGATTTGGTTTCTCTCTTACCATTTTGTGGACAATATTGTAGATTCAGCTCTCAGAGCCAAACCAGACATTCTAAGACTCCAGGCTCTCCGCTTTTGCTTAGTTCCAGCTAAGGCAGGAAAACATCTGCTAATAAGCAGCTCGTTAGCAGAGCAGAGAAATGCACTGAGTTGCCCCAGAACAGGTTCGGATTTGTCTCACATTTTTAAGCTTCTCTGGTGATAGGCTGTGTGTTTTGTAACACCTCACCACCAACCAAGGAACTTAAAAAACTGACTATGATCCTTTAGCTGAAAACAGGAGTGGAGCTGGGGGGGAGACCCTAAACTATCTAAAGAGGAAAATAATTTCCTTCAGTGTCTAAGGTAGCTCAGAAAGGTAAAATATATAAACTTTTGATGGAATGAGATCTAGAATTTCCAGGAATGTATGTAGCAGAAACTAATAACCATTACACTTGCAGAAAGAGTCCATAAATATGGCATGTCATCCTAATATCTCCGTTTCTACTTTACCGTGTTTTATTCTCTGTGGCCTTGTAAGCTGCCAAAGCCCTCAAGGAATAAGAGCTTGAATAAAAAGCAAATATCTAAAATGTGTACAGAGGCAGGATGACAGAAGTTCTATTCTTTCTTCCAGTTAGAGATGCTCTCAGACTCTCATTTGAATTTAAAATCCACAATGGTTATGTCTTCTTAAAGTCGACATATTTTTAAGCAAACTGAATGCTTTCACTCTCTGTCCCTCTGTCCTCCCATTATTATTCGTGCCTTTGTTTCTCTTACACCTGTTTCTCTTCCCCATCTTCAGATTCAATTCAGCAAAGCCAATAATCTGCCTAAAGATAAATCAACAGGGTACCTTTAATTGCTCTGCAAATAATCCACTGCTGACCCTGCCTCCAAACTCTGTGAAGATGTCCCCTCCCTTTTGTCATCCACTTGCTATTGTTCTTGTCCAAGCAGTTTTCATTCCTCTTCTTAGAATGATTCCTTTTCTGTTTATGAACCTCCTAGGACACCTGCATTATATGTCTTCCACAGTGTTTCATGTGGTAGCCAAGCCAGTGAATAAATGCCTCTCTGGGTTGTACTGAAAGGTCTTTCAGAGCAGAGATCATTGCTGCCTTGCTTGGCCTAGCACCACACCTGACACAGTACATCAGAAACAAGCACTCGTTAATGAACAAATCTGCAGATGTGTGGAACCTTGTGCAGCATCTATAGGGTCTATCACATTCACATAGAATCTATAGTATTCACAGTGTGTGCACATAGAGCTGGTTTCCAGTTTAGATGTGAGTGTGCGTGGTAACAAGGAAGTGACAAAGAGAGGGTAGTCAGGAAAGTAGGCTTTGTGGTCCAGACCCACAATTTGAAGAAGCATGCGATTTACCATTATTTTGGGGTCAGCTTGGGCTACATGGTGAGTTCCAGGCTTGTCATTGATATATAGCAAGACCTTGTCTGGAAAAAGAAAGAAAAAAAAAAAAAAGAAGACTCCTAACGTAGGAATACCTTTCTAAATTACAGAGTTCTATATACACTTTTAGGAAGAAAAGATAGATGTGAGATTGACCCGAAGGGAATGTAAAAACTGGAGGTTTCCTTTGTTGACATTTCCTGTTCTGCATGTGTAATGGGGCCTTCATCTGGACCAGAGGCTTTTTCTGTGTGAGGATTACTGCAAAGAGGAGGATAGACAAAGGGGAGCGCATGGCCATAGCACAGAGGGAGAGCAGTGGCGACAGATATTTCCTGCACTTGGCTTTGCTTCTTAGATGGGACTTTTTCCATACACTCCCAGTAATTATTAGTCCAACAAATATATCATAAAGTTTTAGGGGAGATGTAGGAACATTCGGTACCAAGTGCATTGACTTGTTATCCTTTGGGCCAAATCTCCTCTGAGTTAATTAAATTCAAATAAGTATCTTTCCATTCCTTGGGACTCCGAAGGAGGAGTCCAAAGCACTTCAGAAGTCACAAAACAGCCATTAGATGTTAATAACTAAGAACTGTTCCAACCTCTGCTGGTTTCAAATGAGAGGACCAGAGGCAGAAGGCTCCACAGGGCATTACTAACTTCCTGAGGCATTCAGCTGCTGAAAATGAATTCCTCGAATAATAGTTTCCTTTTCCAAAATTTAGCTGGATCAGATATTTTTCGTAGGAAGGTCCTAATGAGACTCCACAGGAACATGAGCGGCAAGGGGGAACCCTGCACAATCAATCAGTGGAGGTGTGCCACCTTGCTGCTGGAGATTTGAATAAATAACTTTGGTGATTTATAGCAGATGTTTTTCCACTTCGTTGTAGCCCACCAAAGCACAGAGTACACTACTCTGGGAAAATTAGAGCGAGGGCCATTTCTGTCTCTCTTGCTCTTGTGTAAAGGGTACCTAACAATACCTCAAGGAGAACAAATACTTGAGAAAAGGCTTCTGAGAGGACAACATTGTTGTGGCAAGTATTATTTGGGGATTTCTACCTTGCCTTGTATCATCTAGCTCCCAAATAAAAGACACAAAACCTTTATATTTAAAATAAGCCTTAAAGCATTAGAGCTGGGCAGATATCAATCAATCTTCTATGTTATTTTTATCTACATCACTGTCAATAATCCTGAGACATCACTGGCCACGTTCTACCTGCACCACTGCTACTCCAACTGGCTGGCTGTCATGGACACATGCTCCAGGTTCACCTACCCCATAGTGACTTCTTCCTTCCTCCTCTCTTTCCTTTGCTCTTTCCCTGCACTTGATGCTCAAGTCCCATCGTTCTCCCTCTAGTGCTCAATCATAGGGTCTAATCTCTTATTTACCAGTTAAATTGGGGAGCAACATTTACACAGCATCACATGGTATACAGGAGGATGTGCTGGTAAGGGCCAGCCAGACCTTAAATGTCAGTATTTAGCATTAGAATGCATAGCAACAGACCAAACCTCAACACAACATAAAATCCTATGTATATACAAGGGAGTTGTTATGGTCAGTCCTACCAAAAACAGATCAATAAATTGTATTTTAGTCTCTATGCAGGAAGAACAGAAGGGGCCTTTTGTGAGGTGATAAGTTGCTTTCAATCTGGGCTGCAGGGAGAGAAGACAGGCTTTACTTACAGTTTCAGTAATAAGGGAAAGAGCCCAGCTTCCTCAACACTGCAGTACTGTAGCATGTTTTCTCTGTGGAGAGAGCTGTAGTAGGGAGCAGCCTTATTTCTTGGAGAAAGAAGGCATCAGCTGATTTGGGGTGGTCTATGTTGGGACATATGAAACCTCATTGCTTGATTGCTTTGACAGGGATAATGGCTGGGAAAGGTGAGCAGCAGATAGCTACACATCATTAGACAGGATACAGACTGAAGCCTCCCAAGGCGAAACTCTCCAAACTAAAGGACCTCCAACCCGGACTCACATCCTAGAGTACCAAAATACTTTC
Organism: Mus caroli; assembly: GCF_978045245.1. Classification (NCBI taxonomy): domain Eukaryota; kingdom Metazoa; phylum Chordata; class Mammalia; order Rodentia; family Muridae; genus Mus; species Mus caroli. The sequence goes on from NW_028227265.1 coordinate 86,179,517, forward strand.
TAATACTGTTTCCTAGGGAACAATTCTGCACTGTAGCTAGACTTTGGGAGAGACCCCTCAAATAACAACAGTAGTTCAACAGCATTCTGCTCAAATTTTAAATTACCTCTATTTGTGGGTGTATGGGGAGGTGGTGTCCACAGGCAGGGTGGGAATCTTCCCCAGTGCACATGAGTCCCTGTGTCCTATCTTTAGCACTGCAAAGAAAAAGTAAATATATTAAAAAGAAAGGGCTGCAATGATAATCTAAGGCAAAGTAACCCAGTAAGCATCCTTGATTCCGATCTCTCATTATAGCTGGATCAGAGAATAATAGAGAACTAATTGCTTATTTGTGGAGGGAGCTGGGGGTGGAGAGTTCTATAGTGGCCATTACAGAGCCTGGGCAGATATTGATGTGATTGCCAGAGAGAGGGAGGAGATTTAATAGCCAACATCAAATTTACAGTGGATGCTGAGATAGAATGGTATAGACAGATAGATTTATTTTGAAATGATGTGGTCTGAAGTACCTCAATTGAGTGTAACACACTCTTCTTCCCCTTACACCATTGTTCTTTCCTCAGTTCGCCCATACTTCGACTCATTTCAACTCAGTTTAAGCTCCAGCTGCCCCAGTTAACGAGCTTTCTCAAGACTAGCAAGGAAAGCCAGTGTCTGGATTCAGGGTTCTGTCTTGTAGCCTTCATTTTACTTTTGAGTTTTCTCATATGCATTGAAGACAAATGGGAATCTCCAGCTAAAAAGACCATCTAGTTGATTATTCAAATAAGGATCTCATACTCTAGAAAAGGCACTAAAAGTTATGCTCTGTCCTTGAACCATGCAGAATGTTTGATCTCCAGAGTTAGGAATCTGTCAGGTCTTGAAATTCTCCTAGAAGGTAATTCTGAGAAGGGCAGGGCTCCTAACGTGAGTAATGCATAGTAATAGGATCAAAGGTGTAGTCATGTAGACCCACATGACTCTAAACCTACAGCAGTAGGTTTTTAAGGCTCCATCAGGACTGCACTTGTCCTGTGGTGACAGTTCATCAGGACTTGTTCTGTGACAGCAGGTTTCCAGAGGAAGTTCCAAAGTGTAAGTGAAGGAAGAAGGGATGTGAGGAAGAAGGATGAGACACATCCACACTAAGAAGGCAAAATGCAAAGTATAGAGAGAACTTTTATACTCAATTGCTCTCCGGAGTTACCCTAGAGTAGGAATGTGGCCAGGAGAAGATGAGTTGATAGACCCTGTATTTCCTATATTGATGAATGAGAAAACGCGGGATTATGAAGCAGGAAGAATGCTATTTTGGATGCCTCTCACTCTTTTATCTTTAATCCTATGTAGGAAATAATGAGAAGATAAATAATAACATCCAAATTGTGATGCCACGGAGCTCATGTTGTCTGAGGTTGAGTGACAGGCTTAGACCAGTGCCAGTCAGAAATCATGAATATTTTTGTTTGTTTTTCATAAAGTTTCTCTTACAGTAAAGGTGAGCAGCTGGATCCTAATATTATTTTTTAAACTATTACTGTATCTTGACATGGACTTGGAAACTGTGTGTATGAACCTCTGACCTCATCTTGGGTTTGTGTTGCCTTGCTCTCACCCTAAAGTTCCATTTTTTTTTCCTTAAGTTGATCATCAAGATGTCCTTCCAGTTTGCAGTTTTCAAATACCCAACTTCTGCAGACAAAATTGTTGTCTTGAAGCACTTCTAAAGTAATAGAACATCTGAAGAAGGTATCTGAATGGGACTGAGAACCACTTCACTGTCAAAAAGAGAAAACCAGCCTACATGGTCTGAACTTTAGACTTTGAAGAAGTATATGTGACAAATACAGACAACACTGCCGAATGTTGTTTTTTGTGCTTTTAGTTTATGATAGAGAATACTTAAGAAGAAATACATGCACAGGTAGTTAGTTTTCCTTCTATGCCACACATTATATTGGCTTATATTAAAGCTCTTGTTTTACTTGTGTATTTATTTATGTATTTATTGATTGATTATTCACCCATTTATATATTTTATGTGAATGTATATATGCATCAGCATTCTTGCCATGCTGGTATGGGGGGGATGGGAGTGTGAGTGTATGTGTATTAGAGAATAACTCATAGTTTTCAATTCTTTACTTATGATATGTGGGTCCCAAGGATCAATCTAGGCAAGTTTGTTGACAATCATCTTTACCCATTGAACCATCTCATTGTCCTAAAGTCATTGTTTTCAGTGTTATGAATTTACACACTTTGAAGCCAAAAGCACTTTGAAAGAATATATTTAGCTGTATCATATATACCTACCTACTTATAACACACTCTACATGTCTAATAAAAAACAACCTGTTTTAAAAGAGGGATATGTCATTTTTCTTGTTGCCATGACACAGTAACACATTTCTCTTTTTAGAAAAATGTGATATTTTGGTTGTCATGGGATTTATATTGCTGTGATAAAATATCATGATGTAAAGAAACTTAGGAAAGAAAGGGTTTATTTTAGCTTATAACTTTTGAGTCATACCCTACAAGTAAGGGAAGTCATGTCAGGAACTCAAACAGGGCAAGAACTCGGAGGCAGGAACTGATCTAGAGGCCGTGGAAGATTGCTGCTTACTCTCTTGTTCCTTATGGCCTCTTCATCCTGATTTCTTATAATAACCAAGACTACCTTCCCAGGCATGGTGCCACCCACAGTGAGCTGCATCCCTCCACATCAGTCATCACTCAAGAAAATGCACTATGAGTTTGGTTTGTCCACAGGCCAATCTGGTGTGGTTAAAAATTGAGATTCCCTCTTCTAGAAGGACTCTAGATTATGTCTAAATAAGTATTTATTTTTGTTTTATTGCATTGGTGTTCTGATTGCAGGTATATCTCTGTGAGGATGTTAGATTCTCCTGTTGCTGACAGTTGGGAGTTTCCATGTGGGTGCTAGGAATTTAACCTGGGCCCTCTGGAAGAACAGTCATTGCTCTTAACCACTGAGCTCTCTCTCTAATCCATGATATATCTCATTTAAACCTTATGAGATATCACTAGTATTTCCTGACCCATAAGAAGTTTACTAATCTTTCTATTCAATGTAGAAAAAAAAATAATCATAGAGGGTACATAGGCATAGCAGCTGGCATGATAAAACAATAGGAATAAATAAACAAATGTTAACTAAAAGTTAACTACTGCCTGAGTTTGACTGACCGTTACCATATCTAGAGAAAGAAGAAGACATAAATCCCTAGTAAGGAACATGTTTAAGCCTATATTATGGCTATTCCTGGCATTTGCTATAATCTGAATTACTGACATGCAGAATATGAAGGCCCTAAGCTTTTAATTAGAGCAAGTAACATGGTAATTTGGGTACCAAGAAAAAATATACTTGATGAGTGTGGTAAAAACAATAATTCCACAGCAACCAGTTTAGAGACATGTCTGAACAGTAAAAATAAAACCAAAATAAAACAAAAACAAAAAAATCACAATATTTCCCTAACTTTTATCTAAATAAAAGAAAATAGCCCTTTGTGTGTTTGTTTGTTTGTTTGTTTGTTTTCTCTTTCCTAGGATGAGGTGAATGGGAAAGTCCATAACTCTTTAGAGATTATAATTGGGTGAAATAAAATCATCTTTCTGATAAAACTAAGAACATTATTAAATAACATTAAAATTTCTGTGAAGCCTCTAAGAAATATACAATAGGCCAGCTTCTGGGATTAGATTGTTGGATTTTATTCTCTTTGACTCAAGGTTGAATTAGACAATGATAGAAAACCAATGGACTACAAGAAGACACAGTCAACAAACTACAGCTGTACATTACTGATAAAGTACAGAATCTACAAGGGGCTTTCCAGACACTGGTATAACTCTACTCTACATTTTTCGTTTATGGTAGGTGAAGTTTGCTAGTATTTTATACTTAGTACTTCAATAAATACTTATATTTAATTTAAAAAAAACTTAGTTGCAATTAAAAAAAAAAACTTTCAGCTCTAGTTGTTTCACTATCCTGAAGAATATACTCAGTGGATCCATAGAGTTATAACCTTAAGCTCATTTTCATTGGACCTCTCTTAGCCAGTGATTCAAGAAGAGGGAGAATGAGTCTTTATAAATTTCACAGTCCGAGTACAAAAGAGGAAATTGATATAGACAAGAGCATAGAGCACATTTAATATAAGAAATATAAGAAATATTATCTTTATTTTATCAATTTTTTGTTGTTGTTTTTTGAGGCAGGGTTTCTCTGTATATCCCTGGCTATCCTGAAACTCACTCTGTAGACCAGGCTGGTCTGGAACTCAGAAATCTGCCTCCCAAGTGCTGGGAATAAAGGCATGTGCCACCACAGCCCGGCTTATTATTTTTATTTTATTTCTGAAACTTATAGAAATGAAACACAAAAGTCTGATCAATAGTTAACACATATTCTATGTGCCAATAAGATCCATTTTTTGTCATTGTCTTATTTACTGTTCTATTGCTGCGAAGAGACACCAAGACCAAAGTGACTTATTGCAGAAGACATTTAACTTGGGTCATAAGTTAACTTTAATTAATTAGTACATTTTCTGACAGCCCATACATGATCATCATGGTGGGAAGTGTGGTGGTTGGGAGGCAGGCATGGTACTTAAGCAGTAGCTAAGAGTTTACATCTCAGCCACAAACCTGAGGCAGAGAAATAGAGGGAGAGACTGGAAGTGGCATGAGCTTTTGAAACCTCAAAGGCATGCTTCTTACAACAAGGCCACACTCCCTTATCCTTTCTAAACTGATCTCAAACCTGGAACCCAATATTTAAATATGTGAGTCTATGGGGGGCCATTTTCCTTCAAAACACCAGTCTTCTTTAAGTATTATGGGATTTCTGGCTTTGACACCTTAGTCTTCAAAATTTTCCCAACATACAAGAAATCGTACTTCATTTGAACTTAGTTTTGTTGTTGTTGATGTTGGTATTGTTGTTTTTCTTTTGTTTTCTAATGGGTGATGTTGTATATACGCCAAATGATACAGCATGTCATACATTCAGCTGCCATCAGAACTTGGTGGATCTGATATCTGTCTAAAACAAGGGGTCATGTGACACCCACACATTACCCAAATTACCAACACGTGGAATGATAGCTACTTTCCTGAGCATACTGTGCCTGAGTCACTGAAGCAGTGTAGCCCATAATACACAGATCAAATTGTCTTGTATCTTTAGAGAGCCTCAATTCATAGAAGCCACCACATATTCTGTAAGACCAAAAGAGCCCTAACCCTTTCTGCAACCATTTTTAATGTGTATGAACAGACCTCAGTGTTGTTTGCTTTGTTTCCTTTATTATTTGTTGTTTCTGGGGCTCTGCTCACCCTGTTATTGAAAGGCTTCTCAGTTATAGGAGAAATCTGAAGTTACATTAAACCGCTCTCTCCCGTTTGGAAAGGTGATATTGTTTTGAACTACATTTTTGTTTACAGTACCTACACATCCCCAAGGATGCATTAGTTCACAAAAGACTAGCAAACCTGCATGTGGACTTCTTTTTAGGCAGCCCCTTGAGACTAATATGACATGTGACCATGATTTATGACAAGATATACAAGTAGTTAGTGGGCTGGAGGGGAGAAAAGAGCTTTATGGTAAAATTATACCCTTAGAAAATGTGCAATTTATTAGAGAAGGCACAAAGTAAAGAATTACAATTGTGAAGCAAAAGAGATGTCTGCTCTTCGGGTAATGTAGAGAACTGAAACTAAGGTTCAGGCTATCTAATATAGTCATGTCACAGGAGTGTGGATGTGGCCACCAACTTCAGGAGAATAGAAGAATAAAGGTCTGGTCTCAGATGGAGGAATCTGAGAAGTGGTTTTGTGGAAAAGGTCTTCTGCTCCGTTCCTTCTCAAATTCCTTGGCTCACTCAACTAAACTCCAGGAATCAGGATGCCTCCTGTGTCCACATGAGCAGAGAGCTAGTCAGATCAGTCTGACCAGGTGAGCCACGTGCATTTGATCCCACTATGCACTACAAATGAATAAGGCAGTTCAGTCCACAGTGAGCCATAACCTCTACATTAAAAGCATTACTAATCTTCCTCAGAGAGAAAATAGTAAACCTCACCTATGTGGACACATGAATGGGCAAAACTAGCTTGGGAATTTCTTTCAGTGAACTTTGAGTCCCATGAGAAAAACCGCATGCTTAAACATAGGCTGGTTCAGGTCCAGTTACTCAATGACTTCATTGTATAAAGACCGAGTAAAATAAGAAATAAATAAGTAATACTGAAGAGATTGCTACTCAAATTATTTATTTGTAGACAAATACTTTTTTTTTCCAAGAATGAACTAATTGTGTTCAGAAATTATTACTAAACTCAAAGGATGTTAAACATACAAGGCACTATGACAATTCATGACTGTCATCCTGGCTCTCAGGACAGAGTCAAAGGATTTCTGTGACTTCCAGCCAGCCTGGACCCTGTCTAAAAACAAGCAGCAGATAAATAGAACAATAAGGATAGTAAATATATATGAATGTACAGAAATTGCTTGTGTATTATATTAATGTTGATAAATTCAGAGAAGATCTAGTGATTTCCCTAAAACACCAAAACTAATCATCACCCCCCAAAACAGCAAATTTTACATAACAATTGTTTCACCTGACAAATGCCTTATAGAACATACTCTAGAAACTTCATTGCCTCCAGCCTGAGAAACGAGTTTCGTGTTTTTATGAGTGCCACCCTGCCATGCCTTTAACTTCTGCTTCAGACATAAATTACATTTAAAAAAAAACATGTTTGTTAACCTAAGGAAATGTCTTTCCAATCAGTGACTCTAAACAGATTCCAGAAACTCAATAGCAGAAAAAATTCTCTATAAATTTCTTTGCAGATCCAATGCGTCCACTCATAAATAATAAATAAATAAATAAATAAATAAAAATAAACAAACAAATAAATATATAAATAAATAAATAAAAGTAAATGCAAAGGTTTTCTTTATTTTTGACAAGTTAATTCTAAAGTGTATTTGGAAGAGCAAAGGGTGCGCAAAGAGGGAGCTTGTCACTGGAGATATCAGACCTTGTTGTGAAACAAAAGTAATTAAGATGGATCAGGGTTTGACCAGAGAGACACAAATAGGCCAAAGAATTGGAGAAACCCCAAGAAACTCACTGACATGTATAGAAATCAGTAATTAATGCGGCAGGACTTGGAGCGCTGCACTGCAGAGCAGGCCTGGTTATCAATGATGCTGCTGCATTTAATTACCGATCCCAAATAATGGAACTTGGATCCCCAGGTTCCATGCTGACAAACCTTAACTTAAGGTGGATTAAAGACTGGAATGTTTAGGTGCAGCTCTAAACTCTTAGAAGACAACGTGAGGAATATCTTAATTACTTCACGGTAGAACATTTTGAAAAGGCAACATAAAAGAACTAACCATAAAAGACAAAGGAGACTTTTTCATTAGCGTGAGGAATGTCTGATCATCAAAAGAACCTATTAAAATATTATTAGAGAAACCTCAAATAGGAAGGATGTGTCTGCCCAACACAAAATCAACAAAGATTTATATAAAATTCTGGAAAAAAAATGAATCAAAAAATGACAAGCAATGGATAAGCAGCAAACAACAGCAGAATTTGTCACAAGATAGCTGATGATATCGTGGACATTATCATCAGTCATCAGAGATATGGAAATTAAAATTATGGTAAGACAGCATTGCAGATCCACCTGAGAGATGTACACAATAAAGTAATGCAACCTATGCTTACAACTGAAACATTTGTGGCTTTGCTTTTTTCTGAAGATGAGAACAATTCTTCCCACCCATGTTTTCCCTGGTCTTGTGTTATTCTATATTCTTTCAAATTCTAGTTACTCACCATGTCATCCTTCCTTCTCAGCCTTATATCATTATAATTTCTAATGGATTTAGCAGGAAGAAGAAATTGGTGTTCAATTTGTACAGGGAAACATAAAAGGATGGAAATGACAATGGAGACTTCAGACTTCCAGATGTCTTCATGCACGCACAGAAATATCACTGCATAAAATTGACCCCAGCCTAGCTTTTAAGTAGGAAAACACTCCTTTAATCCTACATGGGTAATGATGGCTGGTTCACTTGCCACTAATTTGCTGAAAACTCAAATCAGATAATGCAAACACCACATACACTAAAGCTTTCATGAATGCATGACATTCAGCAGAGTCCTACCCGCTGATACCTGGCTTCTCAGAAAGTTCTCCAGACTTTTTCCTCATCAGTGTAATTACCCTTTTGGAATTCATGGGCAATCCTGCTCCTTGCAGGTCTAAGGTTTCATCTCTGTATTTTCACAGTAAAGGATTGTTTACTTCTGTATGAACAGATTGAAGAGCTATAAGTGCCCCTTTCTCTATTCTCTGTGTCTAATGAAGCTCTTCCCCTTCTCCCTATCTCTCATCTTCTCTTTCCCTCTTCCTTTGATCTTCACTCAAATGAATTGCCTACTCTTGCTCACTAGAGAATTTAGAAAAGCTAATCAGATTAAAACTCCCACCCTTACAATATATAATTCTAAACAATACTGAAAACACAGCTAGTACTCTTTATGACACATGTTTAAGTATTAATAAAATATAGTAACTTATAACCCTACTTCTTACAAAGGTACTACAGCCGTCTATCATTCATAATGAACAGCCTTTGCTTTGGGGTTCGGTTTCTTTGTTTGCTTTTTGAGACAAGATCTCCCTATGTAGCTCTGCATGTCCTGGAACTCTTTATGTAAACTAGGCTGTACTCAAGCACACAGAGATTAGCCTGCCTTTGCCTCTGGAGTACTAGGATTAAAGGTATATATCAGAAATATAGTCTCCACAATTACCAGGAAATTTTCAAATACTATTTTTATTTAGTCTTTGAAAATATAATATATGCATATGATGTGTTTTGATCATATCCATTTCCCAACTGCACACTAATATTCACCTGGGGATACACCCAGCACATCTCCCTACAACCTATGTCTCTGCCTTCCTCCCTCCCTCCCTCCTTCCCTCCATCCACCCTTCATGTCCTTCTGCCTCCCCTGTCTGTCTTTCTTTCAAGAACTTTATGAGTCCAATTATTGCTTAGTTTTTCTTTCTTTTTATTTTTAGAATTATTAATACACTACCTCCAGGCTTGTCTGTCAGCAGATCTCCCACTGGGTTACACTGTGTCTATGCCGCTCTCTGGCTGCCCAGGATGTCATCATATAGGTTTTCCTCTCTTTTGCCCTTCATGAGTAGGTCATTGACCCAGCCAAGATACTGATTCCAGATGTTGATGAACTTCTACTCTTGCAGTGAGAGAGTTGTAAGGGAAAGAATAGACTCCTTTCTAACACAGCCTTTCTCATTCCCAGCTGGGCACCTATGGGCATTTCTGTTCTTCATGACAAAGATCACTGCTGAGTTTTGGCTGGATGGGGAAGGCCCTGGGCCCATTTTCCATGAAGGTTAATATATGAAAGAAATTCTTTCTCATGGTGGCTAAAGACTCATGCTGTTCTCCTAAATGCTATCCCTTACTAGAACTTTGAACTACACTCCAATATTATTCTCCTTTAGTATTGGGCTCATGTGTTATTTATAGTTAAAAAATGTATTTATAGCTTATGACTAGAACAGCTAGAACTTTTCATCTCCGCCCTTCAAACTACCTCTAAATCCCCTCATCATTCTAGTTAAAAGCAATGACTTCTTGTGTATAGAAGATGTAGGTAAATTGGGAAAGAGTCACCTGGCAAGACCAGCGATTCCTGGAATATTGTTAGTTATTTAAACTGACCTATTAAACCACGAACTCAAACTTAATGTGTGATCTTACTGAAGAATGTTGTTCCCTTCATCCAAACAGAAGAGGAAAGCACATTTGCATTACTCCAAGTGTTAGCTTTCACTCTATGGTCTTTCTGGGTATTCAGCTTTGCTGTTTCCTCTATCTACAGCCAAGTGCTCTATTTTGTTTTCATTCTATATGAGTACAATATGAAATATGCAACGACTGCACAAAATTGTAAAAAGCAAATAAATTGTTTTGAAATTTTATCTTCCTGAAGCAATTGCTATCAAGATTCTGGCATGTCCATTTTGTGCCTCTGTAATGAAAATACAAAGGCATAAATTGATATCACTTCTCTCTACATCCTAAAAGTGTAAATTGACTAATTTCTAAAATAAGTCTTTCCATGAATGGTTGTGTAAAGTTTCTTCATGCTAGTATTGCTCTTTCTACATTGCTTATTGGATTATGGTAGGTATAGTTTTCTTTTCTTCCATATATATATATATATATATATATATATATATATATATATATATATATCTTTTCATTCTAAAGTGGTAACGATAATAATAATAGTAATAATAATATCTTGCAGAGCTATTGAGAGAAGTATTAGTGTTAGATGATTAGCATGCGTCTTTTAAGGAAATAGAAGCCATCGTTTCTCTCACAGAAGAACAGTCTGATGAGCTCTCTTGGTGTACAACCTGAGTTCTTAGGCATTTCTTCTTAGTCTGGCTCTGCTTCACAGACACCACATGGCTTTACATCTGCCTTCTGCTTTTGTTTCAAATTCATTTTACCATGCCTATTTTGTTTGTTTGTTTGTTTATTATTTTATAAAAAAAAATTTTTGTTCCATTTTCTATTACCTCCCAACAGTCTTCATTATGTTTTCACTTCATTCTTCGGTGACATGTAGACTGTTAATTGCTTCCTTCTCCTAAAAACAATAGATGAGGTCATGTCTCATCTATCCGATCATGTGTCCACCACAGGACAATTTCTCTGTGTAGCTTAGATCTCCTAGTTATTGTGCCAACCTCCCTGCTTTTCTCCAGCTTTATCTTTCCTACCAGAGACTGGACCCTTTCATGCTTACAGCAAGCTATAATCTCTTTTTCGCCGACTGTCATCTCTTCAGAATGCTTTCCTCTACTTTTTCTAAATAAACTCTATGTTTTTTCAATTTAAGTATTTATTTGAGAACTTTACAGTTGGGAAAGTATTAATAAAATTTCAGTCCTCCCTCTTCTAATTATTCCTTAAATTATTGACCTCTCAAACTACTGTTTTTATACACACACACACACACACACACACACACACACATACACACTGGAGATAAATTTTAATCCAGCACTGTGGCTGCTCTGGCAAGGGTTCACATCCAAAAACCTTCTAGGTCTGAGGTCTGTGTAATCAGGCTGAAATGACACCACTTTAATCCTTCTGGCTGGAATACAGACATGACCTTAGCATATAACTTTAATTCCAAACAATATGTGTAAAGTTAGTTTATAGAACGAAGCAACCATGTTTGAACATCTAATTGATGGACAGACAAAGGGACAAATCAGTGAAAGATTTGACAGAATGAGTCAAAGATAGGACATGTCCAACTCTCATGAGAATAGATAGGAAAAAGTGGTAACTTAGCAGAGTAGTGCAGAGAGGCAGGGAAGGCAGTTTTACTGGGACAATTTCACAGAGACATGTTCCAGGTGATGACAGAACGAGCCAAAGAATGAGAAGGAACCAGAAGATTAGAATAGAAGGCCAGAGTTAGTTTGAGGTCAGGCAAAATGATTTAGTCAGAAGCTGAGAGAAGTCAGTTTGAATCAGTCAGCTTGGAAAGGAATTTTAGCCTGAACAGCTGAGTTGAACTAGCCAGCCAGAATTCAGAAAGAGCTAGGACAGAGTTCATTCATTAGTAAGCCTCAGAGATGACAGTCACATCCTCTCTCTCTCTCTCTCTCTCTCTCTCTCTCTCTCTCTCTCTCTCTCTGTGTGTGTGTGTGTGTGTGTGTGTGTGTGTGAGAGAGAGAGAGAGAGAGAGAGAGAGAGAAAGGGGAGGGGGAGAGGGAGAGGGAGAGGGAGAGGGAGAGGGAGAGGGAGAGGGAGAGGGAGAGGGAGAGGGAGAGGGAGAGGGAGAGGGAGAGGGAGAGGGAGAGGGAGAGGGAGAGGGAGAGGGAGAGGGAGAGGGAGAGGGAGAGGGAGAGAGAGAGAGACTGTTGAGACCATTTACTGTTGCTTGGATGTATATGTTTAGGTTGATTACTTGGGATAGGCTAACATATCAAACGTATGCCATTCAGGAGAAGACTGATTCTTCCTCTCACAGAGCCATTAATTGACTTCAGCACTTTATTTAAGGAAGAGACCTTATGAGACTTCCCTTTTCCCCATTGGCATGTCAGTTGATATTACAGAGATCTTGTTTAGGGAAGCATATTGTTGATACTTCATGGGTACAGCTTCTCTGGCATGTATACAGAAAATCTCACAGCAGATTTTCTGCTCTTCCGGATCTTAAAATGTCTGCGCTCCGTCTTCTGCATTGTACTCTAAGCCTTAGTTGAATGGGGTACTGCTGTAGATATAGCATTTGTGGTTGTGCACCTCATACTCTGTTGTTCTATGCATTTTGACCAGTTTTAGATTTCTGTAATGGTCTTTGATTGCTTCAGAAAAAGCTTCTTTGATGAAGGATGGGGGAAAATGAGCATTTATAATGCACATAGAAATCCCACTGGTTTAGGAAGTGATAGTAGTAGTAGGTCCTCTTCTAGGGTCCATAATTTCACTCGCCATAAGTAGCTGGTTAGCTTTAAACTATCAGACATGAATTACCCCTATTAAGTGAGTCTTAAATCCACTTAGACACTTGTTCATTTCCTCCAAAATCTTAAGTGCTACTACTGCAGCATTGGCATATCCTCCAAACTTAAATACTGTTTACTCAGGAGGTAGTCCCTTATCCTTCCACCTCCATAGACTCCCAGATAGTGACTGTTCTTCAGTCACATATTTTCATACATCTGTTGAATCTTTTTACCTGCTCCAAAACTCCACGTTCTATAAGAATCAGAAACAATATTTTTTAGACAGGGTCTCACCGTATTGCCTAGGTCTGCCTAAAGCTTTATTTGAGCCAGCTTTAAATCTCATGATCTTCCTGATTCAGCTTTTTGAGTCCTGAGATTACAGGCATTGCCCTGCAGGAAGAATTTCTTACTCACTGACATATTTTCATAATTAGTTTATGTTAATTGAATATGGCATACAAATCCTAACACATAACTTGCCAAAAGGGGGTATCTATGGTAGACCCGAAATAAATTTGTTTTGTATACAGAACAATTTGTTGGAGGTTTCCTTTGGATTGATAGCATACTTAACTTTGAAGCAAATGGATCTTGAGTTTTGTTGGTAGTCAGTAAATATAGTTATAATTTGCCTTGTAAATCATAGCATAAACTTTTAAAAATATTTCAATCCTCTGACATACATAAATGGAAATTTTCTTTCTGAAATTGGCTATATTTCCTTGTGAGTACCAATATTCCTGAAGAAAAGATAAGATGTCTTCCCATTCAAATGATTTATTCTCTATATAACAATAAAAATTTATAAGATCAAAGCAAAAAGCCAATATAGATTTAGTAGACTATTTAATGAAAGCTTCTTTATGTGTTATGGCTTCCAGGTAGCTAATGTTCACTTTTATTGTATGATGGAGAACACCCAGTCAGCTACTACAGGAATCCTAGCTTGAATTCCCAGTTCAAATTCCAGGAAATATAGATCCTGAGTAGCAGGCTACAGCAGCACTACAGGGGCTGCTGGAATCACTGAGACAATTTTCAGGAAAAGTAGTTATCTCAGAGAAAGTATTACATAACCAAATTTTAATTTCATATATACATAAGAAAGAAAAGGCCGTGCCATTAGACATGGTAAATAATCCTTATTATCACTAATATTCGATGCTTAATAATACTTAATAACAAGTTCTGGTTAATGGCTGAGAAGATACTAAAATTAGCACTGCAGGATAATAGGAATTTTTTAAAGTGTGAGTTGACAGACAAGAAAAGTAATGAGAATGCAATATTCAATCTTAAATGAAAGGTTTTATTGTGGGTTCAAACATATTTAAAACAGATGTACAGATTTTTAATTTATTTTTCAGTATATGTTTTCTACCATTATGAGTGTCAGAGGCTACAAATCCTAAATTATCATCACTCTTGTTTCTACCTCATTTTGGCTTGACGGAATAGAAATCCACCATGCTTGACTGGAAAAAGTACTGCTTCATGGAGAGTATGGTACATGAGTTGAGGTGAGCGAACTGCCTGTAATAAACTGCAGGTCCTCTAAAGTATTAATCCATTATTTGATGCGATTCACATTTCAAAGGACTTAGAAAAGTGTTACTGAGCCATCTCCATACACAATAGTCCAGCAGAAGAGTACATGTGAAATATATTACAGACAATTATCTGTTCTTCCTCCCTCCCTCTCTCACTTCCTCCATCCTTTCCTTCCTCCCTTCCTTCCTTCCTTCCTTCTTTTTCCTTCCTTCCTCCCTGCCTCCCTTCCTTCCCTCTTTCCCTTCTCCCTTCCTCCCAGTTCACATCCCTCTTCCTTGCTTTCTTCCTTCACTCCTTCCTCCCTTCCTCCCTTCCTCCCTTCCTCCCACTTTACCTCCCTCTTCCTTCCTTTCTTCTATCAGAAGAAATTCTATCACATTCTATCGACTATCCACTATTTTTCTTCCCATCCCTCCTTCTCTCTAACATCTTTTGTCATTTACCTGTAGTAGCAACTGTCTCACAGATGGCACATGATGCTGTTGATGCTCCCAGTCTTTTATCACTTACAGTAACCAGTAGCAACACATGAGCTCCTGAAATACAATTTAGCCATTACATTTTAATTGAACACATGTCTACATAACTGCATTTGGATGGTGGTTATGACATACATGAACAAAAATCAGCTCTGACCTTTGGAATGTCACAATCCAGGACTCATAGCAATAACATTCTATACTGGACATTTAGAAAATTACTGGGGCATATACTACTCTTTATCATAAGCCATCTGAACAAACAAGCAAGACAATGTAAATTCAAGTCAGATAGAGAAAATGGGTGAATAAATAATCTATGATATATGCAAGCTAGCCAAAATGGCATCACTTACAAATAGATACACCAATTGTATGAAATGTAGTAGGGTTTAATCAAATGATTTATGCACTTGATATTTATATTCTCCTATAAATTGTTATATTAGCAGGGTTTAGACTGACATTCTAGCTTGGCCCTTCATTCATATGTTTGTGTGTGTGTGTATATATATATATATATATATATATATATATATGATAATGCAACTGAAATAGATTGTCCTGTAAGAGCTATGGGTGTCTATGACCTCAAATTAACTTTGTTTCTACTAGATTCTAGAAGACAAGATCTTCTAGGGATTTTACTCATCCCTATTTTAAATATTTTGAACAAGAAAAGTAATGGGTTTCACCATCACATTGTATGTATATGTGTACATGTGTGTGTGCATGTGTGTGGGTTTCACCATCACTTTGTATGTATATGTGTGCATGTGTGTGTGCATGGTTGTGTGATTATATTTTGTTCTCATTTTCTTTTCTACAACCTTCCTCCACTAATGTTTTCTTTCTACAACAGGCTAACTTTGTTCTTTCCAGTTGGTTCTGCCATTTGCATTCTATTATGGTAGAGGGCTCTCTCTCTCTCTCTCTCTCTCTCTCTCTGTGTGTGTGTGTGTGTGTGTGTGTGTGTTTGGTGTGTGTGTTGTTTAACATTTGCTGCTCTTTTTATATTTTGAATATTAAGATCTTGTGTGATACACCACTGGCAAATTTCCTCTCTGTTATGTAGACTGACATTTGACTGGGGTTATTATTTTGATTACTACACAAAGCTTTTTGCTTTCACATGATCCCATTCATCAGTTTGTGAGAAATTTTTTGCACTGTTTGAATCTAATTCAGAAAATTCTTGCCTATGAATACAACTTGAAATATTTTGTATCTATGGCACTTTTAAAGGTTCAAGGCTTACATTAAGATTTGAAACCATAGATTGTTTTCAGTAATGCAACCAGTTTCCCAGTATAATTTCCGCCAATCATTGGGAATTGGATGCCTCCTAACATCTTCAATTTTTTTCTTCAATGTTATTCTTTTCATGGTAGAGGTCTTTTGCCTTCTGGTTATGTTTATTCATGTTTTTTTTGAAACAATTGTGTTTGGTAATTTCTTTTCATCTGATTTATTTCTCATAAACATTTTTATTTTATTTTTTAGCATATAAAAAAGTTACTTAATCTTTTTGGGGGTATTAAATTCTGCTACTTACTTAAGGTGTTATCAGACCTAAGAGTTTCCTGTACAATATTTCAGATCTCAAGTGACATTTCATGTCTCCTGCCAACAGATGTAATTTGATTTCTTCCTTTACTATTTATGTCCTTTTTATTTCTTGTTCATATGGCTAAAATTTCAAGCACTGTACTGGAAAATTCTCAATATTATAAATACCTGTCACATTCCATAGCTTAACAGAAATGCTGTTACTTCCTCCATTAAATATCATATTTATTATAAAATTTTCATGTGTAGTCTTTGTTGTTGGGAGATATATGCCTTTTCTCCTTGTTTGTTAAGGAATGTTGAAGTTTGTTAAAGATTATTTTCCTCTATATCTGATAAAATGTTCATATGGCTTCTGTCATAGTGTTTAGTTGTATAGGAAATTATATTTACTAATTTGCTTTTGTTGAATTAATCTTACAACTATACAAGAAAAGGTAATTAGTCATGATGCACAGTTGGATTGATGGGTCCTGAATTTTATGTGCAAGAATTTTATTTAGAAGTTTTACCTCAATGTTCATCAGTGAAACTGATCGATAGTTTTCTTTCCTTGTACTGTTTTTAAAGAAGTTTATTATAAAATGAAAAGCATCTTCATAGTATGAGTTTGTATTATTCCTTTTCTTTCTGCTTTGTGAAACTGTTTAAAGAGCATTGGTTTGATGTTTTCAATTCTTGGTAGAAATCACCAGAGAATGCATCTTTGCTGTTGTTTAGTTGTTTGTTTTTGTTTTTACTTTTTGTTTCATTGTTGCTGTTGTTGTTGTTGGGACATGTAGTTTTCCTTTGATCTTCCCAGATCCTCAACTCACCTAACTCTTTCTCTCTCTTTAGAAAACTTTCTCACTCTTTAGAAAACAAACAGAAAAAAATCAGAATTTAAAAATAGAAGAAATACAGGCATATATACTCACATGCAACACAAAATCCATAAAAACATTAAATTAGAAACAATATTATAATAAAAGCAAAATACCTTTAAAAATGCCAAAACAAAGCAAAAAACATCTTTAAAAATAACATTGGGTTTGTTTTGTGATGGCCATCTCTCAATGGGCATGGAACCTACCCTTAAGTGTGGTATATATACCCAGAGAGATGTTATTGGAGAATGCTAACTTTTCCTTTGTGAGCAGTTATCTATTGGAGATGGCTTCTAGGTTACAGATGGGAGCATGTGTTCACTTCCCAAAAATTGTTTTGGTGGGTATAGAACTCTTGGTTGGCAATTATTTTCTTTCAGAGATTGAAGTTTATTATTCTGAGATTTGCTGGCTTTGAGGGTTGCTGATGAGAGCTCTGACATCATTCTGATAGTTTATCAGTTGATATTTTTTTCTTTTAAAACTTTTAGTTTTTCGGTTTGTTTTATACTTTTGACACTTCGACTAAAACATGTCACAGAGAGATTCTCCCCTAGTGGGATGATGTTGAGTTCTAAATGATTTTTGGTTTTAAATATCTGCTTCTTTTTCTATTGTCGGAACCTGTGGGACTCTAATTTCATTAGTTTCTCTTTAAAACACACTCTCTCTCTCTCTCTCTCTCTCTCTTTCGCTGTGTGTGTGTGTGTGTGTGTGTGTGTGTGTGTGTGTGTGTGTGTAAACATGACTGTAGGTACACCTGGAAGCCAGAAGACATTATTAAATTATATGTACATGCAGTAATGTGCAGTGGTGATCCATCCAACATAGTTGCTGTCAAAAAATGAATTTGGGTCCTCTTAAGGAAAACACTCTTAACAGCTGAATCATACTAAACTGGTTCTCTGGGATTTTACTGTTTATCTCGACTTTTATAGTCTGTAGTTTCATAAGGTTAATCTCTTGGTAATAGCCAACATTTCTTATGTGTTATGGTCATGTCTGCTCATTTATTTTTTATTAATATTTCACTGTAGAATTTCTTCAACCTTATCCTCATCCACAATACTTTTTATTTTATTTCTAATATTTGAATTGCTTTACCTTATTTTTTCAGGATCTTAGTTTCCTTGCTGAATTTTCCTTTCATGTTGCTGACTTTCTCATCCATATGATGATTTTCCTCTCTAAGCTTTGGATTGAATTCTTCTACTTGTTTGTGTTCTATTTCAGAGCATTGCTCATCTTCACAGAAAAATTTCTGAACCACAATCTAACATTTTAACTATTTCAATAGCTTGACCTTTAGTAATAGAGTGGTTTCTTAGGAGGAACTGACTGCCTGATGTATACATATTTCCTTCATTGCATTGTGACAATACTTGCAACACTGATGGTTTGGATACCCTTGCTGAATCTTTTAGAGGGGGGCTTCCTACAGAGCAGCCCATGATGAAGCTTCAAACCCCAGTACCTCTGAATAAGGAGGACATATATTGCTACAGCAGCAATGTCATCAAAACATGAAGAACAGAGAAATAAACTTAGAGCAAATCATAGGCCATTATGAACTAAATTAACAAAGAACTGAGATTGGTAGAGTTATTACAGAATGTCCGCAAAGACATTAGTTACTCAGAATAATGAAGAAACTGAAAATGAATGATGTAAAGGAAATGGAAGAGAAAAAGAGGGGAAGGAAAAACACGTTGTATCAGGAAAAGAACAAAGAAGAGCTGGAAACATGTTTGGTAGAAAGGGAATAGAGGATAAGAATAAACATGAAAAAAAAAAACCCAAAAGCTTTTGTAATTGAGAAACAGTCCCAAACCAACATTAGTAAATGTTGAAAAGAGAATGAAAAAATAAGACACAAGAATATATGTTTTTTAAATCAAATGTGGTTGTCAGGATTTTAAGAAATGTAGTGCAAATGATGGAGATCAGAACATATGATAGGGGGATATGCATAAAAGTTAGATGAATTGTTGATGTGGGATAAAAAATAAAATATACTAGAGGAAGTTTCTGCTGAATGTGTAAGAACTAGAAAGGAATGATATGGGAGGGAAGAGAAACAAGAGGGCTGAGTCTCTGGAACCGCTTCTCACTGGTTTCAAAAGTCAGTTACATGCATGAGAGGGGGCAGTTGAACTTGTGATTCTTGTCATTCTTGCAGCTTGTAGTCTTGCTGACTCTGTATCAGAAAAAGCTTCTGATGTTCTCCAGAGCTGTCTTTATTGGTAAGGGTCTTTGCTGGCCACTTTTAGCTGAGTATTCAGTGGGCTAGACAATCAGTCACCCTTCAGAGACTCCTAAACCCTAGCCCTGGGATTGGTTATTTTAGTTGAGGAGTCTTCCCAGGGTTCTGGGAATGTGACACAACCATCATAAGACTAAGATAGATATCGGCAGGGGGACAGTTCTCTTCAGTATGAAGGCATCTTGACTATTAACTGTCATTCTAAAAAGACAGTATAAATGCCGTGAACATCCCTGGAACTTTAGAGTTCTCTGGTTCAGAAACCATGAAAGCCAGACAGGTGGCTCTAGATTCGACTCACCTGTTGGACTGAAGCTCAGCACTATCAAAATCTATGGCAAGTCTCAGATGATAAGACAGTGGAGATTAGAGCTAATTTTCCCGATGCCGTTTCCACCATGAGCAAGTATCATGATACCTGTAACTTTTGCCCAAGTGATGCCCTGGTCCTCACCGCTGGCTTTCTAAACCATCCTTTATCCAGAGGCTATATATAACAGGTGAAATAGGCACATGTTCCTTCATCTCATACCCCTAGGATAGCTCAGTTTTATCTCAGTGTGTTACCTAGCCACTCCTTGCCTCTTCAAGTCCTCTAGTGTGACAAAATAGGATTTTCTCTACTTCTGTCCAGGACTTCTGCAACATTTGTCCAATCCACGGCCTTCTCTTCTCATGATTGCCTCCCTGAATCTCCTTTTATGCAGGGTCTATGACAGGGCACACTGAGATATCCATGATCTCAGACCCCCTAGGTAGCTCGGTTTTATCAATAGATTCCCCCGATATGGTACCCGGCCACTTTCCGCTAATCCCCTACTGTGAAAAAGTAGGATTCTCTCTACTGCTGACCAGTCCTCCAGAAGAATTATTATCTCATCAAAACCTCCAGTTGAATTTGCGGTTGTGAGGGCTGTTTGCTGTGCCAAGGGTGGGAAGGAAGTCTTTCCTTTCTGCCTTTTCTATTGAAAGCTGCTTCTGGGACTCCACTCTCTGGCAAGGAGCGCCCGGTTAAAGCAAGGCTTCAGGGGCTTCTTTGTTTTGCTTCCCCTGTCTTCGTGTCTGCCCTTCTCTGGTGTCTTCTCACCTTTTGGGGGATTTCTGATGTTATTTCTCACTCTGAGACAGAGTGTGTTCTTGCCCTACCTCTCCTGTTCGCCATCCCTCGCACACGCAGCCATTAGCCTGCCATTTTCAGAGGTCTTTTATTCGTGCAACACATTTATGCCATAGTTTTATTGACTTTCAAATGTCAATCTAAAGCTATAGATGAACTACTATCACCTGTGTTAGTATTGACCAGGTACCATACCATACTTTGCAGAACTTCCCCTTGAGAAGGACAGAATGTGAGGGAAGGAAAGATGGAGGCAGGGCAAGCTGAACTGAAACTCTAGTCTGACCTTATATTTTACTCGGATTTTTCTTCCTGAGAACATTTATATTGAAATGCACTCTACACGTGGCCAGAATACAGGTTTTGGCCACACAGCCAGTGATTCTAAATAGTAATCAATGGCCTTGCCTTCTAGGTCACAGAATCTTTAAATTTAGTTTATAGCTCTCCCTTAAAGATCCCCTTTTGATGTACACTATCAATGGTTTCTCAAGCAGAATCTGTTTTTAATTTTTATATGTATAGACTATGTATTGTGCTTTCTTAGAAAATGTTTCATAAATATTTAGAAGTTAAGTCCAGTCTGGGTGGCTTGACTACTGCTGTTTAGAAAATTCTTTTGCTTGTTTAATGATACAAGTCAGTGGGTTTTTTCCCCCTTAAGATTTCAATTTTGAATAATTGGCCTACTTCATTCTCCTTTCCGAAGTCATTCAGTACCTCAGAAAGTGACCATTTATTTGTGTCTCCATTCAGCAAGGATTTATGGTGGCATTCAACACATTCAGTAAGTACTATAGTCACTTCTGTAGACGGAAAGCCTAACTCATCATTCCTGAATAGAAAGCATTTTTCAGTCAGCTCTCTATTACCCACATTAATGGATGGGAGCACTGGAGCAGATAATTTGAGACACTGAATGGGTCCAGATCCCTTTTATATTTTACTTTGGAATATGCTTGAGTATTTATATTTGAGTGCACGCATGATTGATGCTCAGCCATTTCAATCTAGGTGGTGAAAGCAAACACGTAGGAAGTTTGTCCGGAGTGGGCAGAACACCTGGCTTCAGCCCGACTCCTTCTTCCCAGCATTCTAGCCCTTTTCACCACTATTCTCCTTTGAAAACAAAACAACAACAAAAAGCATCACTTAACATGCTGATGAGGAATGAGAGCGGGGTTTCCTTATCTCTGAGCTTCTGGCTCAGACCTTTCCTGGGACCGAGAGGCAATTAAGCTTTTTGGTTGAGGCCATTTCTCTTCTAGTTACTGCTTGAAGAGAAGGGTTTAATTAGTCATGGGAGATGATAATGGTGCTGAACTGCCTGTGTACTGTCTGAAAGGTACATGCAGAATCACCTATGCCATAGTCAGTTTCCCCTTGGTGAATATTTCCCTTCCTGTGTTTCTCAGGGTAGATGCTTGTTTTCTTTCTTACTTAGCCTATGTAATAGATTATAACCACTGTTGTAGGAATTTCACAGTCTCTATTGAGGCAAGGCTAGTGAAAGAAAATAGGAACCCTGAAAATCGGTATGATCTAGATCACACCACACGGTGCACATGAATTCTAGCAGCAAAGAAGTAAGGCATATATTTACATATTGAATAAACATGTTACAGGTGCATGCCAAATATACATCTATGGTTATTTTGCTAATGATAATCTTTGAGCTTTGACTACAGCAATCAAAATTATGTTAATAATTCTAATGTTTCAATAAAATAAAGTTGTGCTCAAGTGCCAACATATCTAGTAAATTCTACTAAAAAGTAAGTTTTATTATGATACTATGGACAAGTTCACATGCAACATTTTACAGGATTATTTCATGACTAGATAATAAGATATTCTGCTTAAAAAATAAAACCTCTTTGTTCATTATTATTACTATTTAACTGCATTATCCTTATTTTTGGTCTTGATTAAGTCACTGGTATATATCTGCTAATAATTAAAATGTTGTAACTTTACTTATTACATGGGAAATCTAGTAACCAAAGAAAAGGTCAGTGTTTAATTCATAAGTCACAATTGATTTTACTCAGTTTGCAAGACAGTAACTTCCCAGTTAAACTTTGCCCAAGGAGATGCAAAGATGAACGTATTGATTTTAACATTAGACACCCCCCGAAATAATAGAAAGAATATTCCTGTGTGCAATTTGAGTTCTATTTCTTAATTTAATTTTGTTTCCATCACTCGGCCTCTTTAATTCTTCATCTCAACTACATCATTCTATCCTGAGAAGACTTTAAATTATCAGAAATTATATTGTGACTTTAATATATAAATTATGGTTTATGAATACATAATTACAATTAAACTATTTAAAGTTAAAGAGCATTAACTCTTACCTCATATACCAGATAACAATCTAATGATCACTTGATTGCACCATTAGACAGGTCAAATCTGGGCTTTACTGAGCTAAAATGACATTTTAAAAATGGATGAAAGGACACACAGAGTAAAGTTCTGGCAGTATTGATGTGGCTGATGGTTGTAAATTAGGCACAGCTGACAGACAACACCAAGGACCTAACATCAACTTCATTATCAGAGTAACCAATAATTGTTGTATATATGGAGAGGCACATTTTGCCTAAGGAAAATCATCACAGTTATTAATGGACAATAACCCCCAAGAAATGGCTACTTTCTAATGAAGGGTAAAATGTAGATTCCAAATGCTGCCTTGCTTCTTTAAAAAATGTGTTGAGATTTAAATGAAGAGGAAGGTCACTTCTAGGAAGTGTATAAAGGGTTCGATTTCTCAAATCCTTTCAAGCAAATCAAAGAAACTGTACTTCACTACATTAAAGTGCTGGATTTCAATTTTGGATTGAAAGATATATTCTGTATCAACACAAAGGATGCTTAACGGAATCGTCAATGACATATTAATGAGTAATGAAGATAACTATCATATGATGGCTTTCTGAAACTATAGTTTTCACCTCAGTGAGATTAGGGTCTAAGACAATTAGTGAAAAAGTTAGTCTTTGTTCTGTGCATCTAATAGACTGCAAACAAATCTGACTCAGAAAGAAAATTAATCATAGGATATTAGAATAATTCTAAGTCTTATTATTTAAAGCATTTGAAATCTAATTACTGAAGGTTTCTCATTATCATGAACGATGGGGAAAGTATAGAGAAAATGTTAATATAAGGTGTTCTAATTATTAAAAGGTTTATAAAGTAAGCATGTCTGAATCACAAATATCAAACTAAGTGGTAATTATACTGCATATTCTCTATTTTACTTACCACCACATTGCCAGCCTGACTGTTACAGGGTATTTGATCACACTGTGAACCCTGAGATGGTGTTGTTTACTGGAAAAATCTGTTTCTAATTGTGGTGTGGTCCAACCTTAGTATATACCTTTACTCCCAAGCAATGAAGGTAAAGTTAGTTTTTAGAAGGAAGTACCTGTGTTTGAATATGATGTCTAATTGAGTGGCAGACAAAGTGATGAATCAGAGCATGATGTGACAGAACAGGATATGCCCACTTCTCATGAGAACAGGGAGAAGAGAAAAGCTACTTAAGAGAAAGCAATGCCTAGGAATTTCATGAAATTCATTCTTTTTAATAGCTGAGTAGTACTCCATTGTGTAAATGTACCACATTTTCTGTATCCATTCCTCTGTTGAGGGGCATCTGGGTTCTTTCCAGCTTCTGGCTATTATAAGTAAGGCTGCGATGAACATAGGAGGGCATCATCCTGAGTGAGGTAACCTAATCACAAAGGAACTCACACGATATGTACTCACTGATAAGTGGATATTAGCCCAGAAAAGTAGGATACCCAAGATAAAAGATACAATTTGCTTAACGCATGAAACTCAAGAAGAACGAAGACCAAAGTGTGGACACTTTGCCCCTTCTTAGAATTGGGAACAAAACACCCATGGAAGGAGTTACAGAGACAAAGTTTGGAGCTGTGACGAAAGGATGGACCATCTAGAGACTGCCATATCCGGGGATCCATCCCATAATCAGCTTCCAAACGCTGACACCATTGCACACACTGGCAATGTTTTGCTGAAAGAACCCAGATATAGCTGTCTCTTGTGAGACTATGCCGGGGCCTAGCAAACACAGAAGTGGATGCTACAGTCAGCTATTGGATGAATCACAGGGCCCCCAATGGAGGAGCTAGAGAAAGTATCCAAGGAGCTAAAGGGATCTGCAACCCTATAGGTGGAACAACATTATGAACTAACCAGTACCCTGGAGCTCTTGACTCTAGCTGCATATGTATCAAAAGATGGCCTAGTTGGCCATCACTGGAAAGAGAGGCCCATTGGTTGTGCAAACTTTATATGCCCCAGTACAGGGGAATGCCAGGGCCAAAAAGTGGGAGTGGGTGGGTAGGGGAGTGGGGGGGGGAGGGTTTGGGATAGCATTGGAAATGTAAATGAGGAAAATACCTAATAAAAATATTTTTAAAAAAAGAGAAAGCAATGCAGAGTGGAGGAGAAAGGAGAGAGCACTTTTATAGTCACAGTTGTACAGAGACAGGTGGCAGAGACAGAGCAAGCTAGACACAGGTGAAGATAGAACGAGCCAGAGAATGAGAAGGAACAAGAAGATTAGAACAGATTGATAAAGTTAGTATGAGGTCAAGCACAGTAATTCAGGGTAATCTGAGAGAAGCCAGATTGAATCAGTCAACATGGAAAGGAGTCTGTCCCAGAACAGCTGGATTGATTTAGCCAGCTGAAGTTTAGAAAGAACTAGAAATGGTGATCTTATTCAGCAAGAATTCCCAGAGGCTGAAAACATTCTAGGCAGAGGTAAGACTGTACAGAGGCTAGAACCTTCCAGGATGGGGTCTAGGTTAGCAAACAGAGGCAGTAGTTACTTCCAGCAAATAAAAGATACTTTCATATTTGACCCATTACTGGCTTCTCTTTTCTTTTCTTTCTTTTTTTTTTAAATTTATATCATTATTCTTCTTTACCTTTTTCTTAGTTTTGTTCAATGATAATTTGTTTATTTGTTTATTTATTGGATATTTTATTTACTTACATTTCTAATGTTATCCCCTTTCGCAGTTTCCCCTCTGGAAACCCCCTATCCCATTCCTCCACTCCCCCTTCTTCTATAAGGGTGCTCCCTATCCACCCTGGCATTACCCTACACTGAGGCATTGTGCCTTCACAGGATCAAGAGCCTCTCCTCCCACTGATGTCCAACAAGGACATCCTCTGCTGCATATGCTGCTGGAGTCATGGGTTGTTCCATGTATATCCTTTGATTGTTGGTTTAGTCCCTGGGAGCTCTGGGGGTGGAGGGTTGGTTGGATGATATTGTTGTTCTTCCTATGGGGTTGCAAACTCCTTCAGCTCCTCCAGTCCTTTCTCTAACTTCTCCATTGGTGTCCCCTTGCTCAGTCCAATGGTTGGCTGTGAGCATCCGCCTCTGTATGTCAGGCCCTGGCAGAGCCTCTCAGTTATATCAGGCTCCTGTCAGCAAGGACTTCTTGGCATCTGCAACAGTGTCTGGGTTTGGTGTCTGTATATGAGATGAAACCCGAGGTGGGGCAGTCTCTGGATGGCCTTTCCTTCAGTTTCTGCTCCACACTTTGTTTAAAAGCAGTTATAATGCTCTGAATGGAACCCAGAGATTTGTGTATTGCTAGACAAGCTCTACCAATAAGTTACCCCCAGTGGTTATTGACTTTTAATATATAAATGCCTATTAAATAAAGAAATCACTCCCTCAGACAAAATGCAAGTGAATTGAAACGCTTAAATCTCAGGAAACATGGATTGGGTAAGAACATTTTCTATGCAAGCATAAGAACTTGAGTTCAAATCCCCAGCACCTACATATAAAGCACAAGCATGGTTATATTTGCCTATTCCCCCAACATAAGGGAGGGGAGCAGAAGTGACCCTGCTAGCCAGCTAGTCCACAAGCCTAGCCAAAGCAGTAATCTTTAGTTTGCTGAGTGACTTTCTCTAGTAGCATTAAGGTGGAGAGAGACAAAAAGGACATATGTGGTCCACTGCATATGTGTTCACAGGCACCTGGATTCATAATAGAACTTGAGCAATTGAAATGAAGAGAGTTAAAAATATGTTTATGATATCCTCAAACAAAGACTAGGGAAGTGTAGTAAATTCCAAATGAAATAAAAATCAATTCTTACAGCGCTTATCCCTAAACTGGATATCTACATTAACTCACCCACCAAAAAGCTCAGGAAACATCAGAAAAAAGAAAAAGGAAAAGCCTGAGGATGGGTAAGAATGCTAAAGGATACAGAAAACTACTCTGAAATATTAGCTGTGTGACATTAAATAGCGATAACAATCGTGAACCCACAGTAACTGTGGCTGTTGCACAAGACCTACACAAAAATGAGCCAGTCAATATCCCAAGAACAGTGGAGTTGAGGGAATGATTTCAAGGCTCCACCCAATATTGAGAAGCTATTGACAGTGGGTAGTTGCTGAAAGAAGAGAATTATATGGGTTAGTGGGGCTGTAGGCACTGTTGAATTTCCCATGGTCCAGTGAATGATCCCACATCAATGTACGTATAGGTCGCAATAACTAAACGTAATGAGTTGGTAAAAAAAAAGGCAGTGAAGCTGGGAGGGGATATGATATGGGATAATTATTAGAGGGGAAAGTATGAATGAGTATAATAATCATATTTTATTGTATATGTGCATGAAATTTTCAAAAATAAAAATTTTTAAATACTTAAATCCACAAGCACCATCCTTATTCTGTAAATTATGAGGGCAGTGGTTACTCTTTCAAATGTTATCATACAGGAAGAAATTAACATTATATATCATCTCATGTACTGTATTATCTTCTCTAATGATACTAATTCTAGGTTGTTTTATATCTAGTCAGGCCCCAGAAAAGTTGAACTGCTTGCTCAAGATAACATAGTAAGTAGTGAGTCACAAATAAAATCCCAGGACTATGAATCCAAACTCAAGCCCTTTCTGCCATGAAATCACAAGGAGAAGATTGGAGTTAAAAATAATTACTGAAAAATGATTCCTTTCTCTAAAACTAATTTGAATTATAATTATCATTGATAAAAAGTTTCAAAGTATAATAAATGAATCTTGTACAAATTAATCAAGACCAGAGAAAAGTGGAATTTGAGAGAATGTATTGTTATTAAATTTAAATATAATTATGATTTCAATTTTAAACGTTTATTTAAATGTAATTATCTTATACACATATTGATTACTGAATGCACGTTATATTCCCTGTGTGCTATATACTGTGGTAGGAATGGGTGTACAATTATGAATGATACCAATTGTGTTCTTGAGAAATAATAATTCAGAACATTTTGCATTTTCAAATTAGGTTTAATGGGAAATTTGTTGCTATGGGAATCCTCACAAGACATGTCAGTAGAATTTGGAGCATGGCATATTTCTGAAGAAAGGAGATATTTCCATAAGTCATGCAGGAGTGTTTTTCAGATTACTTTATCACCACATTGGGAAACAAGTCGTTCATTTTAAATTTTTTGTGCTAACAGACTCTCTCAAAAACCCTTCCTTATCAGCTCCCATTTCTCTCTCTGTGTTCTTATTCCTTAGCTTCTCTTCTCAGTAACTATTTGTTTTTATGAAACCTTTCATGACTACTTTCTGATCTCATCTCTACTGTCTCCTGCAGACCAGTGTTAGAAATTCCTCATATGCATATAAGTCCTATATATGCATAGATGATTCAAATGCTAACAACAAATAAAAGATCACATACATATATGTGGTGGAAAGGGTCATCATGAACATTCTAACTAAGGAATTATTTAACTTGTTTGAACAGTTATTTTTTTATTTACTGGCACATTATGTATTGAATGAATTTATGCCATTATTCCTTATTAGTCCCCAAATGAACTCCTGTATCTCAAGGCTCATCTTTTAATTTTCTTTTCTTTTAAATCTTATTTCTTTTATTTAAATTTCTTCAGAAGCAAACTGGTTACATAAAGCATATTAGTGGTTATCTAGAATTGGATAAAAATGTTATAGACTCACTTTGGAGGATAATGGAAATTCGTACTTCCTTTTTTGGTTTTACATTTTTTATTAGATATTTTCTTTATTTACATTTCAAATGTTATCCCCTTTCCTAGTTTCGCCTCTGAAAACCCCCTATCGCTTTCCCCCTCCCCCTGATCACCAACCTACCCACTCCTGCTTCCTGGCCTGGCATTCCCCTAGGAACATACATGAGGACCCACCATCTCACACTGGTCATGAACCGTGTCTTTCTGGAAGGTATTTCTTAACTGAGGAGTACCAGTCCACACTTCACTACAGATGTCTCCAAAGGAGCAAGCAACCAAGGGAGTGTCCACATGTTCATTTCACTCAGCTCACCAGCACAATTCTTCCAGGGTTTTTACCATTCACTCTGTTCTAGAGCCTGCTTCTGTTTTTCCTGTCTACTCTAGAAAGATACCATGTAGAAGTTCAGGACCAAGAAGTGAGTAAATTCAGGTATTTAACACAGATCCATACATAGGTCTAGAAAGAGAAAATCCTTGGCATCTATTTCCATTAAATCTGAACTCTAACATAGGCACATAGGTTCTTATTTATTACACAAATGTCTAATGCACTGCATAAAGCACACTTTCTATGTGAAGTATTACAATATATCTCCATAAATCTTTGCAAAGATGAGGGAGAAGGCAGGTGATAAAGTATGGCTCTATAAAAAGCAAATATTTTATTTCCTTTTGTATTTAGGCCCATAACTATTTCAAAATAATCCATTTCTTAGAACCAAGTTAGACAAAATCCAAGTATATAATTGTGCAAGCAGGTTACAACTTCAATTCCAATTTCCTTTCAGCATTGCATTTATGTGAATAAGCATTCACCCTTTTAGAATAGAGGAACTTCATCTTTCTCTTAATCATGTTTTATTTTACTGGAAAGGACAAATTCTAGACCACTTATCCTACTAGCCCTGATTCCACTGAGAAAAAAAAATTAGAATTATGAGAATAATGGAGCTCCTTTTGACATGAGAGAAAATTACCCTTAATGGAATATAATAATCTCTCTAAACATTACACATTAAGCATTTGGGACAGAAATGTACATTAATATATTGTAACATTAAGGGAGTTAGTGATAAGCTCCTAGAACCATCAAGACTCTTCTGGACCTCAAAGGACCCACTGACATTGTGTTAAGGACACAATTGCTGAAAATGCTGTTCTCTGCTGATATGTCATTGGCTCTTCATTTTTCTCTGGCTGGAATTTTCTTTCTTTTTTTTTCTTTCTTTTTTTTTCTTCCTTTTTATTAGATATTTTCTTAAATTACATTTCAAATGCTATTCCCAAAGCCCCCTGTACCCTCCCCAACCCACCCACTCCTGCTTCCTGACCCTGGCATTCCCCTGTACTGGGGCATATGATCTTTGCAAGACCAAGGGTCCTCTCCTCCCATTGATGGATGACTAGGCCATCTTCTGCTACATATGCAGCTAGAGACACGAGCTCTGGAGGGTACATAGCATCAACACCATCTTTTGATTACTTCTAACAGAAAGGAACAAATTAAGAAATTTCACATTCTGATCATAGAACTGCATTTTAGTTATTTAGAGATAGAGACCTTTAAGTAGCTGGTAAAGCAGAAACAATTTATAAGTAATCATATTTTATCTCATGGGTAAATTTTACATAGAAGTACTTAGTCAAATAAGGACTTGCTTCCTATTTAACAGAAACTCTTAATTTCTCATCCTCTGATCATCCTCTTCTATCATACAGACTTAATATACTTGTATCTTATCTATCTATCTATCTATCTATCTATGTATCTATCTATCTATCTATCTATCTATATCTCTTTCTAAACATGAAGAACTGTCTAATTCTTCTCTGATAATTTATATTTATTTATTTAAAATATCTATTTTATTTTATTTTATTTTATTTTATGTGTATGAGTGTATGCCTGTGTGTGTATGTACGTGCACTGTGTGCACAAAAAAAGCCCACATAGGAAAGAAGAAGTGTAGGGTCCTCTGGAATTAGAGTTACAGATGTAGTGAGCCACTATGTGGGTGCTAGCAACAATACTTGGGTCCTCTGCAAGAGGGCTAAATGTTCTTAACCACCATGCCATCTCTCTAATCCCTTATTTCATTTTAATTAATTAATTTTTGTACGTGTGTGTGTGTGTGTGTGTGTGTGTGTGTGTGTGTGTGTGCATGCACAGAGATATGTGTTCATGCAAATGTGTGAACCTCGAGTTGTGATGTGCATGCATATTTAACCAAGGGCTCAACCTTGTGTTATATTTATGATTTCTCTCTAGTTTTGTAAAGCAGTCTCTCATTGGGTTGGAAGTTAATGGATAGTTTAGACTGTGTGGTCAGTGTACTCCAGAGAAGCCCTGGTCTATGCCCTAACCTACTCAGGAGATTACAAATCACACTATACAAGTGTTTACATGGCGAGAACTCAAGTACTAATGTTTGTGCAGCAGGTGCTTTATTGAACGAGCCATCTCCCCAGACTTCGTTTAGTAAAATAACAATAAATGAAAATTGCAAGATAGATGTTCATATAAGATGGTGGGCGAGAGAATGAAATGACCAGTGTTAATAAGAAATGCCCAGACACATGAGAGAAATATCACAAACGAGAGGAAGAAGTAAAACTTTCGTGTGGCATGTTCTCTTGAAAGAACTGAAAGTATAATGCTTACTGAGCAAATGTCTGTCTTGAACTTGAATAGACAAAGAGGAGTGATTTGAAATTATGCTTTTTTCCTTTAAAATGATAAAATGGAAATAATGATTCTTTGTCAAGAGTTGTTTTCAGTTAGAAAATGAATTGGCAGTATCATGAATCTTCTATATGCCATGATAAATTAAACTCAATTGTCTTAAACAATGATGAAAAATTGCTGTCTCAGAACTTTAGTGGAGACATGATCAAGCAGAGATAGTCAATATTACTAAAGACAGATTTTTTTCCCATCTCTTCTATCATCTACAGTATTTCTTCAATCCAAAGCAAGCCGTAGCTTTAATAGAACATGTTTCTGAAGGTAGTAAGATGGAAGACAATATGTAGCGTAAAGAAACAGTTATATAGTTATACCAAGTAGAAGGAAAGCTTTCTTGTTTGTTTTTTTGTTTTTGTATCTTCTAGCAGCATTCTTTGAAAACTAACTCAATGCCTTTCCAAAAAGCGAATATAAAATCTTTCTTCAATTTGCATTACTCAAAATTGTGTCCCATTGGTGGTAAGGGAAGGCAGTTGTCAGCATCTACAATGTAGACTTGCTTCATAGAAAAGGGGATATTTTTAGCTGCAGTGAATTTAAAATAAAAGAAGAAATGTTCCTGAGCAGTCCAGTAGTCAAATACATACCAGTAGAAGGTTTGATTCGGCATCAGATGGTGAAGATTGTTCTGAGTTTCCTGCCACCTCTGTGAACCCTTTCAGAAAGGGGAAGGTTTAGTGTCCAGGGTCACTCAGAGAAACGGGTCTGTCTACCTGAAACAAATAGGAAAATCAGCTTATCTAATTCTGGATAAGGAGTACAGTTTCTTTAAAGTTATTTTTTCCTCTTATTACTGCTTAGGTTTTTTTCTCTCTAAGTTCTTGCCTCGGGCACATATAACACAGACCCAAAAGTAGAACACAAACCAAACATTGGCAATACTCACAACATGGTCTTTCTAAATCCCTGAAAAATTTTCACATTATTTGTATTATTTTTTTATTCTGTTGAATGGAATTCAAAAAACATATAAATTTTCATCAAAATGTTTATGAATATTTTTTGTATATTTTAAACGTATAGCTAATACACATGTCTCATTTTCTTGTGGTCGGATGAAATTAAAATTCTGAATAGAAACTCAGCTATGAATTTTTATTATTTTAGCACCTGTGTTTCTAGTTTTCTAACCGTTCTTCAATATACTAAAGAGTATTTGTCAGTCTTCTGATAGCAAATAGCTGAAATACTTCTCATGGCAAAGTAATAGTAATTGCAAGGTTAAAATAATTGGATACCTTAGGCTGAGGAATCCAGGTGTTAAACTCAAGACCCCGTGCATATTAGGCAAGTCCACTACCACTGAAATACTGCCCATCTCCAAATACTCCCTGTTCAGTGAAGACTCTGAACTTGTCATTCGTTGCTACAAATGTAATCAAAGTGAATTTCTGTTACTATCACACATGTATGGTATATACATATATATGCTTATATATAAATATACTTACACACATGTATATGTGATTGGTGCTGGAAATGATTCCTTGAAAATCTTGAGTCTTCTCTTTGTAAACCTAGCTCTTTAAGTGACGTGCCTGATCATAGAAAGTGATCTTCCTATTCTATACCTCATTCTTCTACTCTGGCCTAAATGTGACTATCAGAGTTCATTAGTGAAATATCCTGTAATTGTATTGGACTGGAAAAATTGTTCTTTGTAACATCACAATGCATAATTCTGGGAAAAGAAGGTTGATCAATTATAGTTCTTTATTTTATTCCAACTCAATATACCTTTCTTCAAGCTATGGAAATACACTAATTATATTCACTATTTCCAAAGAGCCCCATTTTGCTCATTAACACTCTTTTATAGTTACACCATATTCATAACATAGGATGAATATGTTTTTTAGTACATAAAATAATCTTAGGAGTATTATTGGGTATCATTTTAATTTTAGATTAAATTAAAACCTTATTAGATGCGTCATGGCTTAGGTGTCAAACTGCCTTCCTTTTCAGCCTATGGCCTGAATGGAGTTAACAGCTTCCCAGGAGCTCACAGCAGTGGACTGGACACTGCTACAGGACAGGTATGTGCAACTGAAGGGCAGTGATACAAAAGGAAGTCATATTAGAAGAGATGCAATAGGATTAAGTGGAGTGTGCTACATAATTCTATTGGATAAGTACAACATAGAAAAGGATACTGCAGTCCATATGAAAAACAAGTTTGACAAGTACCACCTGGCATTGCATTGTAGGAAGGAGCTTCTGTAGTTATGTGACACATAAAACAAAATACTTCATCTACTTCTAGCTGGGTCAGGGAACCATTATTATGCTAATAAACAGGTAAAAACATAGACTGTGCAAACACCCAGAGATTCATCCTAAAACAAGGACTACATCCTAACTTTCACATACTAGAGGCTGAATCTTTAACCCTGCTAAGGGGAGCACCTCGATTTGAATCTTTTATGCTTCATCCTCCTTAGGAGCTTATGGTTATAAAATAATTACTAAAACAGCTTAAATTTCTACTTAGTAAAAAATTAATATCATATCACACCATGAATATATTATCTATAAATTTCATTGAGTTTCAACCAACATAAAATAAAGACATTCAATTTAAAGAGTCTCCAAAATGCAGGAAATTGCATTGATTTTATTTTTTCTTTAATTGACTAAATAAACTTTATAACCAAGCAAATTACACGGTTAAAAGCATTCATATAATACTTGATTGCTAGATCCTTATAGACATACTATTGGCCCCTAATGATTTTGACAATCTGTCAAAAAGGAAAGAAAACAGTCATTAGGATGTTACATTCCTTTTAAAATTTAGATTAGAATAATTTTGATGCTATAGAAGTAAGTGATTCAGTCCCAGAAGACAGTGTGCATGTATAATTTCAAATAATAGGCTATACTGCCTGGCTTGGTCTAATTAGTGTGGGAAGTACTATACAACAACTGGGTTTGTGAGGATAATTTTAAGTGACTGTAGAGATTGCAAAACATCATAAAATGATAAGATAGGAGACATTTTGGAATTGGGACAGCTGCTAGAGATGTGCAAGGAAATGTGAAGTGAGTATCACGAATGTATCAGATTTTACATATTCAATTAGACACACAAATGTATTTTTGCAAGTTAGACATCTGTCCATGATTTTTTAAACAGATACATTTGACAACACAACACCATGTACTAAAAACACATGAATTCCCTAATCAATTTGTCCTCTAAAACTTCATTGTAGGTTATATACATATACATGTGTGTATATATCTGTATATATACAAATGTACACATATGTATATATATATATGTATATGTATATATATGTATATGTATATATATGTACACATGTGTACACATATATTCACACATATATATGATTAATGAGATGCATGCATATATATATATATATATATATATATATATATATATATATGGATAGGATTTGCAGATCTGAAATAAAGTCCATGAGCCTCTGAACAAAGAATTCTCCACTGTCGCTTTGCCCACATAATGGCCTGTGTTCAATGCACTTTGCTGCCAGAAGTGGGGGTTACCTTGCTGCTCCCTATTCCTCTCTCCCACAGTTCCTTCTCTATTTTTCTCATGTGAAAT
This sequence comes from Mus caroli, assembly GCF_978045245.1. Classification (NCBI taxonomy): domain Eukaryota; kingdom Metazoa; phylum Chordata; class Mammalia; order Rodentia; family Muridae; genus Mus; species Mus caroli. Next base: position 86,214,437 of record NW_028227265.1, read on the forward strand.
TCTTTTCAACATTCATATTAATATATATAATATAGTTGTTAATATATACATTTATTAGTGTGAATTAAGTACTCTAGTATCTTATTCACAAATATTCATCATTTTATATCATCAGTTCCTATTATCTAATATATAGGAGAGACTCCAGCTACCTTAATCAGATCAGTCACTAGACTTTTATGTTCAGTATTCTTTATCCCTCATTTCATAATTGCTTTATCAGGATATTAGTACATTTATTTATTCACATTGTTTTCAACATTTCCATCAGATACTTTGTCTTTTCCTCATATAATATGTGGTGTATGACATTAAGTTAAAGGCAGAAGCTTACATTGGAAGGAATTATCAAATTCTGTTGAAGTAGACTTCATTGTAGGCAGAAGGAGAAGGCATGGAAAGTTGTTGCTCAATACCTTTTGGGGGTCACATTAAGGATGTATGTTTTCAGGGGCACTTGGTGCAAATGGTTAGTTTAGGTTTTCAAAGCTTATAGGTCATGCGTGTTCAATCTTTGGAATAGTTATCACATTTCTAAATTGGTATTACTTGTATATAGTCACGGATGTTTAAGTGCAAGTTGGCTTGAATAAATAATACATGTTACTCGTACCAACAAGAAAGCTGGGTGGAAGGGTTTCTAAAATATTTGTAAGCAGGAAAGGATACAAAGTTAGCCAATGAACAGTTCTGATTATTGCAGTCCAGACTCCTCCCTGGCACGGATGGCCTGGGTGGCTTTGTAGGAGAATCTTGAGGGTCTGCAGTATGTGACATTACCTGGCTTTCTTTTGTGCTGAGAGGAACCTTCTTGTATTTTATAAAATGAGCACACTGACCATGTTGACACTGACAGTCCCTACTCTGTCTGTCTATAAACATGATCTGTGTAGCCCTGCTATCTCCTAAACGTGCTGCCTATTCATAGCAACACATGAATTAGGTGGGCAGACTGCTCTGATTGCCACTATAGCTCATCTGAGAAAATTAGAGAAGCAATCAAGGGAGAGAGACACAGGGAAGAGCAAGGGGTACCTCAGCGTCTATGCAGTAGAATGCACTCAGATGGAGGCCATTATATGGGTAAAGATGCAGGGAAACATTATTTCTTAAAGGATTCTAAGAATCATGGGTCTTACCACAGTTTTGCAAATCCTATCTGTGATTTTTTTCCATCTGCAAATAAGATATGAACAAAACTGTGGGTATAACCTTCATAATCTGGGTTAGAAGAACACCAGACCATCCTACAACGTGAGGATTATGAAAGACATCATAAACAAGAGCACAAAGGGGTTCACGGATCCTAGTGGACACACCAGTGATAGAGCAAAAGGTTAAGAACTTTAAACATTTCTGCAGTCTTGAAAAAATAGGACATAGCTGTACAGAAAGAGGCTGTGTTGAGAAATAAGAGCCATACAAGCTAAATCGGACTTCTGAGAAATCAGAATATAAACAAGTGACTATCTACGAAGCTAATGATCACATTCATCAACAGAAAAATAAAAACTATTGTACAGAAATATTTTAGACTGCAAAATAAAAGAGCAAAAAGATCATATGAAGCAGGAGATGGGAGCAACGAGATATAAATTAGGCTGATCCAATAAAAGTCTAATTGAGCTTTTGAAAAGAGGCATTTGTGACAACTAAATGATGCCTTTTTTTCCAACGGTTAAATAAAAGTCCTCAGCCTAGCTTTACTGAGCTAACCTGGGTTGTAAAATCGTCTTTGCAGAAATTACTACAGTAGGGACATAGAAGAAAAATAAAAAGCTATGTAATCATCTTCAAGTATTAAAGCTTTCATGGTGCTATGACAAGACCCAAAACATTCGAAAACATAAAAGGAGAGGATACCAATATGGACTACTAAGGACACAGCAGACAGAAGATAACAAAGAAAGTTGCGCCTGAAATACTTCTAGGAGAATCTTAACAAATACAGACCTCAGGAGATTTTTTTAATTCGTTAGGAAGAGAACTAGTGATTTATATATATTATTTAGAGGAATAATAGTATCAATAGAAACACTGAATGAATCTTCATTTTAAGAAGAGAGATGGAGAAAAGAGCTAGGGTCAGGCCAAACCTCCTGTCTTATACACATAAATCAAGAGTTAAACTCTAAAGTTGATACAATGGGAAGAAGTCTATTATTTATAATTACAATAGCGATTACTAGAGAATTTAAAAGATAGCTCTAGAAAGTTGATTTGGATTTTTAAAAGAATTATAAAAAGTCTGCTACTTTTTCTGTTGTCTTTATTCATTTAAAAGAAACCCCACATATTGTTATAATACATACATGAACAAAATGCTCAATTATAAGGGTATGGAGTTAGAAAACATTTGTTTCATAGGTGGTCTTACAGTTTTAGCAGTATGCTCTTGAATACATTGCTAAGAGTACATGTAAAACATTTATCGTATTACTTTGTTAAACATGCATATTTTCGCATTTCTAAGAACACACAGGATCTAAAAATCATGTCTTATTAATGTACATTACAAATGCTTTTATGTGAAGAAGCAGATGGTAAATATTTTAGATTTTGGTGTTAATGAGGAAAAAATGAAGATTTACATATGTATATGCACAAAAAGGGAGAAATATTTTTACAAATTTTTATTTGCCCAAACTCAATATATAATATAGAAGTTAGCTACAATATTTGTTATACAGATCTGCTGAGAGAACTATTACTATATTACTTTACATGAGGAAGAGAAGAATGGTAAAATTGTGCTCAGTTGGGGTCCAAGTCAATGTATCCTGGCATCAATTCCATTGAAAATGTGCATCTGTGGAGACAAATTCATTTGTAGGCCATAAAAATTAAAAAGCAAGAGATGCACAAGCTTTAGCCCATACAAGGTTTAACCCATGGGTTTATAGTTTGCTGGCAATGGCTCAGTACAGTCTCCCTCCAGGTAGCTGGAACCTGAACTGAGATTCTACCTCTATTGATGGTCCAAATGTTCAAAATTTTCTCAGGTCATTGTAGAACAAATATGTTATTAAATGAAATAAAAATAAATCTGCAGTAAAAATGACAATATAAATATAGCACATACTTATTATTAAACTCAATAAGCATAAAATTAATCTTGTTAGGTTACTATGAGTGCTTCTAAACATCAATTTTCCATTTCATAGTTATCTCCTGGCAAAATGATGGCCAGGACTGACAGCTTGATAGTAAGTAGCTCATCCCATTTTCAAATCTGTGGGCATATTTTTCATCACCATGACTTCTTGTCTCCTCCAATTGAACCACATATGGGTTCATTTCCTCTACAGACCTAATTGGCAAGATTTCTGATCTAAGGTGGTAGAGAGAAATATCAAATACATCAACAGATTGTCTAGGACCTGTTCTCATATTTTACTTGTGAATTTGTTCATTTGGTAAACACCCTTGGAAAGAGCACCAATAAACAGATTAAGCCCGTTACCTAGTTTCATCAGGTCAAATCACATCTTTCTGAACATATTTTATAGAAGTCATCCTACAGAATTTGATGCTGTAAAATGGCATTTATTGTTAATGGCGTGACTTACTGATGGAACTCTAGTACATCATCCTCACAATTGCCTATTTCATATTTAACCAACACTCAGAGTTCAATTGCATAGAAATATGCTTTATTCTCTGCCGAAATGACTCAATTACTGTATTCAAAAGTTTCCACAAATGTTGCAGGTACTAATAGAATACATATTTAAATTCATATCCTGAAGTCACGCTCATGTAACTATGTTAGCTTAAAATGCAATAGTTAAAAAAATTCATTTTGGGTGGTATTATTCCCAAGTGCAAACTGTAAATTTCTTTGAAGAAGCGTCTTTTACATTTTTAAACACATTTTCCATCAGCTTTTGCTTTGTAAGAATAAAAGCAGAGCAGAGGTACAGCAGGCTCTTAATTAACTTAAGAGAAAGAAGTTAAAAGTGTTCCCTCTCTCTTTGTGGGTTACAGAACTACATTCTTGAGTGGGAAAAGAAAGATTTACAATATTTTCAACACAGCAACTTTTAATGAGATGCATCTGCCTTGTCTGGTGCAAGCATGCCTCCAGGGGTTCTGAGAACCAAGACAGAAGCATTTCTGGCTGTTCTACTTAATGGCTTACCAGAAAAGTTCCTATGAAGGGTTTTCAGTTTTAGGATTATCTTACGTTACTGTTTTGAGCTGTGAACACATCTTACTTGTGTACCTTTTGAGTCATACATACAACCAGAATCAACCAAGGGCTGCTCATGTCCACTTTCAACCTAAGTATGTGGAACCTATTTGGTGAGCTATTTTCTCCAAATTCCTTCTGTCCTTCATTAAAAAAATGTCTAAGATGACTATTGCAAAGTAAAATTCTGATCTATAATTCTTAAGATTCTAGTTTGTACTGGGCAGTGGTAGTGCATGCCTTTAATCCCAGCACTTGGGAGGCAGAATCATGTGGATTTCTGAGTTCAAGTCCAGCCTGGTCTACAGAGTGAGTTCCACAGAGTGAGTTCCAGGACAGCCAGGGCTATACAGAGAAATCCTGTCTCAAAACAAACAAACAAACAAACAAAAAATTGTAGTTTGCTCACAGGGCTGGGAAGATGACTCAGTCAGTATGTTTTTCCATGTAAGCATGAGGTCCTGGGCTTGTATCTCCAGCATCCAAGTAAATAGCCACTTTGATAGGGCACATCTATAATCCTAAAGATGGAAACAAGTGTATCCCTGGACACTGCTGGACAACTAGTCTTGTTGTACTAGTAAGTATCAGGTTCAACAAGAGACCTTGCCCTAAAATAAAGTGAGCAAACACAAGTGGAAGATACATAATGATCCATCTCTCCCTTGAGCTGAGGACCAAATCCAGGGACTTGTGCTTGCTAGGCAGACATTCTACCACTGAGTTAAATCTCCAACCTCTAGACATGTAACATTATGCAACATTAACTTCTAGCCTCCACATTCATGTACGTGTGTGATGGACTGCAGATCAACACACTTAATACCAAACCTATGAGAATTTTAAAAAGAAAGAAAGAAAATGAAAGTAAGCAAAACAACATCAAATCTCTATCTAAGTACATAGCTTGGTGATGAATGGTAGTAGATCACTTACCTAGCATGCTCAGACACTACTGTTGCAAAAGCTAGATGAATAAAATAAAACCCAAGAAGGTAATTGACCTTGTGTACATTGTTGCTAAGGGTCTGCCATAAAATGAAACACACAATATATACCCTATATATTGCAATGAGCAGTATTGGCACATGTCTTTAATCCCAGCAATTCCATTTCTGCCCAACCCAATCTATGTAAAGTTGATATCCTTGAAATACACATTTAGAACTCTGATGTGGCTATAAGGTCTTGTGTTGCTGTTAGAAAAACATGGAAATGGAGAGAAGACTGAGGAAAAGAAGGTCAAGCAACAGGTCCAAAGTGGGATCCCCACTCAATGGGAGGCCTCAAGGCCTGACACTATTACTGAGTCTCTGGAGCGCTCACAAAAAGGGACCTATCATGACTGCCCTCTGAAAGTCCCACCAAGCAGCTGGAAGTAAGATGCAGATATTTGCAGCCAACCAATGGACAGAAGTTGCTGACCCCTGTGGTTGAATTATGGAAAAGCTGAAAGAAGCTGAGGAGGAGAGCAACCCCATAGGAAGACCAGCAGTCTCAATTAAGGTGGACCCCTGAGATCTCTCAAACACTAGATCACCAACCAGGCAGCATACACCAGCTAACATGAGGACCCCAATAGATATAGAGCAGAGAACTGCCAGGTCTGGGTTCAGTCAGAGAAAATATACCTAACTCTCAAGAGACTAGAGGCCTCAGGGAGTGGGGATGTCTGGTAGGGTGGGGGTGGGGACATCCTCATGAAAACATGGGGGCAGGGAGGAGTTATGGGATGTGGAACAGTCAGAGGGTAGACCAGGAGGGGAATAAAATCTAGAGTGTAAATAAATGAATAATACAAGATTAAATTTTAAAAAGAAAGAAAAAGTTCTTTATATATATATTGGATATTAGTCCCATATCTGATTTAGGATATGTAAAGATCCTTTCCCAATATGTTAGTGGTCTTTTTGTCTTATTGACGGTGTCTTTCGCCTTGCAGAAGCTTTGCAGTTTCATGAGGTCCCATTTGTCAATTCTCGATCTTACAGTACAAGCCATTGCTGTTCTATTCAGGAATTTTTCCCCTGTGCCCATATCTTCGAGGCTATTCCCCACTTTTTCCTCTATATGTTTCAGTGTCTCTGGTTTTATGTGAAGTTTCTTGATCCACTTAGATTTGACCTTAGTACAAGGAGATAGGAATGGATCAATTTGCATTCTTCTACATGAAAACAACCAGTTGTGCCAGCACCATTTGTTGAAAATGCTGTCTTTCTTCCACTAGGTGGTTTTAGCTCCCTTGTCGAAGATTAAGTGACTATAGTTGTGTGGGTTCATTTCTAGGTCTTCAATTCTATTCCATTGGTCTACTTGTCTGTCACTGTACCAGGACCATGCAGTTTTTATCACAATTGCTCTGTAGTAAAGCTTTAGGTCAGGCATGGTGATTCCACCAGAGGTTCTTTTATCCTTGAGAAGAGTTTTTGCTATCCTAGGTTTTTTGTTATTCCAGATGAATTTGCAGATTGCTCTTTCTAACTCCTTGAAGAATTGAGTTGGAATTTTGATAGGGATTGCATTGAATCTGTAGATTGCTTTTGGCAAGATAGCCATTTTTACAATGTTGATCCTTCCAATTCAAGAGCATGGGAGATCTTTCCATCTTCTGAGATCTTCTTTAATTTCTTTCTTCAGAGACTTGAAGTTTTTATCATACAGATCTTTCACTTCCTTAGTTAGAGTCATGCCAAGATATTTTATATTATTTTTGACTATTGAGAAGGGTGTTGTTTTCCTAATTTCTTTCACTCCAGAAAATCAAATAACCCCATTAAAAAATGGGGCTCAGAACTGAACAAAGAATTCTCACCTGAGGAATACCAAATGACAGAGAAGCACCTGAAAAAATGTTCAACATCCTTAATCATCAGGGAAATGCAAATCAAAACAACCCTGAGATTCCACCTCACACCAGTCAGAATGGCTAAGATCAAAAATTCAGGTGACAGCAGATGCTGGCGAGGATGTAGAGAAAGAGAAACACTCCTCCATTGTTGGTGGGATTGCAAGCTTGTACAACCACTCTGTAAATCAGTCTGACGGTTCCTTAGAAAATTGGACATAGTACTATCAGAGGATCCAGCAACACCTCTCCTGGGCATATATCCAGAAGATGTCCCAACCGGTAAGAAGGACACATGCTCCACTATGTTCATAGCAGCCTTATTTATAATAGCCAGAAGCTGGAAAGAACCCAGATGCCCCTCAACAGAGGAATGGATACAGAAAATGTGGTACATTTACACAATGGAGTACTACTCAGCTATTAAAAAGAATGAATTTATGAAATTCCTAGCCAAATGGATGGACCTGGAGGGCATCATCTTGAGTGAGGTAACACGATCACAAAGGAACTCACACAATATGTACTCACTGATAAGTGGATATTAACCCAAAACTTAGGATACCCAAGATATAAGATACAATTTGCTAAACGCATGAAACTCAAGAAGAATGAAAACCAAAATGTGGACACTGTGCCCCTTCTTAGAATTGGGAACAAAACACCCATGGAAGGAGTTACAGAGACAAAGTTTGGAGCTGTGACGAAAGGATAAACCATCTAGAGACTGCCGTATCCAGGGATCCACCCCATAATCAGCTTCCAAACACTGACACCATTGCATACACTAGCAAGATTTTGCTGAAAGGACCCAGATATAGCTGTCTCTTGTGAGACTATGCAGGGGCCTAGCAAACACAGAAGTGGATGCTCACAGTCAGCTAGTGGATGGATCACAGGGCCCCCAATGGAGGAGCTAGAGAAAGTACCCAAGGAGCTAAAGGGATCTGCAACCCTATAGGTAGAACAACATTATGAACTAACCAGTACCCCGGAGCTCTTGACTCTAGCTGCATATGTATCAAAAGATGGCCTAGTTGGCCATCACTGGAAAGAGAGGCCCACTGGACACAGAAATTTTATATGCCCCAGTACAGGGGAACGCCAGGGTCAAAAAAATGGGAATGGGTGGGTAGGGAGGTGGGGGGGAGAGTATGGGGGACTTTTGGGATAGCATTGGAAATGTAAGTGAGGAAAATACATAATAAAATATATTAAAAATTAAAAAAAAAAAAGAAAAAGAAACTTTTTTTTAAACCAAAGGAAAACATAAGCTGCAACATTAGAGGTTTGATAATACTGATTGGAAAATGTAACTTTTGACCTTAAAATATCAACAGATTTGTATTCTAAACTCTATCAAAAATTTGCATATATATACATATATAAGTATATGTATATATATACTTATATACATATATATATTCATATATATATATGAATGAGATGCTGCATATCTTTATATTAGCATAATGGCTGTTCATCAGCTTACATAAATGAACACGATTATCTGGTGCTCACCAACTGCCTCATAATGTTTAAAACCTTCTTCTAAGGCAGAAATGCATCTGATGTCAGTAAAGTAAACATTTATTCAACTGATGTAACTTTAGATTAGTATAGAGCATAGAGTAACCACAGGGTTAAAAACATTTTATTTTACAATATCAGGACTCACAAATGGATTTTCAAACCTACCTCATAGTACCTCGAGTCTCTATCAGCACTGACAATAACCTACCACCAACCACTACCAGTACTAAAAACAAAAAGATAAGGATAATCTCATATTTTTTGCCATAAAATGATACTATGCAATTTGTACTGCAAACAATTCTCACAAATGAAAAGGAATTGGTCTTCGTGGGCATCGTTTTAAGCATCATGAAAACATATGCTATTTCCACAATCAAATTGATCGTGGCTGGCCAGCAATCTCAGAATGCTGATAGAGTGTTCAGTGATGAATCCAATCAAACCAGTTAAGGGCAGAGACCTGTCATTTCCTGTGAGTTCCACATTGAATGAAGAATATTGGCTAATCAGAATTGCAGCCAGTGGCTATTGGCATTGAAATTGTAAACACTCAGAAATAGTCATGTTGTGAGGATGTTACCCGAATTTTAAAAAATATCTTTAATAATAACAGGAACTAATATAGATTGAGTGCTTATTATATTCAGTGAAAACACCCACACCCACACATGCAAACATATACTTGAGTCCATTGAATATAATACTGTATTCTCCATTTAAAAATAGAGAAGTAGAAACATAGAGGTGTTAATAAGACCAAGGTCACGCAGCATATACATTTTAAAATTAACATTCTAATCCCAGACTAAAATACTTTATGAAAATGTAGTTCTAGGACCAGTGAGTTGACTCAACAGCTAACGGTGCTTACAAGCCTCATTTCCTGAAATCCATTTGATCACTGAATCCATGGTGGAAGGAGAGAACTGACTCGAAAGTTGTCTTACATAGACCCATGTGCACATACACACCACAAAGTAACGACACCTAGAACAGAAATACATAATGATACAAATTAAATGTAAAAAGAGAGGACATGAAGTTAGGAAGCAGATATGTTAGGGAAATGCTTGGGAAAATGGCTCTACAAAATATTTCAAATAACGTGCTCATTCATTAAGCAAAGGTTGTTAGGAGGCCAGGAGAAACAGCTCAGAAGTTTAAAACACCTATAGCTCTTCTATAAGGCATGAATTTGGTTCCCAATACCCATGATTTACAGCTGCCTGTTATTCTAGCTCCAGGAAGATCCGATGCTTGACCTCTGTGTTCACCTCTACCTTATGTGCACACACAAACACAACTCTTCCTTTCTGTGAAATTCTCTTATAGCCCAGAAGCTCAGACCATGCATCCAGTTTCTCTCCATATTCACTTTGCCTGGATTCAGTAAACCAGAAAGTCAATGCCATCCTTCTTGAAGAACATTTCCAAAACCTGTGTTCCATGATACACTAATGTTCCATGACAAGATGTTATAAAGGATTTTTATGGGGTAAAAGGTCCCATAAGATTCATAAGCAGAGGGTATTACTTCCCACTTCCTCACCCAGGGAGATACACAAAATTTAATAACCCATTAAAGGGTCTTAGAATTTTGGAATGAAAAAGTTAATAATATAATCTTCCAAAGTCTTTACATGAAATACTTAGTCATGTGTCAGGGACTCTAAGATGAGAAGGTTGGGGCAGAAAATGGTTTGCAGGAGTTTCCTATCGGCAACATCTGAGGCCTATAGAAACTGTGTTAGAGACTGCGTGTCAGGGAGATGGTTCCTTTTGAGACAGTAGAGGCATTTCTCCTTTAAAGATTAATACAGAACAGGTAGGATGGCTCAGTGGGTAAAGTCTTTGCTACATAGCATGAGGACCTGAGGTTGGCTCTCTATGACCCAAGTAACATTAAACACTGTAGAGTGGTAGTCCCAGGGTTTTTACAGTAAGAAGGGAGGCAAAAGCAAGAGACTTTATGCAAACTTGTCCTTGTCACGCAAGTCTGCCATATGCAGCAGCGAATGTCGGGAGTTCTTGTCTGAAGAGCACTGCCTGAGATCATCCTCTGACCTCCACACATGTGCTTACATACGTGAACATGCACACACATGTGCACACACACACACACACACATGCACTTCAGCCATATACTCACATGTCACACAAAGATTAAAGAACAATATTCAAAAACAGTATAGTGAAGATATAAGAGAGGTAACGAGGGGCCGAGTGATCCCTTTTAATTTTCAGTACAAGTCTGGGAAGTCAGGATAGCTGAAGAGATTATGATGGTTTGTATATGCTTGGCCCAGGGAGTGGCAGTTTTTGGAGGCATGGTATTGTTGGAGTACGTATGGCCTTATTGGAGGAATTGTAGGCGTGAGCTTTCAGACCCTCATCTTAGCTGCCTGGAAGCCAGTCTTCTCCTGTTTGCCATCAGAATAAGATGTAGAACTCTCAGCTCCTTCTGTACCATGCCTGCCCAGATATTGCCACGTTCCTGCCTTGATAATAATGGACTGAACCTTTGAACCTGTAAGAGCCAGCCCCAATTAAACATTGTCGTTTATAAGAGTTGACTTGGTCATGGCTGTCTGCTTACAGCAGTAAAACCCTCATTAAAACGGGAGTCCAACTTTTTAACATCTAGGAGAAATCAGCATGCAAAAAGCCAACTAGATATGCCTCAGTATTCAAGGGCTGCTCCCCAAGGTGTGGTAAGGCTTGGGTAGGACAGACACATAGTTATTTGAAAGGTTCCCCTCCAGATGCTTTTACCATCTTTAAAGCCTCACAGGATGAGTTGTAACTGGAATGTTCCAACTTATTTGTAATTGTTTCCAATCCTGATTCATCCATTCCAGCAGCTTACTTTATTTAGCAAGGACACTACCTTTTAATGCTTTATTCCCATTTTTCTCAAAAGACCTTACACACTATTCTTTGGATTTCCAGTTTTATTTGTTCCTTTCATATTTTCTCCTTTTCATAGTTTAATTTAAAAAAAAAACTTTAAGAAAGACATTTAAGTTGAATAGAATTCTTTATACACTTGCTTTCTTGGCAATAGCTAAGTCTTATTTGTCTTAAAAGATGAGGAACAAGGCAAGGACAGCTGGTTTTGTGCAAACAACAATTAAATGTGGTGCTCCTAAATGGAACCAGTAAATAAGTAACCAAAGCATATGGTTCAGAGACCTCCCTTCTGTCACCAGAACATCTACACATGCTAAGTTAACATGCTAACTCCTAAAATCACCTCAGTCTCTTAAGGTGCCCAGAATAGGGGGAGAGAATTAATGTCCACTACCTGTGCTTCTTGCTTACAGAAAGGCTGAGGTGGCTCTTCATAGGCATTGCTGGCCACAGTCATTCTGAGTGTGGCAAGGACACAGAAGAAAGAGGAAAGCTCTTATGAGGATTTTTCACATCTGAAAAGGACCTTAAAGGAGTATGTCCTTCAACACTAGGCATTTATTGAAAGAGAAACAAGTTACTTAAACAAAATCATCAAGATATGCTTAGTTTCCTTCTATCTGTTAGGCTTATTTTAACCCTTAAATTGGAGATCGTGTTTGTTTTAAAGTCAATGCTTTATTCTCCTTTATGTCACTGGACATCAAATTGAGGATTTTGCTCACATAAGGCAAGCACTCTGTCACTGAGCTCACCCACCAACCAACCAATATTGTCTAAAATAACAGAAGCTATTTCTGCTGGCTACCTAAATAACAAACATCTTCTCCTGGGGCAGCAAATTAAAGACTAAGTAATCATTTTCTAATTTTAAGGTTCCTATTCTTTTAGTCATTTTGAATTCAGACTTTAAGCCAATCTATGAATGCCAGGTTTTTGCTAATTACAAATGATTCATCTTAATTAGCCAGAAAGAGTGTTCTAACAAGAAATAAATTATTGCACATGCACAAAAAAGGAAAAAAAAAAAACAACTTCTGTCAAACGTTTAATGTTCACTTAAAATCCCTTTCAAAACAAATGCCAGTTGCGGAGGTGGAAGGTTAGAAAGAGAGCTTTGGGGGCTGGATGGGTTTCAGATCTGCTGTGGCTGCTTGCAGGTGTAGCCGTGTTTGTTTTAAAAGTTATTATAGCATATCACAATCGTTATAATTATGATGGTAATCAATGTTCATTAGGGATACAGCAGAAATTCCATGATTAAAGACCATTTGTTTCATCCCAGTAGGAGTGGTGATTTATAACTGGGTAAATTGTTACAAATTGCTTCTCTTAGGGACAGCAGGGGTGAGGGGATATATGGATTTGGAGATTGCAGCAGAAAAGTGTCTTTATTGCATGAAATTATGGCAGGTCAGTGGTGTGTAGGACTCCCTCAAATGGCAGGCACACTTGTCACTCATCTTTTCGTCTACAATTGGTAGTGATGTTGATGGCTATTGTTCCGTCGACATCTACATCCTTCATTTCTCTAAATTACACCATTCTGGGCTTCCCACTATCAACCTTTCTAAAAAGAATCCAAATTTAATGCCATTTTTCCCTTTTCTTTCTAGCTCCACATGCACCCTCAGAATCTCTTGAGGCAGTAAGCATAGCTGGAGACATCCACTGCTTTTGCCTGTTTTGGTTACTAATCGAAACAGAACACTCCAATCCATTCTCAGAGGAAGAGTGGGAAGCCCATACAGAGAGGGAAATCATAGACACTTGGACTGAAAAGTTCTTTCCCTGAGCTGATGCCTCCTCTCTCTCTAATTCAGATAAACACTGTCACACTTCACAGCGACCAGCTGGATCCTCCCACTCCTGCTTCAGAGTGGAAACAGGCAGAACAAACAAATAGATTTTTGGAGACAGATTCAACTGTTCAGCGTAAAACTGTTTGGGGCTAATCTCCAGGCTAAACATACTGGCTCCGGGAAATGTCTCCACTGTCAAACAAAGGCTTATATTCTGGTTCCCACTCAGAGCTATGCCTGGAGTCCTGCTTCATCGGATCACACAGAGGGACTCAGACTATCTCCAGGAAAAAGAAAAGAAATATAAAGCCACTCCTCACTCAACAAGAGTCCTGCAAGAGAAGCCCATAGGTGACCTTGTACCATGGCTGGAGAGCAATGGTGCTTTTATTTACAATCCACTGAGCAGGAGATGGGTCTCCTGTTTCCTTGTATGCTCTCTAATCCTGAACCTGGCAAGTTTCCCAGGAATGCCAATATGTGGTCAGATCAGCCTGTGCCCAGGAAAGTTAACCAAGGGATCTCTGAAGTCTAGCAAGAAGATAGCAGTCTTGAGTTGAGTGGAGTCAATAAAAGGGCACCCAGTCATGAGAAGGCCAGCTGGAACATTGCTTTATCGGACTCTGGGTGTCCATTACCAGGACTCAAATTCTACATACTTCTATTGTGCACAAGAGATTCTGCTGAGCAGAGTGGAATGGAAACAGAACAGAATAAAATATGCTATTAGCATGTGATTTTAAATGAATATTGCTTACAACTAAAGAAAGGAAACTAAAAATGTATTTTTGACCTAGAGGTTTAGTGAATCATTTCTTTGTTACCTATTGTTTTCTTCAATAAGACATAAATATATACAAATGAATTAGAAAACAGAAAAAAGAGAGTCTCCCTAATCAAGCGTACAAAGGTTTTTGGTACAGTATTATAGTATATAATTTCCAGCACTTTTTCCTCTATAAAAATTTTTTAATATTTTTTATTACATATTTTCCTCAATTATATTTCCAATGTTATCCCAAAAGTCCCCCATGTATATATATATATATATATATATATATATATGTTTATATATGTGTGTGTATGTGTGTATATATATATATATATATATATACATAGTACATATATACATAGTACAACAAATATCTATAATGCTTTGTATGACTTTTTATTTACATATTTTTATGAACATTTTCCTGGATTATGTAGTTATAGTCACCCATATTATTAATGTGTATTGTATGCTATGCTGAGAGGATTAGCTGATTTATATTTTTAATGTTGACTGCCACCTTGATAGATGTAAAATTCGTCTAAGAAAGGAACCCCTGAGATTGTCTCTGAAGGGTTTTGTGAATTGTTTCAAATGACATGGGAAGACATATCCTAAAGATTGGCACCACCATGCCAGAGTCTGGGTTCCCAGACTTAATCAAAAGAAAAATGAGATGGATGGACCTGGAGAGCATCATCCTGAGTGAGGTAACCTAATCACAAAAGAACTCACACAATATGTACTCACAGATAAGTGGATATTAGCCTAGAAACTTAGAATACCCAAGATACAAGATACAATTTGCAAAACACATGAAACTCAAGAAGAACGAAGACCAAAGTGTGAACACTTTGCCCCTTCTTAGAATTGGGAACGAACCACCCATGGGAGGAGTTACAGAGACAAAGTTTGGAGCTGTGATGAAAGGATGGACCATCTAGAGACTGCCATATCTGGAGATCCATCCCATAATCAGCTTCCAAACGCTGACACCATTGCATACACTAGCAAGATTTTGCTGAAAGGACCCAGATATAGCTGTCTCTTGTGAGACTATGCCAGGGCCTAGCAAACCCAGAATGGATGCTCACAGTCAGCTATTGGATGGATCACAGGGCCCCCAATGGAGGAGCTAGAGAAAGTACCCAAGGAGCTGGGGGGATCTGCAACCCTATATGTGGAACAACAATATGAACTAACCAGTACCCCCCAGAGCTCGTGTCTCTAGCTGCATATGTAGCAGAAGATGGCCTAGTTGGCCATCAGTGGAAAGAGAGGCCCATTGGTTGTGCAAACTTTATCTGCCTCAGTACAGGGGAATGCCAGGGCCAAGAAGTGAGAGTGGGTGGGTGGGGGAGTGGGTGGGAGAGTGAGTGGGGGACTTTTGGGATAGCATTGGAAATGTAAATGAAATAAATACCTAATAAAAAAAGAAAGAAAAATTAGCCAAGTGCCAATGTTCATTTGTCTCTGCTTTGTGACAACAGATACAATGTGAGCAGTTGCCTCAAGTCCTGTTGTCATGTCTCTCTTGCCATGACAGACTGCAATCTTGGAAGTGTGAGCCAGAATAGAATCTTCCTTCCTTAGTTTTCATTTTATCAGATATTTGTAATGGTAGCAAGAAGAATACTTTCATATTAAATTTAGTAGTCCCATACATATCTACAATAGTTAAATTAAGCCAGTTCTAGCACTGTCCACAGAAAGACAAGCTTTGGTTAATCTTCCAGGGCAGTAAGCACATTCAACTACTCACAGACTTCCTAGCTTTAGTCCCATTTCAAACAGAAACTTTGACTTACCAGCAGTGAACATGGTCAGAGATTGAGTGTTTGTTGACTACAGTAGATATGAAAGAGACATAAGAAAGCATCGGTCATGAACCATTGTTCTAACATTCCTCAAACCTTTAACCAAGAAGTCAGCCAAATAGCCACTAATCAACATTTGTGGGTGAATTATTTGTTATTGCTTGTCCTCTTTAGGATTCAATAGGAAAAAAGAGACAGAAAATTACGATGAAGTTAAAATCCCTTAAATATGTACAAAAGGAGACAGTGAGTAAAATAGCATAGACAATAAACTGTTTGCCATGCAAGTATGGGGGCATGTATTCAATCCAACCATCTATACAAAAAACAAGCCTCAAAGGTACGAGCCTCTAACCCCATCACTAGAGGATAAAGAGGTTGGAAATTCCTTGGGCTCACTGAGCAGTCATTCTAGTTAAATGGCTGAGCAGGTTTAGTGGGGAGGCCGAGTCACAAAAGCAGAGTAAAGAGTAACTGAGAAAGACATATGACATAGCCCTCTGCCCACCATGCTCATTTGCCCACAGGTATACATACATACACATGTCTGCATATATAGATGTGTGCACAAACAAATACATATGTGAAACACACAAATAAAAAAAATGGATACTAGATGGGCTTTGGGGTTTAAGTCTAAATCTTAACTGACATGGAAAAACAATGAACTAATACAGAAATTACTTTGTTTCATTTAACACAGTCTAACAGATAACATGAACTATGTCACTTTTTAGTATAAATTTTCGGTCCCTAAATTCCATTAGGGACCGTTGTTGATTTTAGTGTTTCTCTGGTATCAGATACACATGATTTCATGCAAGGGGATTACTCTCCGATCCTTAGTTTATCCTTGTGAGGGATTCAGAATGGCTCATTGAAAGCACAATGCCAAGGTCACTTATTGACATAGAAATGCAATTGTGTTAATCATAGTCTATTGGTTCTGCAATTGAGGCAGCCACGGCTCTGAGTCTAGTTAGGATGTACTTATCTTGATCTAACTTTACTACATCTGACACTATATCTGGAAACATATTTATTTGTTATCATATAAGGTCAACAAGAAGTGTGAGGTTCACCTATTCTAAGTGGTTAACAGCAGCACAACCATGAATAGAGTTGGTGTCTGCCTCTAGTTCTACATACTCTATGGAACTGATGTGTGCTGAGACTGAGTTATAAGAAACTTCTCATAGTGGGGCTCACAAGAAATACCCCAGGGACCATTTGAACCTTTATATTTCAAACTGCATGTATTTTTCACATATATGTACAACCCAAGACTGAATCGCACCTTCTCATTCACCTCACTCAGTCTTTTTTCATGGATATTTTTTATTGCCATTCACACATCACCCACCTGCCTCATATCAGCAGATTCTGACACTTCCCTGTTCTATGCTAGGTCACACAGAGTCTTTCTCTTAGTGTGCTACACTTACTTAGCTACTGATTTTTTAGGGAAATTCAGATGATGAGCCTGGTGAAGTTTCCCAAGATATACTGTATAATAAATAATAATACCATCAGCCACTAAGGATTTTTTTTCTGAAAAATGAATAGAAAAATCGTGTGTGTGTGTGTGTATGTGTGTGTGTGTGCGCACATAAGCATAAAAATTTAGTTAATCCTGCCTTAAATCAAGTAGAAGTAGCCTTAAATCAAGTAGAATTTATTTTCATGATTATTGAGAAAGCAGGACCACTGCAATCACTTCCGGGGCAAAACATTGAAAATTACAAATGTAAACCAGAAATATATTATATCACCAAACAATTTTCTCCCTAGGTGTTTACCCAAGAAAAGTGAAATATCCACACAAAGACTAGCACCTGATGGACCCTAATAACCCAAATCTGGAAGCAAGGAGAATGTCTCGTAAGCAGCAAAGTGGGTATATCAGTCATACGGAGCAGTGGTAGGTACTGAAATGAATGAAGTGCTCACACGTGCTAAGACATGAGCAAATCTCAGAAGTATTTTGTTTACCAAATGAAGCCATAAATAAGAGGTGACAGGCTGTAGATCCTACATATATAAAGTGCCCAGAAATGGAAAATTTATAAAGACAGATATCATTTTAGCAGTTGTCTGGGGCTTGCTGTGGAGTTAAGAGCGGATTATAATGAGGCACTGGGGATCTTGGATGGAACATGAAAAATGTTTCGAGCCTGAGTAATGGTCACAGCACACCACACTACAGAATGATTAGAAATCACTGAATTGTGTACCCACACTAGTTCAACTTTAATGCTGCATAAACTATATTACAATAAGCTTTAAAAGGTATATCATCACTAAGGCCAATTTGCACTAAAAATTCCTTTGCTTCTTTTATGTACATAAGGACCGATACCTGCAGGAACTTCATTTATTCAGCTGAAGGTGAAATTAAGCAAAGGTATTTGAATAATTCAGGGCTGAGAGTAATCTCATATTCTGCATAACATATTCATTTGTTAACAGCTTTTAGACCTTATAAGATATAATTCCACATGCAAACGCAGTGATAATAAAATCAGATCTCTCTCTCTCTCTCTCTCTCTCTCTCTCTCTCTCTCTCTCTCTCTCTCTCTCTCTCTCTCTCTCTCTCTGACACACACAAACACACACTCGAAAGCCAAAGTGCCTATAAAGTCAGAAATGGCCCATGAATGTTCGTTCATACAGCATCTTTTACATGGGATTCTTCTACAGATAAAGGACACAGTCCAGGCCTAGCTCAAACCCATCGACATGAGAAGACCATTCGGTCTTTGTCACTGATTCTTGGTGTCTGTCTTTGCTTGTTTCCAAATTGCTCTGACTCCTCTCATTTGTCATTCTAATCTTGCCAGCCACGGACTTCCAAATCTGTGACCTCAATCTTGCTTCATGATGCTAGATTTAGGAATTAGAATCAATCTTTCTGACACTAGATGGCTCATCTCCTATGTGCCTTTTTTGGTAGAAACTCATACTTTGGTCCTCACCATATACTGTTTTCCCCTTTCTGGTGCAATAGCCACCCCTGCCTCACAGTCTGCTAACCTCTCAAAAAGGAAATTGCCATACCTTATTACACATAAAATGCATTTTGTCTTTTCAACTGCTTATTTGAATTTAAGAGTTTCTAGTGTGTGTTAAACAGAATTAGTGATAGAATTTTCACAGTGCTACTTTAGGTGCTACTTGCTCAATCTTTGTCCTTAGTCCCCAACACAGACCTCTTCATAAGGATGTGATGTGCCTTTGAAGGCACACGGATGTATCAGCATATCTGGTCTCTGCCGGGACTGACTGTTCTGTAGTTTACTTCATTCTCAGTATAATAGAAGATACTTGGGTTCCTGCTGGAAAGGTTCCCTTCCTGGCTTAAGTCATTTCCATAGGTGTAGGGAAAGCCTGAATTGCTTCCAAGTTTTTAACCAATCAGAGAAAAAAGTTAAAACATTAAGTGCTATTAACATTAGCCTATTTAAAACTACATATCATCTGGAAAGTTGAGCCTTTTACAAAAGTCTGTGGTTACAAAAGTGATAGGAAAGCCAGGCGTCTGCAGTTGGTAAACCTCTACCCCTATAGACAAGAGACACTGTGCCACCCCCATCATGAACTTGAGTTCTTCAAAGGTGAGTTGCAAAGTGGCCAAAGCACTCCAGCATGACACAAGCTTTGCTTCCAGCTTCTTGTTTAACAATGCCATCGGTTTAACATTAACTGAAAAGGTAATTATTCTCCAGTTTCACTGAGCTATTGGGGGGCAAGATGAAATATTGTGCTTTGAGGATCAGCTGGAAACTTTTCAGCCTTCAGAGTAGGGGATGTATACATCAATTTTCAAGGAAGAAGATTTGGGAACTTCCCTGGATTGGAAGTGGGAACAGAACAAGAAGTCTTGAATAATCTGGTTTTGTGGGCTCCTCCGAACGCTGCTTTGATGCAATGCTTCATACTTTTGCAAGCACACTGTCATTAGTTGTTACAGGATGCTGGCTTTAGGAGCCTACAACGTAAGCGCTGCCAAGTCCTGTGTACCAAATCAAACAAACAAACAAACAAAGAAGCAAACAACAACAAAGAATGAACCAAACAAACAAACAAATGAACAAACAAAACCAAAACAGAATCACTTGTAATAGGAAACGCTACAGATGACATTAGTGATGAATCCTTCCTCCAGACCCTGTCACCAAATACCGTTGGGCATAAAGCAAATATGAGGAAGAAAAAGGTTTAGGGTGTAGGGCTGAGAAATGAAGAATCGAGCAGCCTACTTTCTAGGTCACTCCCACTTTAGCTGGGAAGATGGAACATGTCACCTACTCATCAGCTGAAGTCGATCCTGCCTGCAGTGTTGGTAGCAGAGCTGGAATTTGGATACATTTGGTAGCAATAAGAAGTGCAGAAGCTACATAAGTTGATGGAATTTGTGGGCCAAATAAATAAATACATAAATGAAACGAGTGGAGTTCAAAAACCAAAGGCAGGGCTAGCCTCTTCAGTACATCTGCTAAGTGATGAAATAGTCACTCCCATGAAGTAGAGAGAAATTAAAGAAAAGCCCTCTGCTAATTGCAAGAGACAATTCAAATTTGGACAGCTGTGTGTGTTTTATATTTCAGTAGATATACTAGCTTCTTCACTGTAACACTACAATAAACCTGCCTAATGTTCCTAACAGAATAATATTTAAAAAAATCTTATCAAAGAATATTTTTATTTGTTATCAATACTCTTTTCCCCTTGCCAACTCTTTTTGAAAGCATAATAAAATAAAATAAAAATCAAGATTTTGAGATTAGAAGAGAAGTGGTAAGGATTCTTATTCTTCTTATTCTTATTCTTATTATTATTATTATGGTATTGTTTAGCTTTGTTTTTGTTTTGTTTCCTTAATGGGGTTTATGGAGAAGAAAAAGTACAGAAGTGTGGCAAAGTAGGGTCTCAAATCCCATCTCATTTTTGTTTGCACTTTATTTCTGATCTTGTGTTTAGCCCGTAACACATTCAATTTGAGGGTACTTATTCAGATTCTACTGCGCATGCTATCAGAATAAACGTCTCTGAAAAGTTCAACTGCATGGCCTCTGCACACAGTCTAGATAATCTTTATCTCAGCTTTGTACTCTAGCTGATAGAATAAACTGTTGTGACATCGATTGAAATATATTCCCTGACTTACTTTCTGCATTATTTTTATGGCTTTTTTTCCCTATTGAAATAAACACAGGTCACCCTAAATGTAAGCAAGAAACACTGTCATTTGTGTGGATGAGCAAGGCATAAGTATATTTTGAATGCAAGCATGTTTGAGGGGTTTTATTTTGATTCATTTATAAGTTTAAGTGTATCAGTGTTTTACCTATAAGTATGCCTGTGCAACTGTGTGCATGTAGTTCCCCCAGGCACCAGAAGAGGGCGGCAGATCCTCCTGGGATTAGTGTTGCAGATGGTTACAGATGTTTGGTATTCAAACCCTGAAACTCAGAAGTAGCCAGTGCTACTATCTGTCAAAATTACATGATAAAAAATTTAAAAATTCAACTAATTGGAGAGAATTCTGCTAACTAGGGCAGTCATTCTATTACCTCATTTTATAATTAAAAATCACCTTAGCACCCATCTCTCACCACTTCAAAGCAAATTAAATAGAAAACTGTTTGGCTGACACGGAAGCTATTTCAGTCTTTTAAAAATTGCCGTAGTTTAAAATTCCCTTTTCAAAATTGAAACTGCAGTAGTCAACCCTAAAAAACGCTTATTTTGTTGGTCACTAGGTACAGCTTTGTTTCTCTTGTTAGGGAAAAAAATTCCATAAAAAGATAAAGTGTACAGTGAAGTAGGGAATGTATTTCATTCCAGGTCACAACAGTTTATTCTATCATGAAGAGTGCAGAGCTGAGATAAAGCAATCTGGACTATATGCAGAGGTCATGCAGTTAAACTTTTTAGAGGTGTTTATTCTGGAAGCCTGCATGGCAGAATCTGAACAAGCGCCCTCAAGTTGAATGTGGTATGTGCTAACCATGAGATGTGAAATAAAGTACAAGCAAAAATGAGACGTGACTTGAGACCTTCTTCTCCTTTGCCACACCTCTGAGCTTTTTCTTCTCCATAAACCCCCATCAAGGAAAACAAACAACAACAAAACCTTATCCATTTGCCTTCTAATCTCAAATCTTGATTGCATTCTATTTTTTTTTATTATGATTTCAAAGCAGGATGGAAATGGAAGAGTGTTGACAGTAAAGGAAATGTGCTTTGATGAGCTTTTTCAGATCCAGTTAGAAATAGTAGCCAGAGAGGCTTATGGTATTATTATCGTGAAGAAGGTATTATAGCTACCAGGGCATAAAACACACATTGATAATTGTATGTCCAGTTGCAGCATGCAAACAGGAACCCCATTAAACATATACACTGAATATACCCAATAGCATGCGTACTGAACTTCTATCCAATAACATGTACACTGGACTTTCTTCCACAATTTGGGCTAATGTTCTAATAGCACATTTACTTAGCTCCTATTCAACAGCTTATTCTTGCTTAAGTTGAGGGGTAGCCTGTGATAAATCCGGTTGCTGTTATATGTATTCAATATTGACATGAGAATAAAACAAACGCCCATCAAAGGCTTTGAATGGCTGAGGGAAGGTTAGAGTTGCTCGCTACCTAGATTGTCTTAAACGCAGTGGGTTAGCCATGGTTGGCGCAGTCTCCTTACTGCATTGTACTACGCACTTCCTGCTGCACTCACTCACTGCACAGGCAGACTGCAACTCGGCTTCTCTGCATCCCTCTTAACCCTGTGAATGCGATTCATTTCACAATAAGTGACCTAGATCTCAGTGATATGACTGGTTTTAGCACGGTGAGCCTGACAGTGTGCTAGCTTCTAGAGCTGTACACTATGTCTGCTTGGCGTCACATATTTCTGTCAGAACCGGACCTTTCATGACAACAGCAAAGTCAAAGATACACGAAGCACAGCCGTATCCAGTTAGGCATCCTGTGCCTG
This sequence comes from Mus caroli, assembly GCF_978045245.1. Classification (NCBI taxonomy): domain Eukaryota; kingdom Metazoa; phylum Chordata; class Mammalia; order Rodentia; family Muridae; genus Mus; species Mus caroli. The sequence continues at coordinate 86,237,317 of NW_028227265.1, forward strand.
GTTTGCGCATGCGAGTTTGCTTAATGAAGATGAGACCTTCACTTCTGTCTTTTCTAGAACCTTACACTTTGCAAACGTAAGAGTGGAAATGAATGACGCTGAAAGCCAGTTTCTGGGTGTTTGTTACACAGCATCATTTTGCTCTATGTGACCAAATGTAACTGAAAAAAAAAAAGTAGGGGAAGCTTAAAATTATGGCTTTCCTAACTCTAGAAGCTCATTAGAAAATTTCACATATTTACAATACAGAGTCCATGCTGGACTTCTGTTTTCAACAATATGTGAATGAGTCATGCTCAATTTCCAAACATAGTAGCTAAGTAAATGATGAATTAAAGGCCGAGTGGGAACATTTTCACGCTCCACTTCACACTGGTGTAAAAAGGAGATGCTTTTCAATTTCCAGTCTCTGAAACAAAATAAATGATTCTGCAAATGTCATATTTAGTTACATTTTCTGCTCATTGGATTATTTCCTTTAAGAAAATATATTTTGCATAGCAATTTTCCATTTAATACATTTGGCATATTTTCGTGTACAAAAATAGATTGTATTTCACAGAAAAAAAAATGCCACCCACAAGCATCTGAGAATTAGCAAGACTCTTAAGATTTTTCAGTTAAAAAGGTTTATTTTATTAAGCTGGGTACACATTCCTGCATATATGTGTGTGTGTGTGTGTGTGTGTGTGAGAGAGAGAGAGAGAGAGAGAGACAGACAGAGACAGAGAGAGACAGAGACAGAGAGAGACAGAGAGACAGAGAGACAGAGAGAGACAGAGACAGAGAGAGACAGAGACAGAGAGAGACAGAGAGAGAGTGCACATATGTGAAGGTGCCCAAGGAGATCAGAAGAGGATATTGGCTCCACAGGCAGTGGTGAGTCACCCTTTGTGGATGGTAGGAAACAAACTCCAGTCCTTTGCAGAAGCAGCAAGCCCCTTTAACCACTGAACCATCTTTCCATCCTCAGAAATTTCTCTTAATAAACTTAATCATGAACTTGTCATTATCAGGTAGCTGGGATAAAACAGGCAGCAAGTTAGGGTTTTTCTTTTATATAGGTGTCCTCGACCATATTTCTCTTTCTTATTATTTCTTTAACCCAAATCTTTAAACAAAGTTGGCAAGCTACACACAGTTTAAGTTATCAATAGACAAGTCATCTTCTGAAGAGGTTCTAAATGATACAACATTGATTGACTAATATCTTCTAAAGAAAAACAAAACGAACCAACAAAGAGGAAACAGAATCTCTCTAACCTCAGGACCATGAGCCTGGCAGGAGCCAAAAGATCCACTGCACATTACATTAAACACTTAAACTTGGCATTCAGGAACCACCCAACCAAAACCTTCCAAATATGGTGCCTACATGCTGTGGAAACATCAAAGATATCCAAAAAGCTAATGTGCCTGGTGTTGACAGCCTAGTTTCATGCAAGGACTATTGAAAACCCAAAGTTATACATTGAGTAGAATTGAAATGGTCAAGTGACTAGGATGTCATAGGTCACACACACAAACACACACACACTCTCTCTCTCTCTCTCTCTCTCTCTCTCTCTCTCTCTCTTTCTATCTCTCTATCTCTCAAACACACACACACATATACAGAGTGGGGGGAGGGCAGGTCACAGAGCTGATTAAGTTAGAACATCTTAAGGAGGTAAGTACTGAACTGTCATGAGTCTGAACTAATGTTTACCGGTACATTTCTTCTAGTTTCACTATTCCAACAGGAATTTAAAACATGCAAGCAAGCAGATCAATTTTGACAAATAGGATGGCGTTATGCTGAGGTAACATTTGTGGAATCCTAAAGGTTTAATCTTTGGTTAGGCTCTATTAGCTATAACTCATTTCCTTGAAAGCAGTTCCTGTAAGGTTTGCAGTGTTCAACTGGAAATATTTTAGTTGAACCAGATAAGCTTGCGGCCCTTTCCACACACCCTGAGAGTCTTCCAACATTTTACCCAGCTATCCCTAACATCTGTCCTGCCATTTCAACTGCTTGCCGTAACTTTTACTTCACTTGCTTTTACATTTATGTACTTGATATGTGTGCTGATAGCGAAAACATGTGTCTTTGCATACATGTTGGGGTCAAGAGATCACTTAGGAAAGTCTGTCTTCTCTTCCTCCCGTGTGCTTTCCAGGAGTCAGGTCAGGTGTAATGTAAGCATCCTTACCCACTGAGCTATCTTGCCAGTCCCATGTCACTTCCTATGCACAATTTAGTCCTCGATGTTGTTAGTGTTTTGTTTTAAGTGTTTTCAGTGCTTTATCATCACAAACTAATTTACATATTTATCAGCTCATAATATGATTAATTGATATGTGTTTACATTATATAATAGTCACATAATGGTCCAAATATGAAGGTAACTATTTTCCAAAATATTTGCATTTTTGTAACTAAAATCATCCAAAATCAATTTGCCCATCATGTTTTGGAAATGGACACATCATCATTGTTTATAGCTGCCTCTATTACTGTGCAATAACACACACAAGCTTCTTTCTTTGATTATTATTTTTTTCTAAAATAGTTTTGTAGTACAGTACATTTGATTATGATTTTCCCTCTGCCACTTTTTCCTGGACCCTCCGCACTTCACCACTAACCCTAATTTACACCCCATATTTCTCTCTCTCATTAGGCTCCAGACAGGTATCTAGAAATAACAATAATAAAGTGATATAAAATAAAAACAAACAAGCCAGAATAGGCTGAAACAAATGAAGAGATAAAGCTCATGAAACACATATAGACGCAGAGACACGCACATCCATACCCACAGACATCCAGTAAAAACACAAAGGGCCAGAGACCATAATATATGCACAAAGGATTTATAATGGGAAAAAATCAAACATCAGCAGCAGCAGCAGCAACAACAACAAAGCATTATGAGACAAAGACCTCCCCCAAATACCATTGAGTTCATTCTGTCTTGGCCATCATTCTTGCAGATAGCTTCAGGGTTAGAGATGTGAGCTTGCGTCCACTTCCCTGCTCAGTGCTGGGGCTCCATCAGGACTATATCTCTGTAGGCCCTGTGCACGTTTTTGTAGCCTCTGTGAGTTCATATGCAGATGGATCCAGCTGTGTGTGGAGGCCTTGTGTCCTTGTTGACTCTACCCTTCTGGTTCTTGGAATATTCCCTCCTCCTTTTTCATGGGTTCCCTGAACACTGACGTGAGGGATTTCATAGAGACATCCTGTTTAAGGCTGAGTGTTTCGAGGTCCTCACTCTCTGCAGATTGTCCAGTTGTAATATCTGTCTTAGTTCCCATCTACTGCAGGAGGAAGCATCTCTGATGATGACTGAACTAGGCACTGATCTACGGATACAGCAGAAGATAGGAGCGATTTTGCTGTTACATCACTTTAGCAGAATAGTAGCATTTGGTAGTCCCTAGATTCTTGGCCTTTTTGTCCCCAGGTTCTTGAACATCAGAGCAGTGTTAGGATGGGTTTCATCTCATGGGGTAGGCTGTATATCCAATTATATATTGGTTGGTTAGTATCTTAGTGTTCTACCACTGTAATTTTCATGACCTGGCAACTATTATAAAGGAAGGTATTTATTTGGGCCTGGCTTACAGTATCAGAGGTATAGTTCATTATTGTCATGGCCGAAAACTTTGTCCCAATGATGATGACCCTTGCCATAGAGATTTCCAGTTTTATTAATTCTCATTTGTTAATTTTTGTTCTTCGTGCCTAAGCTCTCAGGGTTCTTTCAAGAAAGTCTTTTCCTGTGTCGAAGATTCAAGAATATTCACCACTTTCTCTTCTGTGGGATTGGATCCATTCAGAGCTGAGTTTTGTGTAGGATGATAAGTATAGGTCTACTTAAATTCTTTTACATGCAGACATCTAATTTGACGAGCATGATTTGTTGAAAAAGCTGCCCTTTTAGTGTGTGTGGGGTTTTTTTTTCTTCATTTCCTTTGGATTCACAATACCAGTGGATCTGTTGGATCACATTTTAACTCAGTTTAAAAGTTTTCCAGCATCTTCCATTTCACTGACTCTCATGACTCGGCAGCCTAGAAACTTGGCCTGTTTACTCTGTATAGCACAAAGCAGAGAGGGATTATTTAATCTCAGTGGGAGGTCTCTGTATGGGAGCAGTCTCCTGTTACAGTCATCTGTGAGCAGGTTGATAGTTTCTTTTTTTTTTCTTTTTTAATATTTTTTAGGTATTTTCCTCATTTACATTTCCAATGCTATCCCAAAAGTCCCCCATACCCTCCCCCCCACTCCCCTAACCACCCACTCCCACCTTTTGGACCTGGCGTTCCCCTGTACTGAGGCATATAAAGTTTGTACAACCAATGGGCCTCTCTTTCCAGTGATGGCCGACTAGGCCATCTTTTGATACATATGCAGCTAGAGTCAAGAGCTCTGGGGTACTAGTTAGTTCATAATGTTGTTCCACCTATAGGGTTGCAGATCCCTTTAGCTCCTTGGGTACTTTCTCTAGCTCCTCCATTGGGGGCCCTGTAATCCATCCAATAGCTGACTGTGAGCATCCATTCTGTGTTTGACAGGCCCCGGCATAGTCTCACAAGAGACAGCTATATCTGGGTCCTTTCAGCAAAATCTTGCTAATGTATGCAATGGTGTCATCGTTTGGAGGCTGATTATGGGATGGATCCCTGGATATGGCAGTCTCTAGATGGTCCATCCTTTTGTCTCTGCTCCAAACTTTGTCTCTGTAACTCCTTCCATGGGTGTTTTGTTCCCATTTCTAAGAAGGGGCAAAGTGTCCACATTTTGGTCTTCGTTCTTCTTGAGTTTCACGCTGGTTTCAGCCAAAGGTTAGTCGTTGGCAAATAGCCATACTCCTACTGGTATAAGGTCTCGCCATTCATCTGAGCATTATCTACTCAGTAGGTCTGAAGCACTAGGGCCCTTGGCATGCTCATGCTTATGTCCATAATACCCATTAACTCAAGACTTCATCTGTCCCCACATTTAATACTTTATATGGTGGCTGTATCTATTTATATTCTCAACAACTGTGCGCATGGTTTCCTGTTTCTTCATGTCCCTGACAGCACATTTTTCGTATCCTTCATCCTGCTGACTCTGCTGACTTTTGCTTTGCAGAGGCTTTTTTAGTTTGATACAATCTGCTTATGTGTTCTGTGCTTTTAGGGTTTTAAGCAAAGGGTATCACACTGGATGGTGTGGTTTGATTATTAGCGTCTCCCAAGCTCTCTAGTAGAGCCTCGCTGCAGACAGTGAATGTTGCGAGAGAGCTGGACCTAGAGGTCTGATAGCCTGGCTGAGGTTGCTATTCATACATAGCCTGCTTCCTGACTGCTGAAGCAGTGTGACCAGTCTTCGAATAGTCCTACCACCATGACTTTGTTGTCTCAAGAGGCCGTGTCCTGTCCAACTGTAAGCCAGAATACCTCCCTCCCTACTCTTTGCATCGGGTATTTGGTCAGAGAAACAAGATAAATGGTGAGCTACCCTGGAAATGTAGCTCACAGCTAGAGAGCACTCTTCTTAGTCTGCATGAGACTCTGGCTTTCCCTCTCAGCACCACTAAGAGAAAATGGCCTCTCCCAATGTCCTGAGCGCGTAGGCTCCTTGTGTTCTCTTCCAGGATTTTCACAGTTTCGGATGTTACAGTTGTGTTTGCTTGTTTGTTTGTTTGTTTTTTAAATTCTAGTTAGAATTAATGTTTGTGAATTATAAAAAATAAGGGTTTTGTTTCATTCTTATGCATACGACCAGCTAATTGTAACACCATCATTGACTAAACCTGTTCCCCTGTTCCCAATGTGATTCTTTCACCTTTATCAAACACTGATTTTATTTGAAAGAAAGGTTGAAAACAAGAGTATAATTTAACCATACATATTCATACACTGCTTAAAAGATCACAGGGATATGTATTTGATTGATAAATTAATTTCATTAATTAAACTATAATTTCAAAACTCACATTTTATTATGGAGGAAATTGAAGCTCCTTCAGACTTTATGACTTACTTGAGTGGTCAACAGAAGAAACAAAACTTAATTTAGGGTCCCTCATTTATATTCAATACAGCAGCTGCCTGTGGTTTCTGAAATAGTATCATATTTTAAATCATATGAGCTCAATATTTCTGAAGACACTGAACTGAATCTTTCTGCAAAACTAAAGTTCTTTCAGGTATCTCCTGTGTTAGGTAGATTTCTGTTCAGGATTTCTGGCCGACTTCTATTGTGGGAGGGTTATGTAACAACTCTATTTCAGAAGTGCACAGCAGTCTGAAAGGCAGGTTTCGTTCTAGAGAAGGAGTTGGGAAGATAAGAAAGAAATAGTGTGGCTTTTGATATCAGACAGTACTAGACTCTGAATGAGGATTTTTCAACTGACAGCTAGTGGAGTTTAAAGAAAGCAGTTCACTTCTCTGGTCCAAGTTTCTCCATTTCCCCGGAAAGTGGAGTAAGGTTATCACCTCTCATCCCTTCCCAGAAAAGTCAACGTGAAATTAAATGGTAAACACACTATGCAAACACATGGATCACACTTGCTTAGCTGTGAGCTGCCATTTCTCCAGATCAGCTTTTATGGCTGAGACGGGGGTGTAACTGACAGTCTGTGAGTATCTGAAGACAGGAGCATAGGCTAAGGCTTCAAAAGATGCCAAATATAGATGTCATCTAGTGAAAATGACCACACTTATAACTGGGAAAGGGATAGCGAGACAATGATGGTTAGCATCAGGAATAGACCAGTCAAGTCAAGTCTATTTTGGATTTCTCATGTCCATGACCAGTTTCATTAATAAGAATAATGAAATATTAACCAGGGACCACTATCTGAGTAAGAAAGAGACATTGAGATGCTTCCAGAGTCTGCCCTCTAAAGCCTTTAAAGCTACTTGATATTTCTAAATAGCTTTATTGACATATAACTCTCACAACACCTCATTCACACATTAAAGGGAATAGCTCAATGGTCTTTATTATATAGAGTTATACATCTATTAATATAAGTGGAGAATATTTTCATTGTACCCAGAGGGGAAAACCCATCCATCTGTCATGGACTCCTAATTCTCCCAGCCCTCTTTTTGCAGCTCTAGAAAGCTGCTAATCCATACTGTGGTTCTATCGATTTGTCTTCTCTGAACATTTCATATAAATGGAATTATACACCATGTGGCATTCTGTCTCTGGTGTATTTCATTTCGCATAATGCTTCTGTGATTCATTGTGCGGTGTGCAGTATGTATCAGTACTTGTATTGGTTATTTTTCTCATTGCTGTGACTATACCTGACAAGATGCAGTTGATGAGACAAAGGATATATTTTGGCTCATGATTTCATGGTGAGGAAGACAGGCAGTGGGAGAAGCTCCTGTCTATGACAGCAGGGACTTGTGGCATAGCTTCAGGGCATCCTGTTAGACTAGCATGTAGAGAGATAGATTGGAAATGAACTTGGCTAGAATAGAGCATATATTTAAATATGATTGTTAAAGTTTAAAACCTGTTAATTTGATATAAGTACTGATAGGATACAGTAGCACAGTCACATGATTGGTTCTGCTATTTAGTCTACTACAGAATCTACTGGCTATGACCCACTGAGAAGGCCCTTGTTCCAAAGAGTCCACAACCTCCACATACAGTTCCACCATCTGGGATCAAATATTAAAGCACAGGAGACCATGGGTTACACTACATATTCAAACTATAGCATTATTTTGTGGAGAAATAATATTTTCTGTATCATTTCCAACATCATGTCACCTCAGTCTTATGTATCTTCTATGTCATTTTCATAACCACGTTTAAAACAAAAGACTACTTGAATCTTATTAATTCATCATATTTCAATCTGAAAGGAAATTTTGGGTTACAAGGTGGCAACATTATACACTTCTCTGTTTACTGGATAACTCAGGAGCCAACACTGCCAGCTCAGTGGGCGATGCTGAGGTTTTATTTAGTTTCTGCTCTAAAATGTTAGGATCATCTGCTTCATATACCATTCTTATATATATTTTTTTTAATTTTGAGGTTGTAAAATGAGTATACCATTTATCTTCCTCTTTCTGTCTCTAACCCCTCTCATATACAATCATTGCTCTCTCTCAAATTCATAGCCTCTTCTTCTCCAGTTGTTGTTACATATATGTATACTTAGGAAAAAACACATTATTCCTAATTTTGTGTGTACCTTCTTCGTCTGTATAATGCTAGTTGTAGGCACTTGACTTCAGGGTGACTACTTGGTATCAAGTAACATATTAATCACTTATAAAAAGACTTCCACCCCATGAACTCATGATCCATGTCGAAAATGTATGTTGGTTAATAAGAAGAAACTAGGTAATTGAACTATAAGATGTAATTGCTAACCCAAATGATAAACAGATATCTACAAATTACCTCCCAGATAACCCTTCCTTAAAAATGACAAAAAAATTCTTCCTTAGACTCATTGATGACTTAGTGAAGTCGACATTGTGACGTTCTGTTCTTACACACCCTAAAACAAGATCTGTAAATGCACACAGCCATCTGATGGCCATGAGGAAGCACTTCTGTGCTGACAGGGTGGCTCTGCTTTAGAGCTGTGGATGCTGAAAGTCAAAAGAAGGCTTTTCCTCTCCTCCCATTGCCTGCTATAAATTTTCCAGGACGTCTTGCATCAAAGTGACCCAGAGCATATATTTAAATATGATTGTTGAGGTTTAAAACCTGGTAATTTAATATCAATACTAATGGGAACTAGCACAGTCCCATGATTAGCTCTGTTTATACTAAAGCCAGAAACTCAGGGTGAGTAATAGTACTGTCTCTTCAAACCCAAAGGTTAAAATCTTATTTCCTTTGTTAAACTCCTTTTCATTTTTCCTTTCCCACAATACCTTCATGACTTACTATGCCATTACTGGAGTACTCTCTGACCTCATCAACATTCTTATCTCCACAGGGAATATAAAAGACTACCTAGCTGTAATCTCTGCCATGTAGGACTTTACTATTATTTCCATATACTTCAAATATCTAAGGTTTCTCTTTGTGAATGGACTAGTTCCTCAAATGTGCTGAGTTCTGATGTTAGCTATCTTCAAAGTCTGCTTCTGTTTACACTTAATTCATGATCCTTCTTTACAGAAACTGCTACCCAAATGGTCTGTTTTTGGGGGAGGAGATGCCAGTCAGTCTTAGAAGAGCCAGTCTTAGAGCATACATCAGAACATAGCTATAGCAAATAGGTCCTGGCATGGTTTACTTTTAGATATGTGTGAAATTCAGTTTTGCAGAGTAAATTAGAAAGTTTTCATTTTAATTCTATTCAGGATACTATTCATGGCTTAAAAAAAGAAACAACAACAAAAACAGAATCATTGTCTTTTAAAATGACAATTAAAATGAACATACACATTGAAAAATTACCAAAAGAGAATAGCAGGTATGTTTTGAGATTTATCAAACATATATTGAGATATTTTTCAACAACAATCCCACACTTAAATAGTACTATTTAATAGAGGGACTGTGTAAACTAATGTGACCATTCTTAGCATCATTTTCATCTTTATGTGCAAGCATCCTATGGAAAGACCTTTTACACAACATGAAATGGCTGTGAATGTGGACACAAAGAACAAGTGTAAGAAATGAGAAATAAATGACATTTTCAAACACATAAATGTACTTCCATTATAGAATCCCCCTAGAAAGACATTCACTTTTGGAAATCCTATTCTTGATGTAAATTCTTCATGATGAACAATCATAGTTTGATATAATTGTAATCTAGAATTATTCATTAATATATACATGTGTGTTGGTCCTTTCAGTTAAAGACTCCACCCCACTTGAAAAGTTCTACACTTCTCCATAAAAATCCATGTATTAGCAGTGCAATTCTTAAAACACAAAATGAGTAAGCCTAATTCCTTAACTCTTTTATATTTGGTAGTCTTAAAATTAAATGAATCAAATCTACCTAAATGATAGCACAAGGCACTGTAGAATTTTCGTTCTGAATCTTTGTGTTGTGTGCAAGATTTGGACTATTTCATATAAAAGATAACTTCGGCAGAATGGAGTGAATTATTTTGTCTACTTGACTCAATACCTCCCACATTTAGGATACAGACATGAATGAGAAATAACCCCACAGTTCCTCCATGTTATCAACTAAGACATATGTAAATCAAAATGAAGCAAAGTAAACTGTGAACTTTCAAAGGTAAGATATTACACATTTTAAATATAAAACGCCATATGCCAAAGGCAAACACTAACAAAGTGCAATAAGGTGAATTTGTTTGTTTGTTTATGTGTTTGGTTTTGAGAGGCAGGGAGAGAAAGAGAAAACAAAGTGGATAGGGATGTTCTGGGAGAAGTTGGATAGGGAAAACCATCAAAAATATATTACATAAAAATGCCCTGACAATAACATATCATTCACATTGGAAGAAATAAAAACAAAAGGAAAAGTTAAATATTTCACAACTAATAGCCTAGATGTTTTTTTTTTCTAGCCTACGGTTTGCCATTTTATTTTATTTTATTTTATTTTATTTTATTTTATTTTGAGATTATAAGCTTAGATATTTCAGCTGTTTTAAAACTGAATTTGATCAGGACATTTTCTGGACACGTCTCATATCCCCAATCCATTATCCACAGGTGCTTAGCTAGTTTGTGGTCTTTTCCTTTGTGAGGTGTTTAACATTTAAGCCTCACCTGCTCGCTTTGAATGCTCCAGGACGGTAGGATTGCTTAATGTCTCTGAACTATGACAGTTGCGTCCCTTTGAAAAGACCAAGCTACCATTAGAAATGGGTCATGAAGCAAAAGTCATTAGCTCACGTTTAAAAGGGCAGAGCCCTTCAATGCATTACTGACAGGCCTTCTTCCTGTGTCCATTTGCCTTTATTAAATACCACATTTAATATCTGCTTCCATGCCTGAGAGAGCTCTCAGGTGCATGTTACCATGAGACAACATAAAACCATTAGGAGATGAATTTACTTCGAGGCTTTTCTTTAGATGGGCATCCTGATTCCTTACACAACATTATACAGATATCATATAGTAAGCTATGCATTTGTAATCATTAGCAATATAAAACCTGACACCAGAGTTGGTTGGGAAACCCTTGTGGGCTCTTGAAGGATAAAATTCAATTAATAAAGGCAATCATGAAAAGCAGATTAAGGAAGGACACACACACACACACACACGCTTAATGTTGGTTGGGAAAATGACAGCAGCAAAGAGATTTGTGTCTTCACCACTTACCAAATGAAAGGTTTATTTCAAAATCAATATTAAGATAATAACAAAATGGTAGGGAATGAGAGCTCTATTTCCACGTGGCTAACTTCCCAGACTAACCTCTCGAGTTTGCATTGCAGCATGATCTGCCTGCAGCGTCCAAATGGAAATTTTGTATAACGAGCGAAGATTATCCACGCGCTGTAAATTCTGTTCTTGGAAGGAAGCTTTGCGAAGTCAATCTTTACATCTGTTTTCCTTCGTTCTAGCTGTTAGGTAATAAAGACTTGATGAAGTTTTACCACTCTGGACTGCGAAGCCCTGGTGTCATTCCGAGGAAAGCGGCATCCAACCCTGCAGAAGTACTCTTCAAGATCTCCAGAGCAGGTGAGAGGGAGACTGCACTGGTCCCTGTGTCTACATCCTTCAACAGACGGAGGACCTGAAGGCCAGGGCTGGCGGGCTGGCCTGCTTTATCAAAATATTCACATCTTCACTTTTGTTTCATTTATATAAATTGCAGATGAATTTGTAAAGAAAATAGTAGCTTTCTAGATATGCATATCTATATCTGTCTCTGTCTCTATCTATCTATCTATCTATCTATCTATCTATCTATCTATCTATCTATCTATCTATCTGACAAAGTAGGTGGCATACAAAACATACATAGATATTTATAGGCAAAGAAAAATATATAATTGTGAAATATGAAATTTTTGCTCCTGGAAAATATATTTGATATTTTATTGGATATTTTCTTAATTAACATTTCAAATGTTATCCCCTTTCCCGATTCCCCCCTAGAGCCTCCCCATCCCATCCCCCCTCCCCTGCTTTGATAAGGGTGCTCCCTGCCCTTGCACTCCCCTACACTGGGGCACTGAGCCTTCACAGGACCAAGGTCCTCTTCTCCCATTAATCTCAGATAAGGCCATCCTCTGTTACATATGCAGCTGGAGCCATTTGTCACTCTGTGTGTACTCTTTGGTTGGTGGTTTAGTCCCTGGAAACTCTGGAGGATCTGGTTGGTTGATATCGTTGTTCTTCCTATGGGGCTGCAAAGCCCTTTGTAACCTTTTCCTTTCTCTTTCTCATTCATCCCCCCTCTCTTTATTTTCTATTTGTCTATCTTGCATATTTATCCTTATTTTTGTTACTTCACTTTCTTTTTTTATTTAGGACTAGTCACATATATTTGATATGTTATATATATATTATATATTACACACATATTAATAGTGGTTATTAAAATTAAATAATCCACCATGATTCATTCTAATAGACACAATAGGTATATATGTATTCATGTAATAACATGTAGGCTTATATGCATGCATTAGTCCCTACTTCCCAAGTACAGTAGGTATTATATTTTTCATTATTGTCTGGGAGTCATTCAGAGCCTTCTTTTACTTAACTATAATCACTGCATACATACAACTCTGTGCTTACTTCTCCAGCCTTTGATGAAATCCCCTGGCCCTGGATCCTCCCAGGAGGAGCTATTTCAAACCCAGGGTCTCCCACAGGCTTGGCAAACCTGCCATGGTAACGAGCCTGATTTCTCTACCAGTTGCCACCACATTCTTCTATATTGTCACTCTCTCTGATTCCACTAGGCTGTATTGCAGGCTTGGCTCTTGCCAATTAGGACCTATCGAATGTCATAAGAAAGTGCCAAGTCTCCTTAGGTCCATAGTTGCTTAGCATCTTTCCTACATGTTTTCATCCCGTCTCCTGAGCTTCTGTGGTCTCTCTGTCTCTCCTGGGAGCCACGATCCTCTCTGTGATCCAGAGGCTGTGCTCATTTAATCATTAGGTTTACTCCCAGTTTTAACATGCATAATCACTATTAAATTCAGTTTTACTTCTGTCATCCTAACTCAAATTTTCGGTGTAAAGGTGGAACCACAATTACTGAGAAACTGATATGCTCGTATGTCTTTTTTTTTTTTCATTTATTTTTCTCTGTTTAGAATTTCTCAGTGCCTCTTTTTTTGTTATGATACAATTTTCTCTTTCTAGCTTAAAAGTCACTTACTTTACTTTTTTTAAAAGGAAGTTTTTAATGGGAGTAGAAGTGGGTCACTTCCTCCCTTCCTTTCTTCATTCCAGCTCCTTCCAGGTACTCTCCTATCAACCTAGCCCATGCTGTTCATTTTCAAGTTGGTATCCTCCTTTATTTAAATAATGATAATAAAAAAATCATCATTAATTTTGTGTGTGTGTGTGTGTGTGTGTGTGTGTGTGTGTGTGTGCGTGTGTAAATCTGCTGAGCCGTCCTGTGTTTCCTGTTTTAGTATAAACTGTTTCAGAAATGGCCACTTTTCTTCGTTGTATTGGACAACTAACAAAGACACTCATCTCTGGGCGAGTCTGACTCTTCTTCTTCTTCATTAGCTGCCTGTTTTGTCCAGGGGCAGGGCCCTGTGAAATATTTTCTCGTTTCACATTAGAATGTTCATTAATATCGCCTTGGATCTAGTCTTGTTTATGCTGCAGGTTTTTTAAAGACTATGATTTTAGATGATAAGGAAGTTACATTACTTTCCTTCCTCCACGTCCTTCCTTGAGAATACAGGGCGTTCACTGACTTTATGTATGTCAGAATTTATAAGTATTTAGACTTTCTTCTAACACAGTATCCCCGAATTCCTTTGAAATGGTTTATCTTGCCTAAACCCTGCCATATTATTCTTCTCTTTGTTTTAGGTTTCCTAGGACAAGATACTTCTTATTCATGTTCTTTTCATTCACAGGCACCTTTATTTCCCTAAAATAATAGTAGTACTACATATGTGTTCATTTATACCATGTCCTGATTTAGGTCTTAAAGAAGTATTCTAAATTAGGAGCATTTTATGATAAAACTCCCAATACCATTTATGTTTAAAATAATTTTCTTAAGCCCTTCTCCTATCAAGCCTGTTGATAAAGATCTGTGATCCCGGCTACTTAGGTTCTAGGCTGGAAGATAACAAGTTCCATCCCTATCTAAGCTACAGAGTGAGTATAAGGCCAAGTTAGGCAATTTTGTGAGGCCTAGTCTCAATATAAAAAAATAAAACTCTCGCTGGGGATTTACCCCAATGCTTGCCTTGGATTAGTCCTCAGTACCAGGGAGAAAACCTCTCTCTTTATTAATTCCCTCAGTTCTAAAAGGTTAAATTGTCTGTTCATATTACAGCCTTAAACCTGTGGTGGTTTTTATATGCTTGGCCTAGGGAGTGGCACTATGAGGAGGTGTGGCCTTGTTGGAAGAAGTACACTGTGGGAAGCCACATGTGCCATTGCAGGGTGGTGCTGGCTTCCACTGGCCACCAGGCATACATAGGCAGTAAAGTTTTTTTTGCCAAGGTGAGGTTTTGAGAATTAACCAAAATTAACCAATCAGATGAGAGACAAGTTAACCAATCAGATGAGAGACAAGTTAACCAATCAGACGAGAGACAAGTTAACCAATCAGATGTAGGCATGCAAATAAGGTGGTAAGCACAACCAATTGGGATGTGAGACACGCCTCTCCTAGGCCTATATAAGCAGCACCAGTTCTGGGCTTGGGGTCTCTTTGCCTCTGCAATCAAGCTCTCCCAATAAACGTGTGCAGAAGGATCCTGTTGCAGCGTCGTTCTTGCTGGCGAGTCAGGGCGCACTTAAGTGTGCATCACTGTCAGGGTGGGCTTTGAGTTGTTCCCCCTAGCTTCCTGGAAGTTAGTCTTCTCCTCTATGCCTTTGTATAAAGAGGTAGAACTCTCAGCTCCTCCAGGCCCTAGTCTGCCTGGATGCTGTCATGCTGCCACTTTGATGATAATGGTCTGAAATTCTGAACCTGTAAGCTAGCCCCAATCAAATGTTGTCCCATGTAAGAGTTGGCTTGGTCATGGTGTCTTCTCACAGCAATGGAAACCCTAACTAAGACAAATACTAAATGTCCTTATTCATTAGTTTGATGCTGAGTACTTTACTGCTAATAGGATTTATAATTCTTTGCAGATTTTCTGCTTATCATCATTACTGTTGAAACTCTGCTTTTAGCCATTTAGGTAGTATTTTACTTAATGGTGCAATCTGCCGAAACTAGCCCAGATGACATCAAACCCACAGCAGTCTTCCTGCCGGGATGAGGGGTCTGAGCCATCCAGCCTAGCTTTCCTGCTGAAATTCTTTCAATTTTCCCTCCTCTTTGAAGTCTTAACTCCCATTAAAATTGCCAAACGTGAATTTTTCATCAGTCCTCCATTTGATTCCCTATAAACTATTTATTTAAAGCCTTTGGAACTTCTTTAATTCTGAAAAATGTTCACGAGTTCTTCACATTTTCTCCTCTCCTTGGCCTTGTTCAGATGTTGCTCTTTAGAGTGTTCTCTACCTTCTAACATTTACTATCCTTTCTACCTCCCCTTATTAGCTCCTCCTACGACTTCCTTAATTTAACATTTACACTCATTCATTTCCTCTTAATTGTACTCGAGAAAATATTTATACTACCTATTACACGATTTAGGTCAGTTGTGCCATGTTCTCAGTTCACTTCTTCTTTCCCTGTTATTTCATGGGGTTTGTTCTTGTTTCATACTATTCATGTCTCCGCTTATTATTTTAAAGATGTCATTCATATTTTAAAATCCTCAACTACCTGTTGTAACAGTTCCTATTTACAGAGTATGTAGCATTAATTTCTTTCCATCTCTTTTTCACCCTATAATCTCCCAGTTACAATCTGGGCCATGACCTGTGCTTATCCCAGGTGCTTTCAAGGGGAAAGATGGTGATTGGAGATAGCATCCAGAGCCTTGGCACCATGGAATCTCAAACATACAAGGACAACTTCACAAGCCCATCTTCAAGGCCTGGTATCACAGCTCTAGTGAGAGTGGTTATTTTTTTACTGTAGAACCTAGTCAACTGATGTATAGAGTGGCGAGATATCAAAGAAGGGAATATCTTAGAAAGACCATAAGTCACAACTTAAAAACAAGTAAACAACATCAACAATAACAATAGCAACAACAAAGGGAAAAAAAAAATCTCTCCTTCCAGGAAGATTTGTGGCCAAGCTTGCTATAACTTTAGGTTACAAATCTTGAACATGGCTCAAAAGATGAACTCTGAGCTTCTCTAACATAGTTCTACTATCTAAATTTACTTTTGTAGCCATTATTCATTCCCCCCTCACCTCATCTCCATACTGTGCACTTGTGATCATTAGTCTACATTCAGGCTGCTTTTTACAGTTTTTATTTATAAGAATAAATTCTTGCCATTTGCAACAAAATGAATTGAAGTACAGGATATTATATTAAGTGAAATAAAATAGATACCAGGGTGGGGGGGGCAATATCTTCTCTCTCATATGTTCAAATACAACCAATCATGTTCTTCTCATAAAAAAAAATTTTCCTGCTATATTCCACCTCAAAAAAAGATACTTCCCTAACCCATATCAATCCAACAGAGTCATGGAGTCCCACAAGGACTCTAGGCTTCGTTTTCTTCCTTTCTTCCTCCTTTTCTTCCTCCAGCCCCCTCTCCCTTTCATCCTCTGCCCTTTCCTCTTTCCTACCCTCCTGTACCCTTCCTTAGCCTCCCTTGCTTCCATACCCTTTCATCCCACTTACCACCTCCCTCCCTCCCTCCCTCCTTCCCTCCCTCCCTCCCTCCTTTCTTTCTTCCTTCTTTCCTTTTTTCCCCTTCCTTCCTTCCTTCCTTCCTTCCTTCCTTCCTTCCTTCCTTCCTTCCTTCCTTCCTTCTTTCCTTCCTTCTTTTCTTCCTTCTTTCCTTCTTTCCTTCTTTCCTTCCTTCCTTCTTTCCTTCCTTCTTTCCTTTCTTCCTTCCTCCCTCCCTCCCTCCTTCCTTCCTTCCTCCTTCCTTCCCTCCTCCTTTCTTTTTTCAATTTCCTTTTCAATCACATTTTAGGAATTGTACTTGAGAAAATTTCCTTGCCTTTAGGGTCTTAACTTTTGGTGTTGAAATAGATTTCATTAGGTTGCTTTTGATGGAAGCAATTTTAGAAACATATGGATAGAGAGGCAAAGGACATATTATTGACTATATTTTTTAAGTAAAATCAATGTATTTTGTCTCTCTGAAATGCTAATAGAAAATCAAACAGTAAACCCATCTCTTTTACAAAACCAGTCTTGAACAGATTTGGGGGTTGAATCTTCTGCTTTCCTAAGTAAATTTCAAAGTACCATTTAGGTTTCCTTGCATCTTCCCTCATCATTGCTTGCATCTCCTGCCTGTTGTATCATTTACCTACCACCTGCAACTAAAACCACACAATAAATGTCTGCATGCAGCTAATAAAGTGCATCATGTCCAAGTCATTGCAGATGCTCTCTCAGTTTGAAATATTCCACTCCTTTCTTTAGTAGTCGCTCTTCCTGTCATTTACATGCTCGTGTTGAAGATGCTTGAAACATGTTAAAGCAATATATATGCACATATATGCATGTATGTGTGTGTGTGTCTGTGTGTCTGTGTTAGCATGAGAGCAAATGTCAGTACATCCATATGGAGGTCACCTTGGGGTATAGCTTCTTTCCCTTTACCATGTAGAATCAAGCTCATGGTTTTGATTGTAGGAACAAAGTCTTACCCAGCATTGCTGGCCCAACATAAACTAATATAAAGCACTAAGACATATTTCTAGTAAAGGAAGTTATCAATATTCATTATTGATAATATCTATAAAGCAAGGTATTCATAAAGTACCCATTGTTATAAATTGTAAGAATTAGTGATTATTATTTGAGCTCAGGTTACTTTCATTAAAACATATGCAAGAGGAGAGCCACAATGGGATGGTACAATATCAGCATTGAAGAGGCAAGGACAGGAGCAACAGGAATCAGGTCAGTCTGGAATATGCAGTGAATAGATTAAGGTTAGCTTTCATAGTTTCAAAATCCCATCCCTATCTTTACATTGACTTCTCTCTATGTTCTGTGGTATTTGTTGGGTAACTTCACTTGTCAGAGATGCAAGCACTTGAATGAGACTTAAATAAAACATAATTAAGACTGACTTTCTGGGATATCTTTGGTAATATAATGTTAATCCAAAGAAGAAAATCTGCAGTGCTGAAAATTCAGCCATCAATATCAGATGAACTGCGTGAAGTAATTTTGAGTTGGGTGGCCCATTTGGAACCACCCTAAACACTTTACTATATAAGTAATTTTCTCATTCACTACTGAGTTCTTGCTTGATCAAATATTTTGCTAGTTGTGGGAGATTTTAGGAATACTGTTTACATTTTTTCTCAAATGTTCTCTTAAGTTATTTAAACAAGTTATATAGTATCTTATATTGACATTGTTTTAATATGAGCAATGCATTGATTATACCATCTATCTTGGTATGAAGACTGGGAATTTTATTTTCAGCATTCCACTTTCAGTTACAAAAGTGATGAAATCTAGATTAAAATGCAGTTCTCTTTAACAAAGTCTTCTCCCAATCATAGTAATTCAACAGCTAAGTAAACTTTGAAAAGCATCATAAGTTTCAAAATACAAAATGTATTCAGATCATAAAAATAATCACTCCTGCAGTTAACTTGTGACAGTTTCATAAATAACATATTCAGCCCAAGGGCCCTGGAGGAACATAGTGGATATTGGTAGACAGGAAGGGTGGCTAAATGTACCACATTTTTTTGTATCCATTCCTCTGTTGAGGACCATCTGGGTTCTTTCCAGCTTCTGGCTATTATAAATAAGGCTGCTATGAACATAGTGGAGCATGTGTCCTTCTTACCAGTTGGAACATCTTCTGGATATATGCCCAGAAGAGGTATTGCAGGATCCTCCAGTAGTACTATGTCTAATTTTCTGAGGAACCTCCAGATTGATTTCCAGAGTGGTTGTACAAGCTTGTAATCCCACCAACAATGGCAATGGAGTCCTACTCAGCTATTAAAAGGAATGAATTTATGAAATTCCTAGGCAAATGGTTGGACCTGGATGGCATCATCCTGAGTGAGGTAACACAATCACAAAAGAACTCGAATGATATGTACTCACTGATAAGTGGATATTATCCCAGAAAATTAGTATACCCGAGATATAAGATACCATTTGGAAAACACATGAAACTGAAGAAGAATGAAGACCAAAGTGTGGACACTTTGCCCATTCTTAGAATTGGAAACAATCACCCATGGAAGGAGTTACAGAGACAAAGTTTGGAGCTGAGACAAAAGGATGGACCATCTAGAGACTGCCATATCCAGGGATCCATCCCATAATCAGCCTCCAAACAATGACACCATTGCATACACTAGCAAGCGTTTGCTGAAAGGACCCTGATATAGCTATCTCTTGTGAGACTAGGCCAGGCCTAGTAAACATATAAGGTGATGCTCACAGTCAGCTATTGGATGGATCACAGGGCCCCCAATGGAGGAGCTAGAGAAAGCATCCAAGGAGCTAAAGAAATCTGCAACCCTGTAGGTGCAAAAACATTATGAACTAACCAGTACCCGGGAGCTCTTGACTTTAGCTGCATATGTATCAAAAGATGGCCTAGTCGGTCATCACTGGAAAGATAGGCCCATTGGAAATGCAAACTTTATATGCCCCAGTATAGGCAAACGCCAGGGCCAAAAAGTGGCAATGGGTGGTGGTGGGGTTATGGGGGACTTTTGGGATAGCATTGGAAATGTAATTGAGGAAAATACGTAATAAAAACATATTTTTAAAAAAAGGAAGGGTAGCTAAGTCTTTTAAGACTGGAAGAGAAATAGAAGTGGAGATCGAAAGAGAGAAAGAGAGAAAGAGAAAATCCCCTCGAAGCTCTAATGTCCTAACTGAATGGAATAAGAGGTACGTGAGGGGATGAGGCTGGTGTTATTTCAAAGACAGGTTAGAACTAGAGTGTAGGGAATTGTGAATTTGTACTTCTTACCCAAAGCCAATAGTTCTCAGCTCTGGCTGAGCTTCAGGATCAATTTTACAGCAGGTTTGAAATGCTCACACACTGGCAGCATTCCCAGAGAGTCTCATCATTAGATCATAAGGGTATGGATATCTGCATGGTTTAGAATTCCTCTATTGATTCAGTGTTTCGGTCTTTGTAAAGAGCAAGTGTTGTGATGACTGAAACATGGTCCATTCACTGGGTGGCATACAGACTATGAAGGTCTTCAAACTATTACTATCCTTGATGAACATAAGAGTCTAGAAACTGGCTAGCAATTTGATGTAGTAATGTTGTAGCCCTTGAAGCATATAATCTACAAATGCAATGGTGTTATGTGTCTTGTCATTGATATTCTTACCCAATTCCTTTCTGTGTCTGGAAGAGAGTTTTCCATAAGAATTTAAATCTACAAGCAAAAAGTAGGCCTTCATAGAATCATTTTTTTTAATTTTTAATATTTTTTATTATGTGTTTTCCTCAATTACATTTCCAATGGTATCCCAAAGGTCCCCCATACCCCCCCCCACTTCCCTACCCACCCATTCCCATTCTTTTGGCCCTGGCATTCCCCTGTATTGGGGCATATAAAGTTCGCAAGTCCAATTGGCCTCTCTTTCCAGTGATGGCTGACTAGGCCATCTTTCGATACATATGCAGCTAGAGACAAGAGCTCCGGGGTACTGGTTAGTTCATCATGTTGTTCCCCCTATAGGGTTGCAGATCCCTTTAACTCCCTGGGTACTTTCTCTAGCTTCTCCATTGGGAGCCCTGTGATCCATCCAGTAGCTGACTGTGAGCATCCACTTCTGTGTTTGCTAGGCCCCGGCATAGTCTCACAAGAGACAGCTCTATCTGGGTCCTTTCAGCAAAATCTTGCTAGTGTATGCAATGGTGTCAGCGTTGGAAGCCTATTATGGGATGGATCCCTGGATATGGCAGTCTCTAGATGGTCCATCCTTTCATCACAGCTCCAAACTTTGTCTCTGTAACTCCTTCCATGGGTGTTTTGTTCCCAATTCTAAGAAGGGGCATAGTGTCCACACTTTGGTCTTCATTCTTCTTGAGTTTCATGCGTTTAGCAAATTGTATCTTATATCTTGGGTATCCTAAGTTTTGGGCTAATATCCACTTATCAGTGAATACATATTGTGTGAGTTCCTTTGTGATTGTGTTACCTCACTCAAGATGATGCCCTCCAGGTCCATCCATTTGGCTAGGAATTTCATAAATTCATTCTTTTTAATAGCTGAGTAGTACTCCATTATGTAAATGTACCATAATTTCTGTATCCATTCCTCTGTTGAGGGGCATCTGGATTCTTTCCAGCTTCTGGCTATTATAAATAAGGCTGCTATGAACATAGTGGAGCATGTGTCCTTCTTACCGGTTGGGACATCTTCTGGATATATGCCCAGGAGAGGTATTGCTGGATCCTCCGGTAGTACTATGTCCAATTTTCTGAGGAAATGCATAGAATCATTTTTTAAAGGACATCTTTTTCAGCTATATAACATTTGTGACCAGGGAACAGGTTTATAAATGCTGCTAATATGTTTATAAATAACACTAATATGGCTCTGAACAAATTGGATAAATGGAGTAAGGACCAATTAAAAGTATCCAATCACAATACTTGGATTCAATTATGTCAACAGAAAAAGAACCAAAAAAGGAAAAAGTTGGAAATGTATGTCAATAGATTTTTCTGGTACTTCATAATTGAGATACAAAGAGAACATACTGCTAATATAATAGGTAGAGATATTTGGAATGAGAACTGGAACAATACTGGGAATGGAGATAATAAAACAACTTTAGGCATGCTGAGCATTGTACTGTATAAATATATAAAATCATATGGAACAATTAACAAAACAGAAAATATTAAATTTTTTATCCCACAAAGCCATCTGTTGAGAGAAAGGGCAATTAAAATATAACAAACAAAAAAGATGTTTGAAATAAGTTGACTATGGTCACTAGTATATTGTATGGAGGCACCACTGGAATGCACCCATCTGGAAACTAGAGAGGGTTCCCCAAAAGTTCAAATGTCTCAGCATTCAGATTGTGAATATTCCTAGGATCCTTTGTTACAGCCAAAACAAGATAAATTCTGCAAAATAGAGATGATGAATATGAATTCTTCCAGAATAAGTCCTTTCATGTTAGTAAAAGATAAAGGTTGGCTTGGAGTTGAAGGTGAGAGACAAGAACAAGAACACGGTTTAAATACTTATAGAAGCATTCTTCAGATCTAGTAATTGAAGGCAAAACTGTAGATACTGGAATCTTAAGAAATGTACCACAAGTGAGGAAAGAATACACATGGAGGGACCCAGGGTTCTAGATGCATATGTAGCAGAGGATGGCCCTTAGTCAGGAGGAGGAAGAGAGAACCTTGGTCCTGTGAAGGCTCGATGCCCCAGTGTAGGGGAATTCCAGGACAGGGAGAAAGGAGTGGGTGGGTGAGTGGGGGAACACACTCATAGAAGCAAGGTGAGGGGAGATTGGAAAAGGGGTTTCTGGGGTAGGGAGACTGGGAAAGGGGATAACATTTGAAATATAAATAAAGGAAATATCCAATAAAAAATTAATGCAAACACAGAGTATCCAGTGTGTGAGAGGATAGATGACTATTGCAAAGAACATGCTGCATGAACTGGAAATGGCTTCTCCATAGATGGAAATGAGGCCAGCAAGGAGCCCATGGCAGTCTCAGACACCCATATCCAATGGCAGCCTCAGTGCAATGGAGGCAAATGGAAAATGTTTCAGACACATGGCACTGAGCTCTTTACTAAACACATTACCGCACCCCCACTCAATTGGTGGGAAAGTATGAGCTGTAAAGACAAAGATAAAGAAAGGAAATTAAAACAAGACTGGAAATGAGTTGAACCATTTAAATCCATGCCAGTTATCCAAAAGTATAATCATGTCTTGTAGATTTTAAGGCATAGAGAGAAATAGACTTGCAAACTGCATGTAGAAAGGGGAAAAGAACCTGAATTAATTTTTGCCATGTACTAAATAGGGTGTGACTCCAGGACTTTGGTATGTTCAAGGGCTTTGTTATATAGAAAACGAGAGTGGTGGATAAAACTGGTACAGAATTTATGTCAGAAAATGTAATCACCAAGTCATCATGAGTGTGAAAAGAGGTTCTGTTTTGAAAGGAGAGACAGATGCTAAGAGGATAGAGAGTCTCTAGGAGAAAGGAGGCCATTTATGCATGTAATCTCAACACTTACTCTCAGTATATTACTTAGTTCATGCTAATATATTTTGATACTATTTAAAACTGTCTGCAATTTAATAATGAGGAATCCAAATCTGCAGGTTTGCTGATTTATCTTGCCTCAAAGCTGAAATAGGGAGACTGGTAAGTTCCATGGCATCATCGGGTCCTCAAAACAATGAGTTGGGAAAAGAGTGATGCTGTACACCTCATGCAAGTAAGAAGTGACTTGCCCTTTTCACTTTCACATGGTCATGAAAGGATGCTCAACAGCACAGGTAGGAAGCACAAAGATTGATGTTGGCTTAGAGATTCAGAAGATTTTTGGTCCATCAACACAAGGGAAGGCTTAGTGGCGAGTCTCATCTTATGGCAGGGGGAATGTATGACCATGATGTTCTCATGGTAGCAGTCCAAGAAACAAAGAAAAGGATACTGTAGGCTCATTTTTCTCCATTTCTGTTTTTAATCTCATCTAGGACAGAGAGGTGGGATGTTATAGCTCACCTTCAAAGTGAGTTTTCCTTCCTAAGTCAATAGGAGCTATAAAATACCTCATACTCTTCATCTCCTACATGACTCTAAATTGAGTCACACTGAGACCAGTGTTTGACTATCAGAGCAGGGTATGAAAGGCCGTCCTTGTCTTCTGTGCATCAAGGAAATTAAAACCAAACTTATGAGAACTAAGAAAATCTGAGACTTTGAAAAGTAAGGTGTAATCTCAATTTTCTGTAATCCAAGTATCATACCAACAAATCACTTTTACCTTCATAGAACTAAACTCTTCAGTCCCTCCTCTGTTTTAGACTACAGTGCCACAACACCCATGTGCTTATGTTTGATATTACAGGTGTCTATCATCTTATTCTTTTCCTTTGAATTTATGCCTTGTAAAACTATAAGGATTTCTTTTTTTTTAATTAGAGTTACCTGCCATTTACTTTTTCAGCATCTCTTTCCTCCATAAGCAAATAAGTCTTAATTGTAATTCATAGGACTTGATATTTCATAGGTTTAAGATATTGGTTTAGAGCTCATACAGGTTTTGACAATCTTATCAGAAGTAGGTCGATCACTAAATAGTCTCTTACTTCTTGGCATAAGTAAAGACCCACATTGTTCAAGCTCATTTTGGAAGAGAAAGTATGGATTCATAAATAGCTACGGCCAGTCTGTCCTTTGATGGGATATGAGCATGCTTCTCCAAATCAAAATTCACTTCTGTACTGGAATAGCAGTCTGTCAACAACAATCGCCCAGAGATCGCCCAGAGATCGCCAATCTTATATAGAACAGAATATGTGCCAGTGATGGCAGTATATTGCCTGTGAGCTCAGAACTCAGGAAGTAGACACAGGAAGATCAAGACTTTAAGACAGGATCAACTCCTTACTTGTTTGAAGGTAGTCTGAAAACCAAAGAAAACACACAGCAGTAACAGAAGAAAAAAAGATAAAAGAGTATATGCTCATTAAAAATAGTTAAGTCTGGGAAGACAGCTACAAAAAATATTTGTAGAGTATATGTTTTAAGGAATATGGCTAATTGTCCTATCTTTTAATTACCCTAAGGCTGGACCTTCAAACTACAGCCCCTAATCTAATTGGGGACATCCGTCATCCAGACAGAGCACAAAGCAATATGCAATTAACATTTCCTAAAATTAAAACTGACACGGAATATTTTGATTTACTCTAATTATACTGTTAATTTTATACCTAACATAGAAATGTCTTTGGATTAAAAAAAAAAGTCCTTTAAAGGTCTCCTTCTAATCTGTAATAGACAGGTTTCTCTCACTTAATGCTTGTAATATTGCTAAAAGTTGAAGATTATTAAAAATTCTAGGCCAACAGGTATAAAGTATAAATTATGTATGTTCCCAAAAGAACAATTTGCATTGCTCATGCTAAGCTGAGCTTTAAGGACACTACCTTGAGGAGTCTGTCTCATCTCTCTCTAGGTACTTGATAAAGGTGTCTTACAGGAAACTAAGAACCAATGTCCCTGATTCCCTATGTAGGATTGTTCTTTGTGCTTTTACCACTGGGCCTAGTTTTGTTCTAGGTTTATGAACCTTCCAGAAACACTGATTCTGCGCACTATGGCTTATACCATTTCTAGTGCAGGCCAGAGAACATGGCAGATCCTTTTACAGGTTGATGATCTGTGTATGTCTTCTGGTATTCAGAGATTCTCAAAACTATCACATTATCCTCGAAAGTATAAGTTCCAAATTAGTAAACCCTATTGGTAATAATCAGTAGAAATCAAAATCATGGAATGTGTAACATGGAAAGCAAATGGAAGATTCAGTTCACCCAATGGTTCTATTTGTGGTATACCAAGGCAGAATCCATTATATCTAAGACCAGCAGTCTATCAAAGTAGGGCTATGTTCAGACTATGTTTTCATAAAAAAGAATAGAATTGTCATCATGCATGCATGTGCCTGTGACTCAGTAGCCAGGAAATGTTGTGGTATTAACACTAGAAAGGAAGACGATTTTTCTCAATCCTACATGATATTCTAGTAAAAAGAGGAACCACGTCAGCTCCATTGAACACCTAGACCTTTCACGTTAACATGAACAAGGTTCATACATGAGTCTCACTTAACAGAGAAACATGAATGGTTATTTCATTGATACTTGGTTTCTTTAAAAATGGAAATGTACACTATCAGGTTACATATAATACACAGGAAGCCTGTGATGATATGACAGTTGTAAACTGTATCCTTAAATGTTTTTTTTTCTTGATATATAATATTGGAAGATAATGAAAAAGATATTACTCTGAAGTTACACTCATTAGTTACCAAGAAAACAAACAAACAAACCAAGGGAGCCATTCAATACTCCAAATTACACAGTGGACATTGAAGTACACTGTTTATAATTTAATTATGAGGAAAATTACATTCTCAGATGCAAATTTACTATCAACTCTGGAAGTACCGACGGAATAGTTTGTTTTAATATGAGCTGAGGATTATAATAAACAAGTGATGAAAAATGAGTGTTAACTCAACAAAGTTACCATAACTTTAACTAATAACAATACTACATTCTTAAAATGAGATAGATAGATACATAATGTTCTTAATGCCATAAATTAAGTATATATATCTTATTTCCACAGGGTGATTAAGACCATAAAACACAATAAAAATACTTAATAATGGAACTTACTATAGTTAGCTAATTGACTTATTAACTATCAATGTGTTATATATACTTATTGAATCTATCTTTAATTCTCAAGTATATAAAGTCTGCAGTTATACAAAGTATCAAGATGTGATACCACAAATCAAAGACTACATATCTCTAAGCTGACAAAGCATCACCTTGTACCACTCATTAATTTTTCTGATGAACCACAGATGCCAGCTTCCAATACTACAATGTCTTTGACAAAAATCATGCAAAGTTTGAAAATAGATGAACCAAAAAGAGAGAGGGAAAAGAAAAGAAAAAAAGAAAAGAAAAGAAGAAAGGAAAAGCAAAGCAAAGGAGAGAAAAGAAAAGACAAGAAAAGAAGAGAAAAGAATAGAAAAAACAAAAAACAAAAAACAACTGGACTGCAGATATGGCTCAAAGATTAAAACACTTACTTTCCTTATAGAGAGCTCAGATTCAGTTTCCAGTACCTAACCAGCAACCCATAACCATCTACAAATCTAGTTTCAGGAGGTCCAGTGCCCTATAGATATGCACATAATGTACACACATAAATGCAGACAAAAACTCATGCACGTACCAAAACCATACACTTTCAACATCAAATCTTAATGGAGAATATTTCTATAACTGCCATGTAAATTTTCAGACACTGTGAGCTTAATAACTTCTTACAAAGAATTACATTTTCTCCTCATCTTTGGAAAAAAAAGACAAAATAACAAAAAGAATTACATTTTCAAAAACTAGTTTTAGTAGTGGTGATTTCCTTTCCTATATGAAAAATTAAAATATTTCTTAAGAACCTCACTATTACTAAGACAATATTTTGTATAATTATGTTCATAGAGTATGTATGAGTTTTTGCCACTTGATATATATATATATATATATATATATATATATATATATATATATATCACTATATTTTAAACAGTTCCCTAGATGGTCGTCCATTGTTAGGTGACTGCACTGTATTTTATTTAAGCAATAAGTTACTCAATCACTTCCTGATTTTTAATATTTAATATCTTTATTATTATAATAAACAATGTAAATGGTATTATTTTAGATTCTCTTTCACTAGATTCCTAATGGTTACTTACTGTATTCCAAAGCAAAACTCAAGAAACTATGAGAGAATTGTAGCTGAGTGGTCTGAAGGATTGAATGGAGAAACCAAGTTTTGGAAAGGGCTGTCATGACACATCCTGATCCCATGGATTCTTTCCCTCATCCCAAATGATAAAAGAAACTTCTAAGAGCATGTGAAAAGGCTAAGGCACCTTGGGACCCTACATCCTATTCTGACTAAGACAGGGGAAATCTAAAACATGAAAGGCAGCTGTGGGCCAGCCAGGAAAGGTCACTGCATTGCTGGACAGAAGATGTATGAGGGATATCTTAAATTCTATCTACTGGAAATCAAGAAAGAAAGACTTGCAGAAGTCTCAAAGGCCAGAAAAATTACTAAAATCCAGGTATAAAGATGCTCTGTGAATAGCAAAAGGTGCATCACTGAAAGCACCTAGGTATAAGCGGGTCTTCAAAGAGGGTCACTCAATCATCTTCAGTCTAAATACCTTTCAAGCCTAAGGACCCACTGAACCATATCTTAACATTGGCAGCCTAATAAAGCTTTCTGTCTAACTTAGGACAAAATGTGTTAACATGTCAGGAACGGAAGCGGTGACTAGAAAGCACAGGAGGAAGAAAAGGAAAATATATATGGTTAAGATTGGGAAGTGTGGTATAATTTGGAATAACCACACAGTTGAAATTACTATTGTGTTATTTTTCTAACCAGAAACATCAGTAGGATTTTACTCCTGTTTATTTTCTCTCTTTCCTCTGGAAACAGTCTTTTTCTATGGCTCAAGTTAGCCTAACACTCCAGAACTTCTGGCCTCAAAGCACCAAACTCTGGGACTATTAGTTGTGCATCACCATGCCTGGGTTGGGCTTCCCATTATTCAAGAATGAATAGGAGAATTGTGAGACCTGAGCCAACTGTCATCAAAGGTGAGTCGTATAAGCTTCACAGTATGTTTCTACAAGAAATGCCAAAGCAGTGTGTTGATGTCTGCTTGCACAAGGTGCCTCTTGCTCTTCTAGTAAAACAGGCCAGGCAGCAGACAACTTGTGTTCTGTTAATGTGTTTTCTTTGCATAGGTGCTTGCAAGGAAGCTGGCTAAGAATTTCAAGAGGGTATCATCATTTGCTGAAAAGGAGAAAAAAATTATGAGCATTCTAAAGATTTTTTTTTTTTTTGATTTTCGAGACAGGGTTTCTCTGTATAGCCCTGGCTGTCCTGGAACTCACTTTGTAGACCTGGCTGGCCTCGAACTCAGAAATTCGCCTGCCTCTGCCTCCCGATTTATGATAAACAGATACTGATTTATCTGTTTATACTGTATAATCTGATACAGATTATAATTTTCCATAGTGGGTCTTTCATACTTTAGGTTCATTTAGATAAACAAATACCTATCATTAGAGTGCATGGGCCACGGTGTGTTAATTACTGTTGCCCTTAATATGCATTGTAGTTTATTTTTAGGGCATTGCACCACCTCTGCTTTTACCTATAGCATATCAGCACTTGTGTGTCATCAGAGTTATTTAGCATCATTAAAATGCAAACTTCAAAGACATAAGATGATACCTAACCTTTACATTGAATCTCCTTATTACTACAAATTATTATCACATAAACTCTTTTACCATTATTAGCAACTTATCTCAGTGTTTTGTTGTTAATATTGTTGTTTTGGTTTGTTTTCTTGTTCTTTGGTTTGGTTTATTTGCTTATATTTGGTTTTGTCTTTCTGATCTCAGGATATCCATGGATCACCCAGGGATTCGCACTTGCATTTGTACAAACAGAAAGGAAGGGGGTGGTAGAAGGAAGAGAGAGTCTAGAGTATTTGGTGGAGTGCTGCTATCCAGGTTTCCTTTTACTTTGGACACTACTCTAGAAAAAAGACAAAGAAACTCTTAGGACAACCTTCTTCTTGTGAAATAAATTAATCGCATTTCTTTTGTAAGATATGCATTACTAGTTTCATCCATCTCAAGGAAACTCATTACTTTTATGCTAAGTTAAAAGTTAATTTTACAGGCAAGGATTCCCCCACACCCAAAATAGATGTATATACTTTTAATTACTACAGAGATGAAGGAAACAATAAAAAAGGAATTTCACATATTTTCAGCAAAGCACAGCTGATAAATTCATCAATGTCAGGATTAGAAGTTATTTTCCATTTGTAAAGAATCAAGTATAATGTTGAATGCTTTCTTAATTAAAATAAAATGTTGCTGTGAAAAAGAAAAAAAGATAACAGGAAGGAAAAAGAGTAGTGGTGGCCTCCCAAATGTCAATGGTGGGTTTTGATGACTGCAGTCCTAGGTGCTGGAAGGCAGAGGCAGAAAACCACAAGGTAGCCATGGGCCCAGGCTTTAATTTTTAAACTATTGTGAGAAATAACAAATCTTCCTCAAAGACTGATAATGTCTAAAATAGATAAAACAATACAAAACAAATAAGTAGCTAGCATCGAAGAAGAGAGATTGTAAATCAATAAGTCTTACATAGATTCAAAAAATTTAGTGTATGAAAGTAATTTGTTTTATATTATTAAACAATTTCACATATGAGTGAGAGGCCTAGGTCCAGCCCATGTATGTTCCTTGGCTGGTGGTTCAGACCACCTCCATAAAAGTCCCTAAGCTCCATCCACTGTTTGACTGTGGGTGTCTGCATCTGTCTGAGTCAGCTGATGGGAGGAGCCTCTCAGAGGACAACATGCTCCTGTCTGCAAGCATAACATAGTATAATTAATAGTGTTTGGGATTGCTGCCCATGGGATGGAACTCATGTTGGGCCCATTATTGGTTGGCTATTCCCTTAGTCTCTTCTCCCTCCTCCATGCCTGCATTACTTGTAGACAGGATAAATTTAAGGTTGAAAGTTTTATGGGTGGGTTGGTGTTTCTGTGTCTCCACTGGGGTTCCTATCTGGATGTAGTAGGTGGTCTCTTCAGGTTCCTTATCCCCAATCTAGTGAATCATAGCTAAGGTCACCCACATTGATTCTTGGGTGCATCCCTTGTTCCAGGCCATGTCTCATCCTGGAGGTAACCGCCCCCTGACCCCTGTCAGTTGCAAATTTCCACTCATTTTCATGGCTATCTAGCCATCTCTCCTGTCCTTCCCCACACCTGATCCTGAATTCCCCATTCCCCTCTCCATTCCCCCTCCCTCCAAGTTCCCTTCCTCCCTTTGCCTCCCATGACTATTTTGTTCCCCCTTCTAAATAAGATTCAATCATCCTTGATTGGGCCTTTCTTCTTGTTTAGCTTCTTTGGGTTTGTGGAGTGTAACATGTTACCTGTGTTTTATGGTTAATATCTACTTATCAATGAGTACATACCCCGTATGTCCTTCAGGGACTGGGTTACCTCACTCAGGATGATATTTTCAAGTTCCATCCATTCACCATCAAAATTCATGCTGCCTTCTTATAGAACCCAGGACCATCAGTCCAGGGATGGCACCACCCACAATGGGCTGGGCCCTCTCTCCTTGATCACTAATTGAAAAAATGTCTTACAGGTGGATCTCATGGGGGAATTTTTTCAACTGAGGTTCCGTTGTCTGTGATAATTCCAACTTGTGTCAAGTTGACACAGAAAACCAGCCAGTACATTTTGGAAATATTCAAAGCATAATATTCAGGATCTCACAGATAAAAACCTGTAAAACACTGAGAAGTAAGGAGATAATGATTCATAAGTGATTAGAAAGGCTCATCATGATAACATCCAAGCAGAATAAACACTTCATTGTTATTGAGATCATGAAGCAGGAAACATGTAATCAAAACTCGTGATATTTACCAACCATTTCACTCTTAGTTAATGATATGTTTTTAACCAAATGACTCTTACAATTGTATCTGCATGGCAGCTGCCAAACTGGCCTAGGATGAAATTTAGCTTCTGTGATTGGCAGCCGTTGATTTACTTAGCTTCAGTAAATAACGAAGACCAGAAATAGCAAGTTGTGAACATGTCTGGTTTGTAATGAGCAATCTGAGGATTGCTAACTGTGGTCTTCATTCTTAGACCTGCTCATGGTTCTTAACCATTAGGATACAATCATAGGGGCTGTACCTGGCCTGGGGTTTGCCTGCTATGATGCAGAACAGTCTTCTATCACTTTTCTTTAGGTGGAATTGGGAAGTAAGGCAGGAGGCAGGGATGAGAGCAGTTTCCAGTTTTTCTATCTCAGGACTGAAGTCCTATTAGGCTTATCACCTTGCTTAATTCTCTAGAGTCTCATTGGCCTCACACAGTCATTTTGAGTTTTAGTGATTAAAAACAATTGTAGATAATTGTTTTTTTAACATTTCTTTTCTTTTTATCAATCATTTTATTCATTTACATTTCAAATGATATCCCCCTTCCCAGTTACACCTTCACAACCCCTCCATCCCATCCTTCCTCTCCCTCTTCCCCTTTGCTTCTAAGAAGGTGCTCCTCCACCCACTCACCCACTCCCACTTCACTGCTCTAGCATCCCCCTACACTGGTACATCGAGCTTCCACAGGATCAAAGGGTTCCCTCCTTTCCCATTGATGTCGCATAAGGCTATCCTCTGCTACATATGTATCTGGAGTCACAGATCCCTCCATGTATACTCTTTGGTTGGTAGTTTAGTCCCTGGGAGCTCAGAGTGGTCCAGTTGGTTGATACTGTTCTTCATATAGTGCTGCAATCCTCTTCAGGTCCTTCAGTCCTTCCCATGGCTCTTTCATTGGGGTCCCCCAGGCTCAGTACCATAGTTGGCTATGAGTATCTGCATCAGTATTGTTCAGGTGCTGGTAGAACCTCTCAGGGAGCAGCCATACCAGGCTTCTGTCAGCAAGCGCTTATTGGCATCAGCAAAAGTGTGGGGATTTGGTGTCTGCAGATGGGATGGATCCCTAGGTGGGGAAGTCTCTGAATGGCCTTTCCTTCTGACTGTGTTCCATTTTTTGTCCCTGTCTTTTCTTTGGACAAGAACATTTCTTGGTTAAAATTTTTGAAATGTGTGGATGGTTGCATCTGGAGACCTATCTACTGGATGTAGTCTTTACAGGTTATATCTCCACTTTGTTGTTTATTTCAGCTAAAGTCATCACCTTTGGGGCCTGGGAGCCTCTCGATTTCCTAGAGTCTGGGACTTTCTAGTAGCTACTCCCAGTTCCCTGTCCTTCACTACTACAAGTTTCTATTCAATTTCCTGATCCTCTGTTTTTCTCTGCTGTCCCTTCCAATACCTGGTCTTGCCCCCTTTTTCCCTCCTCCTTCTCTCTCCCTCCCTGGTACCTCCCTCCATCTACCTCCTATGTTTATTTTGTTCCCTGTTCTGTGTAGGACTGAAGCACATATACTTTGGCCTTCCTTTTTCTTAAGCTTCATATGGTTTGTGGGTAGTATCATGGGTATTCTGAGCTTTGGGGCTAATATTCATGTATCAGGGAGTATATACCATGTGTGTTCTTTTGTGTCTGAATTGCCTCACTCATTATGCATAAAAACTAACAACAAAAACAAAATAAAACCAAAAACCAAAAACCAACAAACAAAACAAACAAAAAAGAACTTACCCTGTTAGCTAAATGCAACAGCAACAACAAACCTGGCAAATCATAAAGCAGTCATTTAGCAACCAAAGAGAAAAAGGCAACCTGGTGACATCGTAGCCTTCAGCAACATTTAATCTATATCATGCATGACCGAAAATATTAGAAACATCATTATTCTGTATTTTAGCGACAAGATGCACATGCTCTCTGCCTCCAGGACTCTTGGACAATGTATTTGAAGTCTTGAGAAATAAAATGCAAACACGTGACAGTTATCAGAAACCAAAGACAATGTCTATCCAAAAAAAAAAAAGGAAAATCTAAAAATGTCTACTGTTATACTGATAAACAATGACAGTCAGCCATAACCAAATTGAAAATGTAACTAAAGAATTTCAAATTATGCTAACAATGCAATGACCAATATAAACACAGAAAAAAAAGCCTAATGATAATAGCATGGATCTCCATAAAACTAATTATAAAGCTCCATTTTAAAACCTAAGGGACAATGCAGGCAAATGGCCCTATATCCTCTATCATGTTGAGTTCAGGGCAATAGAGATGCTCATAATCCTGAAATCCATCAATTCAGTGAGAGCTTTTCCAAAATTAGCACTACTCCAGGAGACATTATAAGAGATTGTGAGCTTGGTCTGAAAGAGTGAAATTAAAAACATCGAAAATGGACATTTTAAAGGAGAAGTAGAGCTACAAAATGTCACATAGAATTATAGGAATTAATTGTTAATATTTAATAGAGGTGTAAATTTGGCCCAAGAAAAGAACAACAAATGAAGCAGAAGGGAGACGAAGGTAAATGTCCACATATGGAACCCACCTGCAGGGTGACAAAAAGGGCATGCTCTCCAATAACAAGAAAGGAAGACAGGAGAAACTTGGGAAATCTGCTGCCAAATGCAGTTACCAATGTGTACCTCGCATACCATAAATAAAGAAGTAATATTACTGAGGAACATTTTATATTATCTAAATCATATTTTACTATAGGAAACCTTTTAAACAATGAAAGCATAAAACAATAAAAAAAATTGCTGACAACTCTGTTTCTAAAAAATGTAAACTTTTAATCGTAGAGTTCTACAAAAAAAAATAAGGCAAGAGGAATGGACTTGAGTGTTCTACCTTTAAAAGGCACATAGAAAGGAAATCATTTTGTTTTCTTTTGTTTTGATAGGCATGGTCTCACGTAAGTTCAGACTGGACTCAAAACCTCTGTGTAGCAGAGGCTGGTCTTGAACTCTTTCTTGGCCCACCCATGTCTCCAGTGCAGTGATTACAGAGATGCAAAGTTACACCTGCTATACCCACAATGTTAAGTATGGTAGAGCATGGTAGTTCTTCTCACTGTGACCTCCAACAGGGTCATATCACAACTCTATTTATTAGAGTTGCTGCTTGTATATCTTTCTTTTAGAACCAACTACATACATACATACGTACATACACTCATACATACATTCTTTATAAAATGCAGAAAGACATATCCTGCTCATTCAAGGTACCTACAGCAAAATCGGAACTCAGAACTTCTAGTTGCCGTTGTGGCTTCTGTGTTCAATAGTAAGTATTATGCAAAGTTTGGTTACATGAGGAGCTTCTGAAATTTGTTTTCAAAGTAAAAAAACAAAAACAATACAGTATTGTCTGCAAACAATATAAAAGGGCAGTTCCAAAAAATAAGTGTGGAAAATAAATATAAGTTTAAAACTTCTCAACAAAAATAGAAATCAATGAAATGCAAATTAAGTAGCAATGAGATAACAAATTGTGCCTTGCATGGTGGTGGATTCCTTTAATCCCATCACGTATGAGGCTGATGCTCTGTATGTGAGACCAGCCTGTTCTACATAGCAACTCCAGGCCAGCCAGAGCTATAGAACAAGATCCTGTCTCACAATTGATGAGAGAGAGAGAGAGGGAGATAGAGAGAAAGAGAGAGAGAGAGCTAGAGAGAGAGAGAGAAAGAGAGAGACATAGTTACATAGACACATAGATGGATACCAATTTGCATTCTTTTATTTTCTAGAGAATAGCTATTGTGCTAGGGAATATATATATATATATATATATATATATATATATATATATGTAGGGAAACAAAAGTCATGTCTGATATTAGTACCTACAAAATGACACTTTCTTTCTTGAAATACTTGGTAGATTATTATAAAATGTGTAACTCTTTGACCAAATAATACCATTTCTTAACAAAATGTTCTAACCATATAAAAAGATAGTTGCATATAGTCAAGAGGGAAGTCACTCAGTAGCTCAGACAATTACATGCACAGTGTTTCAAAGCTTAAGATATGTCCACTCATATTGCCAATTAATTAATTTTCATTATATTTAAAGATCAGTTGAACAATACATACATTGGATCACATGTACCTTTAATGCTCACACTCACACACACACACATGTATGTATGTATGTATATATATATATATATATATATATATATATATATATATATATATATGTGTGTGTGTGTGTATGTTTGTATGTACATATATATAATATTTAACTTACATATAAACAGATATAGCATATAAAATAATTATAGGATATATGCAAATGTACATACATAAAAATTTACAAGCATATAAAAACAATATTTAAGTCTTGAATAGAAATATATGTGAAGGGGATTATAGAAAAGGAGATTTAGAAAAGTTGAACATTGTACTCATAGACTAAATAATTTATTTTGAGAATACATGGACTTATTTTATTTTAAAATTTTTAAATTAAAAAAATAGTTACATGATATACAGAAACATTCAATAAATAAATGTTAATATCACATAGATGAATAATTACAAATCTTGTAATTGTATTAATCTTTTGCTTTTAAGCACTTAAAATCTACTTATTTGAAATTCATAATCTACTCTATTGTTTTAACACATCATTGATTATGTTTAGTTTAACCAGAGCATAAAAGGAACCTTAGAAACTTTCCTAGTGACAAAAAAATATCTGTCTGGATTGAAGTAAAACTTCCATTTCGCTCTACTTGGATACACTTGCATACCAAGTAACATAGAACTTGGTATTTGCAAAGGGCAGTATATATTCTAACACAAAAGGGCATGGTGAGGATTAACATTTTAAGGGTTGTGTATATTTCACTTTATTTATCCATGCTTTGTTATTACTTTAAAATGAATCCTGTTAATATCTATGTAGCTGCTATAACTGTAATGTATTTGAGAAAAGCGAAATCATATTGTCATAGGTTATGACTTTTATTGTTATGAAGATGATACAGTCGACGCTAACTTGTGCTCTCCGCAAGTTTGAAGGCTCTCAAAATCCAAATTATTTCTCGGGCAAATGTTAAACTTTCTATTACCGAGTACCTGGAAAACCCCAGTCTCTGGGTCTGCTCCTCAGCTCCTGTCAGAAGCCCCTCAGGCTTTTCTGTGCTCTGTCCTTCAGTAATTAGTTGTAAGGTCAACAGTTAAGCACATTATACTTAATGTAATGCTTGTGTTCAATTGATGCCTTTCTCATCTACTGATAATTCTTATTAATGTAAGTACGTGGAAGAGATGGACTCAGGCCAATCATAAACTCCCTCGACTGTAGTTCTGAAATATACTCTACTTCATAATGACAGAAAATCATATCTGGAAAACTCTGAGGGTGTCTTCAGCTTGGAAGTTAACTTCTTCTAGTGAATTAGGACTGTCCTTGGCAAATGGTGAAGGACCTCGTTGAATGAAATTCATAATTAGATTTACAATGACATTAATGTATACCTCTCTGCCTCGTTATTTTTAAAGTGAGGTTTGATTAGATCATCTGAGCCTATCTTCCAGTTACAAAGGAAGAAAATCTAAGTATATGATGTCCTGTAGAAACCATTCCAAATGAGCTTGCAATGGTGGTAAATTAAAAATAAAGAAAAAAAAATAAAGGATGAATATCACTCTAAGGAAATTTCAGAATAAATATTGCAGGCAGAATGTAATCCATGCACATTTGACAAGGAAAAACAAGTGATGACAACATGATAATAAAGTGTCTGTCCTGCATGTAAGAGCCCTGAGCTCAGAATGTTCCAACTCACAGAAGAAGCCAGGCATACCAATGTACACCTGCTATCCAGCCTTCGGAGGTGGGGGGCGGAGTCACTCAGATCACTGAATCTTGTTCACCAACCATCTTGACTGAAAATTAAATACATGCGTGTGAGTACTTGAGAACTCACAACCACATACCACACACTTACACAATATTGCGCACACACCAAAAGTATAAAACAAAAATAAATACTGTATTCCTCTGAGTGTTTGGCACACGTAAAGGTCTTTTTAATTAGAATGTAGGCAGAGAAGCATTAGAAGGTGACTTGGGGCTTGTAGGATGGTAAAGAGTAATTACTATCTTGTTACCCAGTTGGGAGGAGGAGATATAGTTTTTCTTCAAGGTTCTTTGTCCAACCCCAAGATCTCTAAGACACTGAGCCACCAACCAGGCAGCATACACTAGCTGGTATGAGGCCCCCAACACAAATATAGCAGAGGACTGCCTGGTATGGCCTCAGTGAGAGAAGATACACCTACTCCTTGAGAGACTTGAGAACCCAGGGAATGAGGAGGTCTGGCAGGGTTGGGTGGAGTGGGGTGGGGACATCCGCTTGGAGACAAAGGAAAGGGGATAATGGGATGAGGAACTGTCAGGGAGCAGACCTAGAGGAGGATAATGACTGGACTGTTAAGAAAAAGACAAAAAACAAAAAACAATTGAAGGTAATTCAAATTTTTTTTGTCCAAGGTCCTTACTAACTAGCTATTTTGAAAATACAGAGTGTGAAACTTATAGATTACTCAATTTCAAGAGGCTTCGATAGTACAGGCAGTTATAAAACTGGGATTCCAAAACATAGTACCCTTAAGTCATGACATTGAAACAAACCAAGTAAGGGTGTTGTAGAGATGGTACAGTGGTTAAGAGCTGGTTGCTCTTTCACAGGACCTGGTTCAGTTCCCAGCAACCACATGGTCACTCACAACTGTCTTAAACTCCAGTTCCAGGGCATCCAATGTCCTCTTATACCCTCGGTGAGCATCATACACACAGTACACATACACACATGCAAAGAAAACACTTATACACAAAAATAAATAAATAAATATAAAAATACAGAGTGTGAAAATAAGATCCAGCCAAGCAAAATGTAGCAGGAATAATTTAAATGTTCCTAATGCAGCACCCCTTAATACAGTTTCCCATGTTGGGGTGACCCCAAGCTATAAAATTATTATTGTTGCTACTTTATAACCTGCTATTGTTTTGAACTGTCATGTATA
Source organism: Mus caroli (assembly GCF_978045245.1). Classification (NCBI taxonomy): domain Eukaryota; kingdom Metazoa; phylum Chordata; class Mammalia; order Rodentia; family Muridae; genus Mus; species Mus caroli. The sequence goes on from NW_028227265.1 coordinate 86,275,923, forward strand.
TAACTGTGTTTTCAGATGGTCTTAGGTGACTCCTGTGAAAGGGTCATGACTCACAGGTTGAGAATCACTGACTTAACAACTTAACCATGATGACACAAGAGCATCCTAGCACATTATTAATAGTTCCTATGCATAAGACACTACTTTTTTTGTCCTTAGTATGAGTCATTGGAGTTTAGTTGTTTCTTTCCTGCACTAAAACAAAGACTGTAGTTTAATCTATTAGTGTTTGGAACAACATACATTTATTTATAGGTACTTGCTATATCTGAACATATGTTTCACACCTTTAAAACCATATTAGAAAAGGGTGGTTTTAAGCTTGGAAATTCTACTGAGAATGTATCATGGGAAGAGACTACAAATACCTTTTTAAGCTAAAGCTGGGTAATGTAAAGTGTATGTATTTGGGTAGTTTAGATATGAAATATCTCCTGGAAGTTCTAAAGTGGTCATTTATCTCCTAGCTGTCAACACTTTGGAGAGGTGATTGGATCATGAACATGTGAACCTCTTTCTGGGTTAAGCCAGTAGTGAGTTCATGGCTGAATGGGATCTCAGGTGATAGAAGTAAGTCAGTGGTCATTGAAATGAGTGTCTTTGATCCTCCATTGATTTCCAATTTTGACACAGGTCTATGGCAATGAAATCAAGCTGCCATGGACTGAAACCCTTTGTCTCTGAGCCAAAATGCACACCTCCTTTGTGAGGTTTCTTTTCATAGATGCTTTCTCATGGTTGGGAAAAGTTAACATCCCAGAGGTTGTGGGCATGTCTTTTGAGAAGTTACTTGTGACAGTGATTGGAGGAGAAAATAAAGAGGGATCATGACAACATAAATGCTTGCTAGATGATCTCTTAAAAAAACAGTTTTGCTTTACGTTTTTTCGGCAAGAAGTCTCGATATTGAGTTCTCCTTAGGCTATGTGTATACTCTGCCACTTCAGTCGTTTATTTTGATACAAGACCTTACAAAGTTAAGCATGTTGACTTGAATTCACTCTGTAGTCTAGACTGGTTTGAATTTGCAATCTTCATGTCTCAGCCTCTGGAGCAGCAGGAACTTAAGTCCTGTGCCAACAAGCCTAGCTTATTACCATTCCTTATTTTAAGACATGCTTACTTATTTTTCTTTGTTCAAGTATGCTCCCATTCAAACAGCAGTCATGAAATATGCACTTAGTAAATTAAGGCATAGTAAAATAATAAAAAACATGGAAATAGGTGACATAACTTTCACGGTCAAGACTAGATGATCATGTGAGAGACGACAGAGAAAGGGCTTTTGAAAGGAAGGCATGGGCCTAGATAGCCTGGAACTCATTTAAACATAATGTAAGAGATCCAGTGAGAGCAAAGAGACATCTAATTCGAACTATAACTTAACCATAGTCACTCAAGGGAGCTTGGGTTGCAAACTGTCTTATCTATCAGGGAGAGAGGTTGATACTAAAATGTAAAAAGGCTGAAACTTCTGGTAAGAGCTTGGTGAGAACCTTTCTGCATATGTAAGTGGATTATGCCAATTTGATTTTATTTGGAAAATCAGAATGCCCTTAGAAAGGAAACAAAATATTTGATTTGAATAGTAATTCACTATTTCTCTTCTGTCATGAACCACTGATTCCTTTCAACAGTTTTGGCAATGTACCCAGCCATTAAATTAGAACATTTTAAAACAATATTTAGATATTCCATTTGGAGTTTCCACCTCTGCAGTAATAATTTCTTTTCAAGTGTAATTGGTATTTTTTTTTCTTTTAAAAGCGATTTCATGAATAAGCAACTCGAGCTTATTTAGTATGCTCATTCTAAGACTTTTAATTCTATAATTTAGTAGTTATATTCTATTTGTCTTAATTTTTCTGATGAACAAATACATTTGTTAAAGTACTTAAGTAATATATAGACGTTATTGGTTAAACAAATGTGGTATTATTTGGTCCAATAAGCTTTGAACTATCACTAATTGGATATTGGAAAAAAAACCTTAAAATAGCATTATGCTTGTCCCTTGCTGTTGGTAGGTAACTGTTGGTCAGAGCCTAGAGGAAATGCTAACATTGAGAAATTTCCTAGGTTTTATATCTAGTTCAATTTAGATCAATAGTAACATATTAAGTAACTTTAAGAATTTTCTATGATTATAAATGCATGTGTCTTTTTAAAATTTAACTTTGAACAAGTTTTCTAATCAAGGATGAATTTAAAATTATATAAAACTTTATTTTAAAACAAAAAACTGATCAGCCTTTGACTACTACATCAACAAAGGTTTAGGTGTAAAATCAAAGAACATTTTGATGTTAGTTTTATTAAAATTTAAGGATTCTTCTCTTCAAAGGACATTTTCAAGAGAATAGAAAGAGTAGACCAACAGGCTAGGAGAAACTTTTCTCAAGACAATCTTACAGAGATTGCATGAAACACAACCTACAAGAAATTCTAAGGGCATTTAAAACTCAAGGGGAAAAGAATAACACAATTATAAAAACTGGCAGAAAAAGAGAGAGAGAGAGAGAGAGAGAGAGAGAGAGAGAGAGAGAGAGAGAGAGAGAGAGAGAGAGAAAGCAGTGAATAGACACGTTTTCCAAACAAAAATAAGGCATTGAAAGATGCACATGAAGTGATGGTCAATATGACGTCATCAGTGGAAAATGTCACTAAAATGCCACTGCATGCCCATACACCTTGGGATGACAAATTCTAAGCAACACTTACTACAATGCCCTGAGGATGTGAACACGGGGCTTTCATTCATGCCTAGTGGGAATCAGAAAGCTTAGTCACCTTAGCAGGCAACTGACAAACTAAATACAGCTGCAGTATGCGTCACACTCTCAGATATTCATTCATCTCATTGGAAAACACACATCAATACAGAAATAGTAAGTAAATATTTATAAGTTTGATTTATAACTGTCAAGACTCGAAGCAAATAAGAAATCCTCCCATTGGTGAATAGATAAACAAAGAAACATGGATCAACGCAGTGGGCTGTTATTTAGTTAGTTACAAATAGCATTGTAGGTATCCAATTACAGAGACAAAGGAAACAAACACTGCCCTGGTTTGGAAAACGGTCCCCCAAAGTTTCTCCTGTTTGACCGCTTCACCATCAGCCTGGGATGCTATTAAAAGTGAAGAAATATCTAAATGCAATAGGTGAGTGGAGCAAGTTAATTTACTGAAGGCACCCCCTTGAAGGGACTACAGAGACTCGAGCCTCTTCCTCTCCATGTTACCAGAAGGTACAACCATGTTCTCCCACAACTACACCACATCCATAGTGTGCAGCCTTGCCACATCCCCACGAACAGGGCATCAGCTCATAATAAACCTCCAACTATGAGCAGAAAATTTTTACTTCCAACACCTAAGGAGTTGTTTAAAGCTGACTAAATAAATGAATATTCTGCAATGAAGGGAGCCAGTCTAGCAAACTGCGATCTGTTTGATTCCTTTTATACCTTGTTTGTAACAGAAACATACACACCAACAGCAAAAGAGTGGAGCTGGACAGTGGCTGCACAGAGGAAATTATTGAGTGGTGAAATCGTTCTGAGCAATGGCATAAAGAAGAATGCCTGTGGTTAGAACATTCAAAGTTTTAGCGCCAAGAGTGAGTTCTCACATATGCACATTGAAAAACAAGGGGGTCTGCTTGTGTTAAATGATACTCTCTTACAACATAATGAAAGAAAAATTACATCTAAAACATAACCAAAGTCTATTCAAGTCATGCTAAGGTGGGACCCACAGTGGGATTCTGGAGCAGCACTTTAAATGGAAAATCAAGGCAGTTTGGGAAAACTATGAATTTATTTAATATGAGTTTTATGTCCATATCTCACTTCTCTGGGATGCCATGGACCGGGAGAATGGTTCAGTGGTTAAAAAGATTTGTTGCTCTCACAGAGGACCTGACTTCAATTCCCAGGAGCGATATGGTGGCTAACTCCAGTTCCAGAGGATGTAATGTTTTCTTCTAACCTTGGTTGGTACTCCATACACATGGAGATGCATACAAAGCACCCAAGAGATTCTGTTCTTCTCAGGACTTCTTACATTTGTCCTCTCCCTAGAATGCTTACTACACTGCTCTTCAACAAACTCTGCCCCAATTTTATTAATCATAATAATCTTTAATCACTAGATCTGACCTTAAACCAAACTCTTCAGAGAGACTTAGTTAGCTGTTTTCAATCAAAGCCATTACCTTCATCACTTCCTATAATTCTTTCTTCCCAAGACACACTGTACTTTATACCATCTGTTTTGCTAATGAATTAAAATCTATCACTTCTATGGATGATGAGCTCTGTAAAAGGAAGAGCCATGTTGGCTCCCTTAATGTAGCCTGGAAAATTATATCCAATATTCAATAATTTTAATGAAAGAACGAGCAGATGAATTAATCTTGACTTTTAAAAGATTACTTTTTTAATTTTGTTTCTTTCTTGGATGAATGTAGAATTATTTACATTCTAGACTATTTGTATTTGACTTACTTATAGTCAATGGCTACTACAAGATGGATCTGAGTAATTCATACACATCTGAGCATTTGTGTTATGGAGCTGTGAGCACAAATGCCCACTCACAAAGTCTTCTTAGACAGGAAGTATTTTGGTTCATATTTTGTATTATGTTAGTGTAAGCACTGTACTGAAACAGATTAAGGTGCTTTTTTAAATTATTCAAATGTTTTAGAAATGAACAAAAAGTTAATTTGTCTACCAAAGCAGCATACTGGTCAATACTAGATTTGTTCTAGTATTGATAAACAACATCCAAATATTTTTTCAAAATAAAGGGAGCAATTTAGTCAGATCATACCAAGGGCATTTTATTTTGCAACTCTAACATTCAGCAGGAATGAATTTGTTCAGTGGCAATAATAAATAATATTTCTAAGAGGAGAGAATTTTCTACTATGAAAATAGTCTTTAAAATTTCTGATATCTGTTTATAAAGGAAATGCTGTTTTCTTTTCAACATTCCTCTTAGCCTAAGATTGGGCTAATTTAAATAAACCACTAGGAACACACAAGTTCCCATTCAATTCTTTAACTATCAAGTTAGTATTCTTTATGTATCTATAACCATGTGTCTATTCATTATTTTTCTTGGTGTGGTGATAAAATGCCTGACTAAAACAACTTAAAGTAGAACTGGCTCACACTGAGAGTACAGTCCATCATCGTGGGGAAAGGAAAGACACAGGGGTCTCAGGTCAAGTTGTCTCCAGAACCAGGAAACAGACAGACATGAACGCTGGTGCCCAATAGCTTTCTAATTTTTTATTTAGTCTGGGACCTCAGCCCATGGCTTGATGCCAATCACAGTGAGCCTTGGTCTTCCCACTTCAATTAATGTAATCTAGGAAATTCCTCACAGATATTCATGAAAATGTGTGTGTGTGGTGTCTATAAATTCTTTCAAGTTTGCATTCAAGACTGTCACAGTGAACTAGTGTCAATGCCTGGAACCATGTGTCACATTATTGTTAGAACTGAATGTATACTACAACAACAACAGCAACAACAAAGGTAATTGTGTAGCTTATGAGAAAACATAATTGTAAAATTATGTAATGACCACTAAAGGCTATGATGTTGAACAACATAAATATTTTATATCAAAAAACCAATCTGTTGTTTGCAGGTGCTATGACTTTAATCTGAATGTGAATAGTGGCTTGATTCTGCCAGGATCAAGGTGTAAATCTACATTTAATCCAGTTTAGGAACATTTGATTTACTTCAGTTTTTCTAAAAACATTTTATAATAGTCTTTCTTCCTTTCTTTCTTTCTTCCTTCATTCCTTTGTTCCTTCGTCTCTCTTTCTTTCTTTCTTTCTTTCTTTCTTTCTTTCTTTCTTTCTTTCTTTCTTTCTTTCTCTCTCTCTCTCTCTCTCTCTCTCTCTCTCTCTCTCTCTCTCTCTTTCTTTCTTTAAAGAAGCACTCACAACTGAAAGATGGGAAATATGTCATTTCTCTTCACCTGAGATTTCCTTATGAGATTTAAAGTAGAGGAGATAATGGTTAATTGTATTGCAAAAAACACTAAAGGAAGCATTCAGACTCTGCCTGGGTATCACACTACTGTCTGCCCCTGCAACATATCAACTTCAGACAAAAGAGGAAAGTTGAGGGCTGGCAGTCCCTTTGTGAGACAGTTATACACTGTGATGGTTTGTATATCCTTGGACCAGGGAGTGGCACCATCTGAAGGTGTGGCCTTGTTGGAATAGGTGTGACCTGGTTGGAATGGGTGTGTCACTGTGGGTATAAGATCCTCACCCTAGTTGCCTGGAAGTCAGTCTTCCACTAGCAGCCTTTGGATGAAGACATAGAACTCTCAGCTCCTCCTGCGCCATGCCTGCCTGGATACTGCCATGCTCCCACCTTGATGATAATGGACTGAACCTCTGAACCTGTAAGCCAGCCCCAATTAAATGTTGTTTTTTTTATAAGACTTGCCTTGGTCATAGTGTCTGTTCACAGCAGTAAAACCCTAACTAATACACACACCTATGCTAGGTGCTCCATAGTAATATAGAAAGTCAACACACTGGCACATTTCCCATGTTTGCCTGTTCCTATCATATTTCTCACTCAGCCATGGAAAGCTTAGCTCTCTGCTGGGGCTGAAAACAGCATTCTTCTGCCATCCTGCTCCTACCTGCTCCCTGTGGGCTAAACATTTCTGCTCCTTAGTCACAGAAACACTTCCTTCTGCAAAATTGCAATCTTGCTGTCTTCGGTATGTCTCCCAGCAAATCATGCCTAAAGCTCTGTGGCGTTTGTAGCTAAACTTTGTGATATAGTTGAGGATGAAAAGGGAGACTGAAATTCTCAATGCTGCCCTTGCTACTGAACAGACTTCACAAGTCAATGATTTAGAATTTGCCTAGTCCTCAATTTAAAAGCGACTCTGAGGAGAGATGATTCCAATGAGCTGCAGGTTCAAAGGCAGCAAACTTTCTTTTCTTAGATGTTTTTGGTAAAACAGGATTACGAGCAGTTCTAGACTTTTTGCAGTGATTAAGTAGTAGTTCAACGGTTCTTGCTTCATGGAAGTGGTGCCCAAAAATACCAAAAGAACAATACTTATTTCTAGAATTAGCAAAACCCACAGACTTTGCTGCTGGAAGGTGGGTTCCCACAGGAATTCACAAAACTCTGTGGCATGCCCTTGCCTTTAAATGGTTCCAAATCCTTCCTTAAAATGGCCTCATGTGGTCTTTACTTGTTGAACCCTTCTACACAAAGTGCTGGTGTGGGGAGATGTATGAATATATCCTTAATGACAAGTTGCTAGTTTGAAAATGAGTACCTTATACATGAATTTGGGTAAACTCAGTTCTGTTGCCCAGACATAATACAAACTTTAGGAGTAAATGCATTATTATGGGTAGTTAGATGTTCAGTATTTTGGATATCATAAATTTTAATTTACAAGTCTAAAATAAATCACATAGCATCAATAATTTTGCAGTTTATCATTTGGACAGTAGAGAAAAATTATGTTCACAGATCGATGTGTGTCCTAGGGCATATGCAACCTTACTCCTAGAAAATGATTTTAGTAACCAATAGCAATGGCAACGAACATGTGACTTATGAGATAAGAAACCATTCAAAGCAATCGAAACTGATACCTTTGCTGAGGTTGTAGCTCAGTGTAGAATGCTTGCCTCGCCTGCACACGGCCCTGGGCCCAAATTCCTGTCACCAAAAGAAAATCTTGTAATTTCATATTCTGTTTTCTCTAACACAGAATTTCAAACTATGCTATGTTTAAGCAATTCCCTGCACTATATTTTAAAATGTCTACATGAGTCTTGCTTTCAATGCATACAATACATGCTCTCTTGCTTGTGGAACTGGGTAGAGCTCAATTCATGGCTGTGGATTAATAATATCAGTAGAGATAAGAGTGCGTGCATATGCGTGTGTGTGTGTGTGTGTGTGTGTGTGTGTGTGTGTATGTGTGTGTGAACACCTGATTCCTTGGAACTGGAGTTGCAGGTGCCTGTGAGCTACCAGATGTGGATGGTGGAAACTGAACTTGGCTTAGGAGCAGTACGTGGTCCTAAGCACTGAACAGACTCTCCAGTATGTGTGATGATTTTTAACTTAATAAATTTTATATGTTGACATTGATAATTATAATAATGTTAATAACTTTATTCCTTTACTTCCAACAGTTTCTGTAATATTTAGATTTTTATCCACTTCTTAAGATAACGATTGCTTGAAGAGACATCTCCAAAGCCTGGGCCTGTTGCTTTTTAATTTTTCCTGTACCTTGCCTTGTACCTGTCTGCAGTTGACAGTTGACCTCCTTACAGGCTGTCTGTTTCACAAATAAGACAAAATGTTGATTCTCAATGATATCATCAAGTCTGGCTTGCTGGATCTTAATTCTTGTGAAGGAATAAAGTCCATTTTATGGTACTGTAAGTATTCTTAGATACTGAACTTTATTGTATAGTATTGACAACAAACACTCTGGGACTGTTCTTTCAAAAGTACATGGCTAAATTTGGCTTTCTAGTCCGCTTTACTAATTGACACCATTCATTCAGTCCTCTTTTGATTCATTTGTGCTGCACTGTGTACTTTTCATGCATCTGCCCCACTCTTTTATGTTATTTTGTGGACATTTTAAGACCACCTTCTCAGTCTATTCTAATAATTTATGTTCCGCTTTCACAGAATAAACAATCATAATTTCCTATCAAGTGTATCATGATTAAAATCAGTCTAGCCAATCAGAGTTATATGTATTCTCTAAGATATTTTTCAAAACAAAGCAAAAAGTCAATAATTTTTCTAGCTTGATGTAAGGTGTATTAGCTTTAACTGTGTTGTTACATCTGTGAAAGACGGAACATTTGCCTAATGTAGTTCAACTGTGGGGTTGGTTCCCAGCATCAAAGACAACACACACACACACACTTTGCCAATGTGGTAACCCACTCTAAAATGCCATGGAACTAGTCATTACAACTCCAACAAGCATTTCTGCCACTTTCAGTATTTCTTCTGATGAAGATATTTTAAACAAATCTACTCAGTTTTTTCCTATTCTATGAATGTACTAGCCATGCTGTCTCTGCCTACCTTGTGGCTACAACTGCAAATCTCTCTGCTCACTGCCGCCTGGATGCAGTTATTCCTCTCCATTGCTGTGTTTCATCTGAGCTTCAAGTAATTATGAAATGCAAATGTCCACTAAACATTTTAAGGAAGTTCTTCCTTTAAATATTAATATAATGTCAGTATCCATAACATATCTGCCTGAGTAGTTTGTTTTCCATAATTATGATTAATAAAGTCCCAATAAAAACATGTTTTAAAGTTTTTATCAAGTATAGAGTTTATTGCCTAGAATGTAAAATGTACCGAAATACTTTAATAACTGTAGGCAATGGTTTTCTCGTGGAGAAAATTCTAGTTAGCCTCCTCTGAGCTCTTTGACTATCAGGCTCTATCTACCCTTTCTCTACAAAGACAAAAACAACATCTCTCATAAGGTGTTTTGTTTTGGTTTGGTTTGGTTTTGGTTTTGGTTTTGGTTTTTTTTTTTGTTTTTTGTTTTTTTTTTTTTTTTTTCGGGACAGGGTTTCTCTGTGTAGCCCTGGCTGTCCTGGAACTCACTCTGTAGACCAGGCTGGTGTCGAACTCAGAAATCTGCCTGCCTCTTCCTCCTGGGCGTGTACCACCATGCCCGGCTGATCTCTCATAATGTGTAGTAGCTCAAGACTTCATGCCTAGGTTGACACTATCCTTCAAATGCCTACGTGAGAAAAAGGCTGCCACAAGAAGCTTCTGTTTGGAAATGCTGCTTACTCTTTATTGTACCCAGTACCTGTCACTCAACCCTCGTGGACAGGAAATTATCAGTTAACAGATTCCAGTTGGTCTCATATGGACCATCATTCTCTTTCTGTTTTTATGTAATGTTTAATCCCTTAGCCCTGCTGAGTAATACTCACATATTTTCTGATGTTTAGATGTTATTCACCTTTGTAAAAATCAGTGGCGTTCAGGCCACTTTGGATCTTTGTGCTGCTGTGACAGTTTTTTTACCAGGTCAAATTAGTTGTTGCCATGGTGACTACTCTTCTTTGGTTAATTTTGAAAATATATAGTGTATCTCACTAATATAAGATCCTCTCTGCTCTTTATAGACAGTAAAATTCGGAGAGTGGAGCAAGAGTTTTGTCATAGAAATCTCCCCCTGGCATCCCTGAAGCTCTGGTTCTGACAGTTTTCAAAAACAGAATTTGGATAGACACAGATTGGCAGAGGTCATAACGGACTAAAAGGATGAGAGTGGACAGTTGCTGAGGGACCATTGGGCCAATTTGCTAGTTAGGTGGGGTTTCTATGCTCCTTCTAAATATTCTGGAGTAGAAAGCCTTTCTGTGCATTCTTTCTGTACAGGTGATTGACGGGCCCATTGAATCTTGTGGACATGTCAATGTCATGTAATGCCTCTTGCTAGGTTGTTCATTTTATAAGGTTTAAGGGTTCTGGAACCAGGGCTAGAAAAATAACAATTAATGACCATCTGGGTAGTTTAGAAACTCATGTCTGGGACCAGAGATATAACTCAGGTCCCATATTTCGAAGAGTAACTAGAATTCTTCTTTTCATTCTTCTTTCAAAAGCTGAGGATTATGAGTCGCATGTCAGATATTGTGTCTTTTAAGTCTGCTAATATGTCTCTACCAAATAGCTATAAAACAGTCCAGATTCTCACTGTGATGCACTTGAATGGCTTTTGTGTACCATAACTAATTAGCAGGGTGCACAATAAAATGCAGATTAAACTGTAATTGAATGTAGGTACTACAGATACCTACCTGGAAGGTACCTACCAGCAGAGATTCCTTTAGAGATAGGACTGAGGACACAGGAACAAACCTGGGCAAGCATGATTTCTGTGAGCAGAAAAGGCAAGAATCAATCAAGTCTGCATGACTGAGGAGAAGTATCCTTGCTAGCATCCAATGACAACACTAAAAGAAAAACAACCCTTGCTTCGAGAATGCATTTCACTTCCTACTCTTTATGAGTGTGAGTTTTAGCTGCTCTCATAAAGTTTATGGATTTTGCCCTTCTTCTACACTCTCAAGTTTAAGATGTGAGGGATGCTGTCTCCCACTCCCTCATTTTCACTGGTGTAAGAAGGTTAGAACTAAGCCCTAAAAACTGGGATAAATCTAAGGAAGAAAAAAAAAAGACAGAAATCAAGACATAGGGATCGTGTGTTGTTATTCTAACCTCTAGTTGGAGGTCTCTCACTGCCTACCTTAGTTTCTATTACTAAAAGACTATGATCAGAAAACATTTGGGTAGGAAAGGTTTTATTTCACCTTACAGCTTATGATTCATCATGAAGGAAAGCCAGGGCAGAAACCAAAGCAAGAGTTGTGAAGGAAAAGTGCTTACTGTGTTGCTCTACCTTGTTCACTCAGTTTGTTTTCTTGTGTACCCTAAGGCCAACTGTATAGGGTTGACACCACCCATGGTGGACTGGGCCCTCAAACATCAATCATTAAGAACATCCCACAAACTTTCCAACAGACCAATCGAATGCAGGCAGTTCCTCAGTGGAGATACCCTCCTCCCAGGTAAGTCTTGGGTGGTTGACAAAAATCACCAGCACACCAGCTTAGAGTAAAAAACTTCAGCATAATTATCATCTGCTCTGCTGTTTGCCTAGAAGGGGATGGTATTCCTTTTATACAGGCATATTTCAAATAATCTTAAAATAGCAATGAACTATGCTTCAGGCCTAAACACAGATGTCCTTTCTTCTTTTCCAGCCATAAACTTTGCAATTCCTGGAAATTTTACAAATAAGACTATAAAGTTCATTTACAGTCCGATTATACTTGATTTCTCTGGTGCAACCCATGTGGCCTATAGTGTGCCTTCTCAGCTATAACTCTACTCAGTGCATCTCAAAAACCCCTCTCTGCTGTCATTTTGTCAAAGAAAAAAAATCTTCAGCAGGCCTATGAGATGTCACTTCAGAAGCCACTCAAGTCATTTTATGACTATTCTAAAGACGCTGCTTTACTGAAATGCTAATACCTGGACTTGGATATGTTGTATCCTTTATGTGAGTATCTTTTTTTCTACTAATTGTGTGTTAAATGTATGTCAAATCTCCTCCCCGTGTATTTCAAGTCTGCTTCATGCTGGCTGATCCTGAAATACATTTCTACAGCACAGCCAGCAATCCCAGTTTCCCTTGAGTAAAGACCTCTGAAAGAAAACATCCTGTGCTGCTGTAGGTGCCAGCCTGGTCCTGGGTCTCCAGCTGCTGCTCTCATGCCACTAAACTGTGGCTCTTACTGGACAGCGACTGGTTTATGGTAAATTTAAGCTTAGTGTCTAGCCACAGAAGATCAAGGATGGTTGTTCTCATTCCCAGGGCTTCTTCTCTCTCTGGGAGAGCACAACTCTGCTGTGATATCAACAGAAAATAGACAGAAAAACAACTGATTCTCAGTTTCTCCAGTTTGCTATTTCATCTACAAATTTACACTCAAGTCTAGTCAGATTTTTTCATTTCAATGACATTATATGGTCAAGCTCTCAAAGAATAAATATCCTTCTTATATACTTGCTATATGTGGTCAGCTGTATTGGGGGCGCTTCTTCCCTGCCAATACACAAAAGGCAGATGGATCTCCGTGAGTTCAAGGCCATCCCAGTCTACATAGCAAGTTCCAAGTCAGTTAGGGATATATAGTGAGACCTTGTCTCAAAAAAGGAATATTTGCTTTTTCATTAATAAGCCATATTAACTTACTTCACCATTATAAAACAAGGATTGATTATCAATTCCTATGGTTCTTTCTGAAATATAGCCCCATGTATTGGTCTATTCATACCTTCTGCAACTGCAGTGAGCCTGTGGTGTTCTACACCTCTCTTCTTCAATGGATATTTGGATAAGGAGACATTAAAAAATTGGTCTTTTGCCAAATGCTGTCTTTCTCTGTACCAAATGAGATCTCTCTCTTTCTTTCCCATTTGAACAAAATTGAACTTATCTCAGAGTATTTGAACTAATTAAATAGCTAGTATCCCATAGGGATGGAAATTTATTCACATTAGAATTATTGTAAAAATTTAAAAGAATATAAGCTCTCAAAATAAAAGAAAGTACAGGCATGGCTAAGACGTCACAAGTGCTGTGAATTAGGGTGTCAGATTCAGAAAGAAAAAAATTATTTCAATGACAAATTTTGATTTCTATGTATTTGTTTATGTATGTATTTGACCAGGGGGATGCTAATGAGGCTTCTGATGGCTCTACATTTTTATGTATACATTTTATACCATCTCTATTTTTTCAGTATAAGAATCATGGGAGAACACTTAAATAGTTTGTCCAAAGACATCTGGTGAGTCCATTGGCAATGACAGATAAATTACTAGAAAAACTAGGTTTCTGCATTACATTACTCTGAGCCATGATTTCTTGGTAAACTAATCCAATATTTCAAGATTTCTACTCTAACATATGTAAGTGGGAAAAAGAAGGTGAAAATCTTATATGCATAGTTTGAAATCCTTGAAAGTCAATGAATACTTATAATGATTCAATCTGGATTCAGAAGAGGGAGTATGTTCTCTTAGCAGTTAGCTCTTAGTTATTGTAAATGAAGTGAAGACACAAGATAGCCAGAGGCCTCATGTTATAAAGAGAGTTAGAACTTGGCTGAATTTTCACTGGGGCAGGTGGCAAAACATACCCCTTATGGAAGAAAGTGGGGATGACAGGTTTTGGAGTTGAGGAACGGCTTTTGGATTTTAAGATTCTCCTTGGCTGAGACATTAAGATCGTCCACAAAAGCATCTGCTCATCTTTCCTCTTGGCTAAGAAGGGGATCATAACAAATGCTTGCAGTTTGAATCGGGGAGATGTCAAGAATTCAAGCAATTAGGCAATTCTGTTTATCTGGCAAATAAAGAGGGAGAGAAAGTAGCCTTGGAAAAGAAGTGTGTAGTTTTAAATATGATTTTCACAATATGAATCATATTTTAGATGTGAAAAATTCTCCCTAACAAATCTTCTCAAAGAACAGTAGAATTCCATTTGTTAGGGGTTTGAAGCATTCGTTAAAGAAGTTATCTTTTCTGAGAATTAATGTTTTTCCAAAAATTTCATACTTTGTTCAAACACTTGGACTGTGAATCACCTTCCATGGGTTTCAGTTCACATTTAACAAAGTATATTATTGATAAATCCTGTGTTTAATGATTAGAATTAAACTTGAAAGCTAACAAAATATAAAAATATAAAAACTAAACACTATATACTTCATATTTATTACAAACACGTAATAGACCAAAACTATATAATTTAGACTTCTAACAATTTACCCCATGATTTTATTTCATGTCTCCATAAAAATATTAGAACTGGTAAAAGAAAAATATGACATTTAATTTAGTTGATGGGAATTATAATTTTTTTAACTGAAACGAGTAGAAATTTACTAAGCACTGTACTGACATTACTTGTAGAAGTAAAATGCTGCCTTTTTATCCTACATAAGTGTTACTGCATCTTTGTACTTTATGTAAAAGCTTTCTTTGATTATTTTTGTAGTTTTGAAATGAAGCCTTTTTTGCTTATATTTGCTGTTTTGGATGGAAGATAGGCTGATTTGTACAAAATTTATAGCTTCACTTTTAAATTTAAAAATCAACTGTAAGGTTCAGGATACCTCTCAGTTGTCAGAGGCACTAATCTAGCTCCCCAGAACTACATAAACTAGGACTAGTGGACTCCCGAATACTAGCATTTAGGAGGTAGAAGCAGCAGAATCAGCAGTTCATGGCCAGCCTTCGTTAAACTACCAGTTTGAGTCCGGCACAAATGCATGATTGAGAGCTTGCAGCTTTATCTTTGATGCAGAGAGTATCAAATACGTAGTGATTTTATTAATAAAAGGAAATTAGAGCAGGTAAATTATAAGGAAATCCTCTACCAGACCCCCTTTTCACATTCTTTTCAGGAAACCTGGAGCAATGAAAGGAACCATAATTTTGATAGCTCAACAAAGCACTTGAAGTGGTACTTTGATGGTGGGTTCAGTTTATTCCCTTAGAAAAGAACATCAATATTTTGGACTTGAAGGAAATGGGCCCATTGTGATTATTTAAGGACTGTGGGATTAGGAGAATCAACAGAAAAGACTGCTTTGTGCAAATAAGGAAGGCCACACTAAGCAGATAATGTTATTCTCTTTTTAAAAGAAATGCCTGGGCAGGTTAATGTAGCACAGTTGTCAACAAGCAAATGTGATTTATAAGTAGTTTACAAAATGGGCACGGAAAACTACGGTGATAGAAGATGGACTGTGCAGATCAAGCCCACACTTTGCAGGCTTGGAGAAGCCGTCGATCTTCTGTTTGTGGCTCCTATGGAAGTCATCAGAGGAGAATGGCAGTAATATTAACTTGAAGGGAATTTTGTTGTGGCGACAGCATAGATAAATGCACCATATCAAGGCCATATTCATCTTTGCAAGTGTGGCACTCAAGAATTCAGCATTACTTGTGCACTTTTTTATTCCTTACGAGAAACGATGCCTTGACTACAAGTTTCCCATTTAGAAGAAACATGATCTTTTGGAAATTTTGCCACCAATTGCTTATTCTTTGATTTTTACCTGTCAATTGAATAAACTGTCTCTACTTATAGAATGTGTTTCTGTCCCTGTCATCTGCCTGGCAGCTCTGCAAACTCATGAACTCCAATTAGTATAAATCCTACACTGCATGGAGTCCTAACATCTGTGCCTTGTCAGCTCTTAAATCCCCCCATTTCTATGGGTCAATCTGTCTTGGCTTATAAGTATTTTGCAAATAGGTATTGTCATTATCAATTAGAGGTTGACTTATAGGTTCTTTTTGATATCATATTTAGTTTTCTCTTAAATATTTAAAAATAGAATTGAAACATTTGGATATTACTAAGTGATATCAGAAAACTCAAAGAAGAATCAACTAGAAAACATGTGTGTGTGTGTGTGTGTGTGTGTATGTGCGTAAAATCATTAGTTACACTACCCTGAAAATTGACCCATTCTTTAGAAAATCTCAAGAGGTATTGATTCTTTAAATATAAAAAATTCTAGTAAGAGTGGAAAGAAAGGTGATTATGGCTTCATCTTTAACATTATCTCCCGTGCTGGGGTAAGTTGTGATTTTTTTTGTTTCTGCTGTGGTGGAAGGGAGTTCTGTACATTTGGAACAAAGGGTATGATCTAGATCCTGTGGTATCCGTGATGGTCTTGAGAAGCTCAAATGTCTACTTTGGGAAATCCTTGTCTGAAAGGATCTGTGAGAAAGGAGTCCATGCTTTAGGGTCATGTTTTGTTGACTGGTGAACAGGAAAAGATAGCAGTAAAAGATTGGCATGTGGCATAGGATTGCCATTTTAGAATTCAAGAAGCAGAAAATGGAGGAGCAACACAGTCCAAGGCCAGGGGGCTCTACACAGTGAGTTCTAGGCCAGCCAGAACTACATGGTTTCAAGCAAGAAAAATACAGAAAAGAGGAAGGAAAGAAGAAAGAAAGAAAGAAAGAAAGAAAGAAAGAAAGAAAGAAAGAAAGAAAGAAAGAAAGAAAGAAAGAAAGAAAGACAGAAAGAAAGAAAGAAAGAAAGAAAGAAAGAAAGAAAGAAAGAAAGAAAGAAAGAAAGAAGAAAGGGAGAGGGAGAGAGGGAAGGAGGGAGGGAGGGAAGAGGAGAGAGAGAGAGAGAGAGAGAGAGAGATGAAAGAAATAAATGAAGGACAGGGGGAATGGTAGCAAAAGAAATTACTAATTCATAGTGTACCAACATAGATAAACTCCAAAAACTTTGCAGTAACTTAATGTCAAAAATACATATTATATGTACAGAAGAATATATATTCTATGATTTATATTAGTTCTAGGTTTCCTGACAAAGGAAATATATAAATGTCAAAAGCAAATCAGTGGCTGACTAGAGATCAAGTTACCTGTAAAAAGAGCAAACGCTTGTAACCCCATCACTCAGGAGGTAGAGGCAGGATCTCTGTGAGTTGGAGGCCAGCTTAGTCTACATAATGAAAATTTGGGGTGGTTATGAAATGAATCCTAAAATTGGTTTGACTCATGGGCGAACAGCTTCATAAACTGATTTGCACTCCATGAACTGTACTCATAATAACTGCAGACATAATAAACACCCTTACTAAGATATATACTAGGCCATTCACTAAGCTTCCAGAATGATACCTCCTGGGGCATCTGGAAAAGCAGTTGGCAAATGTGGTTCAGAGTACTGACCATGACATAGTGAGACTATCCCAGATTATCATGGTATACCTTATTTATTAGATAAATCCTCAAAATATAAAGACATAAAAGTAGATCTGAGCGTTTCAGCCTGAGAATAACTTAATCCTTTCTTCGCATCTTTGAAAATTCAAACAGGAGCAAGGAGTCAAACAGTGTGCTGTCTACAAACTACCAAAGGCCTTTGCTGAAGCCAGCAAGAACTCAGTGCCCTGATGACTTGTTTCATCCTTGAGAGCCTCCACAAAGGGGCAAAGGGTATTAACATTTCATTTTAGTTTGGTGATATTTGAACTAGATTTCTGATCAATTAAACTGTAACATAGTAAATTTATGTCATTGGAGCTTCCACGTTTATGATAACTATGTGAAAGTTCCAATTGGAAATAGATATGTGATAGAATAGGAAAAAGTAAAGAGTGGTAAATAACTTTAAATAAATAAATGAATAAGCCATATTAAAATGATGTGGCATGTTCTCTGTGGAATGATTAGGCTATTATATACTCTTGAGAATTTTTTAAATATTTCTTTTATTTGTTTGTTTGTTTATTGTGCCTTTTCATTAATATGCATCCATGGTATGGCCAACCTGTGCAGGTCAAAGAATAATTTGTTATAGCTAGGTGTCTTTTGTCACATCAGTCCCAGGGATTCAAGTCAGGTCTTCAAGTTTGGTGCCATATACTTATTAAGTCATCTTGCTAGACCGAAAGCATGCTCTTTATCATACTTAGTTTAGTCATATTGAGTAATGTAATGCATTAATTTAGAAGAAGCCATATTTACTTTTAATCAATTAGTGAACTAATTAACCAAGGATCTCGTTATACAGCTCTTCTGGTGTCAAACTCAATTCTTCTGACTCATTCCAAATTTTGTGCTCAAGAATACGTAACCTCATTCCTATTTTACAATTTTCAGATATTTAAGAGTTGGAGCAAGTTTGAGATGAACTAAAATAGATCCGCGTTGAAAAGCAAATGTGAGATAACAGGTTTTTTAAATGAAAGACATCTGAATAGGAGTGAAACACACACAGTTTACGTGAGCAGAAAAGCCTTGATGATTTTGCACAAAATCACATCAGGTGTGTGAATTAACTTTGCCTGCTATAGTAATACTTTCATTGCTATCTATGAAGGATGTTATTACTATATACAATGCAAGGTTGAGAAAAGTGGCACTGGTTTAACTGAAATTAGTAAATTAACAGTTTAATTAAGTTAAAAACCTCAAGAGATCTACTGGAGAGATGATGGCTCAGCAGTTAAGAAAACATACTGTTTTTGTAGGGTATGTGGGTTCAGTTCTTAGCTCCCACATGGTGGCTCGTGGCTGCCCATCACTTCAGATCCAAGGGAATCAAAAAACCAAACTGCATTCTATGGCCTCCATGGCACTATCTATCTATACATCCATCTATCTATCTATCTATCTATCTATCTATCTATCTACCTATCTATCTATACATCTATCTATCTATCTATCTATCATCTATCTATCTATCTATCTATCTATCTATCTATCTATCTATCTATCTATCTGTCTATCTATCTATCTATGCAGGCAAAATACTAATACACGTAAGAAATTCTTTAAACAAATTCAAAAAGTATTAGAGTCATATAGTTCTTGTGTTGCCAGGATGACAATTTTGAAAATTTTCTGTCACTCAATAAATTGTTTCTAAAAACCCTAGAGAGAGGTCTAGAGGTCTAGATAAATAATTTTGACAATTATTTTTCCCCATGACTACTCCTCCTTTGACAAAAACTCTCCAAGCTCCCAGTTATTTTTTCTTTTCATTCTTTTGCTTCTTTTCTTTCCTTCATTCATTTTTTCTTTCTCTCTGTCTTTCTTATCTTTTCTTTTTTGTACTTTAGCACATATCCATAGACACATGTTTGTTTGGGCTTTGGTTTCTTTTGTTTTCTCTCACAAACACACCTCCCTTTCCTACTGTCCCTAACTCAGTCTCCTCTCTTGCTGGGTATCCTCCAATGAAAGTATGTATGTGAAGCTGAGTCAGTGTCTCAAGGCCTATAAAGTCAATATCCTTTAACTTATCTATTGTGCCCATCAATAAAGAGAGACCCCTAAGGCCACCTTTAGTAGTTTAAAACAAATCACTAAAAAAGTATTCAGGAAATACTCTTCTACTTAAGTGTCCATCTTAAGCCAAACCTGTCTCCTGTTGGACTACCATGTCACAGGAAAACTGAACTGTACGACCTTCCATCCCCAGAGCTGTCTTGTCCACAACAAGGGTAGACTGGCTCAGATGAGTATAGTCTATCTCATGCCACACCTACAGCATCCATATCTAGCTCTGTCTGACTCCTAAGGCTCTTCCATTTCCATCAACAGAAGCCATATGGGAAGCTGGTACTCAGCAACACGTGGAACCAGAGTCAACTTTCTTTCTAGATCATCATTTCTTTAACAATAAACAGAGGGTATCCAGGCTGCCATGACAAATTTCTCATTCAGTTTTAAATATGGATGAAAGTTACAGGGCTGTGTTTGTAATGTGTCTAGTTGGTGCTTATCATGAGATCCTTTAAGATTAAAGAAAAATTCAGACATGTTTACTCCTGCATTTTGGCCTAAGGGATTTGATTTATTTTGAAAACAAAGCCAAGAACAGGCCTATCTGTATCTTCCTATTACATCGTTATAGTAATGTCACCATAAGGTTTACCCAGGCTCTAATGTGAACCCATTCACCAGTGTCACATTTTATTTTGTAAACAAATGCTGGAATGTTAGACTAAAACTTCGGTTAAAATAAGCGGTAGTAATAATCACTTTAAAAATCTACGTTCACTCAATATCAACACACTGTATGGAGGAAATATAATCACTTTTGAAAGCCACTCTCAGTTGCGTACAGGTTGTTTAATATATATTAAATATAGAACAATTTCTGTTTCCATAACAATTCTTATGAAAACGTTGTAGGAAATTGGAAACGACAAAGTAAAATTAAAGGGAGAAGAAATAGATTGTGGTAAAACAAAAGCCTCCATATTGAGAGGGAAAATAACCAAATCCAAACCAAACAGAACAAAAAATGCTTGATACTGGATTTAAAATAGGCTACATGGACATGCTCAGAGTTGGGTATAACAAAATGTGATTTATGTGCAAAGTGGTGTTTTTACATAATTTATGAGCTGAAGTGTGGAATACAGTCCACATATGGTGACTTAATTTGCAAAGAGAAGGTTAAGGCGTAATAATGCAGCCTCTAGCTGATGACATATTTGAATAAAGTGTGTGTCTTTCCTCTGCCCACTGGCATCCTTGCATCTCCTGCACTGTCTCCACTACTTTCATTATTCATTACTTCTGCCCTTTCAAAGCAACGTTTTCTTATTCTGCACTTTTCTTTGACACAAGCGAAGCAGAATGTAGTACCCTTCAATAAGATAAATAACTAGCAGGGCTGGCTTGTATTTATTTATTTATTTATTTTAAAATCCCAGCTTTCTCTGTGCCCTTTGTGAAGGAAGGAGGAAGAACAGACAAAGCAGGTTCGGGCAACTTGGCTTCATTATTTCAGACATGCCTGGCCTCCTACATAATTTGCTTATTGATCTCAGTAATGAAGACCAGAAAATTACATCCTCTCTTGTGTGCACAGCTATGAATCACAGATTGCTCACCTACTGTCAGCTTAAACAACTTGCCTGACTGAGAAAAGACTCACTGGGAAGCAAAACTGATCAGGAGCCCTTCTGCTCAGCCAGCACCTCACTCTTGTTAAATACCGTCACCATTACTCTGGACAGATGCACCCCTCCTTCAGTCAGTTCAGATAATTGCCTTCAGACCTTTGTCCTGCCGGTGTCTGAATCCTAGTTTACAGGAAGAAGGTTATGCCAGGTCCTTCTCCGTGCTGGAGAGAAAAAACTGACAACCCAAATCAAAAATAGAACCAAACAAGTGACACCAAGAAACCGTAGTTCCTGTCTTAAAGCTCTAATTGATACTATTTTCTAAACTAACATTTGAATATGCAGCGCTGCCACAACACACACATTTCATCTAATCCTGACAGCACGTTCTGACTCAGGCAGATCAACAGATGCAGATTCTCATCCCAAGCAACCTAAATGTTTGTGGAAGCCGTATCTTATCTCATGGCTGAGGAGTAGCGAGGGACCACCGACACTGAGAGAGAGCATGTTTCCTGTTGTGGATGCAAGGAAGGAAAGTGTGTGGCAATACCCACCTAAGAGATGGAATCTTAAGCTTCTCTAATCCTAAGCTTCTCAGCCCATGTGGGATAAGGAAAGTAGTTGCAATGTGTTCTTGAATTTTTCCCCTTAAAACTAGAAAATAATTTGAGACAAGTTTATTGGATTCCTAGCATTTTGATTTCCTTCTATAAATCCGAAGGGTTTTTGATGTCTTGGATGCTTGAACACTCATAACTTTGTTTATTTTCTATCTTATAAATATTCTATAAGGACTATCTGAATTTTATAATTTGAAATAATTCTAAGTTAAAGATTGTAAGCTTCAGAATAATAATACTTATTTATTCAAGAAACAAATTTAAACATGTCTACTTCTTTCAAAAAAATATCTCAAATTTGGATATTCACTGGTATTGGTTCATGTTCTTAACCAGTTAATTGGGCACCAGTGAAACCCAATAAAATCTAGAAACAGACTTTGGTCTAGTGTGCTTTCTGTTGCTGTGGTAGAATAATATGACCAAAAGCAACCAGTGGTTGTGAGGTGGGGCCTAGGAGCATGAAGGGGTTGTAGGTGAGGGGGTTTCTTCATTTGTACAGTTCATTGTGAAAGGAAGTCAGGGCAGGGGATGGGGAAAGCTTTACAGATTTGCATCCAGGCCGATGTAATTGAGGCATTTTCTCAGGTGAGGTACCCTTTGCCCCAGATAACCACAAGCCTGTGTCAACTTGATAAACAAAAAAAGCAAAACAAACAAGTAAACAAACAAACCAAAAACAAAGCAAAGAAAACATATCATCTTGGTAAGGAAGTTTTTCTTTATTTGGATACATTTCTAAGTTTCTGATTCAATTTCTTTCCTGTGAATGATGACTATTCATCACCATATTTCTAAAACATTATGTTTAAATTTCTTTGGTAATTAATTTATATGGCCTATTTCATTAAAGTAACACCATTTATTTAATGAAATAGAAATGTGATGCTTTAAATGTATAAGATGAAGCTTAGAATATTAAAAAGAATTACAATAATGAGGATTTGATTGATAGGCAAGTTAGTAACTTTAGAGGTTTAAAGACAACAATGACTTTTAAAACTATTCAAAAGTAGCAGTAATCAGAAACTCTTCACAGCCTACATGGTAATCTTGATTAGATACCATTCCCTGTCTCTATAGCAAAATTGTTTAAGCATCTTTTTTTAGAAAATTGTTTGCTATTTAAAGCTTAACATTTTAGTTGCCTAGTGACATGATTGGTACTGATATTTAAACTGCAATAGTTATGACATCATAGGCTGTATTATTGAATTCATATTAAAGATGGTTTGCCTGCTGTTCAAAGCCATATTTCATGAGTGCATCTTGGTGAACAATCAACTTATATAGGTCTCTTGTTATGACAAATACTCCTTAATTCCTAGGCCCTACATAGCCAACTGGAAAATACTGTGATAAATTTTATAGGATTTGGATGAAACATGATTTTATGTCAGATCATGTTGATTATGTGCATAATATGCAGGAAGGATACATTATAAATATCCCTGACAGGACTGCACCTACTGCTTTAGGAATCTTTCTTCTGTTTGTTTATGTTAAAGTACTTTCCTAATTGCACATGAATTGGAAATGTGAGATATAATTCCAGTACATTGGTTTTGACTGATTTGTGTGTGTGTGTGTGTGGTAAGAATTGTGTCCTATTTCTTGCTTGTTGTATCTTTCTTTTTAAATAAGAAATAAATTCAGATATGTGCATCCCACCCCTGCTCCCCAAACTCAGGGATCACTGCAGAACGTGAGGACAAAGATTGGAAGATACAGAGGGGTTGGTTTAACTGCAGTGAAACTTTGCTAGACATAGCAGTGCGGTGTTACTAATGAGCTCACAGCAATTGTGATAGCATGCACAAGGCCTGCACAAGATGAGGTGAGATAAAATCCCAGAGTTGAGGAGGGAAAGTGGTCATGCATTGTGTGCTCTAGCTAAAGAGCTACTGCAAATGATGGCTGCTGGGGCAGACAAAGACCATTTCTTCACGACTTCAATCCCCTTCCCATAAAGCTAGTCATGGTCCCATGGATGTCCCTGCACCCAAGCACATGCTAGGGGTTCTAAGTGAACTCTATTGTTTTAAAAGAAAACAACCAGAAAAACACACCAAAAGCCATGAAGTTGATAGGAAAGAACAGTGAGGAGAACAGGGAAAATAAATGGATGCACTTGATCAAAACACATCATATGTGCCACAACGATAACAACAAAATGCCTCCTTTAAGTCACAAAAAGTAAAGTTGTAAGTTGAAAATAGCTATTTTAAACAAAAGGCAATCTAGCTATCTTCCACATAATTTGACCCAACTATTTCTTATTATTACTTATGTTAATTTAGTAAATCTTCCTTATCTATAGAAACAAAGAAAATGAAATTTTCATTCTCCTTTTAGTTCTTTTTAACATTCTGTATTTGTATTCTTTTTACATAATATATCCCAACACATTCCCCTCCCTCTACTCCTCCAGCCCCTCTCCCACCTCTCCTCTCTCCCAGATCCACTCCTCCTCTTCCATTTCCCTTCAGAAAAGGGCTGGCCTCCCAGGAATATCACCTGAGCACTTAATAACAAGATACATGAAGACTAAGCACAAAGCCTCCTGTCAGGACTGGGCAAGGCAACCCTTGAGGAGGAAAGATGGCATCTAGTAGATGTGTTGAGATGCTACTAAATAAAATGTGTTAGAAAATAATTAGAAAAAGTGTGTATAGTTTTGCTTTTAAATATTTGATTGACTGCTTGCCCTTACATGTTGGATGGATTCTTTGTCAGTGGGAAATGCTGCATAGTGCAAAGAGGTGGTTCACTTGGCATCCTCACTGACCAGGATTGAGTACCCATTAAGGAAGATGCTCTCTGAGACAGTATAGGTTCTGGGATTTTGAATCCAAATGGAGAGTGAGAAGGAATAGCAGTCAAGTTGTTTTACTGCTAACTATACTAAATATGTCCATAATTATAAAAATATTTTAATTATACCAGCATTTTGCCTTTCCCTTTAGAATTATTGCATGTATTTTTATCATATAACTCACACAATTTTAACTAATGAGAAAACAATATTTAAAATGTGCTTCAAAACAATACAAAGGAGCTTGAGGGATGGGTCTACACTGAGAGAAAATGTGACACTTATCTTTATGAAGCTGGACTGAGACAAGGATCCCCAATTTCAACAATCCTATTCAATGTAGTGCTTGAAGTCTTAACTCAAGAATGCATACAAGAATATAAAACTGAATAAATACAGGAAAAAGAGAAGCTAACGTCTCCTTATCTACGTATAAAATGCTTCTGTAGTTAAATGCCAACTAGTCTGACACAACTCTTAAACTTGAAAAACACTTTCAGCCAAGTACTACACCATGAAGAAGGACCATTTGGTACAAGGAAGAATAAGAGGATCAATAAGAGGGGTCTGTAAAGATTTTTCAGGAGAATGCATAGAACAATTTTCACGGGAAAACACAAAATGACTAATAAATATTTATAAATTCATTAGCCTATATGGATATATAGGATTTGTGGAGGGCTTAGATTGAGCATTGTTAGGTTTTTTAACTATAAATTTGTACCCATAATGATATAATCTGTCAAGTATATCTGCCTACCCCATAGGCTGTCTCATTACTGATTGCTTTCCTTATTTACAGAATATGCCCAATAGCAGCTTCATTACTAGGTATCAAATTTAGATCCTCAGTGTATTTTGAATTTTTTCCAAAGTGATAGATATAAATCAATTTCACCCATTTACACATGGATATCCTAGTACCATTTGCTGAAGTTGTCTTCTTTCCATTGCATGTTTTTATATTTTGCTCAAACACTAGATAGCTGTAACTGTGGGTTCTTTTCTCTGTTCTTTACTCTATCTAGTCCATTGGTCTGCGTGTCTGTTCTTGTGTTGGTACCACACAAGTTTTCTTACTGTGGCTCTGTAGAACAGCTTGAAATCGTGTATTGTGTTGACACCTGCATTTTTCATTCTTCTTGGGATTGTGTTAGTCATTCAGAGTATTTTGTGCTATTATATGGGTTTGGGATTGTTAGCTATGTAAAGAAGTCCTTGGAAATTTGATGATCACTGGTTGACTCTGTCAACTTGTTTTTGTATAATACATGTTTTCAGAGTATTGATTCTGCCTATCTTTGTTTACATGTCTTTCATCTTTTGTGGAGTTTAGGTTTGTGTGTGTGTGTGTGTGTGTGTGTGTGTGTGTGTGTGTGTGTGTTTGTAATTGCAGAGTAATTACACTGATACTTAACTCAGAGTGTCATTTCTTCCAAGAATATGGGTTTGAGATGAGATCCTAAGGGTCTTGTCTGGTCTCAGTCATAGAGATAGCATAAATGTCATTTGGGCTATTGGCCACTCTCTGGTGCTGGTTGGGGGGAATCCTCTGGATATCATGGTCATTTAGATTACTAGCCACTTCTGGACCTTAATGGAGCATGGTATAGCCTGGCTCAACAGATAACACAGATCACCAGGCTGTTAATCACCTCCAAGTCTCAGCCTTCCTGAAGAACAGGTATATATTCATTCCTTTGCGAGGGCAATCCCTGTGTGCTTAACATTCCTGGTGTCTCTGGAGAACTATGGGTACAAGAGCCTTCATGCTGTGCTCCCCACAACGGGATATGTTCTTTAGAACACAGTCTTGAATTTGATGTGAAATAGCCCCAGTGAGAAGTTCTGTGTCTAGGTTCAACCAAGTAATTGTTCTATATTTTTCTTTTTAGTTGTGCCTATATCTAAATCTTGGTATCAGACTCATACTGATATCATAGCTGGAGACTCATAATGTTTCTTTCCTTTTTATTTCATGGACTAGCTCAAGGAGCTTTGGTATCATATCATCTTGAAAAGTTTGATAGAATTAACAGTGAATCGATTCTTTTCACAGATTTGGGGGGGGTTTGCCCCTCTTTTTTCTTGTCTCAAGATTTTGTACATATTCTCTTGTTTCATCTTGTTTGGTCTATGTGTCTGGAAATACGTCTACTTTTAGATTTTCTAATTTTCTGGAATATATGTTTTCAAAACATTTTCAATTGGTCTCTCAATTTTTCTCTAATTTTATTCACTGTTTTTTTCCCTCTGTGTATTCAATGAGATTGGCAGGAGTTTGTCAGTATTTTTTATTTTTTCAAGGAACAAGCTCTTCAATACAGAGATCTCTCAGTCTCTATTTCAGTAAGTCCTTCGATGATGTACATTAGTTCATGCCACCTACTTAATTTTGGTTTGGCTTGCTGTCTTTCATCCTGTGACCTTTAGATGCATAACTAGGTTATTTATTTAAGATATTTCAGATATTTTACTGTAAACTTTCATATTTATGAACTTTACGTTTACTGTCCTTGGCTATATTCCAGACTTCTGGTAAGTTGCACCTTCATTTTTATTTTTATTTCTTTCTTGAAAATTTTAAATTTATTCTGTGATTTCTTCAGTCACTCATTGCTCTTAATCAGTCATTCTTATGCTTTCTAATGCTGTAGCCATTTAAGACAGTTCCTCATGCTGTGGTAAACTTAATCATAAAATTATTTCATTGATATTTCATAACTGTAATATTGCTACTTTTATGAATTATATTTTATTCAAATAAACGACATACAAGATATCTGATATGTAACCGGTTTCAAGGAATATGTGTTCCAAAGGGGTCATGACCCACAGTTTGAGAACACTGCTTTAGGCTGTACAGTTCAATCTTCCAAGTAATTGACAAATTTCTCGTGATAGAGATTTCAACTTTCCTTCAATCCCAATCAGGAAAGATGCTAAGGGATATTCTGATCCTTCTGTATTTGTAAAGATTTGTTTTGCAGCCTAGGATGTGATGTATAAGCTTTCATTGGCTGCTGAGAAAACCATTCATTCATATATATATATATATATATATATATATATATATATATATAGAGAGAGAGAGAGAGAGAGAGAGAGAGAGAGAGAAAGAGAGAGAGAGAGAGATGATCTATGATCTATGCTGAAGTTATACAAAATTTCTTTAAACCTAATGAAATTGCTTTTGCTATTTTTAATTTGGGTGGCCTATTTAAGATGATTGTGAGACACTAAAGTTACCCACCCATATTCTGTCAGTACCTATCTGAACTTTTATACCCAACAGTGTTTGTATTGTAAAATTTGGAACTAATACATTCAATGACGATATATTTACAGTTGTCACATCTTCTTGATTAAGTAATTTGTTTTAACAGATAATAACCTTTGTCTTTGATTTCAGCCAGTTTTGGAAGAAGTTTACTTCATTTGATATTAGAACAGATATGCCAATGTAGTTGTGACTTCTGTGGCTTAATTGGATATCCCCAGGTGTTCATTCACATTTGAGTGCCTTTGCAGGAGAGGTATATATTTTTAAGTAACATACATTTGTTATCCATTTAAGTGCATTATATACGCCACAACTTTTTGTAATTGGAATGTTATTTGATTTTGAATGTATTTATTTTTGTCAATTATTTATTTATTTATTTATTTATTTATTTATTTATCTATTTACTTTACATCCCAATCTCATCATTTTGGAGATATCAGTACCATGTAGTGGCCAACCAATCAGAGCTTGTAAAATGTTCTATATGTGTTGTAGATGGGATATTCAGAGAGGTAGAGTTGTACTCACCCTTTGAAGGTCTGAAGACCATGAGTCCAAGACCTCTGGCACTGAGCTTCACACTGTTTTCCTTTGGTTTTACAGTGAGTTGAACATAACAGTGTCTTTGTCCTTCCCTCAGAGTAAAAAGAGCATGCGGCTTGTTTTGATATACAGGAGCCCTTAGTTGAAAGACTGGGTTTTGATGTGTTTTTGGTTTTTTTACAGATTGATGTTTTTCAATGTTTGAAATTTTTTTAAAGACTTAGAAGTTCTAAAAGTTGGAATATTTTATTTTGTGCTACTGGTATTAGGATGAAGCCTTCATAATACAGGAGAAGATCGAGGCTGTTGTTTAATAAGGTTGCATTCATGAATCAAGTTGACTAGGGTTCAATTTTCTTGATAGGTATTTTTGTCAACATGATATAAGCCTAGACATGTGGGGAACGAGGAATCTCAGTTTAAAACAGTTTCCATCAGATAACCTTTAGGAAATCTATAGGGCGTTTTGTGATTAATGAATGATGAAGAAGGGCTTAACCCCCTGTAGATGATGTCAGTCTTAGGGAGGTGGTCCTCCACTGTAAAAGACAGCAGGCAGAAAAGGCCACAAAGAGCAAGTCAGTAAGCAGTGTCATTCCATGGCTTCTGCTTCAGTCCCTGCATTCCTGATCTGGCTTTGAGTATCTGCCCTGACTTCCATCAGGGTTGGAGCACAATAGTAGAGTTATAAGATGAAAGACATCCTCCTTCCCACCACCAATGTTTTGCTTTGGACCATGATGTTTTACCAGAGCAATAAACGTATAACTGAAACATTTGGACACTTGAGAGTGTCCTGGTGCCCTTTGATATTATGGTCGTAATTATGTTTGTTTTTCTGAAAGGATGGTTGAGTATGGCGTTTCTTTGAGTTTTCTTAGATGTGGTAGTTTAGTTGAGAAATCTTCCCCATAACCTCAGGAATCTGAGCATTTGGTCTCCAATTGGTAGCATTGTTTAGGCTAGTATATAGAATCTTTGAGACATGAGCCTTGCTTGGGCAAGTGCGTTATTGGATGTAGGTTATGAGAATATATAGCTTGACCCACTTACAGCTTACCAGCTCTGCTTTCTGTACATTTGTAGAAATGTGATCTCCCATCTTCCCGCTTTGGCCATCTGTTATAATATCTCCCCATCATTATGAACTTCCTGTATGGAACCATAAACCAAATTAAACTCTTTCTTCCATAATTTGCATTTGGTCATGACATTTTATACAGCAACAATAAGTAATTAAGACAGTGGACTAAGTTATAATGTTGAGAAGGTCAGCTTTACTGACATGGTTATATATAAGGCATTACTGTGGATTAACTAAAATGCAAGATTTTAGTAGATAATTGGGAGGTAACACCACTAGGGAAGTACGGACCAGGTAAGAGGAAGGAGATCACTAACGGTGTGTTATTGGGGGTTATATGTTTCCTCTGTCACTTCTTATTACTGCTCCAATGTGCTTCCGGCCCACCGGAATACTAGCTTTTCTACCAAAACTCGCCTAACATGATAGATTAAAACTATGAGCAAAATAAATCTTCTCCTAAGTTGTTTCTGTTGGCCATTCAGTCACAGCAATAATAAAACCAAACTAATACAGCCTCATAGACAGGAGAAAAGAAAACAGAGTAGAATAAAACCAAAACAAAAAAAAAAATCTATGAGATTATTAAATACGTGAATATGTGGCATGGGTTTTATGTTACTTGCTAAGAAAACCTAGCAGTTAGACTCTTTGGGGTGAAGTTTTAAAATAGACAAAGAATTTAATGAATATTTAGTGAAGCAGCAGCCTGTGACAATTTCCTTCAAGACAAATAGCCCAAGAATGTTGAGTACAAAATTGAACTCAGTGAGCTTTGATGCCAGTAACTTTCAACCAATAGGTAGAGAAGAAACTATTTTTTGTAGCTTTTTATTTATTTATCTTTAAGTTTTGGGCATGTATAAATTGTGCCTGAAAGCGTATTCATCAGACTAAAACCCCGGAGCTCTTGTCTCTAGCTGCATATGTATCGAAAGATGGCCTAGTCGGCCATCAATGGAAAGAGAGGCCCATTGGACTTGCAAACTTTATATGCCCCAATATAGGGGAATGCCAGGGCCAAAAGAATGGGAATGGGTGGGTAGGGAAGTGGGGGGCGCTATGGGGGACTTTTGGGATAGCATTGGAAATGTAATTGAGGAAAATATGTAATAAAAATATTAAAAATTAAAAAAAAGAAGCTCTGTAGACATTCATATTACAGATTTTTCCAAAAACAATTATATATAATATTGCAACAGCGTTGTTCACAGACACTAAAAACTTCGGAATAGGATAACTTGCAATCATTGGCCCTCACTGTTTAGCTCTTCATGAAGCATGAGAATCATTAAGATTAATAAATTGAAGAATCAACGAACTCTACCTGCACTGTCAGCTGGATGCAGCCCACTGGGGACTGTATGCCTGCCACCAGTCTAAGCCAATAGTTAGTATCCTCCCAGAGGCTCCTACTTAGAAGGGAATTCACTCCTCGTTATTTAATTCATATTCCCAGTCAAAGGAGCCCAAGCATCTGATGGAGCATTCTAACATTTGAATAAACTCAATCTCGTGCTTCCCTGTGACAGAGAACTGCAAAGCAATAGCATTGCTGTATTTATGTAAATAGAGACTATTTCCTCTAAGGCATTCCTTAAATTAACAGTCACCATTGCCAAGTTGAGTTATTGCTTGTGGCTTAGTTTTGTGTGTGTGTGTGTGTGTGTGTGTGTGTGTGTGTGTATGTGTGTGTGTGTGTGTTTAACTGTTTTTAATTCAAACCATTATTGTTCTCATGGAAGTTACTTAGTGAATATGTGTATGGATGATCATATCAATTAGCTACTTCTCACCAGCTACCGTTTCTCCTTTGAGGCAAATGTATCTTAAATATAAAAATCAAAACTACTTCATTGGTTGCCGTTAATTCTCTTATCCTTTTATGTGTGGATGAATTAGTTGTGCGTAACAATTCAAATGCAGTTTTATCTTGGATATTAGCTACTCAATAGATCATTCACTAGTAAAGATATTTGTATCAATTTCTGTTTATCTTCTAATTAATTTGATAAAATTCTTGCTTGATTTAGCATACCTGTATATGCCAATTTGGTATTGTTTTTATTTTTCTCACTTACTGAGTAATTCTTTCTTATGCCTCTCTAGAAGAATATTTTGCTCTTTCTATATCAGTATTTTAGGGAACTCTAACCTACCCTTTAGTGTTCTAATTTATTAATATATTATCTGAGTGGCTATACACTCAACTGACTTTAATTTAGCTCCAACATATCTCTATTTAAACTCATTTCTGTTTTCAAAACTGAAGAATCATTTATGTATCCAGTTGCCTTATTGTTAACCTTACAGGCATCTTATGTCCACACTCTGCTAAGAACATACATTAGCCAAGTGGGCAGTATCTCTTTAAAATGGTGCTAATAAATTTAAATATACACACACAGAAAATAAAATTGCATCTCTATTTCACATAAAAATCAACTCAAAATATATTGAAGACTTTAAATATTTAAAACTAGGAAACCATTATGAGCAAACCCAGGAAAATGCTTCCACACTATTGCAGTACTACCCCAAGTAGACACAAAAAATATTATCTCTCTCTTCCTGCCCCCTCTTTTTTGATGCTATTGAGTCCCCCAAAAGTGAAATTTTGTCAGGTGTAACATAACCATAGTCTTCCTACATTAAGTGGTGTGAGTAATGAAAGAGAGAAAAACAACCCATCCCCTCATTCACGTGTGAAAACATTTGACCTTGTAGAAATTTGGACTAGAACATTGATAATCAAAGCCAAAAGCAATGCAGGAGGTAGAGGGCAGACAATGACCTTCATCAACAGACACTAAGTTAGAATTAGATAGAAGAATCAGGTTCTTTTATTCTTTCACACACAATTATAGAAAATTGTACTATGTCTTTTGAAAGACAAAGAATTGGGAACTGGGAAGGTGGCGTGCTTGGTAACAGGCTTCCTATGGAAGCACGAGGATCCGAGTTCAACCCTCAACAAGCACACGTAGAAGCCAATGCAGCAGCATTGGTCTGTATCTTCTGTGCTGAACAGGCACAGGCAAACTCCTGACATTCACTGGCCAGTCAGTCTAACCAACCTCGGGAGCTGCAGATTCAGTAGAAAGCTTGTGCCAAAAGAATAAAACGGAGAGCAACTGAAGAAGACATGCAACACCATCCTCTGGCCTACACACATCCATGCAAACACACACAGATACAAAGAAAGGGTGTCAAATGTTCTCATCGAAGAGACATAATAAATATTTAAAGAAAATTTCAGCTTGATTTAAACCAGATTGAATATTTAAATGCATTGAAATAACATATGGTATTCCCCATAAATGTGTACAATTATACAATGATTTTAAAAGGACTTTAAAATGTTCTCTGAACTACATGTATTATTTTCTCAAGAAACATTTTTTTTACCCAAACCTTTGTACCCTATCACTTTCCATTAACCCAGCCTTCCCTCAATCCCCAGAAAGACCACAAAATCGCCCATCAATAAGAGGAGCTTAAATGATAGACAAGGGAAAGAGTTTTAGGCAGTGGCAGAAAAGTTTCCATTTGTTTCTTGTTCCCTGTGAGTGACAAATACATTTTGAAGAGTACCATCTTTATGTATGTATGTATGTATGTATGTATGTATGTATGTATGTATGTATGTATTTGCATCCCAAATGCTGCTTCCCTTTCCAGTGTCTCCCTCACAAAGACCCTCCTGGCTCCCCACTCTTCTCCTCTGAGAGGAGTGACACCCCAGGTACTCCATCACCCTGGCATATCAATTCTCTGCCAGGTTAGGCACATCCTCTTCCACTGAGGCCAGGCAGGGAAGCAATAAAAACTGATCTGCTTGTCTGCTACATATGTCGGGGCAGAGGGCTCATACCAGCTCGTGTATGCTCTTTGGCTGGTCGTTCAGATTCTGAGAGTATCCAGGGGTCCTGTTGTGTTGATTCTGTTGATCATTCCGTGGGGTTTCCATTTACTTCTGGACCTTCAATACTTCCCTCAATTCTTCCATAAGTGTCCCTGACCTCCTTTTAATGTTTGCCCATGGGTATCTGCTGTTTCAGTCCACTGCTTGGTAGAGGCTCTCAGAGGACTGTTATGGTAGGTTCCTATTTGCAAGCATAACAGAGTATCATTCATAATGTCAGCGATTGGTGCTTGTCTGTGAGATGGTTTTCAAACCAGACTGGATTTTATATATTAGTCTCTGATGCATCACTGAATTTCCTTTAGACAGGACAAATTTGGGGTTGAAAGTTTTGTGGGTGGGTTGGTGTCCCTGTCCTTCCACTGTGGGTCCTGCCTGGTTCTAGGAGGTAGCCTTTTCTGGTTCCATTTTTCCACTATTAGGCATTTTGGCTAGGGTCATCCACATTGACTCTTGGGAGCCTTCCATATCCAAGGTCTCTGGGACTTCCTAGAGATTCTCTCCCATTCTCACCCCAGGGAGCTGCAGATTTCCATTCATTCTCCTGGCTCTCTGGGACTCTCTCTTGTCTCTTCCCATGATCTTGATTCCCATCAATGCCCCAGTTCCCTGTATCCCTCTGCCTCCTATGATTATTTGATGTCCCCTTCTAGGTGTGATTCATGTATTCTTGCATTGGCCTTCCTTCTTGTTTAACTTTTTTGAGTCTATGAGGTATGCATCGTAGATATTCTGTTCTTTATGGCTAACATCCACTTTATCAGTGAGTACAATCCATGCCTGTCCTTTTGGGTCTGGGTTACCTCACTCAGGGTGATATTTTCTAGTTCCATCCTTTTGCCTGCAAAATTCATGATGTCCTTGTTTTTAATAGCTGTATAGTATTGTTTAAATGAACCACTTTTTATAATCCATTCTTCAGTTGATGACATTCAGATTGTTTCAGTTTCTGGCTATTACCAATAAAGCTGCCATAAACATC
This sequence comes from Mus caroli, assembly GCF_978045245.1. NCBI lineage: Eukaryota > Metazoa > Chordata > Mammalia > Rodentia > Muridae > Mus > Mus caroli. The sequence continues at coordinate 86,310,236 of NW_028227265.1, forward strand.
TTGGATCACAAGTCCTTGGAGTACAGCAGAGCATCTTTTGGGTATCTGAGAAACTGTCAGATTGATTTCCAGAGTGGTTATACAAGGTTGCTGGCCTCCGCCCCTAGCAATAAAGGAGTGTTCCCCTTTCTCCACATCATAGCCAGCATGTGCTATCCCTTGAGGTTTTTAATCTTAGCCATTCTGATGAGTATAAGGTGGAATCTCAGGGTTGTTTTGATTTACATTTCCCTGATGACCAAGGATGCTGAGCATTTCTTTAAGTGCTTCCTGACCATCTGAGATTCCTCTGTTGAGAATTCTCTGTTTAGTTCTGTGCCCCTTTTTTTTAAATTGTGTTATTTGGTTTGTTGGAGAACAGCATCTTGCTAGTGAAAATCCAATCTTACTTGATTGATCAGATGATAACCTGGGACCTGATATTAACTAGATACAAAAAGAACTATGTGTGTCTTTATCTTGTGTGGGAACACTACAAGATTTCTGTATCCTCGTTATTAGAATTTGTTTGACAATGTTTTTGTAAGATTCAAATAGAAAATCATATTCAAAATGTATTTAAATATTTTTTAAAAAGTGGTAACCTAAGATCATGTTAGTAGATATTAAAAATAAATATAGTTAGAATTTTTATAATCTCAAAGTATGAGTGCAAAGAACTCCAATTTTCAATTGTGCTGCTTTTAATACAATAACTAGAGTTTTCCTGACCCTTTTTGAATTGTTCATGACTTGGTGTTTGCTATATTACCAAAGTTTGGCTTAGGGATAAGTATATATCTTAAGTAGTATAACATAAATGAAGTTTGAGTTGTCAACAGTGTTTCTATAAACAACCTAAGAACTAGGGATTCTCAAAAGGTACTTCATGTTACATTTGGAGTTCACTGTTATAGAAATAACTCTGTGAATCAATACATTCATGTTCTGAAAGGCTGCTCTGTGAACATCTAAACCTGGGATACTTAAGTGATACTATGCACTCTGGCTATATATATTGCTTAAAAAAGACTCAAACAGTTATATTCATAACTCACTAGACAAAAGTGGAAGATGGAAAAGGCATTCCATACAAATAAGAACTGGGGAGATAATTGTGTTTCCATCATACAATGTAGAGTATACATCCAATGCAACCACCAGAGACAAAGAAGGTAATTCTAAAGTAAAAAGGGGTGAATTCATTCAGAATATATAATAATTCTAAGCATAGTCATTCCTTGGTAACCATCAGAAATTGGTTCAGGGATACTAAACTTACTATATGCTTAAATCCTTTTTATACAATGATAGAGAATTTGAATATAACATATACACACCCATTCCATGCTTATGATCATGTGCCAAGCCAACCAAATACAGTGTATTAAGTAAGTAGATTTGTGTTGATTAGGAATAATAGAAACAGTACATTCATTTCAGTTTAGATAAAATTTCTTTTTTGAATATTTCAACTTTTGTTTGGCATGTACTAATGAAGAATACACACATATTCAAGGCCAACAACACACAGAGAAAAACACAGACACAGGCACACATGCACACACACAAACATACATGCAGATATGCAACTATTGCAAAGTACATAAATTCTTAAATCAGACATTGCATATTTTCATTCATATGTGGATGCTCTCTTTGAATCTTCATATATGAGTGTTTAATTAAATTGGTGTATTCATAAAAGGCATAAAACTAATAAGGAGTCATCATGGAGGTCTTTTAAGAAAGGAAAAAATATGTTACAGATGGTATGAAAAGAAGAAGACTTCCTGTAGGGGTAGTAATGCCTTCAGGCTGCTGGAGGGGTGTTTAGTTCTCTTAAGGCAGAGCTAGCTAATGGCAACTCAGGAGACAGAGACATGTCACAAATCTATAGGAAGTCACAGTGCAGATATAGCATAGAATGTGATATAATGCCTAGAGACTGTATCTTCATTCTCCTAATGATTCCATCAAAGATTCAGGCCCGGAAGACGCCACAATACCTCTGGTTTGCAATTCTGTGCTACTTTATTCTGCTCTTGAGCACATCTCTTTATGCTTCTTCCTGTAATTTGGTGCCAAGCAATCATCTCTGTCTGACACATTCAGAAAAGACAAAAAAATATATTCAAATGCCAGGAAGTAAAAATGATGAGAAAATGAGAAGAGGTGGTACCCACTTTCCAAGACTAAATATTCCCTAACTTTCCAGTTTTCCACCACAGGATATGCCATAGATTCAACTATTCATTCCACTTTTAATATGGCAGTGCAGTGCAATTCTCATCCTTAGAATTTTTTTCCATAAAGGTGGCTGCACTCTGTCCAAATCTGCCTTCAATTCAGACAAGCTCATGTGCATCCACATGTATATACACACACAAACACACCGACACACACACACACAAATGTGAAGTAATTAAGGCAGATAGAAACTCATAAGAAAAGATTACTGAAGGTGGATCATTGACAGGGACATCTGGAGTGATGTCATAAAGATAGAAGTGAGGAAGTTGTCACATCATGGGAAGACATTAAAATTGTACTTTGACATCTTCACATCCAATAGAGAGCATCTATTATAAAGGAGATATGGACAACCAGGGAGACAGAAGGATGGAACTAGTTGATGTGAGCCAGTTTCCATCACTGGCTATTCACAGGATAACAAAACAGAAATATAAAACAGGGAGCTTCGACCTTAGAGGTGGAGACTATGCATGAACCCTATAGAACATGCTACCACTCATCAAATTATCTAGCCCCAGGTGCTGCCAGTCTCAGTGAGAGCAGACTATAACTTAGCCTATAATCATTCATCATTCTTTGAAAGACTATCCAGTAGCTTCGTGACAAATTGACAGCAGTATGTTCCTTCCATCTTGGAAGAGTTAGTCATTGCATTTGACAAGAAGAGACATTTATTTTTGAAATGGATTGATTTGCATTTCCTGGCCACATGGTCTCAGCCAACACCATTTTCTGAGTGACATATATATATATATATATATATATATATATATATATATATGTCACTCTTTTAGATTTTTAGATCAAGGGAACTCATTGCAGCAATACAGCCATAGAACTCCAGATCATGTTGACTTGGAAGAGTAACGCAACATCCCATGAAAAGACAGTGGAGGCATAAGCTCAAATACATGTCCTGTAAGAGTATAATGGCATCCTTCTGGTCTGCCATGGTTATCAGTCAGTGAGCATCATTAGCTTTATCCTACCAGGAAATAGAAGACATCTGTAAGAAACACAAAAGCAAAACAGGTCTGCATCAATGTTCCAAATGACCTATATACAATATTCTTCCTGCTTCTGTTCCAGTAAAATTGTGAACTTACCCACCCTGGTTCCCCTAAAAGAACACTGCTGTGCGTATACTATCAGTCTCATTGAACTTTAAGTGGTGGCAACTATCTGGTCATTGAATTACTTTTTGTAGGAAACCAATAGCAAAGATTAGAGTCCCCATTTTGGCAGAGTTTTGGCATGTTGTTCTATGATCTTCTTTCTTGCAGTGTGCCACTGTAGAGAGACATCCCTTATGCAATCTACTATTGAAACATTGCTGATCGTTTACACTATTAAATGGGTATGTGTAGCAGCCACAGACTGAGAAAGTTGCAGTGCACACTGTCTCACACCATTATATGACTTTCACAAGCACAGAGTTCATAACAGAAGGAAGTGGCAATCCAGAGTAAGCTGTAGAAAGAAAGCCTGAAAATTACCTTCACCCTTGGGACCAACTAAGGGTGGTCCAGCACGAGGGCTACAAATCTCCCCAATGAGACCTAAAGGAATACCAGGTACTGGCTTTGGTAGTACACACAGAAGCAAATTTGGGATGTTGAAGAATGAACTTCAGAAGACCTGTTAGTGTCCATGAATTCTCTTTCCAGGCTAAATCACCTGTTTTACTCCATCCACCCCTAAACTCCCTGAAGCACTGACAGATGTCAGTCTAGGATGTGCAGGCATATAGACAACCCTCTTTTCAGAGCATGAGCTACAGTGCCACGGTGACTAACATATTCAAGGAAAAACAAGAGAACTGGTGATCCAGTCAGGACTCAATCATAGCACAGACAGATCTTGACTCTTCTTATCCTTTAGATGACATGCTTGTTGTGAGTCATGAAGAAATGTGTTTTTGCAGTAACAGAGTTAGACCTCAAGGGATTGTATGACTACATCAAGCACTATGCCAATCAAGTGATATGACCTAAAAGAAAAATAGGGGTATTGAAAATGTTACATCCCTACGTTCCCTACAAGTCATATCTGGGTGCTTATAAAAACTCATGAAACAAACTAGGTGTTTTTAAAGTCTGTGACTACTATTTGTTAGGATTTACAATCTTGATTTCAAAAACATAACTCTGTGTACAAATCAAATGTAAAGAAGCACATTAAATCTTACGTTATAGCTCTAAAGCCGTATTTATTGGAATATATTTATCAATTGCAATAGTGCTCAAAACTAATGGCTATCTTTTTGTATCCTAGGCTATATATGTTTGTGACTTTCAGTAAATGACCTGTAGAGAACAGAATTTACCTCTAGGTGGAGACATGTCTTGGTCTCCTCCCTTAAGGTTTGATCTGTGGAGCAGGTCAGAGGCCTGGCTATGGGACAGCATTTAGAAAGTAAGGTTCACATTAAGACAGATTACTTTTTATCCCGGAATTTCTCCTTCTTTAGTGCAGTCCCTGTGATCCCAGACAGAAGAAGGGTCAGCTGGGTCTGTGTGCCTTTCTAAGGTCTGACTCATAAGGTGTAACTTATTTTTCTTTGTTTTTCCCTCAGATGTTAACCAGAGCCTAAGGGTGCTTTTAAAGGCCCTCACTAATGTTTTTGCCTTTCTTGCTTTTTGTTTGAAAGCTCCCATCCCATGGTGTGACTGCTTTCCTGCATCCAGGCGGCTGACCTCTGGGCCTTCTTCCTCAAGCAATGTGGTTTTCTGTTTTTGTTTTGTCTCTTCTCCATTCTCTCCAGCCCTTAGAAGCAGTTTTGAGATTCACAATTTACCTGTCTGAGCTTTTCTTTTAAACTCGAATTGTCCTGCAGCTTCTATTTGTGTTTCTTTTTTCCTTTAATTAATGAACTTTAGAACCCTCAAGGAGGGGACATCAATTTGCTAAGTATCATTGGAGGGCTTTGCTGAGACTTCCTTGGACTTCTGGTAATATTTCTTTTCTGCTTTTTCTTTAACTGGAAGAGAAAACAAACCAGTTCAACACCTCTAAGTGACATCAAACCTAAACTCTACTACCCCTTCCTTTGAGCATTGGTTTGAAGAACATATGAGTCAATAGGCATAAAGCATTTTAGAAGCACTTGGTAGAGTGAAAGTACTCGAATCACTATTTTTAATGTCCTTGATGTATCAGAAACAGTGAGAAGACTGTTCATAAATAGTGGTATATATATATACTAATAGAGCACTGGTTCTCAGCCTTTCTAATGCTGTGACCCTTTAATATAGTCCATCATGTTGTAGTAATGTCCAACCATAACATTATTTAGTTGCTACTTCATAATTGTAATTGTTTAGTTATGAATCATAATGTAAAATATCTGATATGCAGTATATGTGATATGTGATCCCTGTGAAAGTGTCATTTGATCCCCCTAAAGGGGTCGTGACCCACAGGTTGAGAACAGCAAAGGAGCCTCAGTTGTGATGGAGCCTGTGACGGAGCTACTGTCCTCATGTCTATGAGGAAAGTCAAGACCAGGAAAAGTAGTTAATGCCTCAACATCACACAGCCAGGAAGACTTGCTAGGAAAGCAAAGTCATGTGTGATACAGAGGCCATTTCTAGGAGCATCCCCTGTGTCTGCAGAGTCTATCTTTTTTCAGATTTATTCTGAACTCACCAGTCTGACTATGTCTCTTCTTCTGAAGTTAAGAGATAAGAACTGAACGTAGACAGTGTTATACTTGATGCACTCAGAATAGAAGTCTTTATTCCAAAATCCACTCCCAGAACATTCGTCAAGACAAATCTTCATTTTTCCACAAGCCTTGTGGACCATCTCTGAGTTTGCTGATGAAATTCCTGTTTCAACTAGCCAACAACTCATATACAGCACTTTGAAGGAAAAAAACTAAATGTTTGGGGGGGTGTGTGTTCAAACAACTTTGTACTTTTATCAGTTTAAAAACAAAGTTTTGGCAAGGTCACGCAAGCACTGAAATGAAATAAAGGTTTCATATCAAAAACAGTTTACCATACTTCCTTCAGTCATAAAGTCTCCTCCTTTGTTAAGTGCCATTTATTCCATTTTATATGTATGAAGATTTTGCCTGCATCATGAATATGCATTGAATATATGTCTAATGCCCACAGAGGTCCTAAGAGGGTGTCGAATTCTCTGCAACTGGAGTTATAGATGGTTGTAAAACACCATGTGGGTGCTGGGATCAGATCCCAGGACCTCTATAAGAGCAATAAGTTGAAATTATTCCCTCTAAAAGGGGTTTTAACTTTCTCTGTAAATTTACTTTTTGCCGCATTGTATTTTTTTAATTGTGTAACAGTCACTTCATATTAAAGATGGTCCTTAATGCTGCATGATATTAAAGGTGATGCTCTATGTTTCTAATATTTTCAGTTCTTACATTTTTAAATTACCATATTAAAGTTCTTGATATTATATTTTCAAAGTCTGCATTAGTGATTCTCATTGTATTTGAAATGCAAAATCAAAAATCTTCAATAAGTCTTTATAGTGAGTCTTTATGGAGCTTCTACATTATGGTGTTCAAATATAAATTTAATCAATTTTTTCTACCAGAAGCAGCATTTACTTTAATTCAGGTATCTAATACCTCTTCAATGGCAAATGATCAAAGCTTAATAATGATTGTTGCTGAAGTAATAAATTAAAACTATATACACATAAAAATATCTATAATTACAGTAAAACAAAATAATAGTTATATCATCTAGTGGAAAATATAATAATTGTGTAAATTTTTGAAAAGTATGAGTCTAAAAGTAAGTTAAACTATCTAAATTTTAGAAATTTGTTCTAGTGAATATATGAAATGTTAAAAGGAAAATATTAACAACATGGTATATGTGGTTTTGATACACATGAATGTTGGCTATATTTAAATCAGGTGGATCATGTCTGTCTCTTCAAATTTTATCATTTCTTTAGGGTGAACATATATAAAATTCTTCCTGCATTTTGAAAAAATAAGCAATACTATTTCAAGCAATAAATTAAATTACCTAATTATTGTCTGGAAGTTCTTTTAGTCATCAGTATATTGCCAATAAGAATGAACAGAAATATCCTTGTAGCCTGAATTATAATTTGAATGCCAAAAGAAGAGATAACTCAAACACCAATTTTATTAAAATTGTAAGCATTCTATGAAGTTAGTACATCAATAGAATATGCAATAAAAAAGAGAAAAGGATTAGTATTATAGCATCAATAAACCTTGAGATCATTCTTTGTATAAAAAAATCAGGAACACTACATATTTTATTATCTCAATTATGTTAAGCATCCAAAGTAGAAAAAACTTAATAAAAAATATAGTAAATAAATGCAAAAGAAACAAGGAAATTGAGGCTAAGGAGTGCTGAATAAGGGCTTCACTAGGAGTAATTAAAAAGATCTAAAATCATTAATGGTGCTGGCACAATTCTGAATATACTAAAAGTAGCTGACATATCCTCTTTGTGTGGATAATTATGTAATATATGGCTTTATCTGGAAACAGATATGTAAAATGAATGGGTAAATCTCTCAAAGGGGAGAATTAGAATGAGTTGAAGTTTTAAGGATATTTGCACTTAGAGCAATGAGTAACATGCTAAGCTCACCTTGGTCGCTCTGATGGCTTCTGACATTAGGCCCCAAATCTCTTCTCTTTATCTTTAAAAAGAATCACTTGTAAAATAGCTGATTTAACCTTATTGGCTCCATTTTTTGTAGACATGTTAACTGCAGGTAACTCCTATTCAAGGGTCCAAATAGCTAAAAGTTCAAATCCTCCAATAACAGGAAAGGCTTAAGTCACACTAACCAGTCTGTAAGTAACATATAAACATTGTAAGAAACGGTGAGAACAGGCCCAGCTTCTCAGAGCATTAACTCAGTGGTATCCCCAGCATATAAAAGCTGAATTTTCCACTTCTCCAAATTTCTGGATTACTTGATTTTTACAATGACACGGACTAAATCTTCAGGGCCAGGGAGGTGATTCAACAGGAAGACACATGTGCCTGCAAGCCTGATGACCTGAACTTGTTCCTGGGACTCACATGTGCACGTACACACACACACACACACATACACACACACACACAAAGTATGTAAATATAAAATATATTCCTATCCCTCCAGATTTGTGCAAAGTTCTTGTTGAGTTGTGTTGTGTATAATAACTGATCTAATACAAAGGATTGGGAGATCACTCAGTTTTCATCTCACTTTAGTGACTCAAAATCCATATTGAATGAGTGCTTCCCAATATGTAATTGCTCTCTGAACAGATTACCATGTTTTGGTAACATTCAAATATTATACTACGTACAAGCTTAAAATGAATATTCTACTTAGTATATTCCCTGAAAAAATTAGGAATATATAAAGTATTTTTGCTCCAAATATGTTTGTTAGTAATAGTTCTTAGTTTTAAAATTTAAGATAACCGGCATATCAAAAACAAAGTATTGGGTTAAGTTATTTCGTAGTGTTCAATAAATATTCACCCATGTTTAAAAATGTTATCAGAATACCTATTGATATTGATATGAATGTGCTTATAAAGTAATATAGTTAAATACTAAAAGAGTATGAAGTCCTTATTTTTCTTTTCCTTTGTCTTCTCCTTTGCTATACTAAGAATTCCACCCAGGGGGTCATCGACACTAAGCAAACACTCCAGCGCTAGTGGTAGGGCAGTCAAACAAAACAAGGACCAGTCCTTTTTATTGGGATGAAGACCATTCACACTCAGCTACACTGTGTTGGCTTTCATGAGCTACTTGCCTCATACATAAAATAACCATAATCGTGCCAACCTCACTCTATCTAGGACATTAAAGAGATGATATATGAGAGCCTCTGCAAGAGGCAAAGTGCCAGCAAATGAGCATATTAGCGTTATCATCCTGTAGGGAGAGGACTGACAGCTGCTAATCAGAATGAAGAGGAATAGAGGAATAGCGGGGATGCTTGGCAGTGATGCAGGGTGATTATGGGCATGGCTGTCCCACTTAAAACACCGATCTGATCATCTCTTTACGGTTTGCTTACTGCTCGGTTTCATGTTGGGATGACTATCTCCGATATAATCTGGACAATTTCCTCCAGTAAATTTTCAGCCTTCTTTCAATCATTCCCATAAACTCAGTGTACTCTAAGCAAGTAGTTCAAGGATTTCACAGTGAACAGCAGAGGCTCAGTTATTAGAATGATATGTGGATCCTGAAATAAGACCACATGGAGTTGTTTATTACTAATGCTCTGGAATTACAGTATTTTCCTCTGCTAGGCCTTCAGGAGGCAGAACAACATGGTATCTGTCTACTTTGCTTACTAACAAGGTATGTGGGAAGAAAACAGTATGGAAACAGTATGTACAATATATGTGCATCAGAACTAATAATCATGTTCCCACCAGGTTATCAAAAAATAGTATCTCTTTATGAATGGTCTACATTTTTTACCTAGACAAGTTGCACAAAATGTATAAGAATTAGTTTACAACTCTGTGGGGTCTAAACTAAGAAGGGAATTTGGAATCCAGACATCACTGATTCTCCTCCAAAGTAATTGGAAATGTAATTGAGGAAAATATGTAATAAAAAAAAATATATTAAAAAAAAAAACTTCTCATGACCTACCATTTTATAAAAATGACCAGGGTAAGACAGGGTTTAGAATCATTTTGATAACTGCCTCCTCTCCAAAACCCATAATGTGGTTTTACTTTATATTGCTTAGTGCTAGTATTTAGAAAAGAAATGCTTATAAAATATTGCTTCACAGATCAACTGATATCAAATCCTTTGGTTGCTAATGTCCTACCTTCTTTTTCACATCAACAAAAGCCTGTTAAATCTACTTGATGAGATGAGGACAACTCTTGAATATCATATGACGGTTATTGGAGCCTTGATGAACATTTTTGCTGTACACAAGTTTCTGTTCTTATTCTGGTGCCCACACAATGAGGCCTAATCATTGAATGTCTTCAGGGACAGCCTTGAATAAAATGGCAACTCCAGAGCCTCAGACAGCTATTTCCTTATTCCTTACAATGAATATCTTTTCAAATAACATGCCTTTCTCAACACCATGTGTGTGACTTAAGGACTCTGGGGCTTAACAATATGAAGACACATCAGAAGTAAGCAAAAGGATGGAGCAACTTAGAAGAATAAGAGGCTGTCCTGCCTCCTGACACTACCCAGTAGTAGAAGAGTATCCAAGCACCTGCCATGTGCTATCTGATTTACAGGCTTCTTATAAGAATCAGGGTTGGGATAGCAACAAATGAGTTATCATTTTAACGCTTGGTTAATTACTTGAGTCAGTCAGTGAAAGGTATGCCCAGTGGATGCTTCTGAGGCCCAGCTGAGGAAATGACCATGCTCTGTTCCTAAGTTAGAGGGGTGATGGCATGTTAACTGCTCCCTTTCACCTGTGACTGCTACTTAATACCTGTTGACATTGACATCTACAGGCTGCTAGCCCTGTCTGGGTTGCTAGTTCCAGACCTTGGTTGGTGTCGTGGTGGTGGATGGTTCTTTGTGCTAACCTTTATGTGGTCACCGTGGGTCCTTTTTCTTTACTGCCTACAGAGAGCTTACTTTTGGCTCACCGCACTTTATTTTTCTGCATACCACTATGAGCACACAGTGAATGGCATGCACATTCCCTTCCACATTATCTGGTCCTTACTCCCTTTATCATCACAGATGTAATGCTACTGATCTCATCATGTCTGAGCAACCTTTGCAGTACTCGGTGATGGATGTCAGATAAAAATGTCTTCAATGGAAGAGAGGCTGGAGGAATGCCATGTATCCTTGGGCATACAGTGTCTTTCCAGAAGAATGAAGCTTAGGAGAGTTGTAGTTCACATATAGTGAATAAAAATACTACAATATTGAGTCATATTTATCCCTAAGTTCTTTGCCTTTATACTTTTCTCCTTAAACTTTGTAAACACTTAAAAGTACTTTTTGAAATTGAGTTAAATATAAATAGTGTTTTGTTTTGAAATTAAATAAAAGTAACAAAAAGAGTGTTGACAAAGGCACATGAAACCAATTCTTAAACAAGAGCTGGTGAAGGCGTGACAACTTACTACTGTTATCTCAACTGAAGTTCCCAAGGTGGACCTGTGTGCTCTCATGTATGGAGAATAACCCCAGCAACGGCTAAAAGTAGTGCTTGCTGACTGCTGATAGGTTCTAGACTTTACTCTTACAACAACAACAACAAAAGTTTTCTGATACTACTATAATTTTTTAAAGTGTAAGGTTTTTATTTTACAAAATGTTGAGACTTCTTAGCTAAAGCCATAGCTCCCTCCTTGGAGCTATGTATACTCCTTGGTCAGTCCTGTAGGCCCTGGGAGCTCTGAGGGGTCCAGTTAGCTGATACTGTTTTCTTCCTATGGGGTTACAATCCCCTTCAGCTCCTTCATTCCTTCCCCTAACTCTTCCATTGGGGTCTCCAGGCTCAGTTTCATAAATAGCTGTATTTGCATCTGTACTAGGTGCTGGCAGAGCCTCTCAGGGATCAGCCACACCAGGCTCCTGTCAGCAAGCGCTTCTTGTGTACAGCACAGAACAGTCAGAACTCTGTTTTAAGCATGTATTTGGCTGTATCAATGATCTATTTTAACTTCTTTCAAGTGTTCTAAAAGATACCTTCACAAAATGCAAAATCTTTTGATTGGCACCGAGGTCCCTTCACCAGTTGAGAACACTCTATCTGTCTAAACTTATCCCAAGTACTTTCAACATTTTCACTTCCTGCCACAGACAGTTGCTTGTACTTTGAGCCCCTCCAGTGAGTTATGCAGATCTTGCCTTGACACATGCCACCTGGATGCCTGAGGCATGATCTATTGTTTTATCGAGCTAATGCCAACTCAGATCTGACTGAGGTTTCTTCATGAGTTAGAATCCCTGTATCATTCTTCCTAAGCACTGTGCATGTGCAATTGTCGCTGGGCTTATTGTCTTCTGGTGGGAATGTAATTAGCTTGCTTATTTCTCCCTAGTAATTAAACTATGTCAAATTCATCTTTCAATTCTACATTGATTGTGTGACACTCTGTCTGATAGCTAATGAACACACAGTGGATATTTGTTCACTAGACAGGCATGCTCAAATGAGGTCTACGTTATGAAGATAATGAACTTCTCTTTGTCAGCTCACTCTAGGATTTCTTAACTGTGTCTGACTTCTGGGAGCCATAACAATAGTATAAGAATGGCTCGTGTACTGGAAACAAAGCACTCCGCCTGATGACTTTTTCTGGGACAGTAGGGAAAACCTCTGTTCATCACGGGGGGCAACACTAAGAACAGAGGTGAAGAAATGATTCCACACAACTACAGATTGTTTGATGAGTACATCTGTTGGGTTATTGCAAGAAAAAAGAAAAGAGGCACTTAGAGGAGACCAGGTCACACAAAGGCAATTGCATCATCAAAAAGCCCAAGTCAGCAGGGATGACGACTCACAAAGCTGCATCCCTGGTACCCTAAGTGTGACTTGTAGGTGTTGCCACTGAAAGCAGTAGTTTTCACAGCTTATAATATTCTTTTGGAGGAACGTCAGGGGTCTTGCAGCTTTCTGGATCCCTTTAGCCTTGTAGGGTTCATCAGCTTCCTAATGCTTACATGCCTCCTCCTTCCCTCTAGGAGGGGAATTTTCTGTTCAGAGGAGTTGGCTACACAAGACAGTCCATCTCATCAGAAGCAAAATCTATCTACTCATCTTTTCTATCTATTCAGACGTGAAGAGAAAAGGTGTCTTAGGAAAGGTCGTCAGTACTCTGATACGTAGCAAGGTAAAAATCCAGTGAACACCACTGAGCGTCATATGCAATCTGCTTCTAAGTGAAAGTTTTACCATTACATTTTACATCTAGTATGAGTAAAATTCACAATGGGCCACAAGGCAAAACCTCCTGGCAATGACATCAGATATAAGGAGACCTCAGTAATCTCATGTTTACAGGATTATTGCTTAGTTGTAAAGTTGGCTTAAATAAGTCTGGTTGTTTTTTTTTGTTTGTTTGTTTTTGTTTTTCCTTTTCTTCTATGCTTATGGGTCAGAGGGATTTGGAGTGGATCAATAGATGGCCTGCCTCCATCTTTTCTCCAACTACATCAATATACTTTTGAGAGGGAAGTGGACAACTTAGATAAGCTCAACAGGTTTCCTAATCTTCTTTTGGATCAGCAGTTCATTATTTGCTATATTTGCTAATATGTAAAACCTTCAGGGTAGTTGCCATGATGAAACAAAAAAGGCTTTATTTACAGTGTGTCTTGTGATTCGGAATTCAATATGTTTTCTTCCTCTTTTATGTCATGATTTTAGTTTTTGACCCTTACTCTGCTTGCCAGTTTTAAAGCAATGCGACGGTACATGCTTCTCATCTAGACAGCAGCCCTGAATGAACAAGCAAGTGGCCACTCAGCTTCAGTAGAACACTTAGGCTGTTTATCAGATCTCACCACTGCTATCACTACTGCTTTCTGTCAGGTGGGAAGGGCTGTCCTCTAGGGAGATCAAGGACCATTAGATATAATTAACTTCCCCCCATTCTTTTTCTCATAGGAGATGGATTTTAAACGACTTCAAATCACACCATGGTTTGTGATTACATTCTATTAAATGTGATGAAGCATCTTCCGAGAAAAGAGCCATTATTATGAGCTGCGTTTAAAAGCGAAAATTCCCACGAGATCTGATAATTATCTCTTGGGGGTAGAGATTATATGCCCACAGCGAGAGGATTTGTTTCATTGGTTCCTGCACTCATAATGATAGCTTACAGTACCAAATAAAATGGAGAAGGTGAAACAAATACTTTCAGGAGAACAGAGATAGCATTTCAGGTCTGTAAAGGAAAACAGCCACTAGAAGACAAAGCCAGAGCAGACAATCGCACTTTGCAAAATAACCCTAATTATCCTTTATGGTTCATGCTGACATAATTAAGCTAAATGCAATTCATTGTTGATAGCATTTGCTATCTCTGGCTTTGATTTCCACTCACAGTCTTGAAGTTAACACATGCTTTCTAAAAGTGCTCTGTAACTTTCTTCCCCAGATAAAGAATTAATAAAATGCAGCACATAGGAAAGGAGAGAAAAGGAGACAAAGTGCAGGAAAGGAACTGGCTTAATTGGGTTCCTGTCATGAACTGTGTTCAGGTCTCACTCATGGAGCATAATGTCAGGAATAGCTTTCAGCATGAGGTAGCTTTTGGCCACTGGGATAAAACAGGAAAGGTTTGCCCAGCTCAAATTTTGGAGTTTACAGTAACTGGTTTGTCTGTCTCATAGCTTTTGAGCCTGATCAACAAGGCCAGAGCATGTGGTGGGAGAATTTGCTCATATCCTAGTATCCAGGAAGTAAAAGAGATAGAGGCAGAAGCTGAGGGTGTGGTATCCCTTGCAAAGCCATGCCCTCTGTGACCCTATGTCCTCCACTGGGATCTGTCTCTGACAGGTTTCACCACTACAGAGAGTACCATGGACTAGTTATCCTGGTAGCTGAAAGGCTCTCTAAGACAAGTAGGGTCTGTAAATCGCTAGAAAATGATACCCTAGACTCAGTATGCAAAAGAAAAGAGCGGTTATTCTCCCAGGCAGGGGCCCAATTCCATCGGGATAGAAGGACCCCGACTGAATTCATAGATTCAGTGTTAAAGCCAAAAAGAGGAACATTAGAGAGGAGTAGGTGATCTATATCTTGATGTTTGGTCCTATCTCTGGGTGTCTGGATGATGCTTTGATGATAGTTGACTAACTACTCTTGCTTCATGCCAAGAAGGGATAGCTCTTGACCTGTTGGCCTGAAGACTGGCTGACTGTCCTTGACCAGTAACTGACTTGCCCAGTTCTGGAAAGTTGAAACTCAGGCTTGGTCTCATGAACTGCTAGCTTGCTGCCAATCCTGGAGTCAGCCTGGCTTGGGCTAACTCACTCCCTTCAAGACCACATTCTCAGCACAAAGGAGATTTATTTACCCAAAAGGGACAAAGGGCAGGGAACAGGAGACAAATACAGGAGATAGAAAACTTAGGCAGAAGGGGGAGGGAACAAAAAGAGGGGGGATGGGATATTTGCCCCAGAGGGACAAAGGACTGTCTCTGGATAGAGGGGAGACAGACATGACCCACAGGCAAATTGCAGTTTATAAAGGTGAAGTGGGAAATCCCCATGTTAGGATGAATTGGATAATTGTGATAGAGCATGCTAATTAGGTGAGCTAAAAGGACTTTTGATTGCTGGATTTCAATACTTTGATAGCTGACCTTATTAGTCAGTCTCAAGGAGAAGAAGTGGCCAAAGAAGGGCATAGACCTTGGTGGCTATCTCTAGGAACGTAATCTAATGGTTTTTAGCAAGGAAGAGAAAATGGGAGAAGGGAAAGGCCTGCCAAAGCCATGTTTGTGATGCTCATGCTGGCTAGAGTCCCTTTAGAAGTGATCCACAGGCTTTGGGGAATATTAGATATTTCCCATAACAGATAACCAAATGCAAGTACTTCATCATTTTGGTTATATTTCTAAAACCTTATAATTATATTTATGACTAAAAAAAAATCACCTTCTCTAGCCTCACATAATGGACCTTGTATTGTGTACCACTTCTGATACGTAAGTAAATATAATTATAGTAACAGAGACCTAGGGGAAGGCAGAGTCTCACAAAGCTACCCAGTTCTAAATATCAATTGGATTTTTTCTTGGCCCTAAAGGAGCATTTAATTTCACCTTCTGGGATTTTCTGATGAAAAATAAATAGGTCAGAAATGTGGATAACAGTGTTGTTATATTCAAGTTTCCTGTTCTTTCCTTGGTAAGTTATGCCAAATTACTTACCCATGATATACATCATAGTTCTCCACACCACATCAGCCCTTGTGTATATGAGTG
This sequence comes from Mus caroli, assembly GCF_978045245.1. NCBI lineage: Eukaryota > Metazoa > Chordata > Mammalia > Rodentia > Muridae > Mus > Mus caroli. Next base: position 86,326,407 of record NW_028227265.1, read on the forward strand.
TGTGTGTGTGTGTGTGTGTGTGTGTGTGTGTGTATGTATTATTTTATTGGCCTTTTTAAGAGAAAAGAATTTCCATCAGACTATTGTGATGTGATTTTTCTCCCAACTGAAACATTTTGTCCTGGACAAAGGCTTCTTAAGAAAAAAGCACTTGTAATGTTAGGACATAGACAACTCACAGATCTTGAGGTCTTTTTTTTTTTTCCTCAATTACATTTCCAATGCTATCCCAAAAGTCCCCCATACCCTCCCCCCTGCCACTTCCCTACCCACCCATTCCCATTTTGAGGTCTTGAAACATACAAGATTCACTACATATTTCTCCAAGGTTACATAAATAGTACCACTGGTTGGGCTGGGGGAGGGGAGATCACTACTGACCCATGCTATATGTATATCATGCAGTAAACTACAGGGACATAGCATTCATGATTTATCATACATGCTGGTGTGGGGATTTTGATGACACAGCTTCCTTTGATTCACCAAAATGCACCATGAATCAACCTTACATACTCCTGTATATATACCCAAAAAATTCACTGTTTCAATAAGTTTGGCTTGGGTAGAATCATTACTTTCTTTGGTGCCCTATCTAGCTGACTAGATGTTTGTCTCCTCAGGGCAAAGTCACACAACTGTTCTCAGTATTGGGTGTCTTGGAATACGCAAATAGATTAAAGTCCTAATGCTTGGAAATAATATCATTATGTTAATTACACATAGGTAACCAAATACATATGAGATTGGTATCACATTTCATTCCAGACAACTACAAATCAAATCATCCCAGAGCATGGCAAGGATACTGAAACTTCAAACCATTAAGGGTCACTTTCCATACCGATGAGACAATGGCAGGACAAGTTTAAAACTGGATAATTGAGAAGTCAGTGTGTGGGACACAACCTCATTCTGTGGCCTTCAGCATGTCCACTAAGTCTGAGAGTGAGAAAACCCTACTTATGAAGCCCAACTTGTGTTTTACAAAGCATGAAAGCACCTGGAAGTAAACAACTTTATTGTGACATCCAACACATGACTTTTCATGGTGACCCACTGGCAACATTAAACAAAATGAGTCACACCATTAAACGGTCTAAACAGGCCTCAAACAAGCTCAGGTGAAAGTTCAAACATCTGTCTTCTTAAGTGTCTCTTTTGTACATCATTCATGTTTTAGAGAGTGCCCCAGCTTTTCTCAAGAGGAGTCACCATGTCTCTTGGGGCTCTCTGAGCTGTAATCCTAAAAGGACAGTGAAGTTGGAAGGTTTCTTTGAAGCTTGTTTACACATGCCTGATGCTGCGTTTAAGCTTGGCATGTTGGGCATCTCAGCAGAAGGCCGTGATAGAGCTCCTGATGATGTTTCACTTCCAAATAAAAAAAGCAACAAGACCGTCTTTGTGGTTCTTTGGGGGAGAAAACAGATAAGTTGGCTGCTAGTCTGATGCTACAAAGAACTTATTAGGTGATATCATGTTTGGAACACACAGATAAGAGTTAAGAACTCTCAAACTTTCTCAGCACTTATTTCCACTGGCAAATGGCTGCATATTCTGTCTGCAGTGCCAGCCAAGACATTTCATGGAATTCTACCGTAGAAAATGGGTACCAGACATGAGCTCATTTAATCATTGTCCCATTACCTGGGGATACTGGAAAAAAAGTGCTTTCCAAGTTAGTTATCTTTGTTATGGGTATTCAGAGTATTAAAAAGAGATATCCAACCTAAAATCTGTCTGAATTTTTTTAAAGCAGGCATCTAAACTTCTGTGATGCCAGACACATTGGCACACACCTAAGATTCCATCAGTTAGGATATGAAGAGAGGAGAAACAAGAACTTAAGGAAGCCTTGACTAGATAACAGATCTGGAGCCATCCTGGGACACGTGAGATGCTGTCTCAAAAATTTAAAAATTTAAAAAGGAAAATAAACAGTTTTTGTTTAAAAAAATTAAAACTATATTTTAGCCAAATCATGAATCCACATCTATTCATTCATAGCTCTTGAAAAATGTCAAGTGTTTAATATGAGAGTGTCTTTTGTTGTAGATGATCAAGAGCAGGTGAGAAGATAATTTGGAAAATTGTCTGACAGGATGTGCCGTTGAAGGGGTAAAAAGTCTTCTGGAAGTGCTCTTTCTTTGACATGTGGTTTCTTTTATTTCTCTCTGCTCAGAAGAGATGTTAATGACTCACAAGAATCATTGGCTCAGAGACCTGCTCAATCAGAGTGCTTAAAGAGTTAAGTAGGACTCAAAAGTAACAGGATGAAATGTTTCTCTATCCTAGGTGCTTCTGTCTGCTCAAGAGGATACACCCATGTCACAGGGTATATTATTCTTAAGGCCCCATGTCTATGTCCACCATTCAATCTATTCTCAAAGTCACTCATTGTTTTGGACAATCATTAGAGGAAGCATATTATTATTTAATTTATTATTAGACGATATGTTTTTTCCATTGAGTTGACTTACTTTTGGGGGGTGGGGAGCTACTGCTATAACTTATCTTAACCTTTTGTCAAGTGATGTCTTACAGTAGCCTCAAAAAATCAAGAGACAGGAAATACTGCGGATTGAAGGTCCAGGGCACTCCACCAGCTATGCATAGTCAGAGTTTTTGTTATATCTTCTGCTATCATAGATTCAGTTACCTCTTGAATCAAATAGGTCAATAATTTCTATCTTCTCAGGAGTTTCTGAAAGAGGGAGAGAGCATAAGGGGATTTGTTGGTATAATTTGTGGCCATCATGGACTCATGGGGCATCTACTGGTATCCTAAAAAAAATTCCTTGAAAAGAAGCTGAATCTGATGGCACATAGGTGTGTGCCTTCTTTCTCTGAAATTATAGTTTCCCAAAACTCACATTATAAATCATTGAGAAGAGGTATTTCGTGTTCCATACCTTACAATTCTCTGTCTTGACTCATTATTTTTTAATAAACTAAGTTTCTAGGAAGAGTGTGAGAACCAGTTACCTCTCTCAGGCCTTGACTGCGCCTCTTTGCTGCTAAAATATTAATAGATTTAATGTTTAACGTTATTCTTCTTGGAATTTGATCATATTATATCATTGATGATGGTACAATGATTCTTTTACATTGTTTAATTTGGGGGTTCAAACATTCTTAAAGGCATTTATTTAGTAATATAGTTTCTTAAGAAGTTCATAAGTGGAATAGGTTATGAAAATTTAAAGCAGGATCCCTGTATCTTAAGGGACAGCAAGCATATGAAATTAAAATTGGCTATCTTGCTAAGATAGATATTGAGTTTATCCTCATTCACTTTGTTATCACTCATGAAACTCTTGACAAATTTATTTGGGGAAAAAAGAAAAAAGTTATTTTATAGTATTCTTTCTTTTCTCTCTCTCTCTCTCTTTCATAGTATTCTTTCTACATGCCAGAGTGAGTTGCGCCTCATGGAGAACAGAGTAAACAGGATGATGTGATGGGTTCATATGCTAGCTCCTACTCAAGCATATGTTAATCAGAATGGAGATTTCACTCTTTTGAAAATGAGCATTGCTGTTCCCTGTCTTGCGGTCAGCTGCAGACAAGAGTATCCTTGATAGTTTAGACCATAAAGCTAATTCAAAGTTGTGCATCCCATCTTCTCCTAGGAAATGTTCTCTGTAAGTAAAAATAAAAGGTATAAGATGAGCATTAAAGATTGTCCTAGAGAAAGAAAAGAACTTAATGAAGACTGGTCCGAAATGTAAAAGTAGTGAGATGGAGCCTGGGAAGTGCACAGAGGTCAGGAGCCAAGCAGTTGTGAGGGATCCTCTGTTTTCTTATCATACTGTTAACCTGCTAGTCTGAATGACTGCATAACTTGAAGGTTTCCTGAAACAGACAAGACAGTTCAGACAAAACAACCTGCTCCACAATATCTTAGTAAGGATCCCACCCATGTCTTAAGATGCATGCTTTAAGGAGAATAAAACCCTCAGTGACATTTGGACATCACTTGGAAACCAATCTAGCAGGAGGGAGTGGATTTATATATTTTTGCTTGGCCTAGGCAAATCATGTGCATTTTTTCTGTATCTTAAAGTAAATTCATTATTGATGCATGAAGGACATTATTTGTTCAACTAGCCAACATTTTCTCCTCAATGTCTTCTTTTGTCTTTCCCTTTCTTTCTGCAAAGTAGCACTGTGAAACTCACCATTTCATTCAAGCAATAAAAGCAGAGCCCAATTTTGTTCTCAGTAGCCTTGGAAATATGTGTCAGAAGATAGACTTTCATCTCCATGATAACACCTTTTGTACATGGCACCTTTATGTCTGTGAGTTCTGTTTATCATTTGTGACTATGTTTTCCATATAACTTCAATTTTAGTGTTTCTTGAATGGTCAACATATTTCTCTTTAATTTTTAAATGAAAAACTACCTTTATTGAAGGTAGTTTTTGTTCTTTGAATACACCACACACACACACACACACACACACACACACACACACACACACACACACACACGTGTGTGTGTTTGTGTACATATGTGTGTGTGTGTGTGTGTGTGTATAGATGTGTGTCAAATCAAAAGCAAATATAAAGGAGAACAGGGAAAGATATGAAAGTAATGACTGCTACTTATGACAAAACTCTGCTTAAAAAAGACATATTTAAGGTTTTCATCTTTACAAGAGAATATGAACTTGCAACTGAAAATGTTATTGTGTAAAGTTCTTTGTGTATTATAGGGATATTTTGGGGAGAGGAGTCTTTTAAACTCTGGCATGCTATGATAACATTCTGGAAATATATATGACAACATCTGTGATGTGTAAAAAAAAATCCTACGGTTTCCTGAGTACTGTGTGTTGGCAAGTACTCTTTTCTTTCTTTTCATCTGGCATCTTGAGATATACAAGTTGGTCTGATGGGGGGTGATATGCAAAAAAAAAGATGATCCAAATAATTGGAAGACCTGACCAGTATGTGGAGACCCCTGTTGGCTTATGACATGGAAGAGACATAAAAAGGAAACTGACTACATGCAGAAAGGTCCTTGTTGAAGTAGATGTGTCACTGTGGGTGTGGGCTTAATACTCTCGCTCTAGGTGTCTGGAAATCAGTCTTCCACTAGCAGCCTTTAGATGAAGATGTAGAACTCTCAGCTCCTTCTGCACCATGCCTTTCTGGATGCTGCCCTGCTTCCACCTTGATGATGATGGACTGAACCTCTGAACCTGTAAGCCAGCCCCATTTGACTGTTCTCCTTTGTAAAACTTACCTTGGTCACCGTGTCTGTTCACAGCAGTAAAACCTTAAGACAGAAGTTGATGTACTAACTGTAACAATTACTTGCTATTGGGTGTAGTTTTTAAGCACATGAACTTTAGGAGTCAAATCATAGTCAAATTACATTATTCACACCTTAATGTTTTCATAATCAAATATATCATATATATAAACATTATATATGAACATATATCCTATATATGTATATATTTATGCATTAAACATTTAATATATACATGTGTATGCACTTGTATCTGTTTCTATAGATAAAGATTTATATATACATATATTTTATAATGAACATATATAAATATTTTTTAAAGCTTTTCTTCCAAAAGATTTTTAGTGGTGCTCTTTGAAACAGGGTCATACTTGGTAACTCTAGCTAACCCAAAATTCTTTGTGTAAACCTGGCTAGCTTACACAAGCTTCAAGTTTGTAGCAATCTTCCTAGCTTGACCGCTGGATATTTTTGTGAGACAATGTTTCCTTAAATAAACTAAAGAGCCTCAAATTTTCTCTTTTGCCAAAATGCCCAAGTAAAAACAAATTTCCTTCAAGTAAGACTTTCTTGATATGCAGAGAAAAGATAATTAATAATCTGATAATAGAAAGACCTTCATTGGACCAATGATAGAAATGTTATGAACTAAAATTGCTATCTTTTATTCAGAAATCCAAGAAACAGCGTTTGTATTACACAAGAATTAATTTAAGCCTAATGCAAACTAGAGGGGAGAGAAGCAGACTCATTTTGAGTAAACAATGTAAGAGAATTGGTACTTGGCTTCTAGATTGTTTTATCTTGTGTATTAAACACTCAGTGCAATGTGAATAGAGGAGAGTACAGGTAGATGCATATATCTCTCAGATAATCAGAAAGAACTAAACCAACCCAAATTTGCCATCAAGCGGAGAGCGCTGCTGCAATTACCTTGAACATTCATTTCTCTCTAATGATACATAATCATTGCAAATGTATCTCACAGCCAACTTTTTTTCATGTTTGAAAACAGGTTTCCTACATGCTATTTTGTTTGTCTGTTCTGTTTTTATACTTAGCTCCACTAAGTTGTCTCAAATTCTGCATGTCATCACATAGCAATTAGAGGCAGGGACAGTGAGCAAGTGGGAAGTTCTCTCTCCCTGGTGCAGAAGTGGGTGGTGCAGGAGAATGGACACCTGTGCTTGCTGGTTGAGGCTGTTTGCACCTCTATAAAATAGAACTAGCAAAATAGAGCAGAATCAATACTTACCTCTACCCCAGGGACAAGATCTACCCTCAACAAACAACTCTCTTTGTCGCTGACCTTTGGATATTGTACTCTCTCAAACTTTTCTCCCATTGATTGACTTAGTCTTCAAATGCTTTTACTCCTGCCAACGTGTCAAGTACTTTGTTACGTTTGAAGATGGAGATAAACAACCCGAAATTCTTTCTTGCACAGGCCCACAGACATATATGCACACAAATTACAAATCAATTTTTTTCTAAAAGCAGGAGACCCAAGCAGAGCAGTGATCAAATAAATACAGCTGTTCGGCTGACATTTCTGTACTTTTTTTTTTTGGTTGTTGATATTTTATAATTGGAAAGTTCTTATACTTCATAAGCTCTTATTTCTTCATATTTCATATGTAGATAAAGTTTTTAGATTGCAAGGTTCAAGGGGAAGGGATGTCAAATGAAGCAGTAATGGTAAGAAGGCAGAGTAAGTGAGGTAGCCCTGGGGTTGTTACCGAATATGCATATATCATATAAAATGCAGTCCCTTCCCAGGTCTGCCCTCATGAGTGCATGATGTACAGAAACAGGCTTTCTCTCATTGTTATGCCACAGAATTACCACATTTGGGGAAGGCCAGAAATCTTTTTCTTAATATTTTTCACACCACTTTAGTCAACTATTGAGTTTTTTGTTTCAAATTTTCAATGGCTGTCATGTGACAGCAAGTCATCCCCAGAGGGTCAGGGATGAGCAACCATGACAAATATATGGAGACTGAGAACTCGTGAAGTAAAGTTTTGCAATTGAGTCTTATCATTGAAGTGCGGACTGAATATTCTGGAAAGAGTCCCTGCATCTTCCTGGTAGGGTCAGGAAAATCTCACCAGAGAAACTGTTTATATATGCTGCAAACTAAGTCATGTAGAGTGACTGGTATATGCTTTTACAATGAGGGGCTTAGCAGAAAGATATTGTAAGTTCAAGCCCAGCCAGGAATATATAGTGAAATCCTGCTTATATAAATAAATAAATCCTAGGAGAGTGTTCAAAATAGCAGGCTTGTACGAAAACAGGATTCTCATGGCATGTAAGGTAGCCTGTCTCATGCTGAATAAATCATGGGGCATCATGTAAGCACACACTACATGTTTAGATGTAATTCATTTGCCTCCAGTTGGTGGGTTCAAATTAAACTACTTATTACTCATGACTCAATGGTCCCTATTAGGCAGAATGAGGTGTTCCTCAAGTGTTCTCCATTGACTCCTCTATATCTATCTGGATCCTCCAGGAAACCATCAAAGATATATAGAGAGAAATCCAAGTATGTTTGGCTCTACCAATTCTGCCATGGAAAGGTGTTCCCTGCTCCAGCACTGACTAAGCCCCCAGAGGCCATGTTCAGTACCACTATAAGTCCTGCACAGCTGGGAGAGGAGCAGTTATTTAGTCCCCTCAACTCAATGCCTTTTGGAAGAAGACACAGACAGCATCACCTAGGCACAAAGAGCGATGGTGTTTGTACGGCAGAACTGTCACTTTTGACTGCGTTTAGGAAGACAAGTAAGAGCTGTTCCTAAGATCCAGGTAAAACATCCCCGTGTCCTGAGGAGAGTAGTGGCAGTTGTGATGGAGAGGAGTGATTTGAAAGATACTTAGGACAATCGATAGTGCTTGACAATCGATTAGAGACCGGGAGCTACAGGAGAGCGTAGTCATGGAAAATCTGTCAGATCCAGAACTGAAAATTGAACACGTGTGGTGCTCTGCCGAGGACTGAGAGCTAAGTTAGTGTGGGAGAAGGTGTGGGGTTTGTGTGGAACAGGGAAAACTGTGATACTCGATAATGGTTTAATCTCAAAATTAGAAATGCTCAGGAGATATTTCAGTAGAAGTTATTTTGCTGAATGTAACCATGGTATCCCATTCTCCTTTGTTGGACTCCGTGGGATTAGAATGGGACTGGTGCTTTGAAAACAAAGTGTAGATTTTTTTTTTTGTACTTTTTAAAAATGTATGGTTTTAGCATAATTACATCACTCCCTCCTTTCCTTTCCCTCCTTCCAACCATTCCCATGACTTCTTCCTCAGGTCCTGTGTGTGCCCTCCTCTCTCAAACTGATAGCCTCTTTTTCATTGATTTTCATAATTTCACACACATACATGTGCACACACACACACATACACACACAGACACACACACACTTTATATATTACATGTGTATGGAAAACACCTTAACATAACATGCTGAGTCAATATCAGGGTCGACAGTTTTGTAGTGAGACCTGAACAATGACTGTATTGCTATACACACAAAGACAGAAGAGTAAAAAGTAAAAATCATGGGGTCTAGCCCCTAGACAAACAACTACAGGCACGTATGGCTGATAAGAGAGGGAGAATTAGCTGCCACAGGGATCAGCACCCTGAACGTTTGTCCAAAGGCCAGCTCTTGGCCTTCGTCCTCCATTATCCCTCTCTCAGTGGCTTCAGGTCAGCTAAATTACTGTGGCTGTGCCTCTCCTTCTAGAGAACATATTTGCATAGCTAATCACTTTCTGAGACACCCTCTCTTTTAACATTAAATGTGGCTGCAGACACAACGTTGGAATTTTTTTTTCAGAGAACTCTTTTATTTTTTAATTATATATGTGTCATAATTTGGGTTTCTGGTGAAGTGAAGAGACATTTTGACCACTGCAACTCTTATAAAGGAAAAACTCTTAATTGGGGCTGGCTTACGGCTTTAGAGGTTCAGTCCATTAACATCATGGCAGGATGCATGACTGTGTACAAACTGGAGAAGTAGGATAGAGCTCTGCATCTATGTCAGCAGGCAGAAGAGAAAGAGGGCGAGAGGGGGGGGAGAGGAGGAGAGGGAAGGAGGAAGAGAGAGAGAAAGAGAGAGAGAGAGAGAGAGAGGGAGAGAGAGAGAGAGAGAGAGAGAGAGAGAGAGAGAGAGAGAGAGAGAGAGAGAGAGAGAGAGAGGAAAGAGAGGAAAGGAGGGAGGCAGGGAAGGAGGGAAATAGAGAGGGGAACCAGAACCAGGCTTGAGCATCTGAAACCTCAAAACTCAACCTGACTAACACACTTCCTCCAACAAGGCCATACCTACCCCAACAAGGTCACACCTCCTAATAGTACAACTTCCTATGAGCCTATGACGCCCATCTTCACTCAAACCACCACAGAGCGCTTGTGTGTAGGTATGCATGTGTGAGTGCAGGAGCCACTGGAGAACGAACAGTAGAGGGATTTAGATTCTCCAGAGCTAGACAGGGTGTTTGGAGCACAGCAGCATTATTGCTGGGTACTGAACTAGTGGCCTTCTGAAGAGCAACACTGACTCTTCCCTGCTGAACTCCCTCTTTATTCCCCCACAATTGGAAAATTCGGAGATAAGCATATTCCTTCATCTTCATCAAAGAAAGTTCTCTTTGCAGCAGACAGACACTGCAATAGGAGTCCCACAACTGATAAAAATGCAGCTTGGTAGAGCCCAGTCCCTCAAAATCAACCCATGTGCAACACAAATCCTGCACCCAAGGCTCAGGGATCATTTCAGAAGAGGTGTTGGAAAGATTTGTAAGAGAGTGGGGACCCAGTGAGATTGTGTCTCTAGAAATGTTAGAAGCTATGCTCATAAAGCCCCATCAAGATGGCAACTGAAGAATGATATGAACAAGGGCAATAGACATGCTAACATGAACAAAGAATTGCACAAGAAGCTGTAGTCCTACTACAAGCAACCAAGGAATGCTAAGAATGGGACAAAGAGTCATTCCAGGGAAGAGCACATTAACTGCTTATCTGATACCAGATAGTCAACCTTGAAAACATATATAAAAGAAGCTATAAAGATTGACCTTATGTCTTTAGGAATAAACACACACATAAACACACACACACACACACACACACACGTATATCAATAGAGCAAAACAGAAGCTGTAAATTTGAAAGAGAGCAAGACTGAGGGTTGGCGGGGAGAGAAGGGAAGGGGGAAATGATGTATTTAAATTATAATCTAAAAAAATATTTAAAATTGTTTTAACTATAATGTTCAGAATCACCAGGAAATTCAAAAGATATAAATAACTGAATGGAGTTCAACAGACAGATTCTGATTTCTCCAGGGTTAGGAGAAGTGAGAGCCATTGTCTGTGGGTGGTATTGGTAACAAAACTCAACATGAGATGTCTATAGCACAAGAATCATAGTGAGCACCCTAGAAAGCAAAGCAACCTTTTCTATATAAAGTGGATATTGTTGATAGATATGGAAAATATGAAGTGTGGGGTGAAGGAGTGTTTTAAAAGAATGAGGAAAGATCATTTTAAAAGGAGCCAAAGCAGCATGTGGTGATGCACATCTGCATCCACAGCACTCGGGAGGCTAAAGCAGGAGGACTGTAAATCTCAGGCCAGTCTGGGTGATCTTGTGGGAAGCAGCAAACCACTGTTCATCAAAGATGTTGATAACTAACCACCGTGCAATCCTTGCTTGTGATGGGTGTTACTCTTCTACAGACATTACAGATCTTCCTGCTGTAATTACCACAATAATCCTTGACTCTCATATCCACATTCATTTCTGTTCTACTCACAACGGCTAGGAAACAGAATCAACCCAGGTGTTTCTTAACTGAAGAGTAGATAATGAACATGTGGTACATACGTGTGACAGACTACTACTGAGCTATAAAAGAAATGAAATAAAAATGACTGTCATTTTATCATTAAAGATGATTAAATGGACATGCAGAGGGTCTAAGTCATCTTGTCAAAGCTTAGAAGCAGAAAGTCTAATCTGCAAATCGAACATCATTTCAGGACTTTAAGAAAGTGTGCACTCTGAACTCATTTAGCTGCCCATAGATTTTAGAAAGACAAACACAAATAGAGGGATAATTCCTAATTCAGATAAGGAGATTGCAATTAGGCACAATTAAGTGCACTAAGGCCTTTAATGAGAGATCCTACTGACCAATCTTCTCCCGAAAGAAACTCAAAAAACCTAGACCTCTGAGAGCTCTCAGAGATTGAGACACTAACCAAAGAGCACACAGTGTTTGGACCAAGACCCCAACCACATGTGTAGTAGAAGGATGCCTTGTCCTGCCTCAGTAGGAGAGTATGTGCCTTGGCCTTCAGAGACTTGATGCACCAAGTTGGGGTAATACCCAGGGGAGCCCCACTCTCTGAGAGGTGAAGGGAAATGGGGATGGGGGACCAGGAGGGAGGGCAACATTTGGTATGTAAATTAATCAAATAATTAATTAACAGAAAAGAAAGTAAACAATTTAAATGGAAAATAAAAATAAAGAAACCCTGTCCAAAAGAAAGTTAATTGTAATAGCCCATATTTATTAATACATGCTATGCATCAACCAAATTGTACCTACCTTCAGAGTATTATTTATAATTTGTTCTAAGAAATCTATTACATAATTATTGGCCCCTTGTTGTATCTACGAGAATTTAAATTTGAAGCAGTTAAATTTTTTGACTAGAACAAATGGAATGGTAGAGATGAAACTCCAGTCCACACTTAATGGATCTCAATATTCGAAGTACTTATGTCATCCTTTCATTTTAAGAACAACCTTCTTCAGTTCAAGGTCAAGAAAACTGGTAAGCTGCAGGGCACGTGGCTTTCTGCCATTGCAAGCTCTTGAAGCTTCTATCCAGTCCTGCATTGCATGTTTGAATGGCACCAGAGTTTCACATGGGTAAGGAAACTCCCTTTCTGGGTATTGTCAGAAATCAATGGTCTGGGCAAAGGGGGTCCAGCACTTAATACAGACAATAAATGGCATTTCTTCTGGAAAGAAGAAAGAAAGAGAATATAGATATGTAGAGTGTGAAGGCTAATATATGGAAATTTTATTACTCCTACTACATCAGAGACGTCCAACTTCTGAGACAAAGGGGACTAAAACTTTTAAAATTGAATGTCATCTCCATTTTTAGCTCGGGTGGATGGTAGAAAATGGCTGTATGAATTGTGAGGAGCAAATGGGAATAAATGAGAGAAGTTCAAAATATAAAATGACAAGATGGGGTCTTCTCTGTGACCACAGCATTTGCAGGTGTCTACACAGTGCTAAGCAGACCTGATGTGTTTGACTGCCAATTATGGATAACAACACCTATGCTATAAGACAAGTGAACAAATATCATATTACACAGCTATGGAAGGACACACCAAGTTTCCATTCTGCAGTTCCTCTTCTATGTACCTCTTCTATTTTCATGGTTGCACCTTGAAAATGGCCTAATGTGAATCACTTTATTTGACCACACAATACTGTGAGAGTTTAAGTCTACGTTCACGGTCTACAAAATTCCCATTAGTAACATTTGTAAATAAGAACTGTAATTTTAAACCATTTGACTATTACAAGAATAACAACACTTCTTAAGACCAGTTGATATTTTAGCACAGTTTAATTTAAATCCACAGCACAGTTTTGATGATTTTTTGATAGAAGTTTTTTTTTCTTTTTTTTAATTTTTAATATTTTTTTATTACGTATTTTCCTCAATTACATTTCCAATGCTATCCCAAAAGTCCCCCATACCCTCCCCCCATTACTCCTCTACCCACCCACTCCCACTTCTTGGCCCTGGCATTTCCCTGTACTGGGGCATATAAAGTTTGCGTGTCCAATGGGCCTCTCTTTCCAGTGATGGCCGACTAGGCCATCTTTCAATACATATGCAGCTAGAGTCAAGAGCTCCGGGGTACTGGTTAGTTCATAATGTTGTTTCACCTATAGGGTTGCAGATCCCTTTAGCTCCTTGGGTACTTTCTCTAGCTCCTCCATTGGGAGCCCTGTGATCCATCCAATAGCTGACTGTGAGCATCCACTTCTGTGTTTGCTAGGCCCCGGCAGACCTTCATTTGTGAGGATCATACTGCTATGCCTTCAACTGTTCACTTTCTAGACATATTTATCTTATTGTGAAAAAAACAAAATATTGGTTTTTTTTTTAGAAATAATAAGTACTCTTTTCTCAGAGCTTATCACAAATTTCATTAATTAGACAGGGAAATTAGATTGACCCCAAATCATGAACAAGTTAGTGTCTTGGGTTTGGTCTAATGCTGCTTGTATTATGTTAATTTGAGTCCCCAAATTCTTGTTTGCACAAGAATCTGCCTACTACACATAAGACACTGAGGGACCCTGTCCCCAGTTGGCTCTGATTGGTAAATAATGTCGCTGGCACCCAATGGTTGGACAGGGCAGCAGGAGTGGCACCTTTAGGATTTCTGGGTGAGGGATGAAGGGAGAGAGGGAGGAGATCCACCATGCCTGGGAAAGGAGGGGAGAGATGGCATGCCTGAGAAGGTGCAGAATAAAGAGTAGTATGTAGGAGCCTGGGGAGAGTGGCCCTAAGAGGGCTGCCTGACTGGGTCTAGGAAGGAAAAAATTGAGTACAGATTTTTGTAAGCAATACTTGGCAATATCAGAGGAAGGTGAAATAGCCACATGGAGATTAAGAAGTGGCCCAGCCACTGAGCTGTTTTGTTTATATCAAAATATAAAGGGTGTGTGTGTGTGTGTGTTTGTGTGTGTGTGCATGTGTGTGTGCATATGTGTGTGTCTTTCATTCAGGGACCCAGAACATTGGAGCAAGCAGTGAGGAATGCCGCCACCTCTGGGATCAGTTTAAGTTTTTAATTGGGTACTTCTACAAGTCAGAAAATACAATCCAAGTAAAGGGCCAACACAATTATATTGGATAATTTTAAGTTTTTCTAGAAAAAAAAACCAATGAGGTAGTTTAATAACTATCTCAGACGACAGCCCACAATATCTTTATCTTAATTTTCTTACAGCTAAAAACATTAATTTTCTATATTATGAAATATTTAGATTAGAATAGGCTGTCCTTTGACATTACTTTTCTAGAAATGGTGCAAGGCAGCATAAAGACCTAGTAATAGGAAGTCCTTGGTTGGGTCCTTAAGGACCTGACTCTGCTTCTTAGTCAGCGACTTATCTTAACCACACTTCACAGAGCCTGCCCTTGCTTTTATGTTGCTGCACCATGTCAGGGCACATTCCTGTGCTGTGGTTATTGCGACATAAAATATATATCTTACCTAGTGTTTCCTAAATGGCTGTGTCCTAACTGTGGCCCCTCATGCTTGCCCTGTTATATTTAACAACATGAGGTTCGTTTCCTCTTTCTATTGCTCACTTCTGCACGAGAAGCTGGGTACTCTGAGACCCACGAATTGATTTCTCACCTAACTCTATGAGACTGTCCCACCACAGCGCTTAGGCTCTTTTACCACAGGCCTGGCAGTTCTATAATCTTGATTCTTCTGAGAATTCTTTCTTGGAAAAACTTTGTTATCCAGTTAAGTACTGGAAGGCTATGCTGTAGGATATGTGCTTTAGGCTGAGCTTAGCAATGCTTTTGTTTTCTCATCAACCTAAAATTAGTCTCTGATTTCACTCCAGCACCAAGACACTGTATCTGAAATTTTTGTTTATTAAAGTACATTTTACCAATATTTTCAATTCTATAAATCATACATCAATCAAAACTCACAATCAATATGAAATAAAATACTCATTATGACATAGTTGATCACATTGGAGCCAGAAGAAAAGAATGTTATTATTTTTTATAAGATAAATTTATAAATCACATCTCACTACTCTATGGTTTTGAAATTTTTTCCATAAAACCACAAGTCACAAAATCATATGCTAAGGATTTGACTTTTAGGCCAGGGACATGCCAGTAAATCCAGCTTCTGGGGAGCTTTGTAGGAAGATCTCAAGTTCAAGGCTAGCTGGAGCTATGCACTGAGACCCTGTTATGAAGACAAAGAGATCTGGCCTTCAGTTTGATAGCAGATAGAGATAGGGCATATAAGATGCAGTTTTGATGGTAAAGTATAAGAATAGGATGCTCATGATGGAATTGTTTGATATATAAAATGAGGAGAAGAGATAGCGGGGGCTGGGGGAAGGATGTATTTATATCCCTAGGGAAAAAAAATCAAAGCAAATGGAGTCAAAATCAAATAGAGCAAAGACAGTCACTGCCTGCATCCCAGGAAGAACTCCTCTTTACACTGACATACAACACTCCAGCTTTCAGCCTCCAGAACTATAAGAAAATAAATGTCTGAAGCTTAACCCACTCCATCTATTATACTGTTGTAACAACTCAAGCTATTTTAGGCAGAGCAATTTAATTGTATTGTAACTTCCTTGTTCCCTTGGGGTTAAGCATGTTTGGGATTGGAACCACTTCTTGGAAGGGAGACCCTTGAAACATCTCTGGAATTCTAATTCCTTAATTTGAATTCATCTTATGTTAATTATAACATTTGGCTTCCAGGCATCCACCCAACACTGGGGTCATTCTATTCAATTATCAGTCTCCATATACTAATTATTCTAGGGCTCCAGGGAAAACATGTTAAATATTTCATTGTTGTGGTAAAGAAATATAATTTAGGAAAATGTGTTGAGTAATGTTCCTTTCTTTACTGCGAGAATGCATTTTTTGAGTGTAAATGTACCCCAAACTTGTTGAACACTTATGTGCTTTCATTCACTATTTGTAAACTCTTGAAAAACCCTGGAGTACAAGTATTCGTGACAGGTAAGAAAATTAAACATTACAAAAGGAAATATTTGCCCATGGCCTTCAGCCAAATTAGTGGTCGAGCTGTGACAAGCTCCCTAGGTTCTCTGAATGTGAAGCGTCCAAGGTTTGAGTAGATTTCACAGTAAAATTAGCTGATAGTCAACTGGAGTACCAATAGGAAACCACTTATGTTTTGATGCCTTGGGTTCAGTTAAATAAACTTCTAGTGAAATGGAGAGTCTAGCTTACGGCAGACAGATCCTTAGAGTCACCATTCGGATCAATAGCTGGTGAGTGAGCAAATGAATTCATAGCAGTACTCAATTCTTAGGTTGCAGATGTTGTACAAATTAATAGAAAAATCTCTATATTAGTCTTTGACATGATAAATGTTAGGATATAAATAGTTATCTGTGAACCACATGCCATGATGTCCAACCATAATTGTATCGATCCTACTGGTGTTTATTTGAAGGTATTTGGAGCAGCCATCCAAAGAAAAATAAACTTCTAATGACAGACATCAAAGCTTCTCTAGAAAACACTCATATTACTTTCTAGATCATGCAAAAATGATATATGTTAAACTTACTTCATATTTGCAATAATAATATGCACAATGCATGAGATTATTAGGTCCTTCTAAGATCACATTTTTTTTTTTTTTAGAAAATGTCCTGGATATATACAGATACAGGTAATCCAAACACAAGAAACATGGAGTCCTTTTTCCTTTAGTCATTTCCACTGTATTCAGTATAGACTTTCCATCACTTAAAGGCTTTGCATTTAGACCACAGACCTTATAGCACATCTACTTACTTTATCCTCAGTCAACAGCAATAGAGTAAATGGAAAATGCCTTCAGATTCTAATTAGTCTGTCAAATATACATCTGTGTATATGGGGGCTAGGTATTTAAGATTTTGCAGAGAATTTTTCCCAGTATCTGTATTTTGTTTGTCTGTTATTTTCATTCTAGAAGATACCACAGTATTTCAGGAGGCACATGATGAGAAGTCTGATGACATAAAAAGGTTTTGGAATATATATATATGTATATATATATATATATATATATATATGTATATATATAGTATATAGTATATAGTATATAATTACTATAATTGTAATTAATTATATTCCTTCTGTAATGTTTAATTTTCTTAACTGTCATGAATGTTTGTCTTTCAGAGTTTTCCAAACATTTGCAAATAGTGAATAAAAACACATAAGCAAAAATAATTAATAATTAATATAGCAATTAATATATATTAATATGTATTAGAATATATATTAGAGATATATTTTGTAGCAACTAATAAGATAAAATGGCTAATTTTATGAAAGGTTCAAAATGTTCTAATGTATGATAAGAAAAATAATAAATATACACACTTTGGAGTCAGGTAAGAGTAGTAGCAAAGGTCTGCCTTGGTGCCATTGCTTCCAGGAGGATATGAGTCTCTAAGGGAAGGTGGGCTCAAGCAGGAGTTAACAGAAAGACAAGGCAGTTTCCAAAGTATCTCCTCATCCCAAAGAGGCAGAGAATCAGCCAAAACTGTGTCCAATGTTAGACAGTGACCTTTGTATGCTTATCTAGTCTGAGAATCCTCATGTAAGCCAATACATTATTCTTATGTGAAAGTAACATGAAGTCTGTAGAATTTAAATAGCATACCAAGATCAGATAGATGAAAGCAGAGAGCAGATTAGGACCCAAGTTGATCTGGCATCCAGGACAGACTCAAAGCTTTCTGGGATTTCCTATAGTCCAGTATTGGAGCCAGTCTTCGATCATAAAATAGAAACCACCTGCAGAGACACTGCCTGGACAGTTGTCCCTGGGACTAGATACATTCATCTAATTTAAAAGAGCAGATACCTGAAACTGAGGTCTCTGGTTTAGTTTCCAAGTCATAAAGCTGATGTTTTGACCCACCAGTGGTCAAGTGGGTCAAGCTTTTCAGAGAAAGTGACATGGTTAGTGTTCCCACACTCAGCCTAACAATTCTTCCATGTGCATGCTATGCCAAGGTGTTCAAAACAGAATATAAAATAGTAATAATAATTAATAATAATAACAATAAAAACACTTCATGGCTTAAAATTTCTTCTTACTTTTGTGCTTCAGCCAGATAAGAAAATGTATCTATTATTTTACAGCATTAGTATTAATGTCTTTCTACAAGAGGGTTGTAAACAAAGCGACCTCTTGTCTTCTCTGCAATTCTAAAGCTCAAGATGACTTTGTTTCATTATAACAACCCTGTGTGCCTCCCTTCCTTGGATGTTTAAAGCATATTTCAGCATGTCTTCCCCTTAAACTCTTCTGCCTTCTTTTTCTTCTTCTTTATTTATTTTGCTTGCTGTTGGCTTTCTTCCCTTGCAACACTTCATGTTAATTTGACCTTTGTTGTGGTGTTCATGCCATCTTTAACTTGAGTGTTCTGTATTTTGCTAACTCGGTGGCATCAGTCCGTTTTTTTAACCTGTGTTTACAGGGATTTACTGCTTGTGATTTCAAGTCTCCACCAAGTTCTCTTCCTTGAAGACCACAAATAAAGAAACTTCAAATTTTGGGGATAACTTTGCTGTAAAGACAGTGGGGGAGTCAGAGCGTATTGTAGTACAGACCAATTCAAATAAATAACAGAGAAATATGCTTCTATTAGAGCATTTACTGTAGACTGTCACAGGACACAGCTTAAAATAATTATTCACATCATAATGTGTTACATCAGAAACAACTTTAAAAATAATTACAGCCATTAACTACCAATTTGCAAAAGTAAAAATTTAGACAAGTGTCAGACAGCCAGAAGTCAACATCATGTGTGTCACTTAAAAACAAAAACACACACAAAAACCCTAAAACTAAAACTAGAAAACAAAAACAAAAACAAAAGAAAAGAAACCAAACCCTCCCTTTGAATATTTGATTTTTTTTTCAGTCAGATAGATTCACACAATCTACAATCACATAAAAGCAAAGATGTCCTAACACAGTGTTCTGAGTTCACAGTGTAATCTTTGTACAGACAGTGAGTAAAATAAAAAACACTTTACAAAGCTCTTGGCATATTGAGTTATCTAAGAATGTAATAGGTATTTGAGCATAAATTTTTAGAAAGAGGCAGTTTTCTTGCGTGATTTGATGGTGTATTTGGAAAGCAACAGTAAAAATGAGCATTCAATATTTATTGGTGTTACTCTCCCCAGTATTTTCCTTCTTGCTAAAATAAAAATAGACTATAATGATGAATAGGAAACATGGTAGGCACCCTTTATGTACTGTAGGCAATATAAGCCACCACTGTCTGCAGAAAGAACAATCAAAGCACCTTTGACCAAATACAAATTCAAAGACGCTACCAGATAGTTCTCTCTCTCTCTCTCTCTCTCTCTCTCTCTCTCTCTCTCTCTCTCTCTCTCTCTCTCTCTCTCTCTCTCTCTCGCTCTCTCTCATTTCTAGTTTAGAGAAGAAAAGACAATGACTATCTGGCCTTTTGGATTTATATGTAGTATAGCATATCTAAGGTTTTTAAAAAAGTGTTATTTTGTTTCAAATTACCTGCACACAAAAATCAAACTTAAATTTATTTTTAGAAACTCCATCCTTCATGTCCAAAACTTTTTGTATTATTAGATTATATTGCTTTTCTCAAAAAAAAAAAAAATGCTTTCTGGAGGATTGGAAAAATACCTTGGCAGTCAGTTCTTGCGACTCTTCCAGCAGACTCAAATTTAGTTGCCAGCACCCACATCAGAAGTAGCACCTAGCTGGAGCTGCTACCAACTTCCAGACTTCCCACTCACCCAGGAGTCTGCTAGAATAGTTGAGCCATTTTGTTGAGCATTTTGTCTTTCTTTTGTATAATCCAGGTCTTGCTTGCAAGTGGCTGTGAAATGATCAGATTGCAAGAATCTCAGACACATTAAAATTGCGACACTCAGAGGCATTTTCTTCTCTCTTGAGGATCTAAAGTTGACTCACATCTCACTGTCAAAACACCAGCAAATCATTTCCCCATGTAGATTCACCAGAGTCCACCTTTTTTCAGGGAAGAGAATTAAGTCGTTTTTTATATGCCTTAATTACAGTGATAGTATGCTAACACCACGTCCCTAAGCTCTTGCTCCTTACAGCATAGGAGAAAGTGGCCACTTACTGCATACTAAGTGTGTGTTTGTGTGTGTGTGTGTGTGTGTGTGTGTGTGTGTGCGTGCACGCGTGTGTGTGCATGCTTGTACTTGTATTGAGAGATATTATGCTCAGACGTCTATTTAAAGTATTCAAAGTCTGCCTATACACATGAAATCAATGCAATGTCCTGTGGCTGACTTCCATGTCCCAGGTATCTTATTGATCCACATAGACTGTTCTCCAACCAGTTCAACCACAGCAATCACCATAATTTGTGAAATTTTGGAAATTTAGTTTAAACAAAATAGCTTGGATATTGGAAAGTGTCTCACTCATCAGATATTTCATTTAAGGGACTATGAAACATTATCAACTTTTATTTAATTTTTCTAACATTTTAAGTTGAAAGTAATGAGAACATCATTTGAAGTTACTGTTACATTCTTTAAAATATCTTCAGTGATCGTTGTTTTAAAACATCATGGAGATTTTATTATGAGTGTTCTTGTATAAGACATATGTTTAAACCTGGAAGTAATAATTACATCATACGATTTGAGAAAATCAAGCCTAAATACCTGGGAGTGCATAGCCTAGTTCACAGAAATGTAGATCAAAGTTTATATTCTGGGGGTGGGGGGAAAGAAATCTGTAAAATGTTACCTCTCACAAATCATATACAAATGTGTCAAGTTTGGCAGCTTTTCTAGATTGTCTTCCAGGAACCAGAGTCAGGCGCCACAGAGAAAGACTCAGTATCCTTACATCTCAGCTTTTCAAAGGCTATCTCCTAAGAAATTTTGATTTGTTTCTGTGTAGCAAAAATCAAAGAGCTTAACTTCTAGAGAGTTGCTTTGCTCAGAAAAAGTAAACTACAAACAGGAGACCTCAAAGCAAGGTGTGTTGCACAGACATCATTTCTGGCTACACTGAGAAGATTTAACAAAATCAAATACTATCAAACTAAATTGGATTCCAGGTGGGTTTCTGTGATAATAAAACTATGTCTGCTAGTGAAAAAAAAAAAAAAAACACCTGTAAATCTTTGAGAAAGAAAAAAGAACTTGTTAGTTTAGATAAATAAAAATAATTTGAGTATAACATACAATTTCAGTTATACATGAGTGTAACTTCATTAGTGTTGAATTACTGTGAAAATTGTGAAGATTCTTGTTATTTAAAGACATACTGTGCCATAGAAGCAGAGTGTACTAAGGATATTAAGTGATATTGGAATTGACAAGTTAATTTCTATGCCTGAATTATCATCTCTGTGGAGCTGAGGAGAAGGTTCATTTTAGACAGTTTTAATAGATGTTTTTCCTGGTTTTGTGATAAATGTCATTTCAAAAGAAACTGAAAGGAGAAAGGGTTTGCGCTGCCTCACAGTTCTGGTTCAGTAGGTCATGGTGAGGAAATCGCAGCACAAGGGGCTTGAGATATTTGTCATCCCGCATTCACAGTCAGGAATGAGTTAAGTGATGGACTCTTTTCCTCAGCTTGCTTTCTCTTTTTTGTACAGTTAAAGAACCCAGCCAGTGGAATGGTGCTGCCAAGTCTTCTGACCTACATGAAGAAGTTACATCTTCCAGATGTTCCTGCAGCCCTGTCTCCTAACTGGTCTTCTAGATCTCCTTGATCTCCTCAATCCTGTCAGGCTGGCAATCAATATCAACTGGCACAAGAGTGTTCATCCAACAGTGGGCAATCAACCACAACCATCACATGAGTGCTCCTCAAACAGTGCTCAGGCAATATCAACCAGAACAAGAGTGCTCCTCAAACAATGCTCAATCAATATCAACCATCACAAGAGTGTTCATCAAAACATGCTCAATCAATATCAACCAGCACAAGGATGCCACTCAAAGAGTACTCCATCAATATCAACCAGCCCAAGACGGCTCTTCAAACAGGGCTCAGTCGATATCAACCAGCAGAAGACTGCTTCTCAAATAGGATTCTTTCACACTATTATTGAGTAATCCAAAGAGACTTTGTGTACATGAAACATGTCTAGATACACACCTTGCTGAAATAAAAATTTGCACACTTTGTTGTCTTAATATATATGTATCTAAGTTTATATTTGTAACTTAAAGACACATCGTCTTTCCCCTTACTATTACATCTTCTATCCACTCTATAGGTCCCTTCCTTTCAATCTCCCATTTCCCTACCAATTCTTAAATTGATACCCTTACTTTATATTTGTTGATTATTTTTACACACACACACACACAGACACAGAGGTGGGGAGGGGAAGGGGGAGGGGAGGGGGAGGGGGAGGGGGAGGGGGAGAGTCAGTCTGTGGACAACAATATAAATACAGCCATTGTTTGCATGTGTATGGTTTCAGAGCTGACTAGTTACTATTATATAACTCATCCATGGCAGAGGCAAATTCTGTACCTATCAGCAGTCATTAATTGCCTATAGCTCATTGTCTAAGGTGTGTGATGTTGTCCTTGGCATTATCATTATTCAAGTCTTGTTTTTGCAGCCATTTTTTAAAAAGAAACATTCATGAGCAGACTTCACCAGACAAACAGATGTGTAGACATGAAATGAATTCCAGTTCTTAACGATATTTCCGCTCCTCTCCCACAATGATTGCTGAACCACAGAGAGATACAAGAACTGTGCTGCAGATGTATCCATTGGTGCTGGGCATCTTGAAACCCATTGACTTTGCACTGTGTCCAGCTATGGTTTTCAGTAGTGGTCTCCATTTTGCTGTAGAGAGAGGAGTTTCTTTGATATGGGCTGATACCTACATTAATCTGTAGGTATTTATTATGTCCTTAGGAATTGGGCTGGTCTAATATAGTGGTGGTGGTTGATTCTTTCCTAAGATCCATAACTTCACTAAGTCCTGGGAAGGTGACTAAATTTCTGGAGCTAAGCACTATATCTTGACTATTGAGTGGACATTCATAACTCTTGGATGTTTTTTAAAAAACACCTGAAAAAATGTTCGACATCCTTAATCATCAGGGAAATGCAGATCAAAACAACCCTGAGATTCCACCTCACACCAGTCAGAATGGCTAAGATGAAAATTTCAGGTGACAGCAGATGCTGGTGAGGATGTGAAGAAAGAGGAACACTCCTCCATTGTTGGTGGGATTGCAAGCTTGTACAACCACTCTGGAAATCCGTCTGGCAGTTCTTCAGAAAATTGGACATAGTACTACCCGGAGAATCCAGCAACACCTCTTCTGGGCATATATCCAGAAGACGTCCCAACCGGTAAGAAGGACACATGCTCCACTATGTTCATAGCAGCCTTATTTATAATAGCCAGAAGCTGGAAAGAACCCAGATGCCCCTCAACAGATGAATGGATACAGAAAATGTGGTACATTTACACAATGGAGTACTACTCAGCTATTAAAAAGAATGAATATATGAAATTCCTAGCCAAATGGATGGACCTGGAGGGTATCATCTTGAGTGAGGTAACCCAATCACAAACGAACTCACACAATACGTACTCACTGATAAGTGGAGATTAGCCCAGAAACTTAGGATACCCAATATATAAGATACAATTTGCTAAACGCATGAAACTCAAGAAGAACGAAGACCAAAGTGTGGACACTTTGCCCCTTCTTAGAATTGGGAACAAAACACCTATGGAAGGAGTTACAGAGACAAAATTTGGAGCTGTGACGAAAGGATGGATCATCTAGTGATTACAATATCCAGGGATCCATCCCATGATCAGCTTCCAAATGCTGACACCATTGCATACACTAGCAAGATTTTGCTGAAAGTACCCAGATATAGCTGTCTCTTGTGAGACTATGCCGGGGCCTAGCAAACACAGAGGTGGATGCTCACAGTCAGCTATTGAATGGATCACAGGGCCTCCAATGGAGGAGCTAGAGAAAGCACCCAAGGAACTAAAGGGAACTGCAACCCTATAGGTGGAACAACAATATGAACTAACCAGTATCCCGGAGCTCTTGTCTCTAGCTGCATATGTATCAAAAGATGGCTTGGTAGGCCATCACTGGAAAGAGAGGCCCATTGGACTTGCAAACTTTATATGCCCCAGTTCAGGGGAACGCCAGGGCCAAAAAGGGGGAGTTGGGGGATAGGGGAGTGGGGGATGGTTATGGGGGACTTTTGGGATAGCATTGGAAATGTAAATGAGGAAATTACCTAATTAAAAATAAATAAATAAATAAAATCACCAGGGAAAAAAAAGAAAGAAAATGGCAAACATTATCTTATTAGAAAATAATTTGGTTTTAGAAAGGCCTTCAAATTTTCTGTAGATTGTTAATCATTTCTCATAACTCCTATGATTTTATGGCCTAACAAAGAATACTAAAAAATTACATAAGTTTGATGGGGGAAGTCAAAACAAACTATCATTGAAAGACAAAGTCTTTGTATCTTATGTGGTATGTATAACACAAAGCATATGTATGTTATGTACAATACAAAGCATAGGCATTGAAAAAAATCGTATCATGTCTTTAATTCTATCCCCATTGGTTGTTAAACAGGTATGTCATTCTGTGTCTGGCAAGGGCATTGAAAAATTATCTTTGATATATTCATTGGATACTGTATATACTTAAAAATGTCACAGAAATATTTAGCTTATTCTTTACTTTTAAATAGTTAAAAAGCAAAACTATGAATAGATGGCTGCTGCTCTTCCAGAGCATTAAAGTTTGGTTTCCATGATGGTTTGGATATGCTTGGCCCAGGGAGTGGCACTATTAAGAGGTGTGGCCTCACTGGAAGTAGGTATGACCTTGTTGGATAAGGTATGTCACTGTGGGAGTGAATTTTGAGACCCTCCTCTTAGTTGCCCATAAACCATGATTCTCCTGTTTGCCTTTGGAATGAGATATAGAACTTTCAGGTCCTTTAGTATCATGCCTGCCTGGATACTGCCATGCTTATACCTTGATGATAATGAACTGAAACTCTGCACCTTTAAGTCAGCCCCAGTTAAGTATTGTCCTTTATAAGAGTAGCCTTGGTCATGGTATCTGATCATAGCAGAAAATCTTAACTGTGACAGTTCCTGATAGCTATATCAGCCCATTCACAGAGATAACTTATTTAAGATCCATGTGATATGATACTCTTTTTTTGGTCTCTGGACATCAGCACACAAAGAGTACACATATACACATATGCATACACTCATGCATATTCATATCCTTTTTATGATTTTATTGCATGGCTTCATGCATGCATTTTGTAGATGACGATGTCATGTGATAATGTCAAATGTGAGATATTCTTGTAGAACTGCCCAAGAAAAAGAATGACTCAGAATAAATGAATTACGGGTTTGGATTTTAATATTTATATTAATAAATATAAATTGATAAAACAACTGACTCTCCTAACTACTGTATGGTGAAGCCCAGCAGACCCTGAGTGCAAAGAATCAATCTAATTGTATAGTGTCTAATTCTTGAAAATAAATAGTGACTCAAAAAATTGATAATCGCTAAGAGTTTGAAGTGTTTGAGAAGAGCCTCTTATATGTAAAATAAAAAACAAATTTCTTCATACTAGACAATCACATAGATAAAAGAAAAACAGATGTGTAGACATGAACTGATTAGACAAGTGACAGATAGATGATAGATTATACATAGAAGATAGATGATGATAAACAGATATTTAGATAGATACATACATATATAATACATACATACATACATATGTATATATGTGGGACTGTGAAAGGCAGCCTGTTTTGGTTGAATGAGGCTTGGTCCAGTAACCCAGTAGAGACCCAGTAGGAAACTCTACAAGGAACTGAACAGTGAGCCACGTTCCCAGAGAGGTGCCTGACACCACAGAGCCCCCAACTCCATATTTCTGTGACTATAAGTCACGCAGACAATGTCCCAAGCTTCTGGCATTCTGACTAGACTCCACCCCCACAGTTACCTGACTATAGCCAGGTATGCTCCTCCCCAGTTACCTGGCAACAGCAAGGTAGCACATCCCACTATAAAAGGGGCTGCTTGGCCCCTCCTTGCTCTCTTTAAGCTTTCACCTTTTTTACTCTCATCTCTAGCCTTCCTTCTCTCTCTCCCTTCCCCCCCTCCATGGCCAGCCTCTCTTTTTCTTTCTACATTCTCTCTTTTCAACTGCCTTTCTACAATAATACTCTAAAAACATAGACTGTCTCTTCTCATCAAGGCCCACCATGCTTAAATGATGGTATAGGCTTTCCCCTAAAGAGTCGTGTCTAACCTCTCGCTGAAAGGCCTCCCTGTGCTCTAGCCATTGACCAGACCAAGGACTCTCACATGGGAAACACCCAGTGCTCCCTCTCTCCCTGCTCTCTCCTCCCTTCAGCCCTGGGGATGACCAAGCAGCCTCCAGGGCCCCATTTTGTTCTCAGTTCTTCCGCGTTGTCCAGCGATGTCTGGGATGCCCGAGACTGAAAACCTGTTATCTCTGCCCTCCGTGAGGCCCAGAGACCTCGGACTGCTCCTTGCCCACCCCCGTGGGTTGGGTCTGTAGCTTCCCACAGCCAGACACCCATCCAGGGCCGCATAGAAAGCATATGACTGTCCTCCCACATCCGCCTGCCCAGAGCACTGGCACTCTGACAGGATGTGGGTTTTCTCCCACTCCCTTTATTCCCCCACACCCACTGCCCCACATATATAGATACATAGATATATACATGCTTATATAGATAGTCATATAAATATAGAGAGAATACATAGATACGTAGATAAAGATAAATAATAAAAGATGTTGGATAGGTAGGTAGGTAGGTAGGTAGATAGATAGATAGATAGATAGATAGATAGATAGATAGATGAATCATCTCTAAAGCAGTGGTTCTAAACCTGTGGGTTGCAACCCCTCTGGGGTTACCTACCATATATCTTGTATATCAGATATCTACATTATTATTCAAAGCAGTAGAAAAATTACAACTATGAAATAGAAATGAAATGAGTTTATAGTTGGGGGTCGCCACAGCATGAGGCGAAGTGTCAAAGTGTCACAGCACTAGGAAAATTGAGAATCACTGCTCTAGTATCAGGCTGCATAGGTTGTCAGATTGCCAGTGTCCTTTGATAGCAGTGACTTTGAGCAAACCTTTAATTCTCCTCATCTGTGAAATGAGGATAATTTTTTCTACCTAATAAAGGTGATTACGTGAAATACAACAGAGCAGACTAAGTTCTCAATAAAAGTCTTAATTTCAATTGCTAAAAATTGCGGGTTTGCTTGAAGAACGGAGCTTTTATCTTAGTTAAATTGCAGATAAAATAAAGGAGGGGAAACCAGATGGTGAGATAGCATGACTATAAAATATGTGAAAATCCTTTACAGAAGACTAGTAAACAAACAAACTGCAAAATCATTAATAACTGCTTTCCCAATACAGAAGAAAATGCCCAAAGTTCATTTTCCCAAACTCTATTCTCAACTTTTGCCTATATAGTGTATAAAAGGGCAGCAGCTCCATATGCCCAAGTACATTTGATTGTTCATATTAAATTGTGAGCAGTCAACAAACACAGAAGAAATATAATTAATTAAAAACAACAAAATGCTCATCTCTGTCTCATTTGAACAGTAATTCTAGTCTATCCAGGGTCTCTTTCCAAGCCTTGGATATACCTTTGCAATCATTTGTTTTAAAGGTATTATAAAGGATTATGATGAGAGATAAACATGAAACATAATAAACACTTGGTATCCAATTTATTTTTAATAGTGATTTCTCTGCCAAGCAAGCATTTCTTTTGTAAAACATAACTTGCTTCCAAATTCAGCTAAGAGTGACTAAAGAAATAGTGTTTATATGTACCCAGCTCAATATCCCCCATAGATTGATAAAAGGTCATGACTAAGTCATTTTAATAGCCTGGCTAAAAGAATGTTAATTTTCTTTAACTCTTTGGAACATTAAAGACTTGAATCTCTAATAATAATGGCATTGATACCTAGTGTTCTATTAAAACCATTAGCAAAAATACCAATAGTAATGGATAAAGATTCATAACGGTGCCAAGGAAACATTCCATGAATGATTAAGAGTTTTCATTCTCTCTTGCTGTACAGTAGAATGTTATTCTAAAGACAAAATCAGCAGGAGTGAGTGTATCCTGAGGTTATATTGTTGATCTCAGATGCTTCCTAAAGATGCTATCCTAACAAATTAGTTTCTACTAGTAATGTGACTCCTTCTCTATTCCAGACTCCTGAGTCTCTGTGTTGCTTTTCCCTCAGACAATAGCAGAATGGAAGTGAATGTAGCATTGTGGTAAATCCAAGACAGATAATTAGTTACCTCTCTATGAACCCAAAACTTCACTCAGGACGAGGTAAAGCAACTCTAGAAAGATTTCTACCCAGACCAAGAACACATACCTGTGTATATTTACTTATCAGTGTCTGTGTAAATTTATGTGAAAAATATGGATGTAATTCCGACTCTATTCCCCAGTTGTCGTTCAGATGAGAATTTTCTACACTTCTATGTGTTTCTGTCATGACAAAAAATATAACAGCCAGGGAAATGCAAATCAAAACAACCCTGATATTCCACCCCACATCAGTCAGAATGGCTAATATCAAAAATTCAGGTAATAGCAGATGCTGGCAAGGATGTGGAGAAAGAGGAACACTCGCCATTGCTGGTGGGATTGCAAGCTGATACAACCACTCTGGAAATCAGTCTGGCTGTTCCTCAGAAAATTGGACATAGTTTTACTGGAAGATCCACCAATACTTCTCCTGGGCATATACCCAGAAGATGTTCTAATTTGTAATATGGGCACATGCTCCACTATGTTCATAGCAGTCTTATTTATGATAGCCAGAATCTGGAAAGACCCCAGATGTCCCTCAACAGAGGAACGTATACAGAAAATGTGGTACATTTACACAATGGAGTAGTACTCAGCTATTAAAAGCAATGAATTTATGAAATTCTTAGGCAAATGGATGGATCTGGAGGATATCATCCTGAGTGAGGAAACCCAGTCAAAAAAGAATACACATGATATGCACTAACTGATAAGTGGATATTAGCCCAGAAACTTAGAATACCCAAGATACAATTTGCAAATCACATGAAATTCAAGAAGAAGGAAGACCAAACTTTGGATACTTCATTCCTTCTTAGATTGGGGAACAAAATACCCATGGAAGGAGTTACAGAGACAAAGTTCAGAGCTGAGAGGGAAGGAAGGGCCATCCAGAGACTGCCCCACTCTAGGATCTTTTCCATAAACAACCACCAAACCCAGACACTATTGCATATGCCAGCAAGATTTTGGTGACCGGACCCTGATATAGCTATCTCTTGTGAGGCTATGCCCATGCCTAACAAATACAAAAGTGGATGCTCACAGACATCTATGGGATGGAACACAGGGCCCCCAGTGAAGGAGCTAGAGAAATTACCCAAGGATCAAAAGGAGTATGCAACCCTATAGGAGGAACAACAATATGTTCCTACAACTAACCAGTTACCCCCCCTCCCCCAGAGCTTGTGTCTCTAGTTGCATATGTAGCAGAGGATGGCCTAGTTAGCCATCAATGGGAGGAGAGGCCCTTGGTCTTGCGAAGATCATATGCCTCAGTACAGGGGAATGCCAGGGCCAGGAAGCAGGAGTGGGTGGGTTGGGAAGCAGTGCGGGAGGAGGGTATAGGGGAATTTCGGAGAAAAAACTAGGAAATGTGATAGCATTTGAAATGTAAATGAAGAAAATATCTAATAAAAAAAGTAGAACAGCATATGTGCAGAGATAATAATGATAGAACATATATGTGTACATTTAGGAATTTATATGTATATGTAAGTATATATGTAGATAGCACAATTAATAAGAAAAAAACTAGTCATGAATTTGAAAGAGAGAAACCAAGTATATTTGGGAGAATTTAGGGGGAGGAAGAAGAAGGGAAAAGAGATATATTAATCTCAAAAAACACTTTTTAAAAAAGATATGGTGAATATAGGTTCTTTAGATAATCCTCCATGTCTACACAGCAAGACCAGACAATATTACCTTATTAGGAATTAATTTATCACTGACCACTAAAGTATCAGTCATAAATGAGTGATCTTTGTGTCTAATGAGAATTGTATTGCAACTGTGTTGATTGCAAACTGTCCATCCAAATGTGTGTATTCAGACAGCACACTTCAAGGAAATACCTTTCCCCAACTTAGTACACTCTAAACACAAACACAAAACACTTGAAGTGTTGACTTTTGAAACTGAAGCAGTAGGAATAGTGCCATGTATGTTAAATGTGACTGGCTAAGACAAGTTCATAGCAGCTACCATTGCATAAAAGTGTCCTCAAGAGCAAGGTTTCTGTCTATGCATATCTTTGAAATACTTTAAACTGTTTCCATATTTTAGTATTTACAATATTAATAGTTCTAAATATTACCTATTTATGGGCTTTTCATGTCAGTTTTTAAAATCATATTAACTGATAAGGGAAACTTGACTATCATTGACTAAAGTTAGCAGGAAGGATCTTTGCAAATACTGCCTCCGAAGCAAAGTTTTTGTCCTTAACTAGGACTTCTGTCTAGAGCAGTGGCCCTCAAACCTTCCTAACACATCAGTCTTTAGCAGAGTTCCTCACGTTTTTGTGATCTCCAAGCATAAAGTTATTTTGTTGCTACTTCATAACTGTAATATGGCTACTGTTATGAATCATAATGTAAATATCTGATACATAAGATGTCTGATATATGACCCCTAAGTGGGTCATGACCCAGAGGTTAAGAACCAATGATTTGGAGTGAATGGCTTAATTGAACATAGTATGTATATACATAGCATTTTCTCATTCATGGGAAACTGGTCATTTCAGGAGTCTAGAATTCTCCATGGCAGTACTAATTTCAAATACATTTTCCATTTCTAGACTACAACATACCGTATATCTAACTATGTTAATTATACATGTCCTGTTGAGCCAGATCCGCTGTTGTTTGCTTAAACCCTGTATTCTCAGATGATTAATAAATTAAATAAAAAGCTCTTTTAATATTTCTAAGCAAATTTATAAATTGACATAAAGTCATAAACATTATTCTTGTGACTCTTTATAATTGCCCAGTGAGTCACTCTCCATTAAACAACAATCGAATAGAGACAGTATGCTGTAGAAAATTATTTCAAAGAAGAGGCATTCGAAGGCTGCAGAAAATCCTTCCATGGCACATTTTGTCAAAGAAATGCCTCGATGCAAATTGGAGTTGACCTATAGCTGATGATCTGTTTTGACTGCATAAACCCAGTGTCTCGATGGTGGCGATCTTGACAGCCCAACAATTCATTTTCCGTTCCTTTCAGACTTCTTTTATTTCTAATTTGGAGAACGGAGATGGCATTTTATTTCCTGCTTTCTATGGACTCAAAAGTCATAAAACTGTAGAGAGGTAAAAAAATAAAATAAAATAAAATGTCAGTTTTTTAAAGGTTAAATGTGAGGAAAAATGAGACTGCCTCAAAGGGCGGCAGTCACTGGATCCAGGGCTGAAAGGCAGATAACGGGAAGTCAAACTGAAAGGCGACCGCTGCACAGAAACATCAGGTCGGGTAAGTTTGTACAAAGATCCTTGGTGACAGCATCTTTAATCATTTTTCCGAGTTTTGTGATTGTATTATCTGTACAAGTACGGCCATCCTTTTGAGCATATACTAGATGCAGAAGTGTTAAGTCAATTAAAAAAAAAGACAAAACAAAACCGTGAACCGTTGTGACATTCCCCTCCTCCTTTGCCCTGACATTTTAGATTTCAGGTATAAGGTAGAAGCTGTGGTGGTGGAAACCTGAATTTCAAAAATGCGCGGAGGAAGGTGGTTTCTAAGTGTGTGTGGTGTTGTTAATGAGCATACTTTTCTGAATTTTCCGTGGTACGGTCTTTTTAACAAGCGACAGATGCGCGGTTCTGGCCAAGAGGTAGTTTTTGTTTCCTGCTATTGATTGAAAAAGAGTAGAATGTGAACAAAAGGAGAATTTCTTCCCGTCAAAAGAATAGATATTGCATTTCCCCATTGCATATTCACTCAGCCACCAGTGAAATTTAAAGCTTGGGAAGGTTTGCTGCCTGGGAAGGAGAGCTGCGGGCCATGCTGGCTCTCTCCCTCCCTTCCACCTGTGCCTGGCAGTTGGTCCTCAACCATTCATTCACAGCAGTGCTGAAAGCACCCTTTGTGCACATTTTAAAACCTCCGGAAGAATAGTGTTTGATTTTTTTTTTCCTTTCCCAGTGCTGAAGACATCCAAGGAGCAAGTGACATAGACATTTTGTTCAAACTTGTCAATTTACAATTATTTAACAAATTCAGACCAAAATAATAATAATCATAATAATAAGTATCTGTTTTTAAAAGCTTCAGGTGTCTGAACTATTTCCTGGAAGTAGATGAAATCTTCATAATAGTGCCTTAACTCCTACTACATATTTCAAAGTTCTTAGTTTACTCATTATGGATGATTTGGGGAGAAAAAGCATGCATGGAGTCAGAATTTGTAAAAGATGAGGAAGGGGTCAGTCTAAGGCTTTAATCAGCATCACAGAGGTAGCATGTGGATAGCCTTCCTATCAAGACTGTTTCCTAGTGCTCTGAGAAACAGCAATAGCCTGAGTCAGGGCTTTCCTTAGGGCAATGTCCTACCTAAGATAGCAGATGAGTTTATGACGCAACCCCGAGGCTGGGTCCAAAGATGCATGGTGCTTAGCAGGTGGATGCCGGAGGATCTGAAATTCAAAGTTACTTTCAAATGCATAGAGTTTGTGGGATGCTTGGGCTACAAGAAAATCTGTCGCTAATAATAAAGAGAGAAATGAAGAAACACAACAACAACAACAAAAAGGATAAACATCTTATATGAAAAGCTAAAGATTGAGAGAATTAATTTTAGAAATCAGAGATAATGTATACCTTCAAGATTGGTTATGAGTCTACTTTACATGAGTGTTCAATTTTATTAATGGAATCAGGAATGATATAAGTATTCTAATATATAAATATAAATATATGTGTGTGTATGTATGCATATATGTGCTATATATGTTTATTGACTCACATACTATTTCATGAGGTTTTTTTCAATGAAGAAATTAAAACTCAGAAATAATAACTTGCACCAAGCTTCAGAGTAAGTGAGAGAACAGTGATTCAAACACAGGACTTTGCCCCATCAATGGAAGGGTACCTTCTCAGCCCATGTGCACTTCGGTAAAGACGATTACTCACAGTTTTTAGGGAATCAGCAAGATCAGCAAGTTTTCATAGAAGTGAAATTTCCAGAAAGAGAATCAAGAAATCCAACTAATTCAACTTGAAATAGGCACTTTTCAATTCAGGCGCCAACACACACACATACACACACACATACACACACACACATACATACACACACATACATATATATATATATGTATATATGTATGTATATATACACACATATATGTATGTACATATATGTATATATAATATATTATATATACAATATTTATACATTATATATAATAATATATGTATACACACACACACACACACATATATATATAATATTTTATACATTACCAACTCTGGTTGGTAGATACTCTGAAGTAATTCAACTTTAATGACTGGGAGAAACTCACTGGTTAAGAGAGCTTGATGATTTTGCGGAAAGGACCCTGATATAGTTGTCTCTTGTGAGGCTATGCCGGGGCCTAGCAAACACAGAAGTGGATGCTCACAGTCAGCTATTGGATGGATTACAGGGCCCCCAATGGAGGAGCTAGAGAAAGTACCCAAGGAGCTAAAGGGATCTGCAACCCTATAGGTGGAACAACATTATAAACTAACCAGTACCCCCTGGAGCTAGTGTCCCTAGCTGCATATGTATCAGAAGATGGCCTAGTTGGCCATCAGTGGAAAGAGAGGCCATTGGTTGTGCAAACTTTATATGCCCCAGTACAGGGGAATGCCAGGGCCAAGAAGTGGGAGTGGGTGGGTAGGGGAGTGGTGGGGGGAGTGTGTGGGGGACTTTTGGGATAGCATTGGAAATGTAAATGAAGAAAATACCTAATTTAAAGAGAGAGAGAGAGAGAGAGAGAGAGAGAGAGAGAGAGAGAGAGAGAGAGAGAGAGAGAGAGCTTGCTGCTCTTCCAGAAGAGGCCAGTTCAGTTCCCAGCACCTATATTCTGTGGCTTATAATGCTTGTACGTTCAGCTCCAGGAGCTGTAACTCCATCCTCTGTTATGTGCACATACTCATGTGCACATGCAGACACATACATACATACATACATACATACATACACACACACACACACACACACACACACACACACACACATAATTAAAGTAAACCAAATCGTCAAAAATATAACTTTGAACTGAGTGACTTCTCTGTAGATAGAATTGCAGATGGACCATTGTGTAATATTCTGAAAACCTTTGCTTCTGTGTCATTTTAAAGCATAATTCAAAGACTGAGAACTTTATCAAAAACGGAAAGCAACATTATCCACAGAGCTGTAAATGTAAATACACAGGATTTAAGTTCATGGGTGAGTGACAAGGGCTACAATGGCTATTGCTAATGGTGAAACTGATATTTGTTAGTTTGAGGATAGGTTTTCCCCTCCATTTTGTACTACAGTCGTTGTTCATTCTCAGCTTCCTCTCTTTGCTTTTTCACTTGTTTACTTAATTTCAAAGGCAATTGTGTCAGCTCTAGCCATGATTCTACAGATGCGTAAGTATACCCTGGGATGGGTATATTATGGACATTGTAGTAAGCATCAGATGGAAAGAGAACAGCTGGATGCTTTTTAGAGATGGGTTTATTGACTAAAATAAAATTTATTTCATCTTTTTTTTAAATTAAGCAATTTTGGTGCATTTTGGTGCTTCGTAAGCAATCAACAAGAGGACAAAATCCTCTTGTATTGTTCTTTGACGGGTGCTGCTAAAATAAGGATTTAATTTTTTTCCAATTATTTATTAGGTATTTTCTTCATTTTCATTTCAAATGCTATCCAGAAAGTCCCCTATACCTCCCCCCCCCTGCTCCCCTACCTGCCCACTCCCACTTCCTGGCCTTGGTGTTCCCTTATACTGGGGCATATAAAGATTGCAAGATCAAGAGGACTCTCTTCCCAATGATGGCTGAATAGGCCATCTTCTGCTACATATGCAGCTAGAGACAAGAGCTCTGGGGGTACTGGTTAGTTCATATTGTTGTTCGACCTATCGGGCTGCAGGCTCCTTCAGCTCCTTGGATACTTTCTCTAGCTCCTCCATTGGGTGCCCTGTGTTCCATCCAATAGATGACTATGAGCCTCCACTTCTATATTTGTCAGGCACTGGCATAGCCTCACACAAGACAGCTATATCAGGGTCCTTTCAGTGAAATCTTGCTGGCATATGCAGTAGTGTCTGGGTTTGGTGGCTGATTATGGGATGTATCCCCGGGTGGGGTAGTCTCTGGATGGTCCATCCTTTAATTCCTTAATATGCAGTGTACATGGGCCACATCTGTGGTGCATAAAATTTAAGTACAGGTATGTTGTATGGAATCATGTTCAAAGTTTTCCACCTTGGGGTTAGGATTTGAGGAACTTTATTATGTAGTTTTTCTGTACAAATGAAACATAAAGAAAAAGTTATCATAATCTTACCTTTACAGTATTAAGCTCATTTATTATAAGAAATAGTTACTTCTGCTTATGTCACATAATAGAAAATGAAGTATGGAGTGTTTGGGGAAGGTTTATTAATTTGTGAACATAAATTTCTTATATGAAAATAAGAAAACTAGAATTAGTGACAAAAATGCCATTTTCAAAATGCTTCAGTCCACTGTACAAAGGAGGAAGCAGTCCCTACACTATACAAGAATGTTTGAGTGTCCCTGACATGGCACTGAATGTTCTGCATAGTCAAACCATAGTCACACTGACTTGAGTTAGTTATGAGGACCTTAAGTGACATAATGTAAACAGTGAGCATTTAAAGAAAAACAAATGTGGAGGTTAATAGCTTTGCGACCTAAGGTCTATTAAACCTGGGTTAAGCTGTGGCCCAGCAAATGCTGGGTTACTCCCCTAAAGCAAGTTAATTAAACTACTAAGCCCTGTTTGACTCAGGAAATGGGGATAATGATTCTACCTTTTCTATAAGGTCATAAAAATGGCTAAATGAGATAATGAGCTTAAGTGCTTAGAGTAGCTTGACTTTACACATAATGCATGTTCTACTTGCTGTTGGTTCCATGTTGTTGTCATTTCTTTGTTTTTGTTGTCATTTCTATCCAACTCCAAACCCATAATCACTCCTAAAGTTCATCCATAGACTGCTCTTTTATCACTCCTTCTAATGATATAGTTCCCTAAAGCTTCAAAGAGCTAACTCATCTATTGTCTATGTTACTACATTTTGCTAATCCATCCTACTCAAAAGTTAATTCTCTTCTTTCAATTATAATATTATTTTCAAAGTCAGCAACATTGGCCCTTAATTTATACTTTATTCTTATATGTCAAAAATGGACTGATATTTGAATGTATTTCTCAATGAGACAATCAGCACCTTCAGCACCTTCAAAATGACTATTTGACTATATTAGTTACTTGTTCCTTCCTGAAGTACAGACGATTACTTGTTGCACATACTAAACAAGAGAGAACTTAGAGAAGGAAAATGTAATTTAAGAAGGAATATAGAGCCGGATGCCGTAGCATCTGCAGAAGACATCTTGGTTCCTGGACTCCACTGAGACTAGTCTGCACAGGTAAGAGTATGGACTACAGAAGCAAGCAGCTTCTGGGACAGGTCCTGTTTCAGGCCTTAATCTTCTGCAAGGAGGCAAGCCTGAACGCAAGATATCTGTGTACCTTCCCTGAAAGAGGAGAGCCTGCCTGCAGAGAGTGCTCTGAACACTGAAACTCAGGAGAGAGCTAGTCTCCTAGGTCTGCTGGTAGAGAATAACAGAATCACGAAAGGAACAAGCTCTAACCAGAGACAACTATAACAACTGACTCCAGAGAACACCAGAAGGCGAAAGGCAAACATAAGAATCTTACTAACAGAAACCAAGACCAATCACCATCATCAGAACCCAGCACTCCCACCTCAGCCAGTCCAGGCCACCCCAACACACCCAAAAACCAAGACCGGGATTTAAAGGCATATCTCATAACCATGGTAGAGGACATCAAGAAGGACTTTAATAACTCACTTAAAGAAATACAAGGGAACACTGCTAAAGAGTTGCAAGTCTTTAAAGAAAAACAGGAAAACACATCAAAACAGGTGATGGAAATTATCAAAACCATACTAGACATAAAAAGGGAAGTAGACACAATAAAGAAAACCCACAGAGAGGCAACAGTGGAGATAGAAACCCTAGGAAAGAATTCTGGAAGCATAGATGCAAGCATCAGCAACAGAATACAAAAGATGGAAGAGAGAATCTCAGGTGCAGAAGATTACATAGAGAACATCAGCACAACAATCAAAGAAAATGCAAAATGCAAAAAGTACCTAACTCAAAACATTCAGGAAATCCAGGACACAATGAGAAGACCAAACTTACGGATAATAGGAGTAGATGAGAATGAAGATTTTCAACTTAAAGGGCCAGCAAATATCTTCAACAAAATTATAGAAGAAAACTTCCCAAACCTAAAGAAAGAGATGCCCATGAACATACAAGAAGCCTACAGAACTCTAAATAGACTGGACCAGAAAAGAAATTCCTCCTGACACATAATAATCAGAACGACAAATGCACTAAATAAAGATAGATTATTAAAAGCAGTAAGGGAAAAATGTCAAGTAACATATGAAGGGAAGACTTTCATAATTGCACCAGATTTTTCACCAGAGACTATGAAAGCCAGAAGATCCTGGACAGATGTTACACAGACACTAAGAGAACACAAATGCCAGCCCAGGCTACTATACCCAACAAACTTTCATTTACTGTAGATGGAGAAACCAAAGTATTCCTCTACAAAACCAAATTCACATGTTATCTTTCCACGAATCCAGCCCATCAAAGGATAATAACAGAAAAAAAAAATACAAGGAAGAAAATCACGCCCTAGAAAAAGCAAGAAAGCAATCCTTTAACAAACCTAAAAGAAGACAGCTACAAGAACAGAATGCCAATGTCAACAACAAAAATAATAGGAAGCAATAATTACTTTTCCTTAATATCTCTTAATATCAATGGATTCAACTCCCCAATACAAAGACAAAGACTAACAGACTGGCTACATAAACAGGACCCAACATTTTGCTGTTTACAGGAAACCGATGTCAGGGAAAAAGACAGACACTACCTCAGAATGAAACGCTGGAAAACAATTTTCAAAGCAAATGGTCTGAAGAAACAATCTGGAGTAGCCATTCTAATATCTAATAAAATCGACTTCCAACCCAAAGTCATCAAAAAAGACAAGGAGGAGCACTTCACAGTCATCAAAGGTAAAATCTTCCTAGAGGAACTCTCAATTCTGAATATCTATGCTCCAAATACAAGGGAGCCACATTCATTAAAGAAATTTTAGTAAAGCTCAAAGCACACATTTCACCTGACACAATAATGGTGGGAGACTTCAACACACAACTTTCACCAATGGACAGACCATGGAAACAGAAGCTAAACAGGGACACAGTGAAACAAACAGAAGTTATGAAACAAATGGATCTAACAGATATATACAGAACATTTTATCCTAAAACAAAAGGATATACCTTCTTCTCAGCACCTCATGGTACCTTCCCCAAAACTGACCATATAATTGGTCACAAAACAGGCCTCAACATATACAAAAATATTGAAATTGTCCCATGCATCCTATAAGATCACCATGTACTAAGGCTGATCTTCAATAACAACATAAATAATGGAAAGCCAATATTCTCGTGGAAACTGAACAACATTCTTCTCAATGATACCTTGGTCAAGGAAGGAATAAAGAAAGAAATTAAGGACTTTTTAGAGTATAGTGAACATGAAGCCACAACATACCCAAACTTATGGGACACAATGAAAGCATTTCTAAGAGGAAAACTCATAGCTCTGAGTACCTCCAAAAAGAAACTAGAGAGAACACACACTAGCAGCATGACAACACACCTGAAAGCTCTAGAACAAAAGGAAGCAAATTCACCCAAGAGGAGTAGACAGCAGGAAATAATCAAACTCAAGAGCAAAATCAACCAAGTGGAAACAAGAAGAACTATCCAAATCAACCAAAGGAGGAGCTTGTTCTTTGAGAAAATCAACAAGATAGATAAATCCTTAGCCAGACTCATGAGAGGGCACAGGGAAAGCACCCTAATCAACAAAATCAGAAATGAAAAGGGAGACATAACAACAGATCCTGAAGAAATCCAAAACACCATCAGATTCTTCTACAAAAGGCTATACTCAACAAAAGTGGAGAACCTGGATGAAATGGACAAGTTTCTAGACAGATACCAGGTACCAAAGTTAAATCAGGATCAGGTTAATGATCTAAACAGTCCTATATGCTGTAAGGAAATAGAGGC
Source organism: Mus caroli (assembly GCF_978045245.1). Classification (NCBI taxonomy): domain Eukaryota; kingdom Metazoa; phylum Chordata; class Mammalia; order Rodentia; family Muridae; genus Mus; species Mus caroli. The sequence goes on from NW_028227265.1 coordinate 86,366,221, forward strand.
AATCATTAATAGTCTCCCAATCAAAAAAAAAGCCCAGGACCAGATGGGTTTAGTGGAGAGTTCTATCAGACCTTCAAAGAAGATCTAATCCCAGTTATTCACAAACTATTCCACAAAATAGTAGCAGAAGGTACTCTACCCAACTCATTCTATGAAGCCACAATTACTCTGTTACCTAAACCAAAAAAAGACCCAACAAAGATAGAGAACTTCAGACCAATTTCCCTTATGAATATCAATTCAAAAATACTCAATAAAGTTCTCACTAACTGAATCCAAGAACACATCAAAACAATCATCCAACCTGACTAAGTAGGTTTCATTCCAGGGATGCAGGGATGGTTTAATATAAGGAAATCCATCAATGTAATCCACTATATAAACAAACTCAAAGACAAAAACCACATGATCATCTCATTAGATGTGGAGAAAGCATTTGACAAAACCAACACCCATTCATGATAAAGTCTTGGAAAGATCAGGAATTCAAGGCCCATACCTAAACATGATATAAGCAATCTAGAGCAAACCAGTAGCCAAATCAAAGTAAATGGTGAGGAGCTGGAAGCAATCCCATTAAAGTCAGGGACTAGACAAGGCTGCCCACTTTCTCCCTACCTATTCAACATTGTACTTGAAGTCCTAGCCAGAGCAATTAGACAACAAAAGGAGATCAAGGGGATACAATTTGGAAAGGAAGAATTCAAAATATCACTTTTTGCAGATGATATGATAGTATATATAAGTGACCCTAAAAATTCCAACAGAGAGCTCCTAAGCCTGATAAACTGCTTCAATGAAGTAGCTGGATATAAAATTAACTCAAACAAGTCAATGGCCTTCCTGTACACAAAGGATAAACAGGATGAGGAAGAAATTAGGGAAACAACCCCCTTCTCAATAGTCACAAACAATATAAAATACCTTGGCGTGACTCTAAGGAAGTGAAAGATCTGTATGATAAGAACTTCAAGTCTCTGAAGAAAGAAATTCTAGAAGATCTCAGAAGATGGAAAGATCTCCCATGCTCATGGATTGGCAGGATCAACATTGTAAAAATGGCTATCTTGCCAAAAGCAATCTACAGATTCAATGCAATCCCCATCAAAATCTTAACTCAATTCTTCAACGAATTAGAAAGAGCAATCTGCAAATTCATCTGGCATAACAAAAAACCTAGGATAGCAAAAACTCTGCTCAAGGATAAAAAAACCTCTGATGGCATCACCGTGCCTGAATTAAAGCTGTACTACAGAGAAATTGTGATAAATACTATATGGTCCTGGAATAGTGACAGACAAGTAGAACAATGGAATAGATTTGAAGACCCAGAGATGAACCCACACACCTATGGTCACTTGACCTTTGACAAGGAAGCAAAGACCATCCAGTAGAAAAATGACAGCATCTTCAACAAATGGTGCTGGCACAACTGGCAGTTATCATGTAGAAGAAAGGGAATTGATCCATTCCTATCTCCTTGTACTAATGTCAAATCTAAGTGGATTAAGGAACTCCACATAAAACCAGAGACACTGAAACATATAGAGGAAAAAGTAGTGAAAAGCCTCAAAGATATGGGCATAGGGGAAAAATTCCTGAATAGAACAGCAATGGCTTGTGCTGTAAGATTAAGAATTGACAAATGGGACCTGATAAAATTGCAAAGCTTCTGTAAGGCAAAACATACTGTCAATAAGACAAAAAGGCCACCAACAGATTGGGAAAGGATCTTTACCTATCCTAAATCAGATACGGGACTAATATCCAATATATATTATAAAGAACTCAAGAAGGTGGACTCCAGAAAATCAAATAACACCATTAAAAATGGGGCTCAGAACTAAACAAATAATTCTCACCTGAGGAACACCAAATGGTTGAGAAGCACCTGAAAAAATGTTCAACACCCTTAATCATCAGAGAAATGCAAATCGAAACAACCCTGAGATTCCACCTCACACCATTCAGAATGGCTAAGATGAAAAATTCACATGACAGCAGATGCTGGCAAGGATGTGGAGAAAGAGGAACACACCTCCATTGTTGGTGGGATTGCAAGCTTGTACAACCACTCTGGAAATAAGTCTGACGGTTCCTCAGAAAATTGGACATAGTACTACTGGAGGATCATGCAATACCTCTCTTGGGCATATATCCAGAAGATGTTCCAACTGGTAAGAAGGACACATGCTCCACTATGTTCATAGCAGCCTTATTTATAATAGCCAGAAGCTGGAAAGAACCCAGATGCCCCTCAAGAGAGGAATGGATACAGAAAATGTAGTACATTTACACAATGGAGTACTACTCAGCTATTAAAAATAATGAATTTATGAAATTCCTAGCTAAATGGATGGACCTGGAGGGCATCATCCTGAGTGACATAACCCAATCACAAAAGAACTGACAAAATATGTACTCACTGAGAAGTGGAGATTAGCCCAGAAACTTAAAATACCCAAGATATAAGATACAATTTGCGAAACAACTGAAACTCAAGAAGAACGAAGAGTAAAGTGTGGATACTTTGCCCCTTCTCAGAATTGAGAACAAAACACCCTTGGAAGGAGTTACAGAGGCAAAGTTTGGAGCTGAGACGAAAGGATGGACCATCTAGAGACTGCCATATCCGGGGATCCATCCCATAATCAGCTTCCAAACGCTGACACCATTGCATACACTAGCAAGATTTTGCTGAAAGGACCCAGATAGAGCTGTCTCTTGTGAGACTGTGCCGGGGCCTAGCAAACACAGAAGTGGATGCTCACAGTCAGCTTTTTTATGGATCACAGGGACCCCAATGGAAGAGGTAGAGAAAGTAACCAAGGAGCTAAAGGGATCTGCAACCCTATAGGTGGAACAACAATATGAACTAACCAGTACCCCCTGGAGCTCGTGTCTCTAGCTGCATATATATATCAGAAGATGGCCTAGTTGGCCATCAGTTGAAAGTGGTCATGCAAACTTTATATGCCTCAGTACAGGGGAAAGCCAGGGCCAAGAAGTGGGAGTGGGTGGGTGGGGGATTTGGTGGGGGAGCGTGTGGGGGACTTTTGGAATAGCATTGCAAATGTAAATGAAATAAATACCTAATAAAAAAAGAACGAATATAGAGCATCCTGGTGAGAAAGGTAGGGTAGCTTAGGCGGGAGACATGTGGGTCTGTTGAGTGCAGCCAAGAAGCTGAACATGGACAGTAAGTGGGTTCAAGCTATAACTCTGGAAGGCCCACAAGCAATGACACATTTCCTCCAGTTAGGCTCTACCTGCTGGAAGGATGTCCAGCCTGAAGCCCACTGTCTGTGTGTCTGAGGATACCTGTGAATGCCACCCAACATAGAATCATAAACTTCCCAAATCACTGTGAGGTATCAATTTGCTTTGCAAAATATTGAAATATCATTCATGTTTGTGGTTCTTGAGTATGAATTTTGTCAGTGATAATGTCTTTTTCTAATATCTAATGCTTGAAAATTCCTACAGGGTTGTTACCTTAACACTACCAGCTGGGGACCAGGTATTCAAATACTTTTCACACTTAAACTACAGTAATATTGTGGGGTTTTTTCTCAATAGATTTGCAAGGGCTAAATACTTGACTTGCTCAACATAAAATGAATCCAAATTTTTACTTACTATATAAAATGGCTGCATAATCTCTCAGCATCCTTTCAAACAGGAAGCCAAGAAATAACTGTGGCAGTCATCATTCTTAATTCTTTAAGAATGCAAAAAAAACCCTTGGATTCTTATAATGAAAAATCAAAACAGAATATTTCAAAAATAGGATTGCCTTGTTGAAATCTAGGTTACGTACGATTTTTTTTTAAAATATCAATAAATGACATATTTTGAGTGTCAAACATGTTAGGCTGTTAAAGAGTATAATTTCTAGTTTTTAAAGTATTATGGCTATAACCAGTGAGAAAAGGGAAAGCTATTCTAACAGCTGAACACACAATGAAGTCCCTATGGTCTCCCAATGAATACAAACTTTCAGAGAACATCACTATTAGACTACTTTTAGAGCTGAGGAGTTTCCAGCTGCTCTCCCACTAAGTAAACTATTGAAGTCAACCTAAATTTATGAAAACATTAATTATGATGGCAAAGGCTACAGACTTCTGTATATAATAATCTAGGTAAGCGTGTAGTTAAGATACGAATTAGGCAAATAACATGTGGTGTTTCATAGTATGGGATAAACATTATGCACTTATCTAGGGATGTTCTGTGGATTTTTGCTTCTGCCTCAAGAGTATGCTGGGCCTCGTTACAGATTTAATGTGAAATACCTTCTTAAGTGTATGGGGTGAACGCTTGTCATCTGGCAAAGAGTCTATGGAGATTCTGCAGGTGTGAGAAGTTGGGACTTAGTTGGAAGAGTGAATTGCTAGGCACAAAATCTAGAAGTTCTACTTTAACCCAGTCCCTTCATTAGATCACTGTTCACTGTAAGGGTTCTACATACTTCTACCACCATGGCATTCTCAGTCTTTATTGAAAATATCAACATGAAATAAATTATGAGCAGTAACTAGATCCTTGTGTCATCTGTGTACATTCATGCATATTTTAAATAAAGGTCTCATAGTAAGATATTGATTTCTAAGTGTCATTTAGTAATGAAATCTGAGTCGTAATTTCACACTGATGGTGGATAACACCAAATCCAATGGGTCTTGTATTTTAGAGGACATTCCAGGCACTTTTGAGGCAAGATGCAGTGCATGCAACTTAAGTTTTACATGCTGAAAAACAGTCCCATAAAAGCCACACAGAGCTGGGACCCAGATCAGTGCATTATGTAATCTCTACCAAGGAAGCCTCTTCTTGCAAGAGATGGTAACAAACACAGGTAATTGTTCCTAACTGGAAAAAATGTGCAAAGAGTGAAAATTTTTGGAGCATCCAGATCAAGATGAGATGTCTTTAATCAAGCGTCTACTCTCAAGACTCAAGGATGTATGTGGAAGAGGGAATAGAAAGATTATAAGAACCCTAGGTAGTGAATGACTCCAAGTCAACAGTGTAATCTAGACACAACAGAATATATATATATATATATATATATATATATATATATATATATATATATATATAAACTCAAAGAAAGTGTTACAGCATACCCAGGACCTAACACAAGTTCAAACCAGAAAGACCTAAGCACTGACAAGGGGATGTGGACATAAAATTCCATCTTTAACCAAGAAACTATTCACAATTGTTTAGGGAAAAGAAAAATCAGTTTTTCCAATGGAATGTCACTGGATATATTTTTATTAGATATTTTCTTTTTTTACATTTGAAATGTTATACCCTTTCCTAGTTTACCCTCAAAAATCCCCTATCCTCTCCCCTTCCCCCTGCTCCCCAACCAACCCACTCCTGCTTCCTAGCCCTGGCATTCCCCTATACTGGGGCATAGAATCTTCACTGGGCCAAGGGCCTCTCCTCTCATTGATGACCAACTAGGTCATTCTCTGCTACATATTCATCTAGAGCCATGAGTGCCATCATGTGTTTTCTTTGATTGGTGATTTAGTCCCAGGGAGTTCTGGGAGTACTGGTTAGTTTGTATTGTTGTTCTTCCTATAGGGCTGCACACCCCTTCAGTTCCTTGGGTACTTTCTCTAGCTTCTTCACTGGGGACCCTGTTTTCTCCAGTCGAATGCCACTAGGTATATTAACCATATGCCAAGGCAGATTCCATGCCCTGCAGTAATTAGACCACCCAATGCAGATTTCACGAGATCAATTCCAAATCCTACATAAAAGGATCAGGGAACACTAGGGAAGACTGGCCAGAAGGATTGTAAGAGTCAGAGGACTAGGAAGACTCTTGTTAACATAATGTCTTCTATATAAGGCAAAGAATCTTCACCCATGGAATTTCAAAAATATGCTTTCCAAAACCAAGAACTGAACAAGAAAAGCACTAGGTGGCATGCCAATGTCGATGGGCAGATCCTCCCCACTGTAACAAGTTATAAGCAATCAATGGCTGCTGCAAGAGAAAAGACCAGTCTTCTTAACGGATGGGCCTCCTGATGGATAATCCAGTCTTAAGTAATGGTTCCTAAACAAATATGCACAACACTAAAAGAACTCACCAGAAGAGTATATACATATGTGTATGTATATATGTATACTACATACATATATATTTTATATATAGTTATATATATAGTAATAATGGTTTGGAGACCTCATGGCTATTCCCTTCCCCTTCAAAGTGTTACCTACAATCCAAGTTCTTCTCTCTTCTTCCAGCTTTTTTTTGTCTTGCCTCCTATATAAGTTCTTTACATTATATTGGGTTGCTAGCATAACCTAACATTCTCCACTCATTTTACAAAATTCATTTATAGTAGTTAAGAATTAAAAACACTCTCCATATCCAATAATAGAACTGTCAAGTGATTTGAGTGTGTTTATAATACCTGTACACTGCACTTAAACAGTACACCCCAAATCTATGCATGAGTCATGCTTCCCCTTTTAAGCTTTAGTTCATGTCACCTCCATCTCACTGCCTGTCCTACTGCCCAGTCTCCCTAAGGTGAACCTTTCTTTGTGAACCTTGTGAGATTAACCAAATTCTGTTAAAAGCACTAAAAAGAATCTATCGCTGCCACGTAAAACTTCGTTTATTTTCGATTCCTCTTACAATGAATCCAAACCCTGACTTCTGTCTATGGGTCCCAGGATACATCAAGACTATTTTGCTTTCAGGCTCCATGCCATATTACCCTTCTTCCATCTCTATGTTGGAAGCATAGGCCCTTCTCTCAAAAAAAAGTTATACTTTTTTCCTTACTGGGGCCCTTGAGTAGCGACCTTCTCTGTCTAGAACCAACTTCCTACATCATTACCTATGACACATTCTTATGTTTTCGTTTTTAAGACAATGATCTTTTGGGATCCCTGCATACCACCCAACCTAAAATAAAAACTATCCGTGTTGTTCCCATACTCCCTTTCATGATGATTATTTCAATTTTCTTTGCTTTTTATCATTATGGCCTCTGGTTTTTTCATACTTGATTATTTATCTGCTTACTAGAAGTTTCCTCCTGTGGAAAGAATTCTGGGTAATGTTTTTCATCCTGCTCTTTAACGCCAATGTTATCACTGTTGTAATATAGATAACTCCCTCCTCATTGAAATCTTCCTTGCCCCTCCCCCCCATGTGTGTGTGTGTGTGAGTTTGTGTGTGTAATCTGCACTATATTTTATTATAATATTCTCAGTTATTTTTGCCGATTGCCCCTCTATTCTTCAGGTCTCCATGTGGTACTAATGCAAAGAAATTATCTTCTTTTGATTACTTGCCACACTACATCCTGGGTGGATTCCTCCATTATCAGATGTTTTATAGAGCATGTATATGACAGGCCAGTTAATGGACACTAGATATCCCCATATCCTTGTTTCAAGAACATGTGACTATATTCCTTTGAATTGTGGATAGGACATTGCTGTTACTGAATTGGCTAAGAATTTCAAAATCAAAAGATTTTGTTATGTTCTCATTTGATAAAATGTCTAGAATGCTTCTCATTTTCAAATGTGTTTGGAAGCCTGAGTGATCCTACTGTATACATTTGGCCAGATTGCAAATTTTACTCAGTGAGCATTGTACTGGCTAATGATCAGTTAAACAAAAGTCACTATGCGAAAAGCCCTGGCTATTTCGGTTTTTCATCAAAACATTAAAATAATTGTGTTTACTGTGAAGATAAGTATTATTCAGGAGATACACTCGTAAAAACGTCAGTACATTTTCCACATAGAGAGTCTTTCAGGGCAGCATTTTGAAACACTGGAAGGCAAATTCCTTAAGATGTAGATACAAAGGGAGGGTTTCTTGTTTTGTTCTTAGGTGACATAGAAAAACTCCATAATAAACATGCCAAAACAATCTAGCCCTTTTTACTAAAAATTACAAAGCTAAAGAAACAATTTTCTACTGCATTGCTGAAATTAACTCTCTGCAAACACTGAAAATGGCAGGAGTGTTTGTTACAGCTTGTCAGCCCTACTTAGCTTAAGAGTAAAGACAGCCCCAAATGGTCATCACAGAGAAGGCATTCTTCTGAAAATTCCCCATCCCTATTCCTTTTATTATAAACACAACAGTGACAGAACTGTGTTTAAACAAGTTAATGCTGGGTTTGTTTTCTTCTTAGTTAGAGAATATGGGGGCTTGCAGACCCAAACTTAAACCGTAATGCATCTTCAAAACAAAGAGACCAGGAAGCTATCTTAGAACAAAGGACTTCCCACTCCAGAAAAGATAACAGTCACAAAAGGCTGTCTGTGGACTCTTGAAAAATCACTATAAGCACACTGTAATGCATTTACTAAATGTTCAATGGTCTACAAATGTCCAAAACTCATGCCTTATCCAAATTTTGATTGGTTAAGTTTATAGTCTTACCTTATTGACAGAGATAGTCATGTTGTTTCTTTTCAGAAGTTTCCCAGCTAAAGCCTCATAAGGAACTGATCAAACTTAAGTGTCCCCAGAATAGCAGTAATTGGCTTTAATTATTTCTATATCCACTGCTCTCTTTATTTGCTAATTGATCTTTTTGTTTCATGAAGATATAAGACTAAAAAGAAGTTGTGTTGTCTAATAGGATTTTGACTTTTATCTGATTTTTATATTATGCCTGGAAACCTTGGGGGAAGATCTTGCAATTAGATCCCAGAATTAGAGTACAACAGGGACACTAATATGGTTTGTCTTTTGGGAAAGAGATTTACTGACAAAGTTATTAATGCTACAGAAGCACTAATGCTGCGTGTTTGGGTTTCTAAGGAAAGTTTATACCTATGAGGCAGAATCAGAGGGCTTCCCTTTTATAGGCTTCAGAGAAAGAGGACATGTTCCATTCTATGTAATTGATGAATAGCCTAAATTCCATCTTTGTCGTCAGATTGGCCACTTACTTTGTTGCAGGCAAGGTCCCAAAACTTTGGTCTTTTGGTAAATGTGTGTCCCGTCCTATTGGATGTGCCACCTGTAACTTCCCATTTCCTAGAAGTTTGAGTTAGAGATTTGAAAGTAGACTTTCTCAAATTGGGTGCCTTTCTCCCCCTGGTAGCAGTGACCATTATATTCAGCTCTGGTGGTAGAGAAAGGGAGGCTTCTGCAGGTGAACCTCTAAGTCAAGCCTAACACTTGCTATTGTGAATGGAAGATTGAGAGATCTTTGTGTTTAGAGTGGCCGCCCAGTGCTCAGTATTCAGATGACACCAGGACAAAGCACATAGCAAATAGGTCAAGTGCTATATTTGTGATGATGCTGTTATTCCATGTATCCTGGGAACTACAGGGAAGAAAAAAACAAAAACAAAACAAAAAAAACAAAACAAAAAACAAAACAAAAAAAAAACAATGATGCCTCAAATGTAGCATGGCTTAGAGGAAAATGGAACTTTAAAACAGCATTATAAGCAACTTCATATTTCTCTTGAAAACTTCAATAGATCCCAATGCTTGCAATGAGCTCTGAACACCAGAAATGAGATCATAATCCAATAACAGTAGATGAGTTAGGTGTTGCTTGAGGGTGTCAATACTACAGATGTTCATATTACATAGTAACTATTAAGAGACATAGGCAAATGGGAAGAGAAAATCTTCATGCCTGAGTATTTTATCTAACATTGTCAATTGCTGAAGACATAGTTCTTGGAGATTTTTACATGCCATCCACACAATCATTTTTCAAAAATAATGAGCAAAAAAATAATTTTTTTATCTACTTTGTCAATTTCCTGTAGCATCAAAGGTCCTGGCAGAATTGTTTTGGTCTTTCTTTTTTTTTTCTCGTTCAAAAGTATTGGCTGTCAGTACGATTGTGACTTAAGACACAAGAACCCTCATTTTCTTGACCCTAAGCAAGCAAGATAGTTTTCTCAGTCAGGTGCTCTTACTGGCATGGAAGCAATTTGAGATTACAAAGAAAGGATTAATTATTTTATTATTTATCTTTAAAGGTAATCTTATAAGAATTTTAAAAGCATCACAAATCAGAACTTTTATATAAAATGAGTCATATCTACTTTAAATCCTCAGAATGTATATCTACCCATCAGCAATTTGCATTAAATCAGATCAGAAAACTGAGAGCGAAAATGGATATAAGAAATCAATCATCATCACCAGTCCAGCCTCAGTAAGAGTCACATCAGCCAGTGCTGCCATTGTTCTTGTTCCCTCACCATCAATGGTCCCAGGCTTAACTAAGAAGAGTGTGCCTTTCTGAACTTCAATGGTTCCCCAAGATTTTCTGCATCAGAGCCAGGAGCAAAAACATCATAATCTAGCTTAACTAACGATTTTATTTTTCCAACTACTTTCTAAGGATGGTGGTCATTGCTGACAACCTACTTCTCTAAGTTCTTTCTTAGGATGGTGATTGAGTTATTCATCTGCTCCAGCAGCAATGCCTGAAATAGATTATTGTGAGTGCTTGAAGCCCCTTAGCATTATCATACAATTCTTAGATTAAGAGGGAAGTGAGGACAGCAAGCAGAGCAGAACTCCATTAAAAGCTTGAATGCCTCGGGACACATAGACCTGGAGGTCATGCATTCCCATCATGGCTGTGCTAACCAGTGGGCCACGATCCATGAGTTTTCAGTCCATTTGTCGTTCCTTCTGCATGGCTCTTGGCAAAATTCCTCACCATGGTGGACTACATTCTGGAACTGTTAGTCAAAATAAACCATTTCTCCATAAAGTTGTGTTTGTCAGGTATTTTATCCATCAGATATTTGATCACAGCAATAAGAAATGTAACTAAGACGAGGGGTAAAAATTTATTGGTGTGTAGCTAGTAGCAAGACCTCTCTGCTCCTCTAAATTACCTTTCCCCCACTCTCCTGAAAGCAACCATAATGAAACTCAAATCACCAAACACACACACACACACACACACACACACGCACACGCACACACGAAGGACAACTTTGTTGGGAAGAGGAAGTAATCAATGGGAATATAAAGAAAACAACAAATGGTAATAGAGTATAAATAAAATAAAAATCCATTATGTACATGGATAGAAATATTGTAATGAAACTCTTTACTATGTCCATTTAATATATACTAATAAAAATCCACGTGAGTAAAAAAATATATATAATTTTTTTTATTTCACTTACTGGCATTAAATATTTCTAATGTTTTACCTTGAAGGAGGGGCAATCAAGTGGATTAAAGTATGTGAAGTTCATTGCCAGTTGTTATTTTTGAGAAATATTTGAGTTCTCAATGTTGTGTCTCAAATGCTTATACTACTCTGGCAAGGGGCGCATCACTGGGAAACACCATGGGTTTTTAGCTTAATTTTAGTTTAGTTTAGCAAGGAAAACATCTGCTTTGGAAAGAGCTTAATTGGTTTTCATCTCATGTCACACACTGCTACTAGGGATCCTCATCGCTGGAATGTATGTGCTGATTGCACATAGTCCCAAGCAACTCTTTGTATTAAAAAAAAAAGGTGTAAATCTTGCCACCTAGGAGGTGAACAAATGCTAAGGAAGTCTCTCTATGCTTACACTCCCATGCTCAGAAAAATACATAAGAAGAGCTTGAAGTTGCTTGTTTTAGATCATTATAGACATTCATACATTCGTTCTATAAGTTGTTTTTAAAAAATGGGTACATCCTTGACTTAATTTTATTATTAAATTATAAATTAAGTCTCAAAGATATTCTTCGATGCCACGAAGAATGCTTCCTGTCTCAAAGCAGCCTCATCACAGAAAATCTTGATTCCATCTCTTGCACAGAATGTACTTACGTATTCATGCCCTATGAAGCAAATTTGGGAGTTGAAATTTCATATTTACTGTGTTTATGGAATGGCAAATCGTCAGTTCCACTAGGCTTGATAAGAGCAAGTGAGAAGACAAATGCTTACTCTGTCCTGATCCATGCCTCTAGCAACAAGTGCATTTTCAGAAACATAGTGGTCACCAACACCAGAAATTCTACTTATCAAGCTGAATCCAAGAGGGAAGACACACTTCTGCTGTGATCCAAAAAAAAAAAAATACTATAAAAACATTGACTAAAATAAGATCAAGTTTATCCTGAGACCAGAAATAAGCCACAGGAAACAACTCATAAGGATAATGACAATGATGATGATGATGACAACCATGACAATGATGATGAACTCAAAGTGCCCCCAGAACAATAAATTAATATAATGATGGATTTTTATTTGATACTTTTGTAAGGCATCCATCTGCTACACATGTGCTAGGGTTCGGGAGAGGGTGGACACGGTGCTTAAACCAGCTTGTGTATGCTCTTTGGTTGATGGCTCACTCTCTGAGACCTCCCAGGGGTCCGCATTAGTTGACACTGTTGGTATCCCTGTGGATTTGCCATTTCCTTGAGGTTCTTCAATCCTTTCCCTAACTCACCCACAGGGGTCCCCAACTTCTCTCCAATGTTTGTCTGTGGGTATCTACATCTGTCTCAGTCAGCCGAAGGGTAGAGCCTCTCAAAGGGCAGCTAGCTATGCTAGGCTACTGTCTGCAAACACAACATAGCATCATTAATAATGTGAGGGATTGGTGCCTGCCCATGGGAAGGGTCTCAAAATGGGCCAGTCACCAGCCACTCCTTCAGTCTTTGTTCCATCTTTGTCCCTACATTTCTTTTAGAAAGACACAATTTTGGATCAAAAGTTGTGTAGGTGGGTTGATGTGCCCAACCCACCACTGGAGGATCGTGGCTGGCTAGTGAAGTTGGTTTCTTCAGGTTCCATATCCTACCCACAGTTGGACATTTTGGTTAAAGTCACCTTCATTTACTGCTGGGAGCCTTCCTCATCCAGGGTCTCTGAGACTTTGTAAAGATTTCCCCCCCTCCTTTCTGGCAGCTACATGTTTCCATTCATTCTCTTGGCTCTCTGGGACTCTCTCCTGTCTCTCCCCATGCCTGATCCTGCCTCTCTATTCCGCTCATCCTCCCCCTCTCCTCTAGCTTACCCACCTCCATTCCTCCCTTTGCCTCCTATGACTTTTGGGTCTTCCTTCTTGTTTAACTTCTTTGGGTCTGTGGGGTATATCATGGGTGTTCTGAAGGATTTTTTTCTAATGTTCACTTATCCATGAGTACATACCCCGAAAGTCATTTTGGGTCTTAGTTACCTGGCTCGGGGTGATATTTTCTAGTTCCATCCATTTGTCTGTGAAATTCACGATGTCCTTGTTTTTAATAGCTGAATAGTATTCCGTTGTGTAAAGATGCCACATTTTCTGTATTCATTCTTTGGTTGATAGACATTTGGGATCTTTCAAGTTTCTGACTCATATGAATAAAGCTGCTATGAACATAGTGGAGCACATGTCCTTGTGGTATAATGGAGCATCATTTGATTATATGCCCAGTAGCAGTATAACTGGGTCTTCAGGTACTATTCCAATTTTTTGAGAAACTGCCAGATTGATTTTCAGAGTTGTACAAGTTTGCAGTCTCACCAGCAATGGAGGAGAGTTCCCCTTTCTCCACATCTCCATCTCTATACCAGCATATGCTATCACTTGATTTTTTTCTTAGCCATTCTGATTGGTGTAATGTGGAATCTCAGGATCATTTTGATTTTCATTTCCCTGATGAATAAGGATGTTGAACATTTCTTCAAGTGCTTCTGAGCCATTTGAGATTCTTCAGTTGAAAATTCTTCATTTAGCTCTGTATAGCAATTTTTATTGGGTTATTTGGGGTTTTTTGTTGTTTGTTGGTTGGTTGGTTGGTTGGTTTTTTGAGCCTATTTTCTTGAGTTCTTGATATATTTTGGATACTAGCCCTCTGTACAATGAAGGGTAGTGAAAATCTTTTGCCAACCTGTAGGTTGCTGTTTTGACCTGTTGACAGTGTCCTTTTCAACAACATGTGTACAGAAATACTTTATGTTTTGAAAATCGGAAGCATTATGAAGACATTTAAAGTATCTAATGAGAGTTTTGGGGTATCACATTTGTAGCAGAAGATAAATGTACATTATTTTAGTGATCACGGTTTTTATTCAATGAACTAGAGAGGACTCTTTCATCTTTGGGACAACCAGGTCTTGGGGACCTACACTTAGCATTACAGTAGATAGCAAAAGACCAAACATCGATAATTCCCCTTTTTAGTCCAAAATAACAGGCTCTTTTTTTCTCAGATATAAACTGAATACAATTATAAAATTTATTCAAATTGTAAGATATGATCTACACTTATAATGTTTAGTCCACTCTGTTTGGCAATTTAGATTAAAGTATTCTATCATCTACCCTAACAACTCAATTTGTTGCTGGAATTTTCAACCCTAATAAGCTCATGCAAAAGACACACAATCCAGATATTTTTATTATAATCCATATAATCCATATGCCTAAATTGAACAGGTCTTGTACTATATTAACTTATTCCACAGCTATAAGGCCCTTTGTTACTTGTGATTTCTCTCCAAGCCACCCCCTCTAGAGCCTCCAGTCACACCTTTCCCCTCCCCTGCCCAATAACTGGCTCAAGGCTTTTATTGACCTGTTAAAATGAGGAGAAGGTTCACCTGGAATCACCTGAATACCTGATGGTCTGCTTGTCTGGGGACAGTTCTTCTTGAGGAACCATTATTAACATTAGAACAAACAGCATTAGGCTAACCCACTGCAGCTTATGGTTGTTTTTTCCTTTTGGTTTGTTGACACTATGATATTAATCTCTAACTGAATTTCTGTACATGTGCAGTAAATATTTATTGGACATCACCCATGCCATTATTTGTGCTATGATTTGAGAACAGTAAGAAAGTACTCCAGGGGACTTAAATTATGTGGCAGTGCAGATAGGGAGAGAGATAGAAATGCCGGAAGTCAGTAAGGGGACTGCTAACTATCCCAGGTGCTGAGACCAAAACTGGTGAGTTTTCAGCCCTAAAAAACACCCAAATCACCTTGTTCCAAGGCTTCTGAAAAAATAACTGCAAAGAAGGTAAGATCAAAGTAATGAGAAGGAGGTCCACAAAATGCTGTCTTATGGGCATCAACTCATGACTGTAGTTGACTGCATGATGTCTGTACATGGCTATGGCCATAAACATTCAATCAGAGATGGAAGTGGGACTCCTGTGTCCCTGCCTAACCAGGAGAGCTATGGACAGTCTAGAACTGTTAAGAGAAAGGCAGTCATTATCTTTAGTGATGTTGCACATTAATCTAGTGGAAAAATCTCCGTCCAGTAGGTCACAAAGCAAAACAAAGAACAAAACAAAAAAGCATAAATATGGGATGTGATCTTCTTGGTCAAGCAAGAGACAAGGCTGATGAGAGTGGAGAAGTGAGTGTGACCAGAATGTATTATAGCACATTACATTGTCCAAAAATTAATTATTAAAAGAACCTTCCTACCAATCATGAATTTCTAAAGCTTATCAAAGCTGCCTGTAGATAATAATAATAACAGTAATAATTGTTAATAATATAATAGCCCCGAATTAAAAGGTATGCTGCATTCAGGATAGCTACAACAAAATTCTTTGTCAGATTTTACGGTCAACTTCAAGTACCTAAGGTTACTGGCACACTGAAGAATTGGTATGATACTTTTGTTTATTTACAAAATGTTAAAAATATAATATTTGATATTACAAATAAAACATTTTTATTTATTTAGTATTCTGTATGCTTTAGTCAAGGAAAAAACAGCATATCAATGCATGAAAAATAAATTTGTCATGTTAGGGATTTAAGAAGTTCTAGACCCAACATAATTAAATTTTAATATTTGCTTTAAAAAGGAATTTCTGGTCTCTGTGGTTTGAAAATTAAATTTCTGTCAGTCAGCATGTAATGCTCATCCTTTTCTTGTTAAACCACATTTCTGTACAATGCCCTTAATTTTTTAATTGTATTTATTAATTATGTAACAATATTCATGTAGAGATCAGAGAACAACTTGCTGGGTTCTGTTCTCACCTTCCATTGTTTGAATTTAGGGGATTGAAATCAGGGCATAGACTTGGCACCTTGGCACCCATTGGATAATCTTTCCTGTGCAGACAGTGAGTTAAATTTAGGAAACGAAACACCCATGGAAGGAGTTACAGAGACAAAGTTTGGAGCTGTGACAAAAGGATGGACTATCTAGAGACTGCCATATCCGGGGATCCATCCCATAGTCAGCTTCCAAACGCTGACACCATTGCATACACTAGCAAGATTTTGCTGAAAGGACCCAGATAGAGCTGTCTCTTGTGAGACTATGCCGGGCCTAGCAAACACAGAAGTGGATGCTCACAGTCAGCTATTGGATGGATCACAGGGCCCCCAATGGAGGAGCTAGAGAAAGTACCCAAGGAGCTAAAGGGATCTACAACCCTATAGGTAGAACAACAATATGAACTAACCAGTACCCACCTGGAGCTCGTGTCTCTAGCAGCGTATGAATCAAAAATGGCCTAGTCGGCCATCAGTGGAAAGAGAGGCCCATTGGTCATGCAAACTTTATATGCCTCAGTATAGGGGAACAACAGGGGCAAGAAGTGGGAATGGGTGGGTGGGGGAGCATGTGGGAGACTTTTGGGATAGCATTGGAAATGTAAATAAAATAAATACCCAATAAAAAAAAGAAATGTAAATGAAGAAAATATCTAATAAAAAATTGGAAAAAATATTTAGGAAAATCAAACAATGAGTTAACTTAGGGAAAACAATGACAAACAAACAAACAAACAAACAAACAAACCAAAACACCTCTTCTGGTGCCCTTGATATTAGTGAACGCAAGTAGACATTGTGAAAATATTTGAAATGGCTTACAGACTAGATGGCAAGGCAGCATAAGAAGGCTATTTGTGTCCTGTATATTTTCCTCCCTGCCATTATGACAAAATATAAACATTGCAGAGCTGGGTTTTGTTCTGTAGGAAACCAGTGTTTCTGCAAGATAAAAACAGGGAATTAACTGTTTACATTAGAGCCTTTTAGGGCTGGTGCTGTTTTATATGCAAATTTACTAGACCAATTTGTTTTACATGTATATTAAGTCAAATGAATCAAACTGTCTGAGTGGGTAGAGCTAGGATGATAGGCCATTTTATTTTGTTTGAAAAGAATTTGCAATTCAGCATTTTGCACAAATCTAATTGAAATGTAATCACAGCTCTGGAAGGTAGTGATAAACGTAATATATGGAAACAGTTATTAAGTGCCAATAAAATATCAAACCCAAGTAAATTAAAGGACGCTTATCAGGGTGGCTGTTTAAAATGGTATGACTAGTTTAAAATCTTGGGCAAATAAAAAACAATAACAAAAATCAACTTGTTTCAATGTTCAGAAGGGCAGCTGGTGGAATGCAGCCTGTTTTTCTGACTACCGATTATGTTTCTCTGTAAAATGATGATAACAGACACTACCGCTATATAGACAATGTGTATCCCAGATGGGAATTCATGGTTCTCATTATTAGTTGAGCCCAGACAGCCAGAATCTCTAGGCCTGCCCTCTGCACTCAGTGGTTTGTGGCCTACAACTAAGAGGTTTGTGGTCCTGTTAACTGATGTGTTTTGTTATCACAGTAAAAAAGGTAAAGGTATATTTTTTTAAATGATAAATTCACAAATCATTTAAGACTGTGTGGTTGGCTATCAGCAGCTGTTGTTTTGTGTTTGTTTGTTTGTTTGTTTGTTTGTTTGTTTCTTGATTTTTCCCTCCTCTTAGTCAGTATGCACATAAGTTGTTTTCTTGAATCAACCTGGAGCTGAGAATGGTGGCCAGATACCATGCAGAACCACAATCTTGCATGACCTCTTTGCTGGTGAAATAAGGTCACAAAGAGAATAACAAAATAGAAGGTGCCAATCTGCAAGAATGCATTTTGTGGAGCTATACAAGTTTTCAAAGTGTTTATTACTATTAATATTAAGCAGCACTGTGTTTTGTTTTGGCTTCGGTTTTATTTTGTTCTGCAGTAATTTTCTGGATAAATTGAATCCAAAAGTAGCTCCACAAAAATTGTGTGACTTGCTAACATGACTGAACTTACTATATTACTAAATGATGGGGTACATGAAGTAGCTTTACTTGAATGCAGTATAATTTGGAAATATTTGTTCTTTCAGTAAACTTTGAAATATTTTTGGAATATGTCTCTAAGTTAGTCATGCCGGAGATAAAAGCAGAAGAAGTATAAGGTCAGCCATGTTAACAGTTTTGTCATGGGATGCTAATTTTTAAGAAATTTGTAGTTTTAATAACATCTTGCAAAGTTCAGAATTTTAAAAGCAAGCTGCAGATGGAAAGTTGTATTAGTGACTTTTCTATTGCTGTGACCAAACAACAGATAGAAAGTATTTACAGGAAGAAATCTTTATTTCACCTCACAGTTACAGAGTAGTTTATTCTTCCACAGACAGGGAATCATAGAAAGCTCATGGTGGTATAACTGGCCTGCCAGAAATGAAGATAATCAGTAGAAGAATTTATGTTGCTCAGTCTGACTATTAGATATCTGAAAGAATGAACCACGAAGAAATGGGAATTTCTGTAGGAATTCTCATTCAGGATAAAGAAAAAGTGCCAGTAGCCATCTAGGAGTGGCAAACAGCTAGCAGATGACCTTCCAGACAACAATGAAACAGCCGTTGCGAGCCAAGGCCCAAAGGATCTGAAGTGTACCTGCCTTTCCTATCCTTATAAAATTAATATTATATATTCCCTGGGCATTACCCCCACCCTAGTAGGCATATTTCTACAGATCAAGGAAGATATATTATCTTGTAGTGATGCTATACAGACAAACAAATAATTTCTTAATGGTGACCCACTTAGAATTCCTAAAATTATACTAGTACTTAATATAAGGCCTCTCTGATGAAAACTGCAATTAGAACTCTGCCAGTCTTCATGTGTCACCAATTAATTGCTTCTGAGATAGAAACAACACAATTAAAATGTAGAGACAAATTCCTTAGGCTATAATACAATTAACCAAAGGTCATAAAAGGGAACTAATGAATTATTTTAGGTGCGAAGATACAAAATAAAATATTGACTGGATTTAGCTATAGTCACAAAAATTACAGTTTTAGACTCTTTTTTTTTTTTAATATTTTTATTACATATTTTCCTCAATTACATTTCCAATGCTATCCCAAAAGTCCCCCATAGCGCCCCCCCACTTCCCTATCCACCCATTCCCATTCTTTTGGCCCTGGCATTCCCCTATATTGGGGCATATAAAGTGTGCAAGTCCAATGGGCCTCTCTTTCCATTGATGGCCGACTAGGCCATCTTTCGATACATATGCAGCTAGAGACAAGAGCTCCGGGGTTCTAGTTAGTACATCATGTTGTTCCAACAATAGGGTTGCAGATCCCTTTAGCTCCTTGGGTACTTACTCTAGCTTCTCCATTGGGAGCCCTGTGATACATCCAATAGCTGACTGTGAACATCCACTCCTGTGTTTGCTAGGCCCCAGCATCGTCTCACAAGAGACAGCTATATTTGGGTCCTTTCAGCAAAATCTTGCTAGTGTATGCAATGGTGTCAGCGTTTAGAAGTTGATTATGGGATGGATCCCTGGGTACGGCAGTCTCTAAATGGTCCATCCTTTCATCACCGCTACGAACTATGTCTCTGTAACTCCTTCCCTGGGTGTTTTGTTCCCAATTCTGAGAAGGTGCACAGTGTCCACACTTTGGTCTTCATTCTTCTTGAGTTTCATGCGTTTAGCAAATTGTATCTTAAATCTTGGGTATCCTAAGTTTTGGGCTAATATCCACTTATCAGTGAATACATATTGTGTGAGTTCTTTTGTGATTGTGTTACTTCACTCAAGATGATGCCCTCCAGGTCCATCCATTTGGCTAGGAATTTCATAAATTCATTCTTTTTAATAGCTGAGTAGTACTCCATTGTGTAAATGTACCATAATTTCTGTATCCATTCCTCTGTTGAGGGACATCTGGGTTCTTTCCAGCTTCTGGCTATTATAAATAGGGCTGCTATGAACATAGTGGAACATGGTCCTTTTTACCGGTTGGGACATCTTCTGGATATATGCCCAGGAGAGGTATTGCTGGATCCTCCGGTAGTACTATGTCCAATTTTCTGAGGAACCGCCAGACTGATTTCCAGAGTGGTTGTACAAGCTTGAAATCCCACCAACAATGGAGGAGTGTTCCTCTTTCTCCACATCCTCGCCAGCAACTGCTGTCACCTGAATTTTTGATCTTAGCCATTCTGACTGGTGTGAGGTGGAATCTCAGGGTTGTTTTGATTTGCATTTCCCTGATGATTAAGGATGTTGAACATTTTTTCAGGTGTTTCTCTGCCATTCGGTATTCCTCAGGCGAGAATTCTTTGTTCAGTTCTGAGCCCCATTTTTTAATGGGGTTATTTGACTTTCTGGAGTCCACCTTCTTGAGTTCTTTATATATATTGGATATTAGTCCCTTATCTGATTTAGGATAGGTGAAGATCCTTTCCCAATCTGTTGGTGGTTTTTTTGTCTTATTGATGGTGTCTTTAGCCTTGCAGAAGCTTTGTAGTTTCATGAGGTCCCACTTGTCAATTCTCGATCTTACAGCACAAGCCATTACTGTTCTATTCAGGAATTTTCCCCCTGTGCCCATATCTTCAAGGCTTTTCCCCACTTTCTCCTCTATAAGTTTCAGTGTCTCTGGTTTTATGTGAAGTTCCTTGATCCACTTAGACTTGACCTTAGTACAAGGAGATAGGAATGGATCGATTCGCATTCTTCTACATGTTAACAACCAGTTGTGCCAGCACCATTTGTTGAAAATGCTGTCTTTCTTCCACTGGATGTTTTTAGCTCCCTTGTCGAAGATCAAGTGACCGTAGGTGTGTGGGTTCATTTCTGGGTCTTCAATTCTATTCCATTGGTCTATTTGTCTGTCACTATACCAGTACCATGCAGTTTTTATCACAATTGCTCTGTAGTAGAGCTTTAGGTCCGGCATGGTGATTCCACCAGAGGTTCTTTTATCCTTGAGAAGAGTTTTTGCTATCCTAGGTTTTTTGTTATTCCAGATGAATTTGCAGATTGCACTTTCTAATTCGTTGAAGAATTCATTTGGAATTTTGATGGGGATTGCATTGAATCTGTAGATTGCTTTTGGCAAGATAGCCATTTTTACAATGTTGATCCTGCCAATCCATGAGCATGGGAGATCTTTCCATCTTCTGAGATCTTCTATAATTTTTTTCTTCAGAGACTTGAAGTTTTTATTATACAGATCTTTCACTTCCTTAGTTAGAGTCACGCCAAGATATTTTATATTATTTGTGACTATTGAGAAGGGTGTTGTTTCCCTAATTTCTTTCTCAGCCTGTTTATTCTTTGTGTAGAGAAAGGCCATTGATTTGTTTGAGTTAATTTTATATCCAGCTACTTCACCGAAGCTGTTTATCAGTCTTAGGAGTTCTCTGGTGGAATTTTTAGGGTCACTTATATATACTATCATATCATCTGCAAAAAGTGATATTTTGACTTCATCTTTTCCAATTTGTATCCCTTTGATCTCCTTTTGTTGTCGAATTGCTCTGGCTAGGACTTCAAGTACAATGTTGAATAGGTATGGAGAAAGTGGACAGCCTTGTCTAGTCCCTGATTTTAGAGGGATTGCTTCAAGCTTCTCACCATTTACTTTGATGTTGGCTACTGGTTTGCTGTAGATTGCTTTTATCATGTTTAGGTATGGGCCTTGAATTCCTGATCTTTCCAAGACTTTTATCATGAATGGGTGTTGGATCTTGTCAAATGCTTTTTCCGCATCTAACGAGATGACCATGTGGTTTTTGTCTTTGAGTTTGTTTATATACTGGATTACGTTGATGGATTTCCGTATATTGAACCATCCCTGCATCCCTGGGATGAAACCTACTTGGTCAGGATGGATGATTGTTTTGATGTGTTCTTGGATTCGGTTAGCAAGAACTTTATTGAGGATTTTTGCATCAATATTCATAAGGGATATTGGTCTGAAGTTTTCTATCTTTGTTGGGTCTTTTTGTGGTTTAGGTATCAGAGTAATTGTGGCTTCATAGAATGAGTTGGGTAGAGTACCTTCTGTTTCTATTTTGTGGAATAGTTTGTGAAGAACTGGGATTAGATCTTCTTTGAAGGTCTGATAGAACTCTGCACTAAACCCATCTGGTCCTGGGCTTTTTTTGGTTGGGAGACTATTAATGACTGCTTCTATTTCTTTGGGGGATATAGGGCTGTTTAGATCATTAACCTGATCTTGATTCAACTTTGGTACCTGGTATCTGTCTAGGAACTTCTCCATTTCATCCAGGTTCTCCAGTTTTGTTGAGTATAGCCTTTGGTAGAAGGATCTGATGGTGTTTTGGATGTCTTCAGGATCTGTTGTTATGTCTCCTTTTTCATTTCTGATTTTGTTAATTAGGATGCTTTCCCTGTGCCCTCTAGTGAGTCTGGCTAAGGGTTTATCTATCTTGTTGATTTTCTCAAAGAACCAGCTCCTTGATTGGTTGATTCTTTGAATAGTTTTTCTTGTTTCCACTTGGTTGATTTCACCCCTGAGTTTGATTATTTCCTGCCGTCTACTCCTCTTGGGTGAATTTGCTTCCTTTTGTTCTAGTGCTTTTAGGTGTGTTGTCAAGCTGCTAATGTGTGCTCTTTCTAGTTTCCTTTTGGAGGCACTCAGAGCTATGAGTTTTCCTCTTAGAAATGCTTTCATTGCGTCCCATAAGTTTGGGTATGTTGTGGCTTCATTTTCATTGAACTCTAAAAAGTCCTTTATTTCTTTCTTTATTCCTTCCTTGACCAAGGTATCATTGAGAAGAGTGTTGTTCAGTTTCCACGTGAAGGTTGGCTTTCTATTATTTATTTTGTTATTGAAGATCAGCCTTAGTCCATGGTGATCTGATAGGATGCATGGGACAATTTCAATGTTTTTGTATCTGTTGAGTCCTGTTTTGTGCCCAATTACGTGGTCAATTTTGGAGAAGGTACCATGAGGTGCTGAGAAGAAGGTGTATCCTTTTGTTTTAGGGTAAAATGTTCTGTAGATATCTGCCAGATCCATTTGATCCATAACTTCTGCTAGTTTCACTGTGTCCCTGTTTAGTTTCTGTTTCCATGATCTGTCCATTGGTGAAAGTGGTGTGTTGAAGTCTCCCACTATTATTGTATGAGGTGCAATGTGTGCTTTGAGATTTACTAAAGTTTCTTTAATGAATGAGGCTGCCTTTGTATTTGGAGCATAGATATTCAGGATTGATAGTTCCTCTTGGAGGATTTTACCTTTGATGAGTATGAAGTGCCCCTCCCTGTCTTTTTTGATGACTTTGGGTTGGAAGTCAATCTTATCTGATATTAGAATGGCTACTCCAGCTTGTTTCTTCAGACCATTTGCTTGGAAAATTGTTTTCCAGCCTTTCATTCTGAGGTAGTGTCTATCTTTTTCTCTGAGATGAGTTTCTTGTAAGCAGCAAAATGTTGGGTCTTGTTTGTGTAGCCAGTTTGTTAGTCTATGTCTTTTTATCGGGGAGTTGAGTCCATTGATATTAAGAGATATTAAGGAAAAGTAATTGTTGTTTCCTGTTATTTTTGTTGTTAAAGTTGGCATTCTGTTCTTGTGGCTGTCTTCTTTTAGGTTTGTTGAGGGATTACCTTCTTGTTGTTTCTAGGGCGTGGTTCCTGTCCTTGTATTGGTTTTTTTCTGTTATTATCCTTTGAAGGGCTGGATTCGTGGAGAGATAATGTGTGAATTTGGCTTTGTCGTGGAATACTTTGGTTTCTCCATCTATGTTAATTGAGAGTTTGGCTGGGTATAGTAGCTTGGGCTGGAATTTGTGTTCTTTTAGTGTCTGTATAACATCTGTCCAGGATCTTCTAGCTTTCATAGTCTCTGGTGAAAAATCTGGTGTAATTCTGATAGGCTTGCCTTTATATGTTACTTGGCCTTTTTCTCTTACTGCTTTTAGTATTCTATCTTTATTTAGTGCATTTGTTGTTCTGATTATTATGTGTCGGGAGGTATTTCTTTTCTGGTCTAGCCTATTTGGAGTTCTGTAGGCTTCTTGTATGTTCATGGGCATCTCTTTCTTTAGATTTGGGAAGTTTTCTTCTATAATTTTGTTGAAGATGTTTGCTGGTCCTTTGAGTTGAAAATCTTCATTCTCATCCACTCCTATTATCCGTAGGTTTGGTCTTCTCATTGTGTCCTGTATTTCCTGGATGTTTTGAGTTAGGATCTTTTTGCATTTTCCATTTTCCTTGATTGTTGTGCCCATGTTCTCTATGGAATCTTCTGCACCTGAGATTCTCTCTTCCATCTCTTGTATTCTGTTGCTGATGCTTGCATCTATGGTTCCAGATTTCTTTCCTAGGGTTTCTATCTCCAGTGTTGCCTCATTTTAGGTTTTCTTTATTGTGTCTACTTCCCTTTTTAGGTCTAGTATGGTTTTGTTCATTTCCATCATCTGATTGGATGTGTTTTCCTGTTTCTCTTTAAGGACTTCTACCAGTTTGGTTGTGTTTTCCTGTTTTTCTTTAAGGACTTGTAACTCTTTAGCCATGTTCTCCTGTAGTTCTTTAAAGTCCTTCTTGATGTCCTCTACCATCATCATGAGATATGCTTTTAAATCCAGGTCTAGTTTTTCAGGTGTGTTGGGGTGCCCTGGACTGGGCGAAGTGGGAGTGCTGGGTCCTGATGATGGTGAGTGGTCTTGGTTTCTGTTAGTAAGATTCTTACCTTTACCTCTCGCCATCTGGTAATCTCTGGAGTTGTTATAGTTGTCTCTGTTCAGAGGTTGTTCTTCTGGGGATTCTGAGTATCCTCTGTCAGCAGACCTGTACAGACTAAGTTCGGCGGAGTCCCGGAGCCAAGATGGCGCTCCCTGCAGGGCAGGTCACTGTTCTCCGGCTGGGAGGGTGTCGGATGTCTGCGGCCCCAAAAGGGTGCTGCCTCAGCGGTTCTGTGGCTCCCGCCTGTCCCAGAAGCTGTCTGCCTCTGTGGTCCTCACTCTGACCTGTACAGACTAAGTTCGGCGGAGTCCCGGAGCCAAGATGGTGCTCCCTGCAGGGCAGGTCACTGTCCTCCGACTGGGAGGGTGCCGGATGTCTGCGGCCCCTAAAGGGTGCTGCCTCAGCAGCTCTGTGGCTCCCGCCTGTCCCAGAAGCCGTCAGCCCCCGTGGTCCCCACTCTGACCTGTAGAGACTAAGCTTGGTGGAGTCCCGGAGCCAAGATGGCGTTCCCTGCAGGGCAGGTCACTGTCCTCCAGCTGGGAGGGTGCCGGATGTCTGCGGCCCCAAAAGGGTGCTGCCTCAGCGGCTCTGTGGCTCCCGCCTGTCCCAGAAGCTGTCTGCCTCTGTGGTCCCCACTCTAACCTGTAGACTAAGTTCGGCGGAGTCCCGGAGCCAAGATGGCGCTCTCTGCAGGGCAGGTCTCTGTCCTCCGGCTGGGAGGGTGCCGGAAGTCTGCGGCCCCAAAAGGGTGCTGCCTCAGCGGCTCTGTGGCTCCTGCCTGTCAGTTTTAGACTCTTAATGAACCTTTGAAGCTCATGCTAGATAATGAACGTCTAGCAAGACAACTAGGCTTCATGGAAACATAGGTAAACATCTTGGTTGTAAAATTCTTATTCATTTTAGAATTTGAATTTATTTTTGAAGTAGAAAACATACAAAAACTAGGAGTGATTACATGACAGCAGCAAGAGAACCAGATTAGGAGGAAAGAGGAGAAGACAGCGGAGTAGAGTAACTTAGAAATTAAGAGAGGATATAGTCTGCTAGTGTTTGCTCCCTTTCCCTTAGAAATCAAGATTAAAATCCTTTGTATAAGTCTCTCCATTTTTTAATCTTTCTGTGAGTGGCTATCCCTAGCTGACAAAGAGTTAAATAAACCCTCAGCCTTAGGGCCTCTGGAATTCCTGCAGAGAAAAGAACAAAAGGACCTCTTTACTTAATCACCCCCTCTGTTGTATGATTAAAAAAAAAGTGTCACTAGATCTAGAAGCCTGAAGCTTCTGGCATCAGAGTACCTTAAAGTCAACAAGGGTAGACTCTGTTATTAAAAGAAAAAAAAAGGTAACCTTAATCTTTCTCAAGACCAAGCTTTGCCCCCATAGATGCTCTTTCCCCTGCTACTTTGTAGAGAGAACCAGATCTCCTTCAGTTAAAAAAAAAAAAAAAAAAAAAAAGGTACCAACCAGAGAGAGAACCTGTCTCCCTTAAAAAGATTGTACACATTACTATAAACTTGTTAGGCCATGTTACACAATGAGGCTACTGCCCATATAATAATAAGCATTGTATTCAGTGGTGGATGGAGCTACATCTTGACTGATACTAGTTAGTTGCACACATCTTTGGTCCTCTACTTGAACTTTGATATCACTTCAAGACATGGAAGGCAGATCTCTTTGTCCCTCTTCCCAATGTGGTCACTTAGAAGAAATCTTTTCCTGTTTTCTACTATGAATATGGCTCCTTTAATTGCCTTATTAAAGATCGGTGATTAGACATGTCTTGAGGCACATGTCATAACCCCTAAGTCATAACCATACAAAGCATAGGGTGATAGACTAGAAAGCAAGAATGAGTCATGGACTGGGGACTAAGCTGTAACTATCAAAGCCCTTCCCCTAGCTGTATTTCACTTCCTAAAAGGTCTAGTTTCCCAAAATACTGCAGCCAGCTTGAGAGAATATTAAAAACCTTGGCTTTTAGAAAGACATTGCAGATCCAAAGTATAATTCAGAGTGACTTCAGTGTTAACGTAGAACGTGGAAGCTGAACTCTACACCTGGACTACGGAAGGATGTATTGCTCACTTCTTCCACTTTATATAAGCACTTGGGATTTTGGTGTTCTTGGGACAAACAAATTCACAAAGCATGTGTAGTATGCTTTGTTAAAGGAGTGTCAAAAGTAAATATTCAATCGAAGATCAGATTAGCAGACAGTGTTCAGCAACAGTTTCAGTTTCTAATATTCTCTAACTATGAATGTAAAGTGCTTTTTTTGTGGGGAGTCTTTCTTCCTAGGATTTTGTGTGTGTGTGTGTGTGTGTGTGTGTGTGTGTGTGTGTGTGTGTGTGTGCATGCCACTCAGAGAGTATTTTGGCTGCTTGTCTTTATAGAATAAAACACCAAATAGATAAACCTATGTGAAATGAAGTTGGAAAGGTTGATTATAAATTAAGAGAGGGAGAATTGAGAAGTATTTTTAAACTTGAAAAGACATATTAAATCAAGTTATAAAGTTCTGTTCACAAATGCCATCTGCACACAAAGTTTGAAAATAGAAAATCTAGTTGAAAGATTCACATTGACACCAAGAAAAAAACCTAATCTATACAATATAAACGTTCCTGTGAATGAATTGAGGGGGGAAGGGAGACGATTCCGTAGAACAGATCTCTCTGCTCTAGACTAGTGATTCTATTCTTGCCTTCCCCAGGGCACGCACACTGAGCTGATTGACTAAGCTAAGATGTTTTCTGGTATCATAGAGGATCCGCAAGGATTCGCCACTGGAGGAATCTGGTTTATAGAAGGTTTACAAGATTAGATTTTAGTTGTTGTATCCAGAGATTGAGTTACCATTGTTTCTGAACTAAGTTTGGGTTGTGTTTTCCTTCACGAGGCAGCCATGGGGGGTTGAAGCAGGGGGTTGGCATGGTAATGACCCGCCAGTGGAGACCTAGAGAGCTGAGAGAAGAGATTGTGGAGTTCTGAGTCAGAATCTCCATGAGATAAAAACAAATTGGCCATTGCCGGCCAGTACATGGCCAGCCAGGCTGCTCATGCAAAGGCACAAGTGTGGGAACATGCCGGTTTTATCTCTTTTTAAGACTTTTCACAACAGTTACAATTGCCAGCCAGTTATTAAAAACCTCAGATCCTGCCAGGTCCGAAACACAGACATACAATCAAAAGAAATCATTTCGTGAGCTGAATGCAGTGATAGATAATTATGAGTCAGCACTCCAGAGGCTGAGGCAGGAGGATCAGGAGTTCACAAGCCATACTGGGCTATATACTGCAATCCTGAGAAAGAAAGATCGTGACTGTTTTTCTTATATACTTGTTTTTCATATGTGAAACAAATTATTGTTTATATATAGTGTAGACTTCATTTCTCAAAAAGTTTTAGTAAAACAACTGGAGCTTGTTTTCCTAAAATTAGAGTACTTTTTATTTAGTCACCAGTTGACATAAAATTTGACCTGTACTTTTTTCAGATAGAAAGTGAAAGACATGCTGTGTGCCTCTATGTGAACAATTACAGCTTCTTTAGCTATTCATCTACTGGCTCCAGAATGGCTTGTTCTTTTAAATGTTAATTTCTGGAATCCTTTTGGAGGGTGTTCTGTTTGTTATTTCATCACTTGTCTTGGTCCTTTGAGATTTATGTACTATGTATGAAATTGCAATATATGAGTAGATTTTTTAAGCATTAAATATAATTAGGATTAAATATTCACATCATTATGAACCCTTTGCTGAAGATAGAAAGCAAAGTGAATTCCCAGCAGGTGATAATTCAGGGAATATTTGCATCTTTAACATTTATAGTATTAAATCTGCTTACCTGAATTCAAGTTAAAATTGCTTTAGTAACCAACTTTGAATGCTAACGGGTAAATAAATAAATCAACACCTGGCCTAATTGATAAGTAATTGAGCCAAAGAAATAAATATGCTACAAAAATTATTGACTTCACTTTCTTTTCTTTTTGTTCATGAGTTTATTTTATAAATTTGTTCACAATTCTAATCAGCTAACCCGGTCAAAAAATTGTCCTTTTTTGTAATTTTTATTTTATTTTATTTACATTTCAAACGTTATCCCCTTTCCCAATTCCCCCTCTGCAAACCCTTTCACATTTTAACTAGTTGTTCTTTCCTTATGATATATGATGTACACATAACAGCAATTTTATCAATTCTTACAAATCACATTGTTTAAAGATTTTCAAAATAAAACTTCATTCTGTGTGGACTTAAAACTATAAAATCCTTGTGATTGAGGGTTAAAAGCCCTGTACTTTGTCCTTTCTGTGGACAAAGTTTGACTTTCTTGTTGATTCTTTACACGACGATTTCTTAAACTTCTTCCAGTGTTGAAGAGAGTAAGAAACACAATCACACTGTTTTTGTTTTGTTTGGTTTTTGTTTTTGTTTTTTGTTTTATTTCAGAGATACAAGAAACTATTGAAGTCTAGGGGGCTTGGTCAGGTTTATTTTCTCTGTCAGTTAAAGAATTAAAAAGCAAGAAGTGTGTGGAGCAGAACAGGTAGGAACAGAGAAAGGTTAAATACCACTAATAGGAACAGACAGTATTAGCCGTTGGCAAAAGAAGTGTTAATCGGGAATGAGGAAACACTCACACAATCATCAGACATACACACAAAAATGACCCCCTGCAAAGCAGTGGGGTGGGAGAGAGACTCAGAAAGCTGAAAAGTTCAGTCTCTTTATTAGAGCCTCTGAAAAGTTTTCCTCCCCTAATTGAGTGTTGGTCTGGTTGAAAGAACAGGATGTTGTTGGGCACCCAACTGTGAGTGCAACATGTCCTGATCTGGCTTTGAACTTGTTTAACAAGTTCATCATCCAGGGCCTTTTGGTAGGAGAAAACAAAAACATAATCAAAAACAAAAAGCATACAAGACTTTCTTTTTATAGCTGCTAGGCTTTTGTCTCAAGTAAGGAGGCTAAAGACAAAGTTGGCCATCTCGGAAGTTCGCCATCTTTATTAACTCACCATGGCGCCTCTTCTTATGTGTCTGTCTGTCTGTCTAAGTACTAGTCTCTCAAAATGACTGAGATTATGTAATATGGACTATGACTGAGATTATGTAATATGGAGCATGGCTGTGGGAAAATAAAGTGGACTAATTTGATGACTATAATAAAAGACTTCAAATTTATAGAGTATGGTCATTACATATATTTTGACTATATTCTTCCTATTGACTCTCTTCCAAAGTCCCAAAAGATACTATGCAAGAATAAGTATGGCAAGTTACAATAATGGTCTTCCAGGCAAGATGTACCCTCTGATGTATTAGTGTTGAGTGTTATATAGGGAGTCAACCACTTTCTGATTGGATTTAAGACCTCTTCCATAGGAGAGAACTCATGTATGATTCTATAACCTGGGCAATAGTCTGTGCTTGAGGAGGCCTTGATCCCCAGAGGAAAACTACTACGTTTTTTTTTTTTTGCTAGATAGACATGTTGTCAAACTGCCTTCTAAACACCTGCCTTGGTGTCTGTAGATTAGTGAGTGCTCAGCCTTCACAGAGGAGCTTTTTTCTACAGCAAACAATGCTTAATGTGAAACTTATAACTGGCCAATGTGCTAAAAATAGGTGATAGTGGGGTGCTCAGTCCTAAGTAGGACAGTTATGTCACTTTCTTGAAGGCTTCAGGAACCTCACAGAAGAGGAATAGAAAAGAATTTAAGAGCCAAAGGATGTGGAGATGTGCGATGCAAAGGTGTCTTTTGGACAGGACATAACCAGCTTACTCATGAAGGCACAACAGTTGAGATTATATGCAATATCTGAATAGTAGTAGGCCCCTGAATATGACATCATGTACAGAAGAAGGACTCTAGTGGATTATTCCCAGCTAATAGTTGCTGGGGGCAGGGTATGTCACTTGCTTCAATAAGGTAGCCAGCAAAAAGTTGCTTAAATTCCAATAAATTACCTTCCATTTATGCTTATACTCGAAACAATAATTGAGCTCAGTGAGTCTTTCACAAGAAAGAAGATAAGGTATGGAGGACTTGTGGGAAAAAGTTGTGTGGGAGGAAGAGGAGGAGGAGGGAAGGAAAAGGTCAATGAACATAACTAACATTATGTACATGAATGAAACTGTCATTAAAGAATTATAAAGGGAACTCCAAGTGATGAAGTGTAGGGGAATTTAATTAGTAAACACCTCCATGTGCCCCATAGTTCATAGATTCAGAGGTTCAAACCACTTAATAATGTAATTTTTTAACCTGTCTAACTCTTGATCAGTACCTTTTATAATAAGAACCAATTCTAGAAAGATAAGTGAGGAAAAGCCATGGACTCATAGTTAAAGACAATTGAGACTATTGAAAGCAAAGTCACATAAAATATTTTTATGAAATTCCATCTTTACACATGACAATAAGGAATTTTCTTTTTTCTTGGACAGTAGATCAAGAAAGATATAACAATTTTAATAGTGAAATTTTTTTGTACTTGCAATGTCATTTAGAGCATAAAGAAAACAATAGGTAGCCATTTTAAGTTTTACTGGCAGCCTTTTATTTTAATGGTATCATCTAAGAGATGTAAATAAATAACCCTTTCAACATTTCATGATTCTTTAAACAACTGAGTGGTTTCCATTCTTATGTTTATAACCTTTAGGACAAATACATCCATAAGTTTCAAAGCAACATCTTTTCTGTTATCTACAAAACACATGTTAGCATCTCACTGGACTTCCACCTGTCTAGATCACTGCCAACAGATATTTTCAGATGCTACAATGAATTTGCAAAGAGATGAATGGAAGTAAGAAAAAACTTTGAAAACACAGACCAGGT
Organism: Mus caroli; assembly: GCF_978045245.1. Lineage (NCBI taxonomy): Eukaryota > Metazoa > Chordata > Mammalia > Rodentia > Muridae > Mus > Mus caroli. Next base: position 86,397,839 of record NW_028227265.1, read on the forward strand.
GCAACAGACTTTCAAAGGATCAAATTGCAATTGACAAGTCTCCAGCAACCATTCTGATGACAGTTGGGTAAAAGCATTCCTCGTCCTTTTTAACTACTTGCACCATTTTGCTTTTCATTGTAATGCATCAATTCAATATAAACTAAAGATATACATGCCTTATGCAGAAAATCTAACATGTGATCTCTCTCTCTCTCTCTCTCTCTCTCTCTCTCTCTCTCTCTCTCACGCACGCGCACACACACACACACACACACACACTTTAATTTGATCATTTAACTTTGGTAAATGAAAAGCTCTCTCTGCAGAGCCAACCCAAAAATTGTGGGTGGAAGGATGTTCTAGAGGAAAAGAACAATCTATGATAATATATGCCATGCTGAAACTGAAAGGTTATTGTATCCAACAATTGGAGAGTGATTTAGACTTTACCTTGAGATGAGTTAGTAATGATAACATTACTAACATTGAGATGATTCAAAACCTGAACACTTCGTGTGAAATTTTTGCATTTTATTTTAAATATGGAAGAAAGTAAATCATTCATAATCAATTGAACAATATGTTAAAATTTAAAGTTTATATTTTTGTTGTATATATTCAGTGTATATGGTATTGTGTGGCACAAAGGCATTTTTATTTACGTATATACATTGTATATTGAGCACCGCCATCCTCCACAATGCCATTATCAACTTTCTTTTTCTAGAAAGTTTTGCTTCTACATTCATGTAATGTAAATACATATAATATGCACACATTCTTATAAAAGCCACACAATTTTATGTGTTCATACAAAATGTGGGAGGCACATATGAGAGAAAACCTAAAGTATTTTACTCTGCTAGTGGGTTTATTCATATAATACGTTCTATTCAATTGCAACCATTTTCTTGCAAGTAGAATGACTTCATTCTATTATTGGTTTAACAGTATTTCATTCTGTCTATAGACATTTCATACACTCCTCCATTCTTGGCTTCCTATGTTAGTTGTATAACTTTGTTGTTTTGAATACTGCTGCAAGAAAGGTTGATGAGAAAGTATCTTTTTGCTATGTTAACCCATTTGGTTTGTATAAATATTAGGTGTAGTACAATGTGTTGTATGACAGATCCATTTTTATGTGGTTTTGTTTTTTCCTTCGACTTAGATTTTGTTGTTGTTCTATCATATATCTTTGCTTGTGACTGTATAAGTGTATGTATCATGTGGACAGGTGTCCTGGGAGTCCAGAAAAAGAACATCACCACTTCAGGAGCTGCAGTTATAGGTGGCTGTAAGCAGCCCAACAAGAGTGCTATGAACTGAAATCAGTTACTTAAGGAGAGTAGAAAGTTCCCTTAATGGCTGCGACATCTCTGTCTTTCCTGTTTCTGTCTTTGGCATCCTGATTTCCATAGTCATTGGACTAGTTTGTCATCTACCACTTTGTGTGTAAGGGATTTTTTTGTCTTCCCAACAGCTATTGTTTTCTTCATGACTGCCACTATGACTGGGATGAGGGGGAATCTCAATAGAAATTTAGTTTAATTTCTCTGATGCTTAGGAATGTTGAACCTTTTTTTAAAAATGTCTATATTGGCTGATTTGCATTTCAACTTTTAAAAACTGTACATTCATTTTATTAGCCCGTGTTTTGTTTGGGATGTTTGAATCAGTAGTTTAACTTTTAAAATTACTTGTATATACTAAGTTTTAATTCTCTGTTAAATGTAAAACTAGCAGAGATGTTCTCCCATCCTGAAATCTGCCTCTTTACTCATTATGTGTTGCCTTTGCTATGGAGAAGGTTTCTAATATAATGATGCCCCACTGGTCAAATACTGGCATTACTTCCTATGGGACCATAGTCTTATTCAGAAAGCACTTGTTCATGTCTATAAAGAGGTTTTCTCTGGTAACTTCAGAATGTCATGAATTACACTAAATCTTTGATCTATTTGGAGATAAATCTTGAACAGAATGAGAATCTAGCTGCTTGCTACATGAGAATATTTAACTTTCCCAGCCCCATTTGTTAAACAGGCAGTCTTATCTGTAATGTACATTTGTGGCTATCTTCATTCAAACTCACATATATGCATGGGTTTATATCTGTGTTTTCTATTTTATTGATATACATGCCTGTTTATGTCTCAGTACTATGATGGTTTTGTTACTATGGCTCTGTAGTAGCACTTGAAATAAATTCTAGAGACAGACCCAGAACTATTCTTATTGCTAAGAATTGTTTTGTTATCCAAGGTCTTTTGTGCGTACACATGAATTTCAAGACTGTATTTTCTATTCATGGCATGAATGCTGCTGGAATTTTGATGAAGATGGCCTTGAATCTGTAGATTATTTTCTGTAGTATAGGTATTTCACAATACTAATCCTTCATATCCATACGCACTGCAGGCCTTCCCAGCTTCTATTGTCTTTTATTTCTTCCTCTAACAGTTTTTTAAAATATAGTTTTTGTTATTTCCTTGAGAATTTAATTGATTTTTTGGATCATTTTACATTTCCATTTCCTCATCAATCTATCCCAACTTCCCTATACACCAAAACGTGTGTTCTTCTAAAAAGGAAATTAAAATATAATTACATAATTTCCCCTTTCCTTTTCCTCCAACTCCTCCCATTGTTACCAACACCTGCTCCATCTCTCAAAACCGTGGCTTCTTTTTCTCTAGTATTATGGCATATTCCTTTATAAAATGTGTAACGAATTCTCATATGTTTGCTCTATAATGTTGCTCAAACCTATAATTATTTACGTATTGACTTTCTATCTGGATAGCCAATTTATTACTGAACATGGTGCATAAAAGTATCCTAATGTATATTGTCTCTTCTTTCTTATTGACCTGTCAATATTTATTTTGTATTTTACAAGCTTTGACAACTGCATTTATATATATACACACACACATATATATATATATATATACAATTCTTTTATAACATCTTTCTTATTATATATAACTTTGACTGGAAATGGGTTTTCTCTTAGCTATGACACATGATATAAATATGTGTTCATGTAAATGACATAAAATTCAACAGACAGAACTGCATGTGAAGATTAACTTTATACTTATAAGACACACAGAATTACTAGAAGTCAAAGGAGAATCATGAAATCATCTAATAGCAAAATCAGAGAACATATGGCTCAGAGGGCATATTGTATTGGGTATACAGTCAACCAGACATAAATATCTGCTGTTCAAGCTTGTGTTATTTTATAAAGAAAATTTTAGAAAATAGTAGAGAGAACATCTTGTGTATTGTATGGATGTATCATTTGTCAATTAAAAAGCCTATGGCCTATGGCTTAGGCAGGAAATAGGAGGTGGGACATCCAGGAGAATAAAGGTTCTGGGCTAGAACAAGGCAGGAAGATTCAGCTGGAAAGGTGTGAGGAGACGGCTGCATGGCACCTGAACATAGGTAACCAGCCATGTGGCAGAATGTAGGTTAAATAATTGGGTTATTTTAATTATTATCTAGTAAGAATGCACCCTACCTATGTGGCAATGGTATTAATAAATATGTTTTGAGTTGAGTATTATTCCTGAGAGCATGGGGATGGGAAGAAGAACCGAACCGAACTTTAACAGAAAACTCATAAGCAAGGTAATGATGCTGATCAAATTAGGTCCTGTTAACAGCTAGTGTCCTGCAAGCTGTAAACAATACGCAAATCAGAGGGGCTCTGGACATGATAAGGCAGAGGACACACTGGATACTTGCCCATATTAAAACTCCTTACAAAAGAGACTATATTTGTTTCTACCATTTGTGGCACACAGCATTTTAAAGGCACTCATCTTAGATTGCTGTCTTTTTCATTACATATGGATTTCAATTAAATATGAAATACTATTTCATACTCTACTCTATTGTGTTAGTTGGCTCTAAATAGATATCAATGTGTTTAAGTATAGATAATGAGAGAAAGGCAGGGTGATAACTTGGTAACAATTAATGAACTGATATAGCTCTGATGAGAATAAAAAAAGATGGTATGTGATATAATAACCAGCAAGACTCTCTTATTATGACTCTGTACTACTTTTTGAATGATGATATTGTATTTCTCATGAGTTGGAAGCTCTGGGAGTCAGGTACTATAAAAGTTGGTGAGATGATCTGGCTCAAACATTCCTTCAAGTTTCTGGTTATATCGCATACTTGACTAAAGTCTATAGATTAAATCTTGACAAATTTATGTTGGTGTAGTCTCAACAGTGCCATGGGAGTGATGAATAACTCTTTTATATTATGGAACAAATCTCAACTCTATAACAATTATCAACTCTATATCAAGACAGTCATGTATAGTGACAGCAAATCAGAATTTTAATCACGTTTTCATGATTTTGTCCTCAACTGTCTTTTTGTGAACCTTTTCCTTCTGGATGTTCTTGACACTCTTTGTGGTAATGCTTCTATGTTTCCTACATGTTCCCTTTCCCCCAAATAATCTCACACTCTTGTCACCTTAAAGATGTCTTTCCGGAGGTCCAGCAACAGGCCAAAAGTCGGATCCAGCTCAGGGGGAGGCCCCAAGGCCTGACACTATTACTGAGGCTATGGAGTGCTCACAAAAAAGGCCCCTATGATGACTACCCTCTACAAGACCCAAAAAGCAGCTGAAAGACTCAGATGTAGCTATTTATACCCAACCAATGGGCAGAAGCTGCTGACCCCTGTGGTTTAATTAGGGAAAACCTGGAAGAAACTGAAGAGGAGAGCACCCTATAGGAGTACCAGCAGTCTCAATTAACTGGGCCCCTAGAGATATCTCAGACACTGGACCCCCAACCAGGCAGCATACACTAGCTAATATGAGACCCCCCTAACACATATATAGCAGAGGACTGCCTTGCCAGGGTTCAGTCAGAGACAATGCACCTAACCCTCAAGAGACTGGAGGACCCAGGCAGTGGGGAGGTCTGGTGGGGTGGGGATAGGGTGGGGACATTCGCATGGAGATGGGGAGGGGGAGGAGATGTGGAATGTGGAACAGTCAGAGGGTGGAGGGGCCAAGGAGGAAAAATACTGGAGTGTAAAATAAAGATTAAGAAAAAATATAAAAATAATACAAAAATAAAGATGTCTTTCCACTCAAAGCAAGAAGGCATAATATTCCATAACACAATGAGAAAGGTAGCCATCTTGGGACTTCACCTTCAGACACTCAATTTTCAGATCATTCACCCTCAAATACAGGGTGAGGAGTGAGATATAAGAGCATGAATGACACAGGAGGTACCTGTATCACCTAAAAGCCCACCCTAACACTCAAATGCTGTGTCCTTGGAGTTTTCTGTGGGGAGATCAAGAGATCAATTTCTTTTTGGCAGCTCAAACTATAAGAGCTCTCCTGTGGGGAATTGCAGGCTGGTCTCCAGTTGAGCTGAGGTCTGTACCCCGAAGGTCATAGTTCACCTACATGACATGGTAGGCGTTCCCTCATGCTCCTGGAACTCTAGTCCCTGCCTAAGGTACCACCTCCCACAGCCCCCACAAGAGAAGAATGGTCACTAGTCATGTAAGCAATGGCCCAAGCTTCTGACCTTCAGTCTAAACTCCTCCCCAGTTACCTAGGAATAGTGAAGACCATAAAAAGGGGTGCTCAGACCCCACCTCACTCTCTTACCCTCTTACTCCTTTGCCCTCTTACCTCTCACTTCTCTCTCTTCTTCCCTTTATCTTTGTCTTCTTCTCTCCTCTCTCTCTCTCTCTCTCTCTCTCTCTCTCTTTCTCCTTTCTACCTTCTCTCTTTCCCCTGCATTTCTATAATAAAGCTCTTAAACCATAGAGTCTCTGCTCTGCTCCTTCAAGTTCCGCTGCACACTCTGGTTAATGTTGGGAAATTCTTCCCCTATTCCCTCTCTCCCACAACCCTGGTGGCTTTGACAAAGTAGCTCTGGGGGGGTGGGGGTGTCCCCAGGCAGGGCTGCCCCTTGGTCACCACCTGAAGAGTGGGATAGATGAATTCCCACCCAGGGATGAGTGGATAGGGTAGATAGCAGCCCTCCCATGCCTGACTGACCAGAGAATAGGGAAACTCTGGCATGGTGTTGGGCATCTTTTTCCTATTTCACTTCTCCCCCCCCCCAGAACTCCCCCCCTTTTTATTTTGTTCCCAACACTCCCCTACCCCACCAAGTCCTAAGTCTATAACCTTAGATAGGGGTCTGTGTGAATCTCACAAATTTCAGCTGCCCCACATTGTGACGTCTGTTTACTTCCTGTGAATTCCAGAGTTAGTCTGTGGGACCACTAGCTAGTTTAGCCACTCTGATTCAATGTGAAATCATCATTATATTCCACTTTTAGCTGCTGGGAACTCTCATTACAGTGGTGGTAGATAATCATTGATTTGTTTATTGGAAAAGTGATGTTTCAAATGTGCAAGAAGATATAAGCACTTTTTTAAATGTAATAAGTGTACATCACGATCCATTAGCAGTTGTGACTGTTTTAATGGTACTTGAGATATGGAATGAAAAACATCTTGTAGACATAAAAATGAAGACAGATCCTCTCTTAGGAAGTTTTTGCAACTGTAAGACAAAAACAAACAAACAAAAAAAACCCAAACAAAATAAACCCACAAAACTTAATCATCTCATGATGCTGTACATATTTTTGTAGATTACCTATATGGCATATCAACTTCCATAGCCTTTGTTGGAGGTGTTTGTCATTCTGGTCTTAATTGTGGCATTGATAGTTTCAAGAGTCCCTCAAAGACTAGCTTTGCACAGACAGTATCACATGAGATGGGCTATAATTTGGGTATGCTTAGTGATGAACAGAAATATCATTGTCCATGTGTTCAATGGATCTATGTAATATATCCACCAGAAGGTGATGTTGCAACATTTAGCAACTGCTATTTTCAAAATTGTTATACAAAGACCTGTTTCAATTATTTATCAAATAAACCAAATATCGTGACATTGAATAAATGTGGGAATGGAGAGCAGTGTGATGGTGGAACTTTTTAATTATGTTTTAAAGATTCATATTGCAAGGTCCTGTGCTCTGAAACACAGTGCTGACTGATTTAGAGCCGTGTTGCAAAAATTGTCACGTCAGGCCTAAAGGCACAGTGTGAAGAGGAAAACACAGTGAATATGTCTTTCCAGAGTGATGCTATGGAAGTTCAAGGGTGTGTCCTGATGAAACATATGTATCAAAAGCCTTGCTGTGGTGGTGTTGGTCGCTGTTATGGGAAGAAATGTAATGACAGTATGAAACAGTGTCAGCAGTTATTTGGCAAGGAAGCCAGGACCGCAATGAAAAGTTGCCACATGGAAATGAATACCCAGTGTGAACGTTTGGCAACTGTGAAGTTATTAATAGAGGAAAATATGTAAAATGCAGTATATCAGATATCTTTTGTGAGTGAATTCACTGTGAAAATGCAACAACAATTCCTCATCTGAGAACTCCCTCCACTCTGAACTGGATTCACTTCAATGAGGTTAATTGCTGGAGTATAGTCTACTATGTGGGGATAACCCCATCTGACATCAGCGACATGAAGAATACCATAGGCTGTGCCTCAAACAGCATGTGTATCAACAGAAAGTGTACCATTCAGTCTCTGCTGACAAATCACTGTTCACAAAAGACCTGCATTATGAAGGGGATCTTGCTGCCATTGAAATCCTGCATGGGATCTACCACAATGCAAAGAAAAGGGAGTGGAGGAAGTGTTGGCAATGTCCCACCTCCTGTGAAAAGAGACTATAGAAAAGCAGGGCTTGCTCACTACTTCTTATGTCTGTGGACACCTTTTGGGTTATTTTTCCCTGCTTTTAATTTTGTCTTGTATGAGATACAATAAGAAGCATGCTGTTCAACCTTCCCTTGAGACAGAACTAAATGGGAGAATGAAGGAAGAGCTCAACACTCAAACTTCTCCAGAAATCAGAGAGGGTGGCGTTCAAACTTCACCTGACACAAAACAGCTCAAGGGTTAAAAAAAAATCCCGAATAATGTAAAGAAAACTTGAATATTCAAAATCCAACAAAAAAAATGAAGAGCATAATGCTCCAATTACATCTGGAAAGCATTTTTTTCCAAATTCAAAAAACGAATCCCAATTCATCCACAGAATACACCCTTGTGTGTGTGTGTGTGTGTGTGTGTGTGTGTGTGTGTGCCTTAGACCCCCAAGAGAGTTCCCAGATAGCTACATTGTTTCTGTATCATCAGAATTCAGTACTAAATAAAGGAAATTAGTAGAAAACCTATAGTTTATGTTTTTTTACAAATTTCATTGTTTTTTTTTCTTTTTTATGGAATTGGTTCTGTAGTGCCTAATCACAAATATATATATCTTTTTTAATGGTAATGTTTTCCATGATGAGCAAACTTTTCCATCATTCACATAAACCATGATCTGTCTAGATATTAGGGTCTGTTTTCTACTCAACTTGGTTACATTCCATAAGTTGGTAAAATCATATAATATTAATCTTTTCTTTTTTCTTTGTCTTATTTCATTTTACTCCACCCACCAAGTTCATTCAGGCTGTTTAATATGAAAAGACTTAATTTACAGCTGATTTGTTCTAATACATACATACACACACATATATAAAACATTACATTAAATATATTATGTGTATATAATATATATTATACATTATATTAAATATATTATGTGTATATACATATTACATATATATACACATTATATACATTATTGCTCTGTAAATGGACATGTTTTTCTTGATTATTACAAATAGACACATGATACAAGACATATGAGAGGCCATGCCCACATTCCAGAGGCAGTTCATTTATATTACATTTATAATCAGAATGGGATTGCTAAATCATATGATTCTGTTTTAAAGACATTTTGCTTGTTCACTTTGTCATTGTTCTGCTGTGTTAGGTAAGGCCTTAACCATGAGAAGAAAATACTCTAATACTGAACTAAGGTTTTTACACTTGTAGATTTAGGGCTTTGGGACCTCTCTATTCTTTTATTAGCGATTTACTATCATGCATTCCCATAATCAATCCAGGAGGTGTTTTGTATGTACTTTCTGAGTATAACCTGCTCAGTCTGTATAATGTAACTTGTATGTATGTTTAAGACTGTCTCTTACCAGAAGTCCTGGTCCTCTGGCTCTTACAATCTTCTGCCTTCAGTGTCAGGTATGGCAAACTTCCTTTTGAGCTCTTAGAAGAGTACAACAAATAAATCAAACAGTACAGGCTATTGCTATATGTGGTTGCCTTCCAGAGAAAGAAGGTAAGATGATTTTGCTGAAGATACCACACATTTCAGACTAAAGACTTATAGTAATTGTTGTGGATATGATATGGAAATCTCCCCCATAAGGACGAGTTCTCATAATATCAGAGGAAGCTAGCTATACAATCTGTTAGGGGAAAAAATGCATGCAATAACCTCACACATCTGCCATGCCTATAAACTGCAACAGTGACCAGAGTAGAACGATATTCCAAAAGGAGCAATAGTGGTATTTATACCCTGGGCATAACAGGCTGAAAGGCTTCAGTTCCCTGTATCATGACAATTCTGGCATTTTTTTTTGTTTCTTTAAAAAATAGAGAAATATTATAAGAATGTTTTCATCTTAATCCCAGGTGTGGGGCTGATTTGGACCATCCAGGGCAGTTGACTATGGTTTGCCTCAAGCTCTAGCTGAGCTGTCAGCTGCAAATAATTACTGCAATTGAGATTAATTTGGAATTCTAGAATTTTTTCATAGTATATAGAAATGTTATAGCCCAGATAGGTGGGGTTGGCAGTTGTTGGTCATGCAGGGTAGTGGTTGGTGGTTTGTTAGTAGTTCATGGTCAAAGAAGAAGCAAGAAGAAAGAAATTAGATTCAGGGATCTCTAACACCATCTCCCCTTTATCCTTGTTTCTCTCTAATCTTGAGACAGGGTGTGAAAATGTGGGTATAAAGGGTGGAAAAAAGGAAGGCCCACAGAGTAGCAATGACCGCTATACTTCACAGCTTCCCTTTTGGCCAGACAAGGAAACTCCAGAATGAAGTACTAATGGAGGAAACATAATGTCCATGTGGTTGGTATTTCCTTCTGAATAAGCTTGCAATCATTTTCTTCTTGTGAGGGTTCTCTCTCATCTGCCTTCATGGTTGGAAATCCTCTCATCTACCTGTTTAATGTGCCATTTCCTTATATGCCTGCTTGGCAAAGGTGATTTCCCTCTCATTTATCTGCATGATGAGGGCCCAATGAACGTGGTCAACCTATTGTCAGACCAAGCCTCTCTTTATATCTGCCTCTGTCTCTCTACAGCTGTTAACACCAACAACCACCAAATTGGACTTGAGGCCTGATTAATGGGAGGGAATTTATGATCGGTATTGCAAATGTAATAATTAGCTTCGTGTAGAGGCATCAAACTTACAGGAGAACCTACTTCTGCTGTTTTCCCAAACTAGTATAATTTCTAAATGCATTAGAAACAGTGATCATTACATCCATATATAAGCGTAATTCTCATCCCTCATCAAAGAAGTTTGTTTTGTCAGTAGATGAAAACCATTACAAAAAGCCACAACTTGACAAAATTCAAAGAACTATTAACTGTGCAATGTCCCTCTCCCAATTAATACATGTACAATACAACCCCATCTCTTAAGGCTCAAAGAACATGAGTCATATCTTTAGATGCTCTAATGTTGGCTTCATTTGTGCCAAATTATCATATCTTCTAGTTGAATCTTTTATCACCATATCATTACATTTTATTTAGCACTAGTAATAATCTTTAGAAAGCATAATTTGTCTGACACATATATAATTACCTTGTTTTCTTGGGTTTCTCTCTGCAAGAGCTACATTTTCAGGTCTCTGTCTTCATTCTGCGTATTCACATCTGAAGAGTTTCCTTTGAAGTCAGCATATATATATGAATGTAATGACACCAATATACTTAATCTTAAAACTGCACTTGAAGACTCTTGTGTTTTTGACAGAGAAATTTGATGTTATCATTTATGGTAATTATAGTTATGAAAATGCATCCTAGTGCCATTTTTCAATAATTGTCTTAGCTTTCCAGTTGTTTTGTTCTATTTTTAAAAGAGATTTATTTATCCTGTGAAAACTTTATATATTTCCTTGAACTCCTGCCCATTCCTTCAGTACCCCCATGCACACAAAATGATATGTTCTTTCTCACTCTTTACAAAAAATATATATATATTGAGTTCAGTTTGTGTTGGATTATGGTGTCTGAGCGTGGGAACAGTCCTGGAGTATAATTGATTTTACCTGTGTTACTTCATTAAGGAAATCTGACTTTTCCCTCCCTTGAGTTATCGATTGACAGTGTCTTTTGGTATTTGCATAGAGTGGGATGTCATGTCCATCTCCTTCCTTCACGCTGGGATTTTATTTAGCTTGAGCTTGTGCAGGTTTTGTGCCTGCTGTCATATGCTCCGAGAAATCATATGTGTATCCATTCTTTGTTGTCTGAAAAACACTCTTTCCTTTAAGTTATCCACCACCTCTGTCTCTTAACGATTTTTCCATCATCTTTTTGTCATAGATGTTTGAGCCTTGAGTTTAGGGGTGTTGAATAGACATCCCATTTACGTCTAACCATTCCAAAGTCTATTTTCTCCACGTCGACCAATTGCGGTCCTCTGTCTACTTCAAGAAGAAACTTTTTGATGAAAATTGAAAATATGTCATTCAAAGTTTTTTAATTTTTTTGTTCATTTAGCAGAGTAACAGTAGTCCACTTTCCTTCAGGTCCCGTGGCCTATTTATTCTTATGCTCATGTTTTATCTTTAGTGTTTTGTATACATTCCAGCTCATTTACTAGGTGTTAAACAAAGCAAAGAGACGAACAAACAAAACCCCCAAACAAAAGGTTTGTTACTTCCACAGTATCTGTGACACCATTATATCAGTGAGCATGTGTTGGCAGGCAGGTGATTGATGTGCCTCACAGATTTATAACTGGATGAGACTGATAATTTCTTTTTCTTTTGAATAGCTTATGTAGTGCTTTCTAGAGCTAGAAATACTAGTCCCTGGAGGTGAAGCTTCTGATTGGGTAACAGCTGTATTTCTCCATGTTCTGTGACTTAAATATGTAGTTTCCTGTAGGGACTTACTTTCAAGCTCTGGAGGGTACCCAAATAAATGGTCAGCAGGATGTGATGTTTAAAGGGTGTATGGGAACCCAATATCAAACAACTCAAAAATACGTAGCTTTTCCTATACTAGATATATTATTTAGTGGCATGTGATAGCTTGTTGAAGAATTGTTCTCTACTTAGAATTGTGTTGGTATGACCATTTTGTAAATTCCCTTTATTATGCCATAATACATCCCTGTATTCTTCATCTTCATGTTCTTACCATGATTTATATTTTGGTCAAAGACTTTCTATTCTCAGACAATAGTGTGACTTCTGTCCTTTAGTATTTTCATGCACTGGATTGTCTTTATTGATTTATTTGAATTGAATCATCTCTGTATCTGCTAGAAGAAATAAACTTGAACATTAGATAAACTTTTGCTGTGTTCTTGGAGTTTGGAGTGTAAGTATTTTAATGAGAATTTTAGATCTTTGTACACTAGAGCTATCGGTCTTTGATTTTCTTTTTGTTATTGAATCTTTTTCTGAATTTGTAGTTAGATAAAAACTTGCTTCATAAAAATAATTTGAAAATGTCCCTTCAGTTTCTGTTCAATGGAATAGATTGAGGAATGTTGATGTTAGTTCTTATTCAAAGATGTAAAAGAATTCTGTACTGAATTCAACTTTCCCTAAAGTTCTTTTTGTTGGAATACTTTTAAATTACTGCTTCTATCTTGATGGATTTCATGTGTCTATTAAAGTTATTTGTTTCATCTTAGTTTAACTTTGGAAGATGATATTTCTTGGGACATTCATCCTGTTCTTTTAGGTTTTCTGGTGGAATACAGATTTTTATAAAATGTCCTTAACATTCTCTGATCTTCTTTAGTGACTCTTACATTGACTCTCACTTAACCTCTAATTTTATTAATTTGTGCCCTCTTTCCTTTGGTAAATTAGGCTGAAGATATGCTGATCACACATTTTTTAAGAACCAACTTGTTTCACTGATATTTTTCGTTTCTTTTCTATTAATTTTGGCCTTAAATTTATATTTTTTCATAGCTGCTCTTTTCAAGTATTGTTTTTCTAAAGCTTTTGAATTGTGTCAGTTCTCCCCAGGTTTTCATTGTAGGCACCCTGTGCTGTGAAATTCCCTCTTAGACTTGGCTACATTTTGTCCCATAGGTTTTTGTCTGGCTGTGTTTTCATTTTCATTCAATTCTACAAAGTTTGTAGCTTTCTTCCTACCTGGTTTCTTTCTGGACCCAATTTCCTTTCAGTAGTGTGTTGCCTAGTTTCAATAAATTTCAGTACTTTCTGTCACTTATTTTGTTGTTGGGGTCAGCATATGATTTTATATAAAGTGTTTTATTTAAATAAATTTGAGTTTGGCATGTAAATGCCTAGAATTATAATATTATCTTGGTGGAAATTTATTCAATGAGAAAGTACTATTGCTACCATCACTTTAGGTACTTTTGTTTAAAGTTTATTATGTCAGAACTTAATATACTCACTCCTTATTTATAGACTACATTTAATTAGAATTCCTTTCCTATCTTTTATTTCTAAGGTGCGGTCTTTACTTGATTAAAAGGTGGTACTATTGGAGAGAGGGCAAAGGTATCTACTGATTCTAGCCCAATCTGTTATTCTCGGTCTTTTTACTGAAAAAATTGAGACCACTAACATTGAGATTTAGTAATAAAAATGTTTCTTAATTTTTGTTATTTCATCATTTTAGTCATATTTTTAGATTTATTTTTGCCTAAACTCCTCTGTGATGATATATTCCTGATGCAAGAAGGTAGCCTTTTCGTTAGACTGAAATATTTCTTCTAGAATCTTCTACAGAGTTGTTTCTGTGAGCATAAATTCCTTAAATTTCTTTGTATCATTAAGTATTTTTCTATATCCTTTAATCATAACATAATTTTAATATTTAATGTGTATTAATACTTTGTATGGTTGATCATTCAGAGCTTGTATAATACTAGATGAGATCTTTCTGGTATCCAGAATTTTTGTTTTAAAGTTGGATGTTATTCTAAAGAGTCTGGCTTTGTGTGTGTGCATGTGTGTGTGTGTGTGTGTGTGTGTGTGTGAGTGTGTGTGTGTGTGTGTGTGTGTGTGAGAGAGAGAGAGAGAGAGAGAGAGAGAGAGAGAGAGAGAGAGAGAGAGATGGTCTTTTCTCTTGCAGCTTTTACTACCCTTTTTAGCCCTGTGCATTGAGTGTTTTGGATATTATATGCCATGGGAAATTTATTTTCTGCGTCTGCTATTTGTTATTTGCCTAGCATATGCATTTTTGAGTATTTGTGAAAAAAATATATAAAATATTGTCTATTCCTTTGGTTTCATCTTTTTCCTCTTTATTCTTGTTGGTTGTAGGTCTTTTCATATCTCCTGTATTTCCTATATGTTTCATGTCTGGATTTTGTATTATTTACATTTTAAATGGAATTATCCATTTATTCTCGTTTGTCTTTACGATAGACTTGATCATCTTTCTCTACTACATCCCACCTGTTAGAGAGGCTTTCCTCCCAGCATTTGCTTTAACTCCCTAAAGTTTTTCTTTTTAACTTTTATTTCACTTTGGCTCCTCTTCAGAGACTCTTAATTCTTTTCCTTTTTAATTTGTTTTATTCAATTTTCATTTGATTAATTGTTGACTATTTGTCCATTCAACTGCTTTAGCCTTCACAGTCCTTTTCTAGGCCTTTATTCTTTTATTTATTTATTCAGCCTCTGAGTTCCTTGACTGTACTTAAATCTGCTATTTTGAAGTTCCTATCTGATACTTCAGTTATATGGCTTTTCTAAACAAGTATTTAAGGGGGTTCTGGAGGAGGTATATTGTCTTGAATGCTCATGATTTTATATTGGCTGTATGAATGAGCACAAAGCATCTAGAGTCTGCATGTGTTAATATCCAACCTTCCCTTTATTAGGTGGATATTCAGGTATTTATTTAAGTAATACCAACATGTCAATTTGTCTACCAGCTAAATGGTACTTGATTTACAGTATGGGGCCATTGTGGGTTTCTATATTCAGAGTTCTAGTCACTTCCACTGAGTATAGGAGGTAGGATGGTTGATATTGGAGAAGACATGTAGGGAGAAAACTGCCTTGTATATCTCTAACTGGGATTCTGGGTTGATGTATTTGCTATGCTGTCCTGGAGACCAGCAGCAGAAAGAAGGAAGAAGGAAGGAGTAACTCAGAGTCTAGACATGGGTGGGCTGGCTCTTAGAGTTCCTGAGTTTAGACTCTAGGTTTGCAATCCCAGTTGTCTCTGATTGGTGATGTAGGTGGGGTTTTGTGTTGTGAACAGTTGGTGGCAAGGAAAATGGACTCTCCCTACATGTTTCTTAGTAGGGTTTAGGGACTACCTCCATATAGAACCAGGCCTCACCATTGGGTGGGGTGGATGCCAGTAGGGACTGTGCACACTGGATCTAGAATTGCTTACTCAAAGTTTTGGTTTGAATTCAGGGTTCCATATCCAAGCTACCCAACATCAGCATGGTAGGTGGGATGGCTGATAGGTGAGCAGGCAGGGAGATGAAACTGTCTCTAGAGGACTCTAACAAGGCTTTTGAGTGTGGCTCACATGATCTAGTTCTACTGGTGTGTGGGGTGGCTAACAGTAGAGGGTGCAAAAGGAGCTCTAGAATTTTCTACATGAGGTTATGTTTTGCACAGCAGGTTGAGACTTCAAATATTTATAAATCACCCTGATGGTTAGGTGACTTATTTTACACTTTCTTCGCTTTGATGCATCTTTCAGTAACTTTTGCAGTTATGAGAAAGCTTGCACAGTATCTTTTGTTTAAAGTGATCTGTATATGGTTATAAGTATTTAACTTAAGCCATCTTTAAGAAAACCACAAACCTCACATATTTTGTGTTAATGACATCACATTGGTTACTTTTAATATATATTTTACTTACATTTGTGGCTGCAGTCTTACTTAATATTTTGTCTTTTAACATATAGCAATTATCATTAACCTGTATACTGCCACTTAACAATCATATTATTATATATTTGTCTACATATTTACTTTAACCAGTCAGATTTATATGTCCATATTCAAGTGTAGTGTTGGTGAATCTTATCTACGTTTGTAGTCTGAAAAAATGTTCATATGTTTTATTTGCTACAAGATTCTTTTCCTGATAAAGCTTTCTTGAATAGTATATTATTTCCACTAAAATCACTTAGATTTCTACTTAAAAGCTCAATAATAATCTTATGGAGTTTCCATAATATATAATGAGCTGTTTTTCTCTTATTAATCTCAAAGTTCCATGTCTTTGATGTTTGAAAATATAGCTATAGTGTGTCTTACTATAAAGCATTTTAGTAGATATCTTAATTTTTTTCTTTTACTTAGGGTATTTATATGGTATGTGTATGTATATGTGTGTGTGTTTCTATATATGTTCATATATAACTATATGAATAACAAATGGGTGTGAGAAGTCAGACGTTGAAGCACTTATGAGATAGGGTACCTTTGTTCACTATTGCAGGCAGGTTGGGTGGGTCTGAAACTTCGGAGGAGTCTCTTGTCTCTGTTTCCACCTCTTTTCAGAAGCACCTGGAAAGCAGATTCATGTCACTTTGCCTGGATTTGTGTAGGTTCTGAGGCTCCAAAGAGTAGGTCCTCAACTTTGAGCAGCTGGTAGTTTACATCCTGACACATCTCCTCATTCACTGTATTCAGCTTTAAAGATGATTAGTAAGCCAAATGCCACATGGCATTATTATCTGATGCTTAGCACAAAAGCTACGACTACCATAAGCTGAGAAGCATAAATTTAGTTCATAGGTTCTATAGTGATTATTCGTCATTATTTAAAATAATTATCCCCAAATTCGTGACATGAAGATACATGCATATATGACTTCAGCTTCAGTTAGGCAGTAAAGGGGATATTGTTCAGAAAATGTACTTATAAGGTGGTGCAACAGAGAGCAAACCTACTATGTCACCCTTCTGCTTTCCTATCATGAAAGATCTTCTGTTTGCAGTAGCTGAAGAAACCAGCTTCCAATTGCCTATTGTCTTGGAGCCTCCAACAGTTCTTTGTCAACTTGAAACCTCACTTAAATATATTCAAAATGAAGCTTAGAAGACATTACAACGTAACAAGTAATGCTCTTCTGAATGACCCAGTGGGGTTGGTTACAACTGTTAATGTGCTCTGTATTATATTCTTTAATAGATATTTTTAATGAACTTAGACTTTTCTTTTAAATTTAAACTCTAGTTTGAAAACTTGCTGTGGGAGTTAATACAGATTTCCATTTGTTGAGTTTATAATTTCTGGAGGAAATCAATACATTAAACTGTATGTTATCTTTAATTTGCAGGGACATGAATGGCTTGTAGACACATAACACAACACATACTACTTTGCATAGAAGCTGCTCAAGGATTCCTTGAATCTGTCCTAGTTAAGCTTTACACATGCTGCTCTGGAGGCAGGAAGGAAGATGTCTATCTCTCATTGGGCTAGTGGCCTTGTCATTTGTTATAAGATCAGAGGCAAAAGAATTAACATGGAATGAGCTCATTCTGTTATGTAGAGTTTAATAGGTCATACACAATGTAGTTATAAATTTAACACAATATTCTTACTGAAGCCTGTCAGTGGCAAAAGTGAGTCATTTATAAAGACCATTTTCAAGAATAAGGAAATGAGAGGATAATGCATTAGAGAAAACTATGGTGGAACACATATAAGAAGATGTCATGAAGATACTTGTTATTGTGAATGCTAACTTTAAAAACTTTATCAAGCAGTAATTTTACATGTTACCAATGAGATAGTAACACGAATGAGTATTACAAAACACAAATAAATATACTATCCATTAGCAATATAAAAATAAGTTGGTATTCCACATTAGCTAGTTAAAGCATCATGCTTACTTCCTTTCACTTTAAAATCTAATATGCTGGCCTGCATTTACCTAGAGGATCCTTTATGCCAACTCTACTACCGTATCTCATACCAAAACTTTCCATTCCTCCTCCGGGGTCTAACTTAATAAACAAACACTCCTGATCATATCAGCAATGCCTTTTCTGCACTACCTGATTTATCCAGAGTTTCACAACCAGTATACCAGCCTAGTCTGAGCTTACCTGCCTTCACTGCAGAGGAACTCTAGGCTTAGGTCGCTATCCTGTCATCCTATGACCCAAAACATAAGATGGGAGCATGTTATATCCAACTTTTCCACTCAAAGCTATATTCCAGCATACTACCATCTTAGAGTGGGAAGTACATTTCTATAGTACATCAGTTCATTTTGTCTATATGACCCCATTCCATCAATCTGCCACCACATCTTGTCTTCTCCTTTTTCCTGTTCCATGATTCCTAAACTCAGAACTAAAAAGTGAGGTCCAATTGCCCATATCCCATTGCACTAATACCAACAACATGAACAATTTAGCTGGTGTCTTTTCAACACTTCCAGTCCAGTAGAAATGCTTGCTAATGAAAATTCCCTCAACGAACTCAAGAATTAAAAGTCCACAAACTTCCTCAAAGATATCAAGGAGTTCAACAAGCCCACAAAGAACAGCTCTTGGTATTCTCCACCCCCTCTGATTTCTACAATCTTACCAAGAGAACGTGATCCATGAATCAACTAAGCAGAACTTACCTGAGCTCACATAGACCAAAGCAATCAGCACAGGGCCCATGGTTCTGCACCAGGTCCACTGCATATATGTTCTACCTGTTAATTTGGTGTTTTCTGGATCACCTAACAGTGGGAGTGAGTGTATCTCTGACTCTTTTACCTGCTCTTCAGACTCTTTTCCTCCTATTGCGTTGCCTTGTCTTACTGTGTCTTGTTTTGCCCTTTTTGGCTGTCATTCCTAGAGTCCTGCTCTTTCCTGAAAGGGAAATTGAAGTGGAGTGGAACTGAAGGAGAGGTGAGCACTGGGATGGGGAAGATGGAGATAGTGGAAACTGCTTAATGTGACTAAGGAAAAAGAGCTTATGGAGAACAAATTTCTAAGAAATATTCAAGAAAACACAAACATAAGGCAGTGGAAATGACTAAATCAACCGACTTCTAATTGAAATTAGAATTCATCAGGACACAGAAACATTGAAGAGGGCTTAAGCTGAAATAAACATGGAACTGAAAAACCCAAAAGGCTAATGTGTAAACTCAAAGGGTAATGTTACAGTTAGAATGAATCAAGTAGAATACTGAATACCTGATCTCAAAAATGAAATAGAGGATTTAGACAAAATAAAGCACACAGACACACATGCACACACACGTGCATACACACACACACACACACACACACAGAGAGAGAGAGAGAGAGAGAGAGAGAGAGAGAGAGAGAGAGAGAGAGAGAGAGAGAATAAATATAGGAAATGTGGGACACAACAAATGAACCAAACCTTCAAGTTAGATGAATAGAAAAGAGAGAGGATGCCAAGCCAATGTCATACATCAGATCATCGACAAGACCATAGAAGAAAATGTCCCTAATTTCAGGAAAGACACATCTGTACATTTATAAGTCACACAGAACACTAAAAAGACAAGGCCAGGAAAGAAAATCCCATAATATACAATAGATAAAACACTAGACATACACAGGAAGGAAAGTGTACTGAAAGCTGCAGAGAAAATGAAAGTCACAACTAAAAGAAAAACCCACTAGAATAACAGCAGATTTCTCAGTGAATACTTTTCCAAGTTCTAAATATAATAGTCAACCTGAAACAGTACGCTCAGCAAAACTATCTGTCATGAGTTAAGGAGAAAGAAAAATTTTGCACAGAATAAACAGTCTAAAATTTTGTATACAACAAAACCAGCCTGCATTAGTCAGGGTTCTCTAGAGAAAGAAAATGTTAAGGATGAATCTAACTATCATTTAATCTATCCATTTATCATATCGGTATATATACATACATTATCTATCTCTATATATTTTTGTTCTTTATTCTCGTTTTTGTTACATGCTGAATGTGTGTGTGTGTGTGTGTGTATGTGTGTGTGTGTGTTAGGAATAGCTGGAATATGTTGATCACAGCCTATAAGTCATTATCTAGCAATTATAAACTAAAATCAAAATATCACTTTTTGCAGATGATATGATAGTATATATAAGTGACCCTAAAAATTCCACCAGAGAACTCCTAAACCTGATAAACAGCTTCAGTGAAGTAGCTGGATATACAATTAACTCAAACAAATCAGTGGCCTTTCTCTACACAAAGGATAAACAGGCTGAGAAAGAAATTAGGGAAACAACACACTTCCCAATAGTCACAAAGAATATAAAACACTTTGGCGTGACTCTGACTAAGGAAGTGAAAGATCTGTATGATAAGAACTTCAAGTCTCTGAAGAAAGAATTCAAAGAAGATCTCAGAAGATAGAAAGATCTTCCATGATCATGGATTAGCAGGATTAATATAGTAAAAATGGCTGAAAAACAATCTACGGAATCAATGCAATCCCCATCCAAATTCCAACTGAATTCTTCTCAGACTTAGAAAGGGAAATTTGCAAATTCATCTGGACAAAAAAAAAAAAACCCTAGGATAGGAAAAAAAATTTTCAACAATAAAAGAAATTCTCAACAAGAAAATCACCATTCCTGACCTCAGGCTGTATTAAAGAAAAAATGTGATAAAAACTGCTTGGTACTGGTACAGTGAGAGACAGGTAGATAAATGAAATAGAATTGAAGACCCAGAAATGACTCCACACACCTATGGTCACTTGAACTTTGACAAAGAATCTCAAGCCATCCAATAGAAAAAATATAACATTTTCAACAAATGGTGCTGGATCAACTGGTGTTTAGCATGGTGAAGAATGGAAATCAATAATTCTTATCTCCTTGTACAAAGCTCAAGTTCAAGTGGATCAAGGAACTCCACATAAAACTAGAGACACTGAAACTTGTAGAGGAGAAAGTTGGGAAAAGCCTCGAACATACGGGCACAGGGGAAATTTTCCTGAACAGAACACCAATGGCTTGTGCTGTAAGATCAAGAATTGACATATGGGACTTCATAAAGTTGCAAAGCAAAGGCAAATTGTAAGGCAAAGAACACTGTAAATAAGACAAAAAGGCAACCAACAGATTGGAAAAAGATCTTTACCAATATTAAATCTAATAGAGGGCTAATACCCAATATATACAAAGAAGTCAAGAAGTTAGACTCCAGAGAACCAAATAACTCTATTAAAAATGGAATACAGAGCTAAACAAAAAATTCTCAACTGAGAACTACCAAATAGCTGAGAAGCACCTAAATAAATGTTCAGCATCCTTAGTCATCAGGGAACTGCAAATCAAAACAACCCTGAGATTCCACCTCACACCAGTCAAAATGACTAAGATCAAAAACTCAGGTGACAGCAGATGCTGGTGAGGATATGAAGAGAGAGGAACATTCCTCCATTGCTGATGGGATTGCAATCTGGTACAACCACTCTGGAAATCAGTTTGTCAGTTCCTCTGAAAATTATACAGGATATAGTACCTCTGGAGGATCCAGCAATACCACTATTGGGCATACACCCAGAAGATGTTCCACCATGTGATAAGGACACATGCTCCACTATGTTATAGTATCCAGATGCTGGAAAGAACCCAGATTTCCCTCAACAGTGGAATGGATGCAGAAAAGGTGGTACATTTACACAATGGAGTACTACTCAGCTATTAAAAACAATGAATTTATGAAGTTCTTAGGCAAGTGGAAATATCTGGAAGATATTATCCTTGAGTGAGATAACCCATCCACAGAAGAGCACATATGATATGCACTCACTGATAAGTGGATATTAGCCCGGAAACTTGGAATACCCAAGATACAATTCGCAAAACACATGAAACTCAAGAAGGAAGGCCAAAGTGTATACACTTTAATCCTTCTTAGAAGAGGGAACAAAATGCCTATGGAAGGAATTACAGAGACAAAGAGTGAAGCAGAGACAAGGAAGGACCATCCAGAGACTGTATCACCTGGGGATCCATCCCATATACAACCACCAAACAGAGTTTGCTGACAGGAGTCTGATATAGATGTCTAATGAGAGGCTCTGCCAGTGCCTGACATAGACAGAAGTGGACAGTCACAGCCATCCATTGGACAGAACACAGTGTCCTCCATGAAGGAGCTAGAGAAAGTACCCAAGGAGCTGATGTGGCTTCCAGTCCCATAGGAGGAACAACAATATGAACTCACCCCTAAAGCTTCCAGGGACTAAACCACCAACTAAAGAAAATACTTGGTGGGACTCATGGCTCTAGCTGCATATGTAGCAGTGGATAGCCTAGTTGGTCATCAATTGGAGGAGAGGATCCTGTGAAGATTCTATGCCTCAGTATAGGGGAATGCCAGGGCTAGGAAGTGGGAGTGGGCGGGTTGGTGAGCAGAGAGAAGGGAGAGGCAATAGGGATAGGGGATTTTCATAGGGAAAACCAGGAAAGGGGATAACATTTGAAATGTAAATAAAGAAAATATCTAATAAAAATTAATTTACAAGAAAAAGAATTATGAAGCCATAATTATTAAAGAACAAAATACCACTTAGGACACAAAAAAATGCCAAAATTCTACAATGTAACTACAAAAATCCTACAACAGAACTACAGAATTCTACAACCACAACTAAAACACATATTTCCATAATTTTAAATAGTAATTGTCTCAATTCTCTGATCAGAAAATACACGGTGACCAAATGAGTCAACAAAATTTATCTATTTATCTATTTATCTGCTACCTAAAAGAAACAAATCTCTGTTTGCAATCTAGGCACTGCTTTAAAGTAAAATGATGGACAGACTTACTCTACTCAAATATGACCAGGAAGGAAACTGGTATCCATATCCAAATATTCAGCAAAATAGATTTCAAACTATAACTTATCTGAAGAGATAGAAAAGTAACATTCCATTTTAATCAAGGAAACAATCAAGAAAACAGAACTATCCTAGACACATATGAACTATCCTCAAGTTAACCAGTTTCACACACACACACACACACACACACACACACACAGAGAGACATACAAAACCTACTACTTGAATTACAGATATAGATTAACATTGTATGTTAAAAGTAGGTGATTTCAATACTGTACTTTCTCCAAAGGTTGGTTTTGAGCAATACATGAACACAGAATCATCAGAACTACAGCAAACTAATTTAACATATATTTCTACCCAAACACCAAAGAATGAACATTCTACTCAGCAGCATATGGAGCATTTTCTAAAACAGACCACAGTTTGGGTAGAAACAATCCTGACAAATTCTAAAGCATTAAAATCTCTCGCTGCATATTATCTGATCACAATGAAATAAAACCTTAAATTAACAGCAACAGACTTAGTAAATACATAAACACATGGAGATTAAACAACTCATTACTAAACAATGAAGAAATTAAGACAGAAATAAAAACCTTTCTGGAACTAAATGAAAATGAAAACAGCATAACACAGCCACTGGTACTCATTGAAAGCAAACCTAAAAGGTTTATAGCTCTAAATGCCCACACTTAAAATAATCAGACAGAACACAAGTAAACACAAACCTAAAAGGCATATAGCTCTAAATGCCCACACTTACAATAGTCAGACAGAACACAAATAAAGAGCTTAATGATTCAACTCAGAATTGTAGAAAAATCACGATTAAAACCATCAAAACCCTGTCAATGGCAAGAAATAGTAAATATCAGAGCAAAAATTAGTAAAATATGAACAAAGAAAAAATACAAAAATGTCAACAAATCTAAGAGCTGTTTATTTGAGAAGATAAACAAAATTGGCAGACATTTGGATCAACTAACCAAAAAAATAAAAGAGAAAAAAAAATAAAAGAGAAAAGCTAAATCAGAAATGAGTGGTGAAACTTTATAATAAACACCAAACAAATTTAGAATATTATCAATGAATATTTAAAAAAATCTGCACTCCATAAATCTGGAAAATTAAATGGATACACTTACAGATTATTTCATCCCCCACCCATCCCCAAAAGAACAAGAAGTCAGCAGTGTAAACAGACCCATGACAAAGGAAGAGATTTAGAATATTTAAAAATCTTCCAGCTAAAAATAACATTAAATACAGAACGGATGAATTTCCAGCAAAATTCTATAAGCAATTCAGAGATCTATAGTCAGTTCTGATAGGAACATGCCCAGACTTCTTCTATGAAGCTATTATCACTCTAAACCAGAAAAGAAGTCAAGACACAATAATAAAGAGAACCCCAGGCCATATCACATATCACCAATGAACCTCAACTCAAAAGTACTCAATACAATAACTGCAAACAGAATACAGACATATATCAAAAATTATATATTATGACCAAGTATGTTTTATTCCTGAAATACAGAGATAATTCATCATACTTGTGTCAGTAAATACAATCAACCATATATATTTACTTAGAGACAAAATTATATGATCATATCAATAGATACAGTAAAAACCTTTGATAAATTCAAACACACTCTTCTAATAAAAGTCCTAGAGAGTAAAGGCCTATAGATAACATACCTCAATGTAATGAAAACCAAATATAAGTAACCCACATCCAACTTCATCCTAAATAATAAGCTTACTGAAGTCAGAAATTAGACAGGAATACCCACTATTGTCATTTCTTTTCAATGTGTTCATGAAGTACTAGCTAAACCAATATGGCAAGAGAAGGAAATTCAATTAGGAAATGAAGACCTTAAAGTATGCCTATCTTCAGATTACATCCTATACATTAGAGATCCCAAAATTTCAGCCAGAGGACTTCTAGAAATAACAAACCAATTTAGCAATGTGGCAGGATACACAATCACCTTGCACAAATAAATAATAATTTATATACCAACTACAAATTACAAAGGAGATAACCTATACACACCCATTTATAAGAGTGCCTGAGAAAATTAATATACAGGAATGAACCTAACCAAGAAAGTGATGACCATTTGACAGTGAAATTTTTAAACATCTAAAGAAAGCAATAGAAATGACACAAGATTTCTTTATATTGAAAAACACTACATACTCATGGATTGGGTAAAATCAACATTGTGAAAAATGATCGTTCTAGCAAAAGCTATTTAGAGATGCAATGCAACCTCAATCAAAATCTCCACCTCATTCCTGAAGAAATAGAAAAACTATTTCCAAATTCATATGGAACCACAAAAGACACTATATAGCCAAAACAATACTGGCCAACAATAAAAGCAATGCTGAAGTGGTTACAAATGAAGATCTCAAATATATTTCAGACCCATAGTAATAAAAACAATATGGTATCAATGGAAAAATATAAATGTTACCAATAGAGCAAAATTAAAGACGCCGACATGAAAACATGTAATTTTAACCATTTATTATTTGACAAAGGCTCCAAAAGCATAAAGTGGAGACAATAACTGACAAATGCAGATGTGGATTCTCACTTTCAACCATCATACTGAGCTCAGGGAACCTGGTCAGGGAGCTGGCAGAAGGACTGGAGGAACTGATGGGGATTGCAACCCCATTGGAAGAACAGCATAGGCTGGCCTGACCACTCATTTCCCCCAGAGACTAGACCACCGACCAAGGAGTGTACCTGAAGGGATCCATGGTTCCAGATACATACATAGCAGAGGATGACCTTGCCTGACAGCACTGGGAGGGGAGACCCTTGGACTGGAGAGGTTGGATGCCCCAAAGTAGGGGGAAGGTTGGAGAGCGGTGCGGAAGCACACTCATACAAGCAAAGGAGTGGGATGGATGTGTTGGTGGAGGGGTAACCGAGAAGTGGGATATCATTTGAAATGTAAATGAATGGAATGATTAATAATAAAAAAAAAGAATGGTGCTTGGCAAACTAGATGTTCATATGCAGGAGGATAAAATTATATCGTGTATATCACCTTGTATAAATATTAACTCCAAATGGATCAAAGGCCTATAGGTGAAACCTGAAAAACTGAAACTCCTTGAATAGAACATAGGCCATACCCTACATGATATAGGGCAGGAAACAATGTCCTGCCCAGGACTCCCTTGGCTCAAGAATTAAGGTCAACAACTGAGAAGTGGGACTTAGTGAAACGTAGAAGCTCTGCACAACTAACAAAATATTCATCTGAGTAAAGAGGAAACCTACAGAATGGAAAGAGAATTTTTACCAGCTACATATTGGACAGATGCTTAATATCCAGAATATACCAAATTAATTTGTTTCTACCAGTAGGTTTTTTTTTTTTCATTTTAAATCTCAAATCCAACTATAATCACTTCAATTCCCGTGGGCATATAAAAGCCATTCAACCCATTGACAACTGTGATTTCTTTGATCTGGGTAGTTGTAGCATTATGTCCTGTTAAAACAAATAGTTTATTATCTATACCACAGGAACTCAAGAGTCCTTTTATGTATCCACCAGCCCTCGTAGCTGCTTGGTTTCAGTGTGGAGTTCTTGTCCCTGTCAAGTTTCAGTTGTGCTAATTTTCCTTTGTTAATTCACATCTCGGTGAGTGTAATTGTGTCTCCTTGCTATCTATCTTGTAAACCAAATGCTCAAGTGTGGAAAAAAGGACTCTAGTGCTTGATTTCACAGTGTCCTTTATCTGTAGTGTTCCTTGGAAACTACCAAAACAGGTGATAAAAGAGACCATGGATTCTGCATCTACATCCATATAGCCATGGTACTAGCAGTTATTTTGGAAAAAGGGTTGGTCCTCAAGTAGAATACCTTGGCCAGTGTAAGTGTTCACAAAGAAATGTCTAGAGACCACAAACTTTATAACTTAAGAAGTTGACAAGAGTTCATAGTTAAAGAATGACTCAGGGAATTCATACATCATATACAGAAAACCACTGTGAAATGAGTTGAATGACCCTTCATGTTTTCCTATGTAGCGCTAGCTGCATCAGAATTAAAGATGGGTTTTGTCCAGCCAGAAACTACCTCTGCTCAGATGAGACTATGTATGTATAGATTGGGGACCTTCAGTTCATTATTCTTTCTCTCCGTGTTACTTTCTGTTGCTAAATATTCTAATGTTTATCAACATTCCCACGCAGCAAAACATCATCGGTAAAGTCTCCCCTAGAACAGTGATTCTCAACCTTTCTAATGCTGTGACCCTTTCATACAGTAACCCAGGTTGTGGTGACCCCAATGAAAACATTATTTCATTACTATGCCTTGACAATTATCAATAGTATTATAAGTATTGGCTATGCAGGATATCTGATATGTGATCACCAATAGGGCCATAGCTTACAGATTGAGAAATATTGCCTGTGACCTTCTATGCACAGACTTATATAGAGTCCTCCAATCTAACCACAGGGAAACACTACCCATGTACCTGTCATGCCACTGCTGTACTGGTGTATACATGTTTTTTGATAGGTGGGAACTGTAGCATGCAGGGTCAACAGCTGGGTAGGATCACTGGTGATTTTTCTCCTCCCATTAAGCTTCACAGCACCCTCTGTTTTTAGAAAAGCTTGTCAGGAAGGAGGAAGCTTCCAGCTTAGATCCAGCTTGATCACTCTGTGTCTTGTGATTAGCAATAGATTCTTAACATCTAATTATAAAGTAACGTGGTAATGCCATCGCATTTTAGTACCCAGCCATATTTGGAGGATGGGAGAGTCTATGTTTTTCATGCCTGAGAACTCATCCAAGTTGGCTGCCTCTGTTCAAAGTCGTTATTTTAAAATACAGTTTAATTAGCTCACAGCATAGTAAGTATCTGTGTGATTTATTTTTTTTTGCATAATCTTGACTTTACCAACTTTTATCACTTCTCTCCCCACTTATGTCCACCCTTGACTTATTTCCATTTGCATTCGGTACCAACTTGTGCTTTCATATTATTTGTATTCTACTGTAACACTCCCCTACTTTAGACTTATTTTGTCTACTTGCTTCCTTCTGGCTTTCTGAAGTCTATAGATTGCCCAAAATAAGTACACAAGTTTCAGACCTAAGAATCTAGGGTCTACATTTGATGGGAATATGGGTTGTTTTCAGGATATTTGATATCTCATTCACCATGGTGCTTTCTAGGACTATCCACTGTCTTCTAAATTTTATTTTTCTTCAAGGTGAAAAAAAAAAACCACTTTATCTTCAACATATACTGTCTTCCACTTACTGTCAATTTCTGCTAGCTAACCAACAGCATTACAATAGCCTATTATGCTTGGCGATAGACGACACTCCAGTGCTCACAAATAAGGTATACTATTTCTGTTCTTTATGTTGTTATTTTTATTTTTAATGTGCTAGTAGATTACCTCATGAAGGGATGAAGGGGTGCCGAGTTTTGTTAGTCTCTTTTTTATTTCAGCTACTGGTACAGACATGTCATTTTGTACTTCAGGTGATTAATGTGACGTATCATGGTTATTGATTTACATAACATACTAAACTATTCTTGCATCTGGTATAAATGCCATTTGATCCTGGTGAATGATGTTTTTAATTTGTTGATGATGCTCTGGGGTTTGTATTTTGTTGAGAATTGTTATGCTAAATTGGTGAGGGACACTACTCTGTGGATTGCTTTTCATTGTTGTGCATTTTGTTGGCAATGTAATGCTGGCTTGATAGAAGGAGATGGAAGAATTCCTTTGCATTTATTTTCTTGGAATAATTTGCTTAAAGATGGTATTAATTGTTGAAGTTCAAAGTAGAAGGGAAGGCTCAGATCCTAGGCTGTTCTCTAATGGGAATATCAAGTTTCTGCTTTAGTCTGGAAGAACACTGTTGCCTTGTTCATCTTTCCGTGTTTCTTCTTTATTAGACCATGGTATATTATATATGTCTAAAATCAGACATATTTCTATTAGGTTTTGCTGTTGCTAGGGTTTGCTGTTATATAATTATTCCTTATTCTAATGAGCCTTTCTGTTTCTGTCACATTAACCAAGCTAACCTTACTTGTTCTTGATTTAATTTCTTCATGGCTCCTCTCTTGTTTACCGTTTTCAATTGAAGTGGGCAAAGCTACATCAGTTCTATTTCTCATTTCAAAAACTCACTTCTTTATTTCAATGATTTTTGATAGGTTCTTTAGAGTGAATCTCATATACTATCCTCAGCTCGTTATTTTTCCTTCTAACATTTATGTGTTTTGTTTATGCTTGAGATACAGCAGTACAATATTTATTTGCAGTGTCGTTTCTCATTGCTGTAGGTGTATGATTCTATTAAAACCTCTGCTTTGTATTGCACAAAGTGATTATAGAGAACACCTGAGTGTTTTAACAGGTAGTATTGAAATAATAAATTAAATGTGATGGCCAAAAAATAGAAAGCAAAATTATTGAAGTACTCTTATTTTCTTTATTACCCAACACTTGGAGCTTTTGGTATCACAAATTATATTCTTTATACTTTGTCTTCCTTAACACAGTATTCCAGGTATAATTATTTCACATATTTTGTCCTTTTGATTTCCTACTAATGGAACCAGGAGAGTATGTTTTTTTCAGTCTACCATGTGAAAGCAATCTAATTCCCAGGATGCTTATTTTTGCTCTCAGTTATACACTCAGGTATTTTCATATAACACTGTCACTCTCCATTTTCAGTGCAAAAAAATTACTTCTAGCATTTCTTAGAAAGAATTTTTGTTTATATTTAATTCTGATCTATATAAATTGTCTAGAAATTCCTTTGTTCATATGTTATTTATTTAGAATATCCATAGCTTTTATGAGTAAAATATACATAGTTGGTGAGTTATTTTTCCATTAACACATTGACTATTTCATCTGATTCTTTCCTGGCCTCAGAGTTTCTGGGATAGAATCTGCTTCCAGGTACTTTGGAACAAACACTGAATTTGTCCTTCTGTGAAAGCAAAGTTCATTCATGGATGTCATTCGAGGTTCTGTAGTAGTGGTATATGCAATAATATACTTCTGTATTATCTCTGTATCCTAAAGGTTCTACTTACTGAAGCTTTTTAATGGACTTACCAGGTTGTACTTACATATTTTCTGTGTATTTATCATACTTAAATGTACATACATATACATATATATGTTGTGGTTTGATCTAATGCTTGTATTATTTTAATTGGTTCCCTAAAATTGAATGAGAATTTGCACAAAAGATGCTGGGGTCCCTGCCTCCAGTTGGTTTTGATTGATAAATAAAGTTGTTGGCAGTCATTGGCTGGGCAGGGAGACAGAGATGGGACTTTATGATTCCCAAGCAAGGGACTAAGAGAGGAGGAAGGAGATAACCACCATGCCAAGAAAGGAATAGCTGCCAATCTGAGATGTGCAGGACAGAGAGAGTCCCAATATGTAAGAGCCAAAATTGTAGCCCAGGAGGAATGCAGGACTGGGTCTAGGGCAGCCAAGATGGAATATAGGGTTTAGTAAGTAAAGAGTTGGGATTATTAGAAAGTACATCAGCTATATGGAGGTTATGAAGTTGTCCCAGTCATTGAGCTGTTTAAGGCATATTAAGATATAAGGCTCTGTGTGTGTGTGTGTGTGTGTGTGTGTGTGTGTGTGTGTGTGTGTGTGTGTGTTTTTCATTTAGGAGCCCAGAACATTGGGGTGGGTAGCAAGGAACTCGCACCACCACCTCCAGAACGATTTGACTAGCATTAATTTGCAACTACTACTACTACTACTACTACTACTACTACTACTACTATTACTACTACTATTACTATGCACACACATACATGTGTGTGTGTGTATATATGCAGATACATGAATGAAACAACAATTTACAAATAGATCATGAACATGAAATGTAGCAGGAAGGAGTATATGAGAGAGTTTACAAAGAAGAAATATAAGGGGGAAATTACACAATCATAATCTCACAAGTTAAATAAATACATAAAAAATAAGTAAAGAAGCAGAAACTAGGAATACAGCCAAAATAATTGAATACAATCACTCAAGCAAATACTGAGATCAGTGAATTTGACATGGCAGGGATATATTAGAAAACATAGGCAAAATTCAGAATCTGTTTTACAAATTTAAAATGAAAAAATTGATTTATAAACATTATGTTTAAGCTGGGCAACTGTGCTCCATGCCTCTAATCCTAGCATTTGGGAAGCAGAGGCAGGTTGATCACTGTGAGTTTGAGGCCAGCCCAGTCTGCAGAGTAAGTTGCAGGGCAACCATGTCTCTGTTACACAGACAAAACCCTGTCTTGAAAAACCAAATGAAAT
Source organism: Mus caroli (assembly GCF_978045245.1). NCBI lineage: Eukaryota > Metazoa > Chordata > Mammalia > Rodentia > Muridae > Mus > Mus caroli. Next base: position 86,429,240 of record NW_028227265.1, read on the forward strand.
AATAATAATAATAATAATAATAATAATAATAATAAATATTACACTTATTTCATCAGTCTGAGTACATGTCTGTGTTAGTGGAGGATGCATACACACAGAGAAACTTCACAGGACAATATTGGATATTTGCTTTACTGCTTCTATTTCTTTGGTCTAATGACCTGCTACTATATATTGGGTCCAGGGATCAAAGCATCAGGGTTGGTAGGAATTAGCTCCAACCAGCTGAGACATCTCACTGGCTTCCAAATAGAAATTTTAGAACTACATATTATAATACAGTATAAGGTCACAGTAGACACACTGAGCCAGTCCCATTACAATTTTTTTTTTAAACTGGGAGACAAGATAAATAGAAAAACACCATAAAGCAGTCTAGGTAAACTGAAACCATGAAAACTAAACACATCAATTTCTATCAACCTTAACATTGAAGTCACAAAGCAAAGTGGTCAATTGGATGCTAATAGTATTCAGAGCTATTTAAGATTTTTTCAAGAGCATATTATATTTGGGAATTTCCTGCATGTACACTATATACACAACATTTCCACTGACCCTGTTACCTCTTCACCTCTTCCAATGCTTCCCCAACTCTCCTCTCATAGCTTTCAACTTTTTTACATATTTGCATATTTATGCACATATATGCATATTTATATGCACATTTATGTGCAACATGCTGAATAGGATTGGTTTCATTAACATCTATCTTATGTTTAAGGCTGACATCTATGGAATGGACAACCTATCAGTGTTGTTCCTGGAGAAAACTGATCCTTCCTCTCCCTGGAGTCATTGATTGCTGTAGTTCTTTATCTAAATGTGGAGCCTTGTGAGATTTCCGTCTGTTTTAGCATGCCAACTGGTCTTAACATTAAATAAACATAAACTACACCATGCCAAACATTAATACAAAAGGAAAGATATTTTTTGTCTGATCATGGGAAATGTTTACAGTTAAATGATTGCATAAAATACACACACACACACACACACACACACACACAGACAGAGACAGAGACAGAGACAGACAGAGAGAGACAGAGAGAGAGAGAGAGTTTAAAGGAAAAGAAAATTCAAGCAATCACATCATAATTTGTCACATATCTCTAAAAGAGCACTTCAGATTTATCCTTAGTTTATCTTTTATTTCTGATTGCATTTTTCTTTAATCTGCTTCTCTTTGTAGATGTTCTTTCTTCTGCCAGGTCGAATACTTGGCATTGTTCTTCAATAAAAAATGTTATTTTGTTGATGATATTTTTAACTCAGAATTTCTAGTTTATTCCTTGATAAAACTTCAGTTTATTTATATCCAGAGAAGTATTTTATATACATAGATTATATTTGATCAGATGTTGCATGTAATCTTAAGTTAATTAGTGCCATATGTTGTTACCATTTTTGTGCTGTCTTTATAGCTTTCTATATATATTGTCATATCTAAAGAAAGGACTTTCCACTTCTTACTCTCTGACTTGCATTTTATTTTATTCTTTCTGATTTGATGCAGCACATTTTGATCAGATTCCGTTCATGTATCTAATTCCCCTGCTAAGGACTCTTAGCATTATGTCAAATAAAGTAAGGGTGATAAATATGCTTGATTTGTTCTGATTACATAGGGAAAGTTTCAGAATTTCACCATCATGAGAAATATGAGCTGTGGCTTTTTCATTGTATTATGGTGTTTCAATGGTGTCACTGCTGGATGGTAGACTTTTAATTTGGGGTGACCTTAGTTGACTCCTGAAATGAAACTATGCCAAAGTACAGTAAGGGATTTGTATGCATGGAAAGGAAATGTAACAGTAGGTCTGTTTTGATAAGTGACTGTTCAGCACACCTATGCAATATGCAAGGATTCAGCAGCAATAATGACCACACTTATCACGATGATAAATGGAGCCCATCAAACTGTAAACTACGTATCACTGTAACATGATGCTCCTCCAGGGATGCTGAACGTGGCCCTTCTTCTGTGAAGCCACCTAAGATTCTGCTTACAGAACCATATAAAAGAATAACTATGAAAGAATGCCAGATAAATCCCAGCTCGCACAACTACATGCTAAAATTTTTAATTCCTTTGGTTTTGTTATTTTCTTTATTGTGCCTAATTCTGAGGAACCATCATCTAAGACAGAAGCAGATGGAGAACCAGAATGGAAAGTTGAAATTTCACCTGAACAACAGTCTGCCAAGACTAAATATACACCTGAGGAAAAGGGAGGACCCTGATTTGCCTCTATGATCAACACCCAGTAGGAAGGTATCCCACTACGGGCTCTGAGATTTTCTTTAAATAACTTATCAATACAGGAAGCAACAGTATGCAGTCATGCAAGGTCCCTTTATTGAAACTTGATTTTAATTATATTCTTTACAATTAACTTACATAGCTGTATGTTTCCATATGACTTTTCATGTATCTCTGATTCACATTAACACTCTTCCTTTCATTTTCCCATGCTCATCTTCCCTCAAACATTGAAGTCAATACTCCCTGCCTCTTTTATGTCACACATGGTTTCAGGTGGGCTTTTTTGTTTGTTTATTTTATTTGGGGGGTTTTGGCTCTTTGAAAGAGACTCTCTCTACACAGGCTGTGTTGAAACTCAGTAGAAGACCAGTTTGGCCTTGAACTCAAAGAGGTCTGCCTGCCTCTACCAAAAGAGTGCTGGGACTCAAGGAGCTGAAGGAGTCTGTAACCCTATAGTAGGAACAGCAATATGAAGTAACCAGTACCCCCTGAGTTTGTATCTCTAGCTGCATATGTAGCAGAAGATGGCTTAATTGGCCATCACTGGGAGGAGAGGCCCTTGGTCTTGCAAAGATTATATAGCCCCAACACAGGGGAATACCAGGGCCAGGAAGCAGGAGTGGGTGGGTTGTAGAGCAGGGTAGGGGGAGGGTATAAGGGACTTTTGGGATAGCATTTGAATTGTAAATGAAAAAAATATCCAATAAAAGAAATGTTTAAAAAAAGAGAGAGTGCAGGGATTAAAGGCATGTGCCACCATGGCCAGCTAGATCACACATGTTCTATCATCTTCCTTAAGGCTTTTATATTAATCTCTTTTTATGCCATCTTTAAAGACTCCTGGCCTCTGTAGACTCAAAATTAATCAAATCTACAGAAGCCAAACCAGGATCCACATATGAGAAAAAAATCAGTGGCTTTGTTCTTTAATGTCTAGGTAATATTGTTCTGTATAACATTTCCAGTCAATCAATTTCATTGCATAATTCCATATTTCCATATTTCTACTAATCCCATATTTCTTTGTAGCTGAATAAATTTCCATTGTGCATGTATATCTTCACATATATCTTCATTAGGTGCTCCTGAGTTGATAAATACAGAAGCTAATTCTTTTTTCTTTTATTTTTAATTTTTTATTAGGTATTTTCTTCATTTACATTTCCAATGCTATCCCAAAAGTCCCCCATACCCTCCCCACACCCACTCCCACTTCTTGGTCCTGGCCTTCCCCTGTACTGATAAAGTTTGCAAAACCAGGGGGCCTCTCTTTCCAATGATGGCCAACTAGTCCATCTTCGGATACATGTGCAGCTAGAGGCACAAGCTATGGGGGTACTGGTTAGTTCATAAAGTTATTCCACATATAGGGTTGCAGACCACTTTAGCTCCTTGGGTACTTTCTCTAGCTCTTTCATTGGGAGACCTGTGATCCATCCAATAGCTGACTGTGAGCATCCACTTCTGTGTTTGCCAGGTTCCCAATTTTAAGAAGGGGCAAAGTGTCCACACTTTGGTCTTCATTCTTCTTGAGTTTCATGTGTTTTGCATCTTGTATCTAGGATATTCTAAGTTTCTGGGCTAATATCCACTTATCACTGAGTACATATCATGTGAGTTCTTTTGTGATTAGGTTACCTCACTCAGGATGATGCCCGCCAGGTCCATCCATTTGCCTAGGAATTTCATAAATTTACTCTTTTTAATAGCTGAGTAATACTCCATTGTGTAAATGACCATATTTTCTGTATCCATTCCTCTGTTGAGGGGCATCTAGGTTCTTTCCAGCATCCTGAGTGAGGTAACCCAATCACAAAAGAACTCACATAATATGTACTCACTGATAAGTGGATATTAGCCCAGAAACTTAGGATACCCAAGATATAAGATACAATTTGCAAAACACATGAAACTCAAGAAGAACAAAGATCAAAGTGTGGATACTTTGCCCCTTCTTAGACTTGAGAACAAAACACCCATGGAAGGAGTTACAGAGGCAAAGTTTGGAGCTGAGACGAAAGGATGGACCAACTGGAGTCTGACCTATCCGGGGATCCATCCCATAATCAGCTTCCAAACGCTGACACCATTGCATACACTAGCAAGATTTTGTTGAAAGGTCCCAGATATATCTGTCTCTTGTGAGACTATGCCGGGGCCTAGGAAACACAGAAGTGGATGCTCACAGTCAGCTATTGGATGGATCACAGGGCCCCCAATGGAGGAGCTAGAGAAAGTAACCAAGGAGCTCAAGGGATCTGCAAACCTATAGGTGGAACAACACCTATAGGTTTGGTCTTCTCATTGTGTCCTTTATTTCCTTGATGTTTTGAGTTAGGATCCTTTTGCGTTTTGTATTTTCTTTGATTGTTGTGCCGATGTTCTCTATGGAATCTTCTGCACCTGAGATTCTCTCTTCCATCTCTTGTATTCTATTGCTGATGCTCGAATCTATGGTTCCAGATTTCTTTCCTAGGGTTTCTATCTCCAGCGTTGCCTCACTTTGGGTTTTCTTTATTGTGTCTACTTCCCTTTTTAGGTCTAGTATGATTTTGTTCATTTCCATCACTTGTTTGGATGTGTTTTCCTGTTTTTCTTTAAGGACTTCTACCTGTTTGGTTGTGTTTTTCTATTTTTCTTTAAGGACTTGTAACTCTTTAGCAGTGTTCTCCTGTATTTCTTTAAGTGAGTTATTAAAGTTCTTCTTGATGTCCTCTACCATCATCATGAGATATGCTTTTAAATCCGGGTCTAGCTTTTCGGGTGTGTTGGGGTGCCCAGGAGTAGTTGGGGTGGGAGTGCTGCGTTTTGATGATGGTGAGTGGTCTTGATTTCTGTTACTAGGATTCTTACGTTTGCCTTTCACCATCTGGTAATCTCTGGAGCTAGTTGTTATAGTTGTCTCTGGTTAGAGCTTGTTTCTCAGGTGATTATGTTAGTCTCTATCAGTAGACCTGGGAGACTAGATCTCTCCTTAGTTTCAGTTGTCAGAGTACTCTCTGCAGGCAAGCTCTCCTCTTGCAGGGAAGGTGCCCAGATTTCTGGTGTTCGAACCTGCCTCCTGGCAGAAGTTGTGTTCCACTCACCAGAGGTCTTAAGATCCCGTGGAGGGTCCTGTGAGGAACTTGGGGGTGTCCAGAAACTCAGTGCACAAGGAACCCTGGTGCTGGAGTGGACCAGAAGGGACTTGTGCCCCTAATCAGGCCGGGTTATCTGCTTCCCTAGTTAATGCAGTCTCAGGTCCCGCGCAATTGGATTGGAGCAGATGTTGTGTTCCACTCACCAGAGGTCTTAGGATTCCGTGGGGGATCCTGTGTAGGTCCTTGCAGGTGTCCAGAGACTCCCTAGGCCAGGAACCCCGGTGCTGCAGTGGACCCGAAGGTGGTCGGATGTCTGGAGCCAAAAAGGGAGCTGCCTCAGAAGCTCTGTGACTCGCGCCTGTCCCAGAAACTGTCAGCTTCTGTGTGCACACTCTCACCTGTGCAGACTACTTTTTGGTGGAGTCCCGGGACCAAGATGGCTCCCGCCATTCCTCTTGTATATATTTTTTAATTTTTTATTGGTTATCTTATTTATTTACATTTCAAATGTTATCCCCCCTTCCCAGTTTCCCCTCCACAAACCTCCTCTCCCCTCTCCCTTCCTCCTGTCTCTATGAAGATGCTCCCTCCACTGCCCACCCACTCTTATCTCAGCTCCCTAGCACTACAGTACTCTGGGAGCCTCCACAGGACCAAGGGGCTCCCCTCCCAGTGATGCCCTATAAGGCCATCCATCCTCTGCTATATATCCAGCTGGAGCCATGGTTTGTGGTTTAGTCCCTGGGAGCTCTAGTGGGAGGTGAAATCTGTTTGGTTGATATTATTCTTCCTATGTGGTTGCAAATCCTTTTAGCTCCTTCAATCTTTGCCTTAACTTCTCCATTGGGATTCCCGCACTCAGCCCCAAGTTTGACTGCATCCATTTGCATCTGGTTTGGTGAGTCTCCTGCAGAGCCTCTCAGGGAACAGCTTTACCAGGCTCCTGCCAGCAAGTGCTTCTTGGAATCAGCAATAGTGTCTGGGTTTGTTCTCTGCAAATGAGATGGATCCCTAGGTGGGGCAGTCTCTGGATGGCCTTTCCTTCAGTCAATCTCTGCTCCACATTTTGTCCCTGCATTCCCTTTTGACAGGAAGAATTGTGGATTAATAATTTTGAGGTGGGTAGGTGGACACATTCCTCAACGGAGGGCTGTGCCAATCCACTCGATATGGTCTCTACAGGTTCTTTCTCCCCTTTGTTGGGTATTTTGGCTAATGTCCTCATTGTTGGGTCCTGGGAACCTCTTGGATCCCTGGCATCTGGGACTTTATCATGGCTACCCCCAGTTCCCCTCCCCCACTGCTACACACCTCCTTACAATTTTCTGACCTTCTGTACTTCTCCCCGTTTCCTCTGGTATCTGAACCAGCCCCCCCCCCCTTTCCCTCACCCTCCTCTCTCCCTTCCAGATCCCTCTCTCCCTCTACTTCCTATCTGCTCAGCTCATTTGGCTTAACCTAATTATTTTGAATGTCTTCTACAAAAAGCAGTGAACTAGGTAACTGCAATGCTGACCCTGATTTGCAGATCACACGGTGCATGCATTGAACAATGTCATTCGATACCTCACAAATAGGCATAATTTGTGTGACTTTAAACTAATGTAGACATGTACCAGTATCACATGATATCTCACAAATTTGCATAATATGTGTCAATTTAAACTAATGTAGATAGGTACCAATTTTTTTTATGCTGAGTCCCACTATAATTAACACTGACAAGAATTAGTGAGGATTTTGAAAGTAGCAAGAGTAAACCAAAAGCAGTTTCTCATCTGTCCAAAGCAAGTCCCGAATATCCTGAATACACTTTACAAATAAACTAGTACACTAGAGGTTGACTAATTTACTGAAGGTGCCTTATAAAATAATGGGAGTTTAAGGTTAACTGTAAATCAAGACAAATGCAACCAATTGACTAAAGATGATGACATGCAACTTCCAAACAAGCATGCACAGTGAAAAACGCTTCTCTGCGTGGAAAGAGATGTCATATTCAGAAAGTTACTGAAAATCCTTGAGATGAAAAATATAATTATAAAAACAAAACATTTCAAATTTCATCCAAACACTTGACCTGTAAGAAGAATAGATATTCGAAGGATAAATAAACTCAAGAAGATATTACCAGAAACAAAACAAAACAGCAAGTTAAGGAGAAAACATTGTAAGTACCCTTGACAAGCATGGCACCCGCTCTAAAGTAGTGTGTTGAACTCTTTTCTTTCTTCTTACAGTCCCTACAACTAGCAATGGCTTATTATTACTACTAATGTACCCTATTGTATTTTCCTGCAACTCAGACATTAAGTGTGTTATAAAAAATATGCCTTAATTTTGTCACTTTTTAAAAAAAATTTTTATACTGTTTAAGCCATGGCTGTTCCCCTTACTATTTCCTCCATGTAAGTAATTCTATCAGCTGTTCAGTCCACACACTGAATCCTTTGGGACATAGTTACTTTTACTTATTAGGTAATTGTAAATTGGTTGAACATAGGCTGCATTTGTTTTTACCTTCTGTGCATGCTCCTATTTTAAAAGATGTCAATCATATACACTTTCTCATGCATGCCTACTCCATTCTTTCTTTAATATGTGTGATATATTCTTCTAGCTGGGCTGCCTTTTCTGGACTCAGTAGAAGAGGAAGCACCTAATCTTGCAGAGACTTGAAGTGGGGACCCCACTACTCAGAGAAGAGGGGGAGGAATAGAGGAATTAAGGATTGGGGGTGGTGGCAGGGAGAGAGAGCAGTGAGCTAGATGTAAAATGAGTAAGTAAAAAATAAAATTAAATTAAAAAAAAAATCTCAAAATAGTTTCTCCTGAGAAGAGGTGAAAACATTTTAACATATGCTGGTAATTTTGTATGCAATAACTTTGGAATCGTGGGATAAGCAAGAATAATAATCCCTTACTTCATCTGTTAGCTATAGAGTTGATTTCTAAGTCAGTCCTTAAATCAGGTCTGGGGTGAGTGAGATTCAATAAATCTTAGATAATTCTTTTCTTCTGTTGCTCAGGCTTACCCAGTTTCCACCTGAAAATCACTGTGATGATGTGTCATCTTTGAAAGATTATATAGAGATTGACACCTGTCACTCAGAGGTTTTTAGCCTCATACTATTTACAGATTCAAATCCAGGATAGGATCTTGAGAGAGAAATTAAAAATAGGCCTGAAGAAAGCCTCTCATTTCTTCATTCTCTAAGGTTGAATACAAAACAAGATTTCAGAAAACTGCTTTATAAATTTTATTCTGACTCACCAGAGTTCCACAAAGCCTCAAATTGAGCATAAATAATGAAGCAAGGTAGAGAAGGGGTGTAGTGGGATTTCCCACTGGTAGTTCTGAATGTGTACATCAACTGGAACAGCTATCTACCCATGAACACTTCTCCCTACAGGGTAAAAAACCTGGAAGTGAGGCTATGAAGCACCTTTTGCACAGTAAAAGTTAGTAGAACTCTAGTTGGTCAGCACAAACCATGATTCTGTGACAATAATGGTCTCATAATACCAAGGCTTTGTCATACTGATTATATGAATCCTTACTATTTTCATAATTTCTACATTGGAAATTGAGCAGGAAGTATTTTGCATTTCTGCCCAGCTCTAGGTTCTGGGTGTTTGACTTCTACATTATACATACCAACAAAGCTGAAACATCTGAAGTTTCTTAGTTCCAAGAAGAGAAGAGGTTAAAAGTACTTATTGTATAGAATGTAATGGTGGTTTTTCATCCTTGCTCCTTGCTAGACTGCATCAAAGAGGACATTTGGATTTGTGTTGCTTTAGCAAGCACAAAATGTCTATTACTGATTGGCAGGTCTGTACTTCCATGCTGAGTCCTCCATCTGAGAATCTCCCATCCAGGTAGGGTACTACTGCAATTGGAAGGCGATTACAAGATTAACATTCACCTGGGCTTGAAGCTCCTAATTTTTATATCAGAATAGAAAATTAAGTCCTCATAGAATTTCCAAATAAGCCCACCCAAATAGAAACATTTCCCAAAAAACCCAGTCTCTGAAGATGAATGTGTCAAATCTGTCAATATAGATGTGAATCTATATAAGAAGATTTTTAAGAAAGACTTTCTCGCTAAAAAGACAAAACAAGACATCAGTCATAGATTCTAAACATTAATAGGTGTAGGCTAATGATTTGTCAGAGGCAAAACTTTAAATAGTGACTTTAAGAAAATTTACTGAATTGCAAATGAAAAACATCAAACAGATAAATTTAACAATGAAGCTGAAATGTAAAAGTTCTACCAGATGCTGTGACAGACTGACTGAGTCATAAAAGGTCATTTATGTCTAAACAGACAACCCGAGTTCAGCCTTCAGAACCCACAATTCATAGAGAGAACCGAAATTCTAAAGTTGTCCACTAAACCCTCCACTTGCATTGTGGCATGTAAGTGTTCAGGCTCATACATATAATCACCAAATAGGCCCATAGAAAAACTTCCTTCCCTCTCTGTCTCTTGGTCTGCTTCTCTGTCTCTATCTCTTCTCTCTTTCTCTCTCTTGGTCTGTCTTTGTGTCTATCTGTCTGTCTTCATCTCTGTCTCTCTGTTTTACACACGCACACACACACTATACATACACACACAAGCACACACACAAATAAACAAAAATAAACAAAATCAATACCAAAAAAGATAAAAGAAAATCCAAAAGGAGATATGGGAGCTAAAAAACAAATATAAAAACCAAAAAAAAAATGTAGTAGAGACACAAAAGCATACCTGGTCAAGCAGAAACATAATTAGTGATGAATAAGACACATAATTCATAAGGAATTACAGTCAGAGGAGAGAAAAGTGAATGAAAAGATACAAAAATAAATTATGAGATCTTTGTGATGATATTTTCAGTGATTTGGGTCCAGAAGGACTTGGAGTTCTCAAGAAGTACTGATGCATGAAGACTTCATTGAAAGAAATAATAACAGAACTTAAAAAATAGAAAATAATTAAATAACTTGATGCAAGATTGATTAAACAATAAATAAAAACCCAATAAAATAAACCAGTTCCCTTGTATAATAAAATGAAACTTTAAATGTTCAAAGAGAAAGGAAGAAAGCTCTAAATATTTACACATTGCTTTTGGTAGGGTGGTCATTTTTATAATATTAATTATCCATGAGCAGGTAAGGACTTTCCATCTTCTAGTCTCATCTTGAAATTCATTCTTTAGTGTTTTTACCAAAGAGTTATTTTACTTCCCTGGTTAGTTCTACCCAAGGGTTTTGTTTGTTTTTGCTTTGAGCCTATCATGAATGGGCTTCTTTGCCTGATTTCTTTCTCAGTCAATCATTGTTTATGTAGGATGACTACTAAATTTACTAAAGTTCAAATGTTGCAACTTTGCTGAGAGTAGTTATAAACTCTAAGATTTCTGTAGTTGAGAATATAGGGTCTGATATGTTTAGCATGACATCATTAGCAATTATGAATGTTTTATCCCTTTAGCTTCCTGTTTGTATCATTTTAGTTTTGATATTACATCTCATTCCAATCAGAATGGCTACATTTAAGAATATAGTAAGTTAAAGCTCATGATGGTGAGTATGTGGGTCTATAAGTTGGCAGAGAAAATGCTGTAATCAATACAGTGAATTATTTTTGATACAGACTCACTTTGTATTTCAAGTTGGCCTGAGGCTTACTACATAGATGAAGATTTATGTGCCTCTGCATTTTGAGTGCTGGGATTAAGATGTGTACCACCACACCTGGCATATTTGGAGGACTCCTCATAAAACTGAAAATATAAGATACTGTTCACTTAAACTATGTCTGGATGTATACACAAAGGACTAAATTGTAGCACAAAAATATCTGTACATTTATGTTCATTGATGCTCTATTCTCAAGACAATTAAAAGAACTAGAAAAAAGAATTAAGCACCGGGTCACCTGGACACAAAGTCGGCAGACACACCCAAGGTCCCTAGGGGACTATCCATGAGATCGTAGGACCTCTGGTGAGTGGAACACAACTTCTGTTCCATTCCAATCGTGAGGGACCTGAGACAGCATTAGGGAAGTAGAAAACCTGACCTGACCAGGGTCACAAGTCCCTTCTGGATGGCACCAGCACCAGGTAACCTTGGGCACAGAGTTGGAGGACACCCCCAAGGTCCCTACAGAACTCTCCATGTGATCTTAGGACCACCAATGAGTGGAAGACAACTTCTGTTCCATTCTAATCTCGCAGGACCTGAGAGAATTAGGGAAGCAGAAAACCTGACTTGACCAGGGTCACAAGTCCCTTCCAGTCGGTGCCAGCATCTGGTAACCTGGGGCGTGGAGTCAGCTGACACCCCCAAGGTCTCTAGAGGACAGCTTCTGTGGCAGACCCCGTTTCGAGCTCCATACATCAAGGCACCTTCCCTGCCAGAGGACAGGTGTCCGCCCCGCCCAGGAGGGCTTTGCCAGAGACCTGGGGGATCCATCTTGGTTCCTGGATCCCTCCTACATTATTCTGCGCATGTGAGAATGTGGAATACAGAAGCTAACAGCTTCTGGGACAGGCCCTGTTTCAGTCCTTCAACTTCTGCCAGGAGGCAGGTCTGAACATCAGATATCTGTGCACTTTCCCTGCAAGAGGAGAGCTTGTCTGCAGAGTTCTCAGACCACTGAAACTCAGGAGAGAGTAGTCTCCCAGGTCTGCTGATAGAGGCTAACAGAATCATGGGAGGAACAAGCTCTAACTAGAGACAACTATAACAACTAAATCCGGAGATTACCAGACGGCAAAAGGCAAAAGTAAGAATATAACTAACAGAAACCAAGACTACTCACCATCATCAGAACACAGCACTCCCAACTCAGCCAGTCCTGGGCACCCCAACTCACTCGAAAAACCTAGACCCAAATTAAAAGCATATCTCATGATGACGGTAGAGGACATCAAGAAGGACTTTAATAACTCACTTAAAGAAATACAAGAGAACCCTGCTAAAGATTTACAAGTCCTTAAAGAAACACAGGAAAACACATCCAAACAGGTGATGGAAATGAAAAAAATAGACGACAATAGACCTAAAAATGGAAGTATAGACAATAAAGAAAATCCAAAGTGAGGCAACGCTGGCGATAAAAACCCTAGGAAAGAAATCTGGAACCATAGATGCAAGCATCAGCAACAGAATAGAACAGATGGAAGAGAGAATCGCAGGTGCAGAACATTCCATAGAGAACATCAGCACAACAAAGAAAATGCAAAATGCAAAAAGATCCTAACTCAAAACATCCAGGAAATCCAGGACACAATGAGAAAACCAAACCTACTGATAATAGGAATTGATGAGAATGAAGATTTTCAACTCAAAGAGCCAGCAAATATCTTCAACAAAATTATAGAAGAAAACTTCCCAAACCTAAAGAAAGAGATGCCCATGATCATACAAGAGGCTACAGAACTCCAAATAGACTGGACCAGAAAAGAAATTCCTCCCGACATATAATAATCAGAACAACAAATGCACAAAACAAAGAAAGAATTTTAAAAGCAGTAAGGGAGAAAGGTCAAGTAACATATAAAGGCAGGCCAATCAGAATTACACCAGACTTTTCACCAGAGACTATGAAAGCCAGAAGATCCTGGACAGATGTTATACAGACACTAAGAGAACACAAATGCCAGCCCAGGCTACTAAGCCCGGCCAAACTCTCAATTACCATAGAGGGAAAAACCAAAGTATTCCACGACAAAACCAAATTCACACATTATCTTTCCAGCCCTTCAAAGGATAATAACAGAAAAAAAACCAATACAAGGACGGAAATCACGCCCTAGAAAAAGCAAGAAAGCAATCCTTCACAAACCAAAAAGAAGACAGCCACAAGAACAGAATGCCAACACTAACAACAAAAATAAAAGGAAACAACTATTACTTTTCCATAATATCTCTTAATATCAATGGACTCAATTCCCCAATAAAAAGACATAGACTAACAGACTGGCTACACAAACAGGACCCAACATTCTGCTGCTTACAGGAAACCCATCTCAGGGAAAAAAACAGACACTACCTCAGAGTGGAAGGCTGGAAAACAATATTCCAAGCAAATGGTCTGAAGAAATAAGCTGGAGTAGCCATTCTAATATCGAATAAAATCGACTTCCAACCCAAAGTTATCAAAAAAGACAAGGAGGGACACTTCATACTCATCAAATGTAAAATCTTCCAAGAGGAACTCTTAATTCTGAATATCTATGCTGCAAATGCAAGGGCAGCCACATTCATTAAAGAAACTTTAGTAAAACTCAAAGCACACATTGCACCTCACACAATAATAGTGGGAGACTTCAACACAACACTTCCATCAATGGACAGATCGTGGAAACAGAAACTAAACAGGGACACAGTGAAACTAACAGAAGTTATGAAAGAAATGGATTTAACAAATATCTACAGAACATTTTATCCTAAAACAAAAGGATATACCTTCTTCTCAGCACCTCATGGTACCTTCCCCAATATTGATCATATAATTGGTCACAAAACAGGCCTCAACAGATACAAAATATTGACATTGTCCCATGCATCCTATCAGACCACCTTGGACTAAGGCTGATCTTCAATAACAACATAAAAAATGGAAAGCCAACATTCATGAAGAAACTGAACAACACTATCCTCAATGACACCTTGGTCAAGAAAGGAATAAAGAAAGAAATTAAAGACTTTTTAGAATTTAATGAAAATGAATCCACAACATACCCAAACCTATGGGACACAATGAAAGCATTTCTAAGAGGGAAACTCATAGCTCTGTGTGCCTCCAAAAAGAAACTACAGAGAGCACACACTAGCAGCTTGACAACACATCTAAAAGCTCTAGAAAAAAAGGAAGAAAATTCACCCAAGAGGAGTAGATGGCAGGAAATAATCAAACACAGGGGTGAAATCAACCAAGTGGAACCAAGAACTATTCAAAGAATTAACCAAATGAGGAGTTGGTTCTTTGAGAAAATCAACAGGATTTATAAACCCTTAGCTAGACTCACTAGAGTGCACAGGGACGACATCCTAACTAACAAAATCAGAAATGAAAAGGGAGACATAACAACAGATCCTGAAGAAATCCAAAACACCATTAGATCCTTCTACAAAAGGCTATACTCAACAAAAGTGGAAAACCTGGATGTAATAGACATATTTCTAGACAGATACCAGGTATCAAACTTAAATAAGATCCTGACCAATTAGGTTTTATTCCAGGGATGCAGTGATGGTTTAATATATGGAAATCAGTCAACGTAATCCATTATATAAACAAACTCAAAGACAAAAACCATCTGATCATCTGGTTAGATGTAGAGAAAGCATTTGACAAAATCCAACACCCATTCATAATAAAAGTCTTGGAATGATCAGGAATTCAAGGCTCATACCTAAACATGATAAAAGCAATCTACAGCAAACTAGTAACCAACATCAAAGTAAATGGTGAGAAGCTTGAAGCATTCCCACTAAAATCAGGGACTAGACAAGGCTGCCCATTTTCTCCCTACCTATTCAACATTGTACTTGAAGTCCTAGCCAGAGCAATTCGACAACAAAAGGAGATCAAGGGGAAACAAATTGGAAAAGATGAAGTCAAAATATCACTTTTTGCATATGATATGATAGTATATATAAGTGATCCTAAAAATTCCACCAGAGAACTCCTAAACCTGATAAACAGCTTCAGTGAAGTAGTTGGATATAAAATTAACTCCAACAAGTCAATGGCCTTTTTCTACACAAAGGATAAACAGGCTGAGAAAGAAATTAGGGAAACAACACCCTTCTCAATAGTCACAAACAATATAAAATATCTTGGCCTGACTCTAACTAAGGAAGTGAAATATCTGTATGATAAAAACTTCAAGTCTCTGAAGAAAGAAATTAAAGAAGATCTCAGAAGATGGAAAAATCTGCCATGCATATGGATTTGCAGGATCAACATTGTAAAAATGGCTATCTTGCCAAAAGCAATCTACAGGTTCAAGGCAATCCCCATCAAAATTCCAACTGAATTCTTCAAGGAATTAGAAAGAGCAATCTCCAAATTCATCTGGAATAACAAAAAAACCTATGATAGCAATAACTCTTCTCAAGGATTAAAGTACCTCTGGTGGAATCACCATGCCTGACCTAAAGCTTTACTACAGAGCAATTAGGATAAAAACTGCATGGTACTTGTATAGTGACAGACAAGTAGACCAATGGAATAGAATTGAAGAACCAGAAATGAACCCACACACCTAAGGTCACTTGATCTTAGACAAGGGAGCTAAAACCATCCAGTGGAAGAAAGAAGGCATTTTCAACAAATGGTGCTGGAACAACTGGTTTTTATCATGTAGAAGAATGCAAATTGATCCATTCCTATCTCCTTGTACTAAGGTCAAATCTAAGAGGATCAAGGAACTTCACCTAAAACCAGAGACACTGAAACTTATAGAGGAGAAAGTGGGGAAAAGCCTGGAAGATATGGGCACAGGGGAAAAATTCCTGAATAGAATAGCAATGCCTTGTGCTGTAAGCTCAAGGATTGACAAATGGGACCTCATGAAACTGCAAAGTTTCTGTAAGGCAAAAGACACCGTCAATAAGACAAAAAGACCACCAACAGATTGGGAAAGGATCTTTACCTATCTTAAATCAGATAGGGGACTATTATCCAATATATATTATAAAGAACTCAAGAAGGTGGAGTCCAGAAAATCAAATAACCCCATTCAAAAATGGGGCTCAGAGCTAAACAAAGAATTCTCACCTGAGGAATACTGAATGGCTGAGAAGCACCTGAAAAAATGTTCAACATCCCTAATCATCAGAGAAATGCAAATCAAAACAACCATGAGATTCCATCTCACATCAGTCAGAATGGGTAAGATCAAAAATTCAGGTGACAGCAGATGCTGGCAAGGATGTGGAGAAAGAGGAACACTCCTCCATTGTTGGTGGGCTTGCAAGCTTGTACAACCACTCTGAAAATCAGTCTGGCATTTCCTCAGAAAATTAGACATAGTACTACCGGAGGATCCCGCAATACCTCTCCTGGGCATATATCCAGATGATGTCCCAACTTGTAAGGAGGATACATGCTCCACTATGTTCATAGCAGCCTTATTTATAATAGCCAGAAGCTGGAAAGAACCCAGATGCCCCTCAACAGAGGGATGGATAAAAAAATGTGGTACATTTACACAATGGAGTCCTACTCAGCTATTAAAAAGAATGAATTTATGAAATTCCTAGGCAAATGTTTGGACCTGGAGGGCATCATCCTGAGTGAGGTAACACAATCACAAAAGAACTCAAATGATATGTAAGTGGATATTAGCCCAGAAACTTATACCTGAGATATAAGAGATAATTTTTAAAACACATGAAACTGAAGAAGAATGAAGACCAAAGAGTGGACACTTTGCCCCTTCTTAGAATTGGAAACAATCACCCATGGAAGGAGTTACAGAGACAAAGTTTGGAGCTGAGACAAAAGGATGGACCATCTAGAGACTGCCATATCCAGGGATCCATCCCATAATTAGCCTCCAAATGATTACACCATTGCATACAGTAGCAAGCGTTTGCTGAAAGGACCCAGATATAGCTGTCTCTTGTGAGACTAGACCAGGGCCTAGCAAACACATAAGTGGATGCTCACAGTCAGCTATTGGATGGATCACATGGCCCCCAATGGAGGAGCTAGAGAAAGTATCCAAGGAGCTAAAGAGATCTGCAACCCTATAGGTGGAACAACATTATGAACTAACCAGTACCCCGGAGCTCTTGTCTCTAGCTGCATATGTATCAAAAGATGGCCTAGTCGGACATTACTGGAAAGAGAGGCCCATTGGACATGTAAACTTTATATGTCCCAGTACAGGGGAACGCCAGGGCCAAAAAATGGTAATGGGTGGGTAGGGAAGTGGGGGGGCGAGGTTATGGGGGACTTTTGGGATAGCATTGGAAATGTAATTGAGGAAAATATGTAATAAGAAATATTAAATATATATATATACAAAAAAGAGAAAAAATTTATCCAAGAAGAAAAAAAAGAGTCAAACATTGCATGATAAAAATTCCACGTAAAATTTTAAAAATGTCAAAAGCAGAATGTGGGTAAAATGATAAGTATGGTCAAATGTTACAAACTTCCAGTCACAAGATGAATAATTTGTAAATTTATAACGTACAGCACAGGTAAGTTATGTTATATAATATGGAATTGAAGCAGTACAATTAGCAGTAAAAAATTATTTGTTCTTACTTAAGTGGTAAAGTGTAACCACTGCATTGATGGAAATAGTAATTTGTTTGAGTGGGTCTTTGTTACACTAGTCTTTTTATAAGAAAATTTTATACTTCATAACTCAAATATGCATATAGTTTACTTATCAGCTTTACCAAAGTCAGTCCAAAAAGACAGACATATTGATCTGAAAATCATCTTAAGATTCTTATATTCCCACAGGAAATTTAAATAAAACCTGTTACTACATTAATAAATAAAAATGCTTCATTTTCTTTTTAATTCTTATAATAAAGCAACTAATTTGCATAAAACTATGTATTTTCTATACTTTACCATGTTTCTATTGTTTTCTTTAAGTGCTGAGTATTGTTTACATCTTCTGAACAGAAACTCTGGAATAGTACACGTTGAAGCAATTTTAGTTACTATAAAATCTCCATAGGGTGTGAGGGAGATTTCTCAAGCCCTAATGACTAAGTCTCACTACCAAAGTCTAAGTAGGAAAAAATACAGCTGTATGTGGTTCACAGACACAGCCTGATTAGTTGTTTACAATGCTACATTTATCCAGGGAGTAGAATGACTCTAACAAACTTCTTTTTAAGTTTTTCCTTATGGGTTTATCACTGCCTTGCAAGGAATTTCCACAAATCTGTCATAAGTGAAGTAGAAGTTGAATGGATGTCATCTTTAAAATTGGATGCCACTGTAAGCATTATGTACAAAATACATGTCCCCACTTATATTTAAAAAAACCAGCAAAACAGCCATTGAAATTATGCCCATATACCAAAAAGTAATTATATAATTGCCAGCTCTCCAGGCTCAAAAGAGTCCATCAGGATCTAATCAGAGGTGTTTTCAAGTTTAAAAACACCTGTTTATTCCTGCATTTGCCTTGTAATGGATATGAAAAATGAACACACTTTCCATCTCCTGTGTCTTTCTTTAGTGATGTTTCATTGGCAGTCATAGAATACTGAAGTTCCTTTTGCTTCAAAGCATAAGGGTATACTCGCTAAAGAGATTGTATGAGTGGGACTCCTCGTTCCATTGACGCTAATCTAAAAACAGAAATATCACAACCCAAAACTTCATTCAAAGGTTCACTGACTACTAGAAAGCTAATGTAGCAGCAGAAATTATTCTGAACCCACACCTGTGAGGCAGCTTCCCTTCTAGTGAAGGGGAGAAGCACAATAAAAAGACAGTTATTTACATATAATATGGACCTTGCTTATAATCTTATCTGTAATACAAATGTGTTAGGTGATGACGACTTAGTGCCAGACTTCTGCCTAAGCATGATACATACATCTAATATCTACAGCAGCCTAGAACGGCTACCATTGCTATAGTTATTACCATTTTATATATCACTAATCAAGGGACAAAGAATTTTAAAATGGCACAGGTAGATGAAAGATACAACTGGTCTACATGAGGCATCTGAGTTCTCCTTTTCTCTATTCTTCTGATGTATTGCTATATCTTGTAGAAAGCATAGAGGGAAAATGCTAGCCATTGGAGGTGTTGTGTGTGAAAAGAATGCAACTGAAGTACAGAAAATGAAAAGTTACCCTGGCCTGAAGTGGTTAAAAGGAAAGAGACATATGTTATGAATGAAAGATCTTAAGAGAAGGAAGAGATCTTATGGGAAGTGGTAACTAGAGAGAGAACTGGAATTCATTATGGGTGACAGAAGGGTTAAGTGAGAGAAGAGAGTGAATGGGAGAGATTATCTTCTCGGTGACTCTTTAAGCAGTGTTTCTTCAACCTTTTCATTGTTTCAGATAATAACCACAACTTGTAAGGAATTACCGGGAAAGAGCTAAACAGAGGGGTGTGTGTGTGTGTGTGTGTGTGTGTGTGTGTGTGTGTGTGTGTGTGTGTGTGAGTGTGTGTGTGTGTGTGTGTGTGTGTGTGTATGAATACATTCCTAAATCTAACCTTTTGAGTCCATATAATGTTACACGTGTCTATGTTTTTAGGACTGACCACTTGGCAATGGACAAGCAATTGATGTGCTTTTCTCTGGGAAGGACCAACTCTCCCTCTCCCAGAATGACTCTGTTGCT